>NC_051245.2:42856030-44056030 GCF_015237465.2 Chelonia mydas | reverse complement strand
CTGTACAGATCTGGGTTCTAGACCTGTGTGATTTTACCTGCACATTTATCAACAATATTTCCATGTTAGCTTGCTATCAAATGGCACACCCAGACATTCATAGTTTTAACTACACCTATTTGCTGTCCTTATAGAGACAGCTTACAATCTTATTTAATATTCCTTTTTAGTGAATATAATTCCTTTAGTTTTGAGAATTGAACATTTAAAGCCCCACATTGCTCTGTTCCACACTTTTCCTAAGTATTTCATTGATTTGCTTCTCAACTATTTCTGTTTTTATCCATATGGTGCAGAAATCTACAAACAAGGGAATGCTTATTCCTGCACTCATCCTGTTCGGGAGATTGTTTATCATTATGTTGAATAGGGTAGGGATGATGACACTCCCTTGTGGATTGCCATTTGTGATTGTATATTTGCCAGAGAAGCTTGCTTCACTCTAACCTGCATAGTTCTTTTACTTAAGAAATCCTTTATCCACTTACATATTCTTTTGTTTATGCCCAAGAGTGCTATTGATGCAATAAGCCCTCTCCATAATGTATTATATGCTGCTTTCATATCCAGGAAAGCTACCATCTTGTATTCTTTATTTCTCAAACATTTTTGTGCTTCTGTTTCTAATCTTACTATATGATCAACTGTACTCATTCCCCTCCTGAACCTACTTTGCACATTGCCTATAAATCCATTTCTCTCTAGATATGTTGTTAATCTTTCAGACACCATTTTCTCCATGGCTTTATCCATACATGATGTAAGGGCAATTGGCCTGATGCATCAGGTCTTGTTCGCAGTTTACCTGGTTTGCACACTGCAACTACAAACATGTTTCCACTCCTTTGGTAGCTCACCCTTTCCCCCATATACTGTTGTACAGTTTTAGCAGTATTTTCAAATTCACTTCATCCAGATGTTTTAGCATTTCTTTGAATATGCCATCCTTGTCTGGTGCAGAATTTTTGCTTTTAGTTATAGCTCTTTGAAGTTCCCTCATTTAATATTGGGTCCTCATCTTCCTGACACCTCCTCGAGTGCTCATGAGTCTCTTTAATGATTTTTTTTCCTCTCACATGGATTTGTATAACCTGATTTTCACCACAACTATTGTTGCGGAATATTTCTGCCTAGGACTTCCGCTTTTTCTTCATTAGAGCTTTTTATCCCTTAGCCTTCTATAATGAGGCCTGTTATAGAATTGCTCTTACTTGGTATTCCGTTCATTGTCTTAATCTGCCTATATACCTCTGAAGTTTTAGAATTGTTTTTTATTGATGTGAACACAGTGGCAAAATGATGACAGATACATGCATAGAATTAAGCGGTAGGCTGCAGCTTTTATTAAACTTTAACACAGGGGAGAGGCACTACCTGCCCATTCTCTCCTATAGCATTTCATTTGTTCAAATGCAGGGGTTACAGGACTCATAGAATATCAGGCTTTGAAGGGATCTCAGGAGATCATCTAGTCTAACCACCTGCTGGAAGCAGGACCAATCCCAAATTTTTGGCCCAAATCCCTAAGCGGCCCCCTCAAGGATTGAACACACAACCCTAGGCTTAGTAGGCCAATGCTCAAACCACTGAGCTATCCCTCCCCAATTCCTTACCATATAATCCATAACTCGGGGATAGGCTTTCCCCAGCCTACCCCCTCACAACTCAGCTTTCTGTGAATCCTAGCACCCTCCCCGCCCCCGCTTTTACCTCTGCAAACATTAATTGTATTCTTTTAACCACACAGGAAACTGGCCACAAGTTGCGACAAATAAACAGCTCAACCCCAGTACCTCAATTAGGTACTAAGCACACTCCTACTTAACTTACTGTGGGGGAAGGTGCTATAAGGAAAGCAAAAAACTCCCTGGTCTTCTGCCAATAGGCCCATGGGAGAAAAAATTGCTTCCTGACCCCCAAAACAGGTGATTGGCTAGACCTGCAGCATCTTTCTGGCTGGATTCCCATTCCTAGATGAGGTGGGGCTGCTGGAATGGAACTGAAAGAGGCTTCACATGGCCCCTGCACAAGATTAAATCCTCGGAGCTGGGGAATGCTGGCCAATCAGCACCCTTCTCCCTCAGCGAGCCAATAGGTCCCAGAGACTCCTGGGGGGAGGAGTTACCTATTGTCTTTTGTGACTGTCTCCCTTTCACCACTGGCCCCATCAAGTTCCCCCAACTGTTGAGGCAGGTGAGTGGCATTTTTCTCACAGAACTCTTTCCAGCTTCCTTCCCCCCCCCTTTCTAATAACGCTTTGTGCACTTGCCTTGTTTCTTTTATATTTCATTAAGTCCACACAATTCCTTGTATGTTTCACTTTCTTATATGCCTTGTTCCTTTCTTTAGTTGCTTTTTACACTCCTCGTTATCTTATGGTACATTGTTTCTACCTTTAGGGTGACTTGAAATCTTAGGTATAGGTAACTTTGCGGCCATCATGACTCCCTTATGGCTACCAGACTCTGCAGTGTCATCACTTATACATTGTTCATTAATATTTTCACTACTTTGTTTTTAAACAGGTCCCAGTTTGCTATTTTTTAATATTCCAAGTATTAAATATTCCTCCATCCTCAACATTGCCTTTACTGTGATATACTATAAGTACAGGGAAGTGATCACTTCCCATTCCCTCCTCTTTGTTGACTTTCCAGCTGCACTGGGGACACAATTCCCAGGTCTAAATGGGAGAGATTTCCATTGGCTGTATTAAACTTAATGAGTGTACCATCATTCAGTGAATTCATTATTTTCATCAATGAATTGTTCTAGACATTTGCTGTTCTTATCATTTTTCCACGTCCCCACAATGGCAGTTATGGCAGTTTTGCTCTCCACATATAATATATGAGTCTGTTGCATCTTCAACTATCTCTGTCAAATCCTTAATCTCTGGTTTTCTCAAAGGTGCAGATTTATTTTGCATTGGGATCTCAATAGTATTATACTTTATATTTAGTTTCTTAACCTTAATTTCAAGATAACTTAAGTTTTCCTTAATGAATGTATATACTCCTCATCACCTTCCCACTTCTCTGTTTTGCCTTTAGATGCCATATCCCAGGATTCTGAAATTTAGTTTTCCTATTAACCCTGTTTCTTGTATGCAAATGATACCAGCTTTAGTAGCCTTATCAAGGATAATTTTCTTTAGTTCCTGTCCATGTGCTATTAGGCTCTGAGCATTTCAACAGTAAATTGTACCATACCATTCTATTTATCCTTCAGTATTTCCTTCACTTGGAGCAAGGAGTCATTCTACTGATAAGTTGCTAACATGTAGGGACTTAACTATAATTTTAATTTGCTCTGTTTTTCCCCTGTCTTTGATGTGCAATTTATTACTTCGATCTTTGGCTATACATAATACATCTTCTATTTTCCCTGTATCACTCACTATATCGTTTGATTTATTCTGTTGTGTGTTTCTCTCTTTCATCTTACTGAGTTTCCTTTCCTCTTACAGTCTTAGATTGTCTTCCAGTAACTTCTGCATATGATATGCCATTTTAACTTTTTTTTAATATTTCTCTTGTTTGCTGTGAAGTTGTGCAGCCTCTGTATGCTGCACTGCACTTTCTTTCACAGTTGTGTGGTGTTTAGATGCTGCTTGTAATTATTAGAACTGGCAGCACTGGCTGTTGGGAGTCTGAAAGCACAGGAAACAGGAAGGGGGGAAGTTGAGGAGGCAGAGTGAGAGCTACTGAGGGTGCAGCAGCAGCTTGGTAAAGAGGTTTCCACTTTAAAAATAAAGTGCTGTTTAAGTTTGTTAGTACCTTGCGTGGTTGCTACAACATTTTGGCGACGAGGATGGATCTTCTGCCTCTGAATCCACCTGCACCCTTTCTGCAAAGCCCAGGTGAGCCTCCAATTGCTTTTACTGCCTGGATTCATATGTTTGAGACTTATCTGCTTGCAATCACTGCTACAGAGATTTCTGAAGTAAGAAAGCGTGCTCTGCTAATCCACTGCCTTGGAGCAAAAGGGCAGCGTATATTTTACACTTTTCCCCTTGCAGATGATAAATATGAGACTGCATTCACTGCATTAAAGAACTTTTTTGTGCCAAAAGTGAATGTAGTAGCTAATCGCTACAGATTTTGCCAGTGGGAGCAGAAAACAGGGGAGACTATAATACAGTATATTGCTTCCCTAAGGAGTCTGACTGTAACTTGTGACTTTGGGAATATGGCAGATGAGATGATTAGAGATCAGCTCATTGAGAAAACAACCATGCTTCGTGTAAGAGAACACTTACTTCTAGAACCACAACTTACACTTAAAAAAAGCAATAACCATTGCTACTCAGATTGAGTCAGCTACTGCTGAAGCCAAAATAATGAGCATGGATACAGGAGGCACAGTCCAGGCTGTGACTCCTTTGCAGAAAAGTTCACTATCGCTGCAGACAAATGATTACAAGAGGAAAACTAATGGAAAAGCACCAAATCAGCAAATTCAAAATACAGTAAAAGCATGCTTTCCCTGTGGATCCCCACAATACCTTGAAAGCTACACAGGATGTCTGGCAAAAGTAGCTCAGTGCAATCACTGCAAAAAGACTGGGCATTTTGCTAAAGTATGTCGCAGCAGCCAGTTCAATCAACACGTGCATGCAGTTACAATACCAGATTTTAATGTGCTGAGCATGGACAAAATCACTACTGCACATATTCCAGAACAAATAAAGTGCACTGTAAACATTTCTGCCATACCCTCAGGCAAATCACACTCTATTCACCTAATGTTGGACACTGGCTCAGCAGTATCTATATTACCTGATTCCATCTACTTGCATTACTTTATCCATGTGCCGCTTACTGAACCCAAACTTCACTTGGTGTGCTATTTGAAAAACCATATTCCAGTACGTGGCTGCCTGCCAGCAGTAGTTACTTTTGGTGATTGCTGTGTAACTGCAGAGTTCTACATTGTCCACAAAGGCACTCCTATCCTTGGCAGAGATTTATGGGCTGCTTTAAATCTCAGGGTAGTTAATGTACAAATTTATCTTCCTCAGCAAAGTACTTTTGCGGTACGCACACCAGTTTCAGCTGGGACCCAACACCAGGTTGAGGAGAAACTCGGCTGTGCTTTTGGGTTTCTGCATGAAGTTAAAATGTGGAATAATGTGATGCCTGTATGACAGAAGTCACGGCGCTTACCATATTCAGTCAGGGAAGCTGTTTCAGAGGAACTTAGAAAACTTGTTCAAAAGGACATTATTGAAGAGATTGACTCCTCGGAATGGGTTTCACCTATAGTAGTGATGCAGAAGAAGGGTGGAGGCATTCGCCTTTGTGTGGACTGAAGGGAGCCAAATAAAGCTATTGTGATTGACAGCCATCCTCTTCCTCACATAGAAGTATTTGCAGAACTCCGTGGAGCAAAGATATTTTCTACTCTTGATTTGCAGACCGCATACTACCAGGTTATGTTGCATGAAGATAGCAGAGACCTCGCAGCATTTATTACACATGAGGGACTATTTCGTTTTAACCGTGTTCCATACAGTCTCGCATCTGCCCCAAGTGCCTTCCAAAAAATGATGTCATTAATTCTGAAGAATCAACATGGAGTTCAGTGCTATCTGGATGATATTATCATGTTTGGAAATACTTCTGAGGAGCATGACAATAACCTGCAGTCTGTACTAAACTGCATCAGCACAGCAGGCCTCCAGCTCAATAGGTCCAAATGCAAATTTAGACAAACTGAACTCTCCTTTCTGAGGCATACAGTTTCACAGGCTGGACTAAAACCTGATCCAGATCATATCCTGGCAATTTCAAATGCTCCGCCTCCAACAGATATGCAAACCTTACGTTCTGTCTTGGGTCTTACCTCCTGGTATGCAAAATTCATTCCCAATTATGCTTCTGTCATTGAACCGTTATGGGGATTACTACAGAGAAGTTCAACCTTAGTGTGGACAACAGATGCACAAACTAGTTTCGAAACGGTGAAAGACTTGATTGTACATAGTCCAGTACTTACACTATTCACTCCTGCATTGCTCACAATTGTAACTACTGTTGCTTCTGATTATGGACTTGGGGCTGTCCTCACACAACTTCATGAGGACAACACAGAGAGGACTGTTGCATTTGCTTCAAGGACACTAAGTAATGCTGAAAGGAAATATTCTACAGTAGAAAAAGAAGCATTTGCTTGCGTCTGGGCTACTGAAAAATGGAGAACTTACCTGTGGGGCCGCACGTTCAAGTTGCACACAGACCACAGCTCTTTGATGACATTGCTCACCATGAAAGGACTGGGAAGAGCAGGATATTGTATTGCTAGATGGTCTGCAAGACTACTCTTTCAATTATGAACTGGAATATAAGCCTGGAAACCAAAATGTGGTAGCTGATTGCCTTTCTTGCCTGCCTTTGCCTTCACCAGGTGGTCCACTGGAGGATGAGGATGTAGTAGTTGTGCTTATTACAAGCACTCTAACTGCAGTTACAAATGAACAATTTCAAGCTGCTTGTTTTGAGTGTCCAATTCAACAAAAAATATGGGAATTTCTGACAAAGAGATGGCCCAGTAACCCTAAAAGCCTTGACCCAGTTTTGCTGCCTTATTTTAGAGTTCGGGATGAACTTACTTTGCTTGATGGCTGTGTGCTATGAGGTACACACCGGCTACTTGTGCCAGAAGAATTACAGTCAAAACTCATACACCTGGCACATGATACTCATCAAGGAATTGTCAGAACCAAACAATGACTACGGGATCTGTATTGGTGGCCAGGGATGGACTCTCAAACTGAAGCACTCATAAAATCCTGTGTCACTTGCCAAATGCATGATAAGACAGCAGTGACATGTACCCCTCCATTACAGCCAGTTCCTCTTCCTGAATCTGATTGGGAAAAAGTGGCAATTGACATTGTAAGACGCTTTGATACTGCTCCAATTGACTGCTGTTATGCCATCACTTTAATAGACTATTTCAGTAAATGGCCTGAGGTGGCGTTTACATAGCAAATCTCTTCTGCTACAGTAATTAAGTTTCTCTCCAGTTTTTAGCAGGGAAGGTAACCCCAAAGAACTGGTTTCAGATAATGGTAGCCAATTTACTTCCCTGGAGTTTGAAACTTTTCAAGCAGAGAGGAACATTTTACACAGAAGGTCATCCCTATATTACCCTCAAGCCAATGGGGAAATCGAACGACTTAACAGACGTTTGAAAGAGAGGTTGCAAATGGCTAAACTGGAAGGGCGATTGTGGATAACCTTCACTACCGATTTCTTGCAAGCATACCGGGCTACATGACATGCCACAACGCAAAGGTCACCCGCAGAGTTACTGCATGGGAAACAGATGAATACTAAACTGAACATTGCTGGATTGTTAAAGGTATGACCTGATGCCCCAACCGAGGATGATATGAGAAAAACAGTTGAACAGAACCAAGCAAAGCATAAGGCTTTCACAGACAAGCGGCAGGGTGCTAAGGAACCAAAGTTTGATTGTGGTTCCTTCGTTAGAATATGAAAACCTGGTATTTTATGCAAAGGGGACCATAAATTCACAGCTCCTCCTAAAATCATAGAGAAGAAGGGACCTTACACCTATCTTGGTGCATAGGCAGGTGCAAGATAAGAAGCGGGTATGGAATGCTTCTTATCTTGCACCTGCCTATGCACCAAGAGGAGATTATGCCAACACCCAGTCTGCACTGGATGACTTCACCGTAGTATCAACACAACAAGACATGGCACTGGAACCAGGGCTTGAGAGACACCTGTCAGACCCAGACGACCACGTGTCTGGACTAGAGACTATGTTACGTAGTATCTACAGTGTTTTCAGTGTAATATTTCTGCCAACAGTATAGCGTCTTGTTTCATATTTGTTCCTGTGGTTAGTACAAAAATGTTTATTTTAATTGGGAGAGTTTCTTAAGAGAGGAGGGAATGTGGTGTTTAGATGCTGCTTGTAATTATCAGAACTGGGAGCACTGGCTGTTGGGAGTCTGAAAGGACAGGAAACAGGAGGGGGGGCGAAGTTGAGGAGGCGGAGTGAGAGCTACCGAGGGTGCAGCAGCTGCTTGGAAAAGAGGTTTCCACTTTAAAAATAAAGTCCTGTTTAAGTTTGTTAGTACCTTGTCTGGTTGCTACAAGAAGTTGTTAAGCTTTAATTCTGACTTTTCCACACAATTGTTGTAGGAGAGCTCCCCTCCACATTTACTGCATCTAATTTTCCCTTTACATACATTTGCCATATGTCCAAACCTTTGGCATCTGTAGCATCTGACTGGGAGTGGGATATATGGATTTGTCCAAAAAATCTGATATCCTCTCCAGGAGGGTTTCTCCTTTAAATGCAACTAGCACAGCTGTGGATGGCTTTCTTTCCCCTCCTAGCCCCTCAACACATAGAACCTTATCATCCCCTATGCCTTGTTTTACTTCCTCTTCAGCCATTTTGATAGATATACAACTTCTCTTGTCTCTGTCAGATAGTTAGGCAGTTGGCCGCTCACTTTCAGTTTCCCTAGCATTTTAGTCTTTCCCACTTGTTCCTTGTTTTTGCATTTGATTAATAGGCCTCCTCTTGGCAGTTTTCTAGCTCTTTCTATGTCTCCAGCACTTTTTAAATCCACTCTACCACTTTCAGAGGGTTTATATCCCCTATCTTCACATCCTTGACTAGTGATTTAATTATTATAACAGATTTTTCTCTTTTTTCTTTTCTGTCTTTCTGCCTGCTGTTGCTTCTTCTAGCTCTGGCATGTCCACCCTTTTCTTTTTCCTAACCTGTGACCTGTCTTCCTCTCCATGATTTCCTGCATAATTTTCTAGACTGGTTTCAGTATTCTCCATTATATCTTCCATCTCCCCTCAAAGTATAGCTCAGCTAGCACAGCCTCCCCATCCAGCCCCAGCCCAGCCCAATCCCAATCCCCTAGCCCTACCCTATTCTGAGGCAGGAGGCAGCCTTTATGCTGCTCCTCTTCCCACAGTTATACCCAATTAGTTGGGGGAAGAGGTGAGCCTAGCCTCACCTGCTCTGCCAGGCTCCTGGTAGCTGTATTTCTTCTAACTTCTTCTACTCCTTCCTAGGACCTCTTCCTCTCAATGTCTATCCCCCTTTAGGTCTTCATATGTTTCTATTGGACATTTCAAATTCTTAAAAGGCCATACCAAGTGTCAGGGTGGGCTAACCACTAGGTCCTACTACCTTTAAGGGTAGACTACCCCCTCACAATAATCCACTCAACTATATCATTCCCAGGCCTTAACATGCTATCCCTCCAGATCAACAGACAATCCCACTTGAAACTGAGTGATGGTAAAATAATTAGCTCAAAAACTTAAAAAAACACCAAATGTGCTAATCTCTGGGAAGAACAAATCAAAAATAAAAAGACAGATGGCTACAGATCTCTATACAGAGCCATCACGTTAGCAGTCTCTCTTCAAATACAAAGTGGGTGATTATAAACTGTTAGAAATTGAGAGACACAGAGTACAGTGCAAACTCAGAGAGTAACCAATGTGCAACCAATGTGACAGAAAAGAGATTGAGATGGAGAGACACTTTCTAATCCAATGTCCCAAAGTGTGAGACAAGTATTTTGTCAAATTTCCAGAAATGATAAAAGATTTTCCATTAAAAAGTGATGAGGAGACAGTGCATAACCCTTCAAGGAGATATGACAGAGATATATGAGGCATTTTGTTCCCTGTTACACTTTGACAACACTCATGATACAAATAAAGCATGGGTTCTCAAACATTTTCATAGTGCAGACTACTACATCTTAATAGAGAGATTATCTCATGACCAATTCCCCTCGCGTTCATGAGTGGGTGGGTAGACTACCTCTCCTCCCATTTGCAATCTAATAACATCCCTGTGGCTTCTAATGGAAAAAAAATATGAAGAAAGTACTTAATCTAACTTTAGCTTCTTTAAATGTGATACAAAAGTTGGAAACAAGGAAGAGAGCCATCACTATGACCCAGATCCTCAAAGGTTGATTTAATTAGGAGTTAGGTGCCTAAATACTTTGGAGGATCTGGGCCTATGTGTCCAAACTGCTTTCTGTGGACCACCAGAAAGTACTCCATTGACCACAGTTTCGGAACTACAGAAATATTTTGGATAGAAATCTCAGGTCTCTGCCAGAGGTGGATAAACTATATTAAGCATCTGCTTTGAATAATGCTTCAGAATGCATTTGGGAGTCATCCCCTATTTGTTATTGCTGTTTATTCCTGATCTGGGAGCAGGTTGCTACAGGCTGAAGCCTGTTATTTCTACCACTCTTTCCTTGCCCACAGGGTTATGCACAAGTTTTCTTTTTCATCAACATATACAAACAATTTTGCTTCTTCACTCTTTAATGGAAAGTCTTTCAGCATTTCTAACAATTTAAAGAAATATATTTCTTGGATTACTTCATATTTTCATCACTGGCATAGAATGAGTCTCTCCATGTCAAGCTCTCCTCTGCCACATTGGGTTCACAACTGTTCTTTGCTGGGAACTGTAAAAGTTTTGTTTGTTGCTTTCCCTAAGTTTTACTATTCTAAAACTGTATGAATTTAATCTAACTGGTTGTAGGGATGTCTTTATTTGTGTAGATAACACCTTGGCACTACAGAGGTGGGCACATTAGCAATGCAGATAGATATATATACAGACAAAGCTCATGATGCTATTAGGATAAGAAAGAGAAGTATATTTGGTTTGATATGTTCTTTACCTTTTATTTTTTCAGTGGAAGGTTTAAAGAAGTTACTGATTTGTGTGGACTATCTCTTTTTACTTAACAATTTGAATGTTTATTTAACACAATAGTAAAAATTAAAAATTGTGGGCCAAATCATACCATCTATTTTAAGCTACATTCCCCACAAACTGTTTTCAAGGTTCTGTTTCAAAGAGCTTTTTTTGTCTCCATGCAAGTAAATGGCAGAATTCTCCTTTAAATGGATGGCATGATGTAATCCCTGGGTAGGGGTATCTGGGCCATTATTTAATGCTGTGTCCACATGCACAATGAAGGAAGCTCAGCCAGTTTCATTGCTATAACGTATTACTTGTGACTGTTAATGTGTGGGAAGTGAAGCAACCCAGCAGCAGAAATAACAGCTATGTCAACAGAGTTATTTTTTCAGGCAGGAAAATCTTCTCAGGCAACCTGAGTAAATATAATAAATTACTGCTGACTTTATTTACCAAATTATCATCTTGATGTAAAAGCCAACATTGTGGGTTCTGTGAAAGAGCAGAAATAGCTACAACCTCTGCTTAATTTATCGTTTGTTCAAGAATTTCAGTTTCCATTTACGGATCAAACAGTCATGTGTTTGACAATTAGCTGAAACTGTGCACGTGTAAACTCCCAAGCCAGTACAGCCAGTGGGTAAAAGAGGAAAATCCATATTGAAAAATAAAATTAATCAGTAAAACTAAGAAGAAAATTGAGTTTGACAGACTGTAACCTGATTTTTTTTCCCCCTCCCTGACCAGCAACCCTCTGTAAAAGGCAAATTGCTGTTCCTGTGAATAAGGTCCCATTGGCCAGGTGCACAAAGTTTCCAGAATGTATATATACAAATCCCAAGGGATTTCCTTCTGGTTTGAAGATTATGGTAGTGCCTTCTGACACCACATTTTTAATTAATTTATATATGACAATAAGCAGTGTGTGTAGAGCCCCAGTAGCATAAAAATACAGTGACACTGAAAGACAAAAAGTTCAATGAAATGTTATCATGAAGTTGTAGGAAAAGATATCTCTGTTAGGGTCAAATACCTTGTCAGTCTCCTTCCATGGCTAGCATCTTTCTGTGTAATTGAGAGATCCATGATTTATAGTCATTTGAAGAAGTCAGCATAAGGCAGTAATATATCTTTATTAGCATGTTCAGACTTATCTCTCTGGTTCTCAAAGTGTGGTCTGTGGACTAGGGGTGGACTGTGATGTGTAGCTGGGCACCTGGTGCTGACTGTCCTTATTGCTTCTAGCTGCTTACACAGCTGGTAGAAACTGGAGCCCTATATAAGCAACTTTAAACAAGCTAACAAGAGGCATAGGAGAGAAGTGTCCAGAAGAAAAGAGAATCAGCTAGCCAGGCCAGGGCAGGGAGAAGAGGACTAGATGTTCAGAGGAGAGAGGAATGGAACAGAAGGGAGGAGGAGATGAATTTAAAAGCAAAATCAGACAGTGTGATTAAACTTGTTTGACATTAAAGACAATTAAGAATACATAAATGCTGTTGCAGCAGTTGGCACTGTTTTACATAGTCACAAGTTTTTCTTCTCATGTCAGCAAATGTTCGGTCTTGGGAAGATGTGCTGCATTAGTTTTTGTTATGCAGGTTTTGTTGGAAGCAGTGGCTGCTGGAGAGGGTTCTGGGCAAGCAGCTGGGGTGTTTGTTTTCTGCCTTGGTCACAGGTTAGAGTCAATTCCTGAGGTAGCAGTGCTCTCTGGGAACCAGACATTGGTGTTGGGCTGAGATTCTGGGAAGAAGGGATTGACTGCATGCTGTTTGGCCACCTTTGTTTCAGGTATGATGTGAAAATAAAAAAGTCACACTTAGACTCTACCCTGACTTTATGTCGCTGATTTCTCCTCCACTGCAAAGTTGACCTGCAAAGCCTTGGACATCTGCTAGCGCTCAGCAGAAAGGAGATGCTAATGTCAGACTACACCACCACTATTGGAAAAATGGGCAACAATACTTTCTTAATATTCCTTTTCCTTGTAATGCTGTAGTTGACACAGCGTTATTTGACCATGAATGGGAGTGGAGGAACCCACAAGACTTTCTCTTTGTTAACATGTGGTCCACATTATAAAAAAAGTTTGGGAACTTCTGACTTTTGCCTGCCTTCATCTTTAGTTCATTGCATTGCTGAGTTAGCTATCTTTTTACTAACGGGTTGAATGTCATTATTTGCAAGATTTACCTATTGCAAAGAACTCTTGTTCATTACAATTAATTATTTTGAACCTGTGTGCGGTTTTGTTGAAAACATAGCTTAGATATAAAGAATTCATAATACCTCTGTCTCTTTTCAAAAGGTCTCCACTCTCTTCCCTTCCCTCAGATGTAGCTGAGTAAACATCCTCCATTAGGAGAGTTTATTAAGTTGTTAATTATTTATCCCACTCCTCCAAAAGTCTCTGCTCTCTTGTCTGAATCTTCTGATAACACAGAAGTTCAAACACCAAATTAAATTGACTAAAACGTACATAGCAAACAGTTTATTCTGCACAGTCAAGGGCTGGATAGTGCTACTGTCAGTAACCTGCTAGTTCTCTTTCCACTTGAAAGATCCGGAGAAAATATTATCAAGATCAGAGAATTTTCTACAAGACCGTAGACATCAACAGGGACTGGAAATGGCAGTGCTGAAGACAACTCTGGGCCAACATATATTTTCTGTGTCCTTCTGGTCAAGCTGATTTCAGACAGATACCATATAATAAATACTACACTGAGATCCATGGTAATGAAATCATTATAGAGATGGACAAAATTATGGAATCCATATTTTTTCTAATTCTGTATAAAGTATTTCTAAGGCACATCTCATCCTGGTATATAAGAGCTGAGTACAGTAATTCAGGTATATGAGTAATGTCCAAAAGTTTCTCTGGATATTAATACTGGTATAAAAAAAGGTAAATAACACATACTATATTATTACAAAGTCTGTCTCTCAAAAATACCTTAATCTTTTCATATGCAGGATATTTAATTGGGTATTTCTAAAGAATCTCTGGCCCTCCAAGTCTTGTCTCTTTTTACATTATTACAAATTTTCTACCCCACTTAAGTTTAAATGGTGGCATTGCTAGAAATAGGGGTGCAGAAAGCCATTACAATCTTTCCATCTATATACACTTGTTTAATTAATCTGCTTGGAACAAAAATGTGTTTCAGATACAGTTTTGTTCCCATTCACGTCCTCTTGCTGCATCCTGTGACCACAAGATGATACAACACTACATATCTAGACAAGTGATGACAGCCACCAAAATGAGTGAGTTCCTCTTTTGTTTTGTTCCATGTTAAACACTACTATCAACAGCCTTTCACATAATTGATTATGAGTCACTGACTTACAAGTGGGAGTTACAGTATGGACGCAACATGGTAGTTCCACTCTTTCCTCTGGAAGATGCCAAGGAGTGGTGTTGTAGCTACTTATCCTTGCAGCGAGCTCCCTACGGTATCCCATTTGTCACAGTAAAGGCCAATGAGGGACATTGAGATGTTTTGGCCTATCACCAGTATGCTGAGATAATACTCTACTTTATATCTTTTCCCACAGTTGTTCTGTTCCCCCATCCTTTGCCTCAGACTTAAAAATAGATGAGAGTTAACTGGCTGAGAAACAATCCAGACAAAACTCAAGACCTGTTGGCTGACAATGGAAAGCATCCAGGAAGGGGAAGTGATCAGTATTTACTTTCTGCAGTATTGGGCTAGTTCCCTCTTTAGAGTGTAAATCCTCACAGTCTTTAGAGCTTGCTGGATCTTTCTGTGCTCCAGGATCCTGAAGGGCAAATTTTGGGTCTTGGCTCCCAATTCAGCAAAGCACTTAGTGTATATTTAAGTTCTTTGCTGAACAGGGATGGACTTAAGTACATGCTTAAACTTAAGCTCACATTTAAGTGTTTACTGAGTTGGGGCTTTTTAGCCATTTATCCAAGTACAGGATAGTGCAGATGTATAGCTGAATACACAGTGCAGAAGGCAGAACATGAATGTTGCATCATAGGATGGATCCCTGCAGTGCAGCTGGTCTACAGACCTGCCTCATCTCCTCACCCCAGTTGGAGTACTATGCATCCCCAGACATGCATGCAGTGAACAGTCTCTGAACTTCTCTGAGCACATGGATTGCAATTGGTTAGCTCTTGCCCAGGCCTTAAAAGGTAGTGAAAGAAGCTAGTGGCATTCTCCAGCTCCTGCATTCCAACTGGCTGGTCCACACATTGTTCAGAGCACCTTTTCCCAAGCCAGCCAGGAAACTGCAACCCTGCATCTAGCTTCAACATGTAAATGAGGAAGTCACTGCTGAAGCAGAGGTGACTTCCACAATTGTTTGATAAATGTTTCTGTGTACTGTAGCCTATAAGGAAGATAAAAGTGTGAGCCTCAAAGTAATTCTGGTTTCAGAGTAGCAGCTGTGTTAGTCTGTATCCGCAAAAAGAAAAGGAGGAATTGTGGCAACTTAGAGACTAACAAATTTATTTGAGCATAAGCTTTCGTGAGCTACAGCTCACTTCATTGGATACATTCAGTCTGTATTTTCCACTGTATCCAGCTGATGAAGTGTGCTGTAGCTCATGAAAGCTTATGCTCAAATAAATTTGTTAGTCTCTAAGGTGCCACAAGTCCTCCTTTTCTTTTTAAAGTAATTACTGTACTCTACATTCCAGCATATCAGTGAACAGTGAATTTGGACGTTCTTGAGAAATACCCTGTGTTCCTAGGGGTGTTTTCCCTTGCACTAAATAAAATCGCAGTGCTTTGTTTTGTATTCTAGTTTTCTTTAAAGACCAGAGGGGGGAAAAAGTTGCAAAGTAACGTATACAAAGTGTTCAGTTACAAATAATGTCACCTTTAGGAAAAAAAAATCTCTGATTCGTTCAGCGAAATGGCCCTAAATCACTTATGAATATATAACAGAGAATAATTTCCAAATGGATTTTTCACTCAAGATAGCTCTATGTGCAAGCCTGTCAGCTCTTATACTTTAGTTTGACCTGCTTTGTAAAAGGATATTCTGAACTGCAAAATGTAATGTCAACTTGCATTAAATCTTTTACAAATGTAGGTGCTCATTATTCAAACAGTGTTTCCACTGGCATATTCTATTTATCCTCTGCTTCTTTGCTGAAGGTTTAGAAGGTTCCAATTCCTTTGGAAGGCTATGCACTTTTGGGCCCTTTTTCTGTGTCAATGATCTTTGAAAAGGACTATCAACAGCCTAATGTTGAGTGCTATCTGAACAAATATTCTAGCCTTTAAAAAGGTTTTTTAGGACAGCATTATTATGGTCATGTTGTGTCTCAGTAGATGCTGAATATTTTATGGAATTAACAAGTTTATTATAATAATTTAATACATTTCCAATGTTTATATTCTCCTACAGTATCCAAAATCTTGCTTATTGAGATGATCAAAAACAACACTGAATGAAATACTGCAGTTTAAATACATATGTTCACTTATTATTTGTATATGACAACACATTGTCACCATCGCTTAATTTTTAACCGAGAAAGGAAGAACTAAACAAAAAATGGTGCAAGAGTTCGTACGTTTTGATTGTGTCCAGAAATTGGGCAGTAATATTGTGTATGTTGAATAATGTTGCATATGGTCTACTAGCTGATCCATGGCAAAATACTCAATCAATAGGAAGAGTGGCCTTTCTAGAATTTCTTGATTAGGAAGGACTGAATTTCTATCTTCCACCAAAAGTTCTTCCAGAATAACACAGCTGGAGAAAAAATATTATCTACTCAGTTTGAATTTTAAAAAAATAATTTCTAAAGCCAATGTTCAAGAGCAACTTCAGTTTTGTTCAGAATGTGTCCATGTGGAACTAAGTAACTATTCCTTTGGGGACAAGGCTGGGACTTTGCCAAGACTACAGGGAAAGGGCAATGTGTAGCTGCACTGCCCCAGGAGCATACCAGGGAAAGAAAAGTGACCCTGAAAGAAGGGAAATAATTTGCTGTTGGCTCATACTAACAGCAGACTACTTCCCCCTTGCACCAGCTCAGTTCTGCTTGCGAGAGTGTGGAGAAGCTGAGTAATGACCGTTGATTCTTTACCCGCTTCCTGTCCACAAGCATTGGGAGGATGGGGGAGCACGTGTCCACAGGAGCCTGCTCTCCTCCCCTGTGCTCAGAGCAGTGATGTGGGTAGTCCACTCAATGAATCAAGGGGCCATCTTAAATCCCCTTAATCCCCTACATGGATGTATAGGGCAAATGAGAATCTCACCCTTAATGATTGGGAACCAGAGTAGTTTGACTCCTTTGTATTTCATGGTTGTAAGTCAAACCAATTGATATTGGAGAATTTACTGTAACTGCCCTCTGGGTTTACACCTTGACACTCCCACCCTTTTTCTGAAGGCGTGTTCTTGTTTGTTCGGTCAGAACCAGTGGTTCCTCTACAACAGTTGCTGAATAATTTTTTCCTAGCAGTTCAACTTCCAGCTTCTGTCCAACTTTGCTGAGTTCTGTGGGGACATATGCAAAAGCCAGACTCTGCCGGGTACTGTAGCTGTAATTTCCAGATGTGGTGTTGCCAACAACCTGAAAAAAAAACAAAACATTTATCCTTATTTCCAACACTCAATGGGTTTTGTACCATACTAACTTCTACTTTTAAAAATACACCTTACACTATTTTGAATGCTTTAAATATTTTTGTGTCCCTAACATCAACAGTCAAATATACACTGTCTCATTTGTGTCATACAGTTCATAGCATTCTCCATTTTTGGTGCTATCAGGTAAGTTAGGAATTTCTTACTCCCAAAGAACCACTGGAAAAATTACCAACAGGATGCTAAATTCCTATTATATTTGATTAAGATCTCACCTGAAACAAATGCTATTTACATTTTATATTCATGCTGAATATTTTTATTAACTATTAATGGCTGTTTCATCATCTACTCTGTACTTAGATGGCCTGGTGGCCTAAACTTTGGTTTGTGGTTTTGTTCTTTTCTTTTATGCAAATAATTTTGAAATATACTGTAAGTAGAATCCTGTACTTGCAAGAGGATAGAATAGGTGACCTAATACTGGAGGTTTTTCCATTTCTAATTTAGAGATTCTATATTTCAAACTCTTGTGTACAATTAGAACCTGCCATGGTACATGGAAATTCAAAAATTATATTATTGTCCCAAACTGTCCTGTTCCAGTAAAAGTAACCTGAAACACAAAGTGGGATTCCAGTCCTAGAGAATGAATTTTAGTTTCTTGTAAAGTGATGTATAGTACTTACTCTGCCATTATGCCACACACTTTCATTTCCCTCTGGATCAACGTCAGCTGTTTCCAAGGTGAGATACACCAGTCGCCGTTTAAGCCCCTTTTCTTTAATCTGCTTCAGTGCTTGCTTTCCTATGAAGTCTGCTGGCTGAAAAAGTGAAAGATAATGATGATGAATGATTATACAAGCTCTGCGACAAGGTTATAGATGCAAGTATTTAAATGTGTCTTCACTTGTTTTCTTGTCAATTAAACATTATATAAAAATACAGATTAAATCAAACCTTTTGGCAAATATTATTTCTTGTCCACAAACATGAAACAATCAGATATTTTTTCCTCTTTTTTTGTCTAGATCTGAGACCTATAAGACCCAGTATTCCAATGACAGGAGAATTACATGTGCAATAAAATCCAGTATACTGCAGAAGTGGCTGTTTAAACTGGCCCCATCAGTAGTCTGAGCCAGGATGCCATTACTTCTCTCAAGATGCAATGAAATAATCTAGACCATTGGCACATCATTACACAGACCTCTGTGGCCCTGCCTCTCACTGGGATCCTATATCCTGCTTGGACACAAAAGCCATCTGCAAGAGTGACAGTAGTCCACCACATTCCTCTTTGGTCCCTCTGCTCCAACATGTGGAGGTGGCATTTTCCTCCCTACCCACTAAGGTGTTCTGTGTCAGGGTGTGTTCTCCTCCCCACAGGATCTAATACTTCATGGGATAGCGTAGCACCTCCACTGCCACATCCTACCCAGTATCATCTGAAGCCCTCTTCCTCAGCCTCGCTAAAGCGGAACAGCAGCTCCCCGGATTCTCACAAGTAGATCAGGGAAAATATCCTGTGGGAACGGAGGAGCCCTTCTGGCAGCCTCCTGGAGGAGGCAGTCTTCTGCTTGAGTGACAGACCAGCAGTACCACTCTGGCAATATATGTGTGAATGAAGCTAGGAAGAGAGTGGAAGGGTCAATGTGAGAAAGAGAAGGTGCAGGTAAGCTGGTGCACAGACACACAACTTAGCCTTGAATATGACTGGGGGGACTTTCCCATGTTACTGGGTAAATTGGAGCATTTAGAGATGATAACAAAAGAGATTCAGATTGAATCCCAGCTTTGAAGATCTCTGTAGAGAGGAGAGTCCTGCCCAGGGAAATAAGGAAACAAGAGGACAAATCAGAGTAAATGACTGTTTCAGTAGTATTGCAATAATTTCTGCGTAACTCCTCAAACAAGAGCCTGTATATTCAACCTACCCCTCCTTTCCATTCAGACTGCAACATATTTCATTTACATGTTCACAATGTTTTTATAATGAAAGGGGTTGGATAATATGGTGGGGTTTGTGTTTTATATAAGTTATTGTAGATAAAAGATGTCATGCTATATGGAATCACAGTCCCAATTACATGGGACACATTTATTAAAGAAAATGGCTACAGCTCCGTAGCTAACACAAGCCAACTAGTTTCAGTGCCAACTTTGTCTCCCTTGTTACCTGGGACCACACACTGACCAAAATCCTATACACCACACAGAAATATGTAATGGCTGAATAAATAAACATAACTTTACAGAATCAAGCCTTTCCTGCCCATGCTGATGTATTACTGGATGTTCAGACTGAAAACTGACAAAGAAAAGTTCCATCTGTTTTATTAAAATAGATCAAAAATTCATATCTTTAGATCTCCATGTAATAAAATAATGACACAAAGATGGGAATCTGCCAGCGCTAAACTATGTGAACACCAAATCACCCCCACTGCGACCATCTTCTTTGCTGAATCACCTTTAAATTTCCCATGAGAGAACTGTGACCCACAGTTTGGAGGAATACAGTATCTTTGGCTATCCCTCGATGTGAGGATGATGTCTGTAAAGGGGGCTCATTGGTGGGTTTTTAAGTGGCTGAGGAGCCCAATTCGTGTCCTGCAGATTTTCCCACAGAAGTGACAGGTGTACTCTTGGAGGAGACATAGTTGTTGGCTGGACTGTTGTTCCCTTTCTTTCCTCCTTTGTCACTTCTCTGTCTCATGAGCACAACTGTTCTCCTCAAAGTGAGCTGTATGGTGTGGTCCCACTGTGTTCTGTTCTGTGCTGCGTCCTCCCAGTTTGTTGGGTTAATGCCTCCCTTTTAAAGATGTACTTTCCGTATGTGTGTGAAGCTCGTCCACTGCCCTCCGAGAGCCCTTCTTCCCTGACTTAACAGAGAGACGAGTACTTCTTCAGGAGACAAGTATCAGGCATATGTACACAGTGGCCAGACCAGTGGAATTAGTGTTTCATGACTTGTGCTTCTATATTGCTGATGTTGGCTGCAGAGAGAAGGCTGATGTTAGTGTGTCAGTCTTCACAGATGATCCTGAGAATCCTCCTGAGGTAGCTTGTTGAAACCACTCCAGCTGCTTGAGATGTCATCTATAGGTTATCCAGGTCTCACACCCATATAGAAGGGTGGGGATGACAACTGCCTTGTAAACCAAGATCTTGGTGCCTGTTTGCAGGTCCCTATCATGGAAGACCTGTTTGAGTAGTCTTCCAAAGGATGCGCTGGCACAGTGGATTCTGTATTCAACTTCTGTGCCAATGCTGGGTGTTCAGTAGAGGTGGATGCTGAGGTATGGCAAATGGTCCACATTTTCCAGGGATTCTCCCCTGATGGTGATTTGTGGAGTACGAAGAGTAATTTGTGCATGTGAGGGCTGATAGAGTACCTTGGTTTTCCCAATGTTGAGAGAGAGACCCAGGCTGTGATAGGCATCGGCAAAAAAATTGACGGTACTTTCCAGGTTGGCATCTGTGTGTGCAAGAATGACACAGTCATCTTCATACTGAAGGATCAGTGATGCCAATTCTCATGATCTTAGATTTTGTTTGGAAACATCGGAGATTCAGGAGTTGACCATCCATATGATACTCAATCCCAATTCCATCAGGAAGGCAGTCACATGAGAATCAGGATCAGGGCAAGGTAAATGTAGAAGAGTGTTGGAGCAATGACACAGCCCTACTTGACACCAGTGCGAATGATGAATGGTTTGGTCTCTGAGCCAGTGCACAGAATGGTGGCAGTCATCCCATCATGGAGTAGTCTGATGATGGAAATGAATTTCTGTGGACAGCCAAACCTACACAGCACCTTCCATAAGGCATCATGATTGATAAGAGTCAAAGGCCTTGGTTAGATCAATGAATGCCATGAACAGTTCCTGGTGTTGCTCTCCTACTCCTGGGGGAATTCTGCGCATATACAGAATTTATGTCCCCCCGCAGATTTCTTTGCTTTCCTACAGAAAAATGACTTTCTGACAGGGAAGCAAAGGGAAGCCACAAGAGTGGTCATGCAACCTTCCCCAGCAGTATGTTTCGGGTGCCCAGGTCAGCTGGCAGAGAGGTAAATCACTGTGGGGAAGGGAGTGGGACTGGGGAAGACCCGAATGGTGGTTCCTACCCTGTGCTGGGCTCAGCTGCTAGTCCTGGCTGGGTTGGGGAGGACGGGGCTTCCTCTTCCTCTGCATGGCATCCGGGGCTGGGTCAGACCCACCCCCGAATTTCTCCCCTGGCTGCAGGAAGCTCTGCAAACTCCCTCCCCACTGCTTCCTGCTCTCATTGCTCCTCAGCTGCCGGGGGCGGGATCCCTGTACAGGGATCTGCTCCCCCATCTGCCCAACCCCATGCATCTAGAACCCCTCATGCCCAGACCCTCTCACCGAGCCTCACCCCTCCGCACTCAGAACCCCCTGATGAGCCCCACTCCCTCTGCACTAGATCAATTTGATAAGCCACCTGCACCTGATCCCCACCTCACTGAGCCCCAACCAGCTTCACTTGGATCCCCACCTCACTGAGCCCCGCTCCCTCAGCATCTGGACCCCACACTGAGCCTCCCACACCCGCACCCCCCTGCTGAGCTCTATCCCCCCCGACATCCAGACCCCCTCCCCTGCTGAGACCCAACCACCTTCACTTGGACCCCCCTGCAGAGTCCCATTACCATTATATCCAGAACCTACAATAAGACCCTCCCTGCACCTGGATCCCCCACTGAGCCACTACACCCAGACTAGCCCACACAGAACCCTCTCAACCCACACCTGTATCCCCTCACACTAACCCCCTCTACACTTGGATCCTGCCTTGCTGAGTCTGCCTGCCCACTCCTGGTGCACCTGGCACAGAGGGGCAGGACCCCGGGGTGTTTCTGGGGCTGACTTGGTCCTTAGGGTTGGG
Organism: Chelonia mydas; assembly: GCF_015237465.2. Taxonomy (NCBI): domain Eukaryota; kingdom Metazoa; phylum Chordata; order Testudines; family Cheloniidae; genus Chelonia; species Chelonia mydas. The sequence continues at coordinate 44,033,785 of NC_051245.2, read as the reverse complement.
TGCAGCCAAACCACTGAGTCCGTGTCCTGGTGGGAGGAGCTGGACAGTGATCTCCCACCTCTGCGCAGCCAGTGGCCTGTGCTCCCCAGTGCCATGCTGGAGCCTCCACATTTATTTGATAAATAAAATTTGCAGAATTTTAAAATGTGCGCAGAATTTTTAATTTTTTGGCGCAGAACGCCCTCAGGAGTACTCTCTGCACTTCTGAATCTGTCATGCCACAAAGATCATGTCAGTTGTGTCTTGGGATGGCCTGAAGCCACACTGTGATTTGGGGAGGAGTTCCTCAGCAAGGGGCAGAAGGTGGTTTAATAGGATCCAGGCAAGGATCTTCCCTCCAATGGAAAGAAGGGCAATGCCTCTGTAGTTCCCGCACAAAGATTTGTCCCCTTTCTTGAATACTGTAACAATGTGGGTGTTCTTAAAGTCAGGTGGAATTTCTTCGCAGGTTCAGATTTTGTTGAGGAGTTGGCAACGTTTGTAGTGGAGCATTGTTCCACCAGCTTTAAAAACCTCAGCTGGGATGCCATCTGGGCCTGGAGCCTTGTGATTTTTTGTCTCGGTGATGGCATACCGGACTTCTTCAGAAGATGGGGGATCAGCAAAGCATTCCATCGCTGAGCGTTGTGGAATAGACTGAATGGTATCTTCAGAGACCGTGGATTCGCAGTTTAGTAGGCTCTCAAAGTGCTCCTTCCAGTGTTGCTTAATGGCCTCACTGTCTTTGAGGCGGGTGGAACCATCCTGGGAACATAAGAGGGTTGGACCTTTGGAGCTTCGCCCATATATAGCTTTTGTTGCTTGAAAGAAGCTTCTCATGTCATCCTGGTCTATGAAACCCTGGATCTCAGAGGCCTTCTCTTGCCACCACTTATTTTTGATGTCACGTAGCCTCCTTTGGACTTCAGCTTTGAGCAGATGATAAGCCTCATGTTTTCGTTGGTTAGAGGAATCATTTTGCCAGTTACAGAATGTAGTTCTTTTCTGTTGAATTAATGCTAGGATTTCCTTGTTGTTTTCGTCCGAGTCTTGGTGCTAATGAGTGGAATATCCTATAGTTTAAGCACATACACTGTGAATGGTATTTTTAAGTTGATCCCAGTGTTCTTGAATGTCAATGATGTTATCAGGCAAGTCAGAGAGTTTCTCTGATAGATGTTGCTGTAACATCTCGCAGCTGGCTTGGTCTTGAAGTGCTTTCATGTTGTACTGCTTTCGCTTAGTCTTTGGGTGTTTGTGGTGTGGTGGAGCGAGCTGCAGATACAAGAGTGATCTTATTAATCGATGGCCTGTCCAACAGTGATCTGTACCTCTCATGGCTTATGTTATACAGACATCAGCGTAATCTCAGGCACTGACTATAACATAGTCAAGAAGGTACCAGTGTTTGGACTGAAGATGTTTCCAGGTGGTGTCAGATTTGTTACTCTGCCTAAAGATGGTATTTCTGATGAGCAGATCATGCTCCACACATTTGCTGATGAGGAGAATGCCATTGGGGTTTACATTTCCCACCCCTTCTTTGCCTAATGTGCTGCTCCAAAGTTGGAAGTCCGGTCCGACTCTGGCATTGAAATCTCCCAGGAGGATGGGTTTGTCTGCGAGGACTGCATCAAGAGTGCTATAAAACTGCTCCTTGTCGTCTTCCTCATCATCAAGTGTTGGGTGTATGCACTGATGACTGTGGCAGATTGGTTGTTGCTGAGCTTGAGCCAAAGAGTCATGAGATACTCATTGATCACCATGGGAAGCTCCAAAATCTGACTGACAATCTTATTTTTTATGGCAAAGCCAATCCCGTGAATCTGCATGTCTCTTCAGGTGACTTTCCTTTCCAAAAGAAGGTGTAGCCACCTCCATCCTCTTTTAATTGGCCCGGAGGGTCTCACTAACAGCTGCAATGTCAATGTTGAGTCTTGCCAGTTCTCTGGCAATTATGGCAGTTCACTGGGCATTCACTGTGCTGAGAGTCCATAAGGGTGTGGACATTCCAGGTGGCGAAATTCATCGCCTTATATCTCTTGTTTCGGCCACGGAATTGAGTGATCCCACTGGATGCGGCCATCGAGTCAGAAGAGTGTGAGACAGCCTGTGTCAGGCACCTTTTCTAGCCCCCTCCCCATTAGGGATGAGCAGAGGGGATCCTAAAAAGGCCTGCTCAGTCACAGCTGCTGCTACTGAAATGAACTTCTTTCTCATCCAAGCACAAGACGACTGTCACACAGCTGCCGCCTGCATGCAGATTTGTGACTAAAGATTCCCAGAAATCACTGCTCCTGTCTTCACCCCACTCATCCGTCGCCGCAGGGCTTTGTGTGGGCAGGTGCAAGCCCTTTGGCAGAGACCTGCGCGTGAAATCTTTTAACGTAGGGAAACTGGTGCGCAGGCAGTTGACAGGAGGAAAACCCTGACCCAGTAGTAAGGAGATGCAAGACAACCAGGGTCCTGCCTCTTGCTGAAGCCCTCATCCACCTTCACAGCCACAGAGTACTAAAAGGTCCTCTGTATGCGCCTCATCCACTGTTCGGGTCTTGTGAAGTTTGGACTGCGGTTAGTCAGGAGCCCCGCCACAGATCTGCTTGCCAAAGGGGGCCCTACCAGGAGTATGAAAGCTCCAGATGATGTAGCTCTGAGGGTCTTTAGCCCACGCAAGCCTCTCCACCACGACAAGGTTGCGGTCCATCACAGAGGAATACAGTATCACATAGCACTGAAATGGTGCCTATTGTGGTGAACTCAACTCACGTCATTTCACCCTTCTCTTTTCTGGAGTATTTATCATGGTGCTTCTATTACTCCCCTTCAGTTACTTGTAGGTGGAATAGGGATGAAGAAAGAAGAAACCCACTCATTTAAATATTTCTCATTTCCACAGTGCTTTCTACTCAAAATTACAGAGGAATCTACACTCCCAAAAATTAATCATTTATAAATGGAAAAACAGTTTGCATGAAGGTTAATGCAGCAAGCATAATCAGAGCCTTGAGTATGACCTGATAACAGATGTGCATTGTTTTAACGGGTCACTTCCAGATTAACTGTATAGATGACAGTTAACTCTACTGAGTATACAAATCACTGGCACACTAAGGATGACTGCTAAATTTTTTTGACTTCCACCTTTTAATTAATCAGTTTGAGAAATGTACAAAAACAATTAGAGCAGGCAGTTTGCAAGATATAAATTCTAGATGTTTCTAGCACATTCACTGTTATTTTCATTACACATATAAGGCTAAATCTTTCTCCCATTAATTTTAATGAGGTCAAGCTTAGGCCTGCTTAAAAAAGGTGCACTTCCAATTCCAAGTACCAAGGAGGACCTGGTTTTGGCATTTTCATATAATAGCCACATTCTGCACTGACATATCCTATGCAACTCCTCTGGAAATAACACTCTGACGATCCCTGCTTCTTGCTATACTGTATGTTCTTGTCTGGAAGAGTGGACAAGGAATGATCCACTCTAGGATTCCTGTACTCTGCTGAAAAAATACACTGCGATGCTTTTTAAAAACAAATAAACAACAAACTATATCTTAAGAAATTTTCACCAAAACTAATCCAGACTTGTGATTTCTAAAATAATTGGGTATGCAAATCACTTGTATCAGGGGTGGGCAAACTTTTTGGCCTGAGGGCCACACCTGGGTACAGAAATTGTATGGCGGGCCATGAATGCTCACGAAATTGGGGTTGGGGTGCGAACACCGGCTGGGGGTGTGGGCTCAGGGGTGGGGCCAGAAATGAGGAGTTCAGGATGTGGGTGTTCCAGGCTGGGGCGGGGCAGGGTGGGGTGCGGGGTGGGGTGAAGGCTCCGGGGTAGGGCTGGGGATGAGGGGTTTGGGGTGTAGGAGGGGGCTCTGGGCTGGGACCGAGGGGTTCAGAGGGTGGGAGGGGGATCAGGGCTGGGGCAGGGGTTGGGGCATGGGGGACTGGCTCAGGGGTGCAGGCTCTGGGCGGCGCTTACCTCAAGTGGCTCCTGGAAGCAGCAGCATGTTCCCCCGCTCCAGCTCCTACCCGGAGGTTCAGCTAGGCGGCTCTGCTGCGCTGACCCTGCAGCTCCCATTGGCCAATGGGAACTGCAGGGCTGGATTAAAATGGCCTCTGATTTTTATGGTAAAAAACTTCCAGCATTTATGCACCTTTGGTTTGGTTTTAGATTTTGTCCACTGAAATAAAATTAAGATTTAGGAAACTGATTCAGTCTAACCATGTCTGGCTATACTTGGTAACAACTGCTTCCTATTCTTATTAGGAAAATTAGTCAGTATATTGCAACTATTCCATTTAGTTTGTCACTCTAAATGTATAATGTAACATAAAATTCCACTTAAAAGGTACATTATAACTCAATATAAGTGAATAAGAACAAAAACAGGAAAAATGGAATAAAGTTGAATTATATGTGGGGGAATGGTGATAAAAAATTCTAAGGTCATGGTAAATTTAAACCTGGTTCTATCTTTTCTCAGTTTTAAAAGAATATTCACTCTAAGCTTTTCAGGTAATTGGAGTTGGAATTGGAAAAGATTATTTTCTAGGGAGCTTAACTATTTAGCCAGCATGAAGGTTTTAGCTGTGCAGAGTAAAGTGTGACCTGGTAGGCTTAGCTGAGGACACAGGAGCTGTTTAGCTCCGATGCTTATTCCCTCTGTGACCTTGAGCAACATATGTAACCTCTCTTTCTCAATGTCTCCATTAGTAAGATGGGATAATGACAGTCTGTACCTATAATCACAGGAGTATTGTAGTTTGGTTAGATCTAAAGTAGAAGATATGCTGCCCCAGCAGGAGCTTCCATAGGCATTGCATGTGAGGTAGGCATAATGCTAACCAAACATCCTGACTTTAAGCTAACGACCAATCTAAAATCCTTTTAAAGAGCAAGATAAGCACAGTATTCACCTCATATTTATCTACTTATCCACTGACTTGACTATGGGTGCATCTTCATTAAAAGGTGTGCTGTTACCTCGTGTTAGCTAACACATGGCAACTAACACAAGGCAAAATCCTAGTGAAGACAAGGTAGTTGGAGTTTTCACATGTTCGCAGGAAGGAACTTAGAGTTTAGACTGACCTGCTAACACAGGTTGAAACTACAAACTGCCTTGTCTTCATTAGGATTTTACCTTGTGTTAGTACCACATGTTAGATGACACAAGGTAAGAACACACCTTTTTTCCTAGTGAAGACAAGCCCTAAGAGTCAGGTGAGATTAATTCATTAAGTCATTTTAAGCACAATAAAGATTATTGCAAATGTTGGTGAAAAAAAGGCAGTAAAACTGCACCAAGGAATATCCTTAGTAGTATAGGCTTCTCTAATAGGCTCAGAGCCAGCTCTGTGCCATCCTTCTAGGAGCCTCCTCTGCAAAGGCAAGCCACTTACCTGCTCTTTGCCTCAGTTTCCTAAATTGTAAAATAGGAACATAAAGCTTCTGAGAAGAAATGTGACTAAATTAACTTAAGTTTGTAAAGCATATTGGCCACATCTGCCCTGGGCAAAGCATCATGTCAGAACGCTTGTTAAATAGCAAGTTTTAAATAAGACAATATTAAACACATGTACACAAAGAGTCATACTTAATTATGTGTTAGCAGGTTGTAATTAACCCTAGAATACCCCTGAGGGTTAACCACAACGAGCTAACACATTGTTCAGTACAACTGTCCTTATCACAGTAGGGGTAAATTTAAGTACTGAAAAATGTAAACAAAGGGCCACAGCTACTTTTGCAGACAGGTTGTTCTGCAGCTTCTTCTCACCCCACCCTGACCCCATGTCTGTGAAACTATTGAGCCTTTCCCAGTAAAAAAGGCTCTCTCAATGTGTCTTTGGTTCAAGGAGCAGCATGCTGTGAAGCTACTGCTCAACACTGTTCCCTCTAAGCTGTGCGTGTGTGTGCGCGCACACAGATCTTAAACCTTGCACACACGGCAAAACACCGCGTGCACTCCGACTTCGGCAGCAGCTTTCTTTCTTTTTTTTCTTCAGCAGCGGCACAGAAGACTTTTTTTGTGCACACGGCCTGTTAAAAATTAGAGGGAACACTGCTGCTCAACCACTCTATGGACTTGACTCTTCACTGCTGTAGTGCTTGTGTAGCCACTTATACCTGTCAAAAGTAAATGCAGAGTGAGTGTAAAATATACCATATCAGAACAGTAGAATTTTACACCCACTTTGCACAGCTGTAAATGACTACATATGATGTAAGGCACTAGAGAATCAGATCCAATGTTTGTTTTCTTTCCTGCCACATTTCATTACCTTCAGCACCTTGCAATGAGTAGTGTGTGTGGCCTTCTACGCTACGAAATTAGATTGATTTTATAGAAGTCGATTTTTAGAAACTGATTTTATACAGTCGATTCTGTATGTCCACACTAAGCGCATTAAGTCGGCAGAGTGCATCCTCACCACCGTGGCTAGCATCGACTTACAAAGTGGTGCACTGTGGGTAGCTATCCCACAGTTCCTGCAGTCTCCACTGCCCACTGGAATTCTGGGTTAAGCTCCCAATGCCTGATGGGGCAAAAACATTGTCGCGGGTGGTTTTGGGTACATGTCATCAGGCAACGGCAGACAATCGTTTTGTGCCTTTTTTCCTGGGTTACCCATGCAAACGCCATACCACGGCAAGCATGGAGGCCGCTCAGCTCACTATCACTGTACGTCTCCTGGATGCTGCTGGCAGACGTGGTAATGCATTGCTACACATCAGCAGCTCCTTGCCTTCGCAGCAGATGGTGCAGTAGGACTCCCTCCATTGCTTGCTCTCCCACACCCTTGCTCAGTTGCTCATTTTCACCGGGCTGGGGCCAAGGGATTCAGAGTGCAGGAGGGGGTGCAGGGAGTTTAGGTGCAGAAGGGGGCTCAGGAATGGGGCAGGGGGTTGGGATGCGGGAGGGGGTTCAGGGTGCGGGCTCCGGGAAGGAATTTGGGTGCAGAGGGGGCGCTCTGGCTGGGGGCATAGGCTCGGGCTGGAACTAGAGTCAAGAATGTGAAATCCTTATGTTTAGATTGGAAAATATTCGCAACCAATTGGATATAGCAGTTGTCTGTGCAATAAATACATATCCTTGGCTTTCTCATCTAAAGAGTATCCAGGGTTACAAGAAATACAATATTTTTAACAATAGTGCGTTAGGGAGGGCCTTCATGGCTCTCTGCTTTCAAGCCACACTGTCAGCCTATTTGGATGGGAGTTATGCTGGCATAGACAGCAAATTGTTTTTGTCCATACAGTTCTGGCCAGGTTGAATTATTTACTTTCTTGCAGCTTATACTGTTACCTGAGAAACAAATGGTTAACCCCATTCTTGGCTCAAATGCCTGTTATTGCATGGGATCGACAACTAGAATACTTGCCATGTAATGAAAATGTTTAATTAATACGGTGGTTGCTCTATTTGCCTGGTCAGCTGCAAAACCAAGAAAAAAGAATATGAAAGAAAGGTTCTTTGTGACGTACATGAAATAATGTATTTCTAACCTTTATTATTTTATTTTTGCATATTGTTTTTATGGGGAGTGATTTTAAAAGTTTAATTGAACTTAGGAGAAGGGTTGATTTTGTGTTTTTAGTTTTTGTATTTTAAACATGCTTGTTTTACTGTAATGTGTTAATTTTTAAATATGTATTTATTTTTGTACACTATGGCCTAAGGCTAAGATGCTATATTAATAAATAATACTATTTATTCATAAATAATACTATGTCTGTGTTTATGTTCAGGGAAACAGGACTATACATTCTTTGTAAATAAACAGGATTGCATCAAAGAAATACCTAACACCTTCATCAATTTCTCCTACTAACAGAAATAACCTGCAACACTTCAAATATTGGCTAACAACACGGGTCAAAAAGGTTGACAGTAGAAACGCAGAGTGTCTCATTATCTAGAATTATCTTCCCACAAACTAAGTTATCTGATGAAGTGAGCTGTAGCTCACGAAAGCTTATGCTCAAATAAATTGGTTAGTCTCTAAGGTGCCACAAGTACTCCTTTTCTTTTTACCCAGTTATTGCAACTGGTGTCCAGATGATGGCACTGTTGTGTATAGCTTAAAGGAAAAACTGAAAATTCAGTTCTGTAAGTAATTTTGTATCGTTGTATTCTTGATGGCTAGTGGCAATATTGCATTCATCTTGCCATTGGGAAACATGGAAAATCTTTCTGAAGGAAGTTCATTTCTGAAAGCTATTTGAAGTAATATGGAAATTTTTCACTATAATGTGAGGCTGGTTGAGTGTTCCTAATGGAAAAATGACCTGTGATTTTGCTTAGTGTTTCACAGATAAAGTATCATTTTAATCTTTGAGTGTTTAACTGAAAACACTTTGCAAAGCTTCTCAATAATTATCCCATTAGAAAGACGTCTCTGTGATTTATATACAGGTGAAGAAGCAGCAGCCAGAGAAAGTTTCCCCTTCAAAATGATCTTTCCCCTGATTCTAAAAGTCCAATAACTTCCCAGCCAGGGAATGAATTTTTCATTCTTCTATTTTTTTTGTACACCGCATTTTTGCTAATTACAACACACTATGTACTTCGCTCTTTGCCCTTGAGACCTTTTGTGGGGCCTCATCCCTTTTAGAAATTTTACCAATAAGCACTGGTCCTCCTGCCACCTCCTCCCAATGTATCTTCTCTTAATCATGGCAAATGTAATGTCCATAAATGCTCAGAAATGACTTACTGAATATCGGGTCATTACAACCATAAATTATTGTTGAGAATGTTGTATTATTTTGTCATAATCAACCATTTTATGTGAATGAGTGCTTTACAGTCCTGTATAATGCCTTCACATTTATAACATACAAGTACAATATTCAACAGGAATATAGAAATTTTATGCCTCTGCATATATAAGGCCCAATGTATTCTGTGATTCTAAGTCCTGAAATTTGCCTTGGAATTCCCCCCTTGCCAAAGAATTATGCTTCACAATCTTAGCTTTTGTTTAAAAAAAATGTTTCTAGCCCTTACTGTTCCAAAGATAACCATGAAAATGTGAACCAAGTATAAACTGAAGTAGTGGTGTCTTCCTGGGCCTACAGACTGCCTTAAACAATACCTTTGAGAGATGGTAGTTGCCCAATTCATGGGAATGGGTTGTTAATTCTAAAATCTAAAGATGACAATACAAATAACAACATTGTTAACTATTTCACAACAGATCAGTTTAGGAGAAACACCCAGCTAATGTGCTTACTGTAAAATCTCAAAAAATCCAATGGTCCTCCCCCAGCTGCCAAAACCTCCAGCTTCGTTCTCTTCTTCTTCAACGCTTAGCCAGACAGTTGGCCGTAGTGATCATTCGCCATTTGGTCTGTTCCTGCACAACCGCAAAGGTTTGATGGCCTGAGAGTCCAACATCGGAACAGACTTGATGAACCCACATAATAGGGGGTCTGCCTCTGGACGGCCTCCATCCCTCGGTTGGTGGAATTTTATCCTGGATGTTACAAGCCACCTGGAGAACGGCGCTCGGTGGAACGTCTTGTGGCATCCTTGTGACATGTCTGAAAAGCGTAAGGCGCAGCCTGTGGACAATGGATCCAGTAGTCTGTAGACCCGAGCGACCATAAACATCTGCATTACAGATGAAGTCATTCCACTTTATGCCCAGTATACGATGTTGACATTTTGTGTGGAAAGCCTCCAGCTTTGTCCAGTCTTGCAGTGTAGTGTCCATGTTTTGCAGCCGTACAACAGTATGGGAAGGATACAGCTTGAATAAATCCTGAACTTGGTTGTCATACTAAGATGATGTTGATTCCATATCCTTTGTAAACGGCCCATGGCAGATGCTGCAATGCCAATCCGATGGAGAACCTCCGTGTGAGAATTGGAGGAGCTGGTAAGTATAGAACCCAGATAGCAAAAGCTGGAAACTGATTCAACAGTTTCGCTGTTCAAAGAGATTGGAGTCGCAGGTGGGCCTGGTCCTAGATTTTGCAGTTTCATCTTTGACCATGAAACATGGAGACAAATCTTAGCTGACTCCTCTTCCATATGCTGGAGTGCCTCATGAAACTTGTCGGGGCTCTGTACTAAAGGAACAATGTCACCAATGTAGTCAAGGTCTGTGAGTGAGAGATCACCAATCTCAAAGCTATGATGGAATGCTGCATTATTAAATCAATTGCCTGACAAAAGTGTGCAGGGGCCAGAACGCAACCCTGCCTATCACCAGATATTGATTTAAAAGGCACTGACATCCAGCTCCCCTGATGAATACGGGCAGTGGTTCCATTATGCAGCTCTCTAATCAAGTCCAGCAGAGTGGTAGGGACACCTACACCCTTTAAGGCCTTCCATAACACAACATGGTCTACTGAATCAAATGCAGCCTTAAGATTAACCTACGCTACATGCAGGGGCTTCCTGAACTCGCGCTGTATCTCCGACAACAAGCGAAGGGCCAAAATGGCATCTATTGTAGACACGTTCCTTGTAAAGCCTGACTGTTGGGGACAGTGCTTCCAATGTAGCAAAGGCTCCAGGCGTGCCAGCAAAACATGCGCAAACACCTTCCCTGGAACGGAGAGCAAGGTGATCGGCCTGTAGCTCTTACATTTGCTGCATGGTCCCTTGCCCCTGTAGAGTGAGATCACAATATCGTCTTTCTAGGAGGTTGGCAGAGTTCCATACCAGATGAAAGATGGCCAGAAGTGATTCTGCTACAAGATCAATAGCACACTTTAGCAGCACTGAGAGGGTGCCATCAGCACCGGCTGCATGTACATTTTTCAGTTTAGAGATGGCACAGTTCAACGTTGGTTCATTAGTACAAATGTCTGGATCCGGAACTGCAGTGACTGCCACATCATCCAGCTCTGAACAAGCAGCAGCTGGAGGATGGTTCAGGACACTGTGATAATGTTCCACCCAGCGTGAGAGAATGTCATTATCCGATTTATATGGATGGCCTTGGCTGTCGTTCAGGATGCCGTTTGTAGTAACTACCTCTTGACCGCTGAGGTTGCGAATGGTGCGGAATGCTGGCTTCAAGTTGCCCCTGGCTAAGCCAAATTTGACATCATCCGCCACTTTGTTATAATATGCCTTGTGATATCGGAGTGTCAGGGTGTTAAATTTTTGCTTCAGCTGATTACGAGTGCGCTTATCACCATGCTGGCGGGCTGCGGCTTTCAATTTAATGATCTGGAAGGCCTCCTCCGATAGCCATGGTTGGCATGCTGAATGCCTGTAGCCAATCATCTGCTCAGCAGATTGGTTGAGGGTAGAGGTGAACAGGGACCAGGCAACCTCCACATCATCTGGCAGATTAGCTAGACCTGAGAATCTGTTGCTGACATCAATACAAAACCTGTTGGCTAAACCTGGCACACACAGTATGCCGATGTCAAACTTCTTCATCATCGCAGAGGGCTTACCTGCTCGTTGGAGCATCAACACCATACGGGTGACCACTAGATGGTGATCTGTGTTCACCGCGAATTCTGCACCACGATATACTCTACAGGAGGCGAAGAGACACCTATCGCATGTAATGATGTGGTCCAATTCCTTCCGAGTGACGCCATCATGAGAGATCCATGACATCTGGTGTATGCGTCACTGCTTGAACTATGACCCAAGAATGGAAAAATTCTGGGAGGCACAGAATGTAAGCAAGCAACGAGAGTTATCATTGGGTGTGCCTGAACCATAATGACCTGTTCAAACCCAGTTCGCAGGGAGCCTGTAACTACATTTATGTCACTCACTTATGTTATGAGATTATCATGTGGAGCGACTGTGCATACTAGATGTTCCAATTGATCATAGAAATGATCTTTAACTGAGTCAACAGATTCCTCTGTCGGCGTGTAGACTACTATGACAGTGAGGTAACCGTGCCAATGTTTAAGACATGCAGTAAGTAAATGAGGAGACATGGGTATCCAGGTTGTCAGGGAGGACTTGGCCTCGCTTTGCAGTAGAAGTGCTACCCCATATAAATGTTGGGGCCACCAGAATACAGAAGTAAAGAATCTTCCACCTCATGATGTCCGTGATCTATCGGCCTTGCTTCTGTTAGTCCTGCGATTGATGTACCAAGACAGTCGCGTGAGACAGCAACATGATGACCACGCCTGTGAAGAGTTGCAACAATCCAAGTTGCAATTTTGGTGGACTGTCAGAGATCACAGATACAATTGGATGCACTGTCACAAAGTACTGCAGACATGCCTGCCGACATCAGAGGACGCGCGTCCCCAGGGGTGCTTTGGCACGAACCCATCATGTTTGCACAGAGGGGAGACAGCACCGACAAGACATTTACAGCTGAAAGTAAGGCAGGGGCTTTAACCCTGGTGCTGAGTATTAGGTTATTCTTGATACCATCTGTGAACTTGAATATTACACCCTGTGAAACTTGAGATATACTTTGTCATAAAATGGCTTTAAAACTCTGGATACAACTGGAACCTTCAGATGTCACTGTCATGCCCATTATATGCACTGCTAAATAATGACAATGTTCTGTCACATTTATTTTTCTGTACAAACTGGACTTTATAATTTTATGGCTATCACTGAACCTTTCCTTTGGATAGCAACATTTGACCGTGGTGCTCTTTTAATGCACTGCCAATTCTCTGTTACTGCTTAAAAGAAAATTAACTATTACTTCAGAAATAGACTCTAATAATTATTAAACATCTTTGCATACATATTTCAGGCTCTTGGATGACCATTTGCATCAGTGTACATCTGGAGAAATTCTGTAGACTTCAATCAGATTGCAAAGTGTAACCCCAAGAAAAAAATTGATCTATTATCTATATAACTAGGGTAGATACAACGGGCAAGTTGTGCCAAATTCTGATTTCATTTGCACCAATTTAAAGCTGGAGTGACTCACATGATATAATTCAAAGCAGAGTCTAACCTATACTATTTTAATTGTTAGACAGTTTGAAAGGCCCATTAAAAGCAATAACTACATCTATTATTTTGAACATAAAGTTTGATGCAGTATAAAATTTGCCAATGAATTATCCCCAAACAATTATGTCAGTAAAGAGAAGTATAACTTGTGTTAATTCCTGTAGTTTATATTTAAATACAACCAATATTATGCCCTGAGCCCAGTCCCTCTCCCTACATTTCGAATTATGCAACAATCCATTTTGCTGATGCCATCTCTTCAGTGGCTTTATAACTAAGTTTTACGCTAACGCTGATTTAGCTTATTGTGTCTAATTCATCAAATTCGCATTGAGCAATTCTTTTGAAATATTTATTGCCCAAGCCAATATTTACTATACCAGAATAAATATCACATGAGATCAGAGAAAATACTGCTGCATTGAATAACTCATAAAATAACAGAAGGCATATTGAAACATTTCCGATTCGCTATAAAACAAACGTAGCAGTGCAATTAGTACATTAGTCTGCTTTAAAAATGATACTTGCCTTGAGGGTCTTCAAATATCCAATCTACTGATAATGCTATTATTTTAATATGTTAAAAAGATGTACATACTCGTATTTGTACGTATGTACATAGATGGTACATTTAAAACTGTCTGATCTAATATATAATTTTGGCAAAAACAAACGTGGAGAAAAATGTTAAACCTTTTTTGCAAAAAAGCTACTTATAATAAAGCCATTACTTTAGCGTAACACTAAGACTTTGCTTCACCCATTTACAAATATCTGTATTTGCAATGCATAGAAAATTGCTTTTTCTTTTAAAACACTTATGGAAAGAACCTTCCAGATAACATAACTTTTAAAATAATACAGACATACCTTGTTTAACTTGATAAAATAGTCCAGTCCAGCTTCCAGAGGATTAGTGTCACAGTTCATCTGTTAGAAAAATAAATATTTAATCCATAAGTGATGGCCCCGCAGGTTCCCCCGTTGTTTTCACTTCTTTTGTTTCTAGTTTTCCATTTAATCCTTTTTATTTTTTATGTATAGTGGGTTAAATTCTTCTGTTAGCCAGGTGCAATTCACCGAGAGCTGCACGTGTGTAATTTTAAGCAGAGTACCTAATGCTATCCATAATACAAAATGGAGCATGTTTTAACATACACAATAAAACTACAACTCAATAAGAAATGAGACATCTTGTCAAAATAAAATGAAATCAACACAACCATGAACAACTGAGGTGCATCCCTAATAGATATTTCTCTGCCAGAAATTTAATGAGTATAGTAGTTATTTTTACGTGGGAAAGGCACAGTTCATCATAATAGTAGTTTCCCCTGACTAAAATAAAATCCGTCTGATTTCTCTCCGTTGCAGATTGAGAAACCCAGAACAAAATGTAGCTCTTTCTATCTAGTTGTGACTAAAACCCATATTTAAAAAAAACTGAATTGTAAAAATAACTGTGTTTTCAAACCTCTGCCCCCCAAGCCCGGAAAGCTTTTTCCAGCCTTAAGGCATTCAGAGCATAAGTTCCAAAGTCATCGATTCCTTCTTCCTGGCCTGCTTCCATGATGGCATTGTATAGAGCTGCAGAATCTTCTTTTCTATGGTAGAGTTCCCAACCCAGTTCACCTGTTATAAAACAAAGGTTAACAGACTAATCAAATCTAGAATTAAATAATCCCAATATATTTAGTGCTAGCATTATTACTCCAGAGATAAATGCTATGAAAATTAGGGCCAAATTTCCCTATTACACAGAACACATTAGTAAGGGAGTGCAGAAATTTCCCTTCCCCACAGGAGCTCCTGAAAGAATTGTGCCTCAGTACATAAACAATGGCACTATTACTATAATTTAAACTGATGACCCAAACCTGGGAAATAAACGATTCAGTAAGAAGAGGACAGGAAAGAAGGCCAAAGTCAGAGATGATGTTTAAGGGACATGTAAATTATCAATTGGTAAATTACTCAAGTCTAAGTCTACACTGGTGTAATATATAAACTGGAAGATGTCAGTTACACAACCATGGACTGCCTCAGACTGAGCTCTGAATTTGGCTCAGTATGGTAGAGATGGACATAGAGACAAATGAAAATAAAAAGTGACTGGCACAGAAAAAAGGGGAAATAATAAAAAATTAGCACTTATGCTTTCTGTTTTCAAGGCACTTTACAGATACTAATTTAGTAGTAATTCAAAATCATTCTTTAACACTGATTTCCCACCAAAGATTACAGTTTTCAAAACTGGCCTTTAGTTCTGTAAAAAAAAAAAATATACATATATATATATACATATATACACACACACTTTGGTGTATTTTTTTGTTTGAAAGATCTTGGAAATCCTTCTTAGTTCCTAACCAGAAAATGTTTGACAACCAAAGTACCGTTTCTCTCTCATTTATGTCTATTTTTAATTTGATTAATCTAATGCTTTCGAACACATCATCAGTTTCATTTCTCAACATAATTTTAGTCATACCAGTTATTTTCCTGGCTGCCCAATTATTCTGATAGTCTGTTTTCCCTACCTCTTACCTGTATAGGATATCCTAATAGCAGTAGCAGCAATATCAGAAAGTTTAATATGTCTGGACTGAAGAAATTTAAATGCAGAATCACTAAGATCCTCAGTGGTCAGTTTCTGGAGAACCTTTCGGGCAAATGGACCTGCTATGCCAAGTACTCCCATCTCATCTGTAATATTTTTAATCTCAACATTGTATCCACCCTTCAGTGCCTCCTCTTCTATCCATCTGCATGTGAAAGACAAGATTTTTATTAACATTCTCATTCAAGGTAACAATTTTAGCATTTGTTCCTGGGGCCATAGTCCATAGATTTATTGTAACATTCAAAGTAAGTGTTCTGTACGATGATGATAATTAAAACTTGTGCACTTGTGGTAGCGCCTAGAGGCCCCAACCAAAGATCAGAGCTCTACTGTGCTAGGCGATGTACACACACACAAATAATGAAGAGCCCAAACAGATTGCCATATAAGTATTCAGCAGTGCTTGAAAAGACAAAACAATATGGAAGTCATGGGTATGAGGCAGCCGCCAGACATATTGACCAAACTACCTGCTTTAACCCATTAATCTGGCAATTACTAATATTTATTTATTATTAATCATGATGGGCCAAATCCTAAGGCCTATTCCCAGGGAGGGGAGCTCCACACCAACCTGACTGAGCCGGAGAATAGTCAGGGCAGTGTGAAAGAGGGCATAGTGATCAGCCACACCACCATCATGACCTGTGGAGGCCCTAAAAAGAATAAAGTGTTCATGCAAATGAGGAGCTACTGAAACTGCTACTGCCGCTGCTGTTGATTTGCAGACAAGAACCTTCTGCTCTTGCTCCTGTTGCTTCCACTGCTATGATAATAGCTGGAGCAGTAAGGCTTGCAAGTGCTGCTATTACTCCCCAGCTTCAACAACTAAAAGGGGATTCTGGATCCTACTTCTTGTACCACATTTCACCAGATTCTCTCTTCCAGACCCAGTTCTTCTCTTCTGGGGCACAAACAGTCCCAAAATAATCAGAAAGCCTATTTGCTTTGAACAGCACAACCCACATTCTACTGTTTTCAGGGCAGTCTCTTCCCCAGTATACTTCCCCCTTCTTCCCTTTCTTCCTTGGTATATGAAGCAGCTGGACCTGGCAGGCCCTCTACCCTTTCCTCCCTGATCCCTGAGTCTGCAGAAGAGCATGGGAAAGGGAGGGATTTATGAGTATGTTTCTTTCCAGGACCCCTGAACCCTCTTGAGACCCAACTGCAGTGTATACTTCATCACAAAGGCAGGTTAATAACTGGTGTAAAATAAGTTTTTTTAGATGTAGGATAAGTGCAATAGATAAGTGCAATAATTGAGGCAGTTTAGTACAGAGTTAGAGGAGAGGTTTTAAAAGGGGAAACAGCAGTCCTAGAGTAGAGGGTCGAAAGCATCTTAGGACTTAAAATGGATATGCCTTTAGATCCAAAATATGTGTAACCACAAAGGCAACAAAGAAGAGCAAGCAGTAAACACAGTGAGCATAAGAAATCTCTTAAAACAGATACACATTCCTGACATAATCATACACTGTAGATGCCTCAGATTATTTAAATTGTTAGTGAAAAGTTCAGCTTTAACTCTTAACAACCAAGTCTCTCATAAAGTTCACAAAATAAATAAAGAAGGTAGTATTCAAAATCTTATAGTATATAGTCTGATAAGTTTTCTTAAGAAATCCCAACGCATAGTTGGGGGACCAAACAAAACTGTTTAAGTTCTTTACAAATAAATACATTGAGCCAGTTCTGCCACTCTTATTCAAGTTTAGTACCTAAATATGCAAGTATTCCCACTGATTCCAATAGAACAAATCACAGAATAAGGCATCACTCACAGATGTATCTATCTGTGTAGTGTATTTACCTATATACACACTTACCTCAGATCATGGAGCTCTGACCCAGAACCAGTCACCAGCAAAAACTCCCCTGGAGACAGGTGAGACACGGTTAGCTCAGCATAGACTTGGCCTCTCGGTGTTAACATGTGACTTATATTTGTAGCACCCATCTACATAGTAGAACATATAATAATTTCATTTGCAAAATAAATCCTTTGAGCTCTTGCAGGTCCTTGGTGCAAAATGTGAAAACAAAATGCTTGTGTACATTAGTTATACAAAAATCTTTAACCATATCACTTATATTAGAAAGTATGACTCTCTCTCTCTTTCTTCTGTTTTTAACCTCATTAGTAGAAGATTAATGTCCTATTGCTCAGGATTATGATTTATAATGGAAATTTCACATTTTTCATATGAAAGAAATTAAAAATGAGTTGCTTGAAATAAAGGTTTGGTCAAGGTCTTTATAAATATTTGTTATGTGTATGTTACAGAAGACTTTCTCAAGCCAAAACTGATTGAAGAATAGATTTCCAACGCAAATTCAGTCATAGATTCATAGATATTAAGGTCAGAAAGGACCATTATGATCATCTAGTCTGACCTCCTGCACAATGCAGGCCACAGAATCTCACCCACCCACTCCTGCAATAAACCTCTCACCTGTGTCTGAGCTATTGAAGTCCTCAGATCATGGTTTAGAGACTTCAAGGTGCAGAGAATCCTCCAGCAAGTGACCCATGCTACAGAGGAAGGTGAAAAACCTCCAGGGCCTCTTCCAATCTGCCCTGGAGGAAAATTCCTTCCCGACGCCAAATATGGCGATCAGCTGAACCCTGAGCATATGGGCAAGATTCACCAGCCAGATACCCAGGAAAGAATTCTCTGTAGTAACTCAGATCCCACCCCATCTAACATCCCAATTTTTTTTTCTTAAGTTTGCTGTTCATCAAAGCCAAAAATTGTGCTTGCCTTATTCACACAATTGTTCCCCTTGAGTCATGTGACTAAGGCATGCAGGAATTGGTACCAAAAGGATGAGCATGCCACGAGCCTGCCAAAGGTGTCTAAGAGGTGTTTACAACTCTGAGTTAATCCAATATAATCTCCGCTGTGTATAGTCTTGATCTAGCAAAAAGTCTCATTTGACACAAAAGGATTTCCAGAGGATTCCTCTTTAGTGTTTTTTCTGTGAGATGAAATACAGAGATGATCACATTATTATGCCTCTGCTTCCCTGTCTCCCATTTCTGAAACTCTTCCAGCGTGACCTAAATTAATAACATTATCACAGTTCTATTTACCTTTGGAATGACATTTGCAAACAGGTGATCCAACAGTTTAACCGAATCATTCCCTTTGACAATAAACTTGCCAAATGGTGTCAGGTCAATCACACCAACTTTTTCCATAACCTGCTTATATTCACGACCCACAGGTTCAAACCAGTTTGTGCGCCAAAAACTGGGTCTGAAACAGAGTATTTACGCACATAAAAAACAGAATACACATCTGGTTATTACAGTCTAGCCATTTTGTGATCTATTCAGCAAAACATATTCCCAAAATTCTTTGTTTTGCAAGTCATTCAAAAGCATTAGAACCTAGTCTCTCTTATTTTAGGTAGTTTATCCATTATTTTCCTCAGTGTAACAATGGGTTAAATATTAATTCATTTAACATGAGAGTCAAAAACAAAATTGGCAACAATAAACTATGTAACAGTTTGAATTGTTAAAGTGTACGAAAAAATTTCTACTTCTTCATTAATTAACCCTGGGTAAATTTACTGCTGAATTTGCTGAGTCCTTTATTATGGGTTAGATTGTTGAAGGCTTCTCCCACCTAGCTGCACAGGGAAGAGTAGGGCTCCCCTTACTCCACAGCTGAGCCTTGCTCAAATTGTGACTACAGCTGAGGATGGGAAAACAGGGCTTCTTGCCTGATACCTCCCACTCGAAGCAAACAGGCAGGGAGCGGAGAGCAGAAAAAGGTGGGGAGGATCCTGGGCCCCGCCACCTTTACTCACCGGTTGCACAGAGGGAGTAAGTTAGTTCCATGAAAAGAGGTGAAATAATTTATTCCCTGCAGAACAAGTGGGGAGTAAGGGAGGAAATGTGACTTTATAGTTACAGTTTGTTCTCTAGTCTGCTCCCGGCCAGTGCAGCTGCATGCTGTGGTTAGTAAGGTTACAGTGTAATTCTATGTGTGTGCTTTAGAATTTATGTATCTTTAGAATTAAATAGATTTTAAAATATAGATAACAAAATCAGACCAACCAAAAAAATAACAGAAGAGTTGCTTCTGAGACCTTCTTTGGCTAAACTGACTGAAAATCCTAATTCAATCCTAATTCAATCAACTCTTGCCTTCAGGACAATAGACCAATACAAAATTGGTAATTGTTCATTTACTTGTATCCAATCTCATCTCCAGGTTTGTAGAACCAATGAGGTTGCTCCCATCCAGCATGGAAACCCATTGAGCATTTAGATTTAAGCACTTCATAAAGCCCACTGACTCTCTCTGTAGGTCTCCCAGCAAACCTTTCTTCTTTAGGATAACCAACTAGAACGGAAAAAAGAAAAGAGGGACACTGGATATCGTACACCAAGAAAGCAAAACATGTTAAAAAGAAGTCAGCAACTGCATACCTAAAATAAATATTTCTAATATAGCTACAAAGCAAATTTCTAGAGCAGTGGTTCTCAAACTTTTTTTCGCGGACCACTTGAAAATTGCTGAAGGTCTCGGCAGACCACTTCATGATCTTTCTAAATGTTGTGTGTACCATTAGCTAACTACTGTAAAGCGCTTTGGATAAAACCACTATATACAAAAAATCTTAATAATAGTTAACATTTTTTTGTTCTACAAATAAAAGCACACAACTCATATTTTAATATCAGTAGTCTTACCTTTCTAATGTGGTGGATATGCCCTCTCTTCCCTGCTGCAGCAGCCCCCAAGCTGGGGCTGGGAAGGAGGGCCATCTCTCCCCGGCAGCCGCAGCCCTGGAGCTGGGAAAGTCACCTCTTTCTCTGGCCGCCACAGCCCTGCACATCCCAAATTCCCCCCACCCCCTCTTCTCACCCCACTGCCCCCTCGCACCTACCCTATATTCCCCCCAAGGCCACCACCTCACCTTACATGTGCGTCTTCTCCAGGGTCCAGGCACCTAATTAGTGGAGCCATGCCTGCACAGCTCCAGTAATTAGGTGGGTGGCCCTTCATTCTCTTGTGTGTGGCCGTCCAGGTGTGCACCTTAGAGAGAACTATCTGTGGACCACCTGAATGGAGCTCGTGGACTGCTGGTGGTCCCTGGACCACAGTTTGAGAACCTCTGTAGAGGTATTTGGTATCATGCTACCAAATCAGAAGGGTAATGTTTTCTATTCATTTTCCATTCACTTTGCACAACTGCAAAGTCTGCATGAACAAAGGGAGTCAGGTGTTGCGATGCTGAATGTCACAGTGCCTAACTTTTAGGCACCTGAGTTAGGTGCCTAGCCTCCCTGTACAATGAATGGGGAGAGAGAGACAGCTTAGGGTATGTCTACACTGCAATTAAAAACCCACAGCTGTCCTATGCCAGCTGACTCAGGCTCACAGGACATGAGCTAAGGGGCTGTTTCATTGTGATGTAAACGTTCTGGCTTGGGCTGGAGCCTAGGCTATATGACCTGTAAGATGGGAGGGTCCGGTAGATGTGCTCACAGGGCTCCTACTGGATTGGGCCCCAGATATGACTTAGCCAGCCAAATGCCTATCTTCCCCTGCTTTGTGATGCATTCTGAGGCCCAGGCAGGAGAGATGCCTGGAGTGAGGCAGCAGTGAGCATACCCAGAGGTAGACACTTAGGCACCCAGGGAACTTTTACCTGGAAAATTTAGGCGCCTACCGGGTTTGGCTGCAGTTTTGTGCATTGGAGTAGTTCCCATAGGACTTAGGCACTTAATTCCTTTTGCGCATGTAGGCCTAAGTGACTACACTAGTTGCAAGGCAGTGGGGCATCAGGCTTCATCTTTCTATTAATCCACAACAAAAGAAAGGAGGTGTTTTACACAAGTGCAAAGTCCTATATTTCAGGATATGAAAAATGCTTTATAAATTATCTTCTTACCAATGTTGTTAAATCCATAAGACTCTCTTGCTTTTGTTGCTGTATATTGGGTGGTGATCCATTTTCCATAGCGATTGGGATCTAATTCTATTAGGTCAAAAGGAGGCTCCCCACCTAGGATCCAATCACTGAGATACTTTCCTACACCTCCAGCATGGATAATGCCATATCTTTAAAACAGAAACAAATCCTCCAATATTGAGTCATTTGAAATAATTTTTCAAAAAGGCATCAATTATTACAAATTCTCTTTGCACTGTTTGATAATGTTTTGTCTAGGAATTACTCAAAGCCACTGTTATTTCCATTTTCAGCAACCAAGTTAGCTGCCTCTAATAGATGGCACTTTGAGGTTACAGGAAGCAGTTCTATTCTGATTGTTTTATTGCCCTCCCCAGAGACAGAGAAAAACCGTCACCCTGTCCCCTTATCCCAGTGTTTTTGCACAGCCAGTGTCAGTTCTCCCCTGAAATCTCTGCTCCTTATCAGAGGTGTCTCCTCTCCGTTCCCCTTCTCCCACCCCATTGGTTTCCAATCTTAGTCTGCTTCCCCAAGCAGCTCCAGTCTCCTCTGTCTGGTGGTTCCCAGTCTCAGTCTCCTTGCCCAACTTGTCCCATTTCTTCCCTCAACTCCCCGTTCCAATTTCCCTCTTCCCTCCCAGCCTCCAGTCTCAGTCCACATACCCCTAACCTCTCTTCCACAGACTCTTGTCCCAATCCACTTCCCCATCCAGCTCTTGTCACCCTTGAACTTGAATCAGGCAGCTTCCTCATCACACTGCCTGGATAACAGTTGAAAACACAGGAGAGACAAGCTCCCTGCTCTCACTTCCAGCGCCTGGACTCAACCCTGCCCGCAGCCTCCCAGAACTGCAATTGCAGGGAGAGTCCACCTCAGCCTAAGGCTGGAGCATGCCTATATGGATGGAGTCTTCAGAGATTTCTGTAATGAAGGTCCGACAATTCTCTACTAAGCATATGTGATCAGTGATTTTTCTCAGGCTAATAACTTGGACAAGTTTAGATGGATTTTCACAGAGATGACAAAAGGCACATCCCTGACATAAAGGCCACCCCTCTGCCATATTTCAAGTCCCTATTCCAAAGCATGGAGACTCTAGATCTTTTCAAACAAAAGAGCACCAGAAGTTTTTTAACATGGGCCAAACAATATATTTTTCCTGAGCCTTATTCTCAGAAACAGATGAAATGTTTTAGCTGAAACTTATTCGGCCTAAGGCAGACACCCATCACAGAAAATTTCAAGGCTATCTGGTTAAAGTTTGGCAAAGTTATAAACAACTGAAAACTAGGTCTTATAATGGGAAGTGTCTGGCAACCTTAATAATATGTAGCAATACCAGTCCCACCCATAATAATTATTAACCTGTCTACACACTAAAGTGCGCAGCAAGCTGTTGGCGTCACACAAATAATAAATTATTACAAAAAAACCACACACATTCACTTAGACTTCAAACACACTGTTCTGACCGGGAACTCTAAGATAAAGACTACCAATGTACACACAAAATTACAACATACATGGAAACATCTGCTTCTATAGTGTTCTGAGTGTAAATGACCCCTGAAATACAGATACCCCTGTCTCACCAATATCCCCATTAAACGTTGGGTCCCAACATTCAGAAGCTAAACAAATGTATACTTGTTTAAAAAAATTAAGTTTATAATAGGAATAAAACCCTCTCTGCTGTCTTCAGTCAGTTCGATATGGACCTTAATCCTATTCCCACTGAAGTCACTTCAGTGGGAGGAGAAAAGGGCCCACAGGCAGTGCAATTAATGTAATAAAGCAGTCTTTTCTGGAACCCAGTGCTTTAGATAAGAATATTAAGTGTGTAGTTAAAAGGTGAAATTTTTAAAACCTCTTGAATTCAAATAGCAAGTGTACTTAATCATTCAATTCAAAATGATCAAACTATTTTATTTTGGGAGCCTGGGAAAGCATCTTAATCTCTTATATAGTTTTATATATGAGGGTTTGTAAAGTGAAGAAAAAGTGGATAAGGCCTTACTGGATTCTGATCTGATGATCAGGCAATTATCCATTCATCTTGGAGCAATGATCAGCTGAGGTAACGGAATGTGGCAAGGAATTTAGGGTGAATACGTTGTAGACCATGATTAACGAAAATGTTAATATAAGAATATCACAATGAGACAGAATGAGCAGCACCTGATCTCCTCAAACAGTACCTTCCCCAGTATCTACCACTTACCTCTAACATCCAACAACACTCACCTACAGTATCCATCTTCTCAACCTCTGGCACCCCTAGTACTCTCATCTGGCACACCCCTTCCACAACAGCCAATACTCCCAATACTCTTTTAGTACCCTCTGCTTCGTACTTCTTCACCCCTCTCCACAAAACATACAACATTCCATTTAGCACCTCAAATGTTAAGCTTCCTTTGTTCTACTCATCCTTGCCACAACTGGAATTGCACAATCCTTTGCAGCTGCAAAATAGCCCATGGAGAAGACAATGGATACATCTACACTGGAATAAAAGAGCTGTGGCATGGCTGCAGCTGGCTTGGGTCAGCTGATTTGGGCTTATGGGGCTCGGGCCGCAGGGCTAAAAATTGCTGTGCAGATGTTTGGGGTCAGGCTGGAGCTAGCTCTGGGACACTCCCCCCTTATGGGGTCCCAGAGCTCAGGCTCCAGCCCAAGCCTGAATGTCTACATGACAATTTTACAGCCCCACAGCACAAGCCCCAGGAGGCCGAATCAGTTGACCTGAGTCAGCTGTGGGTGTTTAATTGTGTGGCCCAGTATGGCCCAAAGTTATTTGCACAAATAAACTGAAAGATGTACTCTAAGAAACAGTATCTTGGTTCTATCAGATTCTATCTTGGTACACACAAAATTTTAAATACTACTGATTTCATGACATTGGCCTTGAGGTTAACTGTTCCATGCTGCAGAAGAAGAGGAGCAAGAACAGAAAAAGAGCTGGTGAGAAAGAGCCACAGGATGGGTGGGAGTGGTGACAAATATATCGCCGAATATAAGGAGATGCACATGATCAGATGGTTGAGGCCACTTGCAGGCACAGGGTAGTGTGCAGTATACTTTAAAAAAACAAGGTCAGTGATGCTGAAATTGAATGCAATTGTAATTAGCTTTACTTTAATACACGATGGACAGAAGTTAATGGTGTGATGAATTTACTCACCCAAAGCCAATTGCTACCCAGTAATTCCTGACACCTTGATGCGGTCCCACCATAGGAAGAATGTCTGGAGAATATGTGATAGGACCAGCAACTGTGTTAATGATGTCTGCTTGTTTCAGGACTGGGACCATTGTCATTGCAGCCTCAATATGATCCATTATTCTGTCTAAATCAGACTCAAAAAGTTCCTTTCCAAAACCTGCACAAATATTTGATACATATTATATGTTTGTAATAAACTGTAAATATTTGTTTTAAATATATGCATACAATATATATATATATAAGCAATAGCAGTATGTAATTCATCAGTCTGTATATCCACACCTTTTCTATCTTTACCTCACAAAACCCCATTTCCCTGTAAGAAGAGCACAAACTGAGGGCAACTGGATTTAAGTCAGCTTTCATTTTATTTCTCTTGATCTAAGGGGAAGCAGTGCAGCCTAGCAGCTCAGGCACTGCACTAGGACTCAAGAGACTTGGGGCTTGTCTTCAAGTACAGTGCTATAGCAGCACAGCTGCACCAGTGCAGCTGCGCTGCTGTAGCAAAGACACTACTATGCTGACAGGAGAACTTCTCCTGTTGGCGTAGTTAATCTACCTCTGTCAGAGCTTCTCCTGTTGACGTAGCTCTGTCTGCCCCAGGGGTTAGGTCGGTATAAGTATGTCTCTCAAGGGTGTGGATTTTTCATACCCCTGAGCGATGCAGACATACCAATATAGGTCTGTAGTGTAGACTTGGCCTTGGACTCTATTCTTGGCTCTGTCACTGACCTTTTGGATGACCTTGGGCAAGTCATTTACTTATCTGAGTCTCAGTTTCCCCACCTGTGAAATGGGGATAATGATGTTACCTGCAATGGTAAAGCATTTTGAGATCTACTGATGAGAAGCACTATGTAAGAGCTAGGTATGATTATTATCATTAACGACACAAAGTCTCAACACTGAAGCAGGAAAGAGATGGACAGGCACAGGAGACTTCTCTAATGCTGGTCAAAGCCCTTTGTGTTTATGGATCTATTTCATTCATATATACAATAGTCTGTCTTCGTGTTCAGAGTGTTATTTCTGTTCAGTCTCTCACAGAGGCTGTAGTCATATTTTGAAAGATACGCAAAAAAAGTATATGTTGCAACTAAATTTTCAATAGCTTCCACGTCTCATCATACAAGAAAGTGTTATAAAGGGAAATATGCTGCTGTGCTTTATATTATTAACTATTTTCTATAGTTTATCAAGCTTTGAAGATATATGTAATTTTTTAAAATTACCTGGTGGGACTCCATTTGTTACCCAGGACTCCTGTAGTTTCATTTTCTCCTGACTTTCATATGGACCAAATAAAAGCCCATCCCTTTCCTGTCTTAGATAATATGATCCTTCTAAGTCACGAAGCACAGGCAATTCCGTTTTCAGGACTTTCACTTCAGGAATAGTTGATGTGACAACATACTGATGGTGAACAGGTATGAGGGGATGGTGCAGTCCAATCATTCTGCCTATTTCACGAGCCCAGAAGCCTAAGAAACACAATAAACAACTATGCTAATACGCAAACAATTTCAGTGAATGGATTTTGTCACCCAGGTAACCTTTATTTGCCATATAGCAATGCTACGCTGAGCTGATCAGACTCAAAATAAAGGTTAACCCTGCGTATGCCCTGAAAGCCATTTTGAATTGACAGATTACTACAACTCTGTCACTCTTGGGATTTAGATCTGTGTGGATGTATTTGCTTACTTTAATATATAAATAACTCTCATTTCTTTTTCCTTGTTAATAAACCTTTAGATATTTTATTACAGGGATTGGCTACAGGCATTGTCTGTGGTGTAAGATCTAGGGTACCCACTGATGTGGAGTAAGTGACTGGTCTCTTGGGATTGGAAGCAACCTGAATATTTTGTGGTTTTTGGTGTAGGTGACCATTTATCACTAAATCCAGCTTGCTTGGGTGGCAAGATAGACTGAAGAGTCTAAGGGGACTGTCTGTGACTCCATGGTAAGGCTGATATTAGGGATCCAGGAGTTCACATTTGTTACTGGCTTGGTGAAATCTTATTATAGAACATACCACTAGTTTGGGGTGTCTGCCCTGTTTTTGACAGTCCACCCTGAGATGGGCCCTCACAGTCATGAGCCACTCCGGACAGCGTGACAGCAGACATGAGATAAAGAATAGATCGAACATGGACAATGCATGGACAGAGCATGCTGTGCTGGGATTGGTTCCTGCAAAGGAACCAAGCTGTGCTGGGATTTGGTTCCTGCAATCCAAAAATGTGTGATGTAATGTACAGTAAATTCAATGAGATGTGTAAATGTATGTAAAGAGAGAGAGAGGGTTTCTGTGTAACTTTGGAGCTGTGATGTACCCTTCATCCATCCCCTGCATTTGAGTCTGATCAACTCAGCATTACATTGCTGTATGCCAAATAAAGGAACTTGAGTGACAAAATGGGGAGTTGAACTGAGTGCTTTGGATCCTAGAGGGCTGGATGAAGTGTTCTCCCAGAACTGGACAAGATGTTCTGGATAAGCCTAGTGGAAAAGGTCTTGGAGGGAATCCCAACAATGTGCACCCCAAAATACTGCAAATATGCCTACAACCCAAGGGATTCATCAAAGGTGGCTATGCCATCTTTATACTCCCTTGATTCTTGGGGTTTCTAGGGCCCTTGGTACAACTTAAAGCAGCCACAAGACTCCTTTGCCTTCTGATGGTTAGGGATCATTGGAGTTCAACATTTTTTATGTTTGTTAAGAATACAGAAGACCATGCAGATCTTCCCAGTGGGCTGGAGAAGCTACATGGTATGTGGATGAGCAGCAGATTGACAGATGTAATTCATTGCTGACAAATGCAAGATAATGCACATTGGAAAGAATAATCTGTACTATTCATACAGTGTTCTAAGTTAACTGTAACCACTTCAGAAAAAGGCCTGGGCACTTGTGAGGACAGCGCAATGAAAATCTTTGAACAGTGCACACAGGAAGTCAAAAGAGAAAGTAATGTTAGTATGCACAAGGATGTGATAGAAATTAATAAAGAGGATATTATACTGCCTTTATATAAACCAGCGGTACATCCTCACTTGGAATAATTTGTTCAATTCCGCTCACCCTCTCTTTTTTAAAAATGTAAAGGGAGAAAAAAAGGCATCCAAAGACAAGTAGCAAAAGCGGTTAGAGGCATAGAATACTTTTGTGGAGAAAAGATTGAAAAGACTACCACTGTTTAGAGAAGAATAAATAAGAGAGGAAACAAAAAAGATATTCAGAATAAGGAATGGTACACAAGAGATAAATCAGTTGTGCCTACTTATATCCTCTTCATAATACAAGAACAAGGCAACAAATTTAAAATTCATGAATGGAAATATTTTCTTTACAGAATACATAATAGACCTCTGCAACTCATTGCCACAAGATACAATTGAGCCCCGACCTTAATAGGAATCAAAAGAGGGTTAGACATTTATATGGGTAATGAAAACATACACAGTTATATGAGATATAAACATACACAGTTATATGTTCTGATTTTTCACACTTGCTGTCTGGTCACCCTACACTACTGTGATAATCTTTGTACAAAATATGCCTTATGATGTATCATTTAAAAACTAATAATGTGCTGGTCAATAATACCATGGTGATATGTATGTAGCAGTATTACATATAAAGTTATGAAATCCCCCTGTATGATGTTATCACATATACAAAACCACACAACCCAGCCTAGGAAAAGGTTGTTAAACATATCTATCCTAAATAAAGAAATGTGTTTTTACCTCAATTTAAATATAAGTAGTAAACAGGGTACTCAAGACAGCAGAGGGAGGAGACGGCAGGAGACCAAGCAAATTTGCATTTTAGCAAACACAGGTGGTAAGAAAGAGCATGGAGCCTCATTTACCACCAGACTCCATGTCACTTTCTTTACTGATTGAATAAACTTTGCTTTGAGGGATAATCTTCAGAAGAATCTATTTCAAGGGTACACTGGACTATAAATCGAAGGGGCAGAAAACTCCATGCTTTCTCTCTCTTTCACCTAAGAAGACAAAGGCACTAGCATCTTTGGGACTCTGGGAGCGATCCTGACGAAGGAAAAAGTCAGTCGTCATCTTCCTGGAAGACTGTAGGTCAGAAAGACTGTCTTAAACAAATGCTAGAACCAACACTTGCTAAATTAAGTTTTAGACTTTTAGATGCGTTTTCACTTTTATTTGCTTGTAACCATTTCTAACTTTATCTCCTATACTTGAATTCACTTAAAATCCTATCTTCTTTTGTTAATAAACTTTTTTTATTTTTTAATCTAAACCAACCCAGTGCTGTGTTTAAACTGAACTGTTTGGTAACTCCATGTAAGGTAGCAAACTGTTGAATACTGACTCTGTACAGGAGCAACAAACCTTAATATCTGAACTGTCCAGGAGAGGGCTGGTAAGTGCAGAACACGTTTTGGGAAAATTCAGGCCTGAGAGTGTTTTAGGGCACCCTGCACACAGTAACCAAGGCTGGTGGAAGCCAGAGTGTGACTGGTGTGTTGCTGGAAGGCTGCTGGGGATCAGAGCTGCTGGACCAGGGCTGCTGCTATACAAAGACACTCAGGGTGTGATCTGCCTGCTGTTCGGCTGTTTGTGAGCAGCCTAGGTTGGGAGCTACAATAGCATAGCATTGTGAAACACCCAAGGTTATGGGGAAAGTGGTGACATAGCCTCTCATTGGTCTGGCCTCACCCTGGAATAAGACATACTGATGTTCCAAGAACAGGACTATAATAATTTTTATTATTTTACTTGCTCACAAAAAAACAGAACAAGAAGGGTGAATGGATGGCACAACATGTATATCCTCCTCTGCAAACAAACAAAACTGGTAGATTTAATTTTAGGTTTACTAGTCTTAACTGTGTTCCTTTCAAAATGTGCACTATAAGATGCCGTAAACAGCTTCTTAAAATTGAAGATATTTCCTGAAATATATTACTATAGTGCAGCTGTCTGTATATGATCTCATGTTAGATTTTTGACGACAACCAATATGGAGTTAATCATAAGCAGAACCTCCAGTGTTATTCAACACCACTTTTTAAATCCACTTATACAGGTATTATACTTAACTATTTTTTATGTTGACTACAGGATTCAGTACTGCAGTATTGAATTGTTGCTTACTTAATTAGCCCAGGGCAACAGCTGGGATCCATCACTGGTTCTGTGCCTAAAAATTCTGAACCGTGTGCAAAAAAAAAAAAAAAAAGTCTTAAAGAAAGAGTGTGCTCTCAGAAAAAAAATTCTAACTGGAAGCAGATGTCAAACTCCCCCTCTCATGGGAGAGACAGCTAAAGCAAAAGCATAATTTATACCTTTAGAATTTTTCTACATGAAAGTGATTAAAAACATCTCAGAGTGAAATATTTAGCGTTAGTATTGTTTGGCAAATTTAGATAGCAGGTAGTCTGGTAAGATATTGTAAAAGAAAAAATAACTCAATTAAAAAAAACTAAATGTTCCATTTCTAAGTACATTCCCAAACTGTTGTAAAATGGAACAACTGCTGTGAGGTCAAATATCTGTACATGCAGTATGCATATCTAAAATAAAATCACCATTTCTTAAGGTTTTATTAATAACTCTATTATAAATACACTGCTAGCCTCCTCAGCAAGTTCAACACCAGTTAGTTTATGTCAGGGATTATTCATTAGGGGCCTGCTTATTTAAAAATAGAAAACTCACAAGTGGAACAGCTTCAAGTTGGTTTAAACTTGTTCATTCCAGTTCCACAGCAAATGTTGACTGTGCCCAAAAAAAGAGCAGATAGCTCTCTGATTAACCCTGCTGTGCTTCGAGTTAGCAACATGAGTCTAGCCATGGCCGGCATCAAAATTAACAGTAATGATTTGAAGGGCTGGGGTTGAAATGAAGAGTGAATGGTGGCTGAAAGAAAGTTAATAGCATACACTGGTCATAGTAGTGGTTGCATACCCTGACGTAGAATGTTAAGCAATATCAACTTTAAATGTTCAGCGTTTGGCTGAACACTTAGCTGTATATTAGAATTAGGCTTAGCCAAGCATATCTTTGGATTAATAAGTTATCAAAGCAAATGAAAAAGCCTAAGAGATTTCACAAGGCTGCAGATTGGCTTTACAAATAATGATAACCTCTGGAAAGCAGTTGTGAGGAAAGCTGTATATAATGACAATTGACAACACAACCAAAAGGATGCCAATCACACTATAAAATATAAGGAAAGTTATTAAATGTGCAAACTTCATCAATATGCTCTAATGCCAAGTTTTCAGAAAATGGGTGCCTGAAGTTTGACATGTAAGTGGTCCGATTGCCAAAATGCTGAGCACCCAGCAGCTCCCACTGCCTTCAAAACTTCTGAGAATGATGACAAGGGAAGTCTGGAACTTGACAGCCAGGGGAAAAGATTCTGGAGCATATCAGAGATCCAAAGGTGCCAGGAAGAGCTGGTCAGAAGTTTTCCAATAAAACAGAGTTCTACTGGAAAATAACGATTTGTAGAACACCCGACAGGTTTCATGGAAACATCTCGGGTCCAGCGAACTTTTGGCAAATCAAAGGCAGGACTCCAGCAGAAGGGTTTCCTGCCACTTGCCTGGGCAATAATGACAATTTCCCAAGAATGACAGTCTCACTCAGCAGCTGTTGGGGTCAGGGGAGCATATTTAGTTTTGGAAATACAATACTATGTCAGTGTTTCTGAAATGAATTTTTTGGGAAAGTTCCAGTTAGCAGGAAATTTTGATAAATTTGGTTTTAGCCCAATTCAGACCATATTCAAATTTTGAAATAGCAGTATTTCCCATAAACTGGAAATCCCATGTTTCATCCAGTTCTAGTGCCAGGCTGCATGTGTTTGATTAAGAAAGAGTAAAACCATTTTGAAGCAGAACTGTATGACCTGGAAAAGCACAGAATGGGAGGGAAGAAAACATGGTATCCTCTAAGGAAGACCGTGAGAGATAAAGGGAGGAAGAACAGGATGACAGGGAGGGACAGAACTTGTCAGAGGCCTGAAAAACCCTTCATTCCCAGTGTTCTTGATACTTGACATAAGATAAAACATGCACAAGGTTATAAAGTTATGTGTGTTTACTTACTCATAGACGACTTTAAGGTCAGAAGGGACCATTGTGATCATCTAGTCTGACCTCCTGCACACTGCATGCCACAGAACCTCAACCACCCACTCCTGAAATAGACCCCTAACCTCTGGCTGAGTTACTGAAGTCCTCAAATCATGGTTTAAAGACTTCAAGTTACAGAGAATTCACCATTTATACTAGTTTAAACCTGCAAGTGATCCATGCCCCATGCTGCATAGCAAGGAAAAAAACCCTCAAGGTCTCTGCCAATCTGACTTGGGTGAAAATTTCTTCCCGACCCCAAATATGGTGATCAGTTAGACCATTGGCTCTCAACCAGGGGTATGTGTACCCCTGGGGGTACATAGAGGTCTTCCAGGGGGTACATCAACTTATCTAGATATTTGCCTAGTTTTACAACAGGCTACATAAAAAACATTAGTGAAGTTAGTGCAAACTAAAATTTCATACAGACAAAATGAGAAAGTAAGCAATTTTTCAGTAATAGTGTGCTGTGACACTTTTGTATTTTTGTGTCTGATTTTGTAAGCAAGTAGTTTTTAAGTGAGGTGAAACTTGGGGGTATGCAAGGCAAATCCAACTCCTGTACAGTAGTCTGGAATAGCTGAGAACCACTGAGTTAGACCCACCAGGCAGATACCTGGGAAAAAATTCTCTGACACTCAGAGCTCTCCCGACTTAGTGTTTCCATCTCCGGCCATTGGGGATTTTTGCTACTAGCAATTGCTGATGGGCCACATGCCGTTGTAGGCAGTCCCATCACTCCATACACAATTACACTGAAAACTATGTTAAAAGAATGTTATTACGGTTGCAAAGTCAAGTGCTCAAAAAATAGAAAATACCAGTATCAAGGTTGTCTGTGGAACCTTAAATATGATACAGTCTCTAATTAAATGATCAGAAACTTTTTTTTTACTGGTCCCATCTTATTCAGCACACAGTGTGCATAGACTAAGTCCTCTAGGAAGTGTAGAGATACCACAATTCCTGTACGCTGTAGATGCAGTCTTTGGTTTCCCATGTCACACCTCCTGCTGGGGCAGAAACAAAGCCTCCCAGGACAGGAGAGTCATAGGCTGCAGCTATGCAGATCAGTAGGAAATTTGTTACCTCCTTGCTATGCATAGTCCTGTTCATAATATAGGGTTTGCCTTGGCATTGGTATGCTCATCAGTGAGATACTACACACAAGATGGATGGAGCTCTACTAATGAGCAGCTTCCAATATTTTTTCTCATTGTTCAAAGTGTGGCCATTGGCTTTCTTTACTACATGAATTCAAACCCTGCTCTAAATACAGAATTAATTACCTCATCGGTTTTTCTGTCGTGGTCATCGTTATAGTATCTGAGTGCTTCACACACATTAATTAACCTATCTTCCCAACACCACTGTGAAGAGGAGGTGTGGTATTATCCCCATTTTATAAATGGAGATCTGATGCACAGTCTGACTAAGGCAAAAAAAATTAACAATTTTGTGTCCAAACTGAGCTATCTAGGACCTGATTTTGCAGAATACTTGGCACTGTATAGAACTTCATATATTCAAGCACAGCTCCCATTTACTTCAGTGCAGATGTGGGAGCTCAGCACTTCTGCAAACAAAGCCCCAGGGTCTCAAGCTGGGCTACCAGAAAATGAGGAACATACAAATAGTGACCAGGTCTAAGAAGTTTGGCTTAAGTGACTTGCTCAGCATCACACAGGAATTCTATGGCAGAGGCAGGGACAGAATCCAGTTCCCAGGACAGCACTAAGTGTTCTTATTTATGCGACTATCCTTTCTTTTCCTGCAGTCCCCTGCTTCATTCATTTCAGTTTCCAACTTCTGCAACAAATGAGGCTGGAGTCCTACCAAAAAAGTCCCATTTACTATACAACTCTGATTCACCCCCAGAGCAGGTCCACGGTCCTCTGCAGTATAGCAGGCAGTAATGGAATTAAAGATTATTACAGTGCATGTGCACAAGGGGGCCTAACAGCAGTTGGAAGAACCACCTTAATTCTGGCATATCCAAACTTTTGAGTGCTTGACTTTGCAACCTTAATAATGTTCTTTTAATGCAGTTTTCTTGTATATACTTGCATAGGATTTTTTAAAAATAGAAAAAACAGAAATTCCATCATGTGGCATCATATGACATCCACCTCAGCCATCAGCGGGGTTGGAACCTTTTAGATCCACCACACAAACCTCTGCTGCTTAAGCTAAGGGAGTAATTGATAGCAATATCATTTGTCATCCTCTGTGCGGACAAGCACTAGAGGGGGATGAAACATACACTTTACCACTGGTCTTCACAGATATTTGCTGACAGCAGAGGAATTTGCTGACAGCGGACTCAGGAATCTTGAATTCCATTCCAAGCTCTGTAGCGGACACAGACACTGCTGCCTATTTTCACCAAGCTTAACCCCTCCTGCCCCATCCCCTCTAACTTGTTCCTTGTCTCTTTCTCATCCTTGGCTCCTTCTCCCAGTTCCATTCTCCTTGCTCATTCAATCCCAATCTTCGCTCCTCAGGCTTCTCATCTCAGTCGCAGTCTCCTTGCACAGCCACAGCCCCTCCTACTTTTCCCCTCTGGGCTCATTGTCTGAGCCTCAATCTCCCTGCCACTCCCAGGCTCTCTCCACACCCTGTCCCTCTTCCTCCCTCCTGCCCCAACACCTTGTTCACAGTCTCCTTACTTAGTCAATGCCAACTCCCCTGTTCCTGGCTCCTCATCCTATCTGCCTCTCCCCCCACCTCCACTGACTTCCAGTCTTCCATCCCAAGTTTCTCATACAATCTCAGTCTCCCACTCCACCTCCTTCTTGTCCCAGTGCCTTGCCAAGCCAGTCCCAGTTCTTCATCCACACTCCATCTCCATGTCAGATCTGTCTCTCCTTCCCCCATCCCCTTTGCCCCCCATTGGTTCCTAGTCCGTTTTCCTGTCCAGACAGTCCCAGTCTTCTCCCCCTCCCACCGGCCCCGTGCCACTTGCTCCTGCAATATCGGTGCTCCCCACAGCCAACTCACTGGCTCACACACCCAGTCAGCTGACTATATAGCACCCAGGCCCAGTCTCTTTGCCCAAAAAGCCCCAGCCTCCCCTTCCCACCCTCTGACTCCCAGTTCCAGCCTCCCTTCTTCCTCACCTTCAGCTCCCAGTCTCCATCTCCTTGCCCAACCAGTACCAGTCTCTCCTGTCCAGCTCCTGCTCAGTTTCTCCCCCACTGCAGTCCCACCAGAGTCCTTATTCCCATTTACTTCTCTCCCTCCCTCTTGGTTCAGCTTTTGTCCCCTTCTGTATGTGAATCAGAGAGCTTCCTCCTTCACGTGGCCTGGGGGGTTGTGGGGACTCACTCCCTTCTCCCAGTGCTGATGCCCGGCCTAGGATGACCATATGTCACCGCACAGGGCTGGCCCAAGCCCTGCCCCCCCCCACCCTACCCCCACGGGGCTGTCACACTGCCGGACTGAGCCACTTGCTTGAGGCCCATCCCCCGATGGGCTGGGATTGCTAGTTGCTGAAACCCTACCTGCCCCGTGCTGGAGCCCTCCCTCCCCTCCCTGCAAGGGGCTGGCATACCTGCTCACCCCCTCCGAACCACACCCCGCTTTTTTGGCAAAAGTGGGTATTTATCTGTTTGCTCTTGTCAACTGATCACGTGGGCAAGAGCAAACAGGACGAATGCCCACTTCTGCCAAAAGAGTTGGGACGGTCGGGACAGGGCTTAAAAAGGGGACTGTCCCGGCCAAAACGGGCATATGGTCACCCTAGCCTGGAGCAGCTGGAAGCAGTCCTTCTGAGTCCCCATAGCCTTAGGCTGATGCATATGCAGTCTGGTCAACACTAGGACCTGTGAGAGGTTCAGGCACACTCTGAGGATGAAATCTTTGGAGATTTTACCTGTTAAACTCTGCTATGCCTCTACCGAACATTTTTCAAAGGCTTATAACTTGGCCAAATTTGGGTGGATTTTCACAGGCAAAAGGCACATCCCTGACACAGAGGCCACTCCCTGCCAAATTTAAAGTTTCTTCTCCAAAGCATGGGGGCACTAGAACTGTTCAAAGAAAAGGTCTCAAGAATTTAACATGGTCAAAAAAATTTATTTTTTCCTAGACTCGTTCTTTGAAATGGCTGAACAGTTTTGGCAGAAATTTTTTTTAAAAAAAATCAACCTGAAACAGCCACCAGGCATGGAAAATTTCAGCCCAAAGATTAACGTTTGGCAAAGTTAGAAGCAACCGAACATAGGGTCTTATAATGGCAAGTATAGGGCAATCATACTAAAAAATGCAGTGTTACTACCCACATATAATAAGGAGAGTTTTACACATACTGCTTAATATCGAATAAGTAATACTTAATACAGTGAAGGTTAGAAGTTACATACAGAGGAAAATAAATACAAATCATTTTAACTTAATATTTCTGGAGCATAAAAATATATTGTTAAAAAGGGGACATTTAACCTACCAGTCAAATAAACAGTAAAAATCCTCCCCCTCCAAGATATGGGAGTGCAATTTCACATCTGAGGGCAACACAGAGTAAGATAAAACTGAAAGGATCAGTATTATCTTATTTGCTGCACCCCAATAGGTCTCTGAGGAAAGATATAATGGAGAGCAGCCAGCCCTTCACTCCCTGCCACACCCCCATCTGATCATTCCAGCTTGTTTCCCAAGGAGCACCCATGTGGGATTCCATAATTTTAAGGAGAGGGGACAATACTGCAGAGGTAGCATTTTATCCCTTCCACCCACCCCAACCCAGACCACCAGATTGTCTTGTAAAAGCTAATGGGATAGTCTGACCCGTAGTATTTTGTTGGAGACACACAGGAGAAAGAGAGAGAGAAAAAATGTTATTAATGTCTTTGTTCCATACAAATAATAAATAATAATGTCTAGTCAGGGATAATTGAAAGGTATTTCTTCCACTAAGCACTCAGTTTCCACAATGCTATTGAGAAGCAAGAGCCCATTAAAAAAAATCAGGACAGCCTGATACCAAATCATGGGTTTTATGGGTTCACCAGGAACTAGAGAGTTACTAGAAAACATATTGCACATGTTACTACAAGACAAATAGTAGAGTACTACTGCTTAGTCTGAGTTTCTTGATCTTATACCAGTTAGTTTTTAAACTTTAAAAGGTATCAAAGTATTTTTTAATTCTTACCTGCTGTATTCACAATTCTGTTTGTTCTAATTATTCCATTTGGAGTTTCAACTTCCCAGGTCCCGTCTGATCTAGGGCTCAGATTTGTCACTTGGACTGGGTAATTTAACAGGGCACCATATTTCCTGGCTCCTGCAGCCAAGGCCATAGTGAGAGAATAGGGATCAATATGACCATCTCCGGGGTTATACAGGCCAGCTAAAACCTAAGTGGACCACACAAGATTAATTCAAATTAAATTTGCTGCTTTCATTGCATCTCATATTAAATTGAATTTCCTGAGTCAACTGAAAACAAATTTTAAAAGTATATTATATTATCAAGACTTCAACGGGCTAACTTAATTGTCTTATAGAAGTGTGATTCTCCAGCATCAGAATCTATCTGTGATCATAGAGATAGAGGCCAAGGCTGAAGATTTCAGAAAGAAACCCAAATGAACAGAATGTGTCAAATGTCTTCCAAAAATCTCATAAAGGGTTTCAGACAATTCAACATAAGTAGTAACATTCAGAAGGTTTAGATCATTTGCACATTTTAAAATTAGTATGATCATTTCTCATCCCATGAAAATCTATGATAGCTTTTAAAACATTTACCACATTTTAAAAATTAAAATAATGGCCCTGATAACCCCCTCTCATGGGAAAACCAGCGAGGAGGAAGTTAATGGGAGGAAATCTTTGCAAATTTCACCTCATGGAGTTCCCTTGAATTGTTCCACTAGAAAAATGATTTTGCTTCTACAGAATGGGCTGCAGTTCTTGCTCACAAGTCCAGTGAATCCCTAGGATCTATGCAAATCCCAAGGTACCTGAAGGGAGCCATCATCCACACAGAAGCCCTGTGCCTCCACTCTGGCTCTTGGTCTCCAGTATCAATCTCATATCCTACTCCATGACAGCACTGCTTCATTATGAGTAGGCTTGGGAGGATTAGATTTTTTATCAGTAAATGTTAGTAAACACGGATTTCACCATACACATACAAACCAATGAAAAAATATTTCCATTTATGATAACAGAAACGTACAGATGGCAAAGAAAGAAAGTGCTGCTTGAGAACTTATTAAAATTTGATTTAAGGATATTTACTTTGTATATTTTGACATGTGATGTTGACAATTTGTGTTTTCAGTTATAAAGCTGTCACTTTTTAAATCTCAGTGTCTGTTGTCAGCTACCCCTAACTGTCAGATGCCCCCAACTGTCTGATGCGTCCCAATTTCCTGCAACTGTGAAAATTTAAATTGATAAAAATAAAAATTGCTTAAAAATAAATATTCATATTACCCAGCAAAATTATAAAAAAGTAAAAATCAAATTCTGCCAAACCTAATTCTGAGCTACTAAACAAGGGGGTTTAGAATAGAAACAATATGCCAACCTTAACCTTCATATTTGCCTTTGCTGAGCTTCCTAGAATACTTGGATCTGAGTCTCGGCTCTGTGTCCTGAACAGGCTCTGTGTTTCTCTTTCTTCCCGAATTTACTCTCCCACGCAATAGAAACTCCCCCAGAGGATCCTGTTAAAGTTGCCTTAATAGAATCACATGGGGAGGTGGCTCATTCTCGTTTACACTAAGCCCCTTTACACTGCTTGAGCCGAAACCCTTTATACTAAGGGCCTTAGTGCACAAGAGAATCAGGCCCTGGATTTACAGTATGTCTTTGAAAGTCCAACATTTAACCGCAACGAATGTTGTTTTCACAAAAGGTTATTCTTTACCTTCTCCATGTTCAATATGGGAAACAGCTCTTGTATTCTCTCAGGCCCAATAAGATACTGCTCTGTTGGATGCCAACCAGCTCGCGTCATTTGGTACTTGAATTCATCCACTCTAGTAGGGGTGGAAGCAATTCTGATGCTGCCTGGCTGATGAAATCCCACAGCCTAAAACATGGATAGCAAAAATAAATGAATGAGTTATCATTAGGACTTTGTCTCATCCCTGTCTGAATGCCTGATCCTACACCAGTGAAGTCAATGGGAGTTTTGCCATTGACTTTGGTGACCACAAGCCCTAAATCCCCTTGAAGGATCAGGCCTCAAATGTAGAATTGGGGGGAGTAAGGAACAATTTGTAACCACATAAAAGCCTAACTAAGCTGAGCGAGCATATTACTTAAATGTACACTACCTTCAAAATAAGCTGTAAAAAAAAAAGAAAAAAAAAAAGATTCTCTGTATCGTATTTCATCATTCTCTATTAATTTTGAACCTCTAAGATTGGATTAATGAGCCAACTTTGTGGGCTTTATCCCACCTATTTATACATTTTCAAAAATAGATCAGATAAATTTAAAAGTAAATGTTTAGTATATTATACAAATATAATCTCAGTGTCAGTATTATGAGCTGGGTAAACTTTTCTGAAACCAGAGGATGTAACCACTGTCCTTCATTTAAGATAGTTGTAAGAAGCCATTAATCTCCTTTATGAAACAATTTACATCAAACACAAGCACATGTCACCAGCCAAATTAAAGGCATGTGTAAGGCAAATGTGGGCGAAGGGGTTTCACTGGCTACTGTTTTGTGAAGGTTTGCATGTCTCAGAGAGAAACTAGAAAGACCAGAGAAAATGAGAGAAAAGGCAGCAATGAAGAACCAGAGACTGCTTGAATAAGCAATTAGAACATGGCCTTGTGAAAAGCCCAGACAGAGCTTTTGCACTATGTGCTGGCTGAAGGGGGCTTGGCTAGAGCTGTGAGCAGAGAAACTGTCTGCTGCGGCTGATTCCTACAGTGTTCAAAGAAACAGGACTTTGATGCAGTCCTGTTTATTTGCTAACAGTGTACAAAGATACCTGACTCCATCATCAATTTCTCCTCCTAACCCACAGGGCCCTAAATTTGGCTAACTAGTTGGGTCAAAAGGGATAAGAATCAGCATTTTAAACATTGACAATATTACAAAATAAAAAATAAAAAGTTAACTGACCACACATCTTTACTGAAAAAATAAAGATATTTTAATGAAGTATAATTAATTAAATCCAGTTAGAAAGTGCCTGTTCACATTACTGACTGTGGCCCGATCACCCCCACCCCACATCACAAATATTTCTTCTTCTAATTGTTCTGTTAGGAAATGGAGCTAACCCCCTTGCAAACAGGCTGAGCGACTACTGGGACGCGATGGCAATCCACATGGCGACTCTGTGACCCTGCAATAGTTATCCTCTCCATTCTGTTGCAGCAAGGCTCCATTGGAGCTGCACCACTAAAGATTATTGAGCTGGTGACTGATTGAGGAATCCTCCCACTCTAAGGGGTACCTCCACTGCATAGAAGGGGCTGCAGAAAGTTAATACAACTTGGAGTGATATTAGCTTTCATGAAGAATCTCTGAGGGACCAGTGGAGGCACAATGCACGTCTCTCCTGCCCCACACTCAACCTGCCCACTGCCCAGCTCCTCCATATATAGATGACTCCTGTATCAATTGAGTGCCTTCCACAGAATACAGGGCAAGGTGGGTGGGTGCTGTTGCAGAGGTGATTGACCCTTCTTTCTGTGCATGAGAGGTGTGATTCATGTGTGAAGGACCCTCACTTTGCACAGGTTATGGGTGCATGATAGGGCCTCGTAAGTGTAAAGGACTCACTTCCATTTACCAATTTCTGCAAAATTAGAGAATAACCAAAGAAACAGAAATAAAAAGGAAGTCTATTATACGACGGAACATGCTTTTGTTCATTTATTTTGTCAAGTGTAGTTTAAACTAGGGCTGTCAATGATTAAAATAATTAATCGCACTGTTAATAATAGAATACCGTGTATTTAAATATTTTGGATGTTTTCTACATTTTAAAATATATTGATTTCAATTGCAACACAGAATACAAAGTGTACAGTGCTCACTTTATATTATTTTTATTACAAATATTTGCACTGTAAAAAAGAAAAGAAATTGTTTTTTTCAATTCACCTAATACAAGTACTGTAATGCAATCTCTTTATCATGAAAGTTGAACTTACAAATGTAGAATTATGTACAAAAAAATAACTGCACTCAAAAATAAAACAATGTAAAACTTTAGAGTCTACAAGTCTACTCTGTCCTACTTCTTGTTCAGCCAAACGCTCAGACAAACAAGTTTGTTTACATTTGCAGGAGATAATGCTGCCCGCTTCTTGTTTACAATGTCACCAGAAAGTGACAACAGGCATTCGCATGGCACTGTTGTAGCTGGTGTCGCAAGATATTTACGTGCCAGATGCGCTAAAGATTCAGAGGTCCCTTCATGCTTTAACCACCATTCCATAGGACGATGACGGGTTTTGCTCAATAACGATCCAAAGCAGTGAGGATCAATGCATGTGCATTTTCATCATCTGATTCAGATGCCACCAGCAGAAGGTTGATTTCCTTTTTCGGTTGTTCAGGTTCTTTAGTTTCTGTATCGGAGTGTGGCTCTTTTAAGACTTCTGAAAGCATGCTCCACACCTCATCCCGCTCAGATTTTGGAAGGCACTTCAAATTCTGAAACCTTGGGTCTAGTGCTGTATCTGTCTTTAGAAGTCTCACATTGGTACCTTCTTTGTGTTTTGTTAAATCTGCAGTGAAAGTGTTCTTAAAATGAAGAACATTTGCTGTGTCCAAGACTGCTATAACATGAGCTATATGGCAGAATGTGGGTAAAACAGAGCAGAAGACATACAATTCTTCCCTGAGGAGTTCAGTCACAAATTTAATTAACGCATTATGTTTTTAAGGAGTGTCATCAACAGGAAGCATGTCCTCTGATGATGGTGATCGAAGCATGAAGGGGTATACAAATGTTTAGCATATTCGGCACATAAATACCTTGCAACACCAGCTACAAAAGGGCCTGTCCTCACTTTCAGGTGACATTGTAAACAAGAAGCAGACAGCATTACCTCCTATAAATATAAAAAAAACTTGTTTGTCTGAGCAATTGGCTAAACAAGAAGAAGAACTTAGTGGACTCATAGATTCTAAAGTATTAAATTGTTTTATTTTTGAATGCAGTTATAGAACAAAAAAAATTCTACATTTCTAAGTTTCACTGTCATTATAAAGCTATTGCACTACAGTACTTGTATGAGGTGAATTGAAAAATACTATTTCTTTTATTTATCATTTTTACAGTGCAAATATTTGTAATAAAAATAATAATATAAAGTGAGAACTGTACACTTTGTATTCTGTGTTGTAATTGAAATCAATATATTGGAAAATGTAGAAAAACATCCAAAAATATTTAATAAATGTCAATTGGTATTCTATTATTGTTTAATAGTGGATTAAAACTGTGATTCATCACCATTAATTTTTTAATCACAATTAATTTTTTTTATTAAATTGCATGAGTTAAGTATGATTAACTGACAGCCCTAGTTTAAACTATTTGTGCTTTAATACCTCCCAGTATATGAGTGCATGTACCACATTAGATCTAGTAATAGCAGAATTCACTCTGGCATTCTGATAACATCTTTAATCTTGCTGAAAAGTAGGGTAAGGCCACAGGGTTTTTTGTGAGAATTATCAAATTGGCAGATTAGCAAAGTGAGAGAGAATCACTGTGTTTGTTGCAGTGTCAAACATGAAGGAGGGAAAATGTTGGCTTGAGAAAATGATATAGTCACC
This sequence comes from Chelonia mydas, assembly GCF_015237465.2. NCBI lineage: Eukaryota > Metazoa > Chordata > Testudines > Cheloniidae > Chelonia > Chelonia mydas. The sequence goes on along the minus strand of NC_051245.2, from coordinate 43,991,158 downwards.
AAAGCGAAGCACAGCTCTGAAATGGATTCGATGAACTACAGCAATCTTCTCAATTACGGACAGCATTAAATCATTTAAATTAAAACCAGGAATGCCTAATTGACAGATTGCTCATTCCTGAATGCTGTTTTAACTCAAATAGAAAGATGATACTGCAGTCTCTTTGCCTGCTTGGTTTCTCAGTTATAAGTGTTTTAATTTTGAAATCTGTTTTCTATTTAAGAGTTAGAAGGATTGTGGGGGAGCATCTACAATACTCTGGAGTTAAATGCTAGAAAATGAATGTAGGATAGACATACAAATAGCAAACTACATTCAGACAAAGTGAGCCCTTGTGGTATGAGAGCTCCCTTTATATGCATGCGCGCGCGTGCACACACACACACACAATGTATCCATTCTAAATCTTCCCATAGTTTTTTTTTTAGCATGACTAATATTGATTTGAATTAACATTTTTAAAGTGTTTAATTCACCTGCCCAGTCTCCTCCTCCAATTTTTCATAGAGTTTGATGCTGTAGTAATGGATTTTCTTCAGATTTATTCCAGGATGAAAGTAAGTTGTTAACCCAGCCTTGAATAAGAAACAAAAAACAACATATGAGTATTTCTGGAAATGCATTGTTTTCTCTCCCCCTTTCTAGGCAGCTTTTTTTCCAGATGTTATTCAAAAGGAACTGTCAAGAAAAGCAACACATGGCTGTACAAAGAAAAGCAACACATGGCTGGAGCCAACAGTTCTTTTTATTTAATTAATTTATTTATAAAAAAATTGTTTCGTAGTTTACCAGCACTCTCCTTCCATGCACAGATGTTCTTCCGTCTTCTCTCATCAGTTTGTCAAGTCACAATATTTCCGTGGTACTTGTTCTCTACTATAGTTTCATTCCTTGCTTAAACTATTCATTTTTCTACATAAATCTTTTGAATGAGACATAAAACTGAGTTCCCAACTAGCTGTGGTTTCTAAAAATCCTCTAGATTCTTTCATATAGGCTACAGTACATGGGCCTTGCCAAAATATACTGCTGCTGGGATGTGGGTCCCCCGGAGCCACACTGGCTCATATTTTGGGACAATCCCAGGATACAATCCTTTTGGTTAGAAGAAGGCAAGAGGAATAATATAATAACGGATCCCTCCTGAAAAATTACTTCTCAGAACTGTGTTTTGGGATATATTCCATCATCTTAGAAACTTTCCAACTCACAGAAAGCTTGGATCTGTAGAGCAGTGCTTGCAGCCAAATGACTTACACTGCTTACGTGGAAGAGCAGACTGCCGCCAGGAACAGAAGCTTGGCACAAGAAGCTGGCTGACCTAGCAGCTAAAAAACAGCTAATGTTTAAGAGAAGAGGGACCTCAGACACATTTGATAAGATTTGATCTAACTTTTTAGAAACCTTTGATTAATGTCTGCTAGCTGGAAACTGAGATGTTGCTCTTCTTTCCTATGCCTACCACTTTTTGTCCTTTTTCTTGCTTCCCTTCCTTCACTTTTTTGTTCTTTTGTCTGTTCTCTTATTTTTGGAAGGAAAAAAATCAATAAAATATAAACAAATAATAAAAAAGATCATGGAGTTTTCAAGAGGAGGGATATAAACACTGGTATCCTGGCTGAATCCTAATATAGGTGATTACATCCTGTCTTCCTAAAAGTCCTCTTATAATTTTTTCAAGAATGCGGACAGCTTCACTTTACATTTTCCAAATAAGCACATACGTAAAACTACTTTTGGTTTTGACATTTTTCAGTTTGCCATTTCTAGTTACTTTGCATTGTATATTTTTCTTAAGCCTTTAAGTTTTCAAATCAATGGGACTCAAATGAATAAGGCTAGCAGGTTTGGTTTTATTTAAAAACATCTTTCTGTTTGTATTGAATTTAATTTTAATGCTATTCCTATAACAATTTGTACTTTGCCATAAGAAGCATATATAGCATCACTAAGATCAAAAGTGGTAATAGTTCAACAATATCTTAGAATTGCTCTGTCCAGGGACTTTATTCTGCCCTTGCAGGGGGATAGATTCAATGACTTTGAAGGAACGGTAGTTTCCCAATTTTCATTATGAGGATTTTCTCTTTTTTGGTATTTTAAAACTTATACAACAGTATAAACCCTTATCCCCAAAAAGAGACCCGTGGAAAACAATCTAACCTATTAAAACCATTCACCTAAACATAAATATTACAGTTGTGGTTACTGTGAATTATTTTTGTTACTAAGGCTTGGATCCATAAGTATCTTCCATATTGTTCACAATCTGAAAGTCTTTGTTTTAATTGTTTTGAGCCGGAACCTAGTGCAATTTTATTGCAGTTTTTGCAATGCATATATGTCTTGATCACTTCTTAAAAATTAGGTCCTCAAGGTCTAATCTACTGTTTTGCTCAATAAAATGAAGAAATAAATAAATTATATCTTAACTCTTAAAACACTCATTTTTCTCTAGCTATTTACATGTATTTCGCTTGCTCTCAATTCATATCATAATCTTTGTACTGTGTTCCTTTATTTGTACAAACATTGCCTGATCAGTCTTTTGTTCCTCCCCTGGATGTATTTAATAATCTTCTATATACAGTGAAATTCAGTTGTAGTGATCACTGTTGGTAATAATAATTTAGTTATATGGGCCACAAATTACTTTCCAAAACCATTTGCTAGTGGCTCTGATGTGTTCACCACACAATAATACCCATACCCATGGGCATTTAGTTACAAGGATCAAGTTGGAAGTAATATCTTTGACCTTTTTAAATGTAGGAAGGAATTTCACACTTTTTGGAGTGCTATTTGGCTGTAGATAAAGAATGTTATTGGTTTCAAGAGTGCTATTTAGAGCCAATTATAACCTGACCAACCTGCTTTAGGATTACAATTCCAAGAAGAGTTTGCTCTATCTTTGCCAGATGGAGATTGTTCCTTTATATATGTCTGATTTGAGAAGGTAACTGTCTTGCAGATCTAGATGTGGTGACCATTTGCATATAAAAATCAAAACAGATATTGCCAAAATCCATCCTTATAAAAATTACAGAAGAATCCTATTATATGTTTAGTTTCTTGTATTTTAGTTCTGTTCTATTCTGGATTTTATACTGCACCCATTATCACAGCAGCATTCTGATGGAAACTGGCATTATTTCTTTCATCACATATTCACACAATCTGTCCCCTTACAGATTTGACCTGAACACCTTACTATGACTTTATTTTCTTTGTGCTGTGATCTATTAGGTATTCTGTAATAATTAAACAGCATACTACATTGAATTTTGCATGGTAAGAATATTACATAAAGGGTTTTTTGGGATGATACATGGTAAGCACTGCTTTAGAAAACTACTGTTCAAATTAAAAACAAAGAGTCAAATTCTGTCTAGACTGACTTACTCCTTGTGCAACCCTAATGACTTCGGTGGGATTGCAGTGATTCAGGGTAGAATAGGGCTTGAAAAGATCTATGAACCTGTCAAAGGCTCAATTTTGCTCCCATTTCTACCCAGGCAACCACCACTTGTTTCAAAGGTGGTTAGATGGGTGTAAATATTAGCAGAATTTGGCCTGATAGTTGTGTCTCCTATTAATGTTAGAGTAAAATCCATGCTTTCTGTATTGTCTTTATTTAAATAAAATGAAAGTCAAGCAACTTTTTCACAGTACTGTGCCTAAAACAGCTAACACAATTTATCTGAAATTTTGTAACACTGTTCCAGAGCTGAGAACTTGCAAGCTAAGTTTCAGCACTGAGAAACAACAGAAATACAATGGATTTAAACTGTGACCCTTAGTTCTAGCAATGCTGGCTGGACTATGAAAGAGAAAATCTGAAGCAGTATATTGTCTGAATTAAAATGTAAGCTCCTTGGGGCAGGAGCAATATATTGCTATATTGTCTGTAAAACTGTTATGAAAATGTACCGTGCTAAATAAAATAAATAAATATATTTTAAGTGCTGCCTAATGTGGCATTACTACAGGCAAAACAGTTGTTATATGAGCCAGTATCTAGATGACATGAGCCATAACTACTGACAATAACTTTGATCCCTCTCTTTTTCAACTATGTCACTTTGAAGTTTTACATAATAGGCATTCCCTTTTGAACCTGTATCACAACACGATGTTCTGAAGCAGACTATTTTATTGTCTTACTGTAATACCACCAAATTCTGTTGCAGCAAGAACTGTTGACTATATGACAATCACAATCTTCACAATATGACAAGAGCTGTTGACTATATGACAATCACAATCTTCACAATATGACAATCATCCTGTTGTGGGAGCTTTTTCTTCCATTTTGTCTGCCCTCTTACTACAGAATTCTTCACCTTGAAACTCCACTACAACCCATCAAGACCAAAGTGCTGGCAAGTAGTTTAACTGTTGTACCTTTATTCATCATATACATTTTGACAAGTTTCCATGACCCTTTTTTCATTTAGGTCCTGCCCTCCTGTCCCATTTTTGGACATGTACACTTTTGGCCCAGTAGCAATTTTGAAATTTTTTAATATTTTTCTTTATTGGGTTCATTTGAACGATTTGTGAGTTTTTTCATGTGTTACAGTTGGAAGATATTCAGAAGAAAACAGGTTTTTTACACATTTTAAGTAAAGTTCAGTAGACAGAGAATAAGCCCTTTTAAAATAATTTATAAAATAAAGCAGATTTGAGAGAGAAAGGCTGACAGAAAGAAAGTTTTAAAATTGCAGAAAAAGGAAGAGAACAGAAATAATTTTAAAAGTGCAGGAAAAAGAAACAAACAAAACCTGTTCTACTTGTAAACTGTAAAGAAAGCTTTAAAATTTGTATGGGTTTTACAATTAAAAAAAATTTTTTTTAAAAAGACAACAGCATAGCTTTGTCATTGCATGAAGTTCACAGATAAGGCCATAGCCTCTAACATGGTAATCTGAAGAAACAGCTCCAAGCCCACTTCCTCGTCCTTTCCTGACTTTCCCCACCTTGATTTAAAACTGTCACGTTCTTTTGCTAAACACACAGTTTTTAATCTTATCAAATAAACTTTTAAAAGTTTACCATGAACTACAGACCAGAGGGATAAGAGAGCTGTTCTGGATTTCAAGGGAATAGTGATAACAGACACCTTTTTTGTGAAATAGTTTTGTAGGTAGCCATTCTTTGTTGGCTATCATGCTTTAGCATCAGCAAGCATTTGTCATACAGAAACTTTATGAGGCATTATTTCCCCACATACAATGGACTATCAGAAACAATAAATAAAATAAAATTAACAAAAACATTTTGAGGGGCTACAGGCATGGAGATATTTTGTAGCAGCACCATCAAAGCAACAATTACATTTTTTTTGTTTTTGTTTATCATTACATTCAAAGGGCCGTAAAGAATTATTTTTATGTTTTCAGATAAGACTTTACATTTTACTTTTATATAAGCTGTAACCCTAGATGTTTTACAGCATTAAATAGTGAGAAAACAGAGGTGTTATGACAACTAAAGCCCTATTGCAGAGTGCCTGGGGGAAATTAAAAGGCACAGCCCAAGTGGCAGAGGGCACAATTTAAGAAGGGTGCAGGGGCTACTTTGCGATGGCCCACATGAGCTACTGCCTATATTCCTAAACACACATGCACAAACACAAGGGGGACAGGACATGCATATGCCTTTTCTTGTTGACAAACTGTAACCTAACAACAGTATAATTCAATACTAAGGGTGCAACCTACTTCCCTTTTCACAACCCCCTCACCGCAATATACTATGAAGTTTCTCCTCCACCTAAGAAGAGAGGCCAATGGTATTTTGAAGTATCAACCCTAGATTATTGGCTAAGAAAGTATTGCACAACAATTGCGTAAAAGAGGATGAGCCATTTGAACAGATCTGTTGATTGAAGATGGAAGTGCCTATTTTCACCCCTCAAGGAAATGAAGAGGCTGATTTTCTGATACTGCTAATCTATAATTATACACAAAAACTTATTCTACGAGAAAAGGAAACGGATTGCATGGACTTTAAAAAGTTGCATTGTTGATTATATGTAATCTCATAGTTGTGGTGGACTTGATGGTATTGATCACCCTTGGAAAAACAAATTTCACAACTGGGTGTACTTTTTTATTGGTAATTTGTGATTTGTTAACTGGAATAGTTTACAAAGTAAACATTCTTATGTCTGGAAAGAAAACTTTGAGCCTGTTCTACATGATGTGGTTTATTAGGGAAGGCAGTATGTTTGTAGCCCTAGGAGCTTCCACTTTTAGTTTGTTACCCATAGCCATCGAGAGGTATGATTAAAAGGAGGTCTTATGATGCAAGTACAGGGTTTTTCCTACTTATTAGAACATGTTGGCTTATCTTGGTTTCCCTGGGTACCTTGCCAATCCTCGGCTGGAATAATAACAATAACTCAGCAGACTGATCAACAATATTTCCTCTTTATTCCAAGAAACATGTTGTATTTTGCATAATTATCTTTATTACTGTTTTGGTGACAACCATCCTTTATGTGCATATTTAGACACTGGTAAAGTCCTGTAGTCGTAATGTCACTAAGCATAACAACTCGAAGAGACTGATGGTACTGTTTCGGACATTTGTGATTGTAGTCAGTGTATTCATCGTCTGATGGGCTCCATTGTTTATTCTGAAGGGTAGCCGTGTTGGAGTGCATCTGATGAAATGGGTTTTAGCCCACGAAAGCTTATGGCCACAAGGACTCCTTGTTGTTTATTGTGTTGCTCATAGATGGAGAGTGCGCCATTTTATGCAAGGCTGATTGATTCATTGCCTGGGCAGTCACTAATTCTGTGCTGCATCCCAGCATTTACACGATGGCTAGCAAGGAAATACAGAGGGTTTTCTTTTGCCTTGTTTATGGCTGTCTAGTGAATACCAGAGAGGCCAGATTTAGCCTGTTCAGCCCAAAGCAGATTACAGTCCAGTAAGTCTATAGCTTTTTAGGATTTAATTACAATTTTTTTTTTCAGTTTTCACACACTTAAATCATAGGAAAAAACATTAACCATTTTAAATTAGACTACCTATTTATCATATCACTTGTTTTGATTTGAGTTTTAAATTTTGTAAGAGAACTACCTCAGGAAAAATATAAAAGTAATACAAAGCTCAGGGTTCAATAGCCCATGTCATCCTGTGCCCTTAAACAAAAATTCCTCCATGCTTAGGGAGACAGACCAATGGACTTTTGAAACATTAGTCCTAAACTATTGGCTAAGAGAGTATTACACAGTTGCAGCATAAAAAAGGACGAGTGGTTACAGCCCTGTTGATTAAAGATGGAAGTGCCTAAAAGCCCCAGAACAAGCAGTTCATGAAGAGACATCATACAGGCGAGGTTACGGGAACTAAAGAAACAAGTATACTGTTGACACATAAGAATTTGAGATGTGCCTTGGGAGCAGGGCAACAGAGATTGCTGCTGTTGAATGTGATCACAAGGACAATGCGGAGGAGAAACACAAGGCCAAATCGTTGACCCAAGTTTTGTTTGAGACTCTGGACCCAGACTACGAGACAAACAATTCAAATGGAGGGTTGTACAAAGATGAGTCACAGGTACATTGTATGTAAAATGTTTAGGAACTTGGAGGAGACCTGAGAACGGTGGCTTAATTGGCTAGAGCAGGGGTTGGCAACCTTTCAAAGAAGAGCCTTTTTTTGTGTGCGTCTTTGATCAAAATATTTCGAGAGCTGCATCACACGTGAAGCTACTTGTAGAGTTAGAATTTATCAACTAATAATAATTGAACATATTAAAGTTATTACTACTCACCAATACTTTTAATGCAACTTCTGTTGTTGCACATCTTTAGAGAGTTGCTCAATGTTTGGTGAATATGCCGTGATATTCATTTTCAAGCAGGACTCAAGACAAACATCTTGCAGTTGGCTCCTCAGTTTGTTTTTGACAAAATTCATGTGGGAAAACACTTGTTCACAGAAGTACGTTGAACCGAACATTGAGAGAAGCCCAAATGTGTATTTCTTCGGCTGACTGTACGTATCCGGTAGACAATTCCAAACGTTGAATATAATCTGGTCTTGCCGTTTAAGGTCGCCCATTTCAGACCATTTGTGTTGTAGCCCCAGGGACGATTTCTGCCTTTCCAGATTTTCAAGTTCAGTGACAAGATCTTTCAATTTTGAATTCCATAAATCCCTGTCTTGCAAGTCTGCTAATTCAAGTTCAAATTGCATTCTATCGATTCCTGCATATGCTGAAAAATTCAGTGCAGAAGTGTCAGCTTCAAGCGGTTTCAACAGTAATGACAAAGTGGCCTTTTCCCTTCTGAACTCGTGAAATCAGTCAGCAAATGCAGCTTGCATTTTGATGACTGTTTCCGCAAGGAACCTAACATCAATGTCATAGTCATTTGTTTGTTTGTATTGCTTCAGTGTTGGGACATGCACTAACATGCCCATCTCAATGTCCCTAACAAACAAAGACAGCTTTCGTTCAAATGAAAGAACTTCTTCCAAAAGCAAAATTGCAGTATTTCCTTTTCCATGAAATTGAATTTCTGCAACCAGTGAGGATCCGTTAGCGCTGCATATTTAAGGCCCTTTTCTTGGAGGAACACCCTAATTCCCTCAAGACATGATGCAAACCTCACCAGGACTGTACCTCTGGAAAGCCATTTTACCTTGTTATAGAAGAGAATATCAGAATATTGGCTGTTGACTTCTCGAGGACGCTCACAAAACTGCCGATGATTGAGAGCGCTTGCCATTATTTTGTTAACAAGCTGCATGACCATTTCCATTACTTTTGAGATTTCCTCTGGAAAGGTTTGTGCACACAGCGCCTCCTGGTGGATTATGCAACAAAATGAAATTACATCGTGCTCCATACTTTTTCAAAGAAAAGAAAAGAAAAGAAACCATTGTGTGCCCCCTTCATGCTCGGTGCTCCATCTGAAGCAACAGAAATTATTCTGTTGATGTCAATATCTTTCTGTTTCAGACTTTCAGTGACAGCAGATGCAGTATCTTCACCCCGAGTTTGTCCTTTGAGTGGCAACAACACAATCAACTCTTCTTGAGGACCTTGATCATTAACGTATCTGCCGAGTAAGGCAACCTGAGAAATGTCATCCACAATGCATGTCTCATTGCAGGCAACAGAAAAACCTGGTGCTGATCTAATGTCACTAACCTGCTGGCTGGTTACATTTCTGGCCATCTTAATAGTTCTGTCCTTTACTGTCTTGCAGATAATGGCATTTTTCTCACATACCCCAAAGCTGCAGACTTAACTGAAAGCAACTTAAGAAGTGTTCCTGTCTTTAACACTCAGGTGCCCAACTCCCAGTGGGGTCCAAACCCCAAATAAATCCGTTTTACCTTGTATAAAGCTTATACAGGGTAAACTCATAAATTATTCGCCCTCTATATCACTGATAGAGAGATATGCACAGCTGTTCCCCCCCCCCCAGGTATTAATACATCCTCTTGGGTAATTAATAAGTAAAAAGTGATTTTATTAAATACAGAAAGTAGGATTTAAGTGGTTCCAAGTAGTAACAGATAGAACAACGTGAATTACTAAGCAAAATAAAACAGAACACGCAAGTCTATGTCTAAGAAAACTGAATACAGATAAAAACCTCACCCAGTAAGCTTCCTTTTACAGACTAGTCTCCTTCTAGTCTGGGTCCAGCAATCACTCACACCCCCTGTAGTTACTGTCCTTTGTTCCAGTTTTTTTCAGGTATCCCTGGGGGTGGAGAGGCTATCTCTTGAGCCAGCTGAAGACCAATAGGAGGGGTCTCCCACAGGCTTAAATAGACTCTCTCTTGTGGGTGGAGACCCCCTCCTCTCTCCTATGCAAAGTCCAGCTCCAAGACAGAGTTTTGGAGTCACATGGGCAAGTCACATGTCCATGCATGACTCAGAACTTACAGGTAGCAGCCATGGTTCACATGCTTCCTTAAACGTCCTCAGGTAGACTTCTTATGTGGATTGGAGCCTTACAAGATTCATTGCCCTTTAAGTGTTTCTTGATTGGGCACCTAATTTGCACATTCCTTTCTCAAGAAGCTGACCAAATGCTCTACTAAGGCTACTTAGAAATCAAGCCAGTACATAGCCAATATTCATAACTTCAAATACAACAATGATACATGCATACAAATGGGATTAATAGATTCAGTAGATCATAACCTTTACAGAGATATGTGACATGGCAGATGCAGCATAAAACATATTCCAGTTATGTCATATATATTCATAAGCATATTTCCATAAAACATTATGGGGGGCACCGTCACACTCTCCCAGTGGCAATTTGGGAATATCAGCCAACCTAGGATCCACAGACCAGGGTTCTAGTGCCACAGAGCCTTACACCAATATTCTGCAATGGGTTAGCAGGTCCTGAGGTAATATATGTAATTAATATACTCCCCTTTCCCTGCACTTCAGCGGAGAAGTAGGCTAAAGTATAGGCCAGAGCTCAGTCCTCTCATGATTTCTTTTTATAAAAATATTATACAAAGTTAAATCACGGAGAGAGAGGACTAGTAACAGACTCACATCTTGCTTGCTGCTGGCCCCTAGTGGTCAGTCATGACATTGTAGACACTCCATTTTAGTCCCTCCCTCTCTGGGACTAGCAATAAATTCAACATAGGCTTCATATTAGAGAACACCCCTTTATTCAATAAAGAGTCCACCAAGCAAGAAAAGAAACCCCTTCACTTAGGGCTCTGGCCCCACTCTCGTTTCCCGAGTTGACACTTTATTCTAAACAGTCTCTGAAACTTCCTTTAAAGTGAGGAACTCCCAGCTCTCTGCCAGGAGCTGTGATACAGCAGTCTTTTCAACAGCATTATGCAAAGAACCCCCACCCTCCTTCCTGAAGCTGGTACTCAGCTTTCACCAGTCTTCTATTATTCTTATACAAAGAAACCCCCCAGTTCTCCTCCCTGGAGCTAGGTTGAGAGGAACAGCCTTTACTCTCTACAGGGAGACCACCATTCTCAACTGATTCTCCTCCTTGGGAAAACCCTCACTGAGATCAAATAAGCTTTCCATAAAGCCAGGTACTCATTTAACAATTAAGATTTTGCACTGTGGCACCAAAAGTGTATGTGTGTCAGCTGGACTCCTCAGACCTAGTTCTTCAACCATCTCCTCAGAATCAATTCAGCAACAACAGTCCGAAGAGCCCCATGGCCAGCAGTAATTGCAGTCCTGGTGTCCATAGTTGGTCATCTCCTCCGCTTTCAGCAAGATAGAGAGTCTGGATCCAATGTGGCAGAGGCTCTGGGACCCAGCTCTCACAATAGACACATCTTAGTCCTGTACTGTTCAGCCACTGAGTCCACAGAGCATTCTCCAAATCCTCTTATTTATAACCTTTCCCTACTGAGCTCTGACTGACTCAGCTTTCAGACACTGATTTGTATGGAATCTGTTAGACTTCTAGCCCTTAATGGAAACCCTCTGCATAGCTTCAGAGACTGCTTACTGAGCATGCCCAGTAACTACCACACATCCCACCCTGAGATACTTCTGGGCCCTTCTCTAAGGGCTTGTCTACACTTGAAATGCTACAGCCCCTCCCTGAGAGGCAGTATCTAAGTCGATGAAAGCAGTCTTCTGTCGGCTTAGCACTGTCTACACAGGGGGTAAGGTTGGCTTAACTATGCCCCTCAGGGATTTTTCACACCTCCTGAGCGACACAGTTAAGCCTACTTAATTTTCTAATACAGACCAGGCCTCTGTGTCCTGCTTTGTTCTCTGCACATATGCAGATGCCAGAAACAGAGGATTCAAGAAGAAATCCATGTCACCTCCTCACTGCTTCTCTCCCCTCCTTAGGCTAAAAAAAAAATATGTACAATAAAGTATTGCTACAGTACAAGCATATGTGTTATATTACCACTTGACAGAGGGCCAATGCTGGTGTCAGAATGGGACATTAGGTTTGGACGGAAGGACAACAATATTTTTGTTCAACTTAAGAAAAAAGCTGTTCTTCTAATTTATAGTGCTCTCTTGCATTGCTGTTTTAAGTATAACAAATCTCCTTTAGAAGTAAAAATTAAAGTTTAAAAACCCAAACTATAGCCACATTTCTATAATAAATTTTAACAATTATTTTCACTTCTGTGGCATCATCCCTCCAAGAATCTCATAAGAATATGCTGGATCAAACCAATGGTCCATCTAGCCCAGTATCCTGTCTTCTGACAGTGACCGGTACTGGATGCTTCAGAGCAAATAAATGGAATAGGGCAATTATGGAGCAATCCATTCCCTGCTGTCCAGTCCCAGCTTCTGGCAGTAAGAGACTTTGGGACTCCCAGAGCAAGGAGTAACATCCATGACCATCTTGACTAATAGCTGTTGATAGACCTATCCTCCATGAACTTATCTAATTCTTTTTTTAATCCAGTTATACTTTCGGCTATAACATCCCTTGTCAATGAGTTCCACAAGTGGACTGTTCACTGAGTGAAGAAGTACTTTCTTATGTTTGTTTTAAATCTGCTGCCTATTAATTTCATTGGGTGATTCCCGGTTCTTGTGAGACGAGGTAATATCTTTTATTGGTTCTTGTGTTATGTGAAGTGGTAAATAACTCTTCCTTAGTCACTTTCACCACTCCACTCACGATTTAATAGACTTTGATCATATCCCCACTTAGTCATCTTTTTTCTAAACTGAACAGTCCTAGTCTTTTTAATCCGGGGACTGCATATGCAAGCTGCTCCATACCCCAATATTTTTTGTTTTCCTTCTCTGTACTTTTTCCAAGTCTAATACATCGTTTTTGAAATGGGGCAACCAGAACTGCATGCAGTATTCAAGGTGTGGGCATATCCTGGATTTAAAACACTTTACCAACACTTATCCTACTTTACAGATGGGGAGCATGGGTAGTTTAAGGGTACGTCTACACTGCAATCACAGGATGCAATCACAGTCAACATACTCAAGAAAGCTTTAATCTAGCTATCTTGGGAGCCAGAACAGTAAAGCTGTGCCAGTACGAGCTTCAGCGCAGGCTGTAAAAATCCTCCCAGAACCCTCGGTTATTTCTCATTGGGCTAGCCCACACAGAAGCTCACGCTGCCAGAGCTGCACTGTTGCACTGCCCATCTAGCTTAATTAAAGGTAGCTCAAGTGTCTTGGCTCAAACTGCAATCACAGAAGTGACTGCAGTCTAGATATACCCTAAGTGACTCTTCAAAGGTCAGACAGTGAGTCTATCATAGATCTAGGAACAGAATCCAGTGCTATCCTTTGTATCTAGATAAATAATAGAGAAACTGATTTTCTGGAAGGCCATGGGGTGGGGGAAATAAAATCTTTGCTCTACTGTCAGGTTTTACAAGTCATCTGAAATCTCTTTTAGTATTTGAGATCTTAGTGATTAACAAGATTTTTCTTACTGCATGCCAAGTAGATCCAGCCGTCAGTTCAGATTTTTCGAGCAGAATGACATCCTTCATGCCAGCCTTGGCCAGGTGGTAAGCAAGACTTACACCAATGCAACCACCTCCAATAATCACTGTCTCTGCTGTATCTTTCCATTTAGTTCCCAAGAAGGAAGATGGCTTTTCTTCCCTGGAAAAAGAAAGTCACAAACAGGACACAAAATTGATCTTTCATCTTCTCACCTAAGCTAGTAGTTAAAAGTTACCTTTAAAAATTGACCTTTATCTAGTCTCGTCTCCTGTATCTCACATGCCATTAAATTTCACCCAGTCACCCCTGTGTTGAGCCCAGTAAATTGGTTTAGACTAAGCATTGCAGTCCTCAGGAGACTAAACAGTTATATGACACAGGCAGAGAACAGAAGAGACTGAGGTGTTACCAATGCCCAGTGCCCTTGCAATGGCAGGTAACTGATTAGGTTCGATATGCCAGATGATACCAGCTGGTAATCCATGCTCTATGATGCAGAGAAAGGTGAAAGAACCCTAAGGTCCCTGCCAATCTGAACTGGGGGAAAAATTCTTCCTGAATCCAGATCTGGAGATCAGTAAGACCCTGAGCATTTGAGCAAGACCACCAGCTAGGCATCTAAGGCAGAGGACCCTCTATACCAGTGGTGGGCAACCTGCAGCCCGCATGTGGCCAGACTGGGTAATCCACTGGCGGGCTGCAAGACAGTTTGTTTACAATGACCGTCCTCAGGCACGGCCGCCTGCAGCTCCCAGTGGCCGCGATTTGCCGTACCCGGCCAATGGGAGCTGTGGGAAACAGCAACCAGCAAGTCCGTGCGGCCTGCGCCGCTTCCCAGAGCTCCCATTGGCCTGGAACGGCAAACTGTGGCCACTGGGAGCTGCGGGCAGCCGTGCCTGCGGATGGTCAATGTAAACAAACTGTCTCATGGTCCACCAGCGGATTACCCTGATGGGCAGTGGGGCGACCACCGGTTGCCCACCACTGCTCTTTACCATCTCATAACACTAGATGATCTGGTGATCCTTTCTGGCCTCACACTCTATGTCTGTATGACACTGGTTCACACTGTCCAGTGCCCCATCTACGACAGTGGCCACCCTCTGATGTTTCAGAGGAAGGCAAAAAACAAAACAAAACAAAAAACCCAGCTTCTGGATCATTTTTGTGGCCCTCCTTTGAACTTTCTTTAGTATTTCTACATCTTTCTTGAAATGCAGACATTAATACTGGGCACAGTATTAGTAGCAGCGTTATCAAAGCTGTGTACAAAAGTAAAATCACTTCCCTACTTCTACCTGATATTCACCTTTTGTAGCTCATGAAAGCTTATGCTCAAATAAATTTGTTTAGTCTCTAAGATGCCACAAGTATTTTTCTTTTTGCAGATACAGACTAATATGGCTGCTACTCTGAAACCTGTCACCTTTTTATGTATCCTAGGATTGCATTAGACCTTTTACCACAGCTTTGAAATGAGAGCTCATGTTGAGGTGGTTACCTATGATGACCCCTAAATCCTGTTCTGAGTCATTGCTTTCCAAAACCAAGTATCCCTGTAGGTATAACCTGAATTCTTTGTTCCCAAATGTATTACCTTTAATTCAGCTTCGTTAAATCCATTTTGTTGGATTGTGACCATCTAACCAAGCAATTCAAAGCACTCTGTAACAGTAGCCAGTCCTCCTTGTTATTTATTACCCCACCAATCTGCAAACTGTATCAGCAAAGATATATATATCATGGTCTACTCTAAATCGTCGGTAAAAATATTCAATAATGTTGGATCAAGAATCAGTTCCTGGTGGACCCCTCTAGAAACATCTCTCCATTAACTAAACTTTGGGATCTGTTAGTGAGATCGTTTTTGTCCATCTAAGGTGTACCCTGATGGTTCCACTTAATGCAGTTTTAAAAATCAGAATGTCATTTGGTACTAAACCAAATGCCACAGAGAAATCCAGGTACACTAAATCAACATAGTTCAGAGTAACAGCCGTGTTAGTCTGTATTTGCAAAAAGAAAAGGAGTACTTGTGGCACCTTAGAGACAACCAATTTATTATTTATTCATCCGATGAAGTGAGCTATAGCTCACAAAAGCTTATGCTCAAATAAATTGGTTAGTCTCTAAGGTGCCACAAGTACATAGTTGCTGTAATCTTGTTCTTTTAAAAAAGGTAGCTCTTGACAAGACCTACCTTCCATAAAAAACATGCTAAACTGGCATTAATTATATTTTTAGCCTCTAATTCTTTGATAAGAGTCCCAGATTAACCAGTCCATTATTTTGCCGACGACTGATCTCAGGCTAAAATGGCCTGTTGTTCCCTTTCTAAGCATTGGATATGCCCTAGCATTCCACCAATCCTTTGAAATTGCCGTAGGTTTCTAAGATTTGTTAAAAATTAAAAGTAAGTGGCTCAGAGAGCTCCTTGGTTAGCTCCTTTAAGACTCTGGGGTGTAAGTTATGCAGCGCTGCTAGGAATAGGTTTAATTTTAGCACTAGCTGCTCATATGGATTCCCCTCTTCACCTGTAATGAAGCCAAAACTGTCCGACGCCTTTTCACTAGTATTTTAAAGGCTTCCTCGCTGTCAAAGCCCGCAGACTAGTGTGATTCGAGGGTGCCTCTTTTCTGTGAATTCCAGCACTTAACTTGCTATTCAGCTGTTAAAACCATGAAGGGAATGGCTCTGGCAGAGTTTAGGGATAGGGAAGACCTATATTCGGTCAGCTCGCCCGCCCTCGCCTCTGTCACTCGGGGTCATACAACAACTGCGGGGGGAGTAGCGCCTGTGCACAGGGAAGCCCTCGCCTAGCGAAGTACTTCCATTCGCACCAACATTTTCCCTCCAGAAAAACCCGAGGAGAGCGCGCGTCGCGAACCACCCCCACCACAGGCTGTAGCCTGCAGGCAGGACTCACCGCCCCGCAGTGCAGGAGCCGCTGCTAAGGGGGCGCGCCCAGCGCGGTAAGGCGAGCTCTCGACCTCGCAGCTGGGGTGAGAGCAGCCTCCGGGCTCCTCGCAGCATGGCGCGTGTCGGACCCTCGCAGGCGCTGGGCTGGGCTGGCTCACTCGGCAGGGATGGAAACGGTCTCCCTCCCCAGTGGCCAGTCTCCTTAGTGGAGGGAGCCGGGTCCGCCCCGCACCGACCGAGGGGGGGGTGAGAGCTGCCTTGCGGCGGCGGCACAGAGCTACCCCCCAGCGAAGAAAGTCCCTGCTGCCTTCCCTGTCAGCGAGTGTGAAGTTACATCACGTCGGAGGGGGAAAGGGGCCAAAGCGCCGCGCGCCCGCGGCTCACGCAGCATTGGCAGCCCCGCGGCGGGGCTAGGGTGGGAGGGTGTTGCCTATTCCGCAGTGGGTGTTGGGCGCAGCCCCGGCCACCCAGGACCCACCCCCCATCCCGCCTCTCTGCCGGGGCTATAAAGGGGCGGGCTGGACGGGGCGCGCCGAGTCTCGCAGCGCCGCCGGCAGTCAGAAGCTGGGTGCAAAGGCAGCGCTCCTAACGCCCCGGAAAGATGCAGGCGCCGCCTGGCGGGAAGAGCCCCCAGCACGCCAAGAAGAAGGTAAAGGCCCCGGGACTCGCGCCGGCCTAGGAGCCGCTGAAAGCGCAGGAAGTCCCCAGTCCGTGCCATGTGCAGGCTCCCTGTAGCCGCTGGGGGGACTGGAGCGGTCGGCCCGGCAGCTCCCTTGGGGGTAGCAGCGTATGGCTCCTCCAGCTGTCCTGTGATATGCCCCAAGGAGAAGAGGCCGCCAAAGCTCACGCTGCCGCTAAGGGTTTGAGCCCCCTCACTTGCAAAGTCTGGAGAGGCAGCGGTGTTAGAACAAATAAGATCGCTTCGCTGATCTACCATGGGCGGGCACCATCCCCTGCTCCCACTCGGGGCTGTTGCTAGTGCATGGCTGAGGGAGGGGGTGGGAAATAAAACCGTCATGCAAACTGAGTGGGGCTAAATCCTGCTCTGAGAACAGCAGCACGAGTCACCGCTCTGGCTCCGCCACCTCCTTCCAGGCACAGACCCTTTCCCCCCGGGGCATGGGAGGAGAGCCCCAGAATTTGAGGCTGAGAAGCAGTTTCTATAGTTGGCAGGTTCAACAGGCATTGTCACCTTTAGTAACAAAATTTGCAGGCCTGCTCTTTCCGAGGACCGTGTTCTTCAACTTTTTTCATTTGGAGACCTCTAAAAAATTTCAAACGTGGGTTGCACCCATTTGGAAATCTTAGCAATGTCTGCAGACCCCCCCACTCACAGTAGCATAGGTAGGAAATTTAAAAAGCCTTAGTTAGTTTTCCATGATGATTTTGCTGGGTGAAAGCCACACACAGAGATTGAAAAAAAAATTTTTTTTAATAAAAATGTGGGTTTTGGGGGGCTGGGGTTTGGACCTCTGCAGTTGGCTTCAGGAAAAACTGCCTTGAATTCATTTTTAACAGAATAATGGCTTACAAGTTCACATTAAAGAGTATGATTTGATTTAACTTATCACATTAAAACATAGTGTCCATATTTCATATTAACGTGTACATGGTAGTTTGTAGTAGCTCGTAACTAATGCATGAGGTGATACGTACATTCACTGTTTCCTCCCCTTTAAAGTTTCAGCCCGCTCCTTCGTCATTAAACTTTTGAAGTGAACTCCCCCGGTGAAAGCTTCCTTGGCAGACCATGGAAACAGAGACCCAGATTATGATCTTCTACATCGGGGTGGGCAAAAAATGGGCCGCATCCTCCCCATCAGACCTTTTAATCTGGCCCTTGAGTTCCCGCTGGGAAGCGGAATTGGAGCGGGGTCAGGAGCTTGCTTTGCTCCACTCCGCAAGTGCAGCAGCTCCGCATGGCTCCCGGAAGCAGGAGCAGCCAGAGGGTTCCGCGTGCTGCCCTCACCGCAAGCAGCAGCTCTGCAGCTCCCATTGGCCGGGAACCATGGCCAGTGGTACCTGCAGGGGTGGTGCCTGTGGATAGGGCAGAGCAGCATGGCCCTGCCTCCAGAGTGGGAAGAGGCCACTGTTTCCAGGAGCTGTTTCAGGTAAGTTCCGCCTGGATCCTGCACCCCTGAGCGCCCCGCCCATGCCCCAACCCTGCCCCAGCCCTGATTGCCCTCCAAATCTTTGATCCCAGCCCATTGCACCCTCCTGCATGCCAAACCCCTCATCCCCAGCCCTACCCCAGAATCTGCACTCCCAGTCGGAGCCCTGCCCTTGTGCACCCTTTCCCCAGCCAAGAGCCCCCTCCATCCCAGCCCAGAGCACCCTCCTGCACCCCAAACCCCTCATCCCTAGCCCCACCTAAAGTCTGCACCCCCACTCAGAGCCCTCATTCCCCCCTGTGCGCCCCCATGCTCCCCAATCCCCTGCCCCAGCTGGCCCTTCATACAATTTCCATACCGAGGTGTGGCCCTCAGTCCAAAAAGTTTGCCCACCCCTGTTCTACATGGCAGATTTACTCTTTGCTTGGCCAGGCCCATTCTAGGCACTCAGTTATTCATTTGCAAACAATAATCTTAACAAAGGCTCTGAACTTTCATAGTTACAACAGAAATTCACTAATGCACATTAATGACTGGGAAACACCTTCTGAGTTGCTGAATTTTGCAAGTTGAGGCCTGTTCCTGCTCACATTGAAATCAATGTCAAAACTTCCATTGCTGATTTTAGCTGGAGCAGTATCGGGCTCACAGTGCAAAAGCAAATCTCTTTTTAAATAGCAGGGACGCTGGATTATTCAATTTACTTTGTTCATTTATTTGGAAAATGTCATTTTAGTCTGAAATATTTATGCAAATAGTATGTAAATCAATGTTCTTACAGTATAATTTGTAGAACAAAGTTAATGTGAGAGCTTACTCAGATCTCTGTCAAAGCTCTGCTGAGAAATAACTGGTCCTCTTCTTTGTACACTCAGTTTATGAGGTGTGTGGATTAGTGAAGTGCTAATTACAGAGGTTTTACTTTACACCTCTCAAAGAGAAAATCTATCAAAGGATGGAGACTAAAAAGTGGAAAAAGTCTTCTACCAAGGGCTTTCAAGTCACACACAACTGTACTTGCACAAAGCTTTCATTTTCCTCCTGAGCTCAGATACTACTGCATAAAACAATAAACTGTATTATGCCATCTGGAAAGGGTAGATATGGAGGGTAATGTGGCTAGCCTTAACACGCCCATGACTGTGTAGTCACTGTGAAAATGTCTGGGGACACCTGATTGATTTTTTTTTTCAATAAAATACAAACAAATATGAGATCCAAATGCAGAATCTAATATGTAGGGATATTGTGCAATTGTGGTACACTTATTAGAAGTCTTTGGGTACGTAAACCAATGAGAGGAATTTGAGACATCTAATATTTTCAGATACAACCAATACAACATTATCTTGCTCCAATATTGTTCATATTATAAAAAGAAAACTATACACATTTTCTTTGCACTAGCTTACAATTCAAGACAAGAGGCAGGGAAAAACATGCAAAAGCTGGATTTTTTTTGTAAGCTGGCATCTTTTTAAACTTCTGGGCTATGCAAAATGCGCAAGATTCTCTTTGATTTTTACAAATGTGTCTGAACAAATCCAACCAAGTGAAAACAGCTTGCACAGAAAGCTAAAATGAGATATGTGTGTCAGTAAAATGTTGCATGCATGCTTTTTTAACTGTGGCATGATACCTTAATTGTATCATTTTGTATCACAAGTGACTTGTGTTGTAGCATTTCCTAGGTGACCTTTTATCTTAGCTGAAGAGTAAATGAGTTACTAAAAAAGTCTGATGCACTAGTGTTTCTCTTCCAAAAGTTAACAAATCTTTTGGGAGCACTTAGGGCTTATAATGGGTGGGATTTTAACCATTTACTTTCACAGGAGCATGACAGGGCCCTTCACTTGTGATTTTTGGGAACAGTGCATTTTTCAGTTTTTAATAAAATTGTGATAATAGTCGGGAGCCTAGGTACTATATGTATGCTTATTATAATATCCTACTTTTTTTGACAACTGACTTTCTGCCATTGTTTAAGCCTGAAAGATGCTTTAAAGAAACAGAATAACATGACGCTGCTGCTGTTTGCAGTAGCCCCCAAATTATGCTTGGCTGTTCCCAAAAAACAAAGAATGACCAAGTCCCTATCTTGAAAAGTGTGTAGCCTACAAAACTACATAGCTACAGTCCATCAACCTTTCCTCCTTTGTTATTCAGGGTATTCTAGAACGTCTAGATGCTGGAGAAATTGTGATTGGAGATGGAGGATTTGTGATAGCTCTTGAAAAGAGAGGTTATGTAAAAGCTGGACCTTGGACCCCAGAAGCTGCAGTAGAACACCCAGAAGCAGGTCAGTCTTCTGCCTCAAAGCATGAGGATTGAAAATTATAGCATAACAAGTGTAATGTAGATGCTATTTATGTACACAATCTTTTCTTAAAAACTTAATAGTCTTTATAACATCCTGTGGCAGCATTTTCCACAAGCCAGTTTACAATGGGTAGAAAAGTATTTCCTTTGAGACATTTTAAATGTGGTGTCCTTAAGTTGAATACAGGAAATGGGAGTGCCAGAGCAGCCTTCTCTATAACATTAGTTATTTTATAGACCTATTTCCTCACTCTAATCCTTCCAGTCTTCTTTGAGTCTCTTTCTTTATATGGAAGCCTTCTCACAATGTCTTTTAACCAGGGCTTAAAACCATCTATGACACTTGCTACTAATGTGCTGATAACCTATTTCTCATGTCTATAAGATGCTTATAACATTTATTAACACTTTATATGCTATTTATAAATATATTAATATGACGTATGAACATTTCCTCTTCTGTGCAGTGTGGTGCCTCCTCTGCACTGCTGACTTTTGCTCCTCCACCCTGCATGGTCATGTTACACAGAAAGTAGGTGTGGAAAATGGAGGAAGCAGCTGGCTGGGCCAGTTGGTATGAGAACTGCTACAGAGTATCAAATCCCTCCTACCTTGTAAGGAAAGCACATAAGAGATGGAGGCCCTGGACAGGGGACAGGAAAGAAAAAAGAACTGAGGAAGAAAGTGGGAGCCTAGGAAGAGAAGGAAAAGATGAGGACTAAGAAAAGGAGAACATGGGGGGAGGAGGAGATAGGCAGGGCAGGTGACAGGGAGGACAAGGTTTTATTTTATTTTTTGTAGGGGCGAGAAATGTTACCTGAGCAGAGATTAGAGAGCTCAGAAATGAGCCCTAAATGCCTACAATGTGAGATGTGTAAACAACTTAAAATGCTATCATCGTACTGAAACCCTTGCAAGATCTCTAATACTATTGCTTGGTCACATGTGTGAGGTCAGATTTTGTCCACCTGGTGGGTTGAAATGAAAAGTGAGTTGAATGAGTTCTATAATGACACACTTTAAAAATACAGCACATCTTTAGCTAATACATCTCAACTATGACTGCAAAGAACTTTTAAATTATTGTCAAAATTCCTGTAGTTGCTGGAGGCCCCAACCACGATGGGGTCTATTGTGCTAGTCACTGTACACAGAGGAAGAAACAATCACTGCCTTTAAAGAATTTACAATCTAAATAGACAAGACAGGCAAAGGAAGTAACATCCCACTTTTACAAAGAGATTTAAAAATGTACAGTGAGATTGTGACATGCCAGAAGTCACCTAGGAAGTCTGTAGCCCAGCTGGGAATTATTGGGTGAAATTTGTTGGCCTTTGTTATGCAGGAGGTCAGACTAAATGATCGTGATGGTCCTTTCTGGCCTTAAAATTGATTAATTAAACCCAGTTATTGAGAGGTTTCAGGCCAGTGTCTAAACCATAAGGCCATCCTTCCTCTCTAAATATTGACAAATTTAAGATCCTGCTTGGATCCTGGTTGTTTGGGATAGTCATCTAATTTGCATGTTCATGAATTTTTTTTATTAGTTCACCTGCATCACCAATTCCTTGATTTTTGTGAACTGTAGTCTGCTGGGGATGCCACAATCATAAGCAAAGAGCACTCGAAGCCTGTGGGGAGAGGTAGATAAAACAAGTCAAGCATTATTAAGGAGCTCTAAGAGAATGTGTGGTCTCTCTTATTGACCCAGACTCTTAGCAGAAGTTGGAACCCTTCAGGGAGACGCTATTTCAGCCTTGCTGACAGTCCATTGACCCATGGAGGATACAAAAGACATGGGAAAGGCTCCTGTGGTTAGCACAATCTAGGTTCTGGAGCTCATAGAATCCTAGAATATCAGGGTTGGAAGGGACCTCAGGAGGTCATCTAGTCCAACCCCCTGCTCAAAGCAGGACCAATCCCCAGTTAAATCATCCCAGCCAGGGCTTTGTCAAGCCTGACCTTAAAAACTTCTAAGGAAGGAGATTCCACCACCTCCCTAGGTAACGCATTCCAGTGTTTCATCACCCTCCTAGTGAAAAAGTTTTTCCTAATATCCAACCTAAATCTCCCCCACTGCAACTTGAGACCATTACTCCTTGTCCTGTCATCTGCTAGCACTGAGAACAGTCTAGATCCATCCTCTTTGGAACCCCCTTTCAGGTAGTTGAAAGCAGCTATCAAATCCCCCCTCATTCTTCTCTTCTGTAGACTAAACAATCCCAGTTCCCTCAGCCTCTCCTTATAAGTCATGTGTTCCAGTCCCCTAATCATTTTTGTTGCCCTCCGCTGGACTCTCTCCAATTTTTCCACATCCTCCTTGTAGTGTGGGGCCCAAAACTGGACACACTACACCAGATGAGGCCTCACCAATGTCGAATAGAGGGGAACGATCACGTCCCTCGATCTACTGGCAATGGCCCTACTTATACATCCCAAAATGCTCAGCTGTACTAAGATAGCTGCAACTAAAGTTTCTAAGGCCAGAGAATGGTTGGCTGTATTCTTGTGATACATTTTTTTTTTTTTTTTTTTTAAATAAAGTTAACACATATGTGCGCACGCTCACACACAAACCCCTCAGAAGGGAGTGAGTCTTGAACATGTTTTGACTGTTTTAGAGTAGGGTACGACTTCCGCTGGCTCACAGGGGAACAGCACTAATTTTACCCTGTAACACAGGCACCAGCATACTATACTACAATGATGGGTATTACTGCACTAGAAGAGGGTGTGCTGTAGTGTCACACAGCAGAAACAGGATCCATAAGGAGAGCTAGCCAGAAATTGTTTAAGATTAGACAAAAATTGTGAAAATTGTAAAAAGCATTTTCAATTTTCTGACTAGCTGTATCAATGACCCTTTATGGAAAGCGGCTGATAGAAAAACAAACTAGTGGATCCTAAAAGTTTTCTGAAGTAGCCCTTTGTTTGGAATGAATGACCTATTTTTAAAATTATAATTAAAAATAAATGCTGCTCACACCTGGAGTGTTTTGACTGCCTCTGCTCAAAGGATGTGAGATTGAAACTTGATACTGCTAGGTGATGCAGGTTTTGAAGAACTTTTAGAACTCTGAAGCTGAGCAATAAGCTATGTTCCTGACTGGTTCTCGTGTAATAGCTGGTATAAGCAGTGTTCTGTTAGAGCAGCCTCCTGGGTTATTCCAGAGTGTGAGTGCAGGATTTTCTTTTTAATACTGAGTGGAATCAAACTTGACCATGTACATAGATACTCTACTCTCCTGAGGGCAGGAGTGCTACCACTGTACAAATAATAAATAGTATTAAGTTTGGGTAGAAAAGGGGGAATAGCAATTGCTGGCTGTAAGAGGATGGTGCTTGGCAGTACACTAACATTTTCACATAAAATATTGCTTTTGTGCTTTTTAATTTCCAAGATTGATAGTTATTCCTGTGACAGGCTGGCTTGCCTGTGTGCTGGAGAGTTTGGGGCTAAGCCAGCCCTGATTACAAGATGAGCCCCACCTGAGAGGAATCAGGTGATTCTGATATAAAAGCCAGCAGGGAGCTGCAGAGAAAGGGTGGTAGAGAGAGTGGTAGAGGCTGTTTCACACAGGAAGCCTGGTGGTAAGCTGGGAAATGCTCAGGAAACAGAAACCAGAGAAGCTGTAGTTGGCTTGAAGACGCATCTGTAGGGAGCAAGACTGATTCCTACAGAGACATTGAACTTGGACCCAGCTCTGGGAAAGAGGCCTAGGAACCCCCCAACTAAGGAAAGAGAGACACTAAACTGGGCTTGGGACTTGGAGTGCCAGTATGTGTCTGGGGACTGAATAAATTGGACCACAGGTGGAGAATATTCTAATTTTTCTTTAGACTGTGTGGAGTTTAAGGAGCCCTGTGAAAGAGGGAAAAGGGGCACTCAGGCAGCAATAAGTGGCCACAGTGCTACAACTACTATTTTGTTTTTCACAGGCTAGAGCAGTTCTCTTATCTTCAGTATTGACTAATTTCCTGGGCAGTTGCTGTGTTCCCTTTCTCACACCAATCTAAGGGCTGGTCTACACTAAAGCTGTAAGTCAACCTAAGTTACGTTACTTAGGTCGACTTACAGTGGTGTCTACACAACACTGTGTTGATGGGAGACACTCTCCCGCCAACTTATCTTATGTTTCTCAAGGAGGTGGAGTACAGAAGTCGATGGGAGAGTGCTCTGCCATCAACTTGGTGTGTCTTCACTGGACCTACTAAATTGACACCACTGCATCAATCACAGCAGTGCTGATTTAGCCAGAAGTGTAGACATGCTCTTAGTCTGATCTCTTTCCATACTTCCTCTTCCTTTTGCTGACATCTGCTTTCCTTTCCCATTCACTTTACCACCTTACAGCAATCCTGCTAAGTGACACTTTGTTACCCAGGATTTTCAGAACCCAAAGCAATGGTAACGTAACTGTTTCTCTCCAGGTGATGTCAGGAATAAATCAATGAGGACACAGTTCCTCTGTCTGATATATGATATAAACCAGAGTGCTTTTACCTAAAAGTACTTTTTTTATTAGATCTTAAGCACACGCAAATATTGTCACAGTAGGTTCAGAGCATCTTTAAACTTTATATTTACCAAAGTTAAGATGGCCTTGAGGAATCAACAGCTAGGCTTCTGGGGGGCCCCTCCTTCTGTCTAGCTGCTGGGGAACTTAGTTATCAGATCCTTGCCCAAAGAAAACTTCCTCAGACTGCTCCAAAGCACACTTTCTAATTAAACTTTTTATAAATTTTCTCCAGACAAAGCCTATATCTCAAAATAGTCCCTGGTAGGCTAACAATTTCCCTAGAAACAGCCAATAACAATTCATTATTCTCCTTATCAGAAAAGCATTTCTAATTAGAAAAACAATAAAACTTACATGTCAGAAGTGCCTAAAACTGAGGTTGGCTGTCCAAATATTCCTTCTCTTTTCGGGGAACCTTAACTTCCTGTCCCAAACTCCCATTCTGATGGCAAAACTGCAAACGTGCAGCTGCATGGCTTTGCCTCTCAGGGCCCTAAAACTATTTCTAGTTATGTGATGTTTGGGTTTCAGCTGCCAGTGGTTGAACATACAAAATGGCTGACTGCAGTGCTGTCAAGTTCTGGGGTACATGCAGAAATGTCAATTCGGGGGCTACAGATTGGGAGGTCTGCAGTACAGCAAAAGATAGGCAAGGTGCCAAAGATTCAGTGAGTGAGCTTACTGGCAGGGTAACTGTAGGGTAAAAGATCCTCCGTGGTTGACCAGACAGATCACTGACAGTCTCAGCATAGGCTGTTTGACTGGCTAAGGAGACTGAATTATCTGCTTTCCCCTATAAATTGTCCCCCCAGGTTTAGAGGTAAATCAACAGAGAAGGTGGCAGTGTTTGCTGCAGATGCTGTACTTGCTCCAAAACTAAGTAGATGTCTTTTTACAATACCATTAATTCAGAACCTTTCCTAAGTTAACATAACCTAACCAATAAACCTGTAACTGTGCAAGCAGGTGCTAAAATGGTAGCAACCATATCAAACTTTTTTTTGCTTTTTTTAATATCTTGCAGTTCGTCAACTTCATCGGGAATTCCTCAGAGCTGGATCAGATGTTTTACAGACATTCACCTTTTATGCCAGCAAAGATAAATTAGAGAATAGGGGCAACTACGTAGCTGAGAAAATATCTGTGAGTAAAACACTGGTTTTAATGGTGATCTATGGAAAATGGACACTCTTCTCTGGTTTGAACACAGGTTTCTTTTTACAGCTTGTCAGAGTTAATTTAGTGATATTCAAGGGCATGGAAATAAAAATTCGAATCAAATGGGGGGGTGTGGCTTTTGATATCATAGTTTGAAGTGGTAGGAAGGACCTTTGCCTTACAATGGCAAAGGGAAAAAAATCATGGGTAGTAGTGAGAAGAGGGGGAAAGAATACTGAGTCATATTTTTATTCAACTTAAAGAACTTAGTTGATCTGGAGTTATCTTACATGGGTACATTAAGGACTGAATCCACAAACAGCAAGATCGGTGGTAACAGGATCCTTCAGCATCTGGAGAAAGGACCCAATCCTAGAAATTATGACGAATCCCAGAGAAAATATGTGGATAACAAATGAATGTGTGCTAAGAGCATATCCTCTACAACACAGCAATAACCAGTAGATCCAAAATATTGATTTTGGTCGTAAACCTTGCCCCCTCTTTAGGTGAAGAGGGGCCCTGACAGCAGAACTACTGTGATTGTGCTGCAGAGGGGAGGAGAAAGATACTGTGAGCCTCCAGGGTATAGGAGTGGGTGTGGACTCTAGCTCAGGGCTCTGCAAGAGCCCTGTATAGCAAGTCTTTTGGGAATGGAGGGTTTGCCACTGTGTGGTTCCTCTCATTCTTCTCCCTGTGAAGGGGGTCACATTGCCTGCTCAAGCCTTTGGTACGTGGAAAGGATTCTATGAGGGGAAGAAATTCCTCCCCTGATCCCTGTGGAGATCTCCATGCCCTGAGAAATTACTCAGGTTAGAATCATAGAATATCAGGGTTGGAAGGGACCTCAGGAAGTCATCTAGTCCAACCCCCTGCTCAAAGCAGGACCAATCCCCAACTAAATCATCCCAGCCAGGGCTTTGTCAAGCCTGACCTTAAAAATATCTAAGGAAGGAGATTCCACCACCTCCCTAGGTAACGCATTCCAGTGTTTCACCACCCTCCTAGTGAAAAAGGTTTTCCTAATATCCAACCTAAACCTCCCCCATTGCAACTTGAGACCATTACTCCTCGTTCTGTCATCTGCTACCATTGAGAACAGTCTAGATCCATCCTCTTTGGAACCCCCTTTCAGGTAGTAGAAAGCAGCTATCAAATCCCCCCCCCCATCATTCTTCTCTTCCGCAGACTAAACAGTCCAGTTCCCTCAGCCTTTCCTCATAAGTCATGTGTTCCAGTCCCCTAATCATTTTTATTGCCCTCCGCTGGACTCTTTCCAATTTTTCCACATCCTTCTTGTAGTGTGGGGCCCAAAACTGGACACAGTACTCCAGATGAGGCCTCACCAATGTCAGATAGAGGGGAATGATCACGTCCCTCGATCTGCTGGCAATGCCCCTACTTATACATCCTAAAATGGCCTTCTTGGCAACAAGGGCACACTGTTGACTCCTATCCAGCTTCTCGTCCACTGTAACCCCTAGGTCCTTTTCTGCAGAACTGCTGCCGAGCCATTCGGTCCCTAGTCTGTAGCGGTGCGTGGGATTCTTCCGTCCTAGGTGCAGGACTCTGCACTTGTCCTTGTTGAACCTCATCAGATTTCTTTTGGCCCAATCCTTGAATTTGTCTAGGTCCCTCTATATCCTATCCCTACCCTCCAGCGTATCTACCTCTCCTCCCAGTTTAGTGTCTTCTGCAAACTTGCTGAGGGTGCAATCCACACCATCCTCCAGATCATTTATGAAGATATTGAACAAAACCGGCCCGAGGACTGACCCTTGGGGCACTCCGCTTGATACCGGCTGCCAACTAGACATGGAGCCATTGATTACTACCTGCTGAGCCTGACAATCTAGCCAACTTTCTATCCACCTTATAGTCCATTCATCCAGCCCATACTTCTTTAACTTGCTGGCAAAAATACTGTGGGAGACCGTGTCAAAAGCTTTGCTAAAGTCAAGGAACAACACGTTAACAACAGGTTAAGTGCTGGGGCAGCATTTGGGGCCTAATTAACAAATCAAGGTTATCCTAAAGCCTCTGCATGTATCAGAATGAGATACTTAGTTCTGCTCTTATACCACATCATCAGGTCTTGCCCACTTAGACTGTCATAACTTATATTCAGCCTGACTTCATACTTCCATCCAGTTAATGATAAATATGCTGAGCCTGATTCTACCCAGAAGATACAAAGAATTTCCAGTGGGATCTAAAAGAGTTGCTTATATCCCAAAAGGGGGGGAAGCATTGAGGCCTGAGTCATTACTCATGTTGTGGCACTGTGCATTGTTTTGACAAGAAGATCCCAGTGTGGGAGTGTCTCAAAACAGATTTCAGAGTAGCAGCTTATGCTCAAATAAACTGGTTAGTCTCTAAGGTGCCACAAGTACTCCCTCTCAAAACAGAGTGGCTATACATTACTCTATGACCAGAATGCCTTCAAATGACTTTTTCTAACATTGCTATAAACATTTTTTCTTAAGTTCTTCTATCCCCATTAACATTGGACCCATATTTACCTATGTTTTTATTAAGTCATTCAGATTGAAGTGATTGAGTTTGCATAAAGAGGATGAATGCTTTAGTCTTTTTTTTTTTAACTTAAATCCCTGTTTCTCTTGGTTGGACATGCTTCCATACCTATAAGGAGAACCTTGCTATTTGTTCAATCAATCCCAAATCATGACTTTTTAAACAAATTGTTGTTTTTCCTCCCAGTTTAATCTGTTTTCACAAATTCTCTTTGCACTGCTAACTTGGGTGTATGGGGTACTTGGCTTTCAGTCTACATTGATTTAATCAACCATAAGTACTGATATCTGTTTTCGTTTATACACCTATTGTGATCGACCCAGGCCAGTTGGGTACAGCAGAGTAGTTGAAGGGAGATACAATGGCCACTGGATAAGCAGTTTTCTGTTCCCTGACTGACAGGAGCAGGGGCTGCTCCAGGCTAGGGTGGACACATGACTCCAATTAGCCTGCAAAGAGTCAGGTGAGGCTGTTAAACTAATGTGAACACCTGATTCTAAGGCCCCCTCTGATACTATAAAAGGGCTCACTCCAGTCTGGCTGAGGAGAGCCAGGGAGCGGAAGCATGGTTGAAGGGCTGGGTAAAGAAGACACCCTCAAGCCATTGGAACGGGAGCCCTACGGTAAAGGTGAAGAAGGCATTGAGAGGGAAACAGGAGAGCTGTGGGGAAGCGGCCTAGGGAAATGTAGCAACTCTGGCAGTGGAAGGTCCGCTCCCAACAGCTGTTGCTATTAAGGTCCCTGGGCCGGAACCTGGAGTAGAGGGTGGGCCCAGGTTCCTCCCAACCTGCCCCTACAGAAACGCCTCCTGGGAGGGGAAGACAGGCCCCTGTTAGGACAGGAGGCTAAACTGTTCTGGAATAAGCCCATAGGGACAACAGACTGTGCAAGTTCTCTCACCAACTTCCTTGCTGGCTTATGATGAAAAGTGCTCAGTAGACTGTACCTGGCCCCAGAGAAAGATGGGCTACCTAGAGGGTCACAGTGAGCCTCTGAGGCTAGCATAAACCACCTGGAAGCGCAGGACCCACAGGGACAGGGTCAGAGCTCTGCCACACCATATATTTAAATTTGTTGATTTATTATCTTTACAATGGGAAAATTAATGCTACACTAGTTAAAATTTATTTTGATTCTCACAGATGTATGTACAAGATCCAGTTTAGTAATTTGAGTTTCCAAATTATAATATAACAACCACAGACAAGCAACACTTCTCAATTTATAAAAATATATATAAACATATCCATATTAGGCTCTATAGGTGGTCTTTTGAACTGTAAAAAAGAATCTGTTTAAAACCAAACAGTTGCTTATATAAGCATTATTTTAGAAGCAGAAAATTCATAGGAGGTTCTTTTATATGTGGCTATATAAAATATCTTGATGGAGGTGTTGTCTACATACTAACTATGTTTAATTATGGCTTGACTATGAGGGATCCAAAACATCTTAGTATGATGAAAATCTCTTGGAAATATGTTGTCTTTTTATATATAGTTAACTTACCAAAAAAACCCAACCAACCTTTAAATATCCGTACTGTGATGACTGGTGAGTAACCAGTCAGGTACTCAGTACAACAGATTAACCAACAGACTTCTTAATGATCCATTGTGAGGTGTGAGAAACCAGATAGACTTGGTACTCTTTATTCTAGGGCCCTAAGCAGCTCCTCTGTGGGGGGGCCCCAGGCCTTTGTGCGGGGGCTGGCTTGGGTGGAAGGGGGGAACCACCCCCAAGCATTCACTTGCGGTGCGGCTGCGGCCAGGTCTCTGCACTTCCCACCACGGGTGACTGCAGCCCCGGCCCTGCTGCGGAGCTCAGGGGCGTGGGGGAGGAGCAGGGGCTGGAGCAGCATGCAGCTGCGTAGGTGCCCCAAATTTCCTGGTGCCCTATGCCACTGCGTACTTCGTGTATGGGTAAGGATGGCCTTGCATTAGTTGGTACTTTAAAATGTTTTAATGAAGCAAAGTCTAAAATTTTAAATTAGTTTTAGAAATAAACATGAAACTAATTATGGTTCCTAAGACTCATTTTTCTTCTGAAATGCAGGCATTTCTGTAGTAATTCAGTACTGATGTAGTCTGTTCTCATATTTTAGGGCCAGACAGTGAATGAAGCTGCTTGTGACATTGCAAAGGAAGTGGCTAAAGAAGGAGATGCTTTGGTAGGTGGAGGAGTCAGTCAGACACCATCATACCTGAGTGGCAAAGATGAAGCTGAAGTTAAAGCAATTTTTCGACAGCAGCTGGATGTCTTTGCCAAAAAAAATGTGGACTTCTTAATTGCAGAGGTAAATCCAACTGTAAAGAAACGAAGTGCCTTCAGTTGATGCAATTTACCAGCTGATCAAATTTCCTTAGAATTGAAGTCTCTAGTCAGTTTTTTGGGAATTCACATATATGTTGATGCCTCCTTTAAAATTTGCTACTGTGCTCTTATGCAAAATAGTAGCAGATATATTTTTCCAAATACAATACTGGCAGACATTGCAGTGTAGAATGCAACTGAGATCCTAACCCCAAATCTCTGTTCTGGTCTGTGCAGAAATGAAAGGGGAGGGTGATGGGGCTTTACCCCACTTTTGCACCTCCCCATACTGTGTGTGCCTTCTCCGCTACCATTCTAAATTAGAGGAACCTTAAGACTGTTCTAACTTGCACTCTGCTACCCATGACCCTTGATAATAGCTGGATGCAGCAGTGCTCCAGGCATTGTCCCGTTCCCCTGGCCACATTCCAGCACATCCTCTGAGGGGGATGATGTGGAACTGTCAGTTTTGTCCATCTAGGGAAGACTCTGTCAGCAACATTCCCTGCTGGGCAGGCCTGCTACCTTTAAAAGCTCCTTTATGCTGCCAGACTGGTGTAAAGGGGCCATAGAACAAGGTAGAATGGAGAATTGAGCCCTTTGTCTTCATTTGCAGCTAAATCCAGAGAGGCACTAAGCACTTCCCAATCCTGTCCACTTCAATTGAAGTGAAAGATCTTCATTAGTATTTGGCCCGTAATCCTTCAAATGATGCTGATGACAGTTCTTGGTATTCCTTGTGGAATTAGGATCTTTGATTATTCAGCGCCAGATTCTGGCCACACAGGAGCATAAGGAGGCATAACACCTTCCTCCTATCTCTGCTCCAGTGTAATCTCCCCACATCTCCACTACAGGTGTGGAAGGGTAAGCAGGGGCCATGCAGGCAAGTGGGAGTGAATGGAGACAAGGAATGGGCAGAGAACAGCAGAGCTGGTGAGATAGGAGGGTTAATAATCTGCTTCTGGCACTAACCAATAGCAAATGACCACCCACTTGGAGCAAGGGGGGAACAGGGAAGGAATCATGCCTCCGAGGCATAATTCCTTCTCTGGGGTGCTATGCGCAGCCATTTACACAGAACAAATTGTACAAACGTGATCTAAATCCCAGTAACGGAGGCTGAGGGTCTGATTCTATTAATCTTTACAGCAGTGTAAGTCAGGAGTAACTACTGGAGTCAATAGTTACGCCAATGTAAATGAGGAGACTCAGGCCCTGAAATCTACCTGGGTGGGAGGGGTAGAGATTAAGGAGTGTGTAACACTTAGGCTGGGTCCTCATGCACAAGAAAATAGATTAGATTTACTTTCTTTCAGTATTTTGAACATGTTGAAGAAGCTGCATGGGCTGTTGAAACCTTAAAAGAATCTGGGAAGCCAGTCGCAGCTACCTTGTGCATTGGCCCAGAGGGAGACTTGCATGGTGTACCACCTGGAGAATGTGCTGTCCAACTCGTAAAGGCTGGTAAGAAATTTCCTCCCCCATATACTCCTTAAAAATATATATTTTTAGGAGTACAGTAACTCCTCGCT
Organism: Chelonia mydas; assembly: GCF_015237465.2. NCBI lineage: Eukaryota > Metazoa > Chordata > Testudines > Cheloniidae > Chelonia > Chelonia mydas. The sequence goes on along the minus strand of NC_051245.2, from coordinate 43,958,311 downwards.
TAACATTGTAATTATGTGCCTGAAAAATGCAACTTTAAGCGAATCTAATTTCCCCATAAGAATTAGTGTAAAGGGGAGGTTGGGGAGGGGGGGTTTCCAGGGAAAAAATTTTCACCAGACAAGACTATATATTTATTTTTATATAGTCTTTTGTCTGGTGAAAATTTTTTCCCTGGAAAAGTAACGTGTGTGTGTACTTATACTGTGGGGGGGACCATGCAGGATCTTAACAGATTGTCTCTATCTCCTGCCTGCCACTTGATTTTGCTCTGATTGGCTTGTGGTCGTACTGGTAGTATAGAGGTTGAATGCTTTGCTTCCAAAGCACTCAGGCTAAGAATTTTAATTGCTATTACATCACTGCCCAGTTCCTGGAAAGCCGTGTAACTGGAAGGTTGTCTTCTTCACAGGTGCTTCTATTATTGGAGTGAACTGCCATTTTGATCCAGAGACTTGCCTGAGAACTGTGAAGCTCATGAAAGAGGGCTTGGAGGCTGCTAAACTGAAAGCACATCTGATGTCTCAGCCTCTTGCTTTCCATACCCCTGACTGTGGGAAGCAGGGCTTTATTGATCTTCCAGAATTTCCTTTTGGTAAGACCTAGACCATTTTTTTTTTTTTTAAATTAGTGATGTTTAGTAAAGAAAAAGCTGCAGTGGTATCCGTGCATGCAGTGGCATCAATCCGTACACTACTGTGCAGAATTTCAAATTAAGGGAAGTCAGAGCAGTTGATATTAACCAAAATGAATTTTAGAATTATAGAACTGTTGGGCTGGAAGGGATCTCAAAGTCCTCAAATCCAGCCCCCTGTACTGAGGCAGGACCAAGTAATCCTAGACCATCCCTGGCAGACGTTTGTCCAACCTGTTCTTAACCTCCAATGATGAAGATTTCAGTCTCCTTTGGAAGCCTGTTTTAAAGCTTAACTGCCCTTTATAGTTAGAAAGTTTTTCCTAATGTCTAACCTAAATCTCCCTTGCTGCAGACTAACCCCGCTACTTTTTGTCCTACTTCTAGTGGACATGGAGAACAATTGATCAGAGTTCTCCTTTTTTTTTTTTCTATTTATAACAGCCCTTAACTTATTTGAAGACCTACCAAGTCATTCCCCCCCCCCCCCCCCCCCCCCCCGGCCCATCTTCATTTTTAAGGTTTTCTAAACCTTTTCTCACTTTGCTGCTCTCCTCTGGACTCTCTCCAATTTGTCTACAGCCTTCCTAATATGGGGTGCCCAGAATTGGACATACTACTCCAGTTGAGGCCGCACAGGTACTGAGTAGAACGGGACAGTTACCTCCTGTGTCTTACATAAAATATTTCTATTAATACCCCCAAGAATATTAGCCTTTTCAGCCACTGCATCATACTAACTCAAATTCAATTTGTGATCTACTATAACCCCCAGATCCTCTTCACAGTACTGCCACCTAGTCACTTATTCCCCAATTTGTAGCTGCGCATCTAATATTTTCCTTCCTAAGAGAAATACTTTGCATTTATCTTTATTACATTTCATCTTCTTGAATTAAGACCAATCTCTCCAATTTATCAAGGTCATTTTGAATTCTAATCCTGTCCTCCAAAGTGCTTGCAACCCCTCCCAGCTTAGTGTCATCTGCAAATTTTATAAACCTACTCACTCAATTTATCAAAAATATTGAATAGTATCAGACGGAGGACTAACGCAATTGGAACCCATTAGATACATCCTCCCAGTTTGACAGCAAACCATTCGTAACAAGTCTTTGGGGACAGTTTTTCAACTTGTTGTGCACTCACCTTACAATAATCTCATCTAGACCACATTTCCCTAGTTTTCTTATGTCAAAACCCTTACCAAAATCAAGATATATCACACTGACAGCTTAACTCTATCCATTAGACCAGTAACTGTGTCAAAGAAGGAAATTAGGTAGGTTGTGTCAAGAAAAAAATTATGCCAGATCTTGCTGGCTATTCTTTCTAACCCTCTTATTTTCTAGATTTTTACAAGTTGGTTGATAATTTATTCCAGTATCTTTCCAGGCATTGAAGTTAGACTACCTGATATATATAATGCCTTGGGTCCTCTTTGTTCCCCCTTTTAAAGATAGGTACTATGTTTGCCCTTCTCCAGGCTTCTGGGACCTCACCTGTGCTCCATGAATTCTCAAAGACCATCACTAATGGTTTCCAGATTGCTTCAGCTAGTTCCTAAAGGTTCCTAGGATGAATTTCATTAGGCCCTTCTGACTTGAATACATCTAACACGTCTAAGTAGACTTTAATCTATACTTTCCTTATCTTGGCTTGCGTTCCTTCCTCATTATTAATATTAATTGTGTTGAGTATCTGGTCACCTTTTTAGTGAAGGCTGAAGCAGAATAGACATTAAACACTTCAGCCTTCTTGATGTCCTCAGCTATTAGCTCTCCTTCACTGCTAAGTAAAGGGACCTACACTTTCCTGTCTCTCCTCCTAAAGTATTAAAAGGTAATATGAAAAGATTCTTTTATGTCACTTGCTAGGTGTAACTCCTTTTGTGCCTCAGTCTTTCTGATTTTGTATCTACATGCTTGTGCTATTCTTTTGTATTCCTCATTACTAATTTATGCATGTTTCCACTTTTTGTAGGATTCCTTCTTGATTTTTTTTTTCAGACCATTAAAAAGCTCCTTAATGGCTTTTAACTAGTCATTTTTTTTCCCTTTGTATAGCAATAGTTTGCAGTTGTGCCGTTTTAATATTGTCTCCTTGAGAAACTGCCAGCTCTCCTGAACTCCTGTTTCCCTTAAAATTCTTCCCATGGAGCCTTACCTGTCTTCTGAGTTGACAGATTTTTTTTTTTAAGTTCGTTGTCCTTATTCTGCTGCTCTCACTCCTTCCTTTTTTCTTTAAAATCATTAAATCTAACATTTCATGATGATTTTCATCCAAATTGCCTCCACCTTCTCTTCCTGATTTGGTGGCCTATGGCTGACCCTTATCATGATATCACCCCTAATATTTTTTTTTTTTTACCCCCTTTGTATTTACCCAGAGTCTCTCAACTGGCCTGCCTCACACCTCCACCTGGATCTCAGAACAAGTGTATATATTCTTGATGTATAATGCAACACCTCGTCCCTTTTTATCCTGCCTGTGCTTCCTGAACAAGCTATGCCTCTCTATGCCAATATCCCAGTCATGAGATTTATCCCACCAAGTCATAATTTATCTTATGTACTAATGCTTCAATGTAGGCACTACTTACACCGATGGGTAGGGTTCTCACATCAGCATAGGTAATCCACCTCCCCAAGAGGCAGTAGCTAGATCTACATTGGTTCAATGCGGCACTTCTGATCCCCTGCAAGTAACTTACGGTTGGGGGAGAAGGGAAGTATAGCTGTCTTCTCTTCCCCTCCAGGCAGCAGCAGAGGGGACAAAGGGTAGGATAGAGGCCATCTGCCACGTGGTAGGTGGAATTGAATGTCTATTGAGCCTGTTATCTGACAGAGCAGCTGGCCACATCTGCTGTTCCCTAGCTTACACTCAAAAAGCAGGTGAGAAGTGCAAGGGGCTATTGGTGTGTTTCACCCAGTTGCAGGTGAGTTGATAGCCTTTTGATATAGTAGATTAAAGTTATTGAAGTCTGTTTCCCCAGGCACAAAGTGGTTGGTTGTGTGTTTTTTTTTGTTTTTTTTTTTTTTTTTTTTTTTCTGAAGTGCAGGCATTAACACTGGGTTTCTTAAAGCACTGAGATGCTATTACTCCACATACATAGAAGCTGAGTAGAATTAAACACTCATACTATTTTAAGAGGTACTGGCATTTTTCAGTAAAGATCAATAAGAAATTATATATGAATAAAGCCTGTATTTTAAATGTGACCTCTGATTTACACTTAAATACCCACCTAGTAGCTGGCACTCGATTTAGGGCTTTGTCAGATTAGAATTTGGCAGGCTTTATCCCTCTGGAACAAGGAAACTTCTGGCAAGTATGCAACAGAGGAGCATTCCAACACCTAAAAGCTGAAATGTAATGAAATGTTGTATCAGTAGCGTTCAGCCTGATTAACAGTGTTTAAATCTTTACTGCAATAGCCCAATTATGCCTGTGACATTGTACTTTGCACGTTTGCGAAATTAACTGTAGCTGAAAATGTAAAGCGATTTTACTAAATATCTGCTAAAACTAAGTATTACAGTTAAAGCTGACACATATCATTGTAGCTCTGGAGCCAAGAATTCTCACGAGATGGGATGTGCAAAAATATGCAAGAGAGGCCTATAACTTAGGGATTCGATACATTGGAGGCTGCTGTGGATTTGAGCCTTATCACATCAGAGCAATAGCTGAGGAGCTGGCCACTGAAAGAGGATTTTTGCCACCGGCTTCTGAGAAACATGGTAGCTGGGGTAATAACTTGAGCATGCATACCAAACCCTGGGTCAGAGCAAGGTATGTATAATAACTATAGTACTTCGCTTAAATGGCACATTAAATATGCTCCCTTCAGGTGGCTTTAGCAGTCTTTCTTCTTGGGCAGACTGGCCATGGAGAGGAGAAGTCCCATTTGCCTTCCTTTCCACCCTTAAATAGGATTTAAGTCTTTTCACAGTCCATTGTCCTTGCTGATGGACTATCCCCCTTGTCTGGCTTTTCAGTTGTTGTACCTGAAATGTTAGCAGTGGGAGTCCCCCAAAGTAGCACAGTTGAAATACAGATACATAGTCAATATTCCTAAGTTCAGATACAGAAATAATACAGGCATACACATTGGATAATCACATTCAGTAAACTGAAAAGGAATACTTGTAGTACCTTAGACTAACAAATTTGAGCATAAGCTTTCATGAGCTTTGTTTAGCTTCTAAGGTGCCACAAGTACTCCTTTTCTTTTTGCGGATACAGACTAACATGGCGGCTACTCTGAAACCTGTCATTTCAGTAAATTATAACCTTTCCAATTATATCTTAAAAGTCCCATCTTCCATAAAGTACATCTCAGTTATGTCATATCGTAAGCATATTTTCATAAAAAATATGGTGTGAAATGTCACAAATGCCTTATAGCATGTTAAAATAATTAAATTCTTACGCTTTAATTTGTTTGCCCAATGGGTCTTCTCAGACTACTTTGAGGATTGGTCTTGACATTTGTGCCCCCCCCCACCCATTTGTTGTTGGTTAATACAAATCAGTGCATCTGTATTGGTTTTGGGAACATATAACTAGAGAGGCCCCTTAAAATGAAAGAATTGTAATAGGTTTTGGTTTGGATTAACATGAAAGTTATTCATAGCAACTTCTAAGATATAGAATTAATATAGACTACCATGCTAATACCTATTTGGTAAGTGGCTTAAAATGTTGCTTTAAAAGAACAGAAAACACTTCTTTTAACACCGCCAATCTTCATAAATTTCTTCCTGTATCCAGACCTCACATTGAGCTGAAACTTATGCAAATGAATTAAATCCACTGACTATTTTGATCTAGTTGTTACAACAGTCTAAAATATTTTAACATTTCCTCAGCCTCATTCCTTAAAAATATTAAACATTTTTCTTTCTTTAGGGCAAGAAAAGAGTACTGGGAGAATCTGTTGCCTGCTTCAGGCAGGCCATACTGTCCTTCAATGTCAAAACCAGATAACTGGGGAGTGACCAAAGGCGCTGCAGAGCTGATGCAGCAGAAAGAAGCAACAACTGAACAACAGCTGAAGGAGCTCTTTAAGAAACAGATGTTCAAATCCAATATAGTAACTTAAGTATTAGCCTGAAATATGTATGGAGAATTTCCAAATGTGCTTGCATCACATAAAATAACTTGTGAAGACAAATGTCCATGTATCCATTTATATGTAACGGAAGAAGCTAAATGCAGACAGAATTTGATTGCAAATGAGATCAAATCTTAATAAAACACATTTCTGTAAGACTGCTAGTGCTTATTCCTTCACCCACTTACTTCCCTTGTCATTCTCACATGAACAGAGAGCAACAATACCCGAGGACCGAAGGTGCAAACTATTAAATGTTTGTTGGAGTGAACTTCCAGCAAGCAATGATTCAAATTTTCTTCCTCAGTGTCCCCCTTCCCAGCTCTAATGCCACAGAGCCTTGCCTGTGTCCCTGTCCCATTCCCCCCTGCTTAGCAAAACATGATTCCAATTCCCCACCTGCATTTCCTGTTCCCATTTTTCCGCCCCCCTTACTTCCTGATTGACTACAGACTATATAGTAAAATTTGAGTTCTGCTTAGCCATACCTTAACCAATCTTAACCTATTGTAACATGATTATCTAACCAATTATCCTACCACCTTAATTGTTTCTGTCTGCTGTATAATTAATTTTGTTGGGTGTAAACCAATCACAACCAGACAGATTATACAGACAAACAATAGGGAAATGGGGATTATAGTGATAGAACAACAAAGAAATAAGGATTTCATGCCCCCGCTATTGATAAGTGAGTTCTTGCCGGACAGGATGCTATCAAACTAAGTTTTCTTTAAATCTTGTAGGCTCTTCCCTTTCTCTGGAGGTGATAGATTGGATCATCTTTTTAACTGCCCGAAACTACCTTATTTCAGTGTGACTAGTTTGGAATGTAAGGATGTGACCATTTGCTTCCCACTTTATGGCTGCCTCTGCTGCTTAGCTAAAGGCCTTAGCCTAAGAACAGGGCCTCAGACTGTCACAGTGAGAAAAGGTCCTACACAGGCAGACAGTGATTCTGATTCTTTAGAAATTCATTTAACACAAGGTAGGGAAGGCTGACATATTAATAATTAAGCTACCATTAGGGTTTGTTTAGTGCTGTTATTTGGTAACATGATGGTTTAAAAGGAGTACAGTGCTAATTAAATGTTCAGAGAACAAAAATTATAAGTAAACTTTTTTTACTCCAGTTTCCAAAATAAAAATGTCAAAGTGCAGTAGGCAGAAGTAGTAATGGTATTAACCCAGCATGCCTAAAACCATATGAACTAAGAGCTTTTAAAAAAAAATTACTATGAAGGGATAATATACCTCCAGTAAACCATGATCCAGAATTCTCTCCAGCTTGGTGGCACTCAAACTGAAGCTCCCCCTAGTAGATGACACTTCTGAAAATTGTCCTGTATTTGGAGGGAATAAAACACCTCCATGGAAAGTTTTTACAATGTGACTCTCTCAAGTAGAGACACCCCCCCCCCCCAATAGAGAACTCAAGGGGCAGGAAAATTTGGATAAACCTAGTTAGAAATTGGGTTCTGTAGTCCTCCAAAAAATTAAACCAGATTTCTGTCTGGATTCCAAATCCAAGCAGTATGGTTTTGGAAATGTGGGAGGAGCCTGTACAGCTGCTTTGAAACCCTCTATACCAAAACAAATGAGGTTGAAGCCAAAGCCTCTCCTCTGAATGAAATATGCCTTTAAATAACCTTTGAGCAACAAGCCCAGGAGATCATAGAAGGGAGAGTGGCAATCAGAGAGCCATTTAGAAATGGACTTCTTGGTCATGTAGCAAAGCTCTATGAGTTAATGTCAGAAGAAACAAAGCTCTGTGGAAACTTTAGACCATTCCAGATTTTTTAAAAAACCAAAAAAAAAAAAAAACCAGGACATTTTGATATTGAACTAGTGGAGAAGGGGCTCGTAGGGATGAGTGCATGCAAGCCCAGGAGAAGTGTTAGCAAGATGATTGGCTCATTATGACAAAGTTCATCATCACCTTCAAAAACAATTTCGGATGCAGCCCTAGCACCAACTTATCCTTGTAAAACATGGTGACAGTTGAATGAGTCACTACAGCCTCATTAAGTGCATTCTGCAAACAATCGCTACCACCAGGAAAACAGCACTTCACAAATGACACCTGAGTTTCCATGGAATGAGTAGTCCAAAAGAAGCTTTTCATCACATTAGTCACAATCATATTACTAGACTACAACTCAGAGAAACTTTTTAGTAGAGAATTTCAGGTACTACTTTGAGCACCACATCCACCTGGCAATAAGAGTCTGCAGAGAAACTGGTCTCCCTTCAGCATGTTTTTCAATAGGTTGAAATAGCTGCTGTACAAGGATTTTGTTTTAAGACAGCTTCAGACAGATGAAGAAAGTATCCAAACAGTTTTTATGCAGATTACTTAAAAGCCTACATTTAGGTATATTTGAACCACACTGCAAACTTTCTCATCTTAAGTCCTGCTGAAAGGCTTCCTCCAGAAACCAGGAGGACATAAGAACTTAGAAACAACATGGGCCATATCTTTGGCTACAGTTAAAGTGTACACAGCACAAGTTAGGTGCACATGCAGTGGTGGCTTAAAACAACTTTTACACTCTCTTGATCCATTTACAGGCTCTGTACAAGGTCCTTTTCCTGGTTGAAGTCAGAACTGTCTAAGAGGCCTTTGATTTAGAAGAGCTGCAAACTGGCCAGGGAACCGAAAAACACAGTCAGTTTGGTATGACATAAGGGAATCCTGGCAGCAACTACTTTACCAAGAGCTGCTCCCTGGGCTTTTTATGTTGTCCTTAGGGCCAATTTGGACTGGCAGTACTATGAAGCAGTCATACCAGAGAATCTTTGACCATGCCCCTGGAACTCTACCTGCTCAGGAGTCATACTGACTCAGAAAAATTCTTGGTGTTGGGTAAAGCAAGCCACAGCTTCATAGAACTTGTCATTGCCAATTCCAACAAGGTTGAAATCTACATATGGGTCAAACGTATCCGAGTCCCTTTTGAATCTTGGGGAGCTGACAGATTGGAGTGACATCTTTGCATCCCAGCCAGTAACGACTAATGATGGAGTATGCACTCCAAGGCATGACTCGTAGTTATCAGTCAAAGAAATAATCCAGCAGCGTTCACCACACATTCTTGCAGGATTGGGTGCTGCAGTTGGATCTGTGTGACCAAACTTTTGTGCCTGTGCAGAGCCCCATTGACTTCCGTGAGAATCTGCACAGGCAAAGTGTCTGCCAGCATGACTCAGTCCATAAAATCATGTCTTAGTGGCAGGGACTGCCTTTTCTTATATGAATGGAAAGCATCAAAGACAATGTGGGTGCTACTGCAAAACAAATAATAAGAGAAGCTTTCTCTATATCCATGGCAAACACACAGTGAAGTTAGGTTAAAAACATAAATACTCTTGCTAGAAGGTTGCAACATAACACTACTTTGTTTATTAGAATTCAGAATAGCACACAAGAACCCCAAAATAGAAACAAAAAAGTAGGCTGCTCCCTAAAAAACAGAGAGGTACAACTCACCCCACTTTACTTTAGGCTGGATGGCTGCAGACTGATTACATGCTTCCTACAAAGCCTTGAGTGTGCAAACATGACCAAGAAACACCCTCCCCGTACCCCAAATTAAAGTGAGAGATCACAACTGTAACAGTGGTTTGAGCATTGGCCTACTAAACTCAGGGTTGTGAGTTCAATCCTTAAGGGGGCCATTTGGGATCTGAGGCAAAAATTCAGGATTGGTCCAACTGTAACACTGTTTTCAATAAACCACAATCTGTGCATGTGAAAGCTCAAGGAAGAAGAGCCTAGAGTTCAAACAAAGGAGGTAGCTGCAAACAGGAAAGACTTTAAACGTTGTGAGGCCAAAGCCTCAATGGAAATGTGTTGACTCATATGTATATGGGACCAAAGCTTCTGGCATTAATGATGCATCTCTCAGTGACTCAAAGTCAGGGTGGGAGAACCACACCTCAAGCCCAAGTAGGACTCAGTGAAGAGTGAATTCTTGACAATCCAGCTGACCTTGAAGAGGGTCAGTACACCACTCACATATACTGAACAATAGCGCTTTGAGGAATCACCCAAGAAGATATTGAACATACTGACTGTGTTCAGTACATTGGCTGAAAAACAAACCAGGGTACTGGAATTTAAATACATTCTCCTCTTAAAAACAATACATACAACTAGGCTGCTAAATCCTAAATAGGCATCTAAATAAGTAGCCTGGTTTTCTAAAGGGCTCAGCAACCACAAGTTGCTACTGAAGTGAATGTGAGCTGCTGAGTGCTCTGCACATTTGAAAATCAGGCCACTTATGCAGGTGCTCAAATATCATTTTAAGTACCTAATCTTGGCCAGATTTTAATAGACACTAACCATAACAGGGAAGCCAGAAAACAATGCAAAGGACCTTTGAAGAGCAGGAACAATGAGGAGGATGTCGAGTCCCTGTGGGAATTCTGTCATTGACTGCGCCGAAAGGACCCAACCATGGTATGAAAAGGTGACCTGTGGACCTGGCAGTTGGTCTGTGCATGACACACGGCTACCAAAACCTTAAAAATATCAACAAAAAAACACCATTCAGAGCTTTGAGAGTTCTTGGCTGGTCTCATACTGGAAGCTCAGATCCAGGAGAGGGAATCCAATGTCTTTGGTATCTACAGAATAATGCTTGCCTTGCAGAGTGTTGCAAAGTTCTTAGAGATTCTCAGATGCCATGGTATGTGCTATAACAGTGAAAATATTCATTACAAATTATTGTTGTTAAAAGTCCATCCTGATCAAGATTAATCTAGAAATTTTGGACAGCATAGCAATGTCATTTAGGCATGTGACTCCCCCACCCCCCAAGATTTCTATGATAGCAAAAGCCCTATGGCAAACATATAAAACCATAAAAGTGGCATAAAAGTGCTTTTGCTTGTATAGCTTATTTTGCTCACTGAGCTGCCAAACTCACTTATTTTGCTCACTCACCCTACACTAGGAGGGCTTTGGTGGTATAGTGATACTTGGATCGCTATACTGGAGAAACTTGTAAGTGTGGACTAGGCATAAGTGACTTTAGTCCATGATTATTTGCAAAGCCCAAATTTGTTTCCATTTTATGCAACTAGATATACTTATTATGATCCATACCAGAGTTTCTCAAATGCGGCCACTGTGGCCACATGCGGCCACCAGAGGGTTTCCCTGCGGCCACAACAGCTTCCTGAGTTTTGATGGCGGGGGAAGGAGGCAAAGCATCCCTTCAGGTGTCAACACCCAGCTCTGGCTGCAGGGTTTCGGGCGCTCACACCCAGCTCTGGCCATGCGGCTCTGGCCTTTGGCCATGGGGCTTCATTTCAGGGTCCAGCCCCTGGCCACGTGGCGGCAGGCTCCAATCCCCATCTCTGGCCATGCTGCGCCGGCCCCGGGCCCCGAACCCATTGGCAGCTGCTGGCCCCAGGCACCAACCCTCACCTGCGTGCTCCGACCCCGAGTTCTGGCTGCTGACCCCAAGCACCGACCTGTAGTCCCAGCCACACGGCACCAGCTCCAGGTGCCAAGCCCGAACCCCTGGGATGCAGCAGCAGGTACTGGTCACGGATGCTGATCTCCGGCCCCGAGTGCGCAGCAGCAGGCGCTGATCCATGGTGCTGGGTGTGCGCCGATCCCCAGCCCTGGGTGTGCGGCAATGGGTGCTGGCTTTGGCCTCATGGCAGGGGGCACTGACCCCCAGATCCAGCCACACAGGCCCAGGCTTCAGCACCCAGCTCTGGGTTCTGGCTGCATGGTGGGAGGCAGTGGCCCTGGGCTCCCAACTCCCTGCCCCAGCCACGCAGCTCCTGCTCTGATTGTGGGCACTGACCCCTGGCCGCACAGCAGGGCCACTGACCCCTGGGCGCCAACCCTTGGCTCCAGCTGCACAGCTGCGGGGCTCACCACCCACCCTCCTCTCTCTTGGCCCCGCATCCGTGTACCCCTCCCCATCGCCCCTGGACCTCACCGCTTTCCTGGCCCCCCATCTCCCCTTCATCGCCCTGGGGCCCCACTGCCTCCCCCAGCGCACATCCAACCCACCATGTCCCCCACTGCTTCCGTCTCCATTCCCCCGCCCCACCACACGTCCAGGGCTTCATATTGATATTAACAAACATGCAAGTATCACTTTTCACAGTCTTCCAGATAGCTACTAAGTGTCCTGTGAAAAGTGGTTGATATTAACAAACCTACAAATATTACTTTTCACAGTAATATTTTTACTATTGAGTCTGCAAAAAAACCCCTACATAAATAAATGACAATGATGTGGATGAGTATATGTGCTATTTAATTGTTTTTCCTAAAGTTAATCAAGTATTTTAGGGAAAAGTGTCAGTGTGGCCACCAGCAAGAGTTGGTAGCCACACTTTGAGGACACCAAAAAATTTGTTGTGAGAACTAGGGTTGCCAGGTGTCTGGTTTTCGACTGGAATGCTCCGTCAAAAAGGGACCCTGGCGGCTCCGGTCAGCACCACTGACCGGGCTGTTAAAAGTCTGGTCAGCAGTGCAGCGGAGCTCTGCGCAGCTCCTGGAAGCAGTGGCATGTCCCCACTACGGCTCCTACGCATAGGGGCAGCCAGGGAGCTCCGCATGCTGCCCCTGCCCCAAGCGCCAGCTCTGCAGCTCCCATTGGCCAGGAACGCTGGCCAATGGGAGCTGCGGGGGTGGCGGCTTGCAGACGGGGCAGCGTGCAGAGCCACCTCATGGCAGGGGGCACCTCTGTGTAGGAGCTGGAGGTGGGACATGCTGCTGCTTCTGGCAGGTGCCTCAGGTAAGCACCACCCGGAGCCTGCATCCCTCACCCCCTCCCGTGCTCCAGGCCTCTGCCCCAGCCCTGATCCTCCTCCCATCCTCCGAACCTCTCGATCCCAGCCCAGAGCTCCCTCCTCTCCTGTACCCCAAACCCCTCATTCACAGCCCCATCCCGGAATTTGCACCCCCCAGTCAGAGCCCTCACACCCCCTGCACACAAATCCCTTAGCCCCAGTCTGGAGCCCCCTCCTTAACTCCAAATCCCTCATCCTCAGCCCCACACCAGAGCCTGCACCCCCAGCCGGAGCCCTCATCCCCCTGCCCCCCAACCCCCTGCCCCAGCCCAGTGAAAATGAGCGAGTTAGTGAGGGTCAGGAAAGCGAGTGACGGGGCGGGGGGGGGAAATGGAGTGAATGGGGGCAGGGCCTCAGAGAATGGACAGGGCAGGGCGGGGCCTTGGAGGAGGGGCGGGGCAAGTGTGTTCGGTTTTGTGCAAGTAGATAGTTGGCAATCCTAGCAAGAACCCCGATCCAAACTGTCCAGTTTACTTTCATTTACCTGTGCAGTAATTAGTGCATTTCTAAAATATTAAAAAGCATTTCTTCAGAATTATCACTTGTGTATAACTTCCTGAAAGTCCTCCCAAACAGATCACATGATTTCCACACAAACTGTTTTTTCCAATAAATTGAATATCGTTATTCTTTTCATCCACAAGGTTTTTTAAAACATAACCAACACTGCCTCCTTGAGTTTTTATATGGTTACAAAAGGGAAGAAAATGAATTTCAAACTGCTTTTCATGTTTGCATATGCAGGCAGAGAGACTAATGTTTTTTAATTGAAGAGGTTTCATTTGAAAACAGAATCACTTATGTATTTTTCTGTGCAAGGAAGCATTTTCTTTAAAAGACCTATCATAGGTAACTAAGTCCCAAACCATGAAGCCTTTGGTTGTTACTTTCTCCTTACTTTGCCTGCCTCAGAAAAACCACATGGTCAAGTCAGCACTTCTCAAAAAAAATAAAAAAAATACTAAGACGTAATATGTCAATCAGACTCACTACAAAAATAGATTTTAATTATAAAGACGAGGACAATGGGGAAAACATGAAGTGAAAGATCTTTTAACAATAGGTAACTGGGTAACAGACTCTATTTACATAAATAAAACAAAAACTACAATAAAATAACATTATTTAGGTTGCAAATGCAAGTACTTGGAAGTCAGTAGATGCAAGATTTAGGGGTTGCCCAAACAACCTTCATTTTGTTCCCTTGTGAGTTCAGTCTGCGCACTGAGTCCTGTGGAAAAAATAATATGTGATCATACAATTAAACACTGTACCATACTGCATACACACAATGGGACAGAACTAAGGTGATGAGGTAAGAATGCAGTGATGTATGTTTTCTGTGGAGAGTCCTGAAACTGGAATTTCTCCCTAATCCCCTGGCTGCCCCTGGAACTACAGAGTGAATCAGGACCATTTTCTTTAAAGCTTCTTCTGTCTTTCTTAATGACTTTATGTATGTTAGGCTTCTAGTCTCAGACACACTATTATTGTTCCACCCTATTACTATTATTGTACTACATCTAAATATTTAGTATGACTGGTTCTGCTGGTTCCAGGGATATATGTGTTTGGAGTTATTCTGTAAACTGACTATGCTGTTGTCTGGGGGGATTGTGCTGGGATGTTTGTAATAATTGTACAGGTGGTGAATGAGAGGTATGTGTTCTGGTAAGAGGGTAGGTGTGTTTGTGTCTATTGTGTGTGCTGATTGTAGAGTCTGGATGGTTGTGTTGATTTGTGTCTAAGGGGATTGTGCTGGGACATCTGTGTTGATTTGTGTGGATGGCAGCTGGGCCCACAGGTGTGGCAGTTGGGCCAAGTAATCTACCATCTGTGCAGTGTTCTTCATATAACTAACGAACCTGTTGCATTCAAATTAGCTGTACAGTGAGGGTGGTGATTGGGTGAGTTATCTGATATTACAATGGTCCAGGACTCTCTGTATGGCACAGATACATGCCTTGCTGTAGCTGTACACTGGATGGGTGTACTTTGTAAATCAAAATGGCTGAGAGCTTAAAAATTGGATGGTAACAAACTGTGGAACCCAGTGATGATTCAACATGGTGATAGTCTGAACAAAAGAGCCCTCAACCACGCTTGCAGCTGTTTCCATTGCTTCACACTAACTCTAAAGACATAACAGGCTTCAGAGTGACACACACACAGAGTGACATTTCTGGAATATTATTATGTAGATTAATATTCACATTGTTGACTGGAGAGACAATTAACTTTTGCTTGTTTGAGATGAATGGATTTGATCCATTCCCTTTGCACTGTTATGGCAGCACAGACGGGACAGAAAGGTGACTTAAAGAGTCAGCTAAGGATACCCCTTATATAAAGGAATCTCCATGGGGCACAAAACTGGCACAGCTGGCTCTATATCACCTGTTCCTCTCCATCTCTTGGCATAGGTTGTATTCCAAGAGTGTAGGAGTGTGGCCAGAACACCTTGCACTCCAATCATCTTGGGCGAGCAGAATGGCCCCTAGTAGGCTGTTACCAGCTCATGTAATTTAGAGCAGCCCTGAGGCAATGCTGAAAAGTTGTATCAGGAAGATGGTCACTGCTCTTTATAGGGAAAGAGAAGGCAGATATGTGTCATAATGCCCAACACACCACTCTTTGGGTCCTGTGCAGAAAACAGGTTGGCCAGACAAGGATCTGGTCCATGTTATTTTCACCTTCATGAATGAATCAAACAGAAAACCTCAGCTGTAGGGCAAAACTGATTAATTATTTTAATCTTGCAAATAAAAGTAAAAAATCATGGGTCTGATTCTCTGCTGTCTTGCATCTTATATAGTTATTTATTACTTGGTAAAGTGAATGTAAAATGCACATAAATCAGAATTCTCCACTCCTGTACGCCACGTCAGTCTACTTTTCACCGGTGTAAAAGACTATACAGATACAAGGCAGTAGAGAATCAGGATATATAGGTATAGCTAAATTAACTATAGCAGGAACATTAAGAACAGGGTACATTGGTGTTCCCTATTATGTACTTGTGTATGCATTCATTGTTTGGTTTAATAATCTATCTAGAACAATATCTGGTTTAATAAAATGACTCGTTAACAATCAATTATTTATCTAAAGCTTCAAGAAATGTGTGGGTAACATCCTATTCCATTACACATCTGGCTAGCTGCAGGTTAATAAATCATAGCTTTTCTTATTCTTGTCTCCTAATATCCTGGCTTCATTCCCAAATGTAATACCAAGCTGTGTGTTTGGGAGCTGATAAATTTACTCAAGTACTCTATCTTACCACACCTCTGGCCATTCAGGGGCGCTTTACACACACATCTCTTGAAGGATACTTCCAATTTATTTTTTACTTGTTTATAGAGTGTATACACATCAATGCTACTATAGAAATAGTAAAAACAATGTACATTTACTATGGAGTCTCCCTACAATGGCATATTTGTTATAAGCTTCTGTGAGCTAATGCACAAAATTCATTAAAACAATTAAGTCTGTCAGTCACAATTCAACGTTTTCTTACTTATGAAAGGTGCAAATAATATTTTCTTTGTGAAAACCTGCTGCCCCTCAGTGGTTTCTGGAAGAAACAGCAGAATATTATCTATCAGCAAAATAATAACAATGCTCAACTCAGAGGCCCGGGCCAGTGGTCTTTTTTTAATAGATACATCAATTCTCAAATTATTTATTATGTCAAGGAACAAGCTCACAAGCATAGAGAACCAACAGTGTTATTAAATTAATTTGGTTATGTACTGTGCTTGGCACATACACCCCACAACTGGTGTCTGTCATCCCCTATTTTTGAGTGATGTTGAATTTAGGGCCAGATTGTGGTTTTAAGTTATGTCCTGTCTTGGAAATGGTGTGGGTAGGAGTGCACAGAAGAAATACAGGGCCTGATTTTTAGCAATGAGCAGCACTGATAACAACAGCTGAAGTCATTGAGAGCTGCAGGTATTCAGCGCTTCTAAGAATCAGGCCATCTGACTCAGAATTCTTCCTAGAGCTTCTAGGATTCCATTCATGTCTGTGGACTGGCATGGAGGGAGGCAAGGTCATTAACTCACTTTACCCCACCCTTTTTTAGACAGGGAACAAACCCAGTGCTCCACACCTGCATGGCACCCAGCCTCTGCACAGGGGGGCGAGAGATGAAGGAACACTTCTTACACTCTCCCCTCCACCTTGTAGAGTTACATAAGAATGGGCACAAGCAAGCCATTAGAATGAATTCTCCTGAGGAGAAGGACAATTTATCTGTAAAGCACCATGCACAATTTTGGTGATGTATAAATACATAAAATAATGCTATTAATAAATAATAATTATACAGTATAATGCCATAAATATTATATACAGTATAATTAATACATTCCAAGGCCAGGAGGGGCCACTGTTGACCATCTAGTCTGACTTCCTGTATAGCACAGGCCACAGAAATCCCCCAAAATAATTCCTAGAACGGATTTTTTAGAAAAACATCCAATATTGATTAAAACAGTGTCAGTGATGGAGAATTCACCATGACCATTGGTCAATTGTTCCAATGGTTTATTACTCTCACCATTAAAAATCTACGCTTTATTTCCAGTCTGAATTTGTCTAGCTTCAACTTCCAGCCACTGGATCATGTTAAACCTTTCTCTGCTAGATTGACAACCCCATTATTAAATATTTGTTCCCCATGTAGGTGCTTCCAGACTGTGATCAAGTCATCCCTTAAACTTTTCTTTGTTAAGCTAAATAGATTGAGCTCCTGAGTCTATCGCTATAAGGCATGTTTTCTAATCCTTTAGAATCATAGAATCATAGAATATCAGGGTTGGAAGGGATCTCAGGAGGTCATCTAGTCCAACCCCCTGCTCAAAGCAGGACTAATCATCCCAGCCAGGGCTTTGTCAAGCCTGACCTTAAAAACTTCTAAGGAAGGAGATTCCACCACCTCCTTAGGTAACACATTCCAGTGTCTCACCACCCTCCTAGTGAAAAAGTTTTTCCTAATATCCAACCTAAACCTCCCCCACTGCAACTTGAGACCATTACTCCTTGTTCTATCATCAGCTACCACTGAGAACAGTCTAGATCCATCCTCTTTGGAACCCCCTTTCAGGTAGTTGAAAGCAGCTATCAAATCCCCCCTCATTCTTCTCTTCCGCAGACTAAACAATCCGGTTCCCTCAGCCTCTCCTCATAAGTCATGTGTTCCAGTCCCCTAATCATTTTTGTTGCCCTCTGCTGGACGTTTTCCAATTTTTCCACATCCTTCTTGTAGTGTGGGGCCCAAAACTGGACACAGTACTCCAGATGAGGCCTCACCAATGTCCAATAGAGGGGAACGATCACGTCCCTCGATCTGCTGGCAATGCCCCTACTTATACATCCCAAAATGTTATTGGCCTTCTTGGCAACAATGGCACACTGTTGACTCCTATCCAGTTTCTCGTCCACTGTAACACCTAGGTCCTTTTATGCAGAACTGCTGCCTAGCCATACGGTCCCTAGTCTGTAGCTGTGCATGGGATTCTTCCGTCCTAAGTGCAGGACAAATCAACAAAGGGGGCGGGTTTGCATCAAGGAGAAACACACACAATTGTCACGAAACTTGTTGAACCTCATCAGATTTCTTTTGGCCCAATCCTCGAATTTGTCTAGGGCCCTCTGTATCCTATCCCTACCCTCCAGTGTATCTACCTCTCCTCCCAGTTTAGTGTCATCTGCAAACTTGCTGAGGGTGCAATCCACACCATCCTCCAGATCATTTATGAAGATATTGAACAAAACCAGCCCGAGGACCGACCCTTGGGGCACTCCACTTGATACTGGTTGCCAACTAGACATGGAGCCATTGATCACTACTCGTTGAGCCCGACAATCTAGCCAACTTTCTATCCACCTTATAGTCCATTCATCCAGCCCATACTTCTTTAACTTGCTGGCAAGAATACTGTGGGAGACCGTGTCAAAATGTTTGCTAAAGTCAAGGAACAATACGTCCACTGCTTTCCCCTCATCCACAGAACCAGTTATCTTGTCATAGAAGGCAATTAGATTAGTCAGGCATGACTTGCCCTTGGTGAATCCATGCTGACTGTTCCTGATCACTTTCCTCTCCTCTAAGTGCTTCAGAATTGATTCCTTGAGGACCTGCTCCATGATTTTTCCAGGGACTGAGGTGAGGCTGACTGGCCTGTAGTTCCCAGGATCCTCCTCCTTCCCTTTTTTAAAGATGGGCACTACATTAGCCTTTTTCCAGTCATCCGGGACTTCCCCCAATCGCCATGAGTTTTCAAAGATAATGGCCAATGGCTCTGCAATCACATCTGCCAACTCCTTTGGCACTCTCGGATGCAGCACATCCGGCCTCATGGACTTGTGCTCATCCAGCTTTTCTAAATAGTCCCGAACCACTTCTTTCTCCACAGAGGGCTGGTCACCTCCTCCCCATGCTGTGCTGCCCAGTGCAGTAGTCTGCGAGCTCACCTTGTTCGTGAAGACAGAGGCAAAAAAAAGCATTGAGTACATTAGCTTTTTCCACATCCTCTGTCACTAGGTTGCCTCCCTCATTCAGTAAGGGGCCCAACTTTCCTTGACTTTCTTCTTGTTGCTAACATATCTGAAGAAACCCTTCTTGTTACTCTTAACATCTCTTGCTAGCTGCAACTCCAGGTGTGATTTGGCCTTCCTGATTCACTCCTGCATGCCCGAGCAATATTTTTATACTCTTCCCTGGTCATTTGTCTAATCTTCCACTTTTTGTAAGCTTCTTTTTTGTATTTAAGATCAGCAAGGATTTCGCTGTTAAGCCAAGCTGGTCGCCTGCCATATTTACTATTCTTTCTACACATCGGGATGGTTTGTCCATGTAACCTCAATAAGGATTCTTTAAAATACAGCCAGCTTTCCTGGACTCCTTTCCCCCTCATGTTATTCTCTCAGGGGATCCTGCCCATCAGTTCCCTGAGGGAGTCAAAGTCTGCTTTTCTGAAGTCCAGGGTCCGTATCCTGCTACTCTCCTTTCTTCCCTGTGTCAGGATCCTGAACTCGACCATCTCATGGTCACTGCCTCCCAGGTTCCCATCCACTTTTGCTTCCTCTACTAATTAATCATTCTTGCGGCTCTTCTCTGAACTCTCTACAAGTTATCAACATCTTTCTGGAATTGTGGACACCAGAACAATGCAATATTCCCGGAGCAATGTTAGGATATAGATATTCAGGCCTGTCTGCAAAGGCCTGTACTTTAAGAATTTAGGTGTATTCTTATCACTTGGCTAGTTATAGAGGTATAAAAGAAAGAATCAAAATCACTGTCTGCCAGTGTAAGGTCCTTCTCTTACTGTGACAGTCTGAGGCCCTGTTTTTAGGCTAAGGCCTTTGGCTAAGCAACAGAAGCAGCCATAAGCTGGGAAGCAACCGGTCACATCCTCACATTCCAAACTAGTCACATTGAAATAAGGTGCTATTGGGCTGTTAGGAATACAATCCTGTCCTGATAGTGTCTATCACCTCCAGAGAAAGGGAAGTGCCTAGAAAATGTAAAAGGAAATTTAGTTTGATAGCATCCTGTCTGGCAAGAACTCACTTACCAATAGCTGGGATGTGAAATCCTCACTTCTGTATTGTTTTGTCATTATAGTTCCCACTTTGCTATTGTTTGTCTGTATAATCTCTGTCTGGTTCTGTGATTGTTTCTGTCTGCTGTATAATTAATTTTGCTGGGTGTAAACTAATTAAGGTGGTGGGATATAATTGGTTGGCTAATCATGTTACAATATGTTAGGATTGGTTAGTTAAATTTCAGGAAAGTGATTGGTTAAGGTATAGCTAAGCAGAACTCAAGTTTTACTATATAGTCTGCAGTCAATCAGGAAGTGGGGGGGTGGGTGTGTGTGGGGAAAATGGGAACAGGGAATGGGGGTGGGGGTGGGTGTTTGTGGGGGGGAAATGGGAACAGGGAATGGCGGTAAGGAAATTGGAATCATGTTTTGCTAAAGGGGGAAATGGGAACAGGGAATGGGAATAAGGAAATTGGAATCATGTTTGGCTAAGGGCAGGAATGGGAACAGGGACATAGGTGTAAGGCTCTGTGGTGTCAGAGCTGGGAAGGAGGACACTAAGGAAGGAAACTGGAATCATGCTTGCTGGAAGTTCACCCCAATAAACATCGAATTGTTTGCACCTTTGGACTTCGGGTATTGTTGCTCTCTGTTCATGCGAGAAGGACCAGGGAAGTAAGTGGGTGAATGAATAAGCCCCATAACAAGCAATTTCACCAGTGCCAAATATAGAGGTAAAATAATCTCTACTCCTCATTCCCCTGTTAACCATCCCAGGATCACATTAGCTCTTTTGGCCACAATGGGAGCTCATGTTCAACTTATTATCCAGCACAACCCCCAAATCTTTTTCAGAGTCTCTGCTTCTCAAGATGGATTCTCCCATCGCATAAGTATAGCGTAGAGTCTTTGTTCAGTAGGCTCCATTACAGCAAGATCCTGGGGAGAGAAACTCCTATCTTTCTTAGCCCTGGTCTACACTACAGGATTAGGTTGAATTTAGCCGCGTTAGGTCGATTTTATAATGAATGCATCTACACAAGCAACCCTGTTCCGTCGACCTAAAGGGCTCTTAAAATTGATTTCTGTACTCCTCCCTGGCGAGGGGAGTAGCACTAAAATTGACCTTGCTGGGTCGAATTTGGGGTAGTGCAGATGCAATTTGATGTTATTGGCCTCCGGAAGCTATCCCAGAGTGCTCCAATGTGAGCGCTCTGGACAGCACTTTCATCTCCGATGCACTAGCCAGGTACACTGGAAAAGCCCTGGGAACTTTTGAATTTCATTTCCTGTTTGGTCAGCGTGGCGAGCTCAGCAGCACAGGTGACCATGCAGTCCACCCAGAATCGCAAAAGAGCTCCAGCATGGAGCGAACGGGAGACACTGGATCTGATTGCTGTATGGGGAGAAGAATCTGTGCAGGCAGAACTCCGACCAAAAAGAAGAAATGCTAATATATATGCCAAAATTGCACAGGGCATTATGGACAGAGGTTACAACAGGGACACATAGCAGTGCTGCGTGAAAGTCAAGGAGCTCAGGCAAGCCTACCAAAAGACAAAGGAGGCAAACAGTTGCTCTGGGTCAGAGCCCCACACATGCTGCTTCTGTGATCAGCTGCATGGCATTCAAGGGGGGGACCCTACTACTACCCCACCACTGTCCATGGATACCTGCAAGGGGGGAGTCTCACGCAACAGGGAGGAGGATTTTGTGGATGAGGAAGAGGAGGAGAAGGAGAATGCGCAGCAGGCAAGTGGTGAATCCGTGCTCCCCGGCAGTCAGGACCTTTTCATCACCCTGGAGCCAATACCCTCCCAAGGTGGGATCCCTGACCCTGAAGGCGGAGAAGGCACCTCTGGTGAGTGCACATTTGTAACTACAGTACAAGGTTTAAAAGCAATAGTGTTAAATGTTTGATTTGCCCTGAAGAGTTGGGATGCATTTGCGGCCAGTACAGCTACTGGAAAAGTCTGTTAACGTGTCTGGGGATGGAGTGGGGATCCTCCAGGGGCATCTCCATGAAGCTCTCCTGGAGGTCCTCTGAAAGCCTTTGCAGAAGGTTTCTGGGGAAGGGCTGCCTTATTTCGTCCTCCATGGTAGGACACTTTACGACACCAACCCAGTAGCAAGTAGTCTGGAATCATTGCAGCACAAAGTCCTGGGTCCTGGATTTTGGTCTCATTCAAGCAACATTCGGTCTTTATCTTTCTGTGTTAGCCTCAGGAGAGTGATATCAGTCATGGTCACCTGGTTGAAATAGGGGAATTTTTGTAAGGGAACAGTAAAAGGACCCCGTTCATGCTGGGCTGTTTGCGCTTGGCTAAAAGGGATCATCCCATAGCCATGCGGTGGGGTAGGGGGGAGGTGTGTGCTGTACATCCACCTGAAAACTGCAGTCCCTCCTTTTAAATAGCAAACCCAACCAGCATTGCTTGCTAAGGGAAAGGAGGACGCTGCAGTTTGAAAACATTCCCACATGTTATGAAGGCATTAGAAGCCAAACCCGCATACCCTTTGGCTTACCATGGCTGCCTGGAAACCAAATTCTGTTGCCCAGCTGTATGATGTGTCACCATACCGGCAGGTGCTCAATATAAAAGGCAAAATGCGACCTTGTACCTAAAGCACATGTGCTATCTGCTGTGAATTGCTTGATTCCTTTTCTTCTCAGAAATGTATTATCTTAAATTTTACTCTCCCTTTTTACCCCCTGCAGGTGCAAATGTTTCTATCCTCCCTCTATCATCTCTGTCCCTGAGGTTATCGCAGATTAGAAGGCGAAAAAAAATGCACTCGTGATGACATGTTTTCTGAGCTCATGCAGTCCTCCTGCACTGATAGGGCACAGCTGAATGCATGGAGGCATTCAGTGGTAGAGTCCAGGAAAGCATTACATGAGTGCGATGAGAAGAGGCACGGGGGAGCAAAAGGACATGCTAAGGCATCTGGTGGAGCTGCAGGAAAGCCAACAAGAGCACAGACCGCTGCTGCATCCACTGTACAACCGCCTGCCCTCCTCCCCAAGTTCCATATCCTCCTCACGCAGATGCCCAAGAACGCGGGGGACGAGGCTCCGGGCACCCAACCACTCCACTCCAGAGGATGGCCCAAGCAACAGAAGGCTGTCATTCAAACAGTTTGATTTGTAGTGTGGCTACAATACGCAATGTGCCCTTGTCCTTCCCTCCTCCTCCACCCTACCCCACTCGGGCTACCTTGTCAGTTATCTCCTTTTTAACAAAAATTAATAAAGAAAGAATGCATAGTTTCAAAACAATAGTGACTTTATTTCCTTTGCCAGATGTGATCGAAGTGGGAAGGGTGGTTGGCTTACAGGGAATTAAAATCAACGAAGGGGGCGGGTTTGCATCAAGGAGAAACACAATTGTCACGAAACTGGTTTTCAAAGCCTCTCTGATGCCCATCATGCGTACCTGTGCTCTTCTAATCGCCGTGGTGTCTGGCTGTTCAAAATTGGCAGCCAGGCAATTTGCCTCACATCCCACCCCACCATAAATGTCTCCCCCTTACTCTCACAGATATTATCGAGCACACAGCAAGCAATGGGAATATTGGTTGCGCTGAGGTCTAACCTAGTCAGCAAACAGAACCAGTGAGCTTTTAAACGTTCAAAGGCACATTCTATCAGCATTCTGCACTTGTTCAGCCTATAGTTGAACTGCTCCTTACTACTGTCCAGGCTGCCTGTGTACGGCTTCATGAGCCATGGGAGCAAGGGGTAGACTGGGTCTCCAAGGATAACTATTGGCATTTCAACATCCCCAACAGTAATTTTCTGGTCTGGGAAGTAAGTCCCTTCTTGCAGCTGCTCAAACAGCCCGGAGTTCCTAAATATGCGAGTGTCATGTACCCTTCCCAGCCATCCCACGTTGATGTCGGTGAAACGTCCCTTGTGATCCACCAGTGCTTGCAGCACCGTTGAGAAGTACCCCTTGCGGTTTATATACTGGTTGGCAAGGTGGTCTGGTGCCAAGGTAGGGATATGTGTTCTATCGCCCCACCACAGTTAGGGAAACCCATTGCAGCAAAGCCATCCACTAAGACCTGCACATTTCCCAGAGTCACTACCCTTGATAGCAGAACGTCAGTGATTGCATTGGCTACTTGAAATCACAGCAGGTCCCACAGTAGATTTGCCCTCTCCAAATTGAATCCCGACTGACCAGTAGCAGTCAGACACTGCAAGCTTCCACAGGGCCATTGCCACTCGCTTCTCAACTGTCAGGGCAGCTCTCATCTTAGTATTCCTGCGCGTCAGGGCAGTGGAAAGCAACTCACAGAGTTCCATGAAAGTGGCCTTACGCATGCGAAAGTTTCGCAGCCACTGGAAATCATCCCATACCTGCAAGACTATGTGGTCCCACCAGTCTGTGCTTGTTTGCCGGGCCCAGAATCGACATTCCACTGTATCAACCATCCTCTCTGCAGCCATGATGTCCCAACTGCCACATCCCATGCTTTCAGGAATGTCTGTGTCCATGTCCTCCTCACAATCGTCCTTGTGCTGCCGTCTCTTAGCCAGGTTCTGCACATACTGCAGTATAATGCGCGAGGTGTTTACAATGCTCACAACAGCAGCGGTGAGCTGAGCGGCCTCCATGCTTACCGTGCTATGGCGTCTGCACGGGTAACCCAGGAAAAAAGGTGCAAAATGATTGTCTGCAGTTCCTTTCACAGAGGGAGGGAGGGAGGGGAGATTGACGACATGTACCCAAAACCACCCGCGACAATATTTTTGTCCCATCAGGCATTGGGAGCTTAACCCAGAATTCCAATGGGCAGCAGAGACTGCGGGAACTGTGGGATTAGCTACCCACAGTGCACCGCTCCATGAGTTGATGCTGGCCATGATAGTGAGGATGCACTCCGCCGACTGAATGCGCTTAGTGGGGACATACACAATCGACTGTATAAAATCGATCTCTAAAAATCGACTTCTATAAAATCGACCTAATTTCGTACTGTAGACATACCCTTAGGCACTTACCTACCCCTATTATCACAGTACTGAGTACCCCACAATCTTTTAATGTATTTATCCTCAAAACATCCCTATCAGGTAAGCAAGTACTATTATCCCTATTTTACAGATGGGAAACTGTGGCACAGAGAAGCTAAGTGACTTGCCTAAAGTCATACAAACTCTGTGGCAGAGGATGGCTTTGAACCCAGATGTGCCAAGTCCAACACTTGCACCTTAGCCACTGGCCCATCCTTCATTTCCTAGGTAGTGACAGCAAGGATTTTTGGAAGGAGGATTTTTGAAAGCACTTCTTCACTATAGTGGCATTAAGAATATTTAAGTGAAGCTGTTGGCAGCTCACTCCCCTTATTCAGCACCATAAGGATCCTGCATGAGACACTGACAGATGCTCATAAACCCCTTCTGCCATTGGATCCCTTTCCTCCCAGCATCCAATTATCTCCCTCTTTTGTTTCATGACCTCCTTTTTCTGCTTAAGAGACTGTGAGCCTCATTTTCACTTTAATTACACTCATCTTCAGTTAATGTGAATTATGCAGAACTTTTTGTTGTATTTTCCGTTTCAGTTGAACCTGGAGCTGAACACCCCTCCAAAACTGGGGAAAGTTTGATACAGATCTCAATGTGAAGTTTGCAACTCAGGCCCCTGTTAGCTTCAGAATTCTTTGTCTGTTAGATAATTTTACTTACTTCTGCTCATATAAACATCTCTATCAATATAGTTTAAATTTTGAGTGTGTGGAAGAACAACAGCAGAGGAATCAGTTCTTAGGCAAGTCACTTGTAATACATAAATAGCTCGGCTGAGAGCATAACAAAGGCTCGTTGTACTATTTCACAGCAGAGCCAAATATGTTCTTGAAGCAAAGTTTGTTTACAATATAGTTGCATGTATTTCATACATAAAATAGGTGGTCCTATTGTATTCAAATATGTTTTCCTTTAGCGTCTGTGAAGAACACAGTTATTTTTATTTATTTATATTAATAATAATAGCAAATGTATGTTAAGATTGTTTATATTTGATTGGATCCCTCTCCATCTCCGCTTGATATGTCACTGCTTGTCTAAAGCCTCAATCCTGCAAGAGGCTTTGTGCAGACACAAGGGTCTGCCTGTGCAGAGCTCTTTGAAGGATTGGGAATTTAGATTATAAGATCCTTGGGGCAAGGGCTGTGTCTTGGTATGTTTTGGTATAGTGCCTAGCATTGATCCTGATTAGAGTTTTTGTACACTAAATAATATGTGACAATGCAAAAACTTCACTTTCAAATACAGTAAGGAAAACCAAACATGATGGGCTGAGAGATTCCTTGTTTTAGGTTTCCTAAGAATAGAACAGTAGTTTCAATTATCCAGCAAAAACTTTGATATTCAAGATATATTCTAAGATGTTTAAAATTTCCACAGCCATCACTCAGAGCTAAAATGTTATGCCAGGATGATGTAAGTGCAGACCTCCAAAAAACTGAAAATCCCTGTGTACTAACAAATCTACAGAAGTGATTCTGAATCCTCCTTTGGCTGTAGGAGAACCAGATCTGCACTCTCCCTGATATGAGATGCCATTTTTCAGTGAAGAAAGTTTGCTCCATAATCCTTTTCCTTCACCATAGAGTGTATATTATCATACTGTGCCTGCCTGACAGGAAGTACACTCATATGTGTGGTTCAATAACAAGGCTAAAAGGCATAATCCAGTACAAGGGGTCCTGATTCTTCAGTGCTAAGTGGTCATTTTGCATTGATCTGGCCGTGCAATATGTCCAAAACCCTGGCTTAGATGGCCCTGGGAGGATTCCCCTGTGTAGGGATCCTCTGTTGGTATAGGGCCACCTCCATCCTCACTCCTGATGAAAGGGCTATGTCTATATTGTGTGACAGGGAAGTCTGTCCCCTTAAGAGTAGTGGTGCCTAGGGGTCAGCCTACCCCTGTCATGTGCCATGGTCCCTAAGATTTTGGGAAGTCTGATAAATACAAGGACCTAGGAGATATTGTTAGAGAAGAAGTGGTCCTGGGAATAAGTAGTGTTTGGGAGGAAATCCTGATACTATTAATATAAGTGCCTGGGACTACAGCCTTGCAGAGTGAGCCGGGCAAGGCTCCTCTCTTTCTGCCATTTGGGATAAGCTTTAGAAAGGAGACCAGCACATCTTGCTGTCTCCTCCCCTATAGTAGAAGAAACACCAGCAGACAGCTTGCCTGTTGAATCATCTGAGGACTGTGATAAAGCGGTCAGCTGAAGGAGAGCTAGCTAAGGCCCTACAGCTGGTCTAAGTCACAAACCCCAGCTCTTAGGAGTAGAGCTAGGGGCCGTGCCTGAAGTGGGAATGGTGGGGCATCACAAGCGATTGTAGACATGGCCAAAAATTTTTTTAGCTGGGTAGTTGAGGGGTAGGCTTTAAGCACTGTCTTATCAATGCTGCTGCTCCTAAATTATGATAGATCTCCCATCCTCAGCCCCTCCCCCTATACTTTTTTTCAGACCACTGTAAGCACAGGCTGGTGATGGTTGCCTTAAGGGGAAAGACAATGAGACTATTTGAAATACAACCCCAGCTCCAGGAAGAGGACTGGGGAAGGCTCTTGTCTGAAGGAGGGAAACCAGAAGGACTATTTGAAATATAGCCCAGCTGGTGCCAGAGAGGCTGGAGGAGCAGCTTTGAGGAAGTTCCTCAGTAACTGGCTAGGAAGAAGCTGCAAGGAGCCACACATCCAGGGTGGGAACAGCAGAGTCTGCAGACCTGTGGAAAACACTGACAAGCAGGAAAAAGGTAGGAGCAGCCCAGGGAATTGGTGAGGGATTGACAGAACAGTCTTTAGCTGCCTAACAAGGGGTCCTGGGTGGGAACCCAGAGAAGAGATTGGACCTGAGTTCTCCTACCTCTCTCCAAGTAATAGGGGAAGTACAGGCCTCTGGATTAAAAGACACCAAGAATGATGAGTCCCAGATGAGGGCCAAGGGCCTGGCACAAAGACCATTAGACTCTGGTCCTTTCTGTTTTGGACTTTTCTATTAACCCCAGAAGGGGACTGGACTGAGAGGTGATCTGGCGGAGGGCTAGTCTATGGAAGATGCAGACCACTGTGGAAACAGGTGGATGGACAAGGGGGGGGGGGGCTATATTGGAACAATCCCTACAGTGCAGTGTCCTGACATGAGTTATCAGTCCCCCCACTGTGCTGCTCCACACCTGCCTGAGGTTTGCAGTTTGGGGGGCAACACTACTGCGAAGTGCAGCCCCTGCTGGCACTGCTCCTCACCTTTGCAGTTTGGAGTGGGGGGAGGCAATGCTGCCGTGAAGTGCAGCCCCTGCTGATGCCACTCTGTGCCTACCTGACGCTTGCAGTTTGGGGGGGCAACGCTGCCTCCTGCCTCCCAAACTATGCCCATGTTAAAAAGTGGGGGACATGGCCTAACCCCACCCCTGTAGTTCCAGCACCAGTGCCCCCCCCTTCTACAAAGATTCCAGGACCCTTGCTAGCTGTTCCAAATACCCTATTGTATTATCAAGCCAGCTAGCTGAAAGCAGTAGTAGATTAGGGGTGCTCCCAACCAAGTCAAACACTGGGTCTTCATTGAACAAGAAAATTGTCTCAATGTAAACATCGCTAGGCTACCAAGGATTAATAAAAAGTCATGCCCTCCAGACATTTACACACATCCATTAGCAAAAGCTACTCTATGGGTTTGGGACAGAACCAGAGATAAAACCAGTTGTTTTCCCTCACCAAAGACACCCAATGTAAATAATCCAGATCTTAAACCAATTGTGAACCAGAAAGCTTAAAAGTTTAGGAGAACCATGGAATACCCATGGTTGGCCAGCTACTCAGTAAAGAAACTTTTCTAACTTGTTTAGAGATCAAAATTAACTTTAACTGGCCCACTCTCCCCTGGTACCAGTACTTCCAAGTCAGGCGTCATCTTTCTCAACTTTCTAGAAAACCTGTTTTATACAGAAAGCTATCTTAAATAGAAGCGATGGAGTCTGGTCAATTAGGAAACAAAAATTATAACAAATTTATATTCATTTTTGCAGACAGCTTTCCTAACAAAGAAGTTTCTATATATGACATGCTGTGGAAAAGATGTGGATAGCAAATTACCCCAGAGGAATGTGGTTTGATTTGGAAAAGAGGACCAGCAACCTCAGTCTGTAGCACAATAAAAGAAAATTTCTTTATGGTACTATTTAAATGGTACCTCATGCCAGTCAAGTTAATGTATATATTGGGGTGGCCAACCTGAGCCTGAGAAGGAGCTAGAATTTACCATTGTACATTGCAAAAGAGCCACAGTAATATGTACTGATTATATACGTATATGTATATGTGTGTGTGTGTGTGTGTATATATATACACACACACACACACATAATCATTATATAAGTTGATCATGTATATTTATTATACATTTATAATGTATAGTTAACAATAATAACAACTTAATCTTTTACTTAGTGGGACTTCTGGCAATCTTTGCTTTCAACAATTCCCTTGAAGTTTGGTTTGTGTTCAGCCGTGCTCACACGCAGCAGTTCTCTTAAGTGGCTGTCTGTCAAAACGGATCGGTGCTTGTGTAACCCTTCTGTCCATCAGAGTTGGGAGCAACAAAGGCTGGGTTCAGTATCTAGGGGTTCTGTTTCAATAACACAATGCAAAACCGGCTCGAGCCCCCACCCAGTGACCTGGGACAATTACATACCATCCCCCTGGGCACCTCTCAGAGGCAATACTTCCCCTCTTGCAAGCACAGAGTCTGAGTGTAGCAAAAGCCTTCTAATAAAGGAGGGGAACAATGCAGCAATTTGTTGGGGAAACACCACAAATAGGATTCATAACACAAACCATGAGCAAAAGACCCATCCCCAAGTAAGTTTGGCAGTGTCCTTTTCCCCTCAGGGTCTTAAGTCCAGCAACCCAACAGTCACCCCACTCACAGTTTCTGTCCTTGGTCACTGCAGCCCCAGAGTGGTTCTTGAGTCCAGCAACCCAACAGTCACCCCTCCCACAGTTTCTGTCCTTGGTCAGTGCAGCCCCCAGAGTTCAGAAGTTCATCTGCAGAGTTTACCTCCCAGCCTGGGTAGAAGTGGAGGGAGGTATGGGGGCATCTTACATGCTCCGCTGCTTGGGTCGATGGCCAATTGCCACGCCTCTCCATGGGGTTCTGCTGCAGTCCTCACTGTGAGATGCGCCTCTCCGCCAGCCGTCCAGCTAGCCGCTCCCCAGTATGTCTTCAGGGCTCCCCCCACTCAACACAGCACTCAGTGATTTCAGCTCTTAGTAACTTCAGCTCTTTAGTCTCAGACTCAAAGAATACTTTCAAGATAACACTGAACAGCACACTGATACACATGTAACCCTTCTGCCAGGCCAAGTTGATAGCAGCAGGGGCTGGGTTCAGTTCACAGGGGTTCCCTCTCATCAAACCAAATGCAAAACTGGCTCGAGCCCCCACCCAGTGACCTGGGAAAATCTTACACACCCCCTGGGCGCCTCAAAGAGGCAGTACTTCCCCTCTCGCAAGCACAGAGTCTCGGTGTAGCAGAGAATCTTTAATAACATGAGGTAAACGACATCAGTGTTAAATTGGGGAAACACCACAACTAGTGTTCATTAACCATACCATGAGCAAAGACCCACCCCAGCAAATTGGGCCACATCCTTTCCCTCGGGTTCTTGAGTCCCAGAACCCAAACGTCTCTTGAGTCCAGCAATCCACAAATCACCCAAAGTCCAAAAAGTCCAGCCCCAGAGTTCAAAAGTTCATCTGCAGAGTGTTACTCCCCAGTCTGGCTAAAAACGTGCCTGTGTGTGGGGGAAAGAAGTAAGGGGCACCTTACGTGACCTGAAGCTGACTGCCCCACAGGGCTCCGCTCCGCTGTCTCACAAACAGCTCCGCTCTGCACAGCTCACCGTCTCACAAACAGCTCCGCTCTGCACAGCTCGCCTCGCTGTTTCACGAACATTCCGCTGTCTCACGAACGGTTCCACTCTGCACAGCTCGCCTTGCCGTCTCACGAACACTCCGCCAGCCTATCCACGAACAGCACCACTGCACTCTAGATCTTCCGGCTCCCCACTACTTGACACAGTGCTCAGTGATTTCAGCTCTCAGTGATTTCAGCTCATAGTAGTGGGAGCCTTAGTGCTGGTGCACCATAAGGCCAAAGTGAATTCAGCATAGTACCTGTAGCAAGACTCTTAATAGACCCAAAATTAGCTCTGACATTCTACAGTGGAGAGAGACAGAGGTGCAATTGGTGTTTCAGGCCCTCACAAAGAGGCCCACACCATCAGGTACTAATACCTATCTCAAGCCTCTCTCCATTCACAGAGTTTTGGAACCCATGTCCCTTGCCTAGCGAGTGCTACTTAGTTGATGGTGAGTCCCTCCATCATAACAAAAGGCCGAGTACAGTTCCAAGCACAGTTCCCATTGGTAATCAGGGTAATAACAATTTATTCTTCCTGCCCCAATAACAGAGACACTAGGGATCCCACAACAGCCAAAGTGACCATTTGGGCAGTTATGGCCTCATTCTAGGGGGGGTGGGTGTGCCTATGCAAATGAGATCGGCTCCTGAAGTTCTTTTCCACAACTTGCCACACCTCACCACCAGATGGCAGGGTGGAGCTCATCCTGACTCTGCTTACACACAGATACCCTCCCACCAACAGCACAAGAAGAAGAACTCCACATGGACTCCTCCTGAGGGTTGAAATGACAGTCTGGACCTATACAAAGAATGCTTCCACCAACGTGCACAGGCAGAAATTGTGGAAAAACAACATTGCTTGCCTCATAACCTAAGTTGTGCAGAACGCAATGCCATCCACAGCCTCAGAAACAACCCTTACATTACAATCAAAGAGACTGATAAAGGAGGTGCTGTTGTCATCATGAACAGGTCTGACTACCAAAAGGAGGTTGCCAAACAACTCTCCAATACCAAATTCTACAGGCCACTTTCCTCAGATCCCACTAAATACACTAAGGAATACACTAAGAAACTGCACCATCTACTCAGGACACTCCCTAAACTAACACAGGAACAAATCAAGATACCCTTAGAGCCCCGACCGGGGTTATTCCATCTATTACCCAAGATCCACGAACCCGGAAATCCTGGACACCCCATCATCTCAAGCATTGGTACTCTCACTGAAGGACTGTCCGGATATGTGGACTCTCTACTCAGACCCTACGCCACCAGCACTCCCAGCTATCTCCGTGACACCACTGATTTCCTGAGAAAACTACAATGCATTGGTAATCTTCCAGAAAACACCATCCTAGCCTCCATGGATTTAGAGGCTCTCTACACAAACATCCGACACACAGATGGAATACAAGCTGTCAGGAACAGTATCCCTGATTGATGCCACAGCACAACTAGTGCTGAGCTCTGTGACTTTATCCTCACGCACAATTATTTCAAATTTGGTGACAATATATACCTCCAGACTAAAGGCACCGCTGTGGGCACCCGCATGGCCCCACAATATGCCAGCATTTTTATGGCTGACCTGGAATAACGCTTTCTCAGCTCTCGTCCACTCACGCCCCTTCTCTATCTACGCTACATTGATGACATCTTCATCATCTGGACCCATGGGAAGGAAACCCTGGAAGAATTCAACCACGATTTCAACAGCTTCTACCTCACCATCAACCTCAGCCTGGATCAACCTACATGGGAGGTCGTTAACACCACCCTATACCGAAAACCCACCGTCCGGTATGCCTACCTTCGTGACTCCAGCTTCCATCCCGGACACACCACACGATCCATTGTCTACAGCCAAGCGCTGAGGTACAACCACATTTGCTCCAACCCCTCAGACAGAGACCAACACCTACAAGATCTTCACCAAGCATTCTCAAAACTACGGTACCTGCATGAGGAAATAAGGAAACAGATCAACAGAGCCAGACATGTACCCAGAAGCCCCCTGCTGCAAGACAAGCCCAAGAAAGAAACCAACAGAACTCCACTGGCCATCACATACAGTCCTCAGCTGAAACCTCTCCAACGCATCATCAGTGATCTACAACCCATCCTGGACAACGATCCCTCACTTTCACAGGCCTTGGGAGGCAGGCCAGTCCTCGCCCACAGACAACCCGCCAACCTGAAGCATATTCTCACCAGCAACTACACACCACACCATAGTAACTCTAACTCAGAAACCAATCCATGCAACAAACCTCGATGCCAACTCTGCCCACATATCTACACCAGCGACACCATCACAGGACCTAACCAGATCAGCCACACCATCACCGGTTCATTCACCTGCATGTCCACCAATGTAATATACACCATCATGTGCCAGCAATGCCCCTCTGCTATGTACATCGGCCAGACTGGACAGTCCCTACATAAAGGATAAATGGACACAAATCAGATATTAGGAATGGCAATATACAAAAACCTGTAGGAGAACACTTCGATCTCCCTGGACACACAACAGTAGATTTAAAGGTAGCCATCCTGCAGCAAAAAAACTTCAGGACCAGACTTCAAAGAGAAACTGCTGAGCTTCAGTGCATTTGCAAATTTGACACCATCAGCTCAGAATTAAACAAAGACTGTGAATGGCTAGCCAACTACAAAAGCAGTTTCCCCTCCCTTGGTGTTCACACCTCAACTGCTGGAAGAGGGCTTCATCCTCCCTGATTAAACTAACCTCATTATCCCTAGCCTGATTCTTGCTTGCATATTTATATCTTCCTCTGGAAATTTCCACTACATGCATCCGACAAAGTGGGTATTCACCCACAAAAGCTTATGCTCCAATACATCTGTTAGTCTATAAGGTGCCACAGGACTCTTTGCCGCTTTTACACATCCAGACTAACACGATTACCCCTCTGATACTCTTTAGTGATTTCAGTTGTTAGTAGGGGGGCCCCAGTGCTGGCACACTCAGAACCACTTGCCCAAGATAGGCCTAATGCTCGGACCTTGGTATCAGTGATTTCAGCTCTGCAGCATGTAACAAGACTCCAAAGGGAGTCAAAATTAGCTCTGTTATTACGCAGTGGAGGACAAATCAGAAGGGGGCCCATACTATCAGATGCACATACCTGTCCCCTATAAAATCAGGACATCCGGTCACCCTAGTCCCCTCTGTCTTCTGAACAGATTTCAATTTGTCATCTTCCAAAAATGCTATTATTTCCATCTGGGATGTTGCTTCGGCAGTGACTAAAGGCAGCTTCAGACAATCAGCTTCAGCACTAAAAGGGTCAATCAGAAATCTGATCTGAGGTCTTTTCTGCTGCAAATCTTGGAATCTTTCCTCAAAACTGTGCTTTAGATCTTTAATCACACTCGCATACTTAGTTGTGCTCCGTTTTAGGGGTTCTGCTGCATCTTCTTTTGATCTGGCTCAAAGCTGTGATATTGAGGGAAAGTGTGTCAGCTCTCCCTCAAGCATTTGTTTGTGAAACAACTGCAGTTTGTTCATGAACGCAAATACGCCTTGCACTAGATCAGATAGCAACCGGAATTTTCCTTGTAAGTCCACATTTAGTTTATCCAAATGCAGCAGCATGTCTGCAAGAAATGCCAAGTCTAGAACCCATCCAGGATGTAAGCTTGGGGTGTATTCTGTGCTTCTCCTCCATAAACAATTTTACTGGTTCTCGGAGCTTGAAAAAACAGGAAATAACTTACCTCTTGAGAGCCGTCGAACTGCGCAGAGAAATGGCAAATCGGCAGGGAAATCGTCTTCATCCAGTTCTTCAATTACATTTTGAAATTGTCTGTGATTGAGTGCATTTGAGATACTGAATTTTACAATATGCAAGACAGGTTTCATGACGTGATCAAATTTGAGATTTTTAGATACCAGTTGCTCCTGATGAATAATACAGTGAAATGTCCAAAATTTGGGAAAGCTCTCGTCAGACTTACAAAGCCCTACTACTCCATTCGCAGATCCCCACATGGACAGAGCCCTTTCTGTTGCAATGGCAGTGAGCTTCTGTAAAGGGAAGTGACTTTTTGTAACTACCTACATCAACACTTCCTTTAGATCTCATCCGTGCATTCTGTCCTTTAGCGACACAGTGTCGAGGAGTTCTTCCCTTACAACTCAGTCATCAGACACAGTGCGGACAAATACCAAGAATAAGGTTTATCCTGTGCATGGCACGACTCATCCAAAGCGACGCTCAAATATTCACACTGCTGAAGTTGCAAGTGCAGTTGAGATTCGATGTCACTGTTCAGGTCAGAGATTCTGTGTTCTATTGTGTGGTGTGAAAGCTGCAGGCCAGAAATTTTCTTCTGTAGATTCTTGTTCTCTGGTGACAGGATTGAAATCACATCAGTGAGGCATGTTTTTATAAGTTCTCCTACAGAGTAGGGCTTTTTTGCACGGGCTATGTGCCAGGCCACATAATAGGAGGCTAACATTACAGTCAGTGATTGGTGGCAAATCTGGTGGAAAAACTGGGCTTTCACATCCGTTTGTTTTTTCAAAGTTTTCAGTTTTAAGGTGCAGATTTCAGAACCTTGTGGGAATTCTTGATCCATATGTGCATGGCTCGAAGCGAAATGATGCTGCAAGTTTGAAGATTTGAACTTAGAGATACACATCTGGCAAAGAAGACACACGGCCTTACCATTATGTTCAACGAAAAAGTACTTATTCTCCCACTCCTGTTGGAAGCCTCAATTTTCATCTGTGTATTTTCTTTTCTGTTTGCACTTGCCTTCCATTGTTAAATGGTGTAAGAAAAATGTAGATTAAAAATTTCCACACCACCTAGTCACCGTGAGCTTTATTCAAGGAGACACTGGTGCCAGCCAGGGGGTGCTGGACCCCTGGCTCTCTCCCAGGCCCCACCCCCCACTCTACCCCTTTCCCCAAGTCCCCACCCCCACCCCGCCTCTTCCCATCCCCTCCCCTGAGTGAGCCGTGTCCTTGCTCCTCCCGCTCCCTGCCGTCACAAAGCAGCTGATCATGGCAGACGGGAGGCACAGGGAGGGAGGAGCGGAGGGAGGGGTGAGGCTGCACACCGCGTCCTCTTTTCTTCCCGCTCCTCCC
The DNA here is from genome assembly GCF_015237465.2 of Chelonia mydas. Taxonomy (NCBI): domain Eukaryota; kingdom Metazoa; phylum Chordata; order Testudines; family Cheloniidae; genus Chelonia; species Chelonia mydas. Next base: position 43,922,097 of record NC_051245.2, on the reverse strand, counting down.
CAGAGCCTCCTCAACGCCGCAGAACAGCTGATCGCTGCGGGCGGGAGGCACAGGGGAGAGAGGAGGAGGCGCTGATTGGGGGGGCCGCTGGCGAGCGGGAGGTGCTGGGGGATGGAGGGAGGGGGCTAATAGGGCTGACAGTGGGTGCTGAGCACCCACCATTTTTCCCCAGAGTTGGCTCCTAGCAGGAGCTGCATAGTATCTTCTGAAGAGCCACATGTGGCTCCGAAGCCACAGGTTGGCCACCCATGGTATATAAAGATAGATCAGCGGTTCTCAACCCATGGCCCGTGGGCCGCATGCAGCCCAATTAGCACACAGCTGCAGCCCAGCTGAGTGCTAAAAAAAATTCAAATTTTGCCGCTCTGGTCTGATAGGGGCGGGGCTGTCTGAGGGGGAGACAGCATCTGGCAGCCTGCAGGAGGGCTCCTGCTAGCAGGAGGCTGGTGGTGAGTGCAGCATGGGGGCAGGGGGCAGGAGAGTGGGTCTCTGGGCAGGTTTGTTGGGGGAGGGGTTCTGAGCTGTGAGGGGGTGGGAGGTGCTGCGAATTAGGAGTTTGCGGGATGTCAGGTTTTAGGTGGGGCTCTGAGCCGAGGGTCTTGGCTGCCAGCCTGCGCCTGGCACTCCACTCCTGGCCCAATGCAGGGGTCCCAGCTGCCCACCCCTCAGGGTGGGGGTCCGGAGCCCGGCTGCCCAGCCGTGCAGAGGGTTGTGGGGTCTGGCTGCCTGGCCCTGCACCGCAGGGTCGCGGGGTCCCGGTCCGGCTGCCCGGCTCAGTGCAGTGGGGTCTGGCTGCAGGCTGCCTGGCCGCGCACTGCAGGGTCCTGGGTTCCAGCTGCCCAGCCCTAGGCTGTGGGGTCCCAGTCTGGCTGCCTGGGTCCCCACGGCGGGCTCTGGCAGCCAGCTGCCCTGCCCCATACCGTGGGGTCACGAGGTCCGGCTGCCCAGCTCAGTGTGGCAGGGTCTGGCTTCCGGCTGCCTGGCCCCGCAAGGTGGGGTCCAGCTGCCGGCTGCCCAGCCTTGCATGGTGGGGTCCAAGTCCAGCTGACAGCTGCCTGGCCATGCACCATGGGGTCCTGGGTACTGGCTGCTCAGCCCCTCGCCCAGGGCTCCCCTCCTGGCCCCCTCTGTAGAGGGGTCTCCAGTTGGCGGGAGGGGGCTGGGCATAAAGGACTGTAGAAGGTTTTAGGTGGAGTGTGCTGTGTTCTCAACCTGCGGCCCACGTAATATATTGATAAACAGGTTGAGAACCTCTGATATAGATAGATAGATTTACTCCTGGGGGGATTCTGCACCACTGTGCATGTGCAGAATTTATATCCTCCGCAGATTTCTTTGCTTCCCTGGAGAAAAATGACTTTCTGAAAGAGAAGCAAAGGGAAGTCACAAGAGTGGTCATGTGACCGTCCCCAACAGTATGTTTCAGGTGCCCAGGGCAGCTGGCAGAGAGATAAATCACTGTAGGGCACAGAGCGGGACTGGGGAAAACCCAGCTGGTGGCTCCTACCCTGCGCCGGGCTCAGCTGCTAGTCCTGGCTGGGCTGGAGAGGATGGGATTTCCTCTTCCCCTGCATGGCATCCAGGGCCATGTCACACTCACCCCCAGATTTCTCCCGCGGCTGTAGGAAGCTCTGCAAACATCCCTCCCCCGTCCTTTCTGCACCCATCACTCATAAGCTGCAGGGGGAAGGGTCACGGTACAGGGAGCTGCTCCCTCATCCACCTATCCCCCGTACATCCAGAGCCCCTTATACCCAGACCCTCCTGCCGAGCCTCACCCACCCCGCATCCAGAACCCCTCCTGACAAGCCCCACTCCCCCTGCACCTGGACCACCCCGATGAGCCACCCACACCCAGATATCCACCCTACTGAGCCCCAACCAGCTGCACCTGGATCCCCACCCCACTGAGCCCCACTCCCCCAGCATCTGGACCCCCCTCTGAGCCCCCCCATGTCCCACTGCTGAGCTCTATCCCCCCACACACCCATACCCTCCTACTGAGCCCCAACCACCTTCATCTGGACCCCCCTTCAGAGACCCATTACTGTTGCACCCAGAACCCCCCCGAAAAGCCCCTGTGCATCCAGATCCCCCCCGCACCTGGATCCTCCACTGAGCCACCTGCACCCAGATTGCCTCACACAGAACCCTCTCAACCAAAACCTTGATTCCCCCACACTAAGCCCCTCCACACTTGGATCCTGCCTTGCTGAGCCTGCCTGCCCACACCTGGTGCACCTGGCATGGAGGGGCAGGACCCTGCAGGGGTGGCAGCTTTGTATAATTTTTGGTGGTGCCCAGAACGGGTCCAAGTCCTGTCCCTCCCACACCTGCCTAAGGCTCTGGGAGGGAGTTTGGGTGCAAGAGGGAGGAGGGGTCGGCTCTGGGAGGGAGTTGGGCTGCGGGCTCTGAGCTGGGGCAGGGGTGCAGGGTGGGGTGCAGTGCTTACTTTGGGTGGCTCCCGAAAGCCACCTGCACCCCCCTCTGGCAGCAGCTCCTAGATGGGGGACCCATTGGCCACAGCTGGCAGAGTCGGTGCTCGGGGTGGGAGCAGCACACGGAGACACCCACACCCCCAGGGGCTGCAGGGACATGCCGGCCACTTATGGAAGTGGAGTGGGCAGGCAGGAAGCCACCTTAGCCCTGATGCACTGCCAATGGTGGTGGTGGGTCCCCTGGGCCCTTTTAAATTGCTCGGGGGCGGCAGGCAGGGCTGCTGGGGAGGCACGCGGGGGCAGCAGGTGGGGCTGGGGGAGAGACCTGGCCCCAAACTTTGTGGAGCCTGGGCACCACAGGCCCATACAACTCACCGCCCCTGGGGCAGGCCTGGTCCTTGCGCTGCGTCAGGGTTGGGTGCAGCCTCACCATTGAGTCCATGTCCCGGGTGGGAGCTGCACAGTGATCTCCCACCTCTGTGCAGCCTGTGGCCTGTGCTCCCCAATGCTATGCTGGAGCCTTCACATTTAATTGACAAATAAAATTTGCAGAATTTTAAAATATTGTGTGTAGAATTTTTAAACTTTTGGCACAGAATGCCTTCAGGAGTAATAGATAGATAGAATGGGGATAAAAAGAGAAATTGTGGTGAAAGAGGAGATTTTATGCATGTATGGTAGACATGTCCAGTTATTAGAGAATATTGGGATGCAATCAGTAATCAGCTATCACAAATTGTTGGATATTTATTACCAAATTATGTATCAAGGAGTAACAGAACAAATAAACATAAAACACTGGAATACTTTGATCAAAGAAATTAAGTCATCTCAGAATCCATGTCATCTCACAATCCAACTTTTCTCCATTTAATGGTTTGTGATGATACTAGAAACCTTCCTTGAACAGAATGCTATCATTTATTTGAAAAATGCTTTTCAATAGTACACTTTTTAACTTTTGGTTTGATTTCTATAATAATAAACACTTTGCTGAGCAGTTTGCAAAGTTTATAGTACAAATACTTACAACTTATGTACATTTACCACATTATTCAGGTGAAATCACTGTGCCTATTTGTTACATTTTGAACAAAATATGCAAGTTAAAAAACAGTGATACAGAATACTAATTAAGATTAAATAGACAGATGTAGTATAACCAAAATAAGATCATTTTAATGTCACTCATCTTGAATTTGATTTCTTGGCTGGGACTCTTAGAATGCAGTGTTCCTTGACTGATGAGACAATTCTAAAAGCTATATGCAGCACAGATAGATCTCAGTCAAGAAACACACTTCACCTATCTTGGAACTTCTGGGTTTTATGCTATTTTTAATAGATGCCATTTGCCAAACTCAAAACGGGGCCTCCACACTATTAATTGCAGACAGTGTATCTACCTCTAATCAGATAACTGAGTCAATGATGGCTATTCTGCAATGTCCTTACTTCTCTGTAATGGATACAGTCAAAAATTTGTGCATCCAAATCCTTTTGTAATGACAATGTTGGTTGCATCTACAACAGGCTGTTATGCTCACCTCAGTCAATAAATGTAATGACACTGTCTGTGGAATCCTGCAGAGGCTAGATGGCATTATGAGTGGCTCATCTAGTATTAAAATGTACAGGAATTATGAGTGGCTCATCTAGTATTCAAAGCTTTTCTCCCTTATACCAAGAGAAAGACATCGTAGGCATTTACAGCCAATGCCAGGATCATGTACTAAATCAACACTGAAAGCAGCATTTAGTCTAGTGTTCTCTGCCAAAAGGCAGGCTGGCTGCGGAATTCATCACTGTAATACATATAGCTGCCTATCTTCTGAGCAAAGTCAGTATCTCAGCAGATCGTCTGAGCAGTAATTACAATGTCCAGCACAAATGGTACTTCAAGAACTTTATAGTTTAAGTCCTTTTCTGCAAATATGGAATGGCTCAGATAGACCTGTTTGCAAATGTCAACAGTTTTGTCTAGAGGAGGAAAAAAGTTATAGTTCTCTGACTGATGCCTTCTTCTTGAACTGGATGCAAGAAATTTCTGGTTTTGTTTGTCCCCATTATGTCTGCCCCAGAGAAATCTCTGAACAAAAAATTGTCCAAGTGGCCCAGATTTGTATGTAGACCTGGTATGGTATGACCTTGCAGATACATCAGTTGTAGAACACATTCCATTAGTTCACAGTGTTAACAGCAGTCAGGATTTCAGGGCAAGCTATTCCTTTGACCCCTCTCCAGACCCTCCATGGGCATGCTTTTCAGGTGACAGACCCACCACCTGCACGTCTCTCAAAGTGGAATTCCATCCCATCTTTAGATTGGGTCCCCAGATTTCAGCACCCCTGTTTACCAACTCTCTCTCTTCAGCAGCTCCAACTGGGTTTGGCCCCTGCTACAGACTTCCTTCTGAGGGCTGTGAACAGGAGGTAAACACAGGGACTCCAAACAGATTCTTCAAAACACAGCATTACTGATTTATCCATATGAACATAACCAACAGAGAGGAAAAGGGTTAAAACAACAAAAAGGCCTATCTGCATATTATCGATCTTAAGCTTAGCATTTCCCTTAAGTCTTAGGTAGGCCTGACTGAGTCATGGTACTCCAATATCTGGGAGAGCAGGGTCACTGCCTCCTTCTGTTTCTCTCAGATTGAGGAATGACGCTTTTAACCCCTCCCAATACCTTTGTTTCATTTTTCCCACTTGGAATCTGACCACCACACTGGGTTATCAAACAGGCTGTTGATCAGAGAATGGTAGGGATAAACCTTCAAAGGAGCAGCCGTGTTAGTCTGTATTCGTAAAAAGAAAAGGAGTACTTGTGGCACCTTAGAGACTAACCAGTGGATTTGTGCTGGAAATGGCTCTACTTGATGATCACTTTAGATAAGCTGTTACCAGCAGGAGAGTGGGGTGGGAGGAAGTTTTGTTTCATGGTCTCTGTGTGTATATAATGTCTTCTGCAGTTTCCACGATATGCTATGCATCCAATGAAGTGAGCTGTAGCTCACGAAAGCTCATGCTCAAATAAACTGGTTAGTCTCTAAGGTGCCACAAGTACTCCTTTTCTTTTTTCAAAGGAGCTGACACCTATGTCATGGCCTGCTTTATCTACAGTCATTGCCTGTCTTCCTGAAGATGAGTAAAACCACCAGGACTGAGTTAACTCTTTGCATCCATGTAGCAGACAGCATGATAGTAACTGGATAGAAGTACACATCATATTAATTAAAAAAACAGGTATTTCCCACATTCTTCACAGAACTGAATGTAAAGAGTTGCACACAGGAAGCGATTTGCAGTGTACAACAACTTACTGGTCCTCCAAAACCTGGAACAATGCTGCATATTCTGGAGCACCATCTATTGACACATTTTTCTATATACGTATATAGAACTATATTTCACTTGTAGAGCATTCTCTTAATGCACAATGGCCTTTACAGCATACATATCTCTATTACTGAGATCTGTAAGGCTGCTATCTGACACTCTTCGTACATTTACTCAGTTATTCCTGTGACTCAGCTTCTGGGTTTAATGCTTATTCAGGAGAGTAGTTCTACAGTCTTTTATTTAACTAGCTGTTCAGACCCATCTCCTGTGAGTGTTGTTACTGCTAGTTAATCTTCCAAAAGTGGAGATTTATGCTACAATTTTTGAAGAAGGAAAAGAAGAAATTGTGGTTATTCCAGGGGTTGTCAGCATAGATCCATACTTCCTAACCTCTGTCTCCACTTTTTAAGAGTCTAAGATACAGATTCTTATTAGGTGGAAGGAACTGAAGAGGCTCAAGCCTGCAGCTCCTTATATTACCACATAACCAAATATTCAATAGAGGTTGAGAGCATGTGCATGGTTCTAAGTCACTACTTTATATCAGGTTCCAGTTTCAATGTAGAGGGTCCATGCACACTTAAGAGTGAAGTTCTATGTAAATTAACAATATATTTGAATAATCAGTCACTGGTAATTATCTTTTTATCTTTCAATATATGCAATTCTTCACCTCCCCCATCTTATTCCTCCTCCCAGTTGGAAGCAGGCATCTACATGAAGGGAAGTCTTCATGTTATAACCTTCTTCTCTCAGTAGGAAATGCATCTTCCCATGCATCTTAGGACGGTGATGATGAGTGGTGATGGCAAGTCATATTGGCAGCAGGCACAACCATTCAGGAGACCATTGACATTATGAGTCTATGCCCTTGTGGGATACAGCCACTCCAGACAGATAACTAATTGCCCTCTATGACGAGATAACTGGCTCTGTGGATGAGGGGAAAGCGGTAGACGTGTTGTTCCTTGACTTTAGCAAAGCTTTTGACACAGTCTCCCACAGTATTCTTGCCAGCAAGTTAAAGAAGTATGGGCTGGATGAATAGACTATAAGGAGGATAGAAAGTTAGCTAGATTGTCGGGCTCAACGGGTAGTGATCAGTGGCTCCAGGTCTAGCTGGCAGCCGGTATCAAGTGGAGTGCCCCAAGGGTCGGTCCTTGGGCTGGTTTTGTTCAATATCTTCATAAATGATCTGGAGGATGGTGTGGATTGCACCCTCAGCAAGTTTGCAGATGACACTAAACTGGGAGGAGAGGTAGATACACTGGAAGGTAGGGATAGGATACAGAGGGCCCTACACAAATTAGAGGATTGGGCCAAAAGAAATCTGATGAGGTTCAACAAGTCCTGCACTTAGGACGGAAGAATCCCACGCACCGCTACAGACTAGGGACCGAATGGCTCGGCAGCAGTTCTGCAGAAAAGGACCTAGGGTTACAGTGGACGAGAAGCTGGATAGGAGTCAACAGTGTGCCCTTGTTGCCAAGAAGGCCAATAGCATTTTGGGATGTATAAGTAGGGGCATTGCCAGCAGATCAAGGGACGTGATCGTTCCCCTGTATTCGACATTGATGAGGCCTCATCTGGAGTACTGTGTCCAGTTTTGGGCCCCACACTACAAGAAGGATGTGGAAAAATTGGAAAGAGTCCAGCGGAGGGCAACAAAAATGATTAGGGGACTGGAACACATGACTTATGAGGAGAGGCTGAGGGAAATGGGATTGTTTAGTCTGCGGAAGAGAAGAATGAGGGGGGATTTGATAGCTGCTTTCAACTACCTGAAAGGGGGTTCCAAAGAGGATGGATCTAGACTGTTCTCAGTGGTAGCTGATGACAGAACAAGGAGTAATGGTCTCAAAGTTGCAGTGGGGGAAGTTTAGGTTGGATATTAGGAAAAACTTTTTCACTAGGAGGGTGGTGAAACACTGGAATGCGTTACCTAGGCAGGTGGTGGAATCTCCTTCCTTAGATATTTTTAAGGTCAGGCTTGACCAAGCCCTGGCTGGGATGATTTAGTTGGGGATTGGTCCTGCTTTGAGCAGGGGGTTGGACTAGATGACCTCCTGAGGTCCCTTCCAACCCTGATATTCTATGATTCTATGATAACAGCTTTATATCCACTCTCCCTTCTCTGAAAATGATTTTTAGCAGGAAGAGGAGATGGTTTGTAGCATTCAAGTATACATTTCATTTTACAGAATTTTAATGTAAACTTCCGCACAGCATTATAATGCAATGCAGATCAGACTGTGGGTAGATTTTATTAGCCAGTATAGGAGCTATAATTTCAATTTTTTAACATTCACGTGACTATTTTTGTGGTTTATATTTGAATTCTCTTTGTGATTTGTGGTTTTCCCTTTCTAGTAATAAATGTTCTTGACTGATTGTGTAGACTTATGGTTGTGGCTAACTGTATTGTTTCCTCTTTCTTGAATGTGTTCCTGTGCTCTATTAAAATCTTGGTGTTACAGCATCGATAGACATACCATAGATAGAGACATTTTCTTTACAATTTTGAGGAATCAAAATAATTTGGGGTGTAATTTCTCATTACTGTGGTCAAACCAAAAGTGAATTTCTGTGGGACTGTTTTGTAAAATTAGATTTGTCCAGTTACAAAGCATGTAACTAAGCATCTAAGCATGCACAAATGTTGTTCTCACTTTTTGCACTTGAAAAACTTATAATCAGCTACTTTTTAAAGCTTCAGACTTGCCATAGTCCTCAACGCCTAGTACCTTTGAGATGTCTGAAGGAATTCTGTTTACAAATAACTAAAGGCCAGATGGTGGCTGGCCTTTACATGGCCTCTCCCACCCCATGCACACGTAAGAATTGCAGTTGCTGTAATGGGTGAGTGAAAGAATTGATCTGTGAACCACCAAATGGAGGAGCAAGCACCATGATTCTTGACTCAACCAACCTACAAAGTCAGGAGAACATTGCTCATATGAAGGGATGTAGCAGCGTGTGCCTCTTGGAGACCTGAATCACCTTCAGTGTGAGGTGGTATCAGTTGTCTCTCTAATTACAATTTTGGTTTCAGTTATACTTCTTAGTATATATATTCTTATTGTATTAATTAAACTCAAATTATACCCTAATCTTTTCCCACTCCTGTGTTGTGTCTAAATTTAACAGATTTCATTTTCATATTTTTTCCAGCTTTCCAAAGAGGGATTCTCTAGCATCTTGAATGCTGCCAATATCAATTTCTTGCTTTAAGCCCATGCCATCTTTTATTAACCAAAAGTCTCTGCTTTCAGGAAACAGTTGTGGGCATGATAAAATAGGTACTTAAAGAGTCCTGGAATGCATTGATACAGCCCAAGTTGAAAGATGTGCCATAAGTGGTCACATCAAAGTGTAAAAACGTTGCTATCTACATGCACTAAACCATCACAAGGACAAACAACCACTTCATGCAATCAAGTGCCCTGCCTCACTTTGTGTAGACGCACCTTTAGAAAAGTTGCTAAATTCTATAAAAGATATTTACAAACAGTAGATTTAAGTTTGCATTTTATCTTACTTGCATTACAATTTGAACCACATTAGCAACACAACCTGTTCAAAATTGTTGTAAAACATAGATATGCCAGAACTTAACAATTATTCAAAATAGAGGCAGTTTTAAAAACAATACCTTCACTGCTACCATTTGATTGACTAGCCCTCTAACTACAGTAGCATAACTGGAAAACATAGGATGTGACAATGTGGACATAAATGACGTTACAACAGCATGGGAGACTGGAACTGTTTGAAAATGATTTAAATTCTCCCAATATGCTAGGCTTCCTAGACAGTGATGGGACTTGGGTTTCTCAAAAAGACTTAGCATTAGAACTAGCTTATGCAAAGTGTTTAAACATTTGGATTCCATTCAAGAGGATGTAATTATGGTTAAGCCTTAAGCACTTTTCTTTCTGTAGGAGTCACAAATTAGGTGACAGGAATGTTTAAGCAAACATTTTAAAGAACATTTCTGCTGTTTAGGGCATTAATAGACAGACGATGATTTATCCAGGTGTGGGTGAGATCACTGTACAGTGGTTCAAATTACTCATTTCAGGAAGGACCCTGAGGTTTGTGATGGGCAATTGTTATTTTCTCTGAGGGCACTCACAGGTGGGGTTCCACAGGGTTTCATCCTGACACCTCTCCTATTCAACATTTACTGTATATGAGGCTGCTAGTGGAGATTGTGAAAATGTTTTGAACCATACTAACATTAGTTTGATGATAATACTTAGCTTTGTGTCTCCTTCTCACTGAACCTGGATTCTGTAGTTTTCTTTTAGAGTAGCAGCCGTGTTAGTCTGTATCCGCAAAAACAAAAGGAGTACTTGTGGCACCTTAGAGACTAACAAATTTATTTGAGCATAAGCTTTCGTGAGCCAATGCATGCATTTTCGTTTTGTAGTTTTCTTGTTTTCTTAGTGCCTGGCTGAATTAGGATCCTGTCTGAAAACTAGCTGGCACAGGCTCACTCTGAATAAGTTGTAGATGATACTGGTGGGCAGGAAAAAACATATTGAGGAATCTATGGAAGTTATCTCACCACTACACATTACAATGAGATAGCAAATCTAGCTTTTAACTGGTTTGCCAGCTCAGATTCTTTTTAGATATAGCACTGCTCATAGATTCCCAGATGACAGCAGTGTCTCAAAGTTTTTTTTTCCATCTTTAGCTGGCCCTGGGATGATGATTATTAATTATTTGTATGATCATAGCACCTAGGTGTCCCAGTGATGGACCAGGACCCCACTGTGCTATGTGCTTACAATTGCAGAACAGACAGTCCCTGCCCCCAAAAGTTTACAATCTAAGTATAAAACAGAAGACGAAAGATGGAAACAGACCGACCGATGGGGGCATACAAGGAAAAAATGAGACAGTATTGGTCAGCATGACAAGCTGTAGTGTCAGGACACCGGCAGCCTAACTGTCGTCAAGGAGTGAAACCATTCCTTTCCTTAAGATACGATTTTGACTGAATTCCTCCTGTTGGGTCAATCTTGAGTTTTTCCTTTTTAGGGTGATACATCCCTTTCTGAGTAAGTCCTCGGCACTATGTCCATCAGGGATCACAAAGACCTGAGATACTGATTCCACAGTTTTATTGTCTCAAAAGAACTAATACTAGTAGGAAGATTGGATATATTTACTGGTATGTATTACACATTGACATTTTTTCATTTGTGCATTATTAAAGCAAAATCAGATTGATATTTACAGTCATCTCCTGAAGAGTTTCTTTCTGAATACCTGACAGAAACAGTCTATAGCTTTCCTCTCTGGACACAATTTCACATTGGAAGCTATGTTTGATTTACAGTTGTTGAATTGCATTAGCATTTAACCTACATGATAGATAGAAGTTACCTTTTATTGGAGTATCTCTCTTTTCGAACCAGTTTTTCTCTGAGATGATGTTCTTCCATCCTAGCTTTTATGTCTGGTATAGTCATATTTTCCACACCACTCTGCATGTGTCTGGTCCAATGGTTGAATGCAAAGGAATGCATTTCCTTCTGCATACCTGATTTGGAGTACAAAACTTATATCATCCTCAGCCTGACTGTCTCTGGCTGTTTGCTACTGCGTCAACATTTCCTCACTTTTCCCACCAGCTCTAAGTTTTGGCATTCAAGAAGTCACCATAATTTTCCAGGGTCCATGAGATGGCTTTGTACAGTGTCTTTGGTCCTCCATGTTTGGAGAATGTTCGGGTTTGTAGAGGCTCTCCTCAAACTTTGTTGTTTCCAAATTTAGGACTTTTTTAGAGACTCCTAGGATTCCTGTTATTAGAGAAGGGATCATTTTAATTACTTATTCTGCTTCTCTGACAATTGTGAAAGTAGAATGAATTCTATTGAAATTATAATTCATTAAAGAAATGCTGCTTGAAGAGTTTGTTGAAATAAAGTTGTCAGGAAGAGAAACATTAAGGAGTGTGAGACAATGGGTCCTCAAACGAATTAACTTAGAGCTCCTACTGAGCTAGAAGATTGGTAAACATTAGTATGCAAATAAGATATGTATGTATATTTGTCAGTTTCTGCTTCCTTTTGTCTCTTATGTTAAATTGGCTTTGGCTTAATTGTATAAATAAGATAGCATGAGCCTCAGAGAGGGGCTCACATATCTGGGTGCATTGGCAAAGCGCTTTGCTAATAAACAGAGTGGTCTGACAAATTATGTGAGTCCTGAATCTGACTTTAACAATTTGGAGGTTCCACCGAGATGGCAACCGTCTTCACTGGGGCCGTGTGACTCCTGACTGTTCTTAGGATGGCCGTGGCAAGCCGGCACCTGGGCATTTGGCCCGAGCAGTCCTCCGCCAGAACGGAAGGGTGCCTGACCACAGTGAAGTCTATGCCATCGAACCTGTTGGTTCCCACTCTGTTCTGGTAGAGATCCCAGGATCTGACATCAGGAATCTGGTCAGGTAATTATTTCTGTGTTTTGTCCGGACTGAGGACTGTCTTGTCTCTGTGTCTGTCCGTCCTCCCTGTGGTGTGTTTGAGTCTGGGTGCCGTCTCCGTCCGGGGATCGGCTGACCAAAGGGTTCCTGTCCCCACGGTCTGAGTGAGTGAAATCTGCACAATTGCAGCCGCACCGCGCCTTGGGTAAAACCCTTGGTGTGAAAGCAAGGGCGATTGAGGCAGTAGCCTGTGGGCTCCTTTTGTGTGTTGCACCGGGCATCGCTCTGATGAACCCGACTTTCCTTCTTGTGTGATTGGTGTGTAAAGTCCTCCTGTATGGGTAACCAGATGTCTAAGTCAGGACAGTTCCCTAAAGGAACGCCGGCTCATTTTATGTATTTTAGGAAGAGTCCGGACTCATGTAAATTTCTGGAAAAATGGTCTAGGCTAACTCAGGAGAATCCCAAAATTCAGTGGCCACTGTTAGGATCTTGGGACAAAGACTAAGTAGACGTCTTAAAAGACAAACTCAGCCAACCTAAAACTAAGTTGGCAAAAGGAGAGGTTGATTGTTTCATGCAGTGGTGGGAAGAGGCAAATCATAGGTGGACAGAATCAAAACTTGCCCCTCTCAAAGATTCTGGCTTCTATCCCACCAGATGCAACTCATTTTACTGTTGTTGATTTGTGCTCTGCTTTCTTTTCTGTGCCGGTTCACCCTGACTCCCAGTTCCTGTTTGCCTTTTCTTACAAGGGGCAACAGTACACATGGATCGCACTGCCCCAGGGGTATACTGAAAGCCTGTCATATTTTTCCCAAGCATTAGCCCGAGACCTTGCTGACCTTGTTTTCCCGTCCAGGTCCACACTAGTCCAATATGTAGATGATCTACTCCTCTGTTCCCCTTCATTGTCTGCCTCTGAAACTGACTCTTTAGTGCTCCTTACTGCCCTAGCAAATAAGGGTCACAAAGCTTCTCGCTCTAAACTACAACTCTGTCAAGCTTCTGTCACATACCTTGGCTTTCTCCTCTCCCAGAGTTCCCGTGCACTTTCTCCCACCCGTGTCCAAGCTATCCTTAGCTTTCCCCGACCCCGCTCCCCACACCAGGTCCGGAAGTTTTTAGGCATGGCTGGATTTTGCAGACAATGGATTCCCCAATTTGCCTCCCTTGCAAAACCTCTCCAGGAACTCACTCGATTCTCTGTGCCTGACCCCATGCTGAGGCCAATTCTGCCTTTGTTTCCCTCAAACAGGGTTTGGCTTCTGCCCCTGCCTTAGGGCTGCCTGACTATTCTAAGCCTTTTACCTTTTTCTGCCCTGAACAATCTGGATGTGCACTTGGAGTTCTCACTCAGATGCACGGAGAAAAGAACTGCCCAGTGGCTTATTTCTCTGCCATGACCCTGTTACCCAAGGCTTACCCCGCTGCCTGCGTGCTGTGGCTGCTGCAGCGCGCCTAGTCGAAATGTCTGATTCCCTTGTTCTCCGCTCTCCTCTTACCGTCCTGGTCCCTCACTGACCTCACCCTGCTCCAAGACTCTGCCCCAGAAACCGAGAAAGAATCCTGGGTTGCCCAAGGTTGCTCTCTATATCCTGATTCTTTTTGGAGCTCGCCTACTGGTGCCTTTGTAGCCCCCTTTTCACTCTACCCGTCTCTGGCCGCCCTGCTACACGGTGTTTTGCATGTCGGAAAGGAGGGGATAGTCTCTGCTGTAACTAAGACAGGATGGTGGGCCCCCCCATTTTAGCTCTTTTGCAGCCCGCCACTGTGCAGCCTGTACCGTTTGCCAAAGCCATAATATTGGTAAACCTGTAAAAGTGGCCCAGGGGTTCCAGGGCCTGCCTCAAGCACCGTTCTTGCATTGGCAACTTGATTTTGTACAAATGCCTAAGTGTCAACAATATGAATTTATATTGGTTATGGTATGTTTATTCTCTGATTGGACTGAAGCTTTTCCTTGTCGCAAGGCTGACTCACTGTCTGTTGCCAAATGTTTGTTAAATCATATTATGCCTGCCAAGGGAATTCCTGCTATTCTGTCCAGTGATTGGGGTACACATTTTACTGGACAACTTGTTCAACACCTGGACCGTATATTGCGTATCAAATACCTGTTGCACTGTCCCTACCACCCACAGAGTGCAGGTGCAGTTGAAAGACGAAATGGTGTACTTAAGAATAAGCTTGCTAAAATCTGTGACTCTACAGGATTAAGCTGGCCAGTAGCCTTACCTTTAGCCCTTATGGACATGAGATCCACTCCATCCCAAAGGCATAAATTAAGTCCCTTTGAAATTGTTATGGGATGCCCTATGCGAGCTATGACTACCATTACTCCCGTTCCAGATTTGAACTTGACTCAGAGTGAGCTCCTTCAGTATTGCAAGGGACTAATGCAAGCTGTAAGTCACTTCCATTCACAGGTTCGAGCTGCCTGGCCCACGGAACCCACCTCCGACGCTTGCCACAACCTCAAGCTAGGTGATTGGGTCTGCGTACGGCGCCATTATCGAAAGCACGCCTTGGAGCCCCGGTGGAAGGGTCCTCATCAGGTACTGCTTACTACACAAACAGCTGTTAAACTATCTGGCATCGCAGCGTGGATACATGCTTCACAGTGTAAGAAGGCACCATCCCCAGAGAACCAATCATCACCTCAGGACAACGCAGAGTCAATTTTGACTCCAGAAGAAGATGCAGAGGAACAGTCTGCAATACCTTACAATCTACGCTCTCATAAGGGTTGCCAGAAGCAGACGCTGTTCCTCGGCTGCTGGTATCTTACGGTCTGGGGAGACCATGATGACAATTCTTTTATCCAGCAGCAGGTGTGGATAGCTCAGACCCTTAATATTTCTAATTGCTGGGTCTGCAGCCACATCCCAGCCCACTCTCAAACTGGTGTTCCTGTCCTGGCTATCCCACTCAAATCCCCAGACCTCACTGGAGGGCCTCATCCGTTTAACAAAATATGGAAAAGCAATGACACTTGGGAAGCGGTGGGAATAAATGCATCTAAATGGATAAGTGTGGTGGAGGGAAAAGGTCATTGGTGTTGGGTGTGTAATGGGACAGGGCTGGATCTGGGGAAAAGCCATTGCCTTCAGCATATTGTGGCCAATGGTGTATGGGATTATTCAAACAAAACTAAAAAGTGGCAGGCTGGGTATGGAGATATGAATTTTTTCTCAACCTGGGATCAAACAGAGAAATCAATCTCATGTTCCCCCTACAGTAACCTTAGTGAAAACAATACAATCTTTCAATGTCATGCAAATAACACCACTCCTCGTAAGGAGAATTACCCTGTACCCTTTGGGGGATACTACTCCTCCTTTGCAAACACCTATATGACAAATGGGTGCAACCGACCCTTCCCGGCCTTAATAGGCCATCACTGGGTGTGTGGGACCAGAGCTTATACCGCACTACCAGCTAATTGGTCAGGAATCTGTTATCCCGCCCAACTCTTCCCACAATTCCGAGTGCTAGGAACCTTCCCTCGAGAATGCCTCCGCAATTTCAGGCGAAAAAGAAGGCACTTAACAGATGTCCAATGGTATGTAAATAACATAAGCCCCTTAACCTGGGAAGAGGCCATTGGCGGTTCCTTCATATCATTAGGGAGAGTAATACATCATGCAAAAAGGCTCCTAAGGTTACAAGCACTAGTTGAAATAATGGCAAATGAAACCGGAGAAAGTTTAAGAGCCCTGGCCAAAGAAACAGGGGCAATCCGACAGATGGCCCTCCAAAATCGTCAGGCATTGGACATAGTACTGGCGGCAAAAGGAGGGACTTGTGCTCTTATTGGAAAAGACTGCTGTGTGTATATACCAGACAACACCAACGAGGTAATAGATCGTGCTAGCCACTTAGAACAAATCGCATATCTTCCCCACGAAGAGCCAAGCTCTTTATGGAAGTGGCTAAGTAACCTTTTCAATTTCTCTGGCATAGGAAACTGGTTGTTTCAGGGAGCCCTAATTCTCCTGTTTGGAATCCTAATAATTTTTGTATGTTTTCAGTTACTTTCCTGTTGTATCCAAAATTGTGTCAGGCATGCTACACAGATAGCTGCCCCAAACCAGAGTGCTAATTTGATGATTTTAAATATCACTGAGGAACAAAGAGATAAAGAACGATTGATATGTGCAACCCAGTAATTGTTGGTCATTGCGTAGCTTGACTAAAAGGAGGGATTGTGAAAGTAGAATGAATTCTATTGAAATTATAATTCATTAAAGAAATGCTGCTTGAAGAGTTTGTTGAAATATAGTTGTCAGGAAGAGAAACATTAAGGAGTGTGAGACAATGGGTCCTCAAACTAATTAACTTAGAGCTCCTACTGAGCTAGAAGATTGGTAAACTTTAGTATGCAAATAAGATATGTATGTATATTTGTCAGTTTCTGCTTCCTTTTGTCTCTTATGTTAAATTGGCTTTGGCTTAATTGTATAAATAAGTTAGCATGAGCCTCAGAGAGGGGCTCACATATCTGGGTGCATTGGCAAAGCGCTTTGCTAATAAACAGAGTGGTCTGACAAATTATGTGAGTCCTGAATCTGACTTTGACGCAGTCTTGTTTGAGAAGGGATTCTTACTCATGTACCACCTCCCATCAGATCTGAAAGGGTGGGGGCAACATTTTTCAATTACTGTTTTTTCTTAATGGTCTTGCCATATCATATAAATATTTTGGAGCCTCTATTATTGTTGTTACATTTAAATTTGAGGAGAATTCTGTTTCCCGCTCATCCAGGAAGTGAAATGGGACATTCTAAAGGGCACCATGACACTGGCAGTAGGTCTCAGAATGAGGGTGAATTCTCAGTGCCAAAAATCTTTGAAAGCTAGAGATTTCACCCAGTCTCATACTAAGGAACTGAGACTCAAAAAGCAGGAATCCAGTCAAATGATATCAAATGAGAAGCAGAATTACAGGTGATTAGTTATTTCTTTTTTTGACGTGGTCCTTACAGTACAATTGTCCAGTTTAGATATGGTATGTTGTGTATTTGGAATTACTTGAAGCTTCAACCAATGCAGAATAAAGTTGCCCACCTTTAAGTAGGGCAGGCAAACATGAGCACGTAATTGCTGTGCCTTGGTGCTTTCAATTTACATCAAGATATCATCTATAAAACTACCCAAGACTTGGCTATTTCAAAGACTGCTTCCATCCCCAAGTCCTGTCACAGAGGCTGCTATCTGCCATAGTGCTTTTGCTACCTATCCACGGACATGAGGCAGGATGGAGGTGAGCATTCTTGCTGGCGGTCCCTTGACTCTGGAAATTATCCTTTTGAGGTATTCCAGCACCTCAGTTTGATGATTTTACAATGTCATGCAGGATGCATTTATTCAATTTCTAGTCAGGAGGAAGGGAGGGAGTACCAGCAACAGACTTTATTTGTCTCAGTCACTGGTAACAGGGGTTTGTTATTAACTTGTGTAATAGTTGCCCAGGAATCACAATGAGTAATTCAATATAAGGAAATAAGATAACCTACATAAAACACCAAACCCTTTCCCATTTCTCCAGGAAAGACTGTATTTGGGGCATGTGAAGAGTACAAAAAATCCCAAGCCAACTCCACCCGCCATTAGTGAATGTGGCTTCATTATTGCAACATGGGATTTACATGTCCTTCAATGCCAATTAAATCCTTTCCTGGGCTGGGTGACTGAAATCGAAAAATACATTTTAGGTGTGTCCTTTTTGAAAAAACAAGGGAAGGAATTTTGGAAACGAAAGGCTGTGTGAGAGTTAGGACAGTGGAGAAGAAAGTGAAACGGCAGGATGGGTTAGTGATTAGTTGCTTGTCCCTTTGACTCCCCAATGAGGGGAGAATCCCCTTACGTTGTTTTGGGATTACAGATTTGTGGCAAGGAAAAACAGGATGATGTGCCAAGAAATGGAAGAGAAGCTAAATCGTGTGACCCAGCGAGACAGTGGGTGTTCAAAGACAAAAAGAAGAGTGAAAGCCGAGGTGCCCCAGAACTGGCAGAGATGGAGGAACTGACCCTCCTCCTTTACTCCCTGTTATCCCAGAGGTGGCCGCGCTCCATAACACTTTCGCCCGGGCATTCCACCCGCCAGAGCCAGCAGCTGTGGAGTCAGGCGAAGGGATTGACTTCGAATTACCCCTCGCTGCAGAAAAGGCGAGACTCCAGTTAAATCCCCCTGACAGAAGCGATTAGGAGGGTAACGTGTCGATCAGGCCTCAGCCGGCACAGACTCTTTTCTCCCGAACTGTTGCTTTTATTTTATTTCCCTCCAACTGCGCTTGCGCCTGCTCCCAGGACAAGCCGACCCCAGCTCCCCCTCCCCTTGGCCGTCGGGCCGTCGTGACTCTGAACGGCGCACGTGCGGCTCCCCGCGTCCCCCAGTTGAGCCTGACGTAGGCTACGGACCGGTGACAACTGAGGAAGGGGAGCAGGGGGAGCTCAGTCTGGCAGCGTGGGGGAGGGGAGGAGCGGGCGCCTGCGCCCCAAGCCGTTCACAGCAGAGGAGCCGGAGGAGGGGTGGGGACAGCAACTAGCCAGGGGGCGGGACAGGGCCCTAGGGCGGGGTGAGATGCCGCAGCAGCCGCGTCGCTTGTAAACAGAGCCTGCTTCTGCCCACGTGATCGTGCGAAGTACCTGTACTGGGAGCTGTATTGTCCGCGGCGGCGCCCGCCCGGTGCAGGACGCTACCGCGGCGGGAGGCGGGGCCGGCGCAGCCCGCGTCGCGCGCGCTGGGCAACGAGCCGCAGCAGGAGGCCGAGCTCGCGAGCGGCTGTTTCCCCCCCCGGCCGGGCTCCGGCGCATCCTTCTCCCCCAAGATGGCTGAAGGCGGGCAGTGAGCCGGCGGTGGATGCGGATGCCTAGCGCGGGCGCGTAGCGGGACACCATGTCCGCCTTCGCTCTGGAGGAGACGCTGGAGGCGGACTGGGTGGCGGTGAGGCCCCACGCCTTCCTCGAGGGAGAGAAGCACAAGTTCGCGTTCATCGTGGCCTGGAACGAGATCGAGGGCAAGTTCGCCATCACCTGCCACAACCGGACTGCTCAGCGGCAGCGCAGCGGCTCGCGGGAGTTGCGCCGGGGCAGCCCCGGGGGGCCGGAGCGCAGGGCCCCTGCCCAGGCCGGCGTCCCCGCGGCCCGCCGGACCCCGGCCTGCGGGGCGGACTCCAGCCCGGCCAGGAGCGCCTCGCATCCCCGTGCGGACTCGCTGCTCCGGAGCTCTGAGAAGGGCGCCGCGGCCGGGGCAGAGGCGATGCTGAAGAGCCCGCTGCGGACGAAGGCCAGTCCAGTCCGGAGGCCGCCGCGCAGCACGGAGGCGGCGGCGCCGAGCCCAGCAAGTGCGGCCGAGGAGATCGAGGTGCTGGAGCTGGTGAAGGATGAACCCGCGGCCCCTCTGCTCTTGCTGCCGGGACCCATCCAGCAAGGTACCGAGCCGGCCGCAGACGCGGACTCTCCGGGGGAGGAGTGCAGCTGGGCCGGCCTCTTCTCTTTCCAGGACTTGCGGGCCGTGCATCAGCAGCTGTGCTCGGTGAACTCGGAGCTAGAGCCCTGCCTGCCCGTCTTCCCTGAGGAGCCCTCGAGCATGTGGACTGTGTTGTTCGGGGCCCCGCAGCTGTCCGAGCAGGAGATGGACGCGCTGTGTTACCAGCTACAGGTTTACCTGGGCCATAGCTTAGACACCTGCGGGTGGAAGATCCTCTCCCAGGTGCTCTTCACCGAGACCGACGACCCTGAAGAGTACTACGAGAGCCTGAGCGAACTGCGGCAGAAGGGCTACGAAGAGGTGCTGCAACGTGCCCGCAAACGCATCCAGGAGGTGAGGCCCCAACACAGCTAGGACCCCTCTGCTTAGCCTCCACTTTGTGTCACTCCCTGTAACTCTGCTACCTCCCTCACCACCCGTACAATTGTACAAGTTACATAGAAAACTAGTGTAGAAGAGGAAAACTTCACTTTGGGTGTAGCTAAAAGGTAAAACTTCAGAGATGGAAAAACTGGGCTAGACCTTGCTGGATCCAGAGCCATATTTGGATTGTTTCAAGTGCTCATTGTGTCAGGGGCCGGACTTCTGTGATGTCCTAGGAGCAGCTAGATTCTAAACAGTAGAATTTAGAGGTTTGTGGATAAAAATTTGCTGGATCTGGCAAGACCTACATGCCAGATATATGTTTTTTGCATTGTTCTTGCTTCAGGAAGTGTTGGAGTCTGGATTTTTCTGTTTGAGTGAGATTAGCAACATGTGTTTGGGAGCTAGAGGTAAAAAAAAATGTAGGGTCCAACAGATTTTGGGTACACATATGTGTCTTTGCAGTGCTAGTGAGCAGTGTGTCGATTTTTTTCAGTAGAATTGGAATTGCATGTCTCTTTAGCTAGAAGAATTCTGGGATTTGGGATTTAAAAAAGACCTGGTTCAAAAAGAATCTACTTTAGGGGGGAGGGATAGCTCAGTGGTTTGAGCATTGGCCTGCTAAACCCAGGGTTGTGAGTTCAATCCTTGAGGGGGCTGTTTAGGGATCTGGGGCAAAAATTGGGGATTGATCCTGCTTTGAGCAAGGGGGTTGGACTAGATGACCTCCTGAGGTCCCTTCCAACCCTGATATTCTATGATTCTGTGATACTTTATGTTGCTGTTGTGCCAGTTTGCAAAAGGGTCTACATTTTTAATTTATTTTTTTTAAAGTCCACTGGGACCTGCTATTTTTGTTTTGTTTAGAGGGTAGAATTTGGGGGACTGGAGTTAAAAATACCAGGATCCAGGTACAAGATTTTGTTTCTCCAGTGCCATTGGGTTGAGATGCATCAGGATCCAGATTTTTCCAATGTTAGACTATTTTTTATCTAGGTTTGTACAGTGTTGGCCAAAAAGCTGCCAAGCTCCAGATGCCAGATCTAGGTTTTAGCTAACATCAAGTGCTGGCATGCAATGGGGTCTGAACTTTTAGTGCCATAGGAGCAGCCATACTTCATTCATGTCATAGAATTTGGGTGATGGCCAAAATAGGATAGATCCTACAGGATCCAATTGCTGGATCTGGGTTTTTGTAGCATTGATGCTCAGATTTGTGGAGGTCTGGATTTATTTTTGTGGAGGTAGCTAGATTTGTTCTCTCTTCTGACCGTACAGTTTAGGGTCTTGGGTCCATAAATAATCAGGATTCAGGGTAGATCCAGCTTTCACCCAGTGAATGGAGTCATGGAGATCCACAACATGTTCATTCTGAGGATCATGCCATGATGTTGAGTCATGACTTTCACTACAGTGCAGCATTTTCATGCATTGACACCTCATTACAAGGCTGTCAGAATTCGTAATTGTGATTTTTGTGGCATTCTTACCACAAGGGCCAAATTCATCCTTGGTATTTACTTAATTGGTGATATGTCACTGATGAATTTGGCCCAATACTCCTTTTCTCATTTGCCTTTCTTGTCTGCAAGAGAGGAATAAGAAGCAGCCTAAGACTCTTGGCCATTTGCCTAGCACTCTTTTTGTATGGCACTGTGTAGTACAAAAGAGGTGCCTATGAGACCAGTGGCCTCTGAGAGCCATGTGTAAGGCCTTGAACCTTATTTGGTGATAGAGCGATTGGTTCAGTATTGCTACCCTATAGTTATCTGAGTCCTGATGAGTCTCCACGTACGCTGCTTCTCCACCAGAATCATAGGCAGAAAAAAAAAAAATTAGGCAGCCGAATAAGCAGTCTTCAGTCAGATTCGGGTGCTATCAAGGTCTTGCATTCTTGATGAATGTGTATAATTCGTTGCAGACAAAATGGCATGGCAGCATGTGTGTATTTGACCACAGTACAATCTTTCCTTTCCATGGTAACTGAACTAATTGTATCCCTAATGTCTGTACAGTTGTATCTCTGTCAGTGCCTATTGTGTAAATCAATCCATCATTAATTAAAAAGTGCTTCTTGTTTAAGAAAGGAGACCAACTGGTTGATCTGCTCTTTCGCTTTTGGCTCTCAGGTTTCTGCATCCGTACCTGTTGAAGCAGCTTGCTTGGTAATAGCTTCATTTTAAACAAATAGTTTATATCATTTGGCTATAGATGATAGGAATAGATGATGGGGTATCCAATATTTGTTAATAGGTAATTAGGTAATTCTGAAGATAGAAGTTTTCTGTGCTTTGGAGACAAGCTTGGCTCTTCCTCTGAAATGTAAACCTGGAGGATCACATTTCATATATTCTCTTTCAACTTGCCTTTTCCATCTGTACTTGAAATCTACTTATCACTGGATAGGAATATTAGATTTCTGCAGTTTTGTATGGCTATGAGTGCTTTGAGGGGCAATGCTGAGTGTTCTCAGCATTGGGCGTGGTGTGTGTGTTATGAAACCTGGTAAATGTAGATGGTTTTGGTTAGTGTACAAAAGATTTCAAACAGTACTTAACATCTTAAAACATTTTTAAGGCTTACATTTTTTCATGTAACTTTTCATAAGATAAATTCCATTGTGCACTTTAAGATGCTATTTTATTATTTCTAAAATACTTGTAATATCCATAGGTGTAAATTCTATTAATTTGAAGGGAGTAAGGGGTGAAGCAATCTGAGCAAAAATCATCCCCTTTATCTTCATTGTTGTAGTGTCCCACTCTTTGCCATCTGTTGCTTTTCATAAGTGCCACAGGATCCAATTGATCTTTACAGCAGTTAATAATTGGTGCTGTTAGTACTAGGCATCTTTCTTTTCCTGAACTGTAAAGTTTTAATATACCATAAGCATTTCTCTCCACTTGCAGTGACTCTCTTGTGCAACAAAGATCCAAAAAAAGGAAGACAAAAATAGTTGTACAGGAAAGATATAATCAGCATTGTAAGGATTTGATTTTTATCGGTTAATGTCAGTAAATGTCAATTTCACATAAACTGCAGAAAAAATAATTTCCCTGGATGATCATTGAAATGTACAGTGAGACAAAATAAGAAACATGCTGCTTGAGAGCTTTAGAGTTCTAAGAATATTTCCTTTGTATATTTTGATGTGACAATTTGTTTTAAATTATAAAGCTTTTGCTTCTTGAATCTCATTATGTCATTAAATAATTGTCTGACCTCCTCCCCCAATGTCCCACAACTGTGAACATTTAAATAAAAATCAGAAAAAAGGCTTAAATATGAACAATGATATTATTCATGGAAATTATATAAAAATCAAATTCTGCCAAGTCTATTTAAAATTATTTTAATAATTTGTTTTTCTTTTGGTGAAGAAATGCATTTAACTATAGAAGTAAGAGTGTTTTTGCTGGTATAAGCTGTATCTACACTAAGTGGGTTTGCTGTATAGCTATACCGGAAAACTTCTAGAGTAGACTAAGCCTTGCTTTACTCCCTCCTGCTTAGCCAGTTGTGAAGTGGAGGATCTGAAGAGATGCCTATACTACATGCATACTGCATCTTCTCTTTTATGGGGTCCTTCAGTGAATAGTATCTTTGCTTTTCTCTGCTGCTGCTCCTATCTCTTCTTAACTTCAGCAACATGAAACTGACTCTTGACAGTTGCACTGCTGCAGGCAAGGCTCTGAATTGTGTTTGAGAAACTGGCTAGAACTTGTTAATTTCATCCTGCTGCTGCTTGGTAAAATTACTAACAGCAGTTGAAGGGAGGTTGCAGTAGTCCACCTGCAGGTGCAGGAAGATCACTCTTCATTTGTTTACATTCTGTTTATATTTGGGTTATTTTCATGACCTTAAGATCTAGGAACAATTTTAATGAAAGCTTAAAGTCAGAAGGAGTTAATAATGTAATTCTCTTATCTGCTGTGGCTTGTTTACCACTGTTTTGGGGCTAATAGATTTTATTGTAATCTCTTCCCCAATTTAGTACATACACAGAGCACTTTACTGAGCAACTGGATAGCCTTATAAATCTTAATTTTTCAACTCTTGGTTTAATTTTGCTTTTGATTAAAAATGGTAGACTTAAACAAATCTGTCAAGTCTTATGTACTATTGATATAAATAACAAAGTTTGCTATCACTGAAAAAAATCCTCCCTATTTGCATACATCTTGTATTTGATAATAGTGCATATTGTTAGTCATACTGTTTTCTTTGTAGAGTCAGTGAATTTCTGTTGTATGTGGTTGGCTTTTTACATGGCCATAGAGGAGAGAAACAAACAAAAAGTCAGGTCACAATATTGTCAGTGAATTATTTCACATTTTGCAGTTGATTAGATTTAACAGTGTTGCTTCAAAGGGATGCTGTCAGTGTAGGAGTTAATTTGTCAACGTCGGTATAAAACAATTCAAATAGTAGTTAACAACTTGTACGGATGCTGTCTCATGCACATTTGAATGTTTTTGCTTCTGCTAAAGGCAGCGTTCTACAGTGAAAGCAGTATAGTAAGAAAGTGATGTATTTGCATGATAATTCCAGTAACTTAAAAACTAAACCATAGTTATTTGACTATCATGTAACGCCAATATTTAAGAAGGGCTCTATAGGTGATCATGGAACTTACAGACCGGTAAGTCTCACGTCCGTACTGGGCAAATTAGTTGAAACAATAGTAAAGAATAAAATTGTCAGACACACAGAAGAACATAAATTGTTGCGCAAAAGTCAACATGGTTTCTGTAAAGGCAGATCGTGTTTTACTAATCTGTTAGAGTTCTTTGAGGGGGTCAACAAACATGTGGACAAGGGGGCTCCAGTGGACATAGTGTACTTAGATTTCCAGAAAGCCTTTGACAAGTTCCCTCACCAAAGGCTCTTATGTAAATTAAGTAGTCATGGGATAAGAGGGAAGATCCTTTCGTGGATTGAGAACTGGTTAGAAGACAGGGAACAAAGGGTAGGAATAAATGGTAAATTTTCAGAATGGAGGGGGTAACTAGTGGTGTTCCCCAAGGATCAGTCCTAGGACCAATCCTATTCAACCTATCCATAAATGATCTGGAGAAAGGGATAAACAGCGAGGTGGCAAATTTTGCAGATGTTACTAAACTGCTCAGATCACTAGATCATTACCTGTTAGGTTCACTTCCTCTGGGGCACCTGGCATTGGCCACTGTCAGTAGACAGGATACTGGGCTGGATGGACCTTTGGTCTAACCCAGTATGGCCATTCTTATGTTCTTATGACTGCTACTAACAATTTGGATTTAGCTTTGACATAAATGTATCTGTTAAATGTGTAGCCATGCACTCTGTCTCTTCTCATAATTCAGTGCCCTGCTGTTTAAAGTCGAACATTGCCTTTTTATATCCATTCTGGATTATCAAATAGTTTGTGTATAGAATCATTGTTGTGATTGAATACTGCAGAAGGTAAAGATAAATCCTGTCTAGGAACTGTAATGGTTAAATCCGAAAGATTTGCAAGACTTCTTGTAAGAGGAATAAAGCATACTTTTTGTTTTATACTTCTCTTTGATTTGAAATTGATTTGAAATTCAGAGACTTCAAATCTTGGCTTCTTTATTCATTATTCTGAACCTTTTATATGACTTTCTCTGGTGGTAGTCATCAGTTAATAGGGTGGTATTTTTTTTTTCAGTTGAAATAAAAGGGAGCAGAATAAAGCCAGCATTGAGCACTTCGAAAATCGCAGATCTCAAATACTTGTTGGTGATAGTTTTATTAGAAACCAATATTGTTGTTCTGCAGTCTTGATTCAACACTGAATATTTGAACAAAATGAACGTGAAACCACTCAAGGTGAGTGTAATGGGTTGGATCACAGAAAACCCCTTGGGAACTGCCAACTAATGTGCTGAGACTACCTCTGAGCCCGTCTTCCCTGGCAGCGTGGGACTTCAGAACCTTGCCTTGTTTGAGCCAGACATGCTAGCCTGCTACAAACACAGACCTAGGTCTGAACTACATTCCACAAACTGCAGGCTTAACTGAAAACAGCTTGAGAAGCGTTCCTGTCTCCAGCACCCAGGTACCCAGCTTCCAATGGGGTCCAAACCCCAAATAAATCCGTTTTACCCTGTATAAAGCTTATACAGGATAAACTCATAAATTGTTTGCCCTCTATAACACTGATAGAGAGAGATGCACAGCTGTTTGCCCTCCCAGGTAATAATACATACTCTGGGTTAATTAATAAGTAAAAAGTGATTTTATTAAATACAAAAAGTAAGATTTAAGTGGTTCCAAGTAATAACAGACAGAACAAAGTGAATTACAAAGCAAAATAAAATAAAACATGCAAGTCTAAACCTAATACAGTAAGGCAGTGATTACTAATGAAATCTCACCCTCAGAAATGTTCCAGTAAGCTTCTTTTACAGACTAGTCTCCTTCTAGTCTGGATCCAGCAATCACTCACACCCCTCTGGTTACTGTCCTTTGTTCCAGTTTCTTTCAGGTATCCTGTGGGGGTGGAGAGGCTTTCTCTTGAGCCAGCTGAAGACAAAATGGAGGGGTCTCCCAATAATCTAATCTTTCCAAGACCAATCATAATGTGCACTAATTAGTACCTAGTTGGGAGCCCTAGCCAGAGAGGATTTTTTTCCAGAGTTGTCCTTACTCAGCTGTCTTTTTCACGTAGGGCATGTTTTCACTAGCAACGTTAAAGCGCTGCCGCAGCAGTGCTTTAACGTGGCTGTGTAGTCGCAGCACCAGCGCTGGGAGAGAGCTCTCCCAATACTATAAAAAAGCCACCTCCAGGAGGAGAGTAGCTACCAGCATTGGGAACACAGCTCCCAGAGCTGGTGCACTGTCTACACTGCCACGTTACAGTGCTGAAACTTGCAGTGCTCAGAGGGTGTTTTTTCACACCCCTGAGCAAGAAAGTTGCATCGCTGTAAAGTAGCAGTGTAGACAAGGCTTTAGTCTAAGTTAGAGTTGCTGTCTGCATACGGGCCCATTGGCATTTTTTTTCAGTTTATCATGGACTACTCAAAGCTTACAAGTGCCTTAGAGTCAAAACTCTTAAGATCTAGTTTTCTACCTGACTCATCCTGCAGCTAACACAGCATTGAAGGTACTATGATGATATCGTAGATAAATAGAAATCACAATGGAGTAACTTTCCCATCTTGCAAACTAAAAATGCAAATGCATCAACACTTCTTTCTTTTTCAAAATGAAGATCTCTGCACTTCTGAAATATCAAGTGTATTTTGTTTAAAGATTAATGTGTTATGTACAAGGTGTATGCCTGTGCCTTAAAATGTTATCAATTAAACTAAAACATTTTAATGTTGAGAGTGAGATATTAACTTGAAGGCATGGAAACATTTGACTGAGGGAGATATAGAGCTTACTCTAAGGGAACATTATAAAGAATTCTTGAGCCTTAAGTAAAACTTCTGAAGTTCTGCTGGAATTATTTTGTCCTTTTAAGTAGCAGTCTTTTGTTGTTTTTAAAAAAAAAAAAAAAAAAAAAAAGCTTCACCGTTTTGCCTTCCCTTCCTACATTTTGTTGTCTTTACATTTCACTTGTTTATATATTGCTCTTCCCTTTTACTTTTGTTTTGTGGGCAGAAACAAATTTGAAACAATTTTGGTCTTTGAAGCAGTAATATCCTATCTTTTCTCAGCGGTTAGGGTTATTGTAAATGTGATTTTGCTTTCCGCTGACAAAGTAGCGTGTTGGGGAAAACAACACAAGAATGAGCTTCTTTAAAAGTGTACAAAATTAATAGTTTTAGGCACTTCATTTGTAATAGATGACTACATCTTTGAAAAAGCACTTTCCCAGATTCAAACCTCTAAAATTGACTTATGCTTAGAAATCCTCGTGCTTTGGGAGGTTTGTGACCATAGGTAAATTGAAGTTCTGGCTTGCTGCTCTGAACTGTTGCTTTCTTGTTCCCAAGCATTATAGGGTACTTGGGCCAGGTCTGCACTACAAACTTACATCAGTATAACTGTGTTGCTCAAGGGTATGAAAAATCCACACCCCTGAGCAATGTAGTTACACCGACCTAACCGCCGATGTGGACAGCAGTATGTCAATGGCAGAGCTTCTCCCGTCGACCTAGCTACCACCTCTCGTGGAGGTTGATTAACTACACTGACAGGAGAAGCTCTCCCATCAGCATAGCAGTGTCTTCGCTACAGCGGTGCAGCTGCGTCGCTGGAGCACTGTACGTGTAGATAAGCCCTTTTCTCTAACAAAGATTCCTAGAAAACTGGACAATGTTGCATACATGTAAAAATATTAAAAAATGTTTAACATTTATATATGGTGCTTCTGTGGATGGACTTTGAAAAAAAGAAATCCTTTTAGTTCTTTATTGCTTTTACTAAAGATAATCATGGGTACTATTTTAATCTAAAAAACAATAGAATGTGCGTAATACCATACATATCCCAAAGGAAGAAAAGGGCTTTAAATTTATACGTACACTGAAAAAAAGGGTACCTACTCAAAGACTCTGGGCTCCAATTTAAAAATCCCACATTAAAAGTAACACTAATGTAACAAAAATGCAGCAATACCATTCAGTATGGTCTGTAACTAGTGAGCCAGGAAGTTTTAAAAACCAAAATCACTTTCCTTCTTCAGTAACTCCCCTCTCACTTTTCTGGCCTCTTTTCAAATGCCTGGGGAAAAAGATGAGCTGCTTACACAGCAGTAATATACTATCAAAGCAGGTTATTTAACTGTGTAGACTGTGAGTGGGGAGCATCTTGATTTTTGTGCACTGGGGACTTTAAAATTGATCTAAGGTCAGTAATAATTATTTAGTATTCAGTGTCAAAGTTTGAGTTGTTCATGCTCCTAGGTTCTGGTCATAATAAATATGCTGAAGTTTTTTTATAGTGATACTAATCTAGGCATGTGCAGTTGGATCACCTTAGTGTGCCTGAATATAGAGGGAGTGGATGTCTATGTAATATACACTTTTTCGGCTCAGGACCAGAATTAGGACACTTGCTATGTTTACACTGGCAGAGTTACATCGCCAGCAGCTAAAGTGCCGCTCAGAAAGCACTGAAGGGAAAAAACCGCTGTTGTGTATTCACACCATCAGCTGCCTGAGCAATAGCGTGTTCACGCTTGCGGCACTTGCAACGGTATTTGGAGTGGTGCACTCTAGGCAGCTATCCTGCAGAGCATCTCTTCCTCTTCTGCTGCTAAGAGTTGTGTGGAAAGGTGGAGGAGGTTGCGGGGCATCCTGGATCCTGTCCCAATGCCCCGTGATGCATTGCTTTGCATCCCGGCAATCCCTGTGCTTCCATTCGCATTTGGTGCCATCTTTCAGTGGTTTGTGTACTGTATGCTCTGCCTCTTCGGTCTGCAGGAATGGATCCTGCGTTGCTGACCAATATGCTGCTTTCTCTCACTAGCACATTACGAGTGGCAGTGGAGTAATTCCTTAAACTACAAAGGCAAGAAGAGTTCGACATGGATCTCGCCACGCATAGTAGCTATGACACGAGATTGCTTGTGGCATTCATGGGGGCGTTGACCACAGTGGAACGCCGCTTTTGGGCTCGGGAAACCAGCACGTTGTCATGCATGTCTGGGATGACGAGCAGTGACTGCAGAACTTTCAGATGAGGAAAGCCACGTTCATGGGACTGTGTGATGAGCTCGCCCCAGCCCCGCGGTGCAATGACATGAGTATTAGAGCTGCCCTGTCACTGGAGTAGCATATGGTGATTGCACTGTGGAAGCTGGCTACTCCAGACTGCTACCGATCGGTCGCTAACCAGTTCGGAGTGGGAAAGTTGACCATTGGAGTCGTGTTGATGGAAGTGTGCAGGGCCATTAATCGCATCCTGCTCTGAAAGACTGTGACTCTGGGCAACGTGTGTGACATTGTGGATGGCTTTGCAAAAATGGGCTTCCCTAACTGCAGAGGGGCGATAGATGGCACACACATTCCAATTTTGGCACCACACCACCTAGCACATTAATCGGAAGGGGTGTTTCTCAATGGTTCTCCAGGTGCTTGTGGATCACAGTGTGCGTTTCACAGACACTAATGCAGGCTGGTCCGGAAAGGTGCATGACGCACGCATCTTTTGGAACATTGGCCTATTCAGGAAGCTGCAAGCAGGGACTTTCTTTCTGGACCAGAAGATAACCATAAGGGAAGTCGAAATGCCCATTGTGATCCTGGGAGAGCTTGCCTACCCCTTAATGCTGAGGTTTATGAAGCCATACACAGGGCATCTTAACAGCAGCAAGAAGCGGGTTCAACAACAGGCTGCTGTCCATTTAAAGGCTCGCTGGTACTGTCTATATGGGAGGCTGGACCTGGCCGATGACAATATTCCTTTGCTTACAGCCACATGCTGTACGCTCCATAATATTTGTGAAGGGAAGGGTGGAAGCTTCACTCAGGGCTATACTGCTGAGGCTCAGCGCCTGGAGGCTGAATTTGAACAGGCAGAAACCAGGGCTATTAGAGGGGTGCAGCGCAGGGCCATAAGGATCGGGGATGATTTGAGGCAGCAGTTTGAAGCTGAAAGCCACTAATATTTGTTGCTATGTTCGGGAGTGCAATGCTTGTAATGCTAGGAGGTGATTGTGATTGGTGCAGACGATGCACTATGAATGTTTAAGAAAACTGCCTGTTGCTTTGCAGGGCTCTGTTTGCTTTCAATTAATGGAATACAGATTGCTTTCAAACCAAAACAATTCTTTTATTAAAAAACAACAACCGGAGGGGAGAGACAAACAAAAACCACATCAGCACTGTGGGGGAAGGGAGGGTCCCAGGAGGAGGTGCAGTCCAAGATGGTTAGATTTGTGTATGTCCAGATATCCTATGCAACCTTGTCCTTTGGAGTACAGTGCAGCGGGTACTGTACTTCAGCAGGGCTCAACTGTAGAGGGATGGGTGTTGAGTGCAGTGGGTACTGGGAGTCCACAGGGCTGGACTGTGATGGGGGAAGAGTGGAATGCAGTGGGTACAGACTGGAGCCAGGAGGTTGATAAGAGTTGGTTGGCGGTGTCTAGGGGGTGCATGGGAAAGGGTTTTGCGACAGTGGCTGCAGGGAAGGGCGGGCATGGAGCTGCTTGGTTTGCAGTGCTAGTAGTGCTTGAAACATGTCTGCTTGGCGCTCCATAACTTTTAAGAGCTGCTCCATGGCTTCGTTCTGGTGCACCACGTTCTTCTTTCGGTCCCTCTTCTCGCTGTCCCGCCACTGTTTTAGTTCTTGTTTTTCGATTGTGGAGTGCACCATGATGTCACACAGAAAGTCCTCTTTAGTTCTTCGTGGCTGCTTTCTAATTTTGTGCAGCCGTTCAGCTGCCGATAACAAAGAGGGTGGCTGGGCTTCCGAGGTGATAATCTGTGAAGCCAAAATGCAACATTTTACAGAAGCAGTATTTTTTGCAACACACAGACCACTGATTCAGTGATTTAGAACACAGCCACTATTTACATACCTGTCACTAACTGGCTGACCCCAGGCAAGCACACAGGAGCCACAAGACCCCCAAAATGGGGAGTAACTGCAGGGGCAGGGGAAATCAGTGTTCCAGAACCATACTGTACACTGGGCACATGCCTCTTGGGGAGAGCCAGCACTTTAGGGGGGGCTTTATAATCATTCCTGTACCCACATTTTCCACAGGCTGTGTTTGTTATGGAAGGTATTTCACTGCTGAGGGTGAGCAGAGAATCAAGGGAGGGCCTTCTCCAAGGCTGCAGCTTTCACCCTGGCTCTTATGCAGCTCGCTTGTGTGCGACAATGGTCCCCTCCCCAGTGACGGCAGAGTGGCACGGGAAAGTTACCCTCAATGGGGCAAGAAACAAAGCAGCTCTGCCAAAGAACCTGCGGCAGCAGATTGCCCAGTATCTCTGAGAGTTCCGTGGAGATCTCTGAGGCAGATTCCTGTGAAGTGAGGGAGTCCATCAATGCCCTGTTCTGCCGCTCAGACTAGGCGTGTGGTGGTACGCGCATCCTACAGATACAAGCCTGCTTTCTCCAACCATCCTGCCCCAACAACTTGCTTCGGCTATTCCCAGAATCAAATCCACTTACCAGGGGCCTCCTCTCCTGTTTGCGCTTTGCCAAGCTCTGACAGCTGTGACTGGCTAGCCTCTTCCGGGGTAGAGAAGAGCATGCATCTCTGACCTCTGAGTTGTCCTCTGCCTCTGGGTCCCCCTTCCCCTCCACATCCTTGTCCAAGATTTCCTCCTCCTGACTTGGTCCACTCTTGACTGGCACGCGAGCCACCTAAGTATCCACAGAGGCCCTTGCAATGGAGGTGGAGTTGCCACCGAGTATCGCGTCCAGCTCTTTGTAGAACCTGCAGCTCGTGGGCACAGCCCCCGAGCGGTGGTTTGTCTCCCGCGCCTTGTGGTAGGCTTTTTGCAGCTCCTTCACTTTGACCCTGCACTGCAGTGTGTCCCAGTCATGGCCCCTTTCTGTCGTGCATCGTGAAATCTGTCTGTAGGTATCATAATTCCTGTGACTGGAGTGCAGCTGGGACTGGACAGCCTCCTCTTCCCAAATGCTGATGGGGTCCAGCAGCTCAGCATTGCTCCAAGCAGGGGATCGCCTGGTGCATGGAGCAGGCATGGTTACCTGGAAAGATGCTTGGAGACCACTGCATGAGTCACCAAGCAAACAGGAAGGGGACTTTCAAAATTCCCAAGGAATTTAAGGGGTGGGGCTGATGGTTGGACAGCTGAGGACAGGGCAATAGAGTTCAAACCGATGACCAGAGAGGCGAGAAGAGGCATTGTGGGACACCTCCTGGAGGCCAGTCACAGCACTGTAATCGGCCAGTGTGTCTACAGTGGCACTGCAGCGCTGTAGCCCCGGCACACAAAGCTCTACACCTCTAGGGGTGGTTTTTTAACAGCGCTGCAACTGCGCAGTTTCTGTTCACTAAATGGCTTGGCAGTGTGTATGTTATACCAATAAAATAAAAACCAGCAGGATCTTATTAAAGGGAAAAAGGTAAAATACCTCATTTATTGTGAATACAGAAAGAATCATAGTAAGCAGTTAGTTATAGCTATAACATTCCATTCAATCTCATATTTATTCACACATTCATTCCTACAAACACACATACACACACAGGTTCTGCAAGGTTGTTATCATAGTTACCAGCCTTAGAGTTGCTCATGCCAAGCCACTGCCCAGATGGCCTGATCATGAGGAGGGAGCAGGGCCTTGTCAGATGCTCATCTGATGCTCCTGGAAGTTGGTTTGCAGCATCAGACCCCAAAATTCTCACTTTCTAGAGTCCATTTTTATAGGAATTTCTTCCTATGCCAGTCTATGGGAATTGCTTCATCATGCTGTTGCTGAATCAATCAGCAGATGGCACATTCCTGACGGCTCCCTGCTGCCAGGTGTTATTTTGTTCTTTGGCTCTCCCATTCTTGAGGCTGTTGGGTGGATTGCAGTCTGCCCTCCGGGGGTCCTCTGGTTATTTCCACTTGACGCCTTCTTCAGCCGATGGACACTGGATTGTTAGGCTGGCACCTCCCTGATCATTCAGTTATTATCCACGCCAAGCATCCATCCACATACATCCTCTATCTCTATTTTAATCACAATTGTTAATACAACAAAAGGGCAGGGAGTCTCTGGGTGCTGTTTCTGTTGTTACAGAGTATTGCTTTGAGTCTCTCTCTGTGTGAATTGCTTTGAGAGCAGACTCTGTCTTAGAATGTACTAACGCAATTAGCAGCTTGCAAGTTTCACACATAGAGGGAGAGAAACAGTACCAAAAACCAAGAGACCTCTTAATTAGTAATACCCTGGAATTTAAACTATGGGGAATCAAACTCATTTGTGATTTTAATACAGAACTTCTTTAATATGATCCAACATGTACACCGCGGGAGTTACACTGCAGAAGCTGCTTTACTGTGCAGAAACTTGCCAGTGTAGACAAGGCCTCAGTTGCTTGGTGTTCCTTCTCTCTTTCCACCTATTGCTGTGTTGCTTCCTGTCCTCTGCTTTCTACTTTACTTCATCTCTCCCTCTCTAGTTTCCTTCCCTTATTCCTAAATCATCTTTTCCCCTCTTTTATTAAATGTCCTGCAGGGCTTAGCTTTAAAGTCAGTCCTTTCTAAGTTGCTTACAAAATCCTGTTTTTGTTTTGTCTTCTTCACAGACTCCTATCTCTGAGATGTTTCAGAGTAACAGCCGTGTTAGTCTGTATTCACAAAAAGAAAAGGAGTACTTGTGGCACCTTAGAGACTAACCAATTTATTTGAGCATGAGCTTTCGTGAGCTACAGCTCACTTCATCAATGAAGTGAGCTGTAGCTCACGAAAGCTCATGCTCAAATAAATTGGTTAGTCTCTAAGGTGCCACAAGTACTCCTTATCTCTGAGATATTGCCACATAGGTAGGCTCTAAACTAGACAGCTGGTTCTTTCCAGTCATTGCATCTTTTTTTTTAAACAGCCATTTCCCTTCATAGTGTGTCTATAGTATGCTACAAATGGCCAGCAGGGCTTAGCTGTTATATAGCTTTTTATAACTGTGATGTTGCTATAATAGAGATGGAGGAGCCACTGAAAAACAGAATCTTGTAAATGGCTGGACCTGGCAGTTCTTCATAGGCCGCTGTGTAATCTTTGCCAGGACACATTTTGTACATCCTTTTCTCTAATCTAGTAGAGTGGTCTCCAAAGTGGGGTGCATGTACGACCATCCCTGGGACTGGGTGGCAGGAGGAGTGCCGCCAAAGGAGCACCGCCTGCACGGCAGCAGCAGTGCTCCTGGACCTGTGATTCTTCGGTGGCATGCCAGCGGCAGCTCAGCTCTCCTCGATCTGTCTTTGGCGGCACCTCTTCTTCTTCTTCTTCTTTTTTTTTTTTGTTTTGTTTCCCTAGAGCTGGCCCTGGGGGTGCGCCATTCAAAAAGTTTGGAGACCACTGATCTAATACACTATTGTTGGTACAATTCTAATCTGTTTAAAATAGCTGCTTTTAGGATAGAACATCTGCAAAAGTATAGGCTTGATCCAGTTAACTAATAATTTTATGGAATTCTCTTGCTTTTCAGATGACATTTATGATGAATATAATGTTGGGAGAGGAAAGGTTAATTCTGAATTTCTTCAGTCCCACCCAGATTATCCTCCAGATGTTTGGTATTTTTGTTCAGAGAGATTTTAGCGCCCACACTAAAAAAAAATCTGCAAAAAGGAGGCTGTGGATAGATAGGATAGGTGGGGTGCCTTTGTTACGGAAAATTAACATAGGATGTATCCTATATAAATGGCTTGAGCGCTTTGTTTAAAAGTCAGGCAACTCTTTTTAAATATGGCTCCACTCCCAGTAACTTCTTACAATAAGAACAATTATTTTCCACAAAAATAAGTCTGCATTTCAAGTCTTAGGACCTGCTAATTCTACTGTGTAGCTTTTAGTGTCATAAAGCCACTACAAATGGCAAGAAAATCAATTCTTTTTGAATTTTGTGATTGTGATGTGCGTACAACATTTTATGCAGTTTTGGGCAGCTCCAGTACTCAAGAGATGTCAATAATTTAATGTTTGTATGTTATTTTTTCCGTCTTTGTAGAGAAGAGCATCAAATGACTTAAGGGGGCAGCATCAACTTAAAAAAAAAAAAAAGACAACCTTTAGGATTGTCACCATATAGTGGTTAAAGGAGAACTAGCAGATCTGTGGCCTTTCAAGAACATTTTGATAAAGTCCCTCACAAGAGGCTATTAAGGAAACCTAATAGATGGAGTAAGAGAGAAAATACCATATATTTAAAAACTGAGATGGAAAACAGGGTTAGACTGTCACTATTAACCTTTTGCCATGTTGAAAATTGGGTGCACAAATGTTTGGTACTAGGACCAGTGTTCAGTGTATTAGTGATCTAGGAAAGAGGGTAAATCCACAGTTACAGATTTTGCAGAATTATTTAGGCTCATCAAGATGAGATGACTGAAACTGAGAAATCTTAACAAAGATAAGACACTTTGGAACAATGCACTTGAACTACTCTTATACTTTGTAGGATACTAAAATTCACAGTACCAGTCAGAACAAAGATCTCAATGTCAGCGTGTGTAGCTCAATGAAAGCCCTTCTCAGCTTGTAGTGCTATTTAAAAGCAAACAATATTATCATGTAAAGACTGGGATGGAAAATATTATACCACCATTATATAAATTGATGGAATGCCCTTCCAGAACTTTGGAAACTGAGATTTGTTGGTGTATGGGATAGTTTTCAAGGATAGCAGTAGAAGTGCTATTACTTGAATTACCTAAAACTAGGCTGTAAAAGGTACTGGAAGGAACAGCCCTCTACTAATTAGAGGGATAGACTAGATGACCTAATAGGTCTCTCTGAGCCATAACTGGTATGAATTAATAAAGGCTCTTTTCTTGTTAAGGTACATTGTCTAAACTTGCAGAGCTACTGAAGTCAGAGGAAGGTGGATCTAGACTCGGGAGCGTAGACTAGGGAAGTGGTTGACAATATTTTAAATGGTCAATTGAATTAAAACAAATAGAACTTAAATTCATCCTTGGTGTAAATGGGTGCATATCCACTGAGCACTGTGCAGCACTGACTTTTCCCTTTATGTCCTTGCAAGCATCTCTGTGCTCATCTCTTGACGTTCATCCACACTCCTCCCTCCTCAGCATAGGTGATGGCTGTGGTAGGGTCATGTGTTTGGTGTTTCTTTTATTTTTGGGTAGCAAAACTTTTCAACTGGTGCAATTCCATTGGTAGTAGCAAGAGATCTGATGTGGACAAGGTTCTGATGACAGCTGGTGTTTAACACAGTGTTGCTTAAACCTGCTTTGAGAAGGTCTAAACGACATGGTGTTAAACACTGGTGGCCACATCTACACTAGGACTGTCAATAAAATAGCTCACAGGAGCGTTGGCTGTGGTGGAAATTTTTTTGCAATCAAAATCCTACCATAGAGAAGACCAACATTTGTTTCTCCCCACATTCTGTTCATTCTTCTTTCCTTTGTCCTGTGCTGTTCCTTTGTCTGTTGTCTTCACAGTGAAACTTACTGAAATTTAAGGGTTTTTTTGCAGTTCATGGCACAGGCAAACACTGTCTGTGCTATAAAATAGAACTCTGACTGAAGTTGTGTTTCAGCAACAGGTTTCCCCTGAATGGATATTGAAAAATGGTACTAGTGTCATCTTGGCAGTATTGTTTGTTACCATTTCAGAAAGCATAACTGAGTCTCCATATTTTTCAAAATGGTACTGAAGAATGTCTTCCCCGCTCAACATGAGCATTTAATTAGGTTCTAGTACTGATTCTGGGGACCTTCTGCTGACAACTGTTGTTGACCGTCTTAATCAGAATTTAATCAGAATTTCCTGGGGTTTTAAACTTTTTTTTTTTTTATAATTGCAGCATTCCTGTAAATGGTTTTACCCCTAAATTGATGATGTATGCTCTTAATTTTTTGGCCTGGGATAGATATATAAGGTGCAATTGAAATATTTTATTACCACTCATTTGGGATGACTTGTAGGTCATTGATACAAGTAATCCTAAATGAGTGCCAACAACATCTTTTGTGCCATACCACACAATACCGTACCAACTGCATTCTATCCCTTTTTGGCTTTAAAAAGTCACATACTACTGTTCACTACTGCTAGAAACAAATGCCTTGTAATAGTGAAAAGGCAGGTTTTCCAGTCTTTCAGTGATGTAGTATTTGATTCTAGCTCTGATGCATTACAAGACTGGACCTTAAGTGTAACACTGGTCAAGTACTAATTGACATTTGACACTTCAGGCCACTGAAATTTCTGTAAAATTCCATACTTTATGGAACGGATGTGGCATTGTGGCTTGCTTTTTTTTTTTTTTTTTTTTTGGTGTGGGTGTATGGTGGTTAGACACTGTTCTGGAATGTTGCAGTAGTCCTGGCAGAAATAGATTAGTGGGACTGATGCAGTGGAGGTGATTAAAAGCAATTTATCACACACCTTTTATCTCATTGTTCAATGTGGATATCACCCCCGCCCCGGGTTTATTTTTCCATAACGTTCCCTCCCCCCAACACCAAATAAGCAAAATCATAACCCTTCAAACTCTCCAAGTTTATTCTGTGGCACTTTATTCCTTTGGTACTAATTTAAATTGCTGCTATCAAGAAAGCTGTACTCTACAGAAGTGATTGCACAGATTGCTAATTATATGGAACTTGACTGTTTTGAGTGGGAGGAAAAATGTTGTGTGCAATATGGGACTTCCACAATTCCATGCACAAGTTTAGCCTTTTATTAATAATAATAGTTTCTAAATTTTGTCTTCTCTGAATGTTCATATGTAGATCATCTACTGTTTGGTTTATTTTTAATTCATAGAATCATAGGGTTAGAAGGGACCAAAAATGTCATGTAGTCTAATAATTGGTTATTTGTGATATAACAATAGTTGCTGATAACTAAGAAGATTTCAGTTTGGAAACTTTTTCATAAATCTCTTAAAATTGGGTCACACTACTTTCTTCTTAGGGTAGCCATTTCTTATTTCCTCTGTTTGAATATGGTGTTGTGGAACCTTGGAACCATATAGGAGAGCTGTGACCATTTTGGGGGTGGGCACACAAGGTCCTGCTTGTAGCGCTAAGCATTTGATGCTCAAGGCTTTAAAGTAGATGTGGTCCCTGTAACCAGCTTGATTTCTCCTTCTCCATGGCTTTGAGAAGAGGAAACTCAGCTGTGCCCTGAGTCTGCTTTGCCATACCTTTCTTGCCTTGCCCTCCCCCCCACACCCCAATCTCTGTCTTAATTTAGTTTTAATAGATTTTTTCTATCCCAGAGTTAAGGAAAATCTTATCAGTGTGGTGATGTGCATCTAGGGTTGCAGAGCAATTATGGTTTGGGGCTAGTATTGTGGCTCCCATGAACTAACTGAAAAGTGGTGGAAGAGGTGCATTTCTTACCTTTCTGTTTTCTGAGCATCAGACGCCCAAATCTAATTTCTGATCTGCCTAACTAACTTCTGGACTTGTGTTTGTTGGGCCAGGCCTATATGCCCAGGACCTGCAAACAACAGACTTCATGTTGTCTTAATAAAAAAAAGTCCTTGAGAGTGAAGTCCTTGGATGCACCTGAGGACAGAGGCCTTACTGTATATTTGTCTGTAAATACTATTAAGTTTTGGCACTTGACAATAGTATTGTCTTTTTTCCCCCCCTTGGCTTACATGAGATATCCTACACATAATGTCTTTAGGCCAGGAGTTAACATGCTTTACGTTACAGCATAGATTCCCCAATACTGACACTACTTCCGTCTCTCAAATTCCTGGTCTTTTGGGACTTTTAGACCTGATTCTTGCAGGGCAAGTTCTTCTGGATTTATAAGGATCTGAGTAGAAAAGAGTCCTTTGCCAAACCCTTAGGATAAGATGTTACCTAGAAATTTTTTTGGTTCAAAGTGACTGTCTCCACTGATCATTGTTAAAAAACGTATTCATTAGTGACTTTATTTTTGTTGGCTTGTTTTCCATCTTTCCAAATGGAAGAATAGGAGATCTTGGATACTCTGTTTACCTTGAAATAGAGTGTACTCATCCATCCCCTCTGTTTTTCTCATCAGAATACATAGTATTAATACATCGCAACACAGATAAATACCTGATCTGTCTTCATTGTGTTAGTAATAGAAAAAGTATGTGACTGTTCCCAAACAAGGACTAGTTACATGAGTGACCTGCATAACCTGTTTAGGGCTTCACCTTTCTGAGTAATGTGCTCAAACCAAGCAAATGGCAGGTATTTATTGGTCCTTGTATGGTATGATAGTGTTAGTCAAGATTGGGACAGCTGCGTTATGAGGTGAGTTATGCAGGTTAGCCAATTACCATCTTAAAACAAAAATACTTGTACTATGCTGTCATGGATTTGCTTGTTGGCCTTCAGAGAAGAAATTTGAGTCACATATTTTGTTTATAAAAGATGCTTGGTTTTAACCTGACATTTTTTGCATTGCCTGTAAATTGCTGTAGTGACTGTAAATTATGATTACAGTTAGCAACTTAACTAAATAGAATAGTTGACTGTGAACCCCGTCTGGGGGCATGTTTTTGTGGTTTACTGCATCACAGTAGTATTTTTAATAGTAAATATTGTACTCTTTCCGCTTCTGTAGCCTCCTTGTCCAACAGTTCATTTTTTCCTTCTATACTGTCTGTGGTGATTTGGCTGTTACTGTATTTGTACTGTGATAGAGCCTAGGACTGAGCCCCCATCAATGACCAACGCCACATTATGCTAGGCAGTGTACATACACATAATGAAAAGCACTATTCTTACCTCAAAAGCTGTCAGTCTTTAAGTATAAGACACCACAAATGGTGAATACAACAGACACACACAGATCATTTTTATAAGTTTTTAAAGGGTATAGTTTCTGAGGCTTGTACAGCTGGACACATGTATATGCCTTTTTAAAGGCAAAGGGTTAGAATTCAGTGCCAGTTTATTTTTTTAAAAAGCTCTCAAACATCTTTAAAACACTTTTTACAGTGTGTGGCAGAGTCAGTCAAAATTAGATACTAGCCAGCCCATTAGGCATTGATCTTTCAAACCAGCGGCTCAGAGTTGTCAAAATTTTTGTAGGCATCACAGCAAAGGAGGGATTTGAAGGAGAGATCAGTGGCTTTGGGTGTTTACAAGGAGCTTATGCCATGTATATAGGGCTGCATGGGAGAAAGCATGAACGCGTGTGTGCATGGAAAAACTTTGCTTGCTACTTAGTATTTTCATTTATTTTTCTTAATTTTAGTTATTCTAAATATTTGATAACCCTCCCAATTATTTGAATTATGTTTTTGTTTTTTTTATTTTAATCAACTCATTCTTTGTACTAAACAGCATCTCATAAATACTAACCCCTGCCATATTGCTGTTCAAAGGCCAGGTGAAACAAGTGGACCCTGCAGCATACTCTAAAAGCTGACAAATCTGAGGTATTTTGGACCAGGGGAGGAAAGGTATTCTAGAGTGTCCTGGCCCTTATGGAGAATACCCTGCAAGTCCCATCCCCGATTTCATGTCTGTGTCTTCGCTGATTGCAACGGTGGCAATGTATAATGAGGAAAGAGACAGTCTCTCAGGTAGGCTGGTGTCAGGCTCTATTGGCCTTGTAGGTAAAAACCAACACCTTATAAAACCTGTCTGGAAGCTCCTAGGTAATAGTGCAGGTTCCATAGCACACGTATCATGTGCTGTCTGAGACTCACCATTTATCATGTGGATGGCCACCTTCTGCACCAACTAGAGCTTCCAAATCAATTAACGATGTATCCCATTGTAGAATATCTTGCAGTTGTCCAACCAGTTAGGCCACTGGTGTGTTGAGACTACAGCCTGTCATGCTGAACAGTATTGTCTCATTGCTTCCTTGTACTCCTCTGTCTGACTCCGTCTTGTGTCTTGTAAATGTATTAGACTGTAGGCTCTTTGGAGCAGGAAATGTCTTTTGTACAGCACCTGCCACTATGAGGTCCTGGTCCTTGAGTGGGGCTCCTTGGTGCTATAGTAATTCAAAATAATAACCTTGAAGTTACAAAGGCATCAGGGCCGGATTAACCCAGGGGCTTTAGGGGCTGCAGCCCAGTGCCTTGGGCTAAGGGCCCCTCCCTGCAAAAATAAATCCATAATTATATACAATTCAGTGGTCACCAATCTGTTGATCGCAATTGACTGGTCAATTCTAGAGCCTCTGCCAGTCAGTTGAGATCTCCGGACCATTAAAAGTCCAGCGGCGCAGCAGGGCTCAGGCAGGCTGCCTGCATGCCATGGCCCCACGCCACTCCCGGTAGCGGCCAGCTGCTGGCACATCTCTGCGGTCACCAGAAGCAGCTCCGCCCGCTGGGGTGGGAGGCAGTTCCGCGCGCTTCCCCCCTGCCCCCAGCACCATCCCCGCAGCTGGGGGTGGTGCTTGCGGGCATGGGCAGCACATGGAGACACGCTGTCCCCCTCCCCCCAGGGGCGTGCAGCTGGCCACTTTCGGGAGCAGCGTGGGGCTATGGCAGGCAGGAAGCCTGCCCGAGCCCTGCTGTGCTGCTGGCCGGGAGCCACCTGTGGTAAGCGCCTCCTGGCTGGATCCTGCACCTCATACCCCCTTCTGCACCCCAACCCCCTGCCCCAGGTCAGAATCCCCTCCTGCACCCAAACTTCCTCCCAGAGCCTGAACCCCTCACCCTCTCCTGCACCCCAACACTCTTCCCCAACCTGGAGCCCCCTCCTACACCCAAACTCCCTCCCAGAAAGAAACTAATATAACAGCTGTTCTAAGGTAAGAAGTAGGCTATTTTGAATTAACTTACATTTCAGTCTTAACATGTAGAATATAGTTAACTACAGGACAGCTTTGTTAATTAAAAGTCAAGTTTAGTATATCATTAATAGCCTCGATGCCATAATTGTGATCATTTTGTTTTAAATTAGGAAAAAGACTTGTATACAGGGCCCCCACAAAGTCTAATAGCCCCAGGCCCACAGGACAGTTAATCCGGCCCTGAAAGGCATGGATGTTGATAGCAGAATTCCTATCTCCAAGTCTGGTGAGGCTTATGTAGTAAGACTTTTTTGACCATCCCTGCTACTTCATCTTCTAAATGCAGTAGTTGATGGCCAGAATAGGGGACCCTGTGTGTGAGGAAGGCAAAAGTAGTTTACCAGTAATCTTGATTCCATATAATTGAAGACTATTATTCTGGCCAAATCTATTCTGTACTGGTTGTGTGTGTGGCTTCTGTTGTTGTTTTTCGGGGGGCAGGAGGGTGGATTAATGGGATGTCTTTTGGTGGGTGCAGAGGGTGAGGGAATACAAATAACTTTAAACATTAGAACATGCATACAGTTTCCAATCAAATTTTAATTGCTGCTAATATTGTATCTGAGGTTTATGTACCATTGGCTTTGGAAATGATCTCCTGGGGCTTGTGTGTTCAGTAGTCCTGCTGATCTATAAGGACTTGGCAACAAAAGGAGAGAACTCTTTGAAGCTGCCACTGTTTGGAGAAAAGGGCAGAAGTATCTAGCAGTTGCTTTAGTTTGAGTAGTGCACTCCTGCTTTGTAAATTTAAAATGATAGATAAAGCTAGGCAGTAGTTCAATATGCCTCCGTAATGAAAAAAAAAACCTTTAAAATAACATCAGGGATTCTTCCTTCTTGAGAGGCAAATCCAAAATGATAGGCAGGATTATGAAGTTTCCGAGGACATTGCATTCACTCATACGGCACCACAGTACTCTTAAAGTGTTTGTTTTAAATAACAAGCATATATGAAACCATAAGTGACCTAAAGAGTTGTGTTTGTAACACTTTAGCATCTTAAGTAAAACATCTAAATCTATGTGGTAATGAAGACAATAACATTCAATATAGAGTAAAACAAAGGAGCAATGCTAAAGGCCCTGATCCAATATTCATGGAAAGCCTCCTGCTGACTTCAGTGGTTTTGGATCCGGCCCAAGATTAAGAACAGCACATACATGTTTGCACAGACCTCTGTAAT
Organism: Chelonia mydas; assembly: GCF_015237465.2. Taxonomy (NCBI): domain Eukaryota; kingdom Metazoa; phylum Chordata; order Testudines; family Cheloniidae; genus Chelonia; species Chelonia mydas. The sequence continues at coordinate 43,878,468 of NC_051245.2, read as the reverse complement.
TCAGTGCAGTGCTTTTAAAGCTTTAATGGCAAAGCATTTGATTTTTTTAAATTAAGGATGGAAATCATCTGCTATATTTTCAAATGCATGGACTGTTCAGTTGAAGGCTTGGGTTTTTCTGCCAGACAGACCCTATCCGCATAATAGTTACCCAAGATGGAGATTCATTTAGTTGTGAACAGTGTAACACAATGTAACATCTGTAAAATCTGTCCTTTGAATACTGCATTTATTTTTAAGATTTCAACATCACTCAGGCCTGTAAATTCAGAGGTTACTCTTCCCCTCGCCACTTACTTCAATTAAAACAAATTTATGAATGGTTGCAAATTTTATACAGAAGTTAGGCTATTCACACACTGCAGTAAATGGACAGCTAAAGTAACACTGATTTGCTTGTGTAGAATTAATTACAGGTGTGAGGGGGAAAATATATCAACATTGTGTTACACATTTTATGTTAACCCTCTGACAGCTGTGCACTTCTTATGCATTAAGTTTATTTTGGCAGTCACCGAACTCTTCCAAGGCCTACATCTTATAGAAAAGTACTTACTGAATTTTATGTGCCTACATAGTTTTTCCTCTTGATAGTGCCTGTGGGAAACTTTCAGCATGTACAGTTAAACTGTCTGGTAGATTGTTTCCTATTGGTATTTAGAGGATCTAAGTGGCCTTATACTATAAATGGATTCAGACATTAAAGAGAGACTTTGGGCTTGTCTACACTGGGAAGTTTTGTCGTCAAAACTGCGATAGCGTACACACTGCAACACATACTTTTTTTGGAAAAAAACCCTAGTTTTGGTGACAAGAAACTTCCACCCCTGTGAGAGACTTTTGCCTTTCCCCTCCCTTTATTGTCGACAAACAGCCAGTGTAGACACCACAGAGTTTTCTTTTTATTTTTATTGGCCTCCAGAAAGTATCTCACAGTTCCCCTGCTGCTGCTCTGGTCAGTGGTTTGAACTCTGCTGCCCTGCAGCCAACCCGCCACTTCCCCTTGCAAGCCCTGGGACTTTTAAATCTCATTTCCTGTTTGCTGGCTTTGGAGAGGAGCTTCCCAGGTGAGCATGGCTGGCTATCGCCCCAAACGCGCTCCCACTTGGGCCACCGTTGAGTTGTTGGATCTGATCAGTATATGGGGAAGGGAGTCTGTTCAGTCGCAGCTGCGAGTGACCCGTAGGAATCGGAACACGTGTTGGCAAATTTCTCAAGGCTTGGGTGAAAAGGGCTATGATCGGGACACGCAGCAGTGCAGAGCGAAGATAAAGGAGCTGAGGCAGGCATACCATAAGGTCCAGGAGGCAAACAATCGCACCGGTGGTGCACCTAAGACCTGCTGCTTCTATAACAAGCTGAATGCTATCCTCGGTGGTGACCCCACCTCCATCGCCGATTGCCCTGAGGATTCTTTGCAGGCTGCTGAAAGGGGGTAAACCCTGAGGCTGAAATTGTGGATGAAGAAGTTGAGCTAGAAAGAGGTGGGGTCGCCCGGTGGGGCATGCAGCCAGGAACTTTTCTCCACTCCAGAAGTGCTCAGTGGGGAGCAGGAAGCAGATGAGACTCCGAGTAAGTTGCTGTGGCTTGGGTAGGGAATCAAAAAGTGGGAGGCAGGTAGTGTGTAGCTGATCTGCATGGCCAAGCATGGTGTCAGTGGACATCGAGACCTGCAGGGAATCCTCCAGAGAGAGGTACTTGTTAATCCTCTGCCGCAGATTCCAAGGGATTGTAGCCTTGTTAGGTCCCCCATTGTAGGAAACTGTACCATGCCATCCAGCAAACACTGGAGCTGGGACCAAAGCAGCACATAGCTGAGCTGCATATAGACTGGGGTGAAAGCCTCAAGCGTTCAAAAGCTGAGTCTGGGTTTCCCTAGTCACCCTCATCCGTGAGACGTCAGCCAGCAGGTTGGCCGCCTGTGAAAAATTGTGGGATAATTTTAGAATCAGTTCCCTGAAAAGCTCCCCTGCAAGCCAAGACCTTTTTGTCTGTATGCACAACCGCCTTCCCCCCACTCCTGGAACTCACCATGATTGGGATGCTTGTGGGGGTGTGTGCCTGCCTAGAGTCTCAGAGAGAAAGTGATTTCTATTAGCAAAATGCCCTTTTAGTAAAATGTTTCAGTCATTTGCTGGAATGTAACAATCCCTCTCCTGTTCATCAAAGACCTTGAGGAACACACCACGCACCCCTGTCAACCGGCTGCGACAATAAGAAAAAATCCTAGGCACAGCAAAGAGGAGATGTTCTGCGAGGTGCTGCAGCGTGACGAGAGACAGAGCAGGACACGGAAAGAGTGTTGAGAAGCCAAAAGGCAGGACAGGAAAGAGAGTGCTGCTTTTGCTAGGCAAGCGACAGAGAGGATGCTAAAAGTTATGGAGGATCAGACAGAGGCTCAAGTCCCTGATATAGCTGCAGACTGAGCAAATCCAAGTTCAAGTGCCTCTGCAGCAGATGCACAATTCTTTGCCAACCACAGCCCCCTCTATGCCCACACATTACTTTTCACTCCACAGCACTCCTGAATTTCCCCATCACTCCACCCCCCTCACAGCTTGAGCTACACACACTTTTGAGGTTTTACCCCTTTTAACAATAAATAAGGCTAATTTAATGGTACAGCGTTTTTATTCAGTGTTCTACAAAAGCGTATAGCAATCAATTCACTCTCGGACACAGGCTTCTAAAGCATTGTGTTGCACGGATCTTGGGCCCCAACATTGTACATGGATGCAACAGGGAAGCAACTCCAAAGCAGACGTGTTAGTGCCCCCCCCCATTGTCAAAGTGGTTCCTCAAAGCCTCTCTGATGTTAATAGTAGCCCTCTGGGCTCCTCTGACAGCCCTAGCATCTGGCTGTTCAAACTGTGCAGCCAAGCGCTCTGCCTCAGTTCTGTACACCCAAGCAAACATTTCACCCTTAGATTCACACAGATTATGCAAAGTGCAGCAAGTGGCTATGACAACGGGAATATTATCCTCGGTAAGGTCTAGCCTGCCTTTAAACACCTCCAGCGAGCTTTCAGACGTCCAAAGGCACATTCGACTACCATGCGGCACCTGCTCAGCCTGTTGTTAAAATGCTCCTTGCTGATGTCCAAGTGCCCTGTGTAAGGTTTCACGAGCCAGGGCTGTAAGGGGTAAGCAGGGTCTCCCAGGATTACTATGGGCATTTCCACATCCCCCACTGTGAACTTGTGGTCTGGAAAGAAAGCCCCTGCCTGCAGCTTTCTGTACAGGCCACTGTTCCTGAAGATGCATGTGTCATGCACCTTTCCAGACCAGCCTGCACTGATGTCCATGAAACGCCCCCGGTGATCCACAAGCACCTGCAACACCATGGAGAAATATCCCTTCCTATTGATGTATTCTGAGGCAAGATGGTCTGGCACTAAAATTGGAATTTGTGTGCCATCAATAGGCCCGCCACAGTTAGGGAAACCCATCTCTGCAAAGCCATCCACTCTGTCATTCACATTTCCCAGAGTCACGGGCATATGCAGCAGGATGCAATTTATTGCCCTGCACTTGGAGTAATACAGCCCCAACAGTGGACTTTCCTACTCCAAATTGATTTGCAACTGACCAGTAGCAGTCTGGATTCGCCAGCTTCCACACACCAATTGCAACAAGCTTCTCTACCGGATGGGCAGCTCTCAACCTGGTGTCCTTGCGCCGCAGGTCAGGGGCCAGCTCAGCACATACCTCCATGAAGGTTGCTTTACTCATCCTAAAGTTCTGCACTCACTGGTTGTCATCCCACACCTGCATGACAATGCAATCTCCCCAATCAGCGCTTGTTTCCCTAGCCCAAAAGTGATGCTCTTCTGTATTCAGCTGCTCTGTGAATGCACAAAGCACTGATACATTGCTGTCGTCCATATTACACTTGGGTGACTGCGATTCATCCTCTGCTAACTTTGCGAGTAACTCTGTGAGTAACTGTGCTGCCATGCACCATGTCCTCATGACAGCTAACAGCGCATAGGAGAGAAGTGCGGGATCCATCCTCTCACTGCAGATGCTGGCACGTACTACAAAAGAATGACAATTGGAAAAACGGCGTGAAAGAAAGCCAGCGACCTTTGGAGGGATGGGACACAAAGAGGTGGATGATGGTACATTTTGCATGTCCCAGAATGTGCTGCATTCCGTTTCCGCATTCCTGCAACATCTAGCGACGGATGGTGTTGCCAGGTACTGTGGCATACATACCCACAGTCCATTGCTCTCGCTGTCGACAAAGGTGCCCTGAATGTGGACACGATCTGTTGACAGAGGGAGCAAATATAGACACGCTTTGGTAACTTTGCTTTTGTCGATTTTCCCTTGTTGACATTAGTTTAATTGATAAAACTTCCCAGTGTAGACAAGCCTTGTAAATGGGAATGAAGGTAAGGTTTAGTTCTTCTTTGAGTGGTTGTCTACACATATTCAATTCTTGGTGTGCATGCACCTCATACATGAGACTATTCTTTTTGGTCAGCAGTGTCCATTGATCAGCCTGCGTCCTAGATGCCTCATGTCCCTCTACCCTAGACTAGAGAGGGTGGAGCAGGCAACCTTCCCTTAGTTCAGAGGCAGGCAAACTTTTCGGCCTGAGGGCCGCATCAGGTTTTCTGAAATTGTATGGAGGGCCGGTTAGGGGAGGCTGTGCCTACCTAAAGAGCCAGGCATGACCCTGGTTCCCCTCCCCCCCCAGCTTCTCGCCCCCTAACGGCCCCCCGGGACTCCTGCCCCATCCACCCCCCTCCCCCCCGCTCTCGGTCCCCTGACTGTCCCTGGACCCCCCGCCACCCCATCTGAACCCCATTCTTCTTCCTGACTGCCCCCCCGGGAACCCTGCCCCATCCTACCACCCCTTCTCCCTGACCGCCCCTGGACTCTTCACCCCTAACTGCCCCCCTTTCCTGACTGCCCCCCCAGGACCCCTGCCCCATCCACCCACCTGTCCCCTGAACGACGCCTGCCCCCATTCAACCCCCCTGTTGACCACCCCGACCCCTGTCCACGCCCCTGACCACGCCCTGAACTCCCCTGCCCTCTATTCAACCCGCTCCCTGCCCCCTTACTGTGTTGCCTGGAGCACCAGTGGCTGGCAGCACGGCTGCACCAGGACAGGCAGCTGTGCAACACAGAGCACCGGGTCAGACCGGGCTCTGCAGCCCCACTGCCCAGAGCATTGCGCCGGCAGCGCAGCGAGGTGAGGCTGTGGGGGGTGGGGACAGCACGGCAGGGGCTGGGGGCTAGCCTCCCGGGCCGGGAGCTCAGGGACCGGGCATGACGATCCCGCAGGCCGGATGTGGCCCGCAGGCTGTAGTTTGCCCACCTCTGCCTTAGTTCCTTCTTACCACCTTTATAGAACCCCTGCAGTGTCCACTTTTCTCTCTGAAAATAGCTAGTGTTAGTTGTTAGGTCTTATAGTCAATAAAGGTTTTGAGATTGTGGTGTGTTGGGGTTTATTTTGGTTTAGATAAGTTTTGTTTTGGTTAGGCTAGACATGACATCCCTGTGCTCCCCACCTCTCTTCCATAGCTTCCTGCAGGGGTGCTACTAACATGACAGAAGCTAAATCTCTCTAGGATTTAAGACCTATCCCTCATGTGAAGCTTTGCTGGCTAATAACTGGCAGTCCTGGTGCCTCCTCTGCTTAGGAGAGGGACATATCCCCAGGCAATGTTCCATATGTTGCTCCCTGTTTGGGGGACATCTAGACCGTTTCTAGCCTTTGTGGAGAGGGTTACGGATCAGTCAGTATTCTCACCGAGGTACTCTAAATGGGGTCTGCAACTATATAAAAACATGGTACGAGTTAGTCAAGTCAGATCCGTCTATCCACACTAGAGCTCATTCCACTAGAGATCAGGCAGCCTCTACTGCCTGTTTGAAGAGCGTCCCTCTTTCTGAAATCCATAGGGCAGCTATGTGGAGTTTGGTTCACACCTTATAGGGTATTAGTCTTTGGTAGCGGCTTCCAGATTGGATGCCTGTTTTCATAAGGCTGTCCTGCAGTCATTGTTTAATTAGAACCCCAAGTATCCATCTCCAAGCAAAGAGACAACTGGTTCTTAGTCATCGAGTGGAATCCATAGGGACAATCACTTGAAGAAAGAACAGTTACTTACTTTACAGTAACTGTAGTTCTTCAAGATGTGCTATCCACACCGATTCCATGACCTCTCCCCTTCTCTGCTTCTACGAGTTCTGTTTCTGTGCGATTCTATATTGGTGAAGGAACTAAGGGTTGTTTGGCCTGAAGCATCCTTTATGACCTTGAGTGGCTGGGTTTAAGGGGATCTAGGGTGCAGGTGCAGCCCCAACAAATACTGCAAGCCGAAGAGAATCTGATCTCATGCTTGTGGAGTGCACGCGCACTAAGAGTGGAATCCACATGGACAGCACATCTCTAAGAATGACCGTTACTGTAAGGTAAGTAATCCTTCATCACGGATTTTCAAGATACTTTATTTTATGCTATCGTTGTTTTTTCCCATTTATGGGTTTATACAGTAATATAAGCACTCTAACTTTGATTTCATATACAGCTATTATATATGTACCTATACTTTCAGCATTCAAAAAGAAAAGACAACTTTAAAGTACTATAAATTTGAGTCTCAGCCCTTCACCTAGCATTTTTCCACCAAAACTTCCTTCTGCAGGATTACTGTGTGCTTCCCAGAATATCACAGAGCACTTAGATATGCCTTGAAATAATAATAAACTGCAGTATAGAATAATTAGTAAAAGTTACATTCATGCTGTTGAGTTCTTGACTTAAGACTGCTTATTCTTCCAGAAACAATGAAAGAATTAAAGTTACTCTTATTTCCTTCCTGTGGGATTGACATTCTAGAATCTTAAAAGGTGGAGACATTTAAAGTAGTGCCCAGCATAAATACAACAAGAAATAAGGCTGCTTTCTTGAGTTCTCTGACAGAGGGAAGATTGCTGTGCCAAGACTATGGGAGGACTTTTTAAAAAAGTGGCAGGCAATAGAAAATTTGGGGCAAGTTAGAGGTGAAAGAATGGCATTGGCAGAACTGAGGAAATGAGTAAAGAATGAGAAGGAAAGGAGTTGAGGGAGGAGGTGGCTTTTCTTTAGGGACTACACTGTCAGGAATGTCCATGCTGTTGGAGTTAAGACGTCACTTACTGGATCAGAGACACGGTAACAGTTCCTGACACCACAACTTGGTTTAAGGTATACTTGGCATGCTTATAGTTTGGGGATTTCATTTTAAAACTATAAAAAAAAAATAACTAGAAGATATGACTTAGTTTAAGGGGAGGTTAAAATAATTTTGTGTGTATGGGTCAGAAAAAATGTAATGTGTGATATAAGCAGAGTAAGCTTTTGAAGCAGTAACACAAAAATGAGCTTTGATTTTTTTCTGTGGCTGATAATAAGGCTAATAGGATAATCTGCTTTTTGTGTAGATACTTGGAGACATCCCAAGTAAAGGGTAGGGGAATTGGTGTGGTTTGTTTGTTTGTTTATTTATTTATTTATTTTAATCATTAGCTTTAGCTAATCAGTAAGTGGCTTTCTAGATATGGCAAATGAGTTAAGTTGTATGGCCTGACCTGCCAAGGCATGTACACGAAATGGTCTCAAAGCAGGCATATGAGATAAAAATTTAACGTAACAAATCTGTGAAAGTTTCTGTTTTATCTGACTGACTGGGATTATGTACAGACAGTATTTTAAGAGAAGATTGTACAAATGGTCACTTTCTTGAGGAAACAGTTTTAGGTTGATTTAGGCCTCAAATTTAGGACTTGTACAAAGTTTACAATACATCCACAACTTTTTTGAATTCTAATGAAAATTCTTTGGACACCTTGGATTTTATTTCACCTTCCTCTGCAGCATGGAAGTGTAGGTCACTTGCCAGGATCTTCTGGGTATCTCTCAATCATTTCCCTGTCACTGAGGGAGAGTTGGGGTGTTTGTGTATCTTGGTTCCCCCTGTTCTTTGCATATAGTAGTCTCATCTCCAGTGGGCAGCAATACTTTGGACTCATTTCAGTTGGGTTTAGCGTGCGTATGCTGGCTGGTGCGGGTGGCCTGTGATACACAGGTGTTTGGACTAGATGAGCTAGTGGTCCCTTCTGGCCTTAAACTCTTAAGACGTTGTTTGCTTAATTTGTAACCTAGATAATAAAACGTGCTAAAGCACATGAACCAGAAAATAAAATAGACTAGAAATGTAGGCCACTGTCCTGCAAGCTGCGCCACACAGGCAAATCCTTTCACCTGTGTGGAACTGCAGTGACTTCATTAGGGCTCTTTGGGCCCCTGAGATCCCCATATGTGGAACAGCTCGAAAGGCCAGGACTTAGATTGTAAGTCCTTTGTGATAATGCACTTGTCTTGTGTTTTCTGTGATGCATCTCTCATCTTTGTGGTATTAAAAAATAACAACTAGAAAAATCGAAACCTGACTTCTCTCTTATTTTTTGTCTAAATGGAGTGAAATGCAATAAGTAAATGGCATAACTGGTGAAAAGTAAATCAGATTTCATCCTCCTAGCTCCACTTATGGCTATGTCTCCAGTGCCACTGTGTTTCAGGAAACTCTTGGAAAGCAGTGATAACCTCAACTCTGGAAGTTCAGTAATCAAAGGGCTGTTCAGACTTGACTGGCTTAGTTCCTTCCTTAGTATGGTAAGCTGTGCCATGGAACTTTTCATGTCTAAGTGGATTTTTTTGGGAGGAGTCGGGGGGATCAAATTTGTTAGCAGGAAATTTTGAAGTAATATTTCTCTTCTCTTTATATAGCTGTTGGAAAAACACAAGAATACAGAAAGCATGGTAGAGCTGCTTGAACTGTATCAAATGGAAGATGAAGCCTACAGTAGTCTTGCTGAAGCTACCACAGAACTGTACCAATATCTACTACAGCCATTCCGAGATATGAGGGAACTTGCAATGCTCAGAAGACAGCAGATCAAGGTACAAACTTTTATCAAGAGATAAGCCATGATTTCTATTTGAATATAAAATAGCAGTGTAGGTTGAAACCAAGCCTGTTACACCTGAATGTGGAATTTCATGTTTTAAAATCTGTTGTTGCTTGAGAACCTTCTGTCTGTATTAAAATATCTTTAGAGCAGTACATTTCTAGGTCTCCACTTCTTTCCCTTCCCCCACAACTTCTCCCACATCCACACATACTTATTACCTTTCAAGGTATTCCTACAAGCAGTAAAGAGAGGATGGGTAGGGAAAGATTTTTTTTTTTCTCATTTGGGGGAGTGCTAAAACACTACAGTGAGGAGAGTCATAAAAAGTACCTAGACAGATCATTTTTTCCCTTGCAACCTGCACTGCAAGCTTTTCAACTAAACAGTACCAGTTTCTTCCTTTATGCTCAATCAGAATTGTGAGTACATTGAAGAGTAAGCTGTTATTGTCTTAAGCCTGTACCTAATGCATGCAGCTAGTCGTCATTTTGTTTAATTTTATGTGCTTGTGACCATTTTAGTTCCACGTTTAAGTTCTTATTTAGTATGTGACGTTTACTGTGTTATGGCTTACTGGAAGTATTGACTAATGTGTAAAAAAGCTAAACGTGCTTTCTAAAATCTGTTACTGTTTAATTATTTAGTGAGATTATTTTGGAGAGTGATGACCCCCCCTTCCCCCCTTAGTGACTACTGGATTGGAGAACTTGGGTGGTACATAGTTGAGTCTAATGAGGTGAATGTATGTATGTTAAGATCTTTTCCTAATTTGGAAAACTTTGAGTATGCAAGTTGGTCAGCTGGACTTGTGAGAGAGAAAGATGCCATCTCTTGTTTTACTTTCATTGGTAGAAAGAAAGCAGTACTTGTATCTGTGATGACAAATTGTGTTCATCTTGGTAGCTAGAGTAGAAGACTTGGTTTATAAATTAAACTTGTTGGCAACAAAGTTATTTATACTAACTCGCACAGCATATGGAGTTCTAGAAGGCTTAGAAGTGGAATAAAACTCCACTGGGTTGCTATAGTTTCTTGGAGCTCCTTCTCAGGCTCAGTAGAACACTCAACATCTGAATGCCAACAGGAGCTGTGGGCACACAGTACAAGTACTACAGCAGTTTGTCTAAAGAAAATGGATGAAAGAGGAAAACTAATAAAGTAAGCTTCCATGAAACCCAGCTTCTGCAGTCAAGCATGCCTACAGAATAGTTTTAAATAAATGTTAAAGTTTAAAACAATTTAAAAATCATATTTTTATCAGGATATCAGGTGTAACTACAGGTGGTACAGCTAGTGACACTTGCAATTATGGTTGCCCCACACTGTCCATTAAAAGACCCTGTTCTCAGTTGTTTATAGCTTTTTAAATTTAAACTGTTTGGGCTGAATCCTTCTGTGTTGGGAGTTCTGCCTTGAGCTAAATTTATTTTAAAAAAAGTTTCAGATAAAACAGTTGAGCTCTTTCAGGGAATGAGACTAGGAAAAACATGTTTTGCCTTTAATCTTTCAGATTTTGCATTGGGAAAATCTAGTGCCCCAATGCTTTGGAGCAAGGGGTTGAAATTTGGCTGGGAGGTTGCCCTAGTGTCAGGGATGTAAATTTTTCAGTTGGTGTGAAACTCTGGTGACATTTTAAGCCTTGGGAAAAATATTATTTCACACATGCTCAGTAGAAACTTTAGAGTTGTGCAGCTCAATTCTTTAGTGATTCCGTCTGCACTGGTCATGCTCCGTCTCTTCACAGCACCTATCTGGAATTGCTGGTGCATGTACCGTTTCCACAGAGTGACTGAGCAAATTCTGCAGAGACTGAGCACAATTTTTCCTGCAACTGCTTTGGATTGTTATCGAGCAGAGCCCATCATCAGCATGGACGCATATCCCCTGGAATGGTGGTTGAAGCCTGAAGGGACATACGAATCTTTAGCGCATCTGGCATGTAAATATCTTGCGACACCAGCTACAAAAGTGCCATGCAAACGCCTGCTCTCACTTTCTGGTGACGTAAATAAGAAGAGGGCAGCATTATCTCCTGTAAATGAAAACAAACTTATTTGTCTTAGCAATTGGCTGAACAAGAAATAGGACTGAGTGGACTTGTAGGCTCTAAAGTTTTACATTGTTTTGTTTTTGAGTGCAGTTATATAACACAAAAATAAAATCTACATTTGTAAGTTACCCTTTCACGACAGAGATTGCACTACAGTACTATTTCTTTTATTTATAATGTACACTTTGATTTCAGTTACAACACAGAATACAATATATATGAAAATGTAGAAAAACATCCAAAATATTTAATAAATTTGAATTGGTAATCTATTGTTTAGTAATGCAATTAAAACCGCGATTAATTACAATTTTTTTTTAGTCGCAGTTAATTTTTTTGAGTTAATCGTGTGAGTTAACTGCGATTAATTGACTGCCCTACTTTTTATATTCTTTTCTTTACCCGAAGGATCCTAAAATGCTTTACAAATGTAAATCTAGAGTTCATAAGCTTTTTGGGATGAAGGGATCTGTTGAGCTGGGATTTGAATGAAGAGAAGGTGGTGATATAAAGGACTGAGGCAATGAGGAATATAGGAAGATACAGCAAAACTCTGTTTATCTGATCTAATTCGGATGGGGCCAGATGGGATAATCAGAAATCCAGATAAACCAGAGAATGGGAAAGTGCAATGCTGCAGTGCCATCTAGCGGCCACAGGAGAGATCGCCCTTCTCTGGACGTCAGTGTGCTGGTAGTCTGGTTAACACACAGAGCCGGTTAATGGAGGGTCAGATAAACGGGGTTCTGCTGTATATTGAAAAAGGCACATTAAGTGAGAAGGAACATACAGAGAGGGGCACACTGTGTGACCAGGATAGAGTGAAGGGGCAAGGGAGAGATGAAAGGTGTTGAGCAGAGTTTGTGTTTGAAATAAAATTGTGCAGGGTATTGAGGACAAGGAAAAGTAACTTAAGCATTAGGGAAAGATAAGGGGAAGCCAGAAAAGGGACAAAAGTTTTTGTTATGGTATTGCAGGAATTTTGCAATCCAGAGTTTATCTGAATTTCTTGACTGAATGGAGTAAGTTGCTTTTATGCTTCTGCTGCTGCTATTTCTTCCACAGCAGCAGTGAGAAACTTACATGATGCTAGTCAGGGGCTTTTGCTGTGGCAGTATCTGCAGAGGCTGCTCCCTACTGCTGCTGTGGGGCACTATGGTATGGGGTAGACTATGAAATGTTTGTCAAGTCTTGCTCCAAATTAATTACTTTTAATAAAAGGTCATATGTACCTGCTCTTTGTGACAGCTTTATTGATGAACTGTACTATGGTAATATACAATCACGCTATTGTATGACCTTGTGCAAATCTTGTGTACGTCATGCTTAATTCTGATTTTTGTTAACTCATATGAACTCTGCATGGAATATTGGAAATCAAAATTTGTCCTACCGGATGGTGGTGTTGACAGATACTGTGCAGCAATTGCTTATTCAGTTCAAACTCACTTTGCACCAAAGACCATTTTCATCAGTTTAATTGTCTTCCCTTTATTAGGGCATATTGTTTGAAATCTTTCTTTAGTAATCGGTGATTTAGAACAGATTCACAAGTGTAGATTACCAAGCAGCAGTCTTACGTTCAAGAGACGGAAGAACAAACAATCTTATTCTTACACGCTCTATAAGAAACTGGCTGACCTTTACTGTAGTAAGTTGCTTGTGCATAAAACATTCCGGACAAAATTTGGACCTGGTGTAAGCAGGTGAAACTCTTAAGTGGATATAGTTTTATCTACTTATTCCATTTGGCCACAAGTAGTTGAATATTTGCTCCTCAGCCTATTCGCTGCTTTTGCTCATCTTTCCAGTTGTCTAATGCTATAAGTACCTGGTTCTTATGCTTTCTTGATGACCTATGCAAAAGTAAGCTCTTAAAATGGATTCCCAATTATTTGGGTTTTTTAATTGCCAGCCTTATTGGAATAAAATGTTGAAATGTTCTCTCTTATCTGTCTCAAGTATGTGTTCAAAATTGTGTGTATATGTATGCGTCGAAATAAAACTTGTATGGGCAATGTAAACTGATGCTATTTAAATATTAACCCGGTCATTTTCATCTACAAAAGGCCCGTAGAGCATCATAAAGCACTCTCACTCCTCTTTAAACCCTTCCCTCCCTGTTTTCAAGATTCCGAATGACTAACAACTTATGTATACATTTTAAAGATGAAGTGAATTTTATCTGCTAATGCCTGAGTTTAGGATTCTGGGTTTTTCACGCAACAGTCAATGAAATTATAGTCATCCTGAGCAGCAGTTCTAGTGATTTGTCTTTTCCAGGAAAAATGCACAACTCTGAAGTAGGACCATGGAAGGTAAATAAGGGTTGAACTGATGTTAACAGCTTCAACTTCCTGTGTATTTATTTAGTTTCCCTATGTATTAAGGATTTTGAGGTCTTAATGTTTAAATGTGAGGGGGAGGAAAAAACACGTCATTAAAGGTTTGTAATAAACACTACATTATTTTATGGGCCTGTGAAGGTGGAGTGACATAATACCTAGGTTTCTTTGTTAGTACCTTTACAGTATATTTGTGTGTACTATTTAAATAATATATTTATGTAATTAAAGATGATATCAGAGTGGATATGCATAAGATAGCAAATTAAGTCTGTGCAGGCAACCGTAAATCTTGAACTTCCTAACGTTTAAGTGTTTAGTTTTCTAGCCTAAATAACATTCTCTTAACGAAGGGTTTTTTAATGAAGTTTCCTAGATTTCCTGAAGGGGGGAAAAAGTACACAATAGAACTTGTTTTTACAACTGTAACAACCCCTTATCATGCATCAACTTCAGGATTTGAACCCTGAACCTTCAGCGTTGACTTCTACCACTCAAGCTACAGGACAAACTGTTAGTTAGTAGTAAGAGAAGGCTGTCATCCCACAGTGGGGGAATGGGCTGTCAGGCACTATGTTCTAGGCTAGGGCTAAGGGATGGTTGGCAGGAAGATCTGATCTATCTCTTGATCCTTCCCCCAATGCCTGGTGAGTTGAGTGGAGTTTCTGCTCCATGTGATATGCCCAGAGGGGGCAATGGGCTGCTGGATTCTGGAGTTGGTTGTGGGAAACTTGACCACACATGCTCTTGGATGTTGGGAGAAGCACCAGCTGCATATGTTACCATGAGAGGGAGTGAGGGAATGAACTGTTAGGGCTAGGTGGTGAGTTTGCAGGAACAGGGGAAGAGTGTTTATGGGGGCAGGGAGCCTAGCCTGGTTCCCTGAATGAAGCTGGGCTTGGGGCACTGGGGTGATGTGCTGGGTTTTGGGGCAGGGGAACTAGCTGAATTCTTCTTCGAGTAGATGCAGATGTGTATGCCAAGTAGGTATGTGCGTGCCCTGTGTCCTGGAGCTGGAGACTTTTGCTTAGCAGTACCCATAGAAGGATGGTGCTCATGCCTGTAGCCCCTCATCTGGTTATACGAGGCAGTGCCGCCCTGATCCCCCTCAGTTCCTTCTTATCACCTATTGGCTGGATTTGGAGTTCTGTGTGGTTTATCTTAGCATAGTTTTTTTACTGTATATAGTTAATAGGTAGCTAGTTAGTAGCATTATTTAAAAATTATAGGATGTAGTATAGTGGTAGTGTTCCCCGGTGATGCCCTCACAGGGTTCAAGAATTGCCCTTTGTGTGGAGTGGCGATTCCTAACTGTGACCCCCCACATGTGGTGCTTGCTCTGTCTCAGCGAAGCCCACCTTAAGGAGCGCTGTTTGATCTGCAGATGATTCAAGAAGAGGACTCAGGTTGTGCAAGACTTTTTTGCTTTAAGTATTACCTGCTTGACCAGGCCATGAGGCCTGACCCAGTACCGAAGCTCTCCTTGGACTGCATATCACCCTCCAGCTTGGAAGGCGCTGCTGCCTCCTATTCTGGGGCAGGGACCTCTCAGAAGAGGTGCAGGAGTTGTTTTCTGTCCTCGGCACCAAAGAAGAGATCATATAAGACCAGTTAGGAGTCCTGCAGGTCCTGAAGCAACTCCTGCTTTCTCTAAGAAGAGCGCAGCCTGGCATGGTGCCAGCTCTGATGCATGGGATGGTGAGCGTGCCTCCCTCAGCATAGGTTGGGGATGGCAGACACCCTGTATTGTCGACCTCTGGTTCTGGTCACTGGGCATCTGTTGAGTCCGGTACTGATGGGAACAGTGCCGGTACCGACGGTGTCAGTGGTGTCAGTGTATCAAGCGGTGGTGGACCTACTCTGCCTTTTGGTCCCATCCTCGCCGCTGGTCTAAGACTTTGCAAGGCTGGCACCCGCAATGGCTCCCCTGTTGGAGTGTGCCGCTGAAATCTTGTCACCACACCACAAAGTACCCCTACAAGGGTTGATATGAGCAGAGTACTAGGGACAGTACAGGGTTCTTTGGTACTGGGCCCTCGTTCGGCACTAACACAATCATTGCCATAGATGGTTCCATGGAGTGAGTCGCTGCCCTCAACCTTGAGGCACACAGGCACTCCGGTACCATTGTTTGCACTGGGACTGACCTTGCTCGCGGCACTGACCTTTTTAGTACCATTGTTTCTGACTATGCCGGTGGCACCGATTCTGACCTCGTTCTAGGTTATGGATAAGTAGGATCGCCTGTTGGCTCCTTCTGAAGTCGCCCCTCTGATGTTTCCTAGATCCCAGGACTCCTGTGCTTCAGAGTTGGGCTCCTTATCCTCTCGCTCCACTTCACCTGAGGGAGTCTGGAGGTCACCAGTGGACCAATGCAGTTACCAAGGTTGGCTTGTGCCTTGAGGTCAGGATGAAGGCCCCTTTCCCAGCACCTACTGGCTACCAATACCTTACACGTACTAATTGCCCTTTGGGCCCAGTGAGAATCCCCTCACTCCTGGAGGTCTTGCTCGTCATCAAATTCAAGAATGAGATCCTCTGCTCGTGCGGCATTGGTGGCTGCAGACCAGCTGCAAGTCCAGATGCCTGCAGTTCCCCCTTCCTGTGGAGCCACCAGTGTTTCCTCATGTGGAGCAGGATCTCCCTGTAGTCCTTGTCCTCATCCCTGAACGATGTGGTGTTGCCCGGTTCGTACTCCCCTTTCATCCCAGAGGACCTCAGGGCATACCAGGACCTGTTATGTTTAGTGGCCTCGTCCCTAGGTATTCAGGAGGAATTTCTTTGGGAGAATACCCATACGCTTGTGGATATTCTCCAAACCTCTGACCCTGGGAGAGTGGCCCTCCGTTAATGAGGTACTCCTCGAGCCTGTGAGGGCTCTTTTGGTTACACTGGCCTCGATACCTCTGGTGGCCAAGTGCTTGGAGAAGCGCTATTTTGTCCCAGTACAGGGATTCAAAGGGTTTTATTTCCATCGGGCTCCAAACTCCCTGGTGGTCATGGCGGTGAACGACAGGGGTCAGCAGGGCAGAGTGAAATCCTCCCTCAAGGATAGAGACTTGAAACACCTAGATCATCTTCTTGGCAGGAAGATATCCACCTAATCATCACTGCAGATGAGGATCACGAACTAACAAGCCCTGCTGGCCAAATACTGCCTTCCTCAAGTGGTCAGCTATTGCCAAATTTGAGGAGCAGTTGTCCAAGGCTTCTTGAGATTAATTTTGCGTGTTTGTTCCTGCGGGCTGCTTGGTGACAAAAACATCTTTGCAATCCACTGTGGATTTGATGGACACTTTGGCCAGGACTATGGCCTTGGCAATTATAAAGAGGGCTTTCTGGCTCCAAAACTTGGGGATTGTACTGGATGTCCAGCTAGCTATTGAGTACTTGCCATTCGATGGCAGGACCTTGTTTTTGGAAAAGGACTGATGGAACCTTGTGTTCCTTTAAGGATTCAAGGGCTACCATCAGATCTCTGGGGGTGTATACACTCTGTGTGAGTAGACGCCATTACAGGGCACAGCAACAGCAGCCCTATAGGCTACATCACTTCTTTGTGCAGTCCTTCCCCCTTCTCCCCACTGAGATAATGAGACTACCCCAGGAAGAGATACAGGTCTCTCAAGAGGAAGCACTCGAGCTCTGGGCCCGGTTGCACTGCCCACCTTCTTTCGGTGCCTGCTAAGCACACATTTTGATTCACTGATCTAGAGCTCTGTTCCAGTTTTTTCCCCTCCTTTGTTGTCCCCCTGTTCCTTTGGAGACAGGCTGGCTCATTTTTATGATGCCTGGGTCTCAATGATGACGTCTGATAGTTGGGTTCTAGGTACTATCAGATTGGGCTATGCCATCCAGTTCCTCTCAGTGCCCCCTCCCCACCCTTCACCCAGTCCTCCTTCAGGACCCCTCTCACAAGATACTGCTCTTCTAGCATTGGGAGCAATGGAGGAGGTTCCACAAGAACACCACAGTCACAGGTTCTACTCCTGTTTTTTCCTGATGTCGTCGAAATCCAAGGGTGGGATGAGACCCACCCTCGAACTCTGTGGACTCAACAAATTCGTCTAATATGTGAGTTCAGCATGGTCACTCTTTCTGTTATCCTCCCTACTTTGTCTAAGAATGACTGACTGGTTCATGACTGGTCTCCGGGCACCAGGGGTGCTCAACTCCGGCTCCGCCCCAAGCCCTGCCCCCACCCGCCCCCTTCCCCCAAGCCCCCCATGCTTCATCTCCGTCCTGTCTCTTCCTGCTCAGTTCCGCCCTCTCCCCTGAGTGCACCCCATCTCCACTCTCCTCCTCCCTCCCAGTGCCTCCGGCACGCTGCGGAACAGCTGATTCACAGTGGGTGGGCAGTGCTGAGAGGGAGCGGGAGGAGTTGATTGGTGGGGCTGCCAGCGGGTGGGAGGCTGCCGGTGAGTGCTCAGCATCCACTAATTTTTTTCCCTGGGTGCTCCAGGAGTGGAGCACCAATGGAGTCGGTACCTATGACTGGCTCACTGCTCTGGACCTTCAAGATACCTACTTCCATGTGGCCATTCTGCCAAGTCACAGGAAGTATCTTCTCTTTGTGGTAGGAGTCTGCCACTTTGAGTACACGATTCTCCCATCCGGCCTCTCTCCTGCTTCACCAGATGTATGGCAGTGGTCATGGCCTACCTCAAGAGGAAGGGGATCCATATCTTCCCTACCCCGACAACTGGTTTCTGAAAGGCAGCTCTAGGGAGGAGGTTCTCACCCATGTTGAAACCACACTATGATCGCTTGACCGTTTGGGACTTGTTCTAAACATCGTGACGTTGACCTTGGCCCCCACTCAGCAAATAGAGTTCACTGGGACCCTGTTAGATTCCACAAAATTGAGGGCGTTCCTGCCGACTGACCACTTCCAGGCGCCTCTTCAGCAGTTAGGAACATATCTGATGAGAGCACAGGCAATGTCAGTGGCATTCCTCAATGATATTTCCATATTGGATGTTTGTAGGTTGGCCACATGGTCGCCTGTGCATACATTTATGGACCATTTTCAGTCACCGCTTCTTTTGGAACGGACGCTAATGTGGGAAGAGCAAACCTGCAGTCTTTGCTCAGGTAGACTCCCAGTCCTGCCTCCGAATGGGGGTACTGCTTGCTAGTAACCAGCTTGGAATACATGTCTACATCTGCTAGAAGAAGAAACAATGGTTATGTCAGGGTTCCCTCCCCACTCCAAACTCTAGGGTACAAATGTGGGGACCCGTATGAAAGACCCCCTAAGCTTATCTCTGCCAGCTTAGGTTAAAAACTTCCTCAAGGCACAAGCCACCACCAAGTGAGTTAGACAAAGATTTCGGAAAAGGGCCACTTGGAGTTCCTGTTTCCCAAAAATATCCCCCCAAACCCCTTCATCCTGGGGAGGCTTGAGAGTAAACAAGGTGAGCACAGACCAGACCCTTGGGTTTTTGGGACACTGAAAACCCCAATCATATTCTTAAAAGCAGAACTTTTATTATAAAGGGGAAAAAAAGTAAAATGAACACCTCTGTAAAATCAGAATGGAAGATAATTTTACAGGGTAATAAAATTTAAAACACAGAGGATTCACCTCTAGGCAAAACTTTAAAATTACAAAAAAACAGGAATAAACCTTCCTCTTAGCATAGGGAAAATTCACAAGCTAAAACAAAAGATACTGTAACGCATTTCCTTGCTATTACTTACTATTTCTATAATTTTAGATGCATCATTCAGTAGGAGCTGGATTACTTGTTTGGTCTCTCTCTTTGTCTCCGGAGACAAACAAAAACCTAAGTATCTTGTTTACAAAAACGAAGTATCTTCTTTCCCCATTGGTCCTTCTGGTCAGGTGCCAACTAGGTTAATGGAACTGATTAACCCTTTACAGGTAAAGGAGGGATTTTATGCCTTAGCTTTATGTTTATGACAGGTTACTTATTGTAACTGTGGTTCTTCAATATATAATGCAGACGTATTCCATGACCCACCCTGCATCTCCTCTGCATCAGAGGCTTTCCCTGGATGTTTGTTGCGAGGGAACTGAGGGAGGTCAGTGTAGCACCACCTCAAAAAGCCAGGAGAGGGGCTCTAGGCATGAGGTGTGAGCATTGCCTCTATATGGGTACTGCTAGACAAAAGTCTCCAGCTCTTGAGCACACACACACCTACCTGAAATACATGTCTGTATCACATCTTGAAGAACCACAGGTACAGTAAGTAACCCTTTCCTTCTCTCATTCTCCCCACCCTCTCCCCAGTGCTTCAGCTTCTCTGGCGATGTCCAGGAGCTCCCAGATCAGTTGTGGGCTGCTTTGTTCTTTTCCCCCCATGTTAAAATAAAATCTTCCAATTGTCTCATTTAGAAGCTGTTAGCACCTCTGTGGTTTGGTGTATGGACTTGAAATTGGGCAGGGAGTTGACCTGGTGTTAGAAATGTGCTTTTGCCTAAGTTATGAGCCTCTGAAAAATCTTGATTTACACCTGCTGAGTGAAGACTTAGTGTGGCAGCCACATGCTGTAAGGAGCCTGCCTGTACTGAGTATGCTCCTGCAGAATGGAGAAGCATTTGCAGGGGAGACTCTCTCTCTCCTGTGCTCTCGTTGTTCCCCTTGCTGTTGTCCAGGCAGCGTGGAGGAAGAGGAGGAAACATCTTGACTGGAAAGCAGAGGGGCGAGAAGTGTTGGTGGCAGAAGGAATGTGGAGACGCCAGATGGTGAGAAGTAGCAGAGGGAGTGTGTGACGTTCCCCTCTGGTGTTATCTGGACTGGTGATCTGCTAGGTCACTCCAATCCTTGACTCTGGGAGCCAGCCTTACCCTGCTCTGCTGTGAGAACCCCCGTTCCTGGGCTGTTCACGCACAGCCTCTGGCATGTAACCTGCTCCCAGCTACTTGAAACCGAATGACACTAGCCAATATCTCCGGTCCCAGACATAACCCTAGGAACCTCCATCTTGCAGTGTCCAGTTATGCCCGCTGGACGCTGAAAGCTTATAGGAGTTTGTCAATTTAACAAAGAAATTGATATGTACCAGGCTTGTTATCCTAAGGGGAGTCTCTGACATGCTTCAAACCAAACGCACTGCTTCAGGTAGAATAAACAAACAGATATATTGACTATAAAGATAGATTTTAAGTGATTATAAGTCAAAGCATAACAAGTTGGATTTGGTCAAATGAAATAAAAGCAAAATGCATTCTAAGCTGATCTTAACACTTTCAGTGCCCTTACAAACTTAGATGCTTCTCACCACAGGCTGGCTGGTTGCCCTTCAGCCAGGCTCTTCTCTTTGATCAGTGCTTCAGTCGCTTGGTGGTGATGTCTGTAGATGGAGGTGGAAGAGAGAGGAAGAGCATGGCAAACGTCTCTCCCTTTTATCATGTTCTTTCTTCCCTCTTGGCTCTGCCCCCTCCCCCCCTTCAGAGTCAGGTGAGCATTACCTCATCGCAGTCGCAAACTGACCAAAGGAAGGAGGTTGACTCACTCGAGAGTCCAACAGATCCTTTTGTTGCTGCCTAGGCCAGGTCCTTTGTTTCTGTGAGGCTGGGCTGGGTTTGTCCCATACATGTCCTGATGAGGTGTGAACTGCCTCTCTGCTCTTGGAGAGTTTTTGCCTGGGCTTATTTTAAGCCATGAAGACACATTTTCAGCCTCATAAGAGTATACATGGAATTATAACCTATAACATTACTACAACATTACTGTAACAACAATTACTATAAAATCACTAGAACAACAATGCTTAGTGCATCATGAGCCTTCCGAAGACACCCGACATGACAAACTTTACATTGGATACCACACAATCATTTTATAAGGATGAATATGGGTGTGTAGGGTGTTCCCATGAGGTACAGAATATCACACTGTGGTTGGCCAGGAACCATGGGATGGGGTCAACAGATAGGAAGAAGTGACTGAAACTGGTTTTGGGGCAGGGTAGGGGTGGGTGGGAAGGGCGGCTGTAAAAAAAGCAAGGAGGCAGGAGCTGGGTTGGAATAAATAGAAGAGCTGGTGGACAAAGACAGGCTATGGGGCACATGGGCTTAATGCTCTAACCACCAGAGTACACTCTTCAGAATCTGAAATGTTGCTGATAGAACCTTAATTTGGCCTGTGTGTGTGTGCATTATGATGATCTTTTATTGTGTGATCTATTTCCCCATCCCTCCTCTCCCCTGCACCCCAAACCCTTGCCTTATTCAGTGCACAGGATGAGAACCAATCAGGGTTGTGTAGTGAATGAGACTGTCTGTAGGAACACTGCTTCATTTGTTGCAGAAGTTGGAAGGTGTGTAGTGAATGAGATGGGATTGTAGGAAGAAAGCATGGTCTACTGATTAAGGAAATTAAGTGCCACCCTGAAGAATTAGATTCTATCCTTGCTTCTGCTACAGAGTTCCTGTGTGATGTTGGGTAAGTCACTTAAACCAAACTTTTCACAGACCGTCATTAATTGAGTTCCTCATTTCCTGGGTGCCCAGTGTGAGACGTGTGACCAGATTTGCAAAAGTGCTAAGCCCTTGCAACTGGAACTGGAGTCTTACGTGGCACTTTTCCTCAGTAGATCTCAAAGTACTTTACGAAGGAAGTCAGCATCATGGGGATACCACCACGTGTTCTCACAGGGATGTTGTGGAGATAAATTCATTAAGGTTTGTGAAACACTTGGTGAGAGCATGATAGAAATGCCCAGCAGGAAACTAACAATTTTGTATTCAGCACAGGGTTTGGATGGTATATGTTAAATAAGATTGGGGGGCATGCTTTGAATCAGTAGGATAAAAAGGAATATTGATTAACTGCACATTCACTGAATGAATCAGTTGCAAAAATAGTATATGATCATGTCACTAAAGACAGAGACTGCTGCATCATAATTCATAAACACAAGGGGACAGAATTAAGTTGCATGGACAGCGTTAATTCTGGCAGTTCCTAAACTATGGGCACTTGACTTTGCAAGTTTAACTTTCTTAATGTAGTGTTTTGAATATAATTTTATATACAGTTTTATGTTCCTTCTTCTTCATCTCCATTTCCAAGATAAACAGTCCTAATCTTCTCACTTTTCATGAGAGCTCTTTCATACCCTAATCATTCTCCCCTTTCTCTGATTCCCCTCCACTTAATTCCGCAACAACACGTTTTTGAGATGGTGACCACTACTGCATACAGAGTCCATATGATGGTGCAACATTTAATTATACAGTGGAGTTATACTATCTTCTGTGTGAGTCTACATTTCCATTTGTTCATCCTAATATCTTGTTAGCTGTATCAAGTCAGGAAAGGGATCTGAGCATTATTGTGGACTGTAGTGAAGATGTGGACTCTGTGTGCTTGTAAAAAAAACCAACCAAACAAAACAACCCAAACAAATTTAGAGCTCCATAAGGTATGAGAAGTTAAAGGGAAAAATTTGATTTATCAATGTTCAGTTCCATCTTAGCATTCAAGAAGTTAGAGCGTAAAAGCCCAAGTTCGTTTCAAAGTTTAGATAACTTATTTAGACTGGATAGGGAGTGTGTAAATACATTTTTGGAAATATCTTCAGGAGTATAGCTATGTTACAGCTGGTTCTACAGGTTTTTAATAATAGTCTTTGGAGGGAGGATGGAGCTGAAATACAGTCTCACTTGCTGATATATCAACCAAGCCAATGTCAGGTCTGAATGGTGTTCTGGTTGCAGGAATGCACTGAAGTAGCTTTGATAACTTTTGGTCTAAAACACCCCCTACATATAAAACTATATATTTTTTTCTTCAGTATACTGCCTTGTATCATAGATATACTCTGCTCCCTCAACTTGCTTTCATTCTTTCGTATTACTTTAACAGCTGTTGGCACATCTTATTTATCCTTTTCTACCCTCTAGTCCTGGGTAACTCGTAGTAATGCTGGTGGAGGGAAGATGGGCAGGACAGCAAATTCCCACTTCAGGCAGTAGTGTGGCCTGGCCAGAGTCTATTTCCTGTCACAGTTTTGCCCTTATTGCATTGACTGGTTGTGCAAAGAAGCTGGAAAAGTTCAAAAACCAAGGGAAGGGAGGGGGAGGATTCCTAGCTGAGGGAGATGTATACAGTATGAGATTTCAGGAAAAAGGCACGGTTGCAGGTCCCATTTCTGAAATCATGGTGCCCATAGCACACCCACTTTCTCTTCCCTCCTCAGCACACCTTAAAAATAAAAACAAACTTTGAGGACTTTCCTAGGGAAGTAATGACATACTTTTAAGAGCAAGGGCCCTGTCTTCCTTGTTCAATCCCATCTGGCCCTAGGAGGGAATAGGAACCTGCTGTTACAGACTGACAATACCCTGAACAGACCTTATGGAATTAAATAAAGTTAAACCTTATTGAATTAGAATTAATACCTTTTGGGGGTATGTTTGATCAAAAATGCAATTGTTTATGTGTTGTTGTGGCATTGTAGAAGATAGAAAATGCAGCTTTTTTTCCTCTGGTGTTGATTCTCACTTTGCAAGCATAGGAAAGAAGAAATAAGATGGGGAAGGAAAAAGGGGCGTGTGTGTGACAGAGAGAGAGACAGTCTCACATTCCTGGTGGTGGTCAGGATTTAGCTGAATCTGATAGAAGTGGCAATATCATCTGGGTCCCTCTTGGCCTGGTCTGGTCAGGACATCTCTTGGGATCAGAATGACAAAGGCCCAGTGATGTTACAGTTGATCCCAAGAGACAGCGGGAGGTAGCAGCATGATGGTGAAGCTCATTTCTTCCCCTTCTTTCAGTCAGCATTTGTCCCCCTTTGTTGCTGCTCTGCCAATTTCCCTTTTTCTTTTTGAGGACCACAAAAGAGAGCAATGGGCATAGTAGTTCATTCTTGCATTATTTTGTCTACCAGTAGGCCTGATTTCCAACACATCAGTTATGGTTTATTGACTCTCACTTTTTGTATTTGCCAGGCATGATCTTAATACAGTCCTTGAGTTATATCAATAGGCCTTCTTGTTTGGAATAATTCAGTCTCACTTTTGCACCTTTTCCGATCAACATTTTTTGTTGATAGGTTATTGTGACATTTTATACACTTTATTTCACTTTTCACTCTTGAGCTCACAATTAGGATAAATTTGTAGGGTAATTATTTCAGTTCCACTCTACTGATACATTAGGCTGTCAGAGGCAGCAAGCTGTTTGGTGACTCACTTGAAAAAATTGATTGAGCCAGGAAGCATAGGTTCTCAATAAGTTGCAACTTCCTTAAAAGGGAAAGACACCATCAATCAAATCTGTCACTCCAGAGTGTTAACATTCAGTAATAAGTGCCTTGCTGACTTGTTTCTTCTCTGGGATTAATTCTCCAACTTTTAGAATAAAATGTTAATCTCAGACCCCTTCCAGAAAAATCATGTTTAATGTAAAATGCCTTTTTAATATGAAAAGAGGCTATGCGCAATTGGCATGATATTACTCAATATATTCTGCTCCCAGGGTATATTCAGAATTGATGTGCAAAATTTGTTTTGCTTTTTACTCCTCATAGCACTTCAGAGCCAGAAAGTTTGAGGAAGAGTAAATGTATTCCGTTCTTGTACATGAACAGAATTGTTTACAAGCCCACTGAGTGCAATGGCAGTACACTGGTATTGCAGCAGGGCACAATATAAAGGCAAACTTGTATAAATAAAGATTTTATTTGTCCTGTAGAAACTCATAGATTCATAGGTACTAAGGTCTGAAGGGACCATTATGATCGTCTAGTCTGACCTCCTGCACAACGCAGGCCACAGAATCTCACCCACCCACTCATGCGAAAAACCTCACCTATGTCTGAGCTATTGAAGTCCTCAAATTGTGGTTTAAAGACTTCAAGGAGCAGAGAATCCTCCAGCAAGTTATCCGTGCCCCATGCTACAGAGGAAGGCGAAAAACCTCCAGGGCAGATTGGAAGAGGCCCTGGAGGAAAATTCCTTCTCGACCCCAAATATGGCGATCAGCTAAACCCTGAGCATATGGGCAAGATTCACCAGCCAGATACTACAGAAAATTCTTTCCTGGGTAACTCAGATCCCATCCCATCACAGGCCATTAGGCCTATTTACCATGAATATTTAAAGATCAGTTAATTACCAAAATCATGTTATCCCATCATACCAACTCCTCCATAAACTTATCGAGTTTAATCTTAAAGCCAGATAGATCTTTTGCCCCCACAGCTTCCCTTGGAAGGCTATTCCAAAACTTCACTCCTCTGATGGTTAGAAACCTTCGTCTAATTTCAGGTCTAAACTTCCTGGTGGCCAGTTTATATCCATTTGTTCTTGTGTCCACATTGGTACTGAGCTTAAATAATTCCTCTCCCTCTCCGGTATTTATCCCTCTGATATATTTATAGAGAGCAATCATATCTCCTCTCAACCTTCTTTTAGTTAGGCTAAACAAGCCAAGCTCCTTGAGTCTCCTTTCATAAGACAAGTTTTCCATTCCTCGGATCATCCTAGTAGCCCTTCTCTGTACCTGTTCCAGTTTGAACTTGCTACTGGTGGAAGAGTCAGCTGGGGAGGAAGAATAGTTAATGTATAGAGTACTGGACTGCGAAATTGGGTTTAATTTCTGGCTTGGCCAAAGACTTTGGGAGCTTGGCAAGTCAATTAACCTATTCTTTGTGTCAGGCATAAGGGGGGAATTGAACCCACATCCTAGAGTACTCTAATCAGTGAGCTAAAGGTTATAAGCTAGGCCTCCTCCCCCTCAAAATCCCTCCTTCAAAGCATTTTTTAAAATAGTTCTCTTTGGCTTTTGTCAAAATGCAAAAAATCTAAACAAAATTGTCTTGAAATGGGTTGAAACAGAATGTTTTGTTTCAACATTTACTAAAATGTCTTTTTTTTTCCTTTTTCTTTTTCTTTTTCTTTTTTTTGGTTTGGTAGACACTTTTGTGAACTCTACACACATTTTCTAACAGTTCAGGATCAACTGAAGCTGCAATTTTTCACAAATAAGTAATTTGCTGAAAAATTGTGCCTAGTTCTACCTCAGAATACAACTTGCATTGACTTCAGACTGCAAACCTTCATTGGTTGAAGCATTTAAGCTATTTTGACTTGTCGAAGGTGGCTTTGGTTGCAACGTAGTATGGGCTATTCGTTTACCAATTTGTTGTTTTGAGTTTCTATTCTCACAGTAAGAATGTTAGTGAGGCCCTACACTTGTTCTTTTTCAGCATAATTTAATTTGTTGATGTTAATGATGGACTGATTTATTTTCAGATCTCCATAGAGAATGATTACCTAGGTCCCAGGAGAATTGAGAGCCTACAAAAAGAAGATGCAGATTGGCAGCGGAAAGCCCACATGGCTGTCCTTTCTATACAGGATCTTACTGTTAAGTACTTCGAAATAACAGCCAAAGCACAGAAAGGTAACCATTTTCCACTGTCTTATTTTTTTCACATAAAGGTTATTTAAAATCGAAGTTGAATTTTAATAGTTCACTTCCCCCCTTTTTTAAAAAAAGGATCTGAGAAACTACAGGCCTCTTAGTTTGACCCTGGTTGTATGCAAGGTCTTGGAACAAATTTTGTAAGAGAAAGTAGTTAAAGGCATAGATGTTAATGGTAATTGGGATAAAATGCAACATGGTTTTACAAAAGGTAGATTGTGCAAGACCAACCTGCTCTCCTTCTTTTAGAAGATAACTGATTTTTTAGATAACGGCAGTGAAGTAGTTCTAATCTACCTGGATTTCACTAAGGCATTTGATAAGGTTCCACATGGGAAATTATTTGTTATATTGGAGTAGTTGGGGATTAGTATGAAAATTGAAAGGTGGATAAGGAACTGATTAAAGGGAGACTACAATGGGCCATACTGAAAGGTGAATTGTCAGGCTGGAGGGAGGTTACTAGTGGAGTTCCACAGGGATCAGTCTTAGGACCAATCTTATTTAACATTTTTATTATGGTACTTGGCACAGAAAGTGGAAATGTGCTAATAAAATGTTCAGATGACACAAAGTGGGGAGGTATTGCCAATATAGAGGAGGACTGGAATATCATACAAGAAGATCTGGATTCCCTTATAAACTGGAGTAATAGAAATGGGATAAAATTTAATAGAGCGAAGTGCAAGGTCATGCATGTAGGGACTAACAAGAAGAATTTTTGCTATAAGCTGGGTATGTATCAGTTGGGAGTGACAGAGGAGGAGAAAGATCTGGGTGTATTGGTTGATCACAGGATGACTATGACCCGCCAATGTGATGCAGCTGTGGAAAAGGCTAATGCAGTCCTAGGATGCATCAGGCCTGGCATTTTCAGTAGAGACAGGGAAGTGTTAGTACCACTATGCAAGGCACTGGTGTGACCTCATCTGGAATACTGTGTGAAATTCTGGTTTAAGAAAGATGAATTCAAACTGGAACAGGTGCAGAGAAGGGCTCCAAGATTATCCCAGTAATGGAAAAACCTACCTTATGAGAGGAGACTCAAAGAGATGGGCTTGTTTAGCTTAACCGAAAGAAGGCTGTGGGGAGATCTGATTCTCTTTATAAATCCATCAAAGGGATAAATACCAGGGTGGAAAAGGAGTTATTTAAGTTAAGCACCAATGCAGACACAAGAACAAATGGATATAAACTGGCCATCAACAAATTTAGGCTTGAAATTGGATGAAGATTTCTAACAATCAGAGGAGTGAAGTTCTGGAACAGCCTTCCAAACAGAGCAGTGGGGGCAAAAAACCTAACTGGCTTCAAGACTGCGCTTGGTAAGTTTATGGAGGGATGTTATGATGAGACTGCCCTCAAAGGCATGTAGCTGATCTGTGACTGATAGCAACGTCGCCAACGGCCAGTAATGGGACAGTAGATGGAGAGGGCTCTGAGTTACTACAGGCAAATCTTTCCCAGGTGTCTGGCTGGTAGGTGTTACCGACATGCTCTGGGTCTAACTAATTACCATATTTGGGGTCTAATTCACTGGGTTAGATTGGCAGAGATCCTGGGGGGTTTTCATCTTCTTCCGCAGCATGGGGCATGGGTCACTTGCAGGTTTAAACTAGAATAAATGGTGGATTCTCTGTAACTTGAAGTCTTTAAATCATGATTGAGGATTCAGTAACTCAGCCAGAGGTTATGGGTCTGTTAAAGGGTAGGTGAGGTTCTTTGGCCTGCAACGTGCAGGAGGTCAGACTAGAATCGATGATCACAATGGTCCCTTCTGACCTTAAAGTCTGTGATGTTGTGCTTTTCTTTCCCTTAGAGGAAACTAGAGCTTTTTCCCCCCACCCCCCCTTTCATCCTGTTCCTGCCTGTCCATCTCTCTCTTTAATCGGTCCTCCTTCTTGAACAACCACAATAGCAAACAAAAATGCCCCCTCAATGCAATAGTGTTTGTGCTCCTGCACAGCAGCACTTTTTGTGATTAGGCAACCCCCATGCAGACGAGAATTCCTACAGGATATTCTTCTTTTTCAGGCAGGTGGCAACCATAATATCAATTTTGTCTCACTCTTTCATCTGACTCAGCTTTTCTTGTTCCTTTCTCTCATCAGTTAGACCTTACAGAACTGTAAGAATCTCGTAAACCTATGTTATCTTGCTACACTACTTAGAGAATACTTTACCCAGGTTCATCTGCAAAAGGTATCTGCTGGATGGAAGTCTGGCAACTAAGGCCTTTTCTATATTAGAAAATGCACCAGTTTAACTAAATCAATTTAAAAGTCACTCTAGTTAAACCCTAAAGGAGACATGCTTAAATTGGTCTGACCCTTCCCTGTATTGATTTAGCTTAAGTCAGTATCTTACCAATGCAAGCTACACTGATTTAAGCAAGGGTTAAACTTGTTTAACTACAGTGAATTTTTAAAGATGTCATTTAGTTAAATAAGTGCACTGTGTAGTACAGACAAGACTTTAAGTCAGAAAGCATGTTAACTGATAAAGAAAAATGTTTTCCTGTGACTTACTTGCCATCAACGAAGGTGAAGTAGTTAGAATGGTCCCTTGAAAAAATGTGTTAATTACTTAACGTTAAACAATCTGTTCCACCTTGTATTGAGTTGTGACACTCTGAATAGGTTTCCCAGACCTGAAGAAGAGCTCTGTGTAAGCTCAAAAGCTTGTCTCTCTCACCAACAGAAGGTGATCCAATAAAATATGTTACCTCACCCACCTTGTCTCCAATATCCTGGGACTGACATTGCTACAACACTGCATCCATCCATCCCTCTGTTGTCTCTTGGCTTATATTTAGATTTTCAGGTCTTTTGGGCAGCTCTTTTTGTTCATATTTGTACAGTGCCTGCCACAATGGGGTCCTCATCTATGATTAGGGCTCCTAGGCTCTATGGTAATTCTAAGAATAATAAAAATAAGGACAGATTTTGTTACTGAGTGAGGAAGCAAGGTGTGAGTAACCATGTTACTAGCTTGCCACTCAAGAGCTATCCCTTACTGAGGGTACCACTGCTTTAAACACCTGGGCCCGGTTTTAGGCCTAAATTTCTTTGAGGATCTGGGGCCTGGAGACTGATTGCTTCATCTGTGAAATCCTGAATTTCAGCCAGTTTTGCTTAGCAGAAGTGTTCAAGTAATGTCATGTAATTGCCCTGCATAGTTTAAATCAGTGAATGGTTTTCTGTCTCAGCCCAAGTAGTGGTTGATGCTCAAGATAAATGAGTCCTAATCTTGATCAGGCAAGGGACTTTTGCTATCCTGGAAGGTTCCTGAAGAAGTTCTGTTTCATCTGGTTATGACCAGGTCTTCCTGTACTCTGTATGGTTAACTTGAACCTAATTCTGTAGCAAGGAGCCTGGATTTTCCAACAGCTTCAAATTTTAAAATAAAATGTTTTTGTTACGTTAAATACACAGTTTACAGTATTCACTATGGTGTTCAATTTAATATTAAAGTATAATTTTGTTGCCCCATAATTCTTAATTTTCTTAGTGCTGCAGATTTACACACAACTGCACTGTAGAAGTTGTTAAGGGTAGCTGGAGGCTTTGGTAGGTAGAAAATGACATTTGGGATTCTTAGCAGTTGGGAACATATGGGAGGCAGTTTAGAATTTTAGGCTAAACACATCAGCTGGATATTTCTGTTAAATCAGGAGCCTCAACCTGGAGGTCATAAATAAACATTGGGGAATTGCAGTTATGTTGCCCCTCACATATTGCTATTTGGGGGCAGGTGGTGGTTCCTTCTGGAGATAGTTTGTACCATTGTGCTAAAATGATTAGTAGTGAAATAATATCGGCATTTAGATTGCCATTATAAGGGCTCAAAGATAACACTCAATAGGTAGGTTTCAGAGTAACAGCCGTGTTAGTCTGTATTTGCAAAAAGAAAAGGAGTACTTGTGGCACCTTAGAGACTAACCAATTTATTTGAGCATAAGCTTTTGTGAGCTATAGCTCACTTCATCGGATGCATTCAGTGGAAAATACAGTGGGGAGACTTATATACATAGAGAACATGAAACAATGGGTGTTAACATACCTTAAATGATCACTCTCTTTACAGTGTGTATGTTAACACCCATTGTTTCATGTTCTCTATGTATGTAAGTCTCCCCACTGTATTTTCCACTGAATGCATCCGATGAAGTGAGCTGTAGCTCACGAAAGCTTATGCTCAAATAAATTGGTTAGTCTCTAAGGTGCCACAAGTACTCCTTTTCTTTTTACTCAATAGGTAAATGTGGAAGCTGACACTTATTTTAAAGATATTATTCAGGCTGTTTGCAGACTTGGGTCTCTCTATCATTCATTTGGAAAGTTTTCTTTACAACCAGTAAAGCTAAAATGTAGGGCCCTGGAAGTATCATAGAATCATAGCCCTGGTCTGCACTGGTGTGGGGGGGATCGATCTAAGTTACACAACTTCAGCTATGTGAATAATAGAGCTGAAGTCGCTGTACTTAGATCGACTTACTGTGGTGTCTTCACTGTGGTGAGTCTGCTGCTGCTCCCCTGTCGACTCCACCTGCGCCTCTTGCAGAGCTGGAATCGATGGGAGAGCGCTTGGGGGTCGATTTATCGCGTTTAGACTAGATGCGATAACTCGATCCCCGCTGAATCGATCGCTGCCCACCAATTCAGCTGGGAGTGTAGACATACGCTTAGATATGTAGGATTGGAAGGGACCTTGTAGGTCATCTAGTCCCGTCCCCTGCACTGAATCAGGACAGAGTATTATTTAGATCAGAGGTTTCTAGACTTTTCTTATTTTATACCCACTTCCAGATCAACCAGCTGCTTGCGTACCCCCAGTGATGCTGTGAATATAAGAAAGGTGACCATTTGTATCACTGTTGTTACCACTGTTACACAATTTCCATAAATCTGGTACAAAGTATGGCATATAAGGCATCAATGGAAAAGTTATGATTTGCTAAGTATGATTATCTTCTTTATATGCATGTTATCTTTGTATCTGAAGTTATGAATATTGGCTATGTACTTGTATCTTAAACATGTATTGTATTCGTGGGTGACTTTCCCAGATAGCTGTCTCGCCCTAATGTAAACCTATGTCAGAGGTGGTCAGACTGCCACTCGCGAGCTGCATGTGGCTCTTTTTACAGTTAAAATGCGGCCGCCCCTCCTCCCCCTTTCTCTTCGTACCAGACTGGGGCAGGGAGCTCAGGGTTTCAGCCCCTGGGGTTGGGCCTTCAGCAGGAGTGGGGCAGAAGCCCCGAGCCCCAGCAGGCACCTCCCATGTGTCTGAAGCCCTAAGACACTCCCCCCACCCCCGTCCCACCACAGGGCTGAAGCCCCAAGACCCCTGCCACAGGACAGAAGCCCCGAGCCCCAGCAGGTGCTCCTGGTTCTCAAACTTTTGAAGATTATTGTATGTGGCTCGGAGGGTCAGTAAGTTTGGCCACCCCTGAGCTATGTATTGATGGCCCATTAAGGTCACTCCACTCTCTCATATGGCCCATTGAAGAAACTCATCCCACTCAGCAGGTCTTCTTGTGGATGCCTCAGACAGTGAGGAGCCAATGGCCACCCCTTGTGATTCAGCAACACATATACAGACATGTGATATGTTAATGTGACCCCGGACTCCATCTTGGGCCAGTAACTTTCCATACACAGGCTGTGGGCTTTCTTTGGGACAGTAAATTTCCATGCACATGGCAAAGAATAGAAAAGACACATGAGACAACTCCATTTTGCTTCTTTCCTGCTCTAATTCTCTGTGCTGTGGATTTACAACTAAAAGGAGCATCTTGAACTATGGACTGAGGACCTTCCAATCTTTTGGAAGTTACTAGAGACTTTTGCAAGCCAGCAGTCTATTCCATCACTGCTACAAACCTGATATAAGGATTTTGTAATAATTTTTGAATGTATATGATCTGTTAACCATTTATAACTCTCTTCTTTTATTAATAAATCTTCGATTAGTTTACTAAGGATTGGCTGACAGCATGATATTTTAGTAAGATCTGAGATACATATTGACCTGTCAATAAGTGTCTGATCCTTTGGGATTAATAAGAACCTCACATATGGTGAAATGGGTTTTCAATAATTTCTCAATATATTAGACTTGGCTGTCTGGATGGGAGCCAAGGGCTGGAATGCCTAAAGGGGACTGCGTATTGGCTTCTGGTTAACCAGTGTGGTACTTCAGAAGCTGTTTTATTACTAGCTTGGTGAATCTAATTATAGAATATGCCACCAGCTTTGGGGATTGCCTGCTCTATTTCTTGCAGTCTTCCCTGAGTGTGGCATTCTCAGTGTGGTCCATCCCAGGCACCCTGTCGTACACACTTGCAGATCTCCCAGCTGCCCATGTCCCCTACCCTTCTCCGCACTGATAGTGTGTGTTTTCTTCTTAACACTACCTGTTTTTAGCCATTTGTCCATATTTCACTGTTACGTAGAGATAGAGTTATAGTGCGATGTAGGCAACTGAAAAAAAGCCCCTGACAAAGTTCTGAGCTCAGTTAGATTGGACAGTTTATGGGCAACTGAACCCAGACTGTTTGATTATTGGAGGTGATGGCTCTCTACATCAGCATCTCTGTATATCTGTGTTCTCATTGTAAACTACCGTATTTTATATAACACATTCCCACAGAGTTTTAAAGCTTTGTCTGGTTAGCCTATTAGGAAAATGCAGTAAATAAAATAATAAATCCACCATTATGTAATTTCTCCCACATACCCCCCAGAGATGTCTGAGGGAGGAGGTTTGCATGTTCTTGTTGTTTATTTTAAAGCCTTAGATTTTCTGTCAGTGGGTGGCTTTTGTGGCTGGAGTATGATGATAAACCTGGAAACTTAACATGGCGAGTGCCTCAAACAAAGTAAACAGAAATTTGAAACAAACTAGGGTTCTAAAATTTTACTAAATTTCAAACTGTCTGCAGTGGTCAGGAGCAGAAGTACAATGGAGACTGACAGTTCTGTGGAGATTATGTAGTTGCAGAAATCGTGCATCATGTTTAAGCTCTTGGAAACTTATTTTCATAATAGCTATTACTATTGCAGAAATTGTTGATGTGTTTATAGGAATTGTGATAGCGTTAACAAATTGTATATGAAATTTGACAGCACCTCAAATTTCGTGTATTTTATCTGTATTAACGGAGCTCTGTTTTTGTTTTACAGCTGTGTATGATCGAATGCGAGCAGATCAGAAAAAGTTTGGTAAGGCAGCTTGGGCGGCAGCAGTAGAACGTATGGAAAAGCTGCAGTATGCAGTTTCTAAGGAAACACTGCAGCTGATGAGAGCTAAGGAAATCTGTTTGGAGCAAAAGAAACATGCACTGAAAGAAGAGGTAATTTCTCATACAAATCTATTTAAAATTAAAAATATTGGGATTTGTTGTGAATTAATTCTGAGTTTAATTTTCTTAAAGATTTTTATCTAAACATTTATCAGGCTATTTACAAAAAAATCTCTAATTTTTTACCATTGCAGAGGGAGATGCTGTCATCAGTCTTGTTGGGCAGATGGCAGCAAGTTGCAATGTAGATATTGTATTGTACCATTTTCCTTCCATATTTTCCAGTACCCTGTGTTGTCTCCTTCCTTGTACTGTTTAATAAGCAGTCTAGAAACTCTTTGAGAAGACTCTTTTTAGTAATCTTAAAATTACTGACAATCTTAGTGGAGCAAATAGAATGGGAGTGTGGAGGGGAGGAGTAGGATCAGAAATCTCCTAGTGTATAATCTCAGCACATCATTGTTCCAAAGAGCTCTTGGAGGCCTGAGAGCAGCATTGGATCTACAGTGGCTCAATGTATATCAACATCTGAGATCCAGAAAAAGGTGACAGTCTACCCCCTCCCCCAACAAAAACAACCCACCAAAAATCACTGTCTATGGGGTGTGAGGGTGGGGGGAAATGATAGCATACTTGGTGAAAGCTGCAGAAGCAAGAAGCTTTGTTTTAGGTTTTCATTGTCTATGTGGAAAATTCTTGCTCCTTCAACTTTCATGAAGGATGTTACTCACTTTGTTTTGATGATGTTTGTGTGTTTTACTATAAATGACTAGAATTCTACTGAATTTCCAATTTGCTACAACCATGTATATGTAAACCTGCCTCTTTCTCTCTCAAGAAGTATTGAAGCCTGTTTCACTAGCCAAAATGATTCCAGAATCATTGAATCATATAAATGATTAATAGTGCACAAACAGAATCTTCTAACTTTGATTTCAACACAGAATTTTCCATGTGAACAAATCTCTATATTGTAAAATCATATTATCACTTTTATCACAAATTAGCGCATTAAAAAGATAAATACAAAGTAGCATTGTTTGGATGCCGTTTCTATGTTGGAAAGTGCAACAAACCGCTCCTTGGACTTAAACACTTATGCCTGATTTATTTTTGGCAAATTCAAATTTTTCTCCTCAGTTTTTGAATCCTTGCATCTAAATGGGCTTCTTATTGTGTGCTTTATCCACAAAACTTATAGTGGTCTCTGAAGCCCCATAGTGTAATCATGGCGTTATTACATGGTTGGCCAGGACCAGTCTGCTGCTTCTTTACTGTGGTAAAAACAGTCATACAGTATATCTATAGTCTGTCTGTCTATATGCATATGAGCTAGGGAATAGGTTGAGTAATTAATATAGCCCTTACATGCAACTTCTAGAGTTTTATTTATTTGTAACTATCTGTTGTATTGAGGGAATAGTAGGATAGCTGGCATGTAGCTGACTAATTCCTGTAAATCTCTATGGATAACTAAAAAAGGTTGCTTAAGGGATTGTGTCTTAACATTTTAGAAGTTGTGACTGGAAATCCTGTTAAGGGTGTTGTCCTTATAATATTTCTATCAACTTTTTCATCATAATGATACATTCTTTTCACTCTTCTTAAATAAACTAAATTAAAACAAAACTGTATATTGCCTTTTCCTATATACAAGTTGGAAAAAGAGCACTCCAATTCCACAAAGATATCTGTTGAAAAAGCCATTTTAGAAAAGGTGATAGCTGTTCAAATTGACCACGTTCAAATAAGCCACTGTTGAAGGTAATGCAGTCTCTGCTTTTAAAGCCTTGCCTAAAATAGCATCATCAGTGCAGGGAGCTGGACTAGATGACCTCTAGACGGCCTTTCCTGCCCTACATTTCTGTGATTAGGGCCATAATACACCACTGATGCAGCTCCACTCGTGTTAGCCTTGGTGGAAGCTGTACTGTGGTAAGGGTTCATGGATTTTTACCACCATCTATACCTCTGCTTCCATTTTTGCTACATTGGTGGAACCTTACCAGTATTGAATTGTGAATACTTATTTGCCAGTGTATCCACAGTCTTGGAATTTATTAATCAACACCTGGGGCCTCTGAATTGGAGACAAAGGGACAAGCTAGTCTTTTTTTGTTTTTGTTTTCACCTCATAGTTAAAGTGTAACCCTTTTCTGTTGTGGTCTGTAAGAATAGCCACATCTTTACATAACTAAATTTCTGTTTCTGCATTGTAGCTCCTAAATTCCATCTGTGATTGCTGTGCTCATGCTTTGTTTGAGAGGAACTATGTAAAGAGTCATCAGAGGTAGACCAGATTCCATTTTATGGACTGGTTGCCAAGTCTTGTCATCATGATGGCAAACAGAAATGTATTAAATCACAGTGAGCGCTCCCTTTCTCTATACATACGTAAAATTGTTTGGATACATGGAAGTGTGTTATTGGTCAATGCATTTCCACCAGTGTCTCATTGCAGACTTTTTACTTGTTGCTGAATTCCATAGACTTGACCTGCTTTGTAAATAGTTTGTTTATAAATCTGTTACAAGATTATTTATAAATAGAGAACATTGCATCAGATTATTTATAAGATCCCTCACCAAAGACTCCTAAGCAAAGTAAGCTGTCATGGGATAAGAGGGAAGGTCCTCTCCTAGATTAGTAACTGGTTAAAAGATAGGAAACAAAGATAGGAAACAAAGGGTAGGAATAAATGGTCAGTTTTCAGAATGGAGAGAGGTAAATAGTGGTGTCCCTCCCAGGGTCTGTATTGGGACCAGTATAATTCAACATGTTCATAAATGATCTGGAAAAAGGGGTAAACAGGGAGGAGGCAAAATTTGTAGATGATACAAAATTACTCAAGATAGTCAAGTCCAAAGCAGATTGTAAAGAATTAAAAAGGGATTTCACAAAACTGGGTGACTGGGCAAGAAAATGGCAGATGAAATTCAATGTTGATGAATGCAAACCAATGCACATTGGAAAACATAATCCTAACTATATATATAAAATGATGGGGTCAAAATTAGCTGTTACCGCTCAAGAAAGAGAGCTTGGAGTCATTGTGAATAGTTCTCTGAAAACATCCACTCAATGAGCACTGACAGTCAAAAAATCGAACAGAATGTTGGGAATCATTAATTAAGGGATAGATAATAAAACAGAAAATATCATATTGTCTCTCTATAAATCCATTTTGAATACTGTGTGCAGATGTGGTCGCCCCATCTTAAAAAAGATATATTGGAATGGGAAAAGGTATGGAAAAGGGCAACAAAAATTATTAAGGTATGGAACAGCTTCCATATGAGGAGAGATTAATAAGACTGAGGCTTTTCAGCTTGGAAAAGAGATGACAAAGGGGAGATATGATAGAGGTCTATAAAATCATGATTGGTGTGGAGAAAGTAAATAAGGAAGTTACTCCTTCTCATAACA
Source organism: Chelonia mydas (assembly GCF_015237465.2). NCBI lineage: Eukaryota > Metazoa > Chordata > Testudines > Cheloniidae > Chelonia > Chelonia mydas. Next base: position 43,840,965 of record NC_051245.2, on the reverse strand, counting down.
CAAGAACTAGGGCCACCAAATGAAATCAATAGGCAGCAGGTTTAAAACAAACAAAATGAAGGATTTCTTCACACAACACAGTCAACCAGTGGAACTCCTCGCCAGAAGATGTTGTGAAGGCTAAGACTATAACAGGATTCAAAAAAGAACTAGATAAATTCATGGAGAATAGGTCCATCAATGGCTATTAGCCAGAATGGGCAGAGATGCAAAACAATGCTTTGAAGTGTCCCTAGCCTCTGTTGTCAGAAGCTGGGAATGGGTGACAGGATGGATTACTTGATGAGTCTCTATTCTGTTCATTCCTTCTGAAGCACCTGGCATTAGCCACTGTCAGAAGACAGGATACGGGCTAAAGGGACCATTGGTCTTGACCCAGTATGGTTGTTCTTATGTCCATCCAAAAATGTACAAATCAGCAAAGCAAAAGGTGAAAGCAACAGATATCTTTTTAAAAACCTTGCAAGATATATACTCTGTAGATTATTGACACATTACATGAAAGCAAAATCATTTCCTTTCTTTTCTTTCATCCTGGCTGATGGGGAATGCTGTTTGTCTTTTCATGCCCATTAAGATGTTGGATGGGAGGGGGAACTCGACTTATTTGTGGGAGACTGGTCTTTTCAGTCACCTTCTAGATTTTTATTTTTTTAAAATCGTTTTTAAGTTCCCTACTGCATAAAACTGTTACCAGAGATCTCCAAAGGCTAGTGATATGCTCCTGGTCTTTTGGCTCACCCAGTGCCCTGGCTGACCACAGCATACATCTTTTGAGGATGACCCTTCAAGACTGCATCTTTGACCAAGGGCTCAGGCTCTCATCACATTTTCCTCTGTGGTCTGAGTTTTATTTTCCTTCTTTCTGGAAGGTCCTGATTGTGACTGTCCCCAAAAACAGTCATTGATCGAATTATGTTAACACAGTGATTATTTGATGTAGAAAGTCAGAATCTAAATCAAAATAAACCATGACAACAACCTAGGGAAAGCCTATTTAGCAGGAAAAAGATCATAATTGTGTATTACTTAATCAGGATAAGTCTTGCATCCCAGCAACACTTGTGTGGCTTTGTGTTCAGTGGCCTTACCACCAGATAGCCTTGTCTATTTCTCTTAAGTGTGCAATCCATCATTAGCAGCAACAATGTGAGCATTTTGTCCATATACAGGCAATATTTCTCAGTTACAGCACTGTAAAGAAAGTTTATTCTCTCTTGCATACGCTTAACTTTAAGTTCCTGTTCAGTGCTTTGATGAATAGAGGTGAGATTACTCAAGTGCTTAAAGTTAAGCATGTGCTTAATGGCTTTATTGAATTGGAGCCAGAGAGATTAAGTGGTTGCCTAAATTGATGCCGGACATTGGTGACAGAGCAGAACCCAGGTTGCTAGAGTTCCAGTCCAGTTTTAAGTCTTTTCTTACTCCAGAAAGTTTTTCCTGTTTCTTTTCACTGTGTTAGCCAGCCTGAGATTCTACACACACATTACCATTCCTACCATGAATGTCATCAATTCAGCAAATATTCCAAATTGGAGGGCAGATCAGAGAACTGTCAAATTACTCTTTAGTTGCTAACACTATGTAATTTTTAACAATGCTGATTTTCTTTCTTAAATTGATGGAAGTTATTAGCACTAACTTTATCACTTCAGATAGTTAATGAAGTGCTTGTGTAAACTTTTAACGTAAACAGTTTAAAGGAAAAATATACTGTGGATACATGTCTGGGCAAGTTCCCTTCTCAGATAGTGACACAGTATAAGATCCCTGGAATGCTAGAAATTTGGATGATAAAGAATAGGTTTGGTGCAATTGTGACACTTCTGATACAGCGCTTTCCTTTTACAATGAGAAATAATTTCTAAATGCCAAATATCAGGCTACACTGTCTGACATAAGAACACCATTTCTGTGTTCTATACCTCTCCCCCCTCTTTTTAGGGGAAGAATCAAGCCTGTTATCCTGTTTCAGAGTATTTTACAAGCTATTAATTGTTTGAATGTGCCATCAATGTCCCACTTGTTCTGTTGGCCACAGTCAGGAACTTAATGTGGGTGCCCAGTAATAGACTAAAATAATGTGTCTTGGTGTTACTGTGGTATGCAAATTACAAACTACGTATTCATAGTTTAGTGTCTGGTCAGGCTATGCCTGCTATTGTAATGAGAGTAGACGGTACTACCTGCAGCTCATCAAACTCACTGCCTTGTGAGGTGTATTTGGGAGGACGTAAGGCTAAGGGAGCAAACCATGACAGAAAAGCCCCATGGCCTTGTGGTGAATTTGGGAGAATGTAAGGCTATGAGAGTAAACTCAGACAGAAAATCTGTAGTGGAGACCCAAAGGCAGTCAGGTACTAATATCTTAGTATCTTTCTGCCAACTCCTGCAGTGGATCGGGTACCAGATGTATTGGTTCTTCCTCTCTTCTGGATTTCACCAGTGATGCTGAGAGGGGTGTCCTGATGCATAGGCAACTCAGGGCCTCCATGTCATCTGCCCAGGCTTGCGACCTAGAGAAGTACTCCAGCTTCACCTCGAGTGTCGACACAACACAGGAGGCAGCAGTTCTAAGCTCTTACTCGATTGCTGTAGAGTTGAGCACCTGGGGCTGTCTCAGACAGTGGGAGAGATCATCATATCTCACTGGACAACCACTGCCTGCCATAAAACTGGGCAGCTCCCAGACAATAGGGTGGTGTTCCTCCACAGTCTGCCTGCTACAGTGGGTGCTTGGAGCTTAGAGTTTTATAACATGACAAGTGGACTGTAACCAACACACCAGGCAAATCAAGTAGAAGAAAGAAAACATCCTTAAAAATAGGGTGCTGGAACGTTCGCACCATGACAACCAGATTATCTGAGGACCTTCAAGAAATCAATGATGCACGTAAAACTGCTGTAATAATGAGCTGAAATGACTCAGTGTGGATATTGCGTCACTCCAAGAAACACGGCTAGCATTAAGTGGCTCTCTCAGGGAAAAAAACTACACATTTTTCTGGTAGGGGAATAGCGTTGAAGAAACGCGAGAGCACGGAGTGGGATTTGACATCAAGAATTCACTTCTGGGGATGGTTGAGCCACCTATAAATGGATCAGAGAGAATTTTTGGCACTATGCTTGTTCACATCTGAGGACCCAGTCAACCTTGTGATTGTGTATGCCCCAACACTCTCCTCATCTTCTGACATCAAGGACCAGTTCTGTGACCGGCTGAACACCACCATCAGCAGGATTCCGAAACATGAATATGTTTTCCTGCTAGGGAAGTTCAATGTAAGGGTGGGAGCTGATCATGAAGCATGGACCAACTGTCTTGGTCAACATGGAACTAGTAAGATGAATGGAAATGGTCAGAGACTGCTAGAATTTTGTTCCTATTACAACCTCTGTGTAACAAACTCATTCTTCCAGACAAAGCCACAACACAGAGTGTCTTGGAAACATCCCAGATCTGGCCACTGGCACCATTTAGATCTTATCACAAGGTGTACCAATCTCAACGCTGTCCTCATTACCCATAGCTACCAAAATGCTGATTGCAACACAGACCACTCTCTGGTATGCAGCAAGGTTAGACTTAAACCAAAGAAAATGCACAGATCTAAAGTAAAAGGATGTCCTTATATTAACATCAGTGCCATTGTGGACCAAGAAAAGTCACAGCAATACAAAAACTTACTCCCAGAATCCCTTGACTCCAGTGATTGTGCCACAAGTGCCCAGCTGAAATGGGAGCAACTGAAGAATACAATCTACGATCAGCCCTGTCTGTCTTTGGGAAGAAGGAAAATAAGACTGACTGGTTTGACACATATCTCAGCGCGTTGACACCAGTCATAGAGGCCAGATGCACAGCCCAAACCAACTACAAGAGAGACCAAATTAAAACACCTTACAAGCACTGAGAGTGGCAAGAACCAAGGTAAAACAAACTGCTTGACGCTGCACCAATGACTATTGGCTGCACTTGTGCGAAAGCATCCAAGTAGCAGCTGATGCAGGGAATGTTAGTTAATGTTAAGATGAGCTATTAGCAGCGGGAGAAAAAAACGTCTGTAGTGATAATCAGGATGGCCCATTTAGACAGTTGAAGAAGGGGTGAGGATACTTAACTTAGGGAAATAGATTCAATATGTGTAATGACCCAGCCACTCCCAGTCTCTATTCAAACCCAAGTTAATGATATCTAGTTTTTATATAAATTCAAGCTCAGCAGTTTCTTGTTGGAGTCTGTTTTTGAAGCTCTTCTGTTGCAAAATTGCCACCCTTAAATCTTTTACTGAGTGGCCAGAGAGTTTGAAGTGTTCTCCTACTGGTTTTTGAATGTTATGATTCCTGATGTCAGATTTGTGTCCATTTATTCTTTTGCATAGAATCTATCCTGAATCATAGTGCGGCTTCAGAGCTTTAAGTTCTACTAACAACATGATGTTCTCACTGAGACCGCTACGAGAGAAATGCAGAGAACGAAAAAAAGCCCCTTTACATAGCCTTCGTTGATCTCACAAAGGCTTTTGACCTTGTCAGTAGAAGTGGATTATTTGCGCTTCTGGAAAAGATTGGCTGTCCCCTCAAGCTCTTAAGCATGAGTTGATCTTTCCATGAAAACATGTATAGCACAGTTCAATACAGCGGCTCAGTCTCTCTGGCATTCCAGATTTGTAGCAGAGTTAAGCAAGACTGTGTACTTGACCCAGCTCTGTTTGGGATCATCTTCTCCTTGCTACTAAAATAAGCTTTTGGTTCTTCAACTGAGGGAATCTACTTGCACACAAGATCTGATAGATAGCTGTTAAATCTTACAAGACTCAGATCTAAAACCAAGACTCTGGAAGCCCTTATCCAAAACCACCTCTTTGCTGAGGACGGAGCAGTTAATCTCTAAAACTTTATGGACAGTTTTTTCCAAAGCCTGCCAATAAGCCTAAAAAAGACTAACATAATGTGCCAAGGAGTTGAGGAAGCACCCTCTATCAAGATCAACAACTTTGAACTTGAAGTGGTGAACAAGTTCACATACCTGGGCTCCACTATCACAGTCAACCTTTCACTTGAAATGGAACTCAACATCTGCATTGGAAAAGCCACCACAACAATGTCTAGACTGAGCAAGCGGGTATGGCAAAACAACAAACTGAAGAACACACAAAGATCTGTGTTTATCGTGCGTGTGTTATCAGCACACTTTTGTATGGAAGCGAGATATGGACCTTATACTCTCATCAGGAAAAGAGGCTCAACAGCTTTTTTATGCATTGCCTTCGTTGAATCTTTGGCATCTCTGGGGGGAGAGTCACCAACACTGAGGTGCTCAAGCGGGCCAGCATACCCAGCATTCAAACACTCCTCAAACAGAGATGCCTCTGCTGGCTTGGGCATGTGTGCTGAATGAATGATGGCATCCCAAAGGACATCCTCAACAGTGAATTGCCATCTGGAAAAAGACCCAAAGGGCAGCCAAAATTGCATTTCAAGGATATGTGCAAGTGAGACCTCAAGAAATGGACATGGATGTGGACAACTGGGAAGATCATACTCAAGACCGCAGCCTTTGGAGACGAGCTAAACAAAGGTCTCTGGAGTTAGGAGAGGAAGCAGTCCATCTTAGAACAGGAGAAAAGAGCTCGCAAAAGGCAGAGCCCAAAGGGTTGAAATATCTTTAAATGTCGCAGATATGGCAGTGATTGTGTCTCTCTTGAGTGGGTCTCTTCAGCCACAGCTGCAGCAGCCATAAAACTGACTAAATTCTTTACCTCTCAGGGCCTTATACCCGTGGCCTCGAGACTGAAAGATGCCTACTAATTCTCAGTTGCAGTGTTTCACTACAATATAAATGTGTAGAACCTAATTTCTCTGTAAGAGATGCTCCAGTCATATCAGGCTGCTAATTATATAGACAGAAATTTATTCAGTAAAATACAGTAAAAATGTTTGAAATTTTATAATGTTTAATAATATTAGCAGTGAAATGTTTTTACAGGTAAATAATATAGATTACAAGGTCAGAAGGGACCACTGTGCTTATCTGGTCTGACCTCCTGCATAACACAGACCATAGAATTGCCCCAAATTAATTCCTGTTTGAACTAGAGCATATCTTTCAGAAAAACATCCAGTCTTGATTTAAAAATCTCCAGTAATGGAGAATTCACCTCAACCCTTAAATTGCTATATGATTGATTATCCTCACTATTTAAAATGTGCGCCTTATTTCTAGTCTGAATTTGTCTAACTTCAGCTTTCAGTCATTGGATCTTATTATACCTTTGTCTGCTTCATTGAAGAGCCCATTGTCAAAGTTGTGCTTTCCATGTAGGTACTTAGACTCTGATCAAGTCATCTCTTACCCTTTTTTTTGTTAAACTAAACAGGCTGAGCTCCTTGTATCGACTGATACAAGACATATTTTCAAGTCCTTTAATCTTCCTCGTGGAGCCCACTCCATTTTATCAATACCCTTCTTGAATTGACACAGTATTCCAATAGCAGTCACACGAGTGCCAGATAGAGGTAGTATACAACTGCCCTACTCCTGCTCAAGATTCCTTGTTTCCCCAAGGATCATAAGTCCCCACAGCATCGTATTGGAGACTTATGTTCACCTGATCATTCACCATGGCCCCCAGGACCTTTTCAGAATCATTTCATCCTGGGATAATGCCCGTCAACATGGGGGACTCTAATCATATCACCTTCCTTTAATTCTTCATTGAGTACCGTATCAGCTGTTCAATTATTTTCCTGGAATCAGTGTCAGTCTGACAGGTGTGGTCATCCCACTTATCATTTTTAAATACTGGGAGAATATTAGGTTTTTTTCTCTAGTGTTCTAAGAGGTATTGAAAATCAGCATTAATGTTTTTAAACTGGGGGATGCAAATAATGTAAACCTGCTGATTTTAAAAATATCTAATTTTAGTAGCTGTTTTTAATATCCCCCTGAACTACTATTGGAGTAGAAAGTATTTCATCCTCATATATGGCTACATCTGGCTTTTTTTTCAAATTCAGAACAGATATTTATTGAACAGTTTTTTTGACTTTTCTACATTATTTTTCTTAGATGCAGGTGTGTATTTCATGTAGGTGCGCATATGCACCCAGCACACTGAAGCCAGAGAATTTTGCCTAGCAGTACCCATAGGGGTTGCGCCAGTGCACTGTGGCCCTAGCTCTTCCCTGGACATATGAGGGCAGCACTGCCTCGAACCTCTTCACGGCTGGAGGTGAAACTTGGTATAGTGTTTTCACCTCACATTTTTAGTCTGTTTTCTGAGGGTTTTTTCCTCTAGATCAGTGGCTCTCAATCCGCGGCTTATGTGACATCCTCAGGGCCATACAGGTAGTATATATATTTTATGGGTGCGGTCCACATAGGACAGAGAGAGCTGCATACGCGGCCCACAGTGTTAAATAAGTTGAGAACCACTGCTCTAGATAATAGTTAGTAGTACCTTAGGTTTAGTTTAGTGTTATCATAGTGTTGTTTATAGTAGCTGGGTGCCATATGTGTTGCCTTTACCAGGGTTCAAGCATTGTCTACCATGGGGGTGGGGGGGAAATGGGACCATCCCCAATACTGATCCCCACATGAGGTGCTTTTGTCTTGGTAATGGACATGTTAAAGAATGGTGTGCCATCTATAAGTCGTTCAAAAGACCGCATATTCCAGTTATATTACATTCACATTCATTAGCATATTTTCATAAAATCATATGGAGTGCAATGTCACATATTCTTTGCTGCCCGGTACAGAGGATAGAGTTTTTAGGGGTTGTGTTTGTCTCTTCCTAGGCCAGAGCATTTCTCCCAGAGTCTGAATTCCAATTCATTCAATCTCTAATGACAGACCTCAAGTTTCATCTAATCACAACAGCCCAAAACAATACAAGGCTCCTAGGGCACATGGCCTCTTACACTTATGTAGTACAACATGCAGGGCTGCACTTCAGGCCCCTCCAGATGTGGCTGGATTCAGTGTACTTGCTAAGCCATCTTCATTGGGGGCCTGTGATCACGATACTATTTAGTTCTGATTTTGCTGAATTGTGACTGGATCCTCATCATTTGTGTAGGCGTTCTTTCTCAACCCTCAGTGACTCTGGTGTCAGATGAGTCTGCTCTAGGGTGGAGAGCCCACCTGGGGCCCCTCCAGATTCTGGGTCTTTGGTCCTTGCGGGAACTCTCTTTTCATATCAATGTCAGAGAACTCAGGGCTATGCATCTTGCCTGTCCGGTTTTTCTACCTTATAACAGAGGGGGAAACTCATTTGTTCTTATAGACAACACCACAGCTATGTTTTACCTCAAAAGGCAGGGAGGAGCTCACTCATCCATCCTTTGTTGAAGCAGTTGACCTGTAAGAATTTTTGAATAGCCCATTCAATCAACCTTGAGGTCTCTTACTTTCCACTTTGCAGAATGAGCTAGCAGACGACCTGAGCAGGTCATTTTCTAGTCACCACAAATAGTCTCTTTGCCTGGATGTAGCCAGATGAATTTTCCAGCGGTGGGTGACTCCCTAGATTGACCTATTTGCATACAACTTTCTGCTCCCTGCAAGGCGCAGTCCGGGCTCAATCACAGATACCTTTCTGCTACCCTGGATAGAAAAGCGATGCTTTCCTCCCGATCCCACTCCTACAGAGTGCTACTAAAGATTAAGTAGGACCATGCCTGGTTTATATTAATAGCCCCAGCATGGTCCTGCCAGCACTGGTTCCTCCACTCTGCTTGACCTCTCAGTGACATCTCCAATTTCATTCCTGTTGCACCTAGATCTGATCTCCCAAGATTGTGGTCGTCTACTCCACCTGAACGTGCAGTCCCTTCACCTAATGGCCTGAAAGCTCCATCGCTAAATTCCAGAGAACAGTCTTGCTCGGAGCAAGTTTTTCAGCTCTTACTAAAAAGTAGAAACCCCTCCAACAGGACATCTCCTTGTCAAAATGGAAGCAGTTCTCTATCTGGGCTTGTCAAATCAGCATCTTGTCAATGCATTTGTCCATCCAACATATACTTGACTGTCTGCTGCACGTAAAATACCAAGGCTTAGCAGTTTTCTCTGTCAAGGTTCATTTGGCAGCTGTATCAGCTTTCCACCTTCACATGGATAACCGGTGTGTTTTTTCTAATGGTATGACAATCAGATTCCTTACAGGTCTGTAAAGGTTTTACCTTCAATTAATGGAGCCCGTTCCTCCATGGGACTTGAACTTAGTCAAGTCTGAACTTATGAGACCACCATTTGAGCCTTTAGTAACGTGCTCCTTACTACACCTTTCCTGGAAGGTGGTTTTCACTTCTGCCAGAAGAGTCTCTGAACTGCATGCGCTTGCTTCTGAACCATCATCTACAGTCTTTTTTAAAGATAAGGTGTACTTACACCATCATCTGAGTTTTTCCTCTAAAGTAGTTTCAAGTTTTAAACAATCAGTTTACTTACCCATTTTTTAACACAAACCACACAAATAGGGACAAGCAGCGGCTACATGCTTTGGATGTTAGACAAGCACTGGAGTTCTATTGAGATAGGATCCATCCAACTGTTCATGGCTATAGTGGACAGAATGAAAAGCCTGCCAATCTCCTCATGGAGAATTTAGTCATAAATGACTTTCTGTCTCAGCGCTTGTTATGATCTGGCAAATGTTTCACCAACAGACAAGCTGACTACTCACTCCACAAGATCTCACACGTTCTCAACAGCATTCCTAGCGCAGATCCCTTTCCAGGACATTTGTGAAGCAGCAACCTGGTCATCGGTGCGCACTTTGTTCTTCTATTACACCACTACCCAGTAATCTAGAGATGATGCCAAATTTGGTGGAGCTGTACTACAATCCGTAGACTCCAATCCCTCCTCCTATATTATTTCTTGGGAATCACCAAGAGTGGAATGTACATGTGCAATCACGCAAAGAAAGAATAGTTGTTAATCTTTCACAACTGTTTGAGATGTGTTGCACATGTCCATTCCACAACTTGCCCTCCTCTACATTGAGTTTCCAGGATGATTCTACAAAAAAAATTATTCTGAAAAAATTGTAGTCTTAATAATGAACCATTTTTTGTTGACGTTTCCACTATTTTCATCTATAATGGACCAGTACCATTGTTAGGATTCTCCTGTTCCTAATTCACTTCTTCTCATTGTCCTTTTCTGTGATGGCCATAGACTTCCCCTTGTGTCCCATAGACTTCTTGTATCAGTTCCTATGTTCGGTACTATCAACTTCTGTGTGTGTGTTTTGATAGTTGCATTTGTTTCCCCTTTAAGCCAGGTTGATTTTTTTTTCTGTAAACTTTTTCTTTAGCCTTCTTTCTGAATTGTGATTTTTGGTCATTTAGTACAAACAGTCTTAAACAATTTCCAATTATCATTCATATTTTTTAGTTTAAATTCTTTCTCCCAGCTACTTGAATCATAATTGTTTTCAGCTTTGTGAAACTGGCCTTTTTAAAGCACCAAGTATATCTATTATTAGTTTGGTCTTGATTATTTTTGCACGTAACTAATGTGATCAAGTCATGATCGCTCTTACCTATGTTACACTAATTTTTAATTCTGATATCAATCAAGATGATGTCTAATATAGAATTCCCCTGTGTTGGATGCAACACTTTTTGAGTTAGGAAAGTATAATCTGTAATAATTAGAAATTCCAAGGATGTTTTGTACTGGCAGCATGAGATTTGTTTTATATGTTCTCAGATTGAAGTCCCCCATGATAAGTGGTTAAGGAACCAGTCTTCCTATTCTCTAGTGCAGTGTTTCCCAAGCAGTGTCCTTCAGCACGCTGGTGTGCCATCAGGCATAAACAGGTGTGCTGTGGAATTTTGGAAAAGTCACTTGTGGGGGTGAGGTGGGGGGAATTCTAATTATTTTAGTTAGTGTCAAAACCAGATTAAAATTTGTGATGTTGCTCTTTGGGTGTACGTGCGTGAGGCAGACACACCACACTATGCTCAAATTACCTTGCTGTTTGCATAGTATCACGTGGGAGCCATGTTTTCTTTTCAACGGTTAAGTTATCGTGGTGAATTTTGAATTGAAGACTCTAAAACAGACACATACTTGAAGAAAAGAGATTCTGGCGCCTCCATATCTACTTTCAGTGATGAAGCTGAATGTGAACTGAAAAGCAAAGTGGTGAGCCAACACTACTCTTAAGAGCTATTGGCAATTTGGATTTTTGTGTACAGGTGAGCCATCTTTTCCTCTTCTGCAATGTCTTGTGTGTGAAGAGAAACTTTCAAACCGTGCAATAGTGCCAAGTAAGTTAAAAAGACACCTTATAAACAAACATCTGTCCCTTGCCAACAAGGACAAATTTTTTTTGAGCATTTAAAGGATCAGAATGAAAAACAAGTGCAAATGATGAAAGATTGTGTAACTGTTTCTGATACAGTGCTGGAAACAAGCTGCTTGGTTTCTGAGCTTGTAGTGAAGACAGATAAACTACACACAATTGCAGAGACATACATTTTATCAGTATGCAAAGAAATGGTGAGAGTTATGTTAAGTGCAAATTCAGTCAATGAAATCGCAAAAGTTCGCCTTTCAGATTATGCGATATGTCGCCACATGTTGACTGATACTGAGACTGCTCTAACAAAAAATTAAATCAAGGGGAAAATTTGCATTGCAGAGTGATGGATCAACAGATATCAATGGTCATGCTCAACTGTTGGCTAACATCAAGTATGTTGATGCTGATAGTATAAGAGAATTGTTTATTCTGCAAACAACTGCCAGGTCACATGACAGGAGAGGAAATCTTCAGGATGACAGCGGCCTACCTTGAGGAGGGAGAACTGCACTACAAAAATTGTCTTAGTGTTTGCACAGATGAGGCTACCTCTGTGACTGGCAAAGTGAAGGGGTTTGCAAGCAAGGTCAATGAACAAAGCTAGATGTGCTGGTGGCCCACTGTTTCCTGTATCATGAAGCTCTTGTGGCCAAAACATTGCCAGAAGAACTTTCTTTAATGCTAGATGGAGCAGTAAAGATAATGAACTTAATAAAATCATGGTCTTAAATACACTGGCTTTCCCATGGAAAAGTTCTCGGTCATTTGTATGAACTGAGAGATTAATTAAAATTGTTCTTAACTTTGGAGGAATCCACATATAGAGACTTGATCTCTGATGTGGCATGGTGTGCAAAACTTGCTTATTTGGCTGATATATTCCACCACCACATGAGCAGGAATGCAAGGTAGAAATGAGAATCTTCTCTCCTGCATGGATAAATTGCAGGTGTTTAGATCTAAGTTAGCCCTCTGTAGTAGCAAAAGTCATAGTAGAAATCCTCCCCTCTCCCCCCCAAGCACACATGGCAGATCCTACTGGTCAATGTCATTTCTGAACACCTGAAAGGTCTGGAAGAAAAATTCAGCTCATATTTTTCTTCAGCCTATACAGAAGATTTTGACTGGATCTTTGGACTTTCCTTTGCAGTGGAAAGTGCTAAGAATCTTAAAAAAATGGCTCGAGCAATTTGCCAAATTTGCAAAGGATGGACTGCACTTTAAAATAAAGTTTGGTGACATGTCTTTGGACTCCTGGTTGATGATGGCAGATCAGTACCCAGTAATGTTACACCGTGCTATCTCCATTCTGTTGCTGTTTTCAGCAATGCACCTGCTTAAATTTTTTAAGCCCAATTTGCATCAAAAACAAAGAGTGCCTGAGATTGGTGGAGCAAGAGCTCCAAGTTGCATTGTCCACATTTCCTGCTAGGATTCAATGACTCTGCGCATCAAGGCAAGCTCAAATTTCTCATTAAATGTAAGTTTTCGTTTAATAATTTTAGCATGCCACGCACATTTTATTGAAGTCAGTGTACCTTAGACTGGAAAAGGTTGGGAAACACTGCTCTAGTGTGATCTGGTGGTCTAGAGCAGATACCAACTAACACCGCATCTTCTGCTTTATCTGTTAGGATATCCAATCCTTAACTGTTTATGATCATTTTCTTCTAAGTTGCCAAAGACTTGGAAACAGGTAATGCCTTTTTGGACAGAGTGCCAGTCCATGTTTGTCCACTCCATGTTTCAGTCTTGTGTGGAAACATGCTTTTCTAGATTAATTCAGAAAACACTTTAAAGATCATTTCAAATCAGTAAAAACTGGGAAGCCAATTTATGGCTGACTATTGATTAGAGTGAAGTTTTAATCCTTGAAGATGCTACCATAACTTAAATCTACTGGGAAGTAAAATTTTGTTCTTTTTAATTAAAAAAAAAACAACAACAACAAAAACTTTCACTTTGTTTTGCACTTTCTCACGAGATGGCCCCACTTCCTGGTTGAGGATTTATAATATAGAAGCTGGATTCTCTTTCCTCAGGAAAAGAGGATGGGCAGACTAGAAAAATGCGTCCAACTGAAGCCAAAATGTCTTTCTCTCCTGCCTCAGCTACGAGGGGATCCAGACTCCGTAGACGCTGGCAGGGATTCATTTTGTTAGGAAGTTGGGTTTGGCTTTGGCAGTGACTGGTAGGTGGGAAGGAGAACTAGAGAAATCCAGAGCGTAGATTCTCCTATAAAATGCAGCAAAAGATGAGAGATTCCTTTCAATATCAGCTGACTCTGCAGTTCTGAACTCCTACCCCCACTTTCCAGCCAAACAGGATCTGGCTGCTATGCATACTTGCCTACTGTGGGAAATGGAAAAGCTTGGAATTTTCATTTTGGCTGTTTCCTGAAACCTCGTCTTACATGTTCCTTTCTGATATATGACCGGAAAAATTGACATAATTGTTTTAAACCTGGAAAAGTCTCTATTCTCTTACTTTACCTCCAAAACAATTAGGCTCAAGAACTATCAACTTTTTTCCCTGACTAAAAAGGATCCAATGTCCTCTTCTCTCTTCTGTTCATTGCTGCAACACTGGATGTCCTGAGATTTTGAAGGGAGGCCTGAGAAATGGCACAAAAGCCTGTGGTTAGGCAGGTATGCTGCTTTATGTCAGCATCTAGGAAGGTTACCCACATAGTGTGTGAGAGTGGAAAACATGGAGTAAAATATTTATATTTTATTTTCTGGAAGATTCCTCAGTTGTTGTCCCATTGAGAGAGAGAGAGATACATCTAGTCATTTTTTTAGTTCACCGTGACCTAGACTGTCAATCTTAACTTCAGTTTTTTAGGTTTTGTTGGTATAACAGCCTCTAACAATTTTAAAACATTTTTGCATCTAAGCTAACACAGTACCGAATGGTTACATTAGACCTCTATTGCTCTATTTACAAAAACAAACAAAAACATGAAATACAGAAACAGAAGAAACAGGAAGTTGGGGGTGTACCTCTCTCATCCTTAAAGAATGGGCAGTCATAAACTGTAAGCTGATGTAATAGACCTCCTAGTGCTATATGAAAATATGTTGACTATTACATCTGAAGTGAGAGTAGTCAAAACTTTTACAGCACTGACAGTATTCAATTCAACCATATTTACAATAATCTGAACTCTCTCTCTTAAAACTAGTTTTTGGCATGTTTTAATTTTTTTAAACATAAAGATGAATATCTCGGGCTTGGTTTTACTAGGATCCTGTAGTCATGTATCATTCACTTTTTCTTTTTTTTCCTTCCTCCATTCAGATGCAGAGTTTGCAAGGTGGTACAGAAGCCATGGCCCATTTGGACCAGTTGGAAGCTGATTATTATGATCTACAGCTTCAGTTGTACGAAGTGCAGTTTGAGATTTTGAAGTATGAAGAGCTGCTGCTGACAGCACAACTTGAAAGCATCAAAAGACTAGTATCAGGTACAGTACACATTTTATGTGCATAATCTGTATTACCTAAGACAGTACTAATACTGAACTGTAAAACTTAGAATCAACCATTTTAGCATTCTTTAAATAAGTAAAGATTTAGGACTTTGAACATAAGTACAATTAAAATCAGTTGAAATCTGCATCGAGGAGAAGGAGGTAAATTTTTAAATCTTTATGTATTGCTTTGTCTCCTTAACTTCAGTTGGAATCATATACCTAACGTCTTATGCAATATTGGGAAAAATTAGGGCTGGAAAGGAAGGAATTATTTTCTAAGTGTTCTTGTGTACTGCAGGTTTGGCTAACTTACAGGAGTTGTTGCTCTCAAAATTTCTGAAATAATTGTTTAAGTGTAGCATGTGGCTGTCAAGGAGGTGTCAGGCAAATCAGAATCCTCTAGGTGAGCTTTTGACACATTATGAAGCATTTATGTTACCCTTGTAACAGAGTTTAGATCAGGGACACACAAGCTGTGGTCCCTAGACCTGATGTAGCTCACAAATCATTTCAAACCAAGTCATAGAGATGGTGCAGGGAAATTTAGTGTGTGTGTGTCCAGCCTGATATTCTGAGTTTTCTTATGCTTATACTTGTACTCAGATGTTAGCTTTCTATGCTGGCTCAGTGCTAAAGGACTTGTGGAGGAAGTGTTCATCAGAAAAGTCACTGTAGAGCAGAAATTTTCAAATGTGCTCATATTGTGAGTTACATCTTGAGATACAGCACCTCATGGCACCTTTTCTCCCATTCACAGTAGTGTGGACTGCCTCTTCTCACATGGTGATCCTATAACATCCTTATGGCAATTACTGTAATTGAGCCCATGGCGAAAGAGAGCTTAATACATTTTTAGCTGTCTTTTAATGAAATTTTGCAGTCAGCCTAGCCAGCTCTCTGCAGGCCGTGAATAAGTGCTCAATAGACAATTCTTTGTTCACAGACTGCTTTACGATATGATTCTAGTTTTGATGCTGATGTTACTGAACAGTTTACTTTCATGCAGCTAATAGGGAACCTATCTAGTAAGAGAGACAAAGGAGGAAGAAATAGTTAAATCAATGTTCTTTGAATTAGTATTAGCAAAACTATAATGTTATGTTGACTTTTACATCTGGAAGGTTCACTGAGTAATTTGAAGGACCTTTGAGTTGAGGTACATTGTCACCGGTACTTGGATTCAGTTTGGATATTGAGATTATTCCGCTATTACCAACTTTTCCCCAAAAGAACAGTGGACGTGCTGTAAAAGTAGTGTACATCAGTTTTTGCTCATGGTGCACATGGGCAAGCTTTCAGATGATTACTGAATCCAAAAAATTCTTCATAGCTCACTGCTTAAGTTACCCCCAATTTTTTTACGTTCTAAAAATATTCTTATTTCTCAATATTACACTTTTATATTAAGCCTTTATCCAAAAAAGCATAAAGGGTTTGGCTGACTTTATTGAATGCAACAGTCTGTGTTAGGAGCTAGCATTTTTAAATAATGTACAGCAACACTACACACAGGTTAGGACAGAATACTGAAAGAATACTTGGTCCTGTTGAAATTATGGGGAAGTTTTAGTTAGGCAGAATGAAACTATCTATTTGGAATTTATCCAGCAGAACTAGTGCAGTTACTCTTGTGAAAAATACCATAGGATTTTTAAATAGTCACATGTGGTCAAGACCATCCTGCATCTCCTCTGAAACGTGGCATCTCTCAAAGTACAGTGGCCTCTAGCACACACGATTTACTACTGACTCAGAGAGAGAAATGCTATTTATTGGATCATCAATCCTACTTTCTTTATGGTTACGGTCAGAAAAGTAGCAGCCTTCTTATAGAACAGATCTATGACGCACATTTTAATAACCATTGTAAGCTGGAACTACTTTTTACTCCTGGTAGCTACATTCACTCTGTAGTGCTCTGAGAATGCAGTTGGATTCTGTTCTGATTTCTGAATCATCAGCAGAATTGAGTAAATTCTGGCTGACAGTCTTTTACTGGTAATGCTAGAGCCAGAAAAAACACAACTTTACTTCAAAATCCTAGCTTGAATGTCCAGGTTGGTAGTTAGGGAGGGGAAAAAACGTTGTTTTATTTGTAAATGGAATACAGTTGCTCTGGTAGCTATTGAGACAGTAAACGGGATGGTGGTTTTTAGAGTTACCAACAGAAGATCTGTACTTGAATTCACAATCTGTAAATTAAGGCTTTTAAAGGGACAACATACCCAAACAGGCCAGCTTCATCTCTGCTGAAGGATTTGTGGTGGATGGAATGTCATCAATAGATAATGTGATAGTTGGCTGCTGGCTTAGTATTTTAATTTATCTGGCAAGTCTGAATGTTGTGGGACTAAACAAAAAAGGAATTATTTTAATTTGCATATTTTTTCATGCTCTAGTTATAAGAGAGGTTCAGTACTTACCAACCTCACAGACACGTTTTAAAGGCCAAAAAGAATAGTTTGTTTTTCTGATGAAAGACACAATAGAATTGCAAGAGTTTTTTTTAAAATATTTGTACGTTTGCAGGTCCCCTTTCATGTCCCAGTTTTAACATGGAAATGCTTGTTAAAGATATAATTGAGTAGGGTAGATTTGATTTAAAGCAAATTGATTTAAATCCTGATTTAAATAACTAGTCAGGAAGACTCGATTTAATCATGGATTTTTACATAAAAGTGCATTCTTGTTGGTTGTTATAACCTTAATACCTATTCTTCACAACTCAGAGATAGACGTAGGTTTCATTTTTAGAAAGTACACACTATACATTTTAAGTGATTTATTTTGAAAACTTTTCAGATTAGTTTTACAGCTATATCAGAAAATGAATGATTGTTTGGGTATTTCATTTACCAAAGGTAATTGAAACAGATATTTCTGAAGTCATTGGGAGGTGAACTATCTCCGGTTCAACAGGTTAATCATTAATATTTGGAGGATTTTCTTGCCATGCTGTATTAGGAGGAGAACATCACCAGACAGACATTTAAATTGTTTTATTTAACTAAAACAGCAACATTATGTATTCTGGATTTTTTTCTTGAACAGCAAACATATAATAAATATTTTAACAAAACAAGCATATGAATTTCTGAATTTAGTTTAACATTCAAGTTTTTTAAAATCAGGTTTGTTTTTGTTAAAATTATTTTTAACTAAAATATTTAACTGAAATATTTTAAAAAAATAAAAAATCAACTGTCAGCCAGGTCAACATGAGAAACCTAAAATATTGGCTTCTGCAGCTAACTGTCGTTTTCACCTTCATTTTCCTGTTCATAATCTGGAAAAGAAAAACAAGCTTTCCTGCTTTTTCAGATCCCAAATGATTTCTTAATTTGGAATGAATTAGTCCAAAGGAAGCAAATATTCTTTCTACACCAGCAGAAGAAGCTATTGCTGTGAAAAGTGAGATTATCACTTCAATAGTCTCTGAATCCAAGCACTTAAGTGACTTCCACCAGTTCACTTGTGTGACTTTCTTTAAAACATCATCAGCAAATATATATTTCTTGAATGGTTCACCCTTAGCTCTGAAGTTTGTTATAGTTGGTATTATGGAGGGATGATTGCTGGATGTCCATGTCATAGCCAACTCTTCTTCTTCAGTAGTTAAGGTTTGACCCTGGTACTGAGAATTGAGTATTGAGAATATTTGCAAGAAAATGAGCTGGAGATAGTGCTTGTCCCATTCATTTTTTTAATGCTTGTAATTTAACTCTGTCATTTCATATTTCTCTTTTTAAGTTCTCACTCAGTTCCTTCCAAATTTCAACAGTGTCAGCAATAAAACAAAACCTGCATTTTGTTCATGGCTACAGAAATAGGCTTCAGGGTACTCAGCATGTGTTCAACACTTCTCTTAAGCCCAATGTTGAGAACTTTGGCTGTGACAGTGCCATCTATTTTTTCATGATTTTGTTCACAAACTGTCATCAGATTAGACCAGTTCTTGATATAGTGCTCAAACAGTCCACTACTGAGTTCCAATGCACGTCTTGTGGGAGAGTTAGCTTGGTTCCTCCCACTTTTTTCAGAGCAGCTGCTGCAAAGTGGTTGTTACGGAAGTATTTTGCAATTTCAACAACATTAGCCTTTATTTCTGAAGTCTTTGGCTAGGAGGTGCATCAAACGAGCACGGCAACCGTATGATATTAGCTTGGGACTGTCTTCTAAATAATTTCTTCTCATCTTGGATACATTTGCAGCATTGTTTGTGACCAAGCTGCATACTAGACATTTGAATTATTTTTCAGTTTTTTTTATAGCTTTTATTGCTACTTCTTGTAAGCATTCTGTTGTGTGTGCATTTCCTGATGTATCAATTGTTTCTGTAAGGAAGACATTCCCTTCTTCTGTTGTCACACAAGCACATACAACAGGATCATTGTGGACATCGCTCCACCCATCAAGACTCAGGTTAACAATTTTACCCTCTAGACCTTTTGCACACTGCTCAATTTCTCTTTCATACACTTTATCCAGCAATTTGCCTGCGACATCTGCTCTGTTGGGTGGACTGTATCCTGGTCTTAATGACTGAACCGTGTTAATGAAGTGTGGGTTCTCAGTCATACGGAAAGGAGAGTTTGTTGCATAAACAAACTGGACAATTTTTTCATCCATTACCTCTTTTTGTAATCTGCTGGTTCTTATCACAAACTTATCTATGGTTGTTTCTCTTTTTGCTACAGGTGATATACTGTGGCTATGTGACATACATCATGTGACTGAAACACTATCATTGGCAAATAACTCTGAAACTATAGAAAATGATGGTGATCTTGAAGGTGGATAATCTTCAGAATCCTGTATGTTGAGGATGGATTCTCCTAAACAAAATAAGTCAATGCAGTTATTTAATTATCATACTGCTCATTTAGTATTACTCATTGCATTCACTGACACTCAGTACTACTTTAAAGGTGAAATTGTAAAAGGAAGATCTGCCTATTCCAGCTATTTATTTTTATCACAACTGCATCTAACATGATAGTACCATAGAGTAACAACTATATTGTTTGCTCAAACATGAGAATTCAAGAATAGTCCAGAAGGAAGAGAGGCAGTCCATGAACTATTGGAACTCATTTACAAAACTTTTCTTAAACAGTACTTGAATATATTGTCTTATACTATAGAATTAGAATTTATAATCCCTATTCCATGATGAGATATCTTTGAGCTATAATGTATCTTTAGATAGGTTTTTTCCTCAAAAAGCATTTTATCAAAAAAATCTGATTTTTTTTTTATTTTTATTGTTTAAATAATTGATTTTTATCCACCCTGTAATTGAGTCTGTCAGTTAATTTGTAAAATCCTATTTTACGACTCGGCCTCATTTTAGAATGAAACCTGCACACAGAATTCTCTCTTTGATAGCTGCTTAAGAAAATACAGTTTTAGGTGAATCAGACATAAAATTTTGCAGGCTGATGTTTCATAAAGTGGTCCAGTGACATGTGTAGCTAAATTTTTTTGTTGAATTTTTTTCTAAGTGAGTGCTAGTTTCAATGACTAGTGTTGGGTTTTGTTGTACATTGTTTTGATTTTAGAGTTATGAAGTTCTGTCCTTACTTGCTAGAATCACTGTCTTCTTCTGAGTTGCTGTTTGTTAGAGGGGTGATATAGTCAGCACCAGGGGACAGAAGATGCTACATGCAGATAACACAGTAAATGGCTGCTGCTTTTAAGATGGGTAGCCTCAGAGAAGGGAGGAGGGAAGCCCTTGCCCCAGAAGAATCCTTCAGCTGGGTAAGAGGAAGTTAGAGTTATATGTAACCAGAGTAGCAGCTTTCCTGAGAGGTGGCTGACTGCAGGAGAAATAAGAAGAGAGTGTTTCTAGGTCAGGGACAGGCAAACTTTTTGGCCTGAGGGCCGCATCAGGTTTCAGAAATTGTATGGAGGGCCGGTTAGGGGAGGCTGTGCCTCCGCAAACAGCCAGGCATGGCCGGGCTCCCGCCGCCACCTCCCACCCCTTCTCCCTGTCCCCTGGCTGCCCCCCGCTGCCCCATCCAATCCTTCCTGACTCCTGCCCCCATTCAACCCCCCTGTTCCCCGCCCTCTGACCGCCCCGAATTCCCCTGCCCTCTATCCAACACTGCTGCTCTCTGCCCCCTTACCACACTGCCTGGAGCACCCGTGGCTGGCGGCGCTACGGTTGTGCCGCTCGGCTGGAGCCAGCCACACACGCGTAGCACAGAGCACCGGGTCAGGCTGGGCTCTGCAGCGGCGCTGCTCCAGGAGCTCGCAGCCTCACCGCCCAGAGCATTGCACCAGCAGCGCAGTGAGCTGAGGCTGTGGGGGAGGGGGAACAGCAGGAGAAGGGCCAGGGGCTAGCCTCCCAGGAGCTCAGGGGCCGGGCAGGAGGGTCCTGCAGGCCGTAGTTTGCCCACCTCTGTTCTAGGTGCTCAGGGCTGGGCAACTGGCAATAAGGTCAGCACTAAGTGTTCACTGTCCTTCTTGTTTGAGCCACCTGCACTGAACTCCCCTCCTGGTAGCATCCTTTGACCTGCCTGCAGCAGAGGATATAGAGGGGTTTAGAAGGCCTTTGTGTCTCCCTTACCCAGGCATTCACAGTGAAGGATTCATCACCTTTATTCTTTTTTTTTTTCTTGGTAAGAGATTAGAGGTCAAATGTTCACAATGACACTCATTACAGCATTTGAATTCATTAGTGCTCCACTGTAGGCAAGAGAGACTATAGTGTGAAATACAAATTTAAAAATGATAGGTTGTGATAAAACCTTTTGATAATGTCATTGTCCTCCTAAATGTGGTGTCTTCAAGGTAAGCCTAACAGAGGTACTCACCCTGCCTCCAATGAGCAGAAGCTGTGTGACTACGAGCCCAGAAACCTCCTGATGGGAGGAATCTTGGGATCATCATGTTGTCTAATTTCTTTTTCATGGTATATATATGAGATATCTGAAGAAGAGTCACACAACGAAAACCTTAGGAAGTGGCGATATAGCTTGAACTTTACAGTGGAGATCACATGGGATGACTGTGCAGCATAAACTCTCCCCTCATGTTAGTTAAGTTCAAACGCTGTCAGGGGCGTAGTGTTGAGGTGACATGGGGTTATGTTTCCTTCACAAATTCCTGCTCACAGTTATTCTTAGAGTGGTATGTGAGCCAATAAAAATAACAGGAGGTACATAATTGATGTGGATTTTTATGTTTTAGCTAAACTGTAGAGCCTTAGGAGATTGTGCCACTTTAACACCTTGGCACTCAACTGTCATTTTTGTCAAGACCAGCTCTTCCTGCACATTGTCTAATGCAGGGTTTAATGTTAAAAAACAAACAAAACCCACCAACTTAGTGGTTTATGTCAATCACATACACTGATTTGACTTCTTTTATTGCTGACATTTTATAAACAGAGAAGAGAGATGAAGTGGTGTATTACGATACTTATGAAAGTATGGAAGCCATGCTTGAAAAAGAAGATATGGCAACATCTATACACTTACAAAGAGAAGAGCTGCAGAAGTTGCAACAGAAAATCCGCCAGCTGGAAGCAAGGCGTGGACGCATTTCAGCCAAGAAAGCCTACCTCAGAAATAAAAAGGTAATATTAAATTGTACAATTCTTCTCTAACAGAGACTTCCCTTTTTAGTAAAACCACAGAGGCATCCAGTCTTGGATGGGAGCCCACACAGGGAGACTCAACACCCAATAAACTGGGTTTCTTCAGGAACAGTAGCTGCACATAAGTATTCTGGGGTAAGGGATATAAGATTCCAAGTTTTTAATGCTTCTTAAAATTATGGAGGTATCCGTTATAGTTCCACAGTGAAGGCTGAGGAGTTTTGTAACAGTTCAACCTTGTTCTGTAACCCACAATTACAACACTTATTCTTTGAGCGCACATTTCATTTTTAGATAATTTATAAATCAGTCTGTTAAAAATGGGTCCTTTAATAATTGTTTTAGTCTCTAGTAATCTTAATAATGGAAAAACACTCTTCAGACTTCCAATATAATTAAAATGTCCTGAAACCTTTTTTTTGAAGAAGTTTTTGTTAGAGTTAAAAATATTTATTTCTTAGTGAGTTTGTTTATTTTGGTAGCTGCTGCTGTTCTTCACAACTGAAAGTTTCTCTTTTAGTAGAGGTTAATGTTCTTCTACAGAGGATTCCACCAAGAATTGTCCTCTTAAAATAGCTGTTGTTCACTATTCAGTGGAACATAGTCAGCCCACAGTTAAGATGCCCTTCTCAAAATGGCTTCCATCTCTGGTTGTTCTCAGTGGGATGGGAATCACAGGCTGCCCTTAGCAAAGATGGTCACTGTCTTCATTCACCTGCTGCTCAGTCATCCTGTCTTCTTTGTAACAGGATAGGGGCCACCATCTTTCCTTTGGGCAGCTTGCTTTCAGTCCCATTAGAAGTGTGGAAATTCACAATTTAGAGCACTGAAATAACTTTAACTCTGCCATATAGTGACACCATGTAATGTTACGATTAGGGCATTTCATGGTTTGGGTTCCCAGATTAGATTAAATTGACTTTTAAAGAAAAATTAGGTTTTTTCCCGCCAATTCAAAACAAGTCAGAAGACTTAAGTAGAGAAGCAACGGTTTTTCATGGAACTTTAATTTGTAATCAATATGTGAAGAGATTTAAGTTACAGTATGGATTATCTCTTTAATATTGATGATCTATCCTGAAAGATTAACAATTGTGATTCATGCGCAGAATTGTTGCAAATATGGATTATGTTTTCAAGTCATATGTTAGATTTTTGTAAATGCATATTCATTCGTTTCTCTGAAAGACTTGTTTGTAGTTCCCTTAAAGCCCATGCAATTTTATGAACATGCATTATTTGAGTGAATATATTAATGAAAATAAAACATCACAGAACTAGAGATAGTCCTGAGTTTTTTCGTCCATTGCTGTGTACTAAATTTGAAAAACAGCTGAAGAGTTAATACAGTCACCAAGCAGTTATCTTTATACTAGCTAACTTTATACTTTTTTTTTTTTTGTACGGACTGCTTTTCGGTCACCACTGTCTCACCTATCTCACTCAAGATTGCATGGGAAAGAACACAAACAGAAAAATAATGTACAGAAATTTTCCCTTGTTACTTAATCATGGGAAATATTTAGTTCAGTCACCGAGTTCACTTGTTTGGAATCTTGTTTTGGTGCCTTTTTAATGTGCCTTACTCTTCAGCCAGTAAAGAAAACACATGCAGAATAATATGTATTTAAATTTGCAGGGTTGACCAAAGATTCTATTTTTATGCAGAAAGGACAGGGGATTTCAGTAATCCTGTGCCATTAGGCAGCAAGTTTTAGGGGAAAAAGATACTTAGGCAGTTCAGGATGAGTATCTAGGTCAAAGCATTGTTTACTGTAGTTGCTCAAACTAATTTTAAATTCCATTACTGACCTCATCTCTGATTCCATGCCCTGTTAAACCTCATAGTAATTATTTGAAGGAGAAAACATCCTGTGGCTTTGACTCTCACGTTAAGTAAGCACTATCGGTCTTGGAGTACCATTGAGCTATTCTTGCCAGTGGTGGTATTAACATTTACCTGTAGTTCCATAGTTGTACAGAGTGCACAAGTCTGTAAGAAGATAAGGTCTCCATGCTGAGAAGTTAGTCTAAATTAAACTTACAGAACAATACTACAGGATGTGGGGTGACAGTAGAATCAGATGGTCTGAGGTGAGAACATTAGTGATTGAAGGCTAAGTGAAAAAAGTGAATTTTGAGGAGGGATTTGGAGGTTACTTGGTTGATCTCTCCATTCTTGAGTCTCTCCTTTAAATTTATCATGGAGTTCCAGGGAGAATAGACTGTCACTTTTCAAAATACATTCCCATTCATTAAGAGCTTAATTTAGCAAAGCATTTAAGTTTCTTTCCTCACTTGAGGCCTTAGAACCTATGCAGTTGCTGCCACCTCCTCCCCCTTCCCGCCCCAAACCACAGAAAACAAGCTGTATGTTAGATGGCATATGCCACAAGGTTCTGCTGTAGCAGGAACTTCAGAGCAGTCTAATATCTCTTGCTACGGTATAGATTTTTGGGTATTAGGGTTCTCTGTAGCCAGCTCCCTCTTTCAGGCTAAAATCCTGAATAGGAGAAGACTAGGACTGCATCTCTCTCTCTAGCTCCTGCTTGCGTTTTTTTTGCAGGAGATATAGCTAATCTAATCATCCAAGAAATTGAAAACCTCTCTCGGAAAAGTTAAAATATAGTGATGTAATATAAATCCTTTTTATTCATAAAGTTCTGACATCAAAAATACAGAAACATAAAATGAAGTGTAATGTACAATTGATAATGCACATTGTACCTGACAGTTGGTAATAGTGTAAGATCATTCTCAGAACTTATACTTCATGTTCTTCTTCCTGTTTTGTTAACAATGTCAAATCATAGCACCATTGTAACAAACCTTATAAAGTAAGAAACTATTACAATTTAAAATCAATAAGGAAACACCTTATCTTTCATTAATAGTGGAGCTGCTACACAGTACATGGAGCATGTGTTTTGAGACACTTTTTAGATGCCACTGATGCAGAATTGCTTAGAGTAGGCTGAAAAAGTAACTAAAACATTATAGCTTGATAAAAGCCTCATATCTTAAGTTGACTACACCATCTTATCCTTGTAAAACTTAAATTAGTTTCACAGGTGGTCTTTTTTCTCCATAGTCAGTCATTTTTCCAGTGCTGTTACTTCTTCCTTCTCTCAATCCAGGTGAGGTGGTTCTTCATAAACTAGTTCTTAATAGGTAATGTAGTGTAAAAGGAGTTGTCTATTTTCCATTTTTCTTTAACATCCAGCTCTGGATTCTGCCTGCAAATGTAGCTGTATTGTTATCCCACTGCTCTGACCCTAACCCTAACCCCTTGAGGAATTCCACCATGATTTCAACAATTTCCATCCCACCATCAACCTCAGCCTAGACCAGTCCACACAAGCGGTCCGTTTCCTGGACACTACCATACTAATAAGTGATGGTCACATAAACACCACCCTATACCGGAAACCTACTAACCGCTATACTTACCTACATGCCTCCAGCTTCCATCCAGGACACACCACACGCTCCATTGTCCACAGCCAAGCTCTAAGATACAACCGCATTTGCTCCAATCCCGCAGACAGAGGTGTTGTAGGAGTTTGTCAAGCATTCTTAAAACTACATTACCCACCTGCTGAAGTGAAAAAACAGATCCAGAAGAGTACCCAGAAGTCACCTACCAAGGGACAGGCCCAACAAAGAAAATAACAGAACGCCACTAGCTGTCACCTTCAGCCCCCAACTAAAACCTCTCCAGCGCATTTTCAAAGATTTACAACCTATCCTGAAAAATGATCCCTCACTCTCACAGATCTTGGGAGACAGACCAGTCCTCGCTTACAGACAGCCCCCCAACCTGAAGCAAATACTCTCCAGCAACCACACACCACACAAAAAAAACACTAACCCAGGAACCTATCCTTGCAACAAAACCTGATGCCAGCTCTGTACACATATTTATTCAAGTGACACCATCCTAGGACCTAATCACATTAGTCACGCCATCAGGGGCTCGTTCACCTGCAAATCTACCAATGTGATATATGCCATCGTGTGCCAACAATGCCCCCCTGCCATGTACATTGGCCAAACCGGACAGTCTCTATACAAAAGAATAAATGGACACAAATCTGACATCAGGAATCATGACATTCAAAAACCGGTAGGAGAACACTTCAATCTCTCTGGCCACTCAGTAAAAGATTTAAGGTTGGCAATTTTGCAACAGAAAAGCTTCAAAAACAGACTCCAGCGAGAAACTGCTGAGCTTGAATTTATATAAAAACAAATACCATTAACTTGGGTTTGAATAGAGACTGGGAGTGGTTGGGTCATTACACATATTGAATCTATTTCCCTAAAGTTAAGTATCCTCACACCTTCTTGTCAACTGTCTAAATGGGCCATCTTGATTATCACTACAAAAGTTTTTTTTTTTCTCCTGCTGATAATAGCTCATCTTAACTAATTAACCTCTCACAGTTTGTATGGCAACTTCCACCTTCTCTGTATGTATAGATATTTCTTCTTACTATATGTTCCATTCGATGCATCCGATGAAGTAGGCTGTAGCCCATGAAAGCTTATGCTCTAATAAATTTGTTAGTCTCTAAGGTTCCACAAGTACTCCTGTTCTTTTTTTAGTATAGGATTAGTTATTCAATTAGTGTCCATATGGCTGTTCCACATCAGGTGCGCATTTGCCTCTTGAGCCCTTAATTGGAGATTTTCAGTTAGCAGTGTATGTTTGGCCTGTGCATGCTCCCTGTGCATCTTCGTGCTGGGTATCAAGGCCATATTAGGCATGCATGGGCAAACTGCCCCCTGTTCCTTCTCAACCATCTTGGCCTGAGACGGAGCCATAGCGTGTCTGCCTTGAGTGTGCTTTGGCTTTTTTTCTAATATTAGTTTTTATAGTTAGTTGTTTGTTTTACTCCTCTTTCCCCTCAGGGAGATTGATTCCCCCCCCCCCCCCACCCTTGGCAGGGCATCCCTGGCTCTCCAGGTTTCAAATGTTGCTTCTTCTGCCAAGAGGAAAAACAAGAAGATTAAACTCAGAAGACTGCTAACGATGGCCAGCTTCTGAGTCAAGTCAGGAAACGCCCCTACCCCATACCTGTTCCAGACGGATCCAGCACTCCTCCTACCTCAGCACAGGCTTCCCCTAAGAAAGGGAAGACTTCCAAAAAGAGGAGTGCAGACTCTCACCTGAAGGAGACAGCTCTGAAAAGGTCTAGGTCCCCAGGGAGATCTGTGGTCTCTGAAACCTCAACCTTTCAACTCAACCCCATGCGGTTGAACTGAAGGACTCCTCCTCCTGTACTGGTCGGGCTGTAAAGTCCCAGAGGACGAAGTAGAGAGACATCTCCAATAGGGCCTTGGTACTCTCTACCAGCAAGGAGAGCAAGCATAGACAGTAGGGGCTGGTGATATTGAGTTCACACAGCTGTCAGTACCTGTGTGTTCAGCCCAGCCATTGGTACCCATGCATGCAGCACTCTTGGCACCAAGCAAGCAGTGGTGCCACCCACCATTGGCTTTGGCTACTATGTCAATACCAATGCCCTACTTGATAGCACAGGAGTTAAGATCTACTAAGGACCTCTCAATAACAACCAAAGTTCCCACTCCTCATGGGTACTGATCATCTCTTGGTACTGAGACCCTGATCTACAGACTACTGTTCTCCAGTACTGCAGGATTCTCCACCATTTTTGGTGGGTGCTCTCTCTTTGGATCAGATAGAGGAGGATAAAAGAGACTTCCAGTTGGTCTCCTCTATTTCTGTTCAGACGTATCCAACATATCCCTTCAACAACCCATTCTCTGAAAGATATAGGGAAGATAGAGATCATTATCAAGGGTGGTGGTCCCTCATGCCACTCCCCCTTCTGTATGCCCCCAGTGTCCATACTTGGACCTCTGAACTGCCTATCAACAATTTGCCAGACCACAGGTGTTGCATAGGAAGGCCAGAGTTGTACAGCCCTCTCCTCCCCAGCCCTCCCATAGCAGATGGTTGAGGTTCAGGAAGCTAGGGTAGATAAGGAGGTCACCCCTCAAACATCTCGTTATGCCTTTGCCACTATCCATGGCTCATGATTTTTGACAATATCAAGACCTCATAAAGAAGATAGCTGACACTCTTCAAATTCCTCTTGAAGAGGTCAATGATTCACAGCACAAATTGTTGGATATCTTGTAGTCAGTAACCCCTCCAGGGTGGCGTTACCCATCAATAAGGCACTTGTAAATCTGGCTAAGCTTGGTGGCAGACAGTTGCCACTGTTCCAGCCATGTGGAAATAGGCAAATAAGTAGTATTATGTTCTCCCTATGGATTCTTATTTCTTGCTCTCCCAGCCTCCACCTAACTCCCAGATGGTGGAAGTGGTAAAAAAAAAAATGGGGTAGGGAGCACTTCTCTAAGTCTACCCCATATGATAAAGACCAGAAAAGGCAGGATCTCTTTGGGTGAAAGGCCTCTTTGTCAGCAACCCTGCATTTCAGGATTGCGAATTGTCAGGTGGTCATGGCCAAATATAATTTTACACATTATAACAGATTCACAGTTTTTATTGAACTTCTGCCACAAGAACATAGGGAGCAATTCCAGTCCATCATCTGAGGGCCACTTTGTGGCCAGACCTGCCTGTCAAGCATGCTGGTGTGCTGCAGACACTGCTGCCAGGTCCATCTCCACAGCAGTGTTTATGACCAGAGCATCATGGCTCCATATAATGGGGTTTCTGAAAGAAGTACAGATTGCTGTCGAGGATCTCGCCTTCGGTTGTAAACTGTTCTTGGAAACCATGGATGAGTCCTTGTGCACTCTAAAGGACTCTAGGGCTGCTTTATGATCCCTGGGTATACATACACCTACAAATAAGAAAAAGTTTAGTAGATCACAAACTTCCCAGAGATCACATCCCATTCAGTGTTCAAGGTGCCATAGATTCACTAAACCCCCTGCTAGAAAGAGACACAGATGTCAGAGAAAGGCCAGAGAGAGCCATTTTGAAGCAACAGTTTTAAGGGATTGGTTGATGATTCAAATCCTCCTGCACCCCTGGATTTACAGCTGCGCCCATGAGCCCACCTTCCCCGTTTTGGAGATCAGCTTGCCTATTTCCAACATGCTTGGAGGTGGATCACTACAGACAAGTAAGTCATAAAGGTCATAACATCAAGTTATACCACTCCATCCCCCTTCCCTATCATTCAGAGACCCCTCTCATGACTTTTTATTGAGACAAGAAGTGAACTCTCTCCTTCGATTAGGAGCAACATGGCTAGTTCCTCTTCCTAACAAGGGCAACAATGTTCCCTCTAATTTTTCCCATCCATGTGCGGAATGAATTTTATTATGTGCACCAAATTATTGAGGTAATGTGTGGATGTGCGCCACCAGTAGAAACAAAAACCATAGATATAATATGCATTTAAAAAAAGTTACCATAGGGATAATTACTTTAGCCAGGACAGGTTAGGCACTTTAGAACTCACTACTCAAAGAGTTAAATTTAATCGTAAGAGAGAGATAAAAGTTATGAAATGCATAGACCAGTCAAAAAACTCAAATAACAGCACGTTGAAAGAATAAAATTACAGAGAATATATGTGCATTGCAGGAAGTGTCAAGAAGTAACAATAATAATAATACAAGTTTGTGTAGGGAGGTGAATGTGAAAGACAGAGATGCACATTGTGAGAGACAGACACATTGCCACTTTAAATATGTTGCCCTTTTAAGTAGATCGGCACTCAAAGCAACCACAGCAGAAGCCACCAGCACACCTGTGAGGTCATGTAATTTTAAAGCTGGGGAACTGAGGCATGAAGAATAAGGACAAAATTGACCATTGTCCACTAATTTTAGGTGCTCAGTTTGAGACATCTAGGACCTGATTTTTTTTCAGAGTATTTGGCATCATATAGGGATTTTATATGCTTGAAGCAGAGTGCCCATTGACCTCAATTGCAGTTAAGTGCTTATCAAGCCCCAGAGGTTCTCCCCTCTCTCCCAACCTCTTGCCCTCTTCTTCCTTAGGATGTTTCCTTCTCCTCCATATTGCCTGGATTCCAGCAAGTGGAATGTTTGAGATCAAAGAAGACACAGCCGCCATATTCTGTTCTAGTGTCCAGTGGCCCCTGGCAGTTAGGAGGAACAATTGCAGGAAAGGCCTTGCTCAGTATGGCTGACACAGAGCTCTTTGGGGGAGGAGCATGCTTAGTGGAGGTGAAATATTTAAAGAGTTTTGTAAATGCCCCATAACCTCTACTGAGCTCCTACAAAAGGTGATGTTCAGAGAATTGTAACTTGGCCAGATTTGGGGTGGATTTTCATGATGACAGGCAAAGATCTCTCTGTTCCTACGTGATTTCTCCCCTCCCCCCGGACAAATATGAAGTCCCAGCTCCAATGTGTGAGTGCTCTAGATCAAGGTCTCACAAGAAATTTTTTGGTGGTCTTGGAGTGCGGCCACCAATTCTTTGTGGTGGCCACTCTTACAATTTTTCCTAAAATACTTGGTTAACTTCAAGAAAAACAAATAAATATGCACACATACATGTCCAAATTTTAATTTACGTATGTAGCTTTTTATTGTAGACTCAATAATAAAAATAATGTTCAGTTATCTTTATTCTTTACTGGACCTAAACAGAATAGAAACAAATAATGTACTTTGCATGTTCTTGTGTTTTTTGTTTTGTTTTGCTTTTTTGGTTGCTTTTATTAAGACTTGCTAGCTACTAAGTCTGTTTCTATGAAAAGTGATATTTATTATATGTTTGTTAACACTGCTTTGTCCCCCCAATCACCGCCCAGGAAGCTGTGGCCGCACAAAAAACCATGGTGGCTGCATTTGAGAAATGCTGCTCTACATGTTCTAAATGAAACCAGTTGTAAGATTCATTGTTTTGCCAGTTTTGCATGCTTTTCCCTAACCTCATTCTTGACAATGGCTGAACCATTTTTGCTGAAATTTTCCCAGAACTTCAGGTAGACACCTGGCATTGAAAATTGCAACCTGAATGATTAAATTCATGGATTCCAAAGACAGAAGGGACCATTGTGATGATCTACTCTGACCTCCCGTGTAACACAGGCAATAGAACTTCCCCAGAATAATTTATTTTGAGCTAGAGCATGTCTTAAAAAAAATCCAGTCTTGATTTAAAAATGTCCAGTGATGTAGAATTTACCACAGTTCTTGATTTAAATTGGTTAATTACACTCACTGTTAAAATTTGGCAAAGTTATAAGCAACTGAAAACTGGATCTTTTAACGGATAGTGTTAGGCAAACTTAATATAGGTAGTGTGGCCATCTCTACCTATAACAACATTGTTATGGAGTACAAACCCATGCAAGATAATTTTTTTAATGCACTGTATTTAAATATGAATGCAAAGTACAATGGAAGTTACAAAATCAACATATGTGTTCATTTCTGCTAGTATTAATCAAGTAGTTTTATCAAGTGACAAAGGTTGAAAGGGTTGACCAGATTTTTGTTAGAAAAAGTGAAGATAATTTGTAAACTTGAGGGTTTTCTGTTTTCTTTGTTTTGTTTTTGTTTTTAAGAAATAGAAGCACAATTTGATATCACTGTAGAAATTAGCCGACTGATTTAAAGAGAGAGAACCTGTTACTATAGAATCCATTAAAAAAGCCTGCTCTTTGCAGCTATTCCCATATGTTTTCTGAAACAAAGCCGTAAAATGCAAATAGCATGCATCTTTAGCTAAGTCTCCATGATCTATGAATGTCTAATTTCTAAATTAAAGAGCATCGGAACAAGACTT
Organism: Chelonia mydas; assembly: GCF_015237465.2. NCBI lineage: Eukaryota > Metazoa > Chordata > Testudines > Cheloniidae > Chelonia > Chelonia mydas. The sequence goes on along the minus strand of NC_051245.2, from coordinate 43,808,793 downwards.
TGATTTCTTACATTGATACCATCCTTTATTTTTGCATCTTAACTTTAAGCATTCCTATTTTAATTAGCATATAATCAGCACTTCTTACAACCAAAGGAAGGGCAACTGTACTAAAAATAAAAGTTAAACATTTAGTCATCTTTTCATGTTTGTGTCTCTTATCTTAGACCTTGAATTTCTCTCTCTCTCTTTTTTTTTCTCAAGGCTTTATTTAAATTTAATAACTTTTAAAATTAGGGTAATTTTAGTGGATAATTTGTAAATTCAGTCCTGCTCAAGTAACATCAGAGCAACGTTCTAATGAGCATCTCAAATTTTAAAGGTCTTATTTTAATAGTTCCAAATCAGAGTTTTTATTTAGATATAAAAAATAAAAGAAATAGAGACCTAAAATATTAGAATGGGTCATTTCTTGATTACTAGAAAGTGAGCTCACTATAGGTTTTGTGCTAATTGTTTACTTGCCTAACTCATTAGAAACATCTTTCATTTTTGTTGTTTCAAATTTTTCTTTATTGTCAACTCTTAAGTGAAACTCCTTTTTTGGTACATTTGTCTGAGGAATTATCTGTAAATATAGTAACCTTTGTCATTTTCTTTCTCTAATTTCTCTTTTCTCCCCACCATACTAGTCACAATTTAAAATATATTAGCTTAGAAATGCAGTACCTTGCCCAAAACGTTACAATAATCTTTTAACCAAGGTAATAGGTTAGAGAGAGAACAAAACAGAGATAAACTAACATTAAAAAAGTCTCAGCTTTTATCACATTCTAAATTTATTATTGTAGTCTGCAAAGTTTAGTTTATAGGAAGCTTTTGCTGCCTAGTGCCTTTATTATCAGGCAGTTCGTGACCAATTAAATGATTGAAAAATGAAAGTGTTAGTATTTACCAATAGCAATTGCTATAGCTAAAGTTGAGAAGGGTATTCCATTATAAACCTACATTCTTCTTTGAGTATTTCCTGCATGCATTTCCATGTGGGTGTCTGCTCTTTGAAATTTTCCAGATAACATTGCCAGTTGAGGCTGGATACAAACGCTGCCTACCTCTGTGCCCAGCACTATCCCCGCTGGTCCTCTTTGAGGAGAGTGTAGCATTTTCCCTTTATTTCTGTTGTAAAGGATTTCCCTTTCTTCTTAAAGTTCAAGAGTTACTGTTAAGCTTCTGTCATATTTTTGGTCTCCATTAGACATTTTGATTTCTTTGTTTTCTTGACTTAATTGAGCCTTCCTATCACCACTGTAGGTGTCTGTTGATTTATGGCTTAGGTCAAATCAAGTGTCTTTGATGATGCTTGCGATGGTGCCTTGTCTGTAATGGATAAGCATACCCAGTGCCCCTTCCCTCTTAGGGAGGGGCATGCTTGTAATCAGTGCTCCATATGGAGCATAATCCAACTGAAGTTTGGCCAAGTTTACAATATTGTGAGAACTTCCTGTAACTAATTTGAGGTAACTGTGTGTGTGTGTGTGTGTGTGTAATGTAACGCAGTAAGTGTAATGGCTAAAGAGCCAGTTTTCATCAGTTCTTTAAATTAGACATGTCAGAAATGACTCTTAGAAAATAAGGTGCAAGTGCAGAAATGTAGATACAATAGCATCCATGTTCTGTGTGCAGTCACCAATTGCACATTGAAATTAGGAATTTGCACTTGTGAGTTGCCAGTTGTCTAGCTGAATACATAATTATCTAATTTTGCTTGAATGTTAGCAGTCATTGCTCATGTCAGTTAAAATGGAGTTGCCTGAGCAGTTGTGCACTCTCAACTCTGAAAAAATCAGTGAGTTGTGCTACATCTGTAATGGTCTTAGACTTGGCTAGTGGCTGCTACCTATATATGCTCTGGGGGTAGTCAACACAGTTGTTTAGGTTTTGTGTTTTTATTCAAAAGTTAAATTAGATTGTTTAAGCAGTCATCATATAATTTACTTTTTAATGCTTAGTGCTGTTTATAAAAGGTTACAGTAAGCCTTTATAAGTTGATATTTGGAATGTATGCTTTATAGGTAATATTTTGTCTCTACAGGAGATCTGTATTGCAAAGCATAATGAAAAGATCCAGCAGCGCCATCAGAGTGAAGAGAAATACAGAATGCATCATACTGTGCAGCTAGTGAGTTTGTGCTCTTACTGAAATTAGCTTTTGATTCATTTTTTATATCTCTCACAATGCATTAATTAGAGCAGTGTTTTCAGATGGATTACTGTTTTGAACAGTTGGCACATAACCTGGAAACTTTGGACAAAGATGAGTAAGTAGAAGTTGATGATAAGATATCTTCTATTTTTGAAAGTAAAACTTATGCTGTTTAACCCCCAATACTGTGTGGGAGTCATTAGCTTTTTATTTTCTTTTACTATAAGTCTTTGGACTTGTTTTTTATTGTGATATCTTTAAAGAAATATTTTGATATATAGTTAGAACACTGAAATGTGTTATGTGGTAAAAAGGGGGTTCATCTAAATTGTTGGATGTCAAGTAAGTTTATTTTAAAAATTATAAAAATATTTAGTTTAGAGAAATAAGAAATGGTAAGTCAGCTCTTACTAAATTTTTTTCTTATCGCCAGTTCTGGGGTGTGACTCCATTATTTTAGTCAGAGGGGTTCTTTTACATATCTTAGGGGATATCATGATTGTGTCCAACCACAATAATCATAATTATTAACCATAGTTCTAAAGAAAGGAAAAGAAAACATTAAACAAAACACCACATGACAGAACATAAATGATAAACTGCTTACTTCGTTATACTCTCTTCTGTATGTGTCTGTGTGGAGAGCTTTTAAAAGAAATTACACCCTTGAGAGTAAACCACCTCTGGGGAGCATTTTTCTCTTAAACTAAGACTAAATTATATTGTTTCCCAAAATCATCGTAAATTCACTCTTTGTATCTTCTTAGATACTTAAACTGTTTATGTATGAGCAAAACAATTTGTTTAAGGGCAGGTGGAACTTGTCCAGTTATTAATAAATACCAGTCAGTTTTATAGATGGCCATACTAAACAATCTTAGTTAAATCCTAGGAAATCAAATTAGCTATTTAGAAGAAGCCATGTGAGCTGTCTTGAAACAGGCGAGTTACAAATATCAACAATCTTAAATCCCACTGTTCTTCTGTTTACCAATGTTTAGCCTCTGTCTCCTCTCTGAGAATACACGATCTAACCATCTGGTGATTAACAGGAAAAACTGTTAATATTTTAAGTTACAGCAGCATTTTTACATCCCAATAAAATCATTAAGAATTTTAAATCTGATCCCTTGACAATGTTTTAGTTAATGTTCTCTCACCAAACCATGCTGAAATCTTGGTGAGGTTTTCATGGGGTTGTTTCTTCTTGTGTTCCCTTTCATAGCTGTCTGTGGTAGCTTGCTTGTAGAGATGGACAGGATGAGCTATACTGAGTTTGAGCAGGGTAGCAGAGGGTGTGTTTTATATCCTTCTTCCTATTTTCATAAAATTACAGGAAAACATACCTCTTTCAGATTTATTTAGATTCAAAGTTGGTTGCTGTCACCTCTTCACTGTTAGATTACTTCCATTGGTTGTCCTCAGAGGCCTCTTCATCTTATGAATATGTAGTTTCTTAATGTATTGGAGTTCAGCAGGAAATGAAATTGTTTTCATATATATATAAATTGTTTTTATAGAAAAGTTTTTTTTGTTTTGTTCTCAAAACAAAGTCTTTGGCTTAAACAGTTATTAAAGAAGTTGTTGATTCTATGTGATAGTTTTTAGAAAGATGATTCTTCTTGTCGTCTTGAGTTGGGTGTAAGAATTCCTTGAGCACTGCCATTAATTAATTAATTTTTACCCATGAATATAAATAGCCTATACTTTAATAGCATCTTACATTAGTAATTAGTTAGCAAGGTCCATCTTGATACATAAAGCATTTTACCATTTACGCAGCAATGATATTAGGAGTTTAGCATTTGGTTAACGTATTTGCAAGTATGCATCTCACAAACTTTTAAGAAATAAAAAAAAGATTTAAAATATTTCCAACTACAAATGTTTTTCCTGGTGTTTTAAAGAGTAGCAGAGGTTTTTTTCATAGTATAAACTCTTAGGGGTAATAAACATGGGTTTATGGTTAAGGAGATGTTATATTCCCGGCATTTGCTTGTCTTTGGGAGACAAACAGAAATCTCATGGAATTTCTTTGTAGCCTGAACATTTTGTGACATATTAAGTTTAGCTAGTTATGTATTGTTATTTTCATGTATTGTGGCTACAATCTACTTGTAGCTATGTCGTCTTATTCAGTAAAGATGCAGACAAGTTTGTAATGACCTATCATCAAAAAATGTATAATTTAATATCATTTTTCATCAATAGTGAGGTCTCTCTGGTACAGTATCTTAAATGGCAAGAAACAATTGCAAAGAGACAAGAAATGTCATTTTTCTTCCAGTTAGGCAAAACTGGCAAATTGTGGTGGTCTATGAATACGAGGTAGTATCCCTGCCATTAACTGCTGAAAGGTTGTTTTGCAAGAAGCAGTGAAATAATATAACTTGGAAAAGTGTAGGAAGGATTTCTTGGCATATTTAAACAGCCAGTGAATCTTGTCTTGTAGTTACATTAGGGTTTGCAGCTGTATTGAAGTTGGGCACAAAATACAGTTAGTCAAAGGCTGTTTATAATACTATCCATCCGTGATACTTGTCATTCAGAAACCCATCTAGAACTGGCAGTGGGTGGTGCTATCTGAACAGTAGCTTTCCACCATGTTAATTACAGCCATGCCAAACAACTGAACCTGATGTGGGTTGGTGAATCCACTTGCTTACAAACTTTGGCAAAATTATATTTCAGTCACATTGGCATGTCCACAGTTACCATCCCCCATAGCAATGTGTAACTGGACATTGAGAATCCTGGGTAACTATCTCATACTGCATCAGCAACAGATGTTAGGTATGAAATTATAGTCACTTTCCAAAAAGTTACTTTGTACCTAGTATTAAATAAAACAATATGTAGTCCCAGAATCTCTCAGCTGTATACTTCATGGCATTGTTCCCCCTCCCCCCCCTCCCCCCCCCCCCCATCACAGAGGCTGTATTAGCTGTTTAAATTGTCATATTTCTCTCACAGTTCCTGTTAGATGTGGTGATTTTTCAAAATTCCTTATGGGTCTTGGACACTTGTTTATATTTAAATATTTATATTTAGTTACAATATTTGGGACAGAGATGCACCACAATCCAAATAGTCTCTTCGCTGTCAAACATTGATTAAAGTAGTAAAAGTAGACACACTTTATATCATACATGTATGATAAACTTGTCCTGAGATCATGTAACATAATTTGCATCATGAAAGGGCTGCATGTGAAATATCACATATGAATTTATATATTGTTTCAAGAAATTGCAAAAATATCAAATTCACTCTGACAGTGAAAATTGATAGTTTAGTTCAGCTTTTACTATAAAGAAAAGGACTCTGGTATGTCAAGAAAATTAATTTACTATTTTATTAATCATATTCTGACATACTGAAATCAGTTTTCCTTGTTTCTGTTGAACACTACAATAAGCTTTAAAGAGCTTAACAGTGTTGCCATCTCACATGATTTTATCACAAGTTTCTCACTGCTTGCTGTTTTTTTTCCATAAATCCCAAGCTTCTGGAGTCAGTGATTATGTGAGAATCTCTGCATTCACATCACAATCCATCTGGTCCACAAACACTATCTGAGGTTCATGGGAGGAAACCATTATTGACAATACAGGGTTCTATCATTTGGGCTATCAGCAGCTCCCAGGGTATTCACAAAGTGCCTAACTGTTGTAGCTGCCTACCTCAGAAAAATGTGTACCCAAGTATTCCCATACTTGGATAACTGGGTAAATTTGGGGGACATCACAAAAAGTGGAGGAAAACGGTCAACATATCCTTCAATTATCTGTCATCTGGGCCTATTAATAAACAAAGAAAAGTCTGTATTGATCTTCTCTCAGAGAATAGAATTCACCAGAACTGTATTAGACTCCATCACAGCTAGCTCCAGAAACGTTCCAAATAATGCTCCAGTTATATAATCCACCTCCCCAGCCCTCCCCCCCCCCCCCCCCCAAATCCCCAAGCCTACCAGCTGATCTCTGTCAGAATTTGCATCAAGTGGCTAGGCTTCATGACATCATACATCTTTGTGTCTCAACATATGAGATTTCATCTGAGAAATGTGCAGGGCTGATTGGGATCAGTATACTGACGAAGCAAACATCACCTGCATGTGTTAGTATACATCCCAACCAAGGACCTCTAGTCACTGAATTGGTGGATGGACCTCACAGATAGTTGTAAGGGAGTCTCCTTTGCCTCAGCTCCTCCATCAAAGATTCGTGTAACAGACGGTTCTGCACTGGACTGGGGAGCCCACATAGGCAGGTTAACAGTTGAGTGAGCTTGGTCCGCTTGGGACAAGTCCCTCCACATAAACATACAAGAGTTAAGTGCCATCTACAAACCTCTGAGGTTTTCTTCAAGAAATAAAAGGCCTTACTATTCAAGTAACGATGGACAACACAACCACTGTATTTTATATAAATATAAACAAGGAGCAAGATCCTTCCTCCTTATGCAGAGAGGCGGTAAGATTGTGGAAATTCTCTGTCCTCCATGGCATTACCTTGACCGCTATGCACTTCCCTGGGATCCACAGTGTGCTAGCAGACACTGTAAGCAGATGATTTGTAAATCGTCACAAGAGTTCCATTAAATATGAAGACATTCACACCATCCCCTCAGAAGGGGTTTCACTTGTATGGTCCTGTTCACAACAAAAGACAACAAAGCATCATCATTTCTGTTCAAGGGAAGGATAAAAAGCCCCGGAGCCAAATAAGATGCATTTTTAGTCACGGATCTTAGGCCTATTCTGCGCATATCCCCGCTTCCTCTCCTGCCAAGAATAATAAAGCAGATCAAGCAAGAAGTAGCCAGATTACTTATGATAACCCCAGCACACCCCAGGCAGACCTTCAGAGCTTCTTGGTGTGACCACCCATAACCTTACCTCTAATTTTGGATCTGTTCTCTCAGAATCTTGCGTGGCTTCATCTGGCAGCATGGATGCTGAATGGTTAACTTCCTCAGAGAGGGGGTGGGTATGCGTGGTGTGTGTATTCTCCTCTGATGTGCAGAACTAATACACAGTAGAAAGGAGTCTACCAGGTCTACATTCCCAGTAAAATCAAAGAGATTTTGCAAATCGGCGCTACAACATCTGTCACCATCAAAATCTCAGATTCTTATTATTCATGACTACTTATTACACCTTAACAAATTGGGGCTTTGATTAAGGTCTCTGCAAATACTCTTAGCAGCCATCTCATCCCCCTATACTTGGATCCGCAGTGTTCTCTCACCCAGTGGTGAAGAGATTTATGAAAGGTTTAACAAAAGTTTTTCCTCCAGTAAAAGACTCTGTTATGGTGTAAAGGAGCGGACTCACCCCTGCAGCGCCTTCTGCTGGTTATTGGGGAATTAGCTCTTTCCAGTGTGGAGCGCCCTCTGCAGGCCGGTGATCCGCTACAGCTCTGGCCCCCATGTCCCTCACAGACCCCCTGGCAGCACCCCCACACTCTACCTCTGGGTCTCCCCTTCCTGGGGAACCCCCAACCCACTATCCCCAACTTGCCTCAGTCTGGGCTACTGCCAGTCATCACCAAGCCCCCACCCTGGGGCAGACTGCAGTGTAAAGGCCACTCATTGTAGGCAAGGGGGTTTAGACCTGTTGCCTTCCTCTGCCTCCCAGTACCTCTGTGGGCCTTGGCCCAGGCCCTACAGCCTGGGGAGTTGCCAGCCTGGAGCGCCCCACTCAGCCTGCTCCTTCCCCAGCACTGCATCACCCTCAGTACCCTGTCAGGCAGGCAGCCAGGCCCTGTTCTCTCCCAGCCTGGAGAGAGACTCCTTGGGCCTCTGCCTCACAGCCTTTTTATACAGGCCATTCAGCCATCCCAGCAACAGCCCTCTCCAGGGCTGCTTTTAACCCCTTCTATTTTAGGAGCAGGGTAGCCACCTTGCTACACACAGTTTGGGATTTAAATCTAGTTCTGTTAGGACTTGTGTGCCATGCTTCAAACCCCGGCTCACATGCTCTTTTCCATCTTGCATTTAGGCAACTTTCCTGGTGACAAGAACATCGGATAGGGGAGTTGCATTGATGGCAGGCCTGCAATACACACTTTTCCACAAGAACAAGGTTTCCATAAAATCATGCCCCAAGTTTCTATCTAAAGTGGCTTCAGAGTTTTATTTAAACCAGGTAATTGACTTTTTTCCAAAGCCACATTCTGATAAAGGGTAACAGAGGTTACATTAATTAGAAAGTACTCTAAGCACATCATTTTGACAGAACTAAAGACTTCAGAAAGTCTCCTAGATTGGTTGTAGTTTATGGAGAAAGTCACACAAAGAATCTCTAGTTGGATCTCCACATGTATGAGACTTTATCAGCTGGTTAGTAAACCCCCACCTGCTAAAATACTTGCTCATTCAATAAGAGCTCAATTCACTCTGGTGTTCTCTCTCAGGAACCTACTGATTTGAGACACCTGTGAAGCAGCAATGTGGTCTTCTGTCCACACATTCACTCAGCACTATGTCATTTCACAGGCTTGCAGAGATGATGCCATCTTTGGTAGAACTGTGCTTCATTTTCTGTTTAACAGATCATTGCTTGGGAGTCACCAACAGTTGAACATACATACATATAATATATCAAACAATCACTCGAAGAACCTGTTACATGTATACTAAATGTGGTTACTTTTGAGATGTATAGTCCATACATATATTCCATAACCAGCCATCCATCCACACTAGTGTGGAGTCTTTCATCACTGATTCTGCTGGTGGTGAGAGAATTGAGTGTGGTTGGGATGACCTTTTCCTTTATGCCCTTGGTTTGGAAGCACAATGACATGCAGGGTGCATGTACCATCCCAGTCTCCGGCTCAAGCACATTGGGTCTGCACCCATCAGCAGTGGACTATATATGTATATATGAAAAATACGTCTTGAAGAATCACAGGTTCTGTGCAGGTAAGTATGTGTTTGTTTTTCCTCCTCGGCTTTTCTATGATGCTCATGACTCTAGTATGAATGTTTCACAGACATTAATGAATGTATCTTCACAACACCCCTGCGAGATGAGGGGGTGATATTATCTCAATTTTCTGATGGGGAAATGGAGGCACAGAGGGATTAAAATGAAAAGTGTTCTCTGAGTTTAGGTGCTCAATTTGAGGTGCTTAGCACCTGATTCTTAGTGTACGTAGCATTATATAGCACTTCAAGCACAGTTCCTAATGACTGCAGTTGCAATTATGAGTGCTTAGCATGTCTGCAAATCAAACCTCAGCATGTCAAGTTTGACACCCAGAAAATAAGGAACACACAATCTGGATATGTCTGCACAGCAATTAGATACCCATGGCTGGTCTGTGCCAGCTGACTCGGGTTCGCAGGGCTCGGACTACAGTGCTGTTTCATTGCAGTGCAGATTTCCGGGCTCAGGCTGCAGCCCAAACTGTAGGACTCTGTGAGGTGGAAGAGTCCCAAAACTTGGGCTGCAGCCTGAGCCTGGAAGTCTACACTGCAATGAAACAGCACCGGGAGGCCAAGTCAGCAGGCAAAGGCCAGCTGTGGGTTTTTCTTCACAGTGTAGACTTATCTTAGTGACCACCTGTGAAAAATCTGGTTTATGTGACTTGTCTAGCATCACACAGGAACTCTGTGACAGAGGCAGGGATAGAATCCAGGTCAGCATTCAGCTGCCTTAACCATGAGACTGTTTTTCCTCTTCCTGCAATTCCCTGCCTCAGCTTCCCTCTTCCTCTACAAGTGAGGCAAGGGATCCTATCAATAGTCTCCTTCACTATATAACCCTGCGCATGTCCATCCTGTGCAATGAACAAGGCAGGGACCTGTGGAAAAAACAGTATGTGATCTGTATCGTATTGCCTAAGTAAAAGGGGGCTGAATCTTAATTCTGGCGTATCTTAACTTTTGACTGTTTGACTTTTCAGCTTTAATGCTCTGTTAATGTAGTTTTTGTATGTAATTTCCTCTGTGTTTAAAAAAGCAAACCAAAAAAAAATCAAATGTCATTATGTGGCTTATATTGATGTCCACGTGGGTCGTCAGCAGAGTTGGAACCTCTAGATCCATCACGCAGATCTCTGCCATTTGAGCTTATGGAATAATTAAGAGCAATAGTAGGTTGTCATCTTCTATGTGGACACACAGGAGAGGGATGAGACACACTCTGCCAGGGGGTTTCCCAGATGTTGCTGACAGCAGAGGAATGGTGAAACTCATGAATCTTGGGTTCTATTCCAGGCTTTGGAAGGAGTATTTTCTTGTGGGCACAGACACTTCTTTCTCTTTCACCTCACCTCTCCTCATCCCACCCCAAACTTGATGCTTTCTGTCCTGGTCCCTCCAACCTGTCCCAGTCCTCTCTTTCCTGCCTGGGGCTCCTTGTCCTTGTCCCCTACACCTTGCTGTCCCAGTCTGTCTCCACTCCTCAGGGTTTTCATCCCATTTTCAATCTCCCTGCCCAGCCAGTCCCAGTTCTCCTCTGCACCCTAGCTCGTTGGCTGATCTCAGTGTCCTCTCCATCCCTGGACAATTGGCTCCCAACTCCTCATCCTCATTTCCACCATTGGCTCCCAGACTCCTTCCTCCCACCAAATCCCAGTGACAGTTTCTATTCCTCTCGCTTCCTCCCTCTCTTCTCCATTCCAAATTGATCCTTTGCATTTCTTCCTCTCCCTCACCTCCAGTCTGGCTCTTGTACCCTGTGCATTCAAGTCAGGTGGATTCCTCTTCCATGCTGTGTGGGTACCAGACGAGGAGCATTATTGAGAGTACAGAAGAGAGAAGCCCCTGGTTGTCATTTCTGCTGCCCAGCTCCACTCCAGCTGAGAATAGCAGCAGTTGCAAGGAAGGTCCAGCTCTGCCCCTGTAGTTCTGGTGGATTATGCTCTGTGCAGATGGTGGACAGTCTGGTCAGGACTAAGAGCTGAGAGGCTCGAGCATGCTTGGTGAGGAGGGAATATTCAAGGAGTTTAGTGACTAAAATCTAAATCTCTAGAATTTTTTTTGTACAGTTTATTTTCATAGACTTATAACTTGGCCAAATTTAGGTGGCAAAAGGCATATCCCTCACACAAAGGCCAATCCCTGCCAAATTTCAGGTACCTGCTTCAAAGCCTGGCACTACCACTTTTTATCGACAAAGTGGCTAGGATCTTTTAACATGGGCAAAATAACATTTTTCCCTTGTCTAGTTCTCAGAAATGACTAAACTGTTCTGACTTTAAAACTCCAAAAAAAAATTCAGCACGAGGTAGATACTTAGTATGGAAAACTTCAGCAGAAATGGTAAAACTTTGGCAAAGTTATAAATAACTGAAAACAAGGTCTTATAATGGGAGGTGTTGGCCAACCTTCAAAAAGGCAGTGCCACCAGTTCCACCTGTAACATTTTTATGAATTAATTGGTATTTCTGTTTGTACTTGCATTGTCTTTTGGCAGTCACATATTGAGGAATAGCATACTGGGGTTGGGATAGAGGGAGTTGAACTGCTTCCCCTCATACAAAATTTTGCAATATGCATCTTCACATTTGCCAGTGCAAATACTTTTATCTGGGGGAGGGGGAACCAAACCTTCAGTCCTCTGTGGAGAAAGAAGTGGTTCAGGACTATTTAGAAAAGCTGGACGAGCAGAAGTCCATGGGGCTGGATGCACTGCATCCAAGGGTGCTAAAGGAGTTGGCGGATGTCATTGCAGAGCCATTGGCCATTATCTTTGAAAACTCATGGCGATTGGGCGAGGTTCCAGATGACTGGAAAAAGGCTAATGTAGTGCCCATCTTTTAAAAAGGGAAGGAGGGGGATCTGGGGAACTACAGGCCAGTCTGCGTCACCTCAGTCCCTGGAAAAAATCATGGGTGATCAGGAACAGTCAGCATGGATTCACAAAGGGCAAGTCATACCTGACTAACCTAATTGCCTTCTATGATGAGATAACTGGCTCTGTGGATGAGGGGAAAGCAATGGACATGTTATTCCTTGACTTTAGCAAAGCTTTTGATATGGTCTCCCACGGTATTCTTGCCAGCAAGTTAAAGAAGTATGGGCTGGATGAATGGACTATAAGGTGGATAGAAAGCTGGCTAGATTGTCAGGCTCAGTGTGTAGTGATCAATGGCTCCTTGTCTAGTTGGCAGCCAGTATCAAGACGAGTTCCCCAAGGGTCAGTCCTAGGGCTGGTTTTGTTCAATATCTTCATTAATGATCTGGAGGATGGCGTGATTTGCACCCTCAGCAAGTTTGCAGATGACCCTAAACTGGGAGGAGAGGTAGATACGCTGGAGGGTAGGGATAAGATACAGAGGGACCTAGACAAATTAGAGGATTGGGCCAAGGAAATCTGATGAGGCTCAACAAGGATAAATGCAAAGTCCTGCACTTAGGAAGGAAGAATCCCATGCACTGCTACAGTCTAGGGACCGAGTGGCTAGGTAGCAGTTCTGCAAAAAAGGGGTTACAGCTGAGGAGAAGCTGGATATGAGTCAACAGTGTGCCCTTGTTGCCAAGAAGGCTAACGGCATTTTGGGCTGTATAAGTAGGGGCATTGCCAGCAGATCAAGGGACGTGATCATTCCCCTCTATTTGACATTGGTGAGGCCTCATCGAAGGTACTGTGTCCCGTTTGGGCCCCAAACCACAAGAAGGATGTGGAAAAATTGGACAGAGTCCAGCAGAAAGCAACAAAAATGATTAGGGGGCTGGAACACGTGACTTACAAGGAGAGGCTGAGGGAACTGCGCTTATTTAGTCTGCAGAAGAGAAGAGTGAGAGGGGATTTGATAGCAGCCTTCAACTACCTGAAACGGGGTTCCAGAGAGGATGGAGCTAGGCTGTTCTCCGTGGTGGCAGATGACAGAACAAGAAACAATGGCCTCGAGTTGCAGTGGGGGGAGGTTTAGGTTGGATTTTAGGAAAAACTTTTTCACTAGGAGGGTGATGAAGCACTGGCATTGGTTACCGAGGGAGGTGGTGGAATCTCCTTCCTTAGAGGCTTTTAAGGTCAGGCTTGACAAAGCCCTGGCTGGGATGATTTAGTTGAGGTTTAGGTCCTGCTTTGAGCAGGGGGGTGGACTAGATGACCTCCTGAGGTCCCTTACAACCCTGATATTCTATGATTCTATGAAACCTACTTTATCCCTAATTTGACTGCAAATGGGTTTTAAAAGAATTCTTTTACACCAGAAAAAGTGAACCATTAAATGGATTCACTTTTCACAAGTGTATAGACTGGCATTTTAATGTTTAGACTGGGCATGTATCAATGTAACTAATAGTCTTCTGTTTGCTCATCGTTTTTCTTAATCACCTAAATTCAGTTCTAATCATATGAAAGTAGGAGACCAATAGTACCAGTCTGAGCCAAGAATGACACTGGCAATGCTGTGCAATCTTTCCCATACTTTTGTTAATGTATTTCAGCCAGCATTTACACTCCTGCTTTTCTAGTGGTGGACATCTAGAGCCAAAGAATATGTTTTGATGAATTTTGTGGGCAAATTAAGATTATTTATTTTTAGATCAGTTTTGTAGCAGCATAAATTGAGAATAAATTTGAAACCTGAGGTCTCATTAGGGAGCCTTTAAATCCATTTAATCTTCCAACTGCACTAATTCCTTACAGGCAGCCTGTTTCGTAGTCAGACCGTGAATGCCAAAGCACACTTGTTTTTTAAACAATTACTTTTTCAGTTTAGTTTTATTTACTTAATAACATAGGATCTTCCACACTGGATCAAACAGTGGCCCATTGAGTCCTATATGTTATCTCCAACAGTAACTAGTCTTGGCTGCTTCAGAGAGACAAAATCTGCAGTAGGCAGTTATGGGATAACTAGTCCCCAGGGCATTATACTTCTGGCTCCCGAAAGTTAAAGTTTGGTTTATGCCCTGAAGTTCGAGCGTTTATATACCTTTCAAAATTCTTGTTTACTTTACTTTTGTAACTTAGGATATTCTTGTTATTCATATACATATCTAATCTTGATAAGAGTAGAATCCTGATAAGCTCTTGGCCTCAACAATACCTTGAATTTGAATTCTTATGATGTATGTTGTTCTATACATAGTAACTGATGTGGTTTTGATGTCCTTTCTTAGAAGCAAGATCAGCTGCAAGATGAAGAGGAAAAAAAGAGCTCCTGGGTTAGTCAGGAGCGACAGAAAACACTGGACAGACTTCGCACATTTAAACAGGTAACAGAAGTAATGACTACTCTTCTTCATTGTGTAGCATTTATTTTTGAAAATATGCTTCAGTTATATTCTGCTAATATCCTGAGAGAGATCTGTTCTTCTTTAAATACTTAAAGCATTCATTTTGGGAATAGGTGTTAAAATTCCCATAGTCTTTAAGTGGATTTAAGTGGAAATAAGGTACAGCATTAGATAAAATTCTTTGGATGTTTTGCAGCATAGTTCTGTGCTTAACCTCCATCTTCTCAGTTTCTCTTCTGTTAATATTTACAGGAAAATAATCAGGAACTGAAGCAGGGTCTTTCCTTTCCTTATATAGATATGATCCAGGTGCTGTTTTACACATGTATTGGATCATGTGACCTGTTTGCATTACCATAGTACCTAAAAGTCCCTGTCTCAAAGAGCTTACAACCTAATACCAGACAAGAGACAACAGATGGGTGCAGACGGGAGTACAAGAAAATGACACAATATTAACTCCTTTTAATGGTTCCTGGCCTATGCATCTAAGACTGAACAAGTAATAAAATTGGAGAATTTCTATTAGCAAGAAATCTTGTTTAGTAGTGATATAAAAAATGAGTCTTTCCACCCGAATTGCTTGCAAGGCTGCTAGAAACTTACAGCTTCTATACACTAGTAAATTCACACACTGAAGCAATAGGAAATTAATCAAGTAATTAATGGTTACATTATGTATAGTATATCCATATGGATAGGATCTATGTAGCTTTGTAAAAATGTTATGTTTTAAGTCATTTGTGGTAATTTAAAAAAAAATACACATTGGGCCAGGTTTTCAAAAGTAGCCTTTAATTTCACCTTCAGCAGTTTGTATGCACAGTTGCAATTTGAAAGGACACAAACTGGGGGGGAGGGAGGGGCAAATACAATAGCAAAATAAAGAATAAAAATAGCAAAATAAAGAACAAAAAGAAGTGAGTTTCCTTGTCACAAAGGCAAAATCACTTGATCACATGTTCTTTAGTTTCTAGTATAGTATATTGCATACACTGATCTAATTTTAAATAACTGTTTCCTTTTAGCGGTACCCTGGGCAAGTAATACTTAAATCAACCAGACTGCGACTGGCACATGCAAGAAGTAGTAGTACACCCAGCTCAGTGTCCTATGTAGATCAACCTCAATCTCTGCCAGTAACCACACAGATCCAAAAGAAAACTGAGGAGGTGGAATTGGGAAAAGTAATCCAGCCTTTACAAACCCAGGAGCCCAGAAGCTTAGAACAACTTGAAGATAGTTCGTTACCACCCAATGGCATTACCTCTGAACTGTCTCATCATACTACTCCTCCACTTCTTGCCAGTAATGAGCTTCAACCAGATCCTGTTACTGTAGTTCCACTTCCGCCTCCTTTGCCGCCACCGCCACCACCGCCTCTGCCTATCAAGGAAGATTCTACTGAATCCTTAGAGAAAAGTGACAGCCCTGTTAAACAGGAGAGTGAGGATAAGGGAGTCCCACAGTCTACCACTGTCCCATCAGCACATCTTTTTGATAGCAGTCAGTTAGTCAGTGCCAAGAAGAAACTTAAGAAGACAGATCTAGAGGGTTTACAAAGGAGGAGAGGTAATATTTTTGTTTATATTTATTTAAACATAATTAACTGCTAAGGAATGTACTTGTAGTCATTTTGTTTCCCCCTTTTTTGATTGCTGTGTAGAAAAGGGTATGGTGGATTTTATATATAATTATCAATGCAACACTTGTTTTAATGCCCTTGACTGAAAAGTTTGGTGAAATCAAGTGGTGGGAATTTGTACTGTAGTGTATGCTGTTGATTCAGTTATATCTAACTCCACGTAAACTGCAAATTGTACTTGAGGATGCAGTCAGTTTTTCAGTTGACAGACATTACATAACAGACGTCTTTAGATCAGACCTGGGTGCAAAAACTTCTGCAGTATACAAAAATGAAATTAATTGCAGTACTTACCTTATCTGTCTCACTCTGCCACCTTTGTGTATCCTTTCTCTTCCCACCAAACGAGTTGGTGTGGGCAGCCTTGAATAAACCCCCACAGATTGCTAGTTAGAAATTAAATAAACATTGAGACATAGGTGATGAATTTTAAAATTTTAGTACTTAATTTTCATTGTTTCCTCTGGGAAGCATGGGAAAACAGTCTTTCCTTACCAACTTGGGATGGAATCCTTGCTCCAAGAAGTCAATAGGAGTCTTCCCATTGACTTAAATAGAGCCAGGATTTCACACTTTGTACTTTTCGTTTAGCAAACTTTGTTTTCTAAAATACCTACCCTTCTGGGTCTGTGCCAGTACCTTGATTTAATTAACCTTAATTAAAAGTGTGCTGAGAAGTAGTCAGACATAAGTGAAGCTCCTTTTGTGCCTCATGCACAGAGCTATGGTAGTGACTGGATGGAGCCTTTATTTGTACCCCTTATTGTTAATCACCTAACTCCTTCAAAAAGGTGATGTTTTTAATTCTCCTACCACAAAAAGAATTCTCTACTATTGTAAGCGCACAAAAGCCCTGATCCTGCAAGGATGTCTGTGTGTGGAGACCCATGCACCTGTGCAGCTTTCTATTGAAGTCAGCTATGACCCAGAGCTCTGCCTGCATGAAACTCCATGTCTAATATACTCATGTGTTTGTAGGTGGGATGATCCTTACTCTCTAGAATTCTGTTTTACATCAATTTTAGGGATTGCAAAATCTGTGTGAAATGAAGAGTATAATTACATTTGTTTAGTATTAATATGGAATCTCACTAATGCCTCAGCGGTTATTTCTGTAACTTTGTCTGTTTTTAACTCCCTTTTTGGCTTTTTCCAAAAACTTCTTTTGGACTGAAATTCCTAGTGGTCGGTCTGAAACTAGAAAGGAAACTTTTGGACAATTGAAGTATATTAGTCAAGCTTAAAGCTTAAAACATTTTTCAGTGTTTGGAAAATGTCCTCAAAATTTTGCAAAAAGAAAAGGAGTACTTGTGGCACCTTAGAGACTAACCAATTTATTTGAGCATAAGCTTTCGTGAGCTACAGCTCACTTCATCGGATGCATACTGCATACCCAGTACCGAGTTCACCCAGAGCTCTAGACTCGCCAATGACTTCCTGCCACATACCGCCCTTTCTGTCATCTGAGTCAAAAAGTGAGCAAGAGGACCTGGCTTCCCGCCTCTCTTCTCACTTGCCATACAGAGCCCAGTTCTACTATGGACATTGGGCACACTGCCCCTCTGACCCACAGCCTTCCTGGTTTGGGCAACTGTGGTACCAACCACTGGCCCCCTTCCCATCACAGTAACCATACTGGGACCCTTGGGGGCCTGATGCCTTTGGGCCTGCCATTACCTCTAGTGTGGCCTTCCAGCAGCCAAGGAAGTACCCTCCTTCAGCTGCTGCCTCAAGGGCCTGTGAACCCCCCGAGCATCCAAGGGAGGAACTAGAGGCCAAAGTTGAGGAGGAAGTCACTCCTCAAGCCCACTTCTTGTCATTGTCACCAGACAAGACAGCGATGTCCGCCTGCCATCAATGGTGGATGACTTTAAACTGTACCAAGACTTGGCACAGAGGGTGGCAGAGGCACTACAAGTACCACTACAAGAGGTGACTGGATGAATCACACCACAAGCTGGTAGACATTGTACATTCCTCCACCTCTTCCAGAGTGGCCATCCTATTAATGATGCTCTGCTGGACGCCCCCCCCCCCCCCCCAAGGAGATATGGCAGACCCCCGCATCCACTCCACCAACTTGCGAGCGGATGGACAAGAAATATTACGTGCCACCAAAAGACACAGAATTTCTATTCTCACACCTACCTCCCAATTCGATCATTGTGGACACAGTTAATTCTAAGGGCTGCCAACACCCAGTTTAAGTCCACCCCTTATGACTGGGACTGGAAGCGCCTAGCCTTTTTGGCAGGAAGGCTTACTCCTTGGCCAGCCTCCAGTTCAGAGTGGCAAACTATCAAGCCTTGTCTAAATATGACTATCAAAGCTGTGCAAAGCTTAATTATTTTATTGAACAGCTCCCCAATTCTCATAAGCAGCAATTTAAGGCCTTAGTCAATGAGGGCCAACTGGTGGCTGAAACATTTCTCCAGTCTGCACTCAATGCAGCTGACAGGGCAGCTCATTCTATCTCAGTCGCCATTGTGATGAGATGGGCCTCATGGCTTCACCTATCCCTCTTCCCAAAGGTGGTCCAACTGACTGTGGAGGACCTCCCTTCTGAAGGGATGAAATTATTTGTCGATGAGACTGATGCCTCCCTCCAGACATTAAAAAATTCAAGATCCACTCTTCGATCCCTCATGATCTGTACACCTGGGTACAAAAGAAAGTACAGCACTCAGCCAGCATTCAATCCTCTCTCATCACAATACTCATCTCAATATTCATTTAAATATTCACAGAGATCTTTTGAACCCCAGAGGAAGAAGCCCAGGTTCCCAAACAGAAGACGTCGGGATCTCAGCAAATTTCCTCTCAACCCTCTCAACTCGAAGAGACAGTTTTGAAGGGTTGGTCGAGGTGCCCGTAGAACACTCTCCTCACTGCTGCATCACACTGGAAAACCCCACCCATCCCTTTGGCGACCATCTCACTCTATTCCTCAGCACCTGGGAACAGATAATCTCTGACAACTGGGTGCTGGAGATCATCTGGGATGGGTACTCCATCCATTTCTCCTCCTTCCTTCCTCCATGATGGTTTGTGGACAACTCTACTGGAAAAGGCCTAACAGAACTGTTTATGAACGTTTTGAATGAGAATAAAATAAAGCTTCAGGATGCTGCAGCCAAGGCTACAGCAGTGGCGTGAACCTGAGGGGAAGAAAGAGTGGTGTCCAGGCAAGGATCCTTGCGCTGAGTTCAAAACCCTTTTTGTGTGCCTTGTGGCTGCCATTCCCTCAACTTGGTTGTGTCAGATACAGTGTCATCATCTTTAGAATCAGTATCTCTCTTTGGAGTACTGCAAAGGATATGTCTTGTTTTCAGCATCAGCTGTCAAGTGGAAGATCCTCATGGACAATGTTACAAATCTGACTGTGAAGCCGCTAAGTGACACTTGCTGGGAGAGCCGCATTGACAGCATAAGGCCAGTGATGTACCAAATGACTGAGGGTTACAACGCCTTAATGGAACTGGTGCAGTTGAGTAAAGCTGAGGCCAGGATCTGATATGAGGCACAAAGCCTGGCAAACCAGATCATTGATTTCAAATTTCTGGTCTCAATTGTCATTTGGCACGATATCCTGTTCCAAGTAAATGTAAGCAAGGCATTACAAACTCAGTCCATGGACATCGTGAAGGCTACTACTTTGATAAGAAGCTGCCTTGCTTTCGTTGTGGTCTACAGAGACAACGGATTCCAAGGAAATGTGGAAAACTTAGGAGTTGAGCCTGTCTTCAAGGAAACTCATATTTTTCAGAAGAAAAGACAATTTGGTTACGAGGGCAGAGATAAGGTGATGGTAAGCTTGGAAGAAAGATTAAAGAGGGAGTTTTTTACTCACTCGTTGAAACTGCTTGAATGTCCATCGAAGAAAAGTTTGGACAAGTGAAGCCTCACAAAAAGACCTGGGGTTTTTTGTATGACCTCAATAAGCTGCTGGCAGACAGGAAAACACTTGAACAATTTATATGGACCTTCACCAGACCCTGACACATGGGGAATGTTTGGATGTCAATGATAAAGACCTCTGTCAAACTGGACAACATCTGCCACATTTTGCAACACAGGAAGCACTCTCCACTTCAAGTTCTCCAATTCATTTATGATGCAGAGCTGAAAGACACTTTTCCTAATGTCTGGATAGCTTTAAGGAGTCTTCTTACGCTGCTGGTCATAGTCGCAGGTGGTGAGCACTGTTCCCTGTAAGCTGTGCGCATGTGTGCTAGCCCAGACCCTAAACCCTGCGCACACGGTGAAACACCGTGTGCACAAAAATTTGCACAGAAGCAAAACAATTTGCACAGAAGAAATTTTTTTGCGCACATGGCCTATCAAAAATTAGAGGGAACATTGGTGGTGAGTGCAGTTTTTCGAAGCTGAGGCTCATTAAAACATATCTTTTATCGACAGTGGCTGATGAGAAACTGACATCACTTGCTGTTTTGTCGCTTGAAAATGCCAGTGGCCAGTCTTTGGATCTCTCTGACTACTGTGCTTCAGTTTGCGAGGGCAAAGGTGGAAAAAAGCGACCTTTTGAACTAAAGGACTAGGGTTAACATTCTAAGACTGTCACTTACTGTAACACTATTTAATACTGATCCACACAATATTGGTGCACAGTTCAATTTTTTTATGTTAATACATTTCAGTTATTCCTAAAATTTAAAAGTTTCTATAAGCTTAGAGGAAATGAATTTTTTTTATTTTCCTGTATGTGGCATGAATAAATTCAGATTTATGGATCCTAGCATGCAAATGTATTGTCTTTTATATGACAGGGATAAATCATGCACTTAAATCGTGCATCAAAGTCATGAAATGGGCTACAAATGCAATAAAAAATAAGGTATTGAAAAGTTTAACAAGTGGAGGGGAGGGCGCTGAAGATAATCCTCACCTGGGGTGCCATTTGGTCTAGGCCGGCCCTGAAGACACTTACTTAGAATGTACCCTTATGTGTTTGTCTTTACAAAAATCTGAGCTAGCTTGACCAAATTTGGGCAGATTTTCACAGAGGAGGAGGGTCTTCAAAAGGCATATCTCTGACAGCCCAAGTCCCTGCTCCAAAGCATAGAAATGCTAGACCTTTCTTACGAAAAATTCACTAGGTTTTGTTTTTTGCATGGACAAACAACATTTTCCCTCAGTCTTGTTCTCAGAAGCAGCTAAACAATTTTGGGTGAAATTTGCCAAAGAAATTGAGCTTGAGGCAGACACCTTATATGGAAATTATCAACCCAAATGGTTGGTTTCACAGTTTATAAGCAACTGAAAACAGAACTTAATAATAGGGGCTACCAGTCCCATCTCTAATTGTATGTGTAATTTGATATTCAGTTATATATAAATTAGGGCTGTCAGTCACGATTAACTCAAAACAAATTAACTCTATTAAAAAATAAATCATGATTAATCACAGTTTTAATCACACTGTTAAGCAATAAATAGAATATCAATTTAAATTATAAATATTTTGGATGTTTTTCTGTATTTTGAAATATATAGATTTCAGTTACAACACAGAATAAGTGTACAGTGCTCACTTTATAGTATTATTTTTTATTACACATATTTGCCCTATAAAAAGATAAACCAAAGAAATAATATTTTTCAGTTCACCTCATACAACTACTATAGTGCAATCTCTTTATCATGAAAATGCAACTTAGTTTTTTTTACGTAACCACACTAAAAAACAAACCTATGTAAAACTTTAGAGCCTACAAGTCCACTCAGTCCTACTTCTTGCTCAGCCAGTCTCTAAGACAAATGAGTTTGTTTACATATATGGAAGATAATGCTGTTGTAGCCGGCATTGCAAGGTATTTATGTGCCAGATATGCTAAACATTCATATGTCCCTTCGTGCTTCGGCTACCATTTCAGAGGACATGCTTCTATGCCGATGATGCTTGTTTAAAAAAAATGCAATAATTCAATTTGTGACTGAATTCCTTGGGGGAGAATTGTATGTCTTCTGCTCCATGGTTTTACCCGCATTCTGCTATATATTTCGTGTTATGGTAGTCTCAGATGATGACCCAGCATATGTTGTTCAAGTTAAGAACATTTTCATTGCAGATCTGACAAAACATAAAGAAGGTACCAATGTGAGATTTCTAAAGATAGCTATAGAACTTGACCCAAGGTTTAAGAATCTGAAGTGCATTCCAAAATCTGAGCGGGATGAGACATGGAACATGCTATCGGAAGTCTTAAAAGAGCAACACTCCAATTTGGAAACTACAGAGCATGAGCCACCAAAAAAAGAAAATGTTCTGTTGGTGGCATCTGACTCAGATGATGAAAATAAATGTGCGTTGATCCACACTACTTTGGATCGTTATTGAGCAGAAGCTGTCATCAGCATGGAAGCATGTCCTCTGGAATAGTGGTCGAAGCGTGAAGGGGCATACAAATGTTTAGCATACCTAACATGTAAATACCTTGCAATGCTGGCTACAACAGTGCCATGGCAATGTCTGTTCTCACTTTCAGGTATCATTGTAAATAACAAGCCGGCAGCATTATCTTCCGTAAATGTAAACAAACTTGTTTATCTTAGCGATTGGCTGAACAAGGAGGAGGACTGAGCGGACTTGTAGGCTCTAAAGTTTTACATTGTTTTATTTTTGAGTGAAATTATGTAACAAAAATTTTACATTTGTAAGTTACACTTTCACAACAGAGATTGCACTACAGTAGCTGTATGAGATGAACTGAAAACTGTTTGATTTCTCTCTTTGACAATGCAATTATTTGTAATCAAAAATAATAGAAAGTGAGCACTGTACACTTTGCATTGTGTTGTAATTTAAATCAATATATTTGAAAATGTAGAAAAATCCAAAAATATTTAAATAAATTGTATTCTGTTTAATAGTGTGATTAAAACTGCGATTAATCGTGATTATTTTTTAATCTTGCAATAAATCAGAATTTTTCAATTGTTTGACAGCCCTAATATAAATAAAAACATAAAAAGAAATTGCACACATTATATTGTGTAATAATATAAAAACTATAAATCTACCCTCTCCTCCCCAAGAGTATCTTTGACTTCTGCATCTGCACTCTCCCCACTAATCCATCTCCCATTGGATTTATTTAACATTCTGAACTTCTACGTAGCTTCTGAAAGCTGAGTCTTTATAACGTTGATTTGCCAGAGAAACTTCACCCCTTACTCCCAAATGTGGGGCCCCATCACAGCAAATAT
Source organism: Chelonia mydas (assembly GCF_015237465.2). Classification (NCBI taxonomy): domain Eukaryota; kingdom Metazoa; phylum Chordata; order Testudines; family Cheloniidae; genus Chelonia; species Chelonia mydas. The sequence continues at coordinate 43,785,574 of NC_051245.2, read as the reverse complement.
ATAAATAAATAAAAATGCTTGTCCAAAGCTCAGGATTGTTGAAATCCAGAAATGGATAACAAAGGATATCCTGATAATGTATTCCACAATACACTTAGGAGAATTGGAGAGAGTTTTTCAGCTATGGATAAATGTTTCACTTTGGATATGATATGCTGGTACATAGCTAGTTCCCATTGTTGTACTGAAAATACTATGCTGTTTTGTTTTTGTTTTTTGTCGACACACTTAATCCTGGCCTCTATCTAATCTGGAGACCTGCAAAGCCAGAATCCAGTTGAAATACTAAGTGTGTTTCACAGGGGAGTAAAGCTTCAGGACTATAAAGGGCCCTCACTCTGTGCCTTAACATAGCTAAATTGCTGCACTGCTTGCTTTAATTGCTGGGGAGGGGAGCATTTGAGAAGGCTGGGATTAGTACTGTGCAAATCCACCGGCCAAAACCTCCACATTTCAGATTGGAGGAGAAGGAAATATATGCTGTTGCAGCTGACCACATCTGCTACTCCCGATGGCTTGTAGTAGAAGTCATGCAGTGGATACAAACCAGCTACCTCAGGCATGTTGTGAGAACTCAGTTTCTCCTCTGGTGCTTGCATTACACAGAGTATGCAGCCCAGTCAGTTAAGTTATGTGCTCACTATCAGAGTTTCAGCCATGGGAAATAGACATCATAATGTATTTTGATTTTGTAACTCATTGTCTTACAGGCAGGATAATTTACCTGCCAAAGTAGCCATACTGTATACCATATGCTGATGATGCTTGGTTTTCAGAAGTCATATTATGGTGTTCATGGTACAAATATAATTTCTTCTTGACATTAGAGAAAAATACAATTGGAGATAAAAACACCATTAGAAAGTTAGCACTTAACCAACAGTTATATGACGGTATCTAAACTACTACTGTTTTCCCTCTATTTAGGATGCAAAATTGCTGTGGTAACTACCCTTTGTCATATAGGAAACAAAAATGAAGATGCTGAAATGTGTAAATATCTTAAACTTATTACTAACTCAGTCTTTTGATTTGTTGCAGTGAGTTCCCCAATGGATGAGGTGCTGGCTTCCTTGAAGCGTGGTAGTTTTCACCTAAGAAAGGTTGAGCAGAGAAATCTCCCTCCTTTCCCCGATGAAGATGACGGCAATAACATCTTGGCACAGATAAGGAAAGGGGTGAAACTGAAGAAGGTGCAGAAAGATGTTCTGAGAGAGTCGTTTACAATTCTGCCTGACACTGACCCTTTAACACGTAGCATCCATGAAGCACTGCGAAGAATTAAGGAGGCATCACCTGAATCAGAAGATGAAGAGGAGAGTTTGACTTGCACAGACTGGGAAAATTAACCTGTAAATTTCTTACATTTTTAAAAATTAAATTTTAATTTTGTTGACACTTATTTAGGAATACCTCCTAAGCTTGGGCTAGAAAGTCTAGGAGACTTAGGAGTGTGCCTAAATCATCCAATATATATAAACTGGTAAAAATGTGAATATCTAATCTGAACCACTGGCATTTCAAAGGGAGTTAATTAAACTTCTTATAAGGGAAACATATTTCTGGGCTGTTGCCAGAAATTTTTTTTGTAAACATTTTTTGCTAAACCCGTGACAAAAATTGTCCTCACAAAAAACCTACACCTCAGTATATTGATGAGACTGTACCTTATAAGATTGAAAAGGGCTTTCAGAAATAATAATGCAACAAAATCACTCTTGAATATATCCCTACATTTACTAATGTCAAATGTTTTCTAATTGCTTCTGATGTGTAAAAATCCAGTGTATTTCCCGCTTGAAGCTAAATAATTACAAGTCAAAGAAGATTAGATTTGACTACTAAGCATATTGAAATCTTGTTGACTACCCTGTCTGTCTGTCTTTTTGGTGGCTGGCTTTTTGATAGCTTTCTTTCAGATCTGTGAACGGTCTGATTAGATTTCTAAACCATAAACAGTAAATATGCCAGTATAATTTACACTTCTGCTATGCATAAAATACCCCACAAATTTCCAGGCGTTAGATGTGATACAAGAACAGAACTTAGACTTAAGATAGCTAGTTTTAATGAGTTCAGAACAATGTAGAAATAGCCAAGGAATTTTAGTTTTCAAGATTGTGGTGGTAGTCAAAAGACACAGATTCTTCTGTGCTACTCCTATAAACTGGACTGACAGAGTGCTGTATTTCTGAAGCAAATCTGCTGATAGAACATGGCCATATTTAAATATAAATAAAAGGTTCAAATAAACATATTTGTAAGTAAATAAAAATGTAAATCTAGATCAAGGAGAAAGGCACAAGGATCTCTAAAGAACTTATTTCACAAACTTTCTAAGAAATGGACTCTCACAAGGTGTATAGTGAGTTAAAGGGAATAAATAATACATATTGCATTCAAATTACATATAGTGGTAGCAAAAGACACCCCATTTGTATGTTAATAATTAAGCAGTAATGCATTCCAGAGATTGAGAGCTTTTGGGACACTGCCACAGCTGGGAAATGACATTTAGTGCAAGTACCACAGGTATTAAAAAGGGATGGTAGCCCAGCAAAACAACCAACCTGTAGAATTGTACTGTGATGACAAATCTTTATTAAATTAAAGCCAATTTAATTTCCTATTCTAAATTTTAAAAAAGGAAAATAGTTACCTGACACCTGCCTCAAAACTATTATTAACTTCACAATGATTGCAGGTTTGGGTCCCTCATGATTTCCTATGGCCATTGTTATAATCAAAGAAGATGATGTGGGCTGAATTGCTTTTTTAGTGTGTTTATTCTTCTGTCACTCTTCTTAGACATTTGACCAAACCTGTTTCAGTGATTTGGTTTTATGTAATTGTTTTGTAAGCCTAATTGTGTCTCTTTGAATCTTGTTTTCCTCTTGGGAAGAATACCCTTTAATACCTCAGGATATTGTGAACTTTTTGCTTTCCTCAGAATCCTTCCCTTTTTTTTAATCTGAGGTATTGATAGGGCACCAGTTGCCATCATCTTTTGTAAGCTAACGTTATCTGAACCTTAAATACTCTCACCATGAGAGTATACTTTTATGGTCCTTTCCCTTGTTAAGGACACAGTCCTGCCAAATGCTGAGTTTTCAACTTCTACTGAAATCAGTAAGTTGAAGGTGCTTAGAATTTTATGGAATTTGGACTCTAAGTTCTGTAGAGATTTATACACACATTTGGCATTTGCATTTTACCCCCCTCCAAACTCTGTTGTTATAAAAAATACTTCAGTGGGGTGTAATTGTTTAACTGACAGTTTTTTGATACATTTGTAATGGTTTGTGTTTAAAAACAAACTAACTTACAAAAACTAGGCTATGCTGAGGAATTGTATGAACTAATCTGATTTCACGAGCAATAGACTGAAACATATGTAACACTATTCTCCTGAATTACTGTTGTTTTCACAGATATGACCCTACTTGATTCAATGTATAAATTGATTTAACAGAATTAATTACATAGTACTTTAAATAATGGTCTACTGCAGAAATTTCAGAGCATGTTTTGTAGTACAAGGAAATCAGTTTAATGCCAGGACCTGTTAAAAGGATGACATTGTTGATTAAAATTACATCTCTGGGGCAAAATACATTACAAGAAGGTATTTTATACTGCAAATGGGCATACATTGTGTACTGGCAGATATTATAAAAAATCATCTTCACTTAAATCTGTATAAGCTAAATTTTATACTGTAATTAATACAGTACAAATAATACAGTAAAAAATAAGCTTTAAGGCTAAATCTGAGCCCTGGTCTACACGGGGAGGCGGGGGCGGGAATCGATGTAAGATACGCAGCTACAGCTACGAGAATAGCGTAACTGAAGTTGATGTACCTAGATCGACTTACCTCGGTGTGTTCATGCCAGTAAATCGACTGCTGCCGCTCCCCCGTCGACTCCGCTTGTGCCTCTTGTGGCACTGGAATTCCGAAGTCGACGGGAGAGAGCTCGGGGATCGATTTATCACATCTAGACTAGACACAATAAATCAACCCCCGATACATCAATCGCTACCTGCCGATCAGGTGAGTAGTGTAGACCTACCCTGATACTTTCTCTATTTCAAACATATAAACTATATTTAAATTAATACACTACATGGTAAAGAAAAGAATTAACTAAAAGGGAAAATAAGCAATAATGAATGACTAACAGTTTAAGGGATTTCCCTTTATAACTGCAGTCTGAAGATAAAACAATTTTAAAAGAATCACCCTCACTAAAAAAAAAAAAAATTCGGTCCATGATAAATTGAAATAAAATCTGAGCTGACTTGGTAGAAAGGTGTCCCTTTGGTTGATCTTGGGTATGTCTCTTCCTTATAATATAAGGAAGATGGTAAAATTGTTTGTGAATGCTTTGTTTCCTCGAATACGGATAACTTAGTTATAACTCCAAATAACAGTAAAGATTTGGGGCAAAAAAAGTATAGTGGATGTGTAACAATTAGAACTGTAGATTTAATCACAGTTAACTCATGCGATTAACTCAAAAAAATTAATCGCGATTAAAAAAAATTAGTTGCAATTAATCGCACTGTTAAACAATAGAATACCAATTGAAATTTATTAAATATTTGTGGATGTTCTTCTACATTTTCAAATATGTTGATTTCAGTTACACCACAGAATACAAAGTGTACAATGCCCACTTTATATTATTTTTTATTACAAATACTTGCATTGTAAAAATGAAACAAAAGAAATAGTAGTTTTCAATTCACTTCATACAAGTACTGTAGTGCAATCTCTTTATCATGAAAGTGCAACTTACAAATATAGGGGGGTTTGTTACATAACTGCACCCAGAAACAAAACAATGTAAAACTCTAGAGCCTACAAGTCCACCTAGTCCCACTTCTTGTTCAGCCAATTGCTAAGAGAAAAAAGTTTGTTTACATTTATGGGAGATAATGCTGCCCACTTCTTAATTACAATGTTACCTGAAAGTGAGAACAGGCGTTCGCATGGTACTGTTATAGCTGGCATCGCAAGATATTTACATGCCAGATGCGCTAAAGATTCATATGCCTCTTCATGCTCTGGCCATCGTTCCAGAGGACATGCTTCCATGTTGATGATGCTTGTTTAAAAAAAAAAAAGTGTTAATTAAATTTGTGACTGAACTCCTTGGAGGAGAATTGTATGTCTCCTGCTCCATGGTTTTACCCACATTCTGCCATATATTTCATGTTATATCAGTCTCGGATGATGACCCAGCACATGTTCTTCATTTTAAGAACACTTTCACTGCAAATTTGACAAAATGCAAAGAAGATACCAATGTGAAATTTCTAAATATAGCTACAGTGCTTGACCCAAGATTTAAGAATCTGAAGTGCCTTCCAAAATCTGAGAGGAACGAGGTGTGGAGCATGCTTTCAGAAGTCTTAAGAGCCACACTGATGCGGAACTACAGAATCCAAACCACCAAAAAAGAAAATCAACCTTCTGCTGGTTGCATCTGACTTAGATTATGAAAATGAACATGCGGCGGTCCACACTGCTTTGGATTGTTATCATGCAGAACCCGTCATCAGCATGGACGCATGTCCTCTGGAATAATGGTTGAAGCATCAAGGGACATATGAATCTTTGGCGCATCTGGCATGTAAATACCTTGCAACACTGGCCAAAACAGTGCCATGCAAACACTTGTTCTCACTTGCAGGTGACACTGTAAACAAGAAGCAGGCAGCATTATCTTCTGCAAATGTAAACGAAGTTGTTTGTCTGAGTGATTGCCTGAACAAGTAGGACTGATTGGACTTGTAGGGTGTAAGTTCAACTTTCATCATAAAGAGATTGCACTACAGTACTTGTATTAGGTGAATTGAAAAATACTATTTTTTGTTTTTTACGGTGCAGATATTTGTAATAAAATACATAAAATTGAGCACTGTACACTTTGTATTCTGTGTTGTAATTGAAATCAATATATTTGTAAATGTCAAAAACATTCACAAATATTTAAATAAATGGTATTCTATTATTAACAGTGTGATTAATCATGATTAATTTTTTTAATTGCTTGACAGCCCTAGTAACAATGTTTTATAAGTACTTCATAGGGTGCTCTGTGTAATATATATTGATCCTAATTTATTACTCATATAGAGTCTTAAAAATGCATGTGTTTTCAAACAAAGACTAAGTCCTTATCCCAAGGAGCTTATAAAATAGGGTATGATAAAAAATAAGGGTGACTTATTTGGGAGCTGTGGAGAGGGTGGCATGAAAGGAGTATTCCTTTTTTCTTGAATTTTGAGAGAAAACTAGCATTTATACAAGTTTTAAAAGAGGAAGCATGTGAAGTGTAAAATGAGAATTTAAAGTGGAATGTTCGGTTTCTCTGCCAGTTTTAAAATGTAGTGTTCATCTCAGACTAACTCACTAAGAGGGGAGTTGAAACTTCCATTTCTTATTCATATTTTCTTTGTCTTTGTCTTCAAATAATTACCTGTTTCTAAGACCTTAAATCACACAAACTGTCCCTTTAAAAAAAAAGTCCCCCTTGCACTTTCTGAAGCACTTAATTTATACTTCCTTGCATAGAGTATAATCCTCTGTTAATTGTACGCTTATGCCATAATGAAAGGCAAAAGTGGAATATCGATGCACTATTTTAAGCATTTTAGCAACCCTTGTATACTTTCACAAGAACTTATTTTAGAAGTTCTATAGATGAGATTGTAATTTGAAAAATAGTTATAAATATACAGAATGAAACAACACATGAAAGATTAAATCTGGTCTGTCAGAGGTTCCAACTACGTTATGTGAATTAGCTTCTGAAACTAAATTTTTTCCATTGATGTCTTCCCTATAATTTCTAAATCTCACAAGACAATACATGAGTCAGCTGCATTCATTTGAATCACTACCAGAAGATGCAGTGGCACACAGAAAATTGTTGATGCTCAGAAAATAGCCAGTTGGAAGTTTTAGATCCTTTATACTTTTAAGATTGCATAGTCTCTGTTAAAGAAGTTTGTTTTGACTTCAGTCATCAATCAAATGCTGTAATAACATAAGAGCCCAGATTCTCAACTGAGACCAAGGAATGCCCAGAGCAACTCAGGGAAGAGGTGACTGTAAGATTTTTCTAGATACTTTGATTTTGGGCCAGCTATGTGACAGTGCAGTCCCCTGTAGCAATTTAGAGCAACCTGAGAGTGCTCTAACTTGTATTGGCTGCCAATAACCCCAAGAGGGCACAGTGGAGGCCTGGTTGTGCCCCATACACTGGTTGCTGGGATTGGTAGGAGCCATTCTGATGGCTCTAAAACACTGGAATTAGTGAGAATCTAAGGGTTTAGAAATGCTGCTTAATGTATTTAATGGAGGGGATTTGTACAGCTGAGATTAAATTATGTTTTTCAGTTATTCTTTGTTTTGTTTTTTTACACAGGTGACTAGCAGCCACTGAAGCAAGGGAAAAAAACAACAACAAAAAATAGCCCACAGCTGGAGATCAATCTTCCTCTTCATTTCAGAAAATTAAAAGCCAGCAATTTTGACCATCAGCTGCATAGTAGAAAAAAGGCTTCCTTTGGCAAATGATTGAGTATGTGAAAAAACGTGAAACACTGATTTTTTTCAGATTATTTTTTATTCATTCCACAAGTGCAAGGTTGGACAAAAAGCTAAGTTGTTTAATTATGCATTTTGTATAACTGTAATGAGAAAAGGGTCTTCAGGATGTTTTCTCAATTCTTTAAGCACTTTTTACATTTGTGTTAGTATATATGGCCAGTTAAGTGAGGGAACATTTTAAGTGGGAAGAATGCTGCATTGATAAAGCTACCAGGGGATGCAGTTAAAACATCAGGACAGCTATGAAACCTACTTTTCAGTGCACTGAAAATATCATCTGCTTGAAAAACAAATTTAATAGCTGTTCCACAATAGCTAAAATTCAGATAGAGATGCAAGTAAGATCTCTTTAGTTATTCTTCTCACTGCAAAGAAATGTGTTAGTATGAAAAATAACAACAAATGACTGTACAGTCTAATAAGTACCATAACAGTGGAATACATGTATTTAAGAATGTATGTGTTTACAATATGGTACACTTAACATGGCATATTACAGCACCTTTTTAGAAGGTCAGATATAATCTTACACCCTACATTTTAAAAGTAGATTTTCCATGCTCTTTTAAACAGTAATATTTAGGTGAGATGAACTGAGTTAATAGTTATACCATACATACAAACATGTTATAAGAAGCAATATTTTGTAATTTGATACTTAAAATTATTTTTCTCTGTTAGCTTGACCTGTTCTTGTTTGATTACTGTAAGTAACCTTCTTTACTTTCTTATTTAAGGAGAATGCAGGACTTAAACATATTAACACCAGTTATGAAAGTTATGCTTCTCTGTTAATTGTTAGTATTTCCTTTAGTAGCTACAAAAAATTGTACATCATACCTAACAGCCTGTTTTGCTGAAAACTACACTTTTATTGCTCGCTGTATGTGTCTCTAAAGGAGGGGAGAGTACAATTTTCAATACAGTGAGAACTTAAAAAGAAATAATCCTAAACTGCATGACTAATAGCTGCGGGCAGCTAGTTTTATAATGCCAGTGTACTTAAAAGTACATCTTATACAGAGTAATAAGTAATCTTGTACCATGTTAAAGGCTCCATGTAATGTTTGTTAGTTGAGAAGTGCTCAAATTCTATGAAAGTCTTGACCAGCATTTTATTTCATTAAAATTTTATGTACTGTTTGAGAGACACGCCACCCCTTTCCTTTTACAAAATTATTTTTGTGTTCAGTATTCATTTTATGAAGGACAAATTACTGTACTCATTTTCATTTAGAAGCAGATTCATGAATTGCTATTGTTGTGTAATGGAGTACATATTCCTCTTAAACTTTTATATCAGTTCTTCTTAAAATAGTTGTGGGAGCAAGAATATTTACCTTGGCAATAGGTTATATAACCAAAATGAACCTCAGATCTTGGAACATTTAGGCTGTTTTACAATGATTGTCCTGAATAATAAAGATCTGTCATGTTTTGAAAGATAATTTGCCACTCTATACTTGGCATTGATAGGCATTTTTCTTGATTTTTTTTTGCCTTATCTATAATGTTTAGTGAAACATTTTCATTTTCAGAAGAAATGCTTATGAGCAGCATTTTTCAGAAATGATACCAGTTTTGCTCCAGGTATCAGCTTTTGGGGCAGCATCTTTCTTGGACAGAGCATCAGTTCTATGACACATCCATCATTAGCTTGTCAAGGACCTGACAACCTAAGTTCTTCCCAGTTTATTTCTATGGTTTTACATCTAACTAATAATTTCAAAATGTATCATGTGTAATCATTTAGCATAGATCATAAATGTAAGTAGTTTGTGTGCCTATGGTGTACAGGCATCCATATTCCAGATTACATTACAGTATAAACTGGGTCCAGTGCATGAATTTTTAGCTGTAGCACAAAACAGAAGTATCTGCAAATTACGATAATATAGTGTATGTCAGTGGTTCTCAAACTAGGGCGGTCGCTTGTTCAGGGAAAGTCCCTGGTGGGCCGGGCCGGTTTGTTTACCTGCTGCGTCCGCAGGTTCAGCTGATCGTGGCTCCCACTGGCCGTGGTTCGCTGCTTCAGGCCAATGGGGGTTGCGGGAAGCGGCACGGGCCAAGGGATGTGCTGGCCGCCCTTCCTGCAGCTCCTATTGGCCTGGAGCTGCGAACCACGGGCAGTGGGAGCCGTGATTGGCCGAACCTGGGGATGCGGCAGGTAAACAAACCGGCCCGGCCCGCCGGGGCTTTCCCTGAACAAGCGGTGGCCCTAGTTTGAGAACCACTGGTGTATGTGAAGCTGAGTGCTAGACCAACAGCAATGGTGGGACATCAAGTATGTCTAGTTTTTCTTGCTGCAAAAAACCAAACTGCAGATTGGACAGTGTGCATAAAACACTGGCAAAACTTTTGAGTTGGGGGGGTGAATAGTGTAATTTGAAAAAACAGGAATAATGTTCCTTCCCCTTGCACTAAATTTATTATCCACAAATTTATCACTATATAGGGAGATGTTTAAATAGCTCTGTACTGGGTTGTACTACAGAGTTCTCAGGTTTATCTACATATGATTTGTCAACTTTGCATTGAAAACTTGTTCATGATTAAGAATAAACCTGTCCTTGATACATATATATTTAGTTAAAATATTAGATTCCTGACTGAGTCTGTATACATTGCTTATTCATAGGAATATCATATTTTATGCACATGCACACAAAAGATAGCTGCTGTGCTGAGCATAACAGTTTATATCAAATTCAAACTGCAACTTTAAAAGGGAAAGATGGGGTGTGTTATCTACAGCATATTAAAAATCAGGTTTTAATCTAAAGTAGTTACTGGATGTCACAGTTTCAAACAGTTATTCAATTTAATAGCCATTTACAATTCCATGCATAAAAATACTCCCAGTGCTTTTAGATAATGATTTATACTGGTATTGCAAAAGAAGTTATATGGGGAAAGTCCAATTACTTTCAGAAGAGTTAGAGAAATTATGACAATCCTTGCTAGTCTGGCACATCTGTGACTGACAGTAAGTTTATTGAATAGCTCTGCACTTGAGATACCATGGCAAACATCACTATGGGGATAGCATTAATACTTACATGTGTACAAGAGGAAAAAAAGCTTTCACATAAAATGATCACTAGAGATTTTCAGTATTTGCTCTTCATGGATGCACTACATCATTTCGCTGAATTGTTCTTTTTCTAGCCACTGATCTTCAACAATTTCTCATCTTTTGCGCATTCTACATTCCAGGAAAACTTGCTTGTTTATTCAAAATAGAGCAGTTTGGTAGTGAAATGGGTTCACTGAGGTAAGGAATTGGAATTTCCCAATCTGAAATACATATAAATTCAGGAAGCATGAGTATATACTGTACTTTGGGGACTGAGAATTTATCAGTGAGAAAAAGGAATTAAAACGGTTTATTTTTATTAGAGTAACCAAAAATGAAAAGTAAACAATAGTCTTTTGATCAGGAATGGGATTAGCATTTATTTGAATTTCTGTACCTCCCTCACTGTGGTCCCAAAATCCATTAAAAATGACTAACATTCTTATTTTATTCACTTTTACATATTATGTTTGCATATTTTGAGTGGGATTTAGTTTTTAAGCATAGATGAAAGTTTTGTTTCTCTTTTAAATGTTACTTTTAAGATTTCTTTAAAAAGTTTAGCAGCCTGTATTCTACAACACGTAGCTGTAACATAAGTAAACTTGATCCGATATTGTGGTGTTCAATGGCTGCATCAGGGACTTTGGGTTCAATAGACTTCATCAGATTCTTTGTAAAGAGTCACTTTGCCTTTCAGCATTATGTTCTGTAAAGTCAAAAATCTTCAAACTATGAACGGTTCTTTATTGAAATGCAACTAATTGAGACGAGGAAGCAGAAACTTCCATTAGTTAATATTCTCTTTTATTCCCTTCGTTGCACTGAATTTAAAGACTGTAACTGTAAATTAAGGTTACTTGCAGTTTAAGCAGCTGTTTTCATTGTAATACTTATGTACTTACTTTACCTGTGTTATTTCTGGTAATGATCCCGTAAGCATGAAGCAAGATACTGTGTATAATGTTAGAGAATCGATATGCTACAGCCAAGCAAGGCTTATTGTAAAGAGAAGCAGTAAGATCTGGAAGTATCTTACTGAGAGAGCATGTTGCATTTGCTGAATGCTATTGGAGTATATGGGAAAGTAGGTTCATTCTAAAAAGTGCTCTTTGGTATAGTGAAGCACATTGACCTGTCTTGCTAGCTAATGCTGTGTAAAATACAGAAGTGGCTGTTTTTATCCTATAAATATACTGTAATTTAAAATTTTCCTACAAAATGAATTTATATTTAATTGCTGCCTAAAACATCATGTATTAAAGGTTAGAATTTTTAGGAGGGGGCTGGGTATGCCAGTGTATTTTGGGGAGAGGGGGGTGTTGTTGTGTATATTATTCTTTGCACTGCCCATTCAGTTACAACTTCGTCCAAAATTCCTGGCTTTGACCATGGTGAATCTGCAACTTGGGATTTATATAACTTTATTGTAATTCACATCTCCTAAAACCTGTGTCCTTGGGCCTTATAATATTACCAAAATGGTCTTCCTTCCCTTCCCCTCTGTGGATCTCAGATATCTTTAAATATGGACCATGACCAATTTGTGACTTTATTGGACCTATAATTATGTGAATGAGGAAAGACTGCCTACAGCTGATAGAAAAGACCAAGCTGGGGGTGTCTGTTAAAAGAAAAACCTTGACTGGGCACATATTGCTCGTTTATTATCTCAGTGGGTAGGGTCCCAACTAATATGAAGCACAGCATCAAGTTTTTAAATAATTCATCATGGCTTTTATTCAAGTTGTGCTTGGTAATTCAAAGGTTCTACAGTAATTAATTAACCGGTAGAGTTGCTTGATTTTCAAGTCTTCACATCCATTGGAAGATACTTTTCACCCTCATGAATTGTGGAGAGGTATGTGATTAGAGACAGACTCACTGTGACCTCTCCATACATGTTTCTGTGGTTGCTACCTACTTTACAAGTTATCTTATGTATTTCTAAGTGCAGAGCCACAAAGTTAGTGACATGCAGAAAGCTGCAGATTTGCATGAATAAAGGGTTAATAAACTGACACTTTCTAACTTTGGTTGAATAAATCAGAAATAATCAAATGGAAAACTGATTCACCATCCACTAGCTTTGTGCAATATTATGAATAGAATCAAACACTAGCACATTGTGCTTGGCTTTAAGAAAGTCTTTAACACAATTATATTTAAATGGACATTTTAAATGCACATTGTATTATAAAACTACTCCTGCAAATTTACAATACCTAATAATGCTCAATGTTCTAAAGTATTAAGCAACAAGTGTAAAAAATAAAAACTAAGTGAGCATTTCTAGCAATACCTGAAAACTAAAAAGAAAAAAAATATTGGTTTGACTGTTTGCCTTTTGCTCTCTTTCTTTAGTACAGCTTTTCTGTAATTATTATTATTCTGTGTATTTCATGTTTTTACTATCATGACTTCAAAGTTAAACCTGTACACAAAGTACCAAATCACCTTTTTCTTGTACATGCGATGTAACAACATACTCACAGTTTTGGTGCTTAAAAATGATTTTTTTCTTTAATAAAGGATATTTATTTGAACACTTGTTTGATCTGAGATTGTATCTCCTCCACTTTTTAAAACAATCAACACCATTTAGTTCCCAAGATGTTAATTATTTTTATGAAACATTATCCTTCCATTTCTATAGCATTCTTAACTGCTGATGGCAAAATTTAACACTTAGAAGTACCTAACTTCAGCACAGGTGTACGTCAGGCTGCTGACATGCTAAATTCCTGAGTGTTTGTATTATCACTACACTGTTGCATCAGTGGATAATTATTAATGGTTGGTAAAGAGACACTGAAAAATTCTGCATTTATTTATGCATCCCTTTATGGAACTAGGTAGCATCTACATCTTATTGTGGAACCAGAACAAGCCTCCAGCTGCAATTTACTTGGTTTAAAAAGACTTGAGTTAGAATTAAAATAGACTCAAATACAAAAATGAGTTTTTAGGATTTCTATACAGTTTGCCTTTGCTTATTGGAATATGTACAATATAATCTTCCAGAAACAACTAAGAGACCAGATAAGTCTGTATTATGAGTATGGACTGCCTACCTATCTCTAAATGTCTTTGCTATTCCCTTATATTATTACAAAAAATAAATCTGCATTAAAAGGGTGTTATACAGATTGCAAGGTCAAGCACTCAAATGTTAGGAAATTCCCATTCAGCCTTCTTTTGTGTATATGTTCGGATTGTCTGATCATATTTCATCCATAGTATCCATGCCTAATTTCCAGTGATTGTTGATGTGTGGGCCTGTGCTTACATTAGAATGAAATTTGTGGTTTTGGCATGATTCAAAATGTTGCTGACAATGCAAGTGCCAGATGGAAAAGGTGATGGCTAACAGTTTGTGTCACCCAAACCTGAACAGAATTCCATGGGACAAAGAAAAGGCCGAAGGATCTTCTCCCTGCCCAATTTTGCAAGCAACAGTAGTATGAGTACTTAGGTATCTTATAATGGAAAGTGTCAGGCAGCCTAAATATAAGGCTGGTTACCAGCTGCTATAGTACTGTATGTACAAAATGCTTTTATAGTTATTTTGAAAAGATTCACCCATTTATTTTCTGGGGGCAAGGGAGGAGGGGAAGTAGTTTAGCTAGGAACCAGAAATAGGTACCAGGGGTGAAATTTCCAAAGAGAAACTGTTACCTTTTGTGTCAACTGGCTGATTTAAGTACCTCCACAAAACGGACATAAAGATAATTTCTATGTATCTATCTTACAAAAATATTAAGTTACTACATTATTGAATATGGCCATATACCATTTACTTATATACAGAGCCATTTTTCCTTATATTTGTTTGATATTTAGGATCTATACCCATGTAAATCCACTTGCAGGAATCTGCTATTAAATTGTTAGCTTGTGGGGGCAGGAACTCTGCCTTTTTATATGTGCAAAATGCATAGCAGATTGTTGTTGGAAGCACCACAAAGATTGCTCAATTATTCCCACATTAAAAAAAAGTGCACTATGGTTACATTGGATGTGCAGTTATGCTTTGCAAAGTGTCTTTGTACAAAATATGGTATTCTTGAGTTCCTCTGCTGTCTCAACTTTCTAAATTAGCTGAGTTTACACTGAGATTTTGGAGGGCATGTCTGGTACTGTGGATTGTGCCTGGGATTTACTCAACAGCTACAATCATCTCGGTATCATTTTTTGTGACTATGTCCATCTGGATCACTCTTTTAACCTTGGGATACATCTCTACCCGCTTGTCCCTGACTGCTGCAGCAATGTACTTACTCTTTCCTGGCGTTTTGTACTTACTCCTTAGGTTCCACTGACTTCAGGCCATTCCATGTGATGAATCAGCAGTTGAGAGCAGCATGGGTGGAGATTGCAGGGTCTCTTCTGGCATAGGCTTGAGTGGATGAGCAGCTCCTCTGTGCACACTTTCATCTTAATTGATATGTCCCTATCTCAGCAGTGTATTTTTAATGTGTACAACAGAACCTTGCAAGTTAGATTGTGTGAATTAGTGAATAAATCAACAAGCATACTAAGAAATGAAATGATTACCACCAAATGTAGCTAAGGTCACTACTGTACTAGAGACATGCTAGATATAAAGGATAATTACTCACTAGAAAGCCACTGTCACAATCCTCTTTCCAGTCCTATAGGAATAAAGCATTACATCAGCCTGTTATCTCCACCAAAGGGGGACGTAGGTTAGCCACCTTCACAGCAAAAAATGAAAGAAGGGAAGGAAGTTTTATGCAAAACCAACCCACTGAGGGTTCCTTTTCCCATTGCTCCTCTTCCTGTTATTCATCTTGGAGAAAACCTATTATGTTACACCTAGTGCCACAGCAAAAGGAAAGCCTCTGTGAAACAAAATTTTTGAGGACACTTCCATACACAAACACTGGTAACATTTGAACTGATCATGTGGTTGCTCTGCAGTTCCTGTCCACTAAAGCTTCAGCTTTCTGCTTACAATACACTTGTTTCTCTGCTCAGCACAATGATCTAAGAGGGCAAGCTTCTGTCCACTTTTCTATGGTGGAGGACTGCAGGTAAAATGTGTTTTTGGTTGCTGAGATGCCTTCCTGTCCTCCTCTCACACCTAGATTCTCATTGAATCCTGTCTCGTTTTCTATAACTTGTCCAATTCTGCATCACCTTTTCCATCCCAACTGCCAACACTCTCCTCCACACCTTTAAAAAGAAAAGGAGTACTTGTGGCACCTTAGAGACTAACAAATTCATTTGAGCATAAACTTTCATGAACTACAGTTCACTTCATCAGATGCATGGTGTCCCCTGAATAGATATGTGGACACAGTTGGCAACTGTTCAAGGGCTTTGTTGCAAGGATAAGTTCCTGGGTTTGTGTGTTTGGTGTGTGGTTGCTGGTGAGTATTTGCTTCAGGTGGGGCGGCTGTCTGTAAGCAAGGACTGGCCTGCCTCCCAAGATCTGTGAGAGTGATGGGTCGTCTTTCAGGGTAGGTTGTAGATCCTTGATGATGCATTGGAGAGGTTTTAGTTGGGGGCTGAAGGTGATGGCTAGTGGCGTTCTGTTACTTTCTTTGTTGGGCCTGTCCTGTAGTAGGTGACTTCTGGGTACTCTTCTGGCTCTGTCAATCTGTTTCTTCACTTCAGCCGGTGGGTATTATAATTTTAAGAATGCTTGATAGAGATCTTGTAGGTGTTTGTCTCTGTCTGAGGGGTTGGAGCAAATGCGGTTGTATCGTAGAGCTTGGCTGTAGACAATGGATCGTGTGGTGTGGTCTGGATGAAAGCTGGAGGCATGTAGGTAAGTATAGCGGTCAGTAGGTTTCCGGTATAGGGTGGTGTTTATGTGACCATCGCTTATTAGCACCATAGTGTCCAGGAAGTGGATCTCTTGTGTGGACTGGTCCAGGCTGATGGTGGGATGGAAATTGTTGAAATCATGGTGGAATTCCTCAAGGGCTTCTTTTCCATGAGTCCAGATGATGAAGATGTCATCAATGTGGCAAGTAGAGTAGGGACATTAGGGGACGAGAGCTGAGGAAGCGTTGTTCTAAGTCAGCCATAAAAATGTTGGCATACTGTAGGGCCATGTAGGTACCCATAGAGTGCTGCTGGTTTGAAGGTATATATTGTCCCCAAATGTGAAATAGTTACGGGTGAGGACAAAGTCTAAAGTTCAGCCACCAGGTTTGCCGGGATACTATTCCTGACCTCTTGTAGTCCATCTGTGTGTGGAAGGTTGGTGTAGAGGGCTTCTACATCCATAGTGGGTAGGATGGTGTTTTCAGGAAGATCACTGATGGATTGTAGTTTCCTCAGGAAGTCAGTAGTGTCTCGAAGATAGCTGGGAGTGCTGGTAGCATAGGGCCTGAGGAGGGAGTCTACATAGCCAGACAATCCTGCTGTCAGGGTGCCAATGCCTGAGATGATGGGGCGTCCAGGATTTCCAGGTTTATGGATCTTGGATAGCAGATAGAATACCCCTGGTCGGGGATCTAGGGGTGTGTCTGTGCGGATTTGTTCTTGTGCTTTTTCAGAGAGTTTCTTGAGCAGATGGTGTAGTTTCTTTTGGTAACCCTCAGTAGGATCAGAGGGTAATAGCTTGTAGAAAGTGGTGTTGGAGAGCTGCCTAGCAGCCTCTTGTTCATATTCCGATTCATGACAACAGCACCTCCTTTGTCAGCCTTTTTGATTATGATGTCAGAGTTGTTTCTGAGGCTGTAGGTGGCATTGTGTTCTGCACGGCTGAGGTTATGGGACAAGTGATGCTGCTTTTCCACAATTTCAGCCCGTGCACGTCGGTGGAAGCACTCTATGTAGAAGTCCAGTCTGTTGTTTCGATCTTCAGGAGTCCACCCAGAATCCTTCTTTTTGTAGTGTTGGTAGGAAGGTGTCTGAGTTGGTATGTTGTTCAGAGGTGTGTTGGAAATATTCCTTGAGTCGGAGATGTCAAAAATAGGATTCCAGGGCACCACAGAACTGTATCATGTTCGTGGGGGTGGAGGGGCAGAAGGAGAGGCCCTGAGATAGGACAGATTCTTCTGCTGGGCTAAGAGTATAGCTGGATCGATTAACAATATTGCTGGGTGGGTTAAGGGAACCACTGTTGTGGCCCCTTGTGGCATGTAGTAGTTTAGTGTCCTTTTTCTTTTGTAGAGAAGCAAAGTGTGTGTTGTAAATGGCTTGTCTAGTTTTTGTAAAGTCCAGCCACGAGGAAGTTTGTATGGAAGGTTGTTTTTTTATGAGAGTATCCAGTTTTGAGAGCTCATTCTTAATCTTTCCCTCTTTGCTGTTGAGGATGTTGATCAGGTGTTTCCGCAGTTTCTTTGAGAGTGTGTAGCACAAGCTGTCAGCATAGTCTGTGTGGTATGTAATTGTAATGGATTTTTTACCTTCAGTCCTTTTGGTACTCCTGCTAGTAATAGCTCACCTTGCCTGATCACTCTTGTTATAGTCTGTATAGTAACTCCCATTGTTTCATGTCTGCTGTGTGTATAAAATCTCCCCACTTTATTTTCCACTGCATGCATCCAATGAAGTAACTCACGAAAGCTTATGCTCAAATAAATTGGTTAGTCTCTAAGGTGCCACAAGTCCTCCTTTTCTTTTTGCGGATACAGACTAACACGGCTGAAACCTCCACACCTTTGTTACTATTATCTGCACTGCTCCAGCAGTTTCATGTGCCTGCTCTCTAACCCACTCACATTGTAGCTAGAATAAAATGTTCCTTTCCTGCCATGCCAGTCATGTGTTAGCTGGTGCTCAACTCCACTCTGGGCTTCCTGGCTCATTCCAGGAATCCCATCAAGGTCAAACATCACTTTCAGGATCAATATAATTTTTTCACACTTACTGTAAATAATCTGACATCTGAATGAGACTCAGACCCTGGATAGATAAACTAAATGTCAGAGAGGACACTAACCACTGTTCTGAGACTTTGTGATATTAAAGCTTTGGGAGTTTAGGATTCCCTAGATGCAGACCTCATACACTCAGACAACAATGGCAACACAAGACTAAGTGAAGTTGATGAGGCCGGATGTGCTTATAACTATCACTGAGTCCACCACTAGCATAGATCAAACTTTTTGACAAAAGATTTCAACTAGAAAATAATTTTGTAGAAATCAAAACAGTTCAGGGGATCATTTAATGAAACTTTGAAAAGTAAATAGCTTTGACTTGTTTAATGTCAACATTTTACTTAATAAAATACTAACTTTGAAACAAATGTAATCTATAAATACAATCTTCAGAATGATTTGACATACTGTTTCAATGATCCTGGCTTGATTTTTTTTTTTTTTTTTTTACTTTAACTTTCTGTGAAGTTTTGACTTTTTCTTCCAATTTGGAACAAAAACCAATGTCAGAATTTTCCATGGAATGGAAATTCTCTTTTCCAATCACCTCTGCCTAGACTATCCATCAGACTATCAGAAGACTAACCCAGGAGTTCACAGAGCCATAAATACAATCAGGGTGGGGGTATGTTCTCACTAACTTTCTCTCATAGTGGTGATGTTCTTCCCAACTTTGCTGGATAAGTAAAAAATGAGTCAGGTCTGTTCCCCACTCCTCTGCTATCTGAAGAGGACAGCACTGGGAGAAGGAGGTGAATGGAAACATCAGGAGGAAGAGAGAAGAAAAGGATTAATACAGCCTGGGGAAGGGAGAGTATGAGGGTGGATAAGAAGAGCCTTTGGAATGACACTATGGAGGGATTGGTGAGGGAGTGAAGAGGGTGAGGTCTAGAAGGAGAAAGTGAAGAGGAAAGCAAGGAGGCAAAAAGCCTGAGTGAGGAGACTATTTGGGCGGGGGGGAGCATGAACCTGTACATGAGAGAGGAAGGGGAGAGTACAGAAATTAGGATCAGGGAACACCAAAGAGTGCAAAGGAGAAGAGAGGGAGAGTGTGAAAACTTGAAGGAAGAAGAGACAGAACAAAAGGAAAGAAAGATGTGGGGAAAGAAAAGAAAGGAACAATTATCACACAATACAGAACCATACTGAAGGCTGCATGGATAAAAATCAGATTTTTAAATTCAGATTAGCTTTATTTAATACGTTTTTTAAAAAACGCAACCTGTGTTGAAGCCTAAACTTACTATAATTATTAAAATGATTTAGATTAAATAAATAATACCATTCAAGCGTTATATGTTTGCTACCAAAGTTTTCAAGAAAGTCAAGCTACTGAACTGGTGGAAGTTACTGGTTAATCACCGGGAAGCAGAGTCTGCTGAACTGCTAAACCAGCTTTTGACAGCAATAGCCTCTTGTAAAGGTGAGGGAGAATATTTTCTTCATTGAGTTTACTCAACTAGTTCAGCTCAATAACTAGTTCAGTCAAAGTTAATAAATTTACTGGGAACTGAAAAAGCAGGAAAGCTTGTTTTCTTCTTGCAATCTATCAACAGCAACAACTAGCTGTGAGACAATGAGATCTGCTAATTCTAAAATCTTGAAGGACATGGCGACCAGAAACAATCAGTTCAGTTCACTAACTACACATAATACTTACCTTGTTTAGTAATTGTTTGCAGTGTCTTAGCTGTGTTGGTCCCAGGATACAACAGTGACAAGGTGCGTGAGGTAATATCTTTTATTGGACCAACTTCTATTGGTGGAAGGGACAAACTTTTGACCTACACAGAACTCTGCATCTCTGTGTAGCTCAAAAGCTTGTCCCTTCCACGAACAGAAGTTGGTCTAATAAAAGATATTACCTGACCTATATTGTTTAATAAGTCAGTTTCAATGCAAAACATGTTTGGATAAACGGTTTTTCTTACATACCAAATAAAAAGTACTTTTCTTTTTTTTAAAGATTTTATGAAAGTTTTAATTGAATTCTAATTTTCATCCAAATACACAAATCATGAGTAAAACATGATCAGCTAGTAAATAAATGCATTATTCACCATTTTTTCTAAGAATAAACATGTAAAAATTAAGAATCTGAATAAATATAAATTAAGCCCTATAACTGCTTCCATAAATGTATATAGACACACTATATCCTCCTGGTTAGTTAAAAAAACCCAATTTTAGTGTGAAGGGTATATTCAGTTGCAAATCAACCTTTTTTTACTGGTTACCTACCAATGGGAATCAACCTCTTGTTAGGAAAATAACTAAAATTAAAAATGTACAACAAGATTAAAATCAATTATTTAAATCATGATTAAAATCAGTGATGAAAATCAATCCTCTCTGAGTAAAACAGACTGAAAAAGGCATAGAAAAAAACAAAGTGAGAAAGAAAAAACAAATACAAGGGAGATAAAGTAAAATTTTAAGAAGTTTTTACGTAATAGTGTGATGCAGAAATGATAGAACACAGACATCTATGCGGTTATTTATTACTTTTTAAAGCGTGCAATAAAATATGCTGGGGGAAGAGAAATTTGCCTAGGTTGAGTCCTGGCTGCCAATTCTGCTTCTCCCGTTTAGTTGCTGGTGAACAAAATTCTCCCTCCTGGTCTCTCTCAATTTTTTTCTGTGGCTGCATGTATATGTATATACAAAACACACAAGAGCAGAATGAGGGGACTGACATATACAAAAACCACCTCTGGGGAGCTAACGTAGAACTAGACACAGATGCCTACAAAAAAGGTAACACAAAACTAAAGTTTTAGAGGGGCAACCCAGAAGAGCAGCTGCTGGAGACAAGAAAAGGACAGCATATTCAGACAGCCAGACCTGCATAGGGGATGGATGTGCTGTGTGTTTGAGGTGGGGGAGGGGCTTGGTTTCTTTGCATCTACATCTGCTGGTTGGAGGATATAATAGCCTCTTACTAGGCAGGGATATCAGGAGGATTTTTCCCTCCAAGATATTTCTCTTATCTGGGGATGAGTATCAGTTAATGGTCTGGGAATCTGAAAGGTCTAGTCCAAATTTGGGGGCGGGGCGGGGGGAAGCACATTAACCTCTAAATGGCCCTAAATCCTGTCAAGGAAAATTTGATTTCCCATCCGGTGACAGATACTTTGTTAAGACTAGATTTTTTTAAATCTTACCTGTTAATTGTGGCTCTATTTCTTCTCTCAACATCTCGGTGTGTCCTTCATTTGTGAAGGTTCTGGAACCTCTGCATTAGCTTCTGAGGAGGCTGATTCTACCTGACCTACAGGAAGAATTTGTTCCTTATCAAAAATTCCCACATTCACAGAAGTGCAAGTTCTTTTCCACTAAAATATTTAGGTTGTTGGTCTATCGTTTTGTGCGTAGTGGAAGCAGTGCTTGACAGGTATTGAAAATCCTGGATAAACAACTGGAGGAGGTTTCTGCCAGTGGATCATCTTAAACTACCCAAAAATGGAAGGGAAGGGAAAAAATGAATCAATTAAAAAGCAATCTTCTGTCATGCTAATAGTGTAAAGGTGTGAGACATGGGTGGCCCACAGCTGCTGTGACACCAAAATAGCTGAGTATTTAGAGACTGTGAATGGCAAGACCACCACCAAAATACTTTTTGGATTTGTGGAGGCAGAAAGCCATGAGAAAATGGGGTTTGCGGGTACCAGGGTTCTCAATGTATTTATAAAATATATTCCATACTGAAGTATGTTTGATACTGCTCTTGGGATCCCTGGCTGTATGACTCTTCCTCCTGGCACACCCTTTTGCAGTTAGTTTCTCCAGCTAGTTTGGATGCACCCAAAGTTAGAGTGGCATGAGGAATTTGGAAAGCGGTGCCTTTTTCATGAACCTGCTGTTGCAGATCTTCACTTCAGAAGTTGTATATCCTGCCTTGAAAGCTATGAAATGTCTATTTCTAAGCTGGGTCATGTGACAGATTCTCTATGAGAAAGCTCTCAGGATTCTTTTACATTCTAAAATATTTTTTAAACCTGTGCTTTTTTCCGTCTCCATAAACTAAATGATCTAAAATAACATCAAGATCCAGATATACTGGTCTATCTGAGCTCATCTTTATTCAAGATTGGACCATGAACTGCAAATGTGGCTTTAAATCACATATATGTTCTCCTGATCCCAGGGCTGGCTGCCCATACCCCAGAGGGTCATTCTGGCAACTAGGACATATTGGTTCCCCAGTCTCCTTTGCTTTATGCCAAGACGTGAGCAGAGTGAGGAGCACAGGAACCACTATTCCACCTATGGATTGCCCTACACATGTGGACTCCCCATGTAAACAATTATGCCAGCTTTCCAGTTCCTTTACACTGCCAGAGCAGTGGAAAGTAGCTGAACTAGGATCCAAGATCTAGCCCATAGACTCTACTCACTATCTTGCATTTAACATAGTGGGTCAAATTAAACTCTGATGTAAATTGAGTAAATCCAGGGGTTCGTTTTATTAAGCAGGACTAGGAATTTTTAAAATATTATTCAGCGATAAAGTCCCAGCTTTGTATCATTGAGAGTTGGTGCATGGACATATTATCGTCAGAAAAAGCTCCACCAACCAATCAGAACATTGCTTTGCACAATCCAGAGCCTTGTTTAGAGAAAATGAGTGCATAATTGCGTGTCTAATTGGCATAACCAGTTACTGAGAGTGCACACAACTCCAGCCCAAGTGGGCTTGATTTTTTTAAAATTACTCCTCAATGTTCAGAGATGTACTCTAATCAGATTGACATTTGGCCCTATTCTAAGGTAATGACAAGTAAAGTAGTCAATATATTCTTAATGCTAATGGGCCAGACTTTGCAAGATAGAGAATGACCAGGAAGGATTGCAGCCTTTTTCTCCTTTGCCTCCCACCCTGAATTTGTGACAATAGCCTGATGCAGATTTTGCATTTGACTCTGTAACTACCTCCCTCAAAGAATATGATGCATAAAGGAAGGACATTGTTCAATAGCCTCTTCAGCACAGAAACAGAGAACGTGAGGATGGAACCAACTGAGGTTCACCCATTTACTCAAGTTAAACCTAGATTTAACCCTTAATTGATAGGCTGGAGAAGGAAAAGGCGTGAAAAAAGAAAACTTTCCATGGCTGGCAATTGAAGGAGGAAAACCAAAAATATTTTCCCTCAGTTGATGCATTCTTATCCACTCTCTTTTCTTATTAAAAATTTACTTTATTAAAAAAAGAATTATCTTCTCCAAATGCCACCATCACAATATTAGTCACAACCACCACTTCCTTACATTCAGTTTCAATTATATCTGTGTATTCACTACTCTAAACTACTTCTTACCTGAAATGCGTGCTTCTTTGAGATTTTATAACAATTAATTATTCCGTATCCTTCCCTGTACCATGTAAAGTCCACTGTTGATGAATTATTTTTGTTTTCCTTTCCAGTTTTCTTGGAAGTTTGCTGAGAGCAGGAAATCATGGCCTATATTACAGTTGACAGATTTTAATACGTCAGTACAGAAGAATACAACTTCGGGTCATTCCGGCATACGGATTACGAGAGAGACACTCCAAAAACTAACTTTCCAGACGGGGATGTACTTATAAAACCTTTTATGTCAAAGTCAGGATTTCACAACATGACACGCCAATGCAAAATCCAGTAGCACCTGAAGGATTAAGGTAACTGCTGCCATCACTTGCACACTTTTTAATACTTGAAAAAGTTTTAAGAAAAAAATAAAGAGAAAAAGTACATTCTCCAGAGAACAGCAAGTGTATTTCAAAATAAAAATTATATTTTTGGGGTTTTTTTTCTTTTTCTTGTTGGGGTTTTTTTTCCATTTTTTTTTTTTTAAATAAGACTCCATAGTTGTCATATAACAAGTTATACACAATGTGATTGCTCTCCTCTCCTGTGTAGGTTCTTGTTCACATTTTCAGGCTACAGTACCCAACATTGTTTTCTGGCATACATATTCCCACAGTTTTATCTAAAGTTAGATACAATGTATAATATCTGTTTCTGGGGAAAAATTAATGTTTCAAATATCTTAATACAGAAGTGGAGAGGCTACAGTAGGTATCACCACCTAATTATGAACTTTAGATTACAATTTCTATACACTCACCTACTGAAAATGAACATTTAAAATATTCTTACAATAAGATTTTATTTATATGTGCACTTATGTCCACCTTATCCCATATCCATGTTTGACGACTATTTTGGGAATTCAAAGGTGCAGCCCTCAATAGATTGCATTATTTTAAAAAATGAAATCAAGCATCTCTACTTTATGAGAAAAGAAATTTTCAAATATTATTTTCCAATTTTAAATTTCATTTCACTAGGAAAATATTAAAAATGTGCACATCTAAATTTTTCCCATGTACTATATATACATATGTGTATGTATGTATACATAAAAATACTCATGTAACACACATATACAAAAAAGTAAGTGGAAATATTTTTGTAAGCTATTTTCCCACATGTAAAGGATGACATTTTAAAAAATTCTGATAATATAATTTAAAATAATATCACATTTATTATCCTATCAACTTGCTATTGTTTCACCTTTTACTTCCTCCTAATTAAGCCCATCCAGTTCTAATGGCCTTGATTCTCCTGGCACATAAACCAGTTTTAACCAGAGTAACTCCATTGACATCACTGAAGATTCTTCTGATTTAGACTGGTGTAAATCACAAGAGAATCAGGCCCAAATAGCTTCATGTAAATTAAAACCTGGTGATTTCTGCTCACCTGATGAAGTTACCCATATCATCATCATTTAACATCCACCAAATAAAAAATACGTAACTCACCACAGCAAGCTTTCAGCCATATGCACACTGAACTAAGCTTTTTTTCCCCTCTTAATAAATAAAATAGGTGAGAAAATACCCTAAAAATATGGAGGAAATGTAAATGGTGTGTACAGTACATACGATATAATATATGATGGTTTAGTATTTGAACTAAACTGTTCTCCTGACTTGTCAGGGGAACCTGATAAATCACTTGTAAAGAAAAAATGATATTTTATAAACAAACCATGTATTTTCTCTCTTTCTAATGTAAATTAGAATGCGTGTATTATACATACAGTACACACACACAAACCAGACCTACATTTTCTAGTTTTGAATAGCACTCTGTAAAAGTGGAGAAAATTGTCTGTTATACAAATTTAGTAATCATCTGGATTTTGTATTTAACATTCAAATTAATTTTGGGCACAAACAAAAACTCAGTGCATCTTGAGACTCTTGAGTCTGATACTCATTCATACATTTTTTTTTAAAAAAACCCTCTCCAACATTGCAGGCAATTTATGGCAACAACATACTTTGATGCACTTCCCATTCAATAAGCAAACATATGACACTTGGCTTACCTTTCAATGACTTTTCTTAAAATCAATATATTATTATAGAGAAATGCATGTTTGCCAAAAGTCTGTTAAAATTACATCAAAACAACTTTAAAACCCATTCACTGAGGATAAGTGAATTCAATTCCTCTTTTTAAACAACTATGTAACAGTTCAGTTGCCTGGCGTGGTTTCGGTAAAATGTGGTGTGAAGAACTATACAGAGAAAACATGTCTCCATTTCAATTTGCTATGACTACACAGCTTCTAGAAACATTTCTCTTGGCTGGACAAGTTCAATGCAAAGGTAATCCCCTTGTAATAGCTCTATATCCCTAACATGATCAATAAACAGTGTTCTCCACTAGGCATTATTACACAAAACTGAAATGCACTGATCATTCCGAAAAGATTTCTTGCAAAATAGGCTAATAAAACATCTTCAAGTAACTGCACATTCTAATTATATTTGATGTTTAATAAGGCCAGACAATAAATTACTGGCTTTTAAATTTAAATTTTAAATTTAAAAATATTTTTTTCTGAGGAACTCACCTGCCTTCATTGGTTGACTTTAAAATGTATAATAAAATGGGAGACAGGATCTCATTGTAAATACATGGAAATAATATGGAAAGTAAACCATACACTGGACAATATTATAGAACACCAGAGTGAACTTCATAAAGAAATACAGTATCTTCCAGTATAAAAAAAAGGAAGAACTCTATACAAGCAGTTCTATTAACTATGTTTCAATTAAAGATGCAATTCTCTCTCACTCCTGGCAAGAATTAATTGGTAATGGCACTGTTTCTCAACAGCGCAAAGTATCCTGAGAAATTATTAAGATTACAACAAAAGACAGGGCTGTCATCACTAAGTTTTTGCACAAAACACATCAATTAGATATCTTAAATAAAAAAAGCAGATAATCTATATCGTGTCTAACACAAAAAGGGGATGTGACCTGGGACACTGCTAATTCTTCCACTGGCTAATAATCAGAAAATCATTGCATTCAATTACTGTTAATATCTTTCTTCAAGTTATTTATGGCCAATAATATACATGGAGGTAATTTGTAATTCAAGTGTTTTCTTTTTCAACTAGCTACAAGATGATTTCTAAATTTTACATTGAAATATACTATTCAAATTTAAAATAGGCCCTCTTGGAGGAGCATTTTTCTAATTTTGTGCAACTTTGATGCAGAGCCCAACAAAGTCCTATGAAGAGAGACAGTGCATCTTTAAGATGATTGGCACTGAAATCCCATTTCTTTAGCTGCATTCTATTAGCTTGGCCAGGTTATCTCGTAATTCTGTTAGTTCAAAGATTTTTCCATCAAGAATTTCTAAAAGTGTCTTCAAGTTATTGCGAAAAGCTTCTTGCTCATTCTGACTTTTCTCCAGACGTTGCTCTAGGTCAGACAGCTGCCCTTCCAGGTCCTTGTTTCGAATTTCTACTTCCTTCAGAGAAAACATGTAATATGTTAATGTACTGTTTATAAATAGAATGTAGTTTTCTCTTTCTGCTGTCATTCATGTATGTCTTAGTTAATACAGGTTTTAAAAGACCACAATTAAATTATTTGCAATCTCTCAGTTACAGCTAACTAAAAAACCAGTTTTTTTTAAAAGGACAATGAGGAGTTTGAAAAAACACTATCTTTCTTTTATCTTCTCAGTAAAACATCCAAGGGAGAGGACATTTGGAACAGAGTGATAAAATTATATAGCCACTGAGTGCCATATTGAATGCAAGACATTAACTGAAGTAAATTTGCTATTGTTTCAGATATATAAATATGCCACTTACTAAAAGTGGCTTCTCAAGGGATTATTTTAATCTTAGCCATTCTCCATTTTAGAATACATAGGACACACTCCCCACTAAATAAAAAGAATGATCTTATATCTTAGACATTACTTCATGTGTGATTGAATACTATCCCACTATAAACCCACTGTATATGCTATTTCACACTACACACTGACCTATATAGAGTAAGACTAATATCAAGGTCAAGGTAACTGTAAGAATGTATAAACAATAACAAAATACTAATTACGTCTTTTATTTTACTGAAATATATGTTTCAGAGCTTATCTCTGTTCCTAGGTGCTATGTGAGTACAGTTTCTGAGATAAGCTATAACAGTGGGTAGGAGGGGAGACAATGTGTCTGCATGTCAAATGCAGCTCAAGGGGAATTACACCATGGCAAATGTCTTTTCTCATCTTTAAGGCAGAGGAGCAGCCCACAGTTGCTACAGGCCACAGAACATGATGCTGCTCAAATCCAGGCTATTGGATCAAGATGCAGAACTGTATGCTTGGACCTCTAATCTCTGGGGTCACGTATTAAAGAGGAGGGCAGCTATAATAAGCTCCATTTTATGCAAATTGCATGCTGCCCTTGGGCTCCTGACAAGTTATCAACATGAGCCTCATTTGTGTCTGGTGTAGCTTATTGTTATTTGAGTATGTCTCAATTTTAAATTTCAATTATTTGTTTATATAATATACTGTCTACAATGAAAAACAGTTTTCAGGAAACAGACAAGAAACATTATTTATATATTTATTTATAAACATTTTTTCATCATTTTGTGGGCTACTTGGACTTCCCCCTGTTTCTCCCTTCTCCCAGAAACTCAGCTGCCCTTTCAGTAGAACTCTGTGACAGAACAGTCACTTTCAACTCAGTTGCATTTTATCAAATTAAATTTGAAATATTTAATAGTTCCAATATTAGGTTTTACGATGACTGGTTTCAAGCTGCTGCTGAAAAGCACTTTGAGAAGGGGTCAATTTACAGTGGTCACTTTTTCTCCTTCTGCGTGTCCTCCTCTCCCCTGCAGCTGCCTGCATTCACCACCTCCCCTCTCTGCACTGCCTGTTACCATTTCCCCCCCAACTACTTAACCTAATGACTGTACTAATATTTTCCATTGACATGGGCCCAGCCATATCAGTGGGAGCTGGACAAGGACAATAAGAACCCATCTATGATGGGGCAGCTTTATGCTGACTGAGTGGCTCAAAACTACCCTAAAGTCAATGTAATCAGTTTCTCACTGCACAGGGAAATCCTTGTGTGGTGCAGATAACTGTATTGGCTCCTACACCATCCCACCTCTTGACGACTGGTCACAGGCTGAAACTGGGGGAAAGGTGATGTGGTGAAAGCCCCTCAAGGCCCAAAGAACAGCCCCTGGAGCATGTGGGCCAGAAAGCCACAGGATCAGGGAATCACAAAGGAGGCTTAAAACCACACTTACATGAATGCACTGCAACCCACCCTAGGTGAGCATGTGCTCATGGGTTACATTAAAGTTAAACTGGAACCCTATGCTTGCTTTTCATTTGTAAACAGATGTGTGTTCAAAAATCTTAACAAATCACGGGGTTTTGATTACTGTGTCTTGTACAAAACCCTATGAGTAGGACTTTCCCCCTTGCTCTCGGAGTCCACAGCAGAGTACTGTTAGGCCATTTATAACTGAATACGATAGTTCTGGAAGTACTTAGAAGGGAGAATTGACTGAAAAAGATTTATTTTTACTGAATGGCATTGCTTGGAGCACTTGGCATTGCTTTATAGGCTCCTATTATTACTAGGTATGTAAGAATTGCCATAACAAAACAGACCAATTGTCCATCTTTGAATCCATACCTGTGCTAAATTCTATTGCCCTGCTCTTTCGTGTTTACAGCTGTACTGTGAAGTGTGTAAAATTGTACCAAATTACATGTAAATGATTACACAAATGCAATGCAGTAAAGAATCAGGCCCCCTTTGTCCAGATCATCAGTGACATATGCCTAAAAAGAAAGTGTAACTCTTTAAAATGTTCTTAGCTGCACAATGTCTATTTCTTCTTTCCAAAGCGGAACTGACTGCTGCTCTTTCTCCTCTTCTTTTTCTGACCTCCTGGCAGAGCCCCTTCTCCATTTCCCAATGCTACATTACCCCAAGATCTTAAAATGCTGTAAGCAGGGAGGGCAAGAGGATGTACTAGAACATTTTTAATCTCTAATGATATTCATATAGATGGATGTGTGAATATCATCTAAATATTAGTACCCCTGAATATGTACATCATCCAGGTCTAAATAATGGCTGATTTGCCTATATCTAATATTGAACACCTTCCTCAGTCTAGTCCACTGTCCAATTGCTCTTAAAAAGTTAGGAATTTTTATCTAATATCTAGCATAAACATTCCTTTCCTTACTGTGCCCTTGTTCCTTGTCCCAATATCTTCTGAGAATATGAATACTTTCTTTCTTTCATTTAAATTATCTTGTGGGTACTTACAGACTGTATTTATGTCCCTTTCTTGTCTTCTCTTTTCTAAACTATACACAGTTAGCTCCCCAAATATTTCCTCATATATATATTCCTCCAATTCTTGCATAATTTTTGATTTCCTTCTTTGTATTTAGTATACTTACTAACCTGCAGGAAACAGAATTGCATGCAATATTCCAGCTCCAGTTGCAGAAGGGTTATGGAAAATGTTATCTCCTTAGCTTTACATACAACCTTCCTATATATACACCCCCAAGAATAGCACTAGCATTTTTGGCCCAAGTATTGCCTTGCAAGTTCATAGGTTTCAGAGTAGCAGCTATGTTAGTCTGTATCCGCAAAAAGAAAAGGAGTACTTGTGGCACCTTAGAGACTAACCAATTTATTTGAGCGTAAATAAGATACTGAAGTGAGCTGTAGCTCACGAAAGCTTATGCTCAAATAAATTGGTTAGTCTCTAAGGTGCCACAAGTACTCCATTTCTTTTTGCAAGTTCATAGTTAGTTTAGTATCTACTATTACAACTAGGTCTTTCTCACACTTGTTGCCTTCCAGATAGCTACGTCTCTCTGTTCCCATCTGTAGGTATGAGATTTAACTTTGTTATAATCAACTCACTCTTCTGATCTCTCCAAGTCCATTTGCAGCTATATTCTCTCCTGTGTTTTTGAGCTCCTCCTATAATGGTATTGTGCTTAATTTTTTTATAATATATTTTTCATTTCGAATAAAAATGTCACACAACAAATAGTGTTTGTTGTTTACGTCATAATAAAGTCCTGTGGGTCTTGTGCAAGGTATGTAGTAAACAGATCAGAATTAAATATACATGTTTTGAGTAAAAGCTATATTTATGAATCTGCTATTCTAATGAAGGAATACTTACTTATTGTGAGCTTATGTGATCTTGGCTGATTGTGTATGCTCTCTCTACATTATTAATGAAAATATTAACTAACAAGGCTCCTAATACTTACCCCTCCACTGTAATAGCTTACTTGATACTGTTACCCATTGGAGTTCTTACCATTAATGGATTACTCTCTGTTTCATTCCTGTTCATCAATAGATTTTTATCTAGTTGATATGCAGAACAACGTGATATACTTTATTTTGTATAAACTTTTTTTATACAAGATGTATTTCAAAACATTTTAGAGGTACACAATACATTAAATTGAAAATAATAAAACAGAGAGAGAGGAGAGAAATGAAATGAGAGTTATGCAGAAAGGAGAAAACATCTGTTTTTAGATGAGATCTGAAAACAGAAGACAGATCAGAGAATCACAGAAATGAAGGGCTGGAAGGGACCTTGAGAAGTCACCAAGTCTAAACCCCTTTGCTGAGGCAGGATCAAGTAAACCTAGACCATCCCTGGCAGATGTTTGTCCAACTTGTTCTTAAAAACTTCCA
This sequence comes from Chelonia mydas, assembly GCF_015237465.2. Classification (NCBI taxonomy): domain Eukaryota; kingdom Metazoa; phylum Chordata; order Testudines; family Cheloniidae; genus Chelonia; species Chelonia mydas. The sequence continues at coordinate 43,753,909 of NC_051245.2, read as the reverse complement.
AAGATGGAGATTCCACAATCTCCCTTCGAAGCCTATTCCAGAACAGAGCTACATCGTTAAAGCTTTTCCTCCTAACATCTAACCTAAGGGTGCGCCTTCACTAGCAACGTTAAAGCACTGCCGCGGCTTTGTTGGCTGTGTAGTCGCGGCACCAGCGCTGGGAGAGAGAGCTCTCCCAGCGCTGTAAAAAACCACCCCCACAAGGGGCGTAGGTACCAGTGCTGGGAGCGTGGCTCTCAGCACTGGTGCACTGTCTACGCTGCCACTTTACAGCGCTCAGGGGGCTGCCAGTGCCTGTGGACAGTCCATGTAAATGAAGTGTCTCACGGCCCGCCACTGGATTACCCTGATGAGCTACATGCGGCAGGATGCCCACCACGGCACTTGTTTGTTTTGAATTTCATCTTGTTGATTTCAGACTAATTCTCTAATGTGTCAAGGTCATTTTTAATTCTAATCCTGTCTTCAAAATGCTTGCAACCCTTCCAGATTGGAGTCATCTCCAAATGTCATAAGCACACTCTCCACTACATTACCTAAGTCATTAATAAAAATATTGAATAATACCAGACCCAGGACTGACTCCTCATAGAATCATACAGGATTAGGGTTGGAAGAGACTAGTCCAACCCGCTGATCAAAGCAGGACCAACCCCAACTAAATCATCCCAGCCAGGGCTTTGTCAAGCCAGGCCTTAAAAACCTTTAAGAACAGAGATTCCACCACCTCCCTAATTAACCCACTCCAGTGCTTCACCACCCTCCTAGCAAAATGTTTTTCCTAATATCCAACCTAGACCTCCCCCACTGCAACTTGAGACCATTGCTCCTTGTTCTGTCGTCTGCTACCACCGAGAACAGCCGAGCTCCATCCTCTTTGGAACCCCCCTACAGGTAGCTGAAGGCTACTATCAAATCCCTCCTCACTCTTCTCTTCTGCGGACTAAATGAGCCCAGTTCCCTCAGTCTCTCCTCATAAGTCATGTGCCCCAGCACCCAAATCATTTTCGTTGCCCTCTACTGGATTCTCTCCAATTTGTCCAAAACCTTTCTGGAGTGGGGGACCCAAAACTGGATGCAGTACTCCAGTTGTGGCCTCACCAGTGCTGAATAGAGGGGAATAATCACTTCCCTCGATCTGCTGGCAATGCTCCTACTAATGCAGCCCAGTATGCCGTTAGTCTTCTTGGCAACAAGGGCACACTGTTGACTCATATCCAGCTTCTTGTTCACTGTAATCCCTTTCTTCAGAACTGCCGCTTAGCCAGTCGGTCCCCAGCCTATAGCGGTGCATGGGATTCTTCTGTCCTAAGTACAGGACTTTGCACTTGTCCTTGTTGAACCTCAGATTTCTTTTGGTCCAATCCTCCAATTTATTTAGGTCACTCTGGACCCTATCCCAACTCTCCAGCGTATCTACCTCTCACCCTAGTTTAGCGTCATCCACGAACTTGCTGAGGGTGCAATCCATCCCATCATCTAGATCATTAATGAAGATGTTGAACAAATCCGGCCCCAGGACTGACCCCTGGGGCACTCCTCTTGATACCGGCTGCCATCTAGACATCAAGCCATTGATCACTACCCGTTGAGCCTGACGATCTAGCCAGCTTTCTATCCATCTTATAGTCCATTCATCCAATCCATACCTGTTTAACTTGCTGGCAAGAATACCGTGGAAGATTGTATCAAAAGCTTTGCTAAAGTCACGATATATCACATCCACCACTTTCTCCATATCCACAGAGCCACTTATCTTATCTTATAGAAGGCATTCAGGTTGGTAAGGCATGACTTGCCCATGGTGAATCCATGTTGACTGTTCCTGATCACCTTCCTCTCCTCGAAGTGCTTCAAAATGGATTCTTTGAGGACCTGCTCCATGATTTTTCCAGGGACTGAAGTCTGTAGTTCCCGATTCTCCTTCTTCCCTTTTTTAAAGATGGACACTATACTTGCCTTTTTCCTATCATCTGGGACCTCCCCCGACTGCCACGAGTTTTCTGAGATAATGGCCAATGGCTCTACAATCACATCAGCCAACTCCCTCAGCACCCTTGGATGCATTAGATCCGGCCCCATGGACTTGTTCATGTCCAGCTTTTCTAAATAGTCCTTAACCTGTTCTTTCACCACCGAGGATTGCTCACCACCTCCTCATACTGTGCTGCCCAATGCAGCAGTCTGGGAGCTGACCTTGTCTGTGAAGACGAAGGGAAAACAAGCACTGAATACTTCAGCTTTTTCCACATCCTCTGTCACTAGACTGCCTCCCCAATTTAGTAAGGGTTCCACACTTTCCCTGACCACCTTCTTGTTTCTAACATACCTGTAGAAACCCTTCTTGTTACCCTTCACATCCCTTGCTAGCTGCAACTCCAATTGTGCTTTGGCTGGCTGAGTTTTGGAGACAAGGGATCCTTGGTCAAAAATGGCTGGGTCCTAAATGTGGCAGCATCCTAAATGTGGCAGGGGAGGAATTTAATTAGTCAGAGATGGCTGTATTCAGGAATTATCAAGCCATATAGAGTCAGATTATGGACTTTACAGACACCATTGGCTATTTTTATTATTTTTTTCTTCCTGCAAACTCACAGATGACAGGAGAGGTCCCTGAAGATTGGAGAAGGGCTAATATAGTGCCCATCTTTAAAAAGGGGGGAAAGGAGGAGCTGATGAACTATAGACCAGTCAGCCTGACTTCGATACCTGAGAAGTTACTAGAGCAATGTATAAAACATTTGATTTGAGAATATCTGGAGGATGAAGAACAGTGGTGGGCAACCTGCGGCCCATGGGAATGATATAAGATTGGAGGGAGGTCTTAAGGGGGGTTCCACAGGGATCTGTTCTGGGTCTGGTGTTGTTTAACATCTTTATTAATGATCTGGATGTAGGTATAAAGAGCATGCTGATCAAGTTTGCAGATGACACAAAGCTGGGGGGGGGGTTGCCAACACTTTGGAGGCTAGAACTAAAATTCAAAGGGATCTTGATAAATTGGAGAACTGGGCTATAGACAACAAAATGAAATTCAACAAAGACAAATGTAAAGTGCTACAGGAAAGAAAAACCAAATGCACAGATATAAAAGGGGGCGGGGGGCTGGCTAACTGGCTTGCTAGCAGCACTGCTGAGAAGGATCTGGGAGTTGTGGTGGATCACAACATCAATGTGTGTCAGCAATGCTGTTGCAAAAAAAGCAAATGCAATTTTAGGTTGCATTAACAGATGCATAGCATGCAAGACACAGGAGGTGACAGTACTGCTCTGCTTGGCACTGGTTAGGCCTCAGCTAGAGTAGTGTCCCATTTTAGTCACCAATTTATAGAAAGGATGTAGAGAAACTGGAAAGGATCCAGAGGCAAGTGACAAAGATGATCAAAGGGATGAAATACAAGCCATATGTGAGCAAGGGCTGAAGTATGTTTAGTTTGAAAAAAAGAAGATTAAGTGGGACATGATAGCAGTCTCCAAATACTTGAAAGGCTGCCATAAAAAAGATGGAAAAGTTGTTCTCTTGCGCCACAGAGGGCAGGACAATAGGAAATGGGTTCAAACTACAGCATAGCCGATTTAGATTAAATCTCAGGAAAAATGTTCTAATTGTAAGAACAGTAGGACAATGGAACAGACTATATAGGGAAGCTCTTTCACTGCAGGTTTTAGAAAGGAGACTGGATAGCCATCTGTCTTGGATGGTTTAGACACAACAAATCCTGCACCTTTGCAGGGGGTTAGATTATATTATCCTTGCAGCCCCTTCTAACTCTATGGTTCTATGATTCTAACAGACACAGAAAAAGGCAATGCAAGCCTCTTCCTTGCCCTGTCTACACATTTAAATCTAGATCTGTAGGGACCTATTCTAGGAATTAGATGTGGGCCCAAGAGACACAATTCAGATATGAATTTCAAAGCTCCTAAATTTTGGGGGTGTTTGAACACAGCGTCTTAGTTAATGCCCATCTCTGCTCGAAATAAAAGAATAGTTCAGTCACCAACTACATCTGGGCTTCTGCCGAGTCTGCCATATGGTTTTCAGTTAAAGGGACAGACTGAGGTCACCAATTCATTTTACACAGGACTACTGAATTGTCAGACTAACAATTTTCAAATTGGGGCTAAATTTATACTGATTTTGAAAGATGAAAGGCTCCATGTTCCATTTCCAATTTGCAGAGGCATTCAGCTCTAAAAACAATTTTTACAAACAAAATGAACACACCCCAGTAAGACCCCCAACCCAAATCCTGGGTTTAGAGACTCCTGAGAGAATGTTAAGAATTGTTAAGTTATTCAAACCAACAAGGAATAAAGAGATACTATATAAATGGACAGTTTAAAATCAAATTTTATTACAGTACAGTTGCAATTTGATCTAGATTCATCCCCGTGTGTTCTAAATAACCTGATGAAGGCACTCAATGGCAGCAGGTCTGCCAGAAAGGCCTGAGAGAAGCCAAGTAGTGCTCAAAATGGGAAGAGTGTTGGCCAGTGAAGGAAAGTGGCCAGAGAATGCATTAATGTGGTGCATCTCCTAAGCAGCTTCCACTACAGTGGCTTCTATGTGGAGCTCCAGCTGCAACTTAAAACTGTTCCCCTGTGGAGCAGTTAGGTCAAATGGCCCAAGGGAGGGCAAATGGCAATTTGGTGTGAATTCCCCCTGGAGGACATGGGGTCCAGACTGGTTCATGGAGGCATAAATTGCACCTCTCTCTGCCAGTTTGGGTGAATCTAGCCACGAAAAGATAAGCTGTGCATATGATAAATATAAGCGTCTGCCTACTGCCCATCTTGCTATAAAATATATACACATATACATATACACATATATACACACACTGTACTGATGCTTACCTGGAGCTTCTGGGTCAAAGCATCCCTCTGTGCCTGAAGCTCTCTGGCATTATCAATTTCTTGTTTCAATCTTTCTATTTCCTGAGGAAGGAAAAAACAATCCCTTTAACAACATATTACCGGATCTTAACTCAGTGCAAATAAGCCACTTATTCTCTTCTGGGCCAAATCGTTCCAATGATACCAAAACTGACACTGAGCAGCTGCTTACCTTGACACTTCTTGTGGGTGGAGTTCAAAGCCCCCCCCCCCCAATAGTATGCAATCAGCAACTTCTGTAATTTATTGATCTGTATGTTAGATATTCATATGCCAACAATGAGCAATTCCATCTTGAAAAGTGTAACAACTCAAACAACATATTTGCCATCAAAGTTTAAGCTTTGTGGAGTTTCTCTTACTCTCCCACCCCAGCAAGGCTGGAATATTTTTTCTGGAAAATTGAGGGTCATGGTAATTAAAAGTTCAATCCTGGTCTGTATTTATTTAAAAAAAAAAATTTTAGTGCACACCAATGTACTCCTCCTCCTTTTCAAAAGAGAAGTCCAGACTTCAGTGGGGAGCTGCTTCCTATATCATTAGCAAGGGATGAAGCCAGCAAATGTTATGAACAACATTAGCAAATACCTCTTCTTTCTTCTTCAGTGTGGATTCTAATTCCTGTATTGTCTGGTTTAATTCTGTTTTATGTGTATGGACTGCATTTGCTTGACTGCTCACACACTCCAGCTCAGTCACCTGTAGAAATAAATGTCAGCAATAAATATAGAATTAAGTGACAACATGAAGAATTACAAGGTACTAGTGCCTCCTTGCATTAACACTTACATCTGAAATATACATCTGTTGAAATATACTTATTAACTTTAGAAAATATATATGGATTAAAATGCTGAAAATATTTTTGTAAAACATTAGTATAAAATTCTTTACTCAATGGTTTGTATAATATTTCTCTCCTCTGAAATTTAAGTTTTGTTGCAATCTCTGATAGCTGAAAAATATTGGTTCTATAGTCTGATAAAAAGCCCCTTTGCATGAAAATGTGCACTTACTAATTTTGATTCCACCATGGGATCTAATTTTGATTCCACCATGGGATCTAATTTTGAAAATGTTCAGGGAAGAAGAGGCATTATCTCTCTAGAGTCCACATGGTCTAGAGGATTGATCACAGATTTGTCTAATCTGATCTATCTAACCTATCCACTGAAAGTTTTTAATATTGCATCATGTTAATCAATGCCCGCCCTGTCCTCCAAAAAGCAGCTACAATTTCTCAGATTCAATTTCTGAATCCGCATGCAAGACATAATGCTGCATACTTACCTACCGACACATGGCTGCAGACATTTTAACTCCTTTATATTTTCAGATCTCACCTTTAGGCCAGTGGCTAAATGGCACATTTTGGTACTATACAGTTCCCTTTATTAGCAGACAGAGTGCTCTGTCCATCTGTCTTTGGATGAAACGCATAGCAATGGCACGTACAATTTCGATTTGAAGAGATATTAATATGCCTGTTGTTATACACAGACAAATTATCCTTGAGAGAACAATGGGTAACATTTTGTACATCCATGAATTATATTCTGTACTAACGTTGTTCATAAATCATTCAGAACACTGATGGAGCCATTATGTTTTCTATCAGTCCAGCTCTTGTATGTGTGAAGTAAGCTAAAAATATATTAATACTAAATAAAATGTTACTGAAAAATATTACTGCACAAAGCCCGACAACTCAGTTTTCTAAATAAATTATTTCCCTCTGAAGTTTAAGGCTCTAATTTTCTTTAAAGACCATAATTACAAAGAGTCTGCTTAATTACAGATACAATATGCTCCTGACTTGCATGAAGCATCTTTTAAAAGGGCCAGATTTTCAGCTGGTTTAAAATGAAGGTTACTTATTTGTAACCAGAGTTCTTCAAGATGGACTCTGCATATTCACACTCCTGGGTTGTGCTGGCTGGTGCAGCCTGAACAGGGAGCTTTCTCCTAGTAGTGTCCGTTAAAGTGCTCATGCATCTCTCCACCACTTCCCTCAGAGTTCCTGAATATTCTGATGGAAAGGCTATAAAAAGTGGAAAACTGCTGCCTCAGTTCATTCCACCACTGCCTCAGAGGTAGATTTTATTAGGACTGTGAGGAAGAGTGGGAGGGGCTAGAGATCCAGAGCCCATCTCAAAGAACTCTGGTTACAGGTAAGAACATAAGAACAGCCATACTGGGTCGGACCAGTGATCCATCTAGCCCAGTATCATGTCTTCCGACAATGGCCAATGTCAGATGCTTCAAGGGGAATGAAAAGAACAGGGCAATTATCAAGTGATCCATCCTCTGTTGTCCAGTCCCAGAGGCTTAGGGACACCCAAAACATGGGGTTTCCTCCCTGACTATCTTGGCTAACAGCCATTGATGTACCTACCCTCCATGAACTTATCTAATTTTTTTTTAACCCAGTTATAATTTTGGCCTTCACAACATCCGCTGGCAATGAGTTCCATAGGTTGATTGTACATAACCTTCATTTCTTCTTTGAATGTCCTCTGCATATTCCCACTCCTGGCATAGTTTGGAAAGCAGTACTCCATAAATGGGAGGTGGAACTCAGTGTCCTAATTAAATAAGGACTGAAGTACAACTCTATTAAACTGGGTGTCTACTCAAGGTGCCAGAACTAATGTATAATGTTAAGTAAAAGTATGTACAGTGCTCCAAGTGGCAGCCCTACATACCTTCCAAACTGGCACATGTCTAAGACATGCCAAGGATGTAGCCATTGCTCTAGCAGAATGTGATATAATCCAGCAGGGGGAGAATAGTTGCTAATCTATAGCTTTCCTGAATACACTGTCTAACCCATTTAGATATTGTTTGTGCCGAGACAGCCTGACTGCATAGGAAAAAAAGAGATTTAGGAGCCTGTGAAATTCCTTAGTCCTATTCAGATAATAAGCTAGGGTTCTCTGAGCATCCAAAGTATGTAACCTTGATTCACTCTTGTGACCGTGAGGAATAAAACTGGTAAATTTACTATTTGATTAATGTGAAATTTCAATATTAAGTAAAAATACTGGGTTAGGACAAAGCACCACCCTTATATTTGTGAAAAATAGTGAAAATTGGTCCAGCCACAAGGGTATGTAACTTGCTCACTTGCCCAGCTGAAATTATAGCTATTATAAAAGCAGTTTTAATAGACAAACGGAATAGAGAGCACTCTGCCTAAGGCTCAAAAGGCAACTTTACGAGTTGTGCTAAGACTTACTTGAGATCCCATGGTGGAATTGCGTCTTTTACAGGTGGTTACAAATTAGAAAGTCCTTTCATATATGTCTTGACCGTACTGTGCGCAAAGTCAAATGTAATGTCTATGAAAACAGCATGCTGATATAGATGCTACCTGGAGCCATAAAGAGGAAACTGACAGATCTGAAACCTTTAACTGAAATAAGTATTCCAGGATTGGTGTTAATACTGATGGTTCTGATTTGTTATGCATTCAGTTTACAAACCTCAGTCATTTAAGGTGAAAACATTTTCTGGTAGATTGTTTTAGAACTGAGTAGCACCTGTTGCACTTCTGAAGGACAAGATTTTTTAAAGTCTGTTAAAATCCTTTCGCCCACGCAGTCAGAGGTAGAGATAGAGTATCCAGATGGTAAATCCCACCCTGTTGTTGCAACAATAAATCCGGTAATGCCAGAATCAGTCTGTAAATTCCCTCAGTAGCAGCAGTAGGTTGGTGTACCATTGTTGCCCCCAGCCATGCTGGAGCAACTGGGATCATTTTGGTTCTATACTGTTTTATCTTTCTCAATAATTTCTGCATTAATGGCAAGTATACAGCAGGCCTTTTCCCCAACTCAGGAGAAACACATCCAATATGGATTAGGTGTCCTTTCTTGCTCTCGAACAGAATTAGTGACACTGTATTATGTCTGGTGGCAAATAGGTCTTTATTTGGAAATTCCCAGAGGTTGAAGATGTTGTGTATTAGTTTCTTCTGTACTGATCATTTGTGTAATTGCATCATGTCTCTACGTAGTTGATCCACCAGTCATTGCGCTTTCCCATCAGATGAGAGGGCTATGGGATAAATGTTGTGCTGGACACACCAATCCTGCAACTTGATTGCCTCACTGCACAATTGAGATTAATAAACTCTGCCTTGCTTATTGATGCAATACGTGACTAACTACCTTTCCTTTGATGTGAGGTAGAGAAGATTTGGCAGACAGACATATCTCTCTCAACTCTAATGTGTTTATGTATAGACTCTTTTCCTGAGAGTTTCAGTGTCCTCAAACTGACAGAGAGTTGAGATGATTCCCCTTCCCCCTGTTGGAAGCACCCAATGTCACAGTCATTGATGGAGCTAAAGATTGAATAATATCCCTCTTACAACATTTGTACTCTGAGTCCAGCACATTAAGGAGGTCAGCACATCTTCTCTTATGGTTAGAAATTTTCACATACTGTCTGTACTTGGTCTGTAATTTACTGCCAACAAGTACTGTAGAGTTCCCATTCTGAGAAGAGAGGATGGTGTGACATAAATTGCTGCAGCCATTAGAGCCATACGTGTCAGAAAAAACCCTCCTATCTGGATAAGTTGGCAATGAAGCCTACATATGGTTGTCTGAAGTTTCAGAAATCTCATCTGTCAGAAAGGGCCTGCCTTCCCTATAATTGGGATTTTCTGTGGGAGACATAGGCATGACTTCCTCACGTTAATTAAAATGTCCCAGGTCTTTGAAGAGGGAACATGTATAATGAATATCATGGAAAAGATTTTCTTGCATTGTCTATTTTAGTAGCCAGTCATAGCGATGAGGGGTAAACAAAATGTCTTGTCTTCTTAAATGAACTGCTAGATCACAAAGGCACTGTGTAAAACCTCTGGGGGCAGTAGACAGACCAAAAGGAAGAACCTTGCACTGAAAATGTCTTTGACCTACCAGTGATACTTGAGGCAACTTGGCCTTATGGAAATAGGCATCCTTTAGAACAAGAGCCAGAACCAATCTAAGGTGGAAAAGGGGGGTATGATGGACACTACTGCCAACATGGGAAGCAGGAATTTCCTGAGGAAGGCATTGAGCTTTCTTTAACAAGAATCAGAGGAAGCCCTCCATCCTTTGGTTTGAGGAAATATCTTGACGAAAACCCTTGATGTGTAAATTCTCTTGGAACCTCCACTATTACACCCACAAGGAGCAGGTGTTACAGACTGACAATATCCTGCAACATCCTGGACAAACCTTATGGACCTAAGATAAACGTAACTGAACTAATTTAAACCTTACTGAATTAGGGTTAATACCTTTGTGATCCATTGTATTAAAAATTCAATTGTGTATGCGTTATTGTGGAATTGTATGCAACTCCTTTAGGAGAACGGGGATGATAACGGAATTGCCCTGATTATCAACCCCTTTGAAGCCACCCCTGGCAAAGTTCACATATACTAGTTCAAGCTCGATTCTCAGGGACCAACAAAGAAAGGATTTTTAAATAAATAGCCTGATTTTACACAGTCTTGGGGCCTTCTTCCTGATTCAGCAAATGGACAGGCCCCAATCCTTAAGGAAGGGTTGGAAAGACTGGGCATACTCAGGCCTCATAAGACTAGGTGTTTGTTCTGAGCTGAAGCTGCGCTGAACTTGAAACCACATGGAAATCCTTTTGGGTGGGGTATTGAAGGACTGCTCCTTCCAGAGCCCATGTTCAGGTTGGGGAGATTATTACCGTGAGTATATGTTCTTATATTGGTTTTAATATGTTTTCTCAGTAATGCTTTTATCTGAAAAATAAAATAGGCTGCTTAGAAAGATCTGTGCTGTAACTTACAACTGTGGGCAGTAAGCCTATTAACCATGACTGAAGAGAAAGCAAGCAGATGTGCTTGGGCCACCTGCCTTGGCTCCCAATAATACAGTGAAAGGAGGGTACTGTGCATTCTGGAAATATCCCAATCAGACGGGAGTAAGACTGTCTTCACCCAAGAAAGGCAAACACCTGGGGAAATGGAAGCCTCAGAACAGGTGCTCTTGCTGGACCACTGAAAGTAAATACAGGTGGAGCTGCACTGAACTGGGACTGGACCTCTGATGTTATCAAGTTCTTCTGAGAGGGATTCCTGAATAGGGAAGGGTTGGGAGACTGGGAGAAGGTATAGTTTTGAATTGAATTGCATACCCTTTTTCCATTACTTCCAGGGTCAACTTGTCTGACATTATGGACTTCTATTTGTTCACAAGCCAGGTAGTCTGTCCCCAAATAAGGGATGGAGAGGACTGATGTAGAATTGATTCGGAGCTCTCTATCCTCATGTCAAATCTGTGACCTGGGAACTGAGCAGAAGTTGAGGCTGCATGCTACTTCCCTTTAATTTGTGGTTGAAAAGACTTCCTTTTCTGCTGTGTTTGAAAAGAAACCAGCTGCTGCTGGTGAAATTCCCATCTTTGAGAGAGATACTATGAAGAGGACAATGATGGATAAAATTATCTGTTGTATCAAAATGTAGGACAAGAGGCCCCTCGCTGTTGGAGAAACATCCAAAGAACAAGCAGCTGATCTTGTATCTTTCATGTTTTCCACTGTCTTGTCAGTATTAATACTGAATTATCCATCCCCTTCAAAAGGGAGCTTCTCCACCTTGCACTTTGTTTCAGGAGGGAGAGTAGAGGATCTCAGCCATGCATGACTTCTTAATGTGACTGCAGATGCTTCTGCCTTAGCCAAGGAATCCAAAGCATGAAAAGATGCTCTGAGGGCATGTTTTGATACATTTTGACAGTTATTATAGCATTAACCAGTTTGTACTGGTCTTCGTGAAGTATTTTACTGAAAGTAGAAATCTTTTCCCATAAATGGAATTAATATGCATGGTAATTTGCCATTGTGGTTCCAAGCGACATAGAACAAAACACCTTTCTTCCTATCGCATCCAAATTCTTGCCTTCTTTACTATATAGAGTAGAAAGTGCTTGTCCCCCTCTGGTACTATTTACTTGAGGCTGCAACAACCAGAGAATGCACATTGGGGTGTGAGTGAAAGGAAAACCTTTCATATGGTAAATGAGACAATTTGTCTGCCTTTTTAGAAATTGGTTGAAAGGATGCCAGGGTAGACCAAAACATTTTGGTAGGTGTACTGCATCTAGGAAAGGGAGAGAGACTTTATTCTTCAATGGGGCACCAAGAATGTTGAAAAGGGGGTGAGATGTTTCCTTCAGTGCCACAGATGGAAGTTTTAAAGTTAAGTTTATGAAATTGCATTGCATCCTCAGAAGGAGAGGAAGCAAATTTTATTCCAACATTCTCATCAGGGGATGAATCTCTGTTTCCAAATCTGTCTCTAATTGTTGGTATTCCACCTGAAGAACTAGTTCTTTCTTCTGCAAAACTGTAAGGTACAAAGGTGCTCTCTGAAAGTAGAAGTCGTAATTGGATCCGTGAATCTCAAATCTGATGGACAAGTCTTTTATTGTTCTTTAGTCAAGGTGGGATTCTTGTGCCAATAATGCTAAGTATATAGCACTGGATGGCGGCCAATAGGACCGGACAACTGAGAGTGGCCAATCGTGCCAGTATCTTGCCACATTCTAGTAGTGATTCATAACCCAGAGGCAAGGAGGTCTGAAAACTCCACATCTAAGAGTACACCCTGTCCTGTAAAGCTGAAATCTAGCATGGACCACCAGTGGCTTAGTTCAACCCTGTTCCTGTTTTGACTGAGGATCCAACCTTGGAACTGATGCAGATACAACTGGCGAGACCAAATGAACTGGGAAGTGCAGCATAACAAATGGTAGGATAATTTTATTTAGCGAGTCCAAAGGTGTTTTAGGAGAAGATAGAGAAGACTGGAGAAAAATGAGAAAGTTCATCCACCCATCCACTTTGCTTTTCAGGTGTGGAGATCCGAATAGCAACATCTGAGAGTGCTTTTCTCTTCCCTTCTTTAGATGGTCTGTCCCATGGATCCGGTACAGGATCTGGCTGTGGATTTGTGTAGAGTATTTCAGCTGTCACAGTAACATTGGTAGCTATATGTGACTGTGATAAAAGAACCATCTATTCTGGAAGGATCTTGAGTACCATTTTGGATCTGATGAACTCACGGGATTTGGCAGTTGTGGTCTATGCCAAGTGTCAAGCTGTCCTATAGTGGCTCAAGATTGTGAATACCAACCTCAGACAGTTAAGATGCAGGTACAAACCCCAAACTGGCTGTGAATTCTATACTTAGATTTCACCAACAAATATCAAGTGTGAACTCCTCAGGCACTATAACAGCCTAACCATGGAGTCAAAGAGAGTCCCCTTAGCTACTTCTCTATCTTGTCACCCAGGTAAGCCTGCCTTTGTGATAGATGGTCCCTTACACCAAAAATCACAACAACATTCAGGTTGTTTCCAATCCCAAAGGACCAGTCACTTATCCCAGGTCAATCGCACTTCAGATCTTACACCAAAGACAATGTTTATAGCCAATCCTATAACAAACTATCTAAAGATTTAACAACTAAGAAAAAGAAATGAGAGTTATTTACAAGGCTAAAGCAGATAAAAATACACACAAATGAGTTACAGTCTTAAGTTTCAAAAGGTAACAGAAGCTTCTATAATAAGCAAGCTCTATATGTCCTTCAGTGTTAAACCAGGCCAAGCCTGCTGATCTTTTGGTTATGCTTAGTAATCCTTGCTCCTCAGAGTCCAAGCAGAATAAAGATATAGTTTTTTCTTGTTAAGGATTTTTATTCCCCTGTCCCCCAAGTTCAAGCTGATGGGATGTGCTCATGCTCACATCTCATCTTCACTGGATGGGAGGAATGCAATTACCAAAGCCTTAGTTCTTTGATGTTTCACAATGATTCATTTGGTTTCAATGGACCTTCTTGGTGGGCCTTCTGTAGGAAGCCAGCATTTTACATTAATTAATGTTTCTTTCCTGTTTGATGATTTACACAATTACAGAGGATTACAATGCAAACCCTGAATATAACTTTATAGTATGGGGTACAGATGTTATAAGTGAGATTAATACATGCAGCATCCTGCAAGAGTTTAATAAAGTCTATACACATTTTATAAACTTAACATCTATTTTAACAATGCTAACACACAGGTGAGCCAGACTAATTCAGGTATGTATTTGTCAGCGTTCAGCAGAGGAATAGGCATGAGCTGGTACCAGGTCTCCCAGCATCACACCAAGATTTTCCCTGATGGACAGCCTTACTTTTCAGTTTTGGAATGGACATAGTCAGATCTGAGTGTGCTGGATCTGATTAATCTTTTGTGTGGGACTTGACCCTGCTCAAAGGGGCCCTTTTGTCTTTTGCCATTTTTTCAGAACCACCATGAAAGGATCCAACAGCTTCTCTTGTGCCTCAGAGCTTACTGTTAAGCTGTTGACTGGCATCACAAGACATCTCAGAAACCTTTTTTCTAAGATCTGAGGATACCAAATCCATACATTTGTTTTGTAAACTTTCATGTGTTTCAGAACAACCCAGTTATTGCCAAAATTTTGCCATGAAGTGTGTTTCTGATACTGAACATTTCAGAAGAAAGTAGTGATCTTTAGTCATTTAGAACTTTATAGTTTCAATGAAGCTGTATGCAGTCTTTTTCCCTCTGAGTCCTAGGTCCATGGTTGGGAAGGAGGGCAATTGGAGCAGGAAGATAGGGGGACAATGGACAGCAAACTAATATAGATTAATGCACGTACCTAGTCCTGACTTGCCAGTGTTAACAAGGGGTGAGACTTTCAGTTATTGGCACATCTTCAGGGGCTGCTGGTTCCTGTATTTGAGGACCCAGATCCTCTGGGAGGACCCTAGGACCTATTAATAAGTTTTCCCAAGCCCAACAGGGTTTTAACACATTTCATAGAATCATAAACTTTAAGGTCAGAAGGGACCATTATGATCATCTAGTCTGACCTCCTGCACAACACAGGCCAGAGAATCTCACCCAGCCACTTCTATAACAAACCCCTAACCTATGTCTGAGCTACTGAAGTCCTCAAATCGTGGTTTAAAGACTTCAAGGTGCAGAGAATCCTCTAGCAAGTGACCCGTGCCCCACGCTGCAGAGGAAGGCAAAAAACCCCCAGGGCCTCTGCCAATCTGCCCTGGAGGAAAATTCCTTCCCGACCCCAAATATGGCGATCAGCTAAACCTGAGCATGTGGGCAGACTCATGAGCCAGACACCCAGGAAAGAACTCTCTGTAGTAACTCAGATCCCACCCCATCTAACATCCCATCACAGGCCATTGGGCATATCTATCAATAATAGTTGAAGATCAGTTAATTGCCAAAATTAGGCTATCCCATCATATCATCCCTTCCATAAACTTATCAAGCTTAGTCTTCAAGCCAGATATGTCTTTTGCCCCCCACTGCTTCCCTTGGAAGGCTGTTCCAGAACTTCACTCCTCTGATGGTTAGAAACCTTCATCTAATTTCAAGTCTAAACTTCCTGATGGCCAGTTTATATCCATTTGTTCTTGTGTTCACATTGGTACTGAGCTTAAATAATTCTTCTCCCTCTGTGGTATTTATCCCTCTGATATATTTATAGAGAGCAATCATATCTCCTCTCAGCCTTCTTTTGGTTAGGCTAAACAAGCCAAGCTCTTTGAATCTCCTTTCATAAGACAAGTTTTCCATTCCTCGGATCATCCTAGTCGCCCTTCTCTGTACCTGTTCCAGTTTGAATTCATCTTTCTTAAACATGGGAGACCAGAACTGCACACAATATTCCAGATGAGGTCTCACCAGTGCCTTGTATAACGGTACTAACACCTCCTTATCTCTACTGGAAATACCTCACCTGATGCATCCCAAGACTGCATTAGCTTTTGTCACGGCCATATCACATTGGTGGCTCATAGTCATCCTGTGATCAACCAATACTCCGAGGTCCTTCTCCTCCTCTGTTACTTCCAACTGATGCGTCCCCAGTTTATAACAAAAAGTCTTGTTATTAATCCCTAAATGCATGACCTTGCACTTTTCACTACTAAATTTCATCCTATTACTATTACTCCAGTTTACAAGGTCATCCAGATCTTTCTGTATGATATCCCGGTCCTTCTCTGTATTGGTAATACCTCCCAGCTTTGTGTCATCCGCAAACTTTATTCACACATTCCCGCTTTTTGTGCCAAGGTCAGAAATAAAAAGATTAAATAAGATTGGTCCGAAAATCGATTCCTGAGAAACTCCACTAGTAACCTCCTTCCAGCCTGACAGTTCACCTTTCAGTGTGACCCATTGTAGTCTCCCCTTTAACCAGTTCCTTATCCACCTTTCAGTTTTCACATTGATCCCCATCTTTTCCAATTTAACTAATAATTCCCCATGTGGAAACATATCAAATGCCTTACTGAAATCGAGGTAAATTAGATCCACTGCATTTCCTTTGTCTAAAATATCTGTTACCTTCTCAAAGAAGGAGATCAGGTTGGTTTGACACGATCTACCTTTTGTAAAACCATGCTGTATTTTGTCCCAATTACCATTGACCTCAATGTCCTTAACTACTTTCTCCTTCAAAATTTTTTCCAAGACCTTGCATACTACAGAGGTCAAATTAACAGGCCTGTAGTTACCCGGATCACCCTTTTCCCCCCTTTCTTAAAAATAGGAACTATGTTAGCAATTCTCCAGTCATACAGTACAACCCCTGAGTTTACAGATTCATTAAAATTTTTTGCTAACGGGCTTGCAATTTCATGTGCCAGTTCCTTTAATATTCTTGGATGAAGATTATCTGGGCCCCCCCCCCCAATTTAGTCCCATTAAGCTGTTCAAGTTTGGCTTCTACCTCGGATGTGGTAATATCGATGTAAGCAGTGTCAGGATGAGCTCCACCCTGACATCTGGTGGTGAGGTGTGGCAAGTTGTGGAAAAAAAACTTCAGGGGCCGATCTCATTTGCATAGGCACACCCACCCCGCCTAGACTGAGGCCATAGCTGCCTAAATGGTCACTTTGGCTGCTGTGGGATCCCCAGTGTCTCTGTTATTGGGGCAGGAAGAATAAATTGGTATTACCCTGATTATGGGAACTGTGCTTGGAACTGTACTTGGCCTTTTGTTATGATGGAGGGACTCACCATCAACTAAGTAGTACTCGCTAGGCAAGGGTCATGGGTTCCAAAACTGTGTGAATAGAGAGAGGCTGGGGACAAGTATTAATACTTGGTGGCATGGGCCCCTTGGTGAGGGCCTTACATGCTAATTGCACTTCCTCCTCTCTCCACTGTGGAATATCAGAGCTAATTTTGATTTCATTAGAAGTCTAGTTACAGGCTGCTGTGCTCACTTTGGGCTAATAGTGCACCAGCACTGAGGCTCCCCTACTACAAGCTGAATTCACCAAAGAGCTGACCTGACTAAGAGCTGAAACCACTGAGCATTGTGTTAAGTAGTGGGGGAGCCTGAAGATATATCGTGGAGCAGTTTGTGGGACGGCTGGAGTACCTTGTGGACAGACTGGCGGAGCAGTTCGTAGGACAGCGGGAGCTGTTGGCGGGAGCTGTTGGTGGGACGCGGAGCAGTTTGTGGACCGGCTGGTGGAGCAGTTCGTAGGACAGCGGGAGCTGCTTGCGGGCCGCGGAGCTGAGCTGAGCGAAGGAGTTCGTGGGGCGGCTGGCGGAGCGGAGCGGAGGCCTATGGAGCTGTGGGGAGGTCAGCTTCAGATCATGTAAGGTGCCTCTTACCCCCCCTCCCATCTCCACCCAGGGTGGGAGGTAAAGCTCCGCAGATAAACTTTCGAACTCTGGGGCTGCCCTGACCAGGGACAGAGACTTTTGGGTCATTGGACTTTTGGGACTTTGGGTGATTTGGCGTTGCTGGACTCAAGAACCAAAGGGAAAGGGGCATGCCCCAATTTGCTTGGGGTGGGCTTTTTGCTCATGGGTTGTGTTATGAATCCTGTTGGTGGTGTTTCCCCAACATAATGCCACATTGTTTCTCTCTGTTATTAAAAGGCTTTTTGCTACACTCAGAGTATGTGCTTGCAAGAGGGGAAGTATTGCCTCTTGGAGGCGCCCAGCGGGGGTGGTATATATTTGTCCCAGGTCACTGGGTGGGGGCTCGAGCCGGTTTGCATTGTGTTATTGGAATGGATTCCCTAGATATTGAACCCGGCCCTTGTTGCTGCCAACTCTGACGGGCAGAAGGGTCACATCTACCTCCAGATCCTCCTTCCCATTTGTCACCCTACCATTATCCCTAAGCTCCTCATTAAAGACTGAGGCAAAGTATTTGTTTAGATATTGGGCCATGCCTAGATTATTCTTAACCTCCACTCCATCCTCAGTGTTTAGCAGTCCCACTTCTTCTTTCTTTGTTTTCTTCTTATTTATACGGCCATAGAACCTTTTACTATTGGTTTTAATACATGGAAGATCTCATGTTTCTTCTTTTTGTCCAGAGAATTTCATAATAGACCTCTCTGACTCATTGGACAATATAGGTTAATACACATAACTAGAGTGGAGCTAATTCATTTGTTTTTAAAAATTGAATGAAGAATAATCAGGGACAGGGGTATTTTGGCATAGTTTCTGTATTAAAAAAGGATGACGAGATTTACAAATAATGTAAAATAAATAGAAGAGACTAAGGCCATTGTTTAAAGGCAAGGTTTTGAAAATATTTATATAAAATAGAAAAAGCTTGAGTTTGAACGAAATTCGAAATATTAAAAAAGACAAAGGTATCTGTGACAGGTGGGGCTGCTCCATAGTGCCCCCGGTGGAACCAAGTGTGGTTCTGCGGGTGCTCCCTGAGTCCACAAGTTTTGACTGCCTGCTTGGAGAAGGGCAGCTTGTGCCCTATGCTTAGCAACAGTCTCTAAACAGTTAAACACAAATAAACTCAAAATTTGGCTGTCTGTGCCTTTTAATAAACAAACAACAACAAAGCAAGCACTTATTTGCAGCACTTGAAGGCAAGGCCCTGACCTGGCATTGGGCTTGTGGGTTAGCACTGAGGAGCACAGTCTCTGCCCAGTCTCGCCCAGCTCTGCCCCGAGAAGAATCAGGGAAGCATTCTTAACTGGCCTGCTGGCTCCTGATTGGTCAGTTCTCCTCCTTGCCCTTCTAGGACTCTGGACAACTAAGTCTTGTTGGTAGCCCAGCCTGACTGTATGTGCGGATGTGTGTGCATGGATGTGTGTGGGGAGGGAGGTGTCAGGATGCCAACACCTCTAGTAGGGGTTAGAGAAGGCCTGATAGATCCCAAGGGCCCCAATTTCCTCCTTCTAGAATATCCACACCATCCCAGGAAAAGAAACCTGCATTCTAGCGCTGTGAACCTTGGTATCGCATGCAAAAGGCATATGGTTGCAGTGCCAAATAACATTGAGTAATGCGAGGACTAGTATCCTTCATCACCTGCAACCATTTATGGGATGGATTGTCCATTATTAGGTTAAAGGGAGACCCTAAAATATAATAATGTAATTCCCCAACAACCTATTTGATGGTCAGGCATTCTTGCTTGATGATGAAGAATCTAGTCTCTAGTGGCTGCAGCTTCTGAATAGTATAAGATCCTTCACAACCTGAAAGTTTTGTGACACTGCTCCCAAACGTACTGCAGAAGCATCAGTTTGCAGTAAGAACTGGAATGAAAAGAAGTCCAGATTCTGAAGTACAGGCTGCTGACACAGGGTACTCTTTATCTTAATAATGGCTTCATCACAGTCAGTTGTCCACTGCTCTGGGTGCAGTGGCCTTTGTGAGGTCTGTCAAGGGTGCTGCAAGGTTTGCGAAGTGGGGCATGAACCTAATGTAGTAGTTGGCCCACTCCAGAAAAGCACCCCCCGCCATAGCACTATGTCCATCCATACCCTACTTCAATGGTGTGCTTATGAGAGAAAGGAGATCAAGGGAGCCCCAAGGTGTCCTTTAGGTGCTACCTGTTGGCACTGAGGGAAAGCGTCCCAAAAATTCACTACTTCTTTGTGGACCCCTGGCTGATAAAATCTCCAGGGTTTTTCCTCTGCCCAAGTGAGCAATGAAGGGACTCATGTGCCAGCTGTAGCATTTTTTTCTGAACATTTCAAAGCACCAGGATCTAGTGGCATACCTCACCTGGGCTGGAGTTCATCTCCACTCAATAGAGTAAGTCATTTTGCCACTTGAAATAAGGACATTGGGCGGTTTAAACCTCCTGAGAGATAGTTCCATTAACCGCCACAATCTAGGTGTATGCCTCTCCAAGGGTGGCATCTCCTTGTTCTTCTCAGACCAAATCAAAGGAACTGGCTAACAGCATTGGGTTGATGTTGGGAAGAGAGTTATTCCAAGGCTGTTCTGCTGAGCTGCCAAGGCTGTTTGCAATCAAGCAAGTTGTCACTGTTTCTGAGTCTTCTTGAATTGCAAGAAGCCATTACAGAGGAGCCATTACAGAGCCCACAATCAGGAAGATGTCAGACAGGTGGTCAGATCTGATGTCTGAGCTCTCTGAGTGGTGCGGTAATAGTGAAGAGAAGCATTGCCAGTCCCTCCTGATTATTACTTCCCATGGCAAACTGGGTGTTATACCAACCTGAAGCATTCTGGTTGGTCCTGTATGTTCAAAGGTTGCCAGGTTATTGGGTAGGTATGAGTATCCCCATGGACCCAGGTCATACTGGATCATCCTCCTGTTGTTCTCCAGAATCCAGTAAGGTCTCTCAGACTAGGGTTCAGAAGCACCTTGAGTTTATTAGCTCTGATACTGTTGAGCCCCATAGAACTACTGGATTTACAAATCCTTAGCAACAGTTCTCATCTGTTCTTCCTGAGAGGCCCTAGCACTCCATGAAACCACACTCTATGAAATTGCATGAGTGACTGATGTACCCCAGCTTTCCACAGTGGAAACAGATGATCATTTGTTTAGGGGAAGCTCCCTGACCGGCTCCCAGGTGTGACTCCATGTACTTCCTCTCTGATGCTCTTTTGGTGGTGTTGTGTGGTGCCTTCTGGGGTCCATGAGGAGGGTACCCCTCATTCTGAGACTTTTCCAGGAACCCTCGGCCCTTTCCTGGTAGTTCAAGTTGATTCCTCGGGAGGTTGGGGCCAGGCTTCTCCAGGCCCAGGTGGCTCACACTGGTCGGGTCAACCAAACAGCATAAAGTCCTCTATGAATAGGATGGCACCTTCAGTGGTGCTGGAGTTATGTCTGCATATGGTAGATTTGAATGGTGGCTTGCAAAACCTCTAGATACTGTCTGCACACTACAGACTCTACAATCTCAACTGGAGAGCGGGAAACCAGCTGAAGCAAGTAGGTGGCCCAATCCTTTAGTTGCTGGGCATTGGAACAGGGTTGTATCCCAAAGGAGAAAGTTTCTATCTGGAACCAGTGCTGGTAAGTCTCCAGTGATACTCCTGGTCAGTCAAAGATGGTGGCTTTCAGGGTATCATAGTCCTTTGTGGCTTCATCATTTAAGGCCCAGTAACCTGTCTGAGCTTCCCCAGACAGAAAAGGAGCTAGTCATGCAGCTTAGGTAGTCTTTTCCCACTGAACAGCGTAACATGTATTTCAAGATCATCATCAGGTCCCAGTTTGGTAAGGTCTATTCCTGACCCCAACAGTGTCCCTCTGGAACGGGAGAGGCTGGTGATCCACCCGTTTATTGCCTCCTGGAACTGTCATTGCCGCTATGGCTGCTGCTTCTACAGTAGCTTGAGGAGCACAGCTTGCTGCTTCTGGGTGGCCTCGTTGGCCGCCAGTTGTGCGTCCAGGAAAAGCCTCTGCTGCAGAGCCGGGAGTTATACAGTCTCCTCCATGGTTCTCATTTACAGAAAGGAGGAGTCGATCCTATTGCTAATACCAAGTTGGGATAGGTGGGGCTGCTCCATAGTGCCTCTTGTGGGGCCAAGTGTGGTACTGCAGGTGTTCCCTGCTTTAGACCACAAGTACTGGCAGCCTGCTTGGAGCAGGGTGACCATGTCACAAGCTCAGCAACCGTCCCTGAAGAGTTAAATAAAAATAAACTCAGAAGTTGGCTGTCAAAACCTTTAAATAAACAAACAACACACTTAGTTGCAGCGCTTGAAGACAAGGCCCTGGGGTTCTGGGCTAGCACTGAGGAGCTCCAATTCTGTCACAGTCCTTATCTGGCCTGCTGGCTCCCAATTGGTCAGTTTCTCCTTTTGGCCCTTTCAGGCCTCTGGAGGACTAAGTCTTGTTGGTAGCCTAACTGGGCAGGTGGGTTTTAGGGTGCCAACACCTCCAGCAGAGTGCAGAAAAGGCCTGATATTATGCTTCTGATATTTAACAGCAAGATAGACAGACAGGCTAGAATTAATGAGAATAACAAAAAATGAAAAAAGGGTTATATAGAACTGTAAAGATGAATGCTAATTATAAACATACTACATCAAGATTCTGGTTGAATATAAAAATATACAGGAAAAAGGCAAGCAGTAACATAATTTTACCAACAAAAACAATAGTGAAGGACTAAATACAGAAAAATAAGATCAAGCTAATAGTATGTAGCCCATTGTTCAGTACGTGTGATATGTTGCTTCTGTGTTTGATCCTCAGAGGATAAGAGTCTGCTACAGCTCCCAGCTTGCGGACTTAGGCCCCCATCCTGCAAACACTCACTAACTTAACTTTACTTAAATGAGTAATTCAATTAAAGTAAATGATCTTACACTTCTAAAATACAAATTATAAAGCAGTTTTACCAAATTGCATAGAAAATTTAATTTTCAAAACTACACTATGCATCATTAAACAGATGTAAAACAAGTCGTTATTTCTGGAAACTCCAATTCATTCTTGTTTCTCTCCTTTCTCTGGTAACAAATGTGATTATCCACTATGGTTCTCCCTCTCACTATGTACACTGGCTTTTTTGTGGTTTTCTAGGACAATCTGATTGGTGTGTGAGCTTCCCAAGAGAACACAGACAGACACACAGGCACAGATATAAACACTGCCCATCCTGGATGCTCTCACAGAAAAATCTTGTGTACAGAGAACCCATTTAACTACCCTTTAACATGCAAACCAGTACTGGGGTTGTTGTCTCCCCTTGAAATCTATCTTAATATGAATATTTCTAAAAATCAGGGCTATTCATTACAGGAGGCTCTTTTCTTGACAGGGCTCTCAGGATCAAATGGCATGTTTCTTGGGAGCTTAATGGACAGATTTTTGGTCATGTTTCATCTACATGCGCTCTGAAGAAAGAGTTGGATTTAACAACTGAGCCTATTATAATGATAATCCATTTGTCAAAAAAGGCACAATCACTTAACCTCTGCTTGCCATCATATGGTGTAGCTAAAACATTGCCTCCTGGTCTGTTATTCCAATATTTCAGCAGAATTTTAAGCACCAGTTTCTATCTTTATTACAGAGGGAGCTAACTGAGATGCAGTAGCTTGTCAAAATTGTGCTTTAAAAAAAAGTCACTGAATTAACTACCAAATCTAAAAGCTTCTCCAGTTCCAAACATGGGACCTCACCCTAAAAGGTACTGACTGATTCTTGTAAAGTGCTGAGGGAAGTTTTGAAAGTGCTCAGAACCTTACAGGATCAGGCCCAGTCTAGATTAACCACCTGCATCCTGATTTGATCCACTTTTGCATCAATCATGCTGATGGCATATTGATGTTGATTTTTTTTTTTAAAAATGCCGGAACTCCATATATTTGCTTAGAGAGCTGGATTTATTGGGTCAGGTCTATCTTGAAGATAGCTGGGAGTGCTGGTAGCGTAGGGCCTGAGGAGGGAGTCTACATAGCCAGACAATCCTGCTGTCAGGGTGCCAATGCCTGAGATGATGGGGCATCCAGGATTTCCAGGTTTATGGGTCTTGGGTAGCAGATATAGCAAGATAGATATAGAGATAGCAGCACTCCCAGCTATCTTCGAGACACCACTGACTTCCTGAGGAAACTACAATCCATCGGAGATCTTCCTGAAAACATCATCCTGGCCACTATGGATGTAGAAGCCCTCTACACCAACATTCCACACAAAGATGGACTACAAGCCGTCAGGAACAGTATCCCCGATAATGTCACGGCAAACCTGGTGGCTGAACTTTGTGACTTTGTCCTCACCCATAACTATTTCACATTTGGGGACAATGTATACCTTCAAATCAGCGGCACTGCTATGGGTACCCGCATGGCCCCACAGTATGCCAACATTTTTAGGGCTGACTTAGAACAGCGCTTCCTCAGCTCTCGTCCCCTAACGCCCCTACTCTACTTGCGCTATATTGATGACATCTTCATCATCTGGACCCATGGAAAAGAAGCCCTTGAGGAATTCCACCATGATTTCAACAATTTCCATCCCACCATCAACCTCAGCCTGGACCAGTCCACACAAGAGATCCACTTCCTAGACACTATGGTGCTAATAAACGATGGTCACATAAACACCACCCTATACCGGAAACCTACTGACCACTATTCCTACCTACATGCCTCCAGCTTTCACCCAGATCACACCACACGATCCATTGTCTACAGCCAAGCTCTATGATACAAGCGCATTTGCTCCAACCCCTCAGACAGAGACAAACACCTACAAGATCTCTATCAAGCATTCTTACAACTACAATACCCAGCTGCTGAAGTGAAGAAACAGATTGACAGAGCCAGAAGAGTACCCAGAAGTCACCTACTA
Organism: Chelonia mydas; assembly: GCF_015237465.2. Classification (NCBI taxonomy): domain Eukaryota; kingdom Metazoa; phylum Chordata; order Testudines; family Cheloniidae; genus Chelonia; species Chelonia mydas. The sequence continues at coordinate 43,729,362 of NC_051245.2, read as the reverse complement.
CAGGACAGGCCCAACAAAGAAAATAACAGAACGCCACTAGCCATCACCTTCAGCCCCCAATTAAAACCTCTCCAACGCATCATCAAGGATCTACAACCTATCCTGAAGGATGACCCATCATTCTCACAGATCTTGGGAGACAGGCCAGTCCTTGCTTACAGACAGCCCCCCAGCCTGAAGCAAATACTCACCAGCAACCACATACCACATAACAAAAACACAAACCCAGGAACCTATCCTTGCAACAAAGCCCATTGCCAACTGTGTTCACATATCTATTCAGGGGACACCATCATAGGGCCTAATCACATCAGCCACACTATCAGAGGCTCGTTCACCTGCACATCTACCAATGTGATATATGCCATCATGTGCCAGCAATGCCCCTCTGCCATGTACATTGGTCAAACTGGACAGTCTCTACGTAAAAGAATAAATGCACAAATCAGATGTCAAGAATTATAACATTCATAAACCAGTCGGAGAACACTTCAATCTCTCTGGTCACTCGATTACAGACCTAAAAGTCGCAATATTACAACAAAAAGACTTCAAAAACAGACTCCAACAAGAGACTGCTGAATTGGAATTAATTTGCAAACTGGCTACAATTAACTTAGGCTTGAATAGAGACTGGGAGTGGATGGGTCATTACACAAAGTAAAACTATTTCCCCATGTTTATGCCACCCCCCCTCCCCCCGCCCACCCCAAACTGTTCCTCAGAGGTTCTTGTCAACTGCTGGAAATGGCCCACCTTGATTATCACTACAAAAGGCTTTCTCCCCCACCCCCCTGCTCTCCTGCTGGTATTAGGTCATCTTAAGTGATCACTCTCCTTACAGTGTATATGATAACATCCATTGTTTCATGTTCTCTGTGTATATAAATCTTCCCACTGTATTTTCCACTGAATGCATCTGATGAAGTGAACTGTAGCTCATGAAAGCTTATGCGCAAATAGATCTGCTAGTCTCTAAGGTGCCACAAGTACTCCTTTTCTTTTTGCGAATACAGACTAACACGGCTGCTACTCTGAAACTGTTAAAAGAGGTATTCTTGACCTTTTCCGTTTATGGGGCTTATATTGCACTCTGTGTGCTCTGAAGCCGAGCAGCTGGTGTACCTCTTGCAGGGACAATCCGCATACCAGCTGTTCGGGGGTGTGAGCAAGAGGGGATTGAAAGGGAAACAAGGATGTGTGAAGGGGAAGGAGGCGGATGAAGGGAGATGCAGGGGGCCGGATGGGATGGGGGGCAGGGGCAGTGGGTGCAAGGCATGATGGATAGGGCAATGCAGGGGAATCAGGGGGCAGAGGTAGAAATGAAGGGGGAAGGAGAGGAGGGATGGGGCAAGTGAGGAGGGGGCAGAGCAGGAGTTGAGTGAGGGCGGGACCATGAGCAGAAGAGGTGGATGGGAAGCTAGCCTCCCCTAGGGGAATCGTCACTTACCGCCCATATCTATAAGGTGTCACACACCCTTACAGCATCGTCTAAGTGATATAAAAATATACACATTTCTTATGACAATTTACAACAGAATACTTATTCTGTTGTAACAGATGTTACAGAATACTTTGCGCCACCCTGGGGTTTTGAGTAAATTCCTAAGAAAAAAGTCAGTGCACACTTTAAGGTGTATTGCTCTCTCTCTCTCTCACACACACACACACACACACATTCTCTCTCTCTCTCTCACAAAACCCTGCTTGGGTGCAGTTTGGCAACTGCAATATGAAAAGATAATCCCTTGAGAGATCACTATACTTCAAAATAATCAAATATATTCACTAGCTCCTCAGTCTTATGGATTTCAAGGACCTCAGCTGTTTGTCTGGACTCACCCTCTTATGTAGACGTTCTGCTTCCTCCTGATATGCAGCAAGCTGTTGTTTCCATTGTTTTACATTGGCAGTGGACTCCAGCAGAGCTGCTGTGAGCTTGGCATTGTTACCCTTAAGTGTGGCCAGTTCAGCCTCCCAGTGCTTGCTGATTGTCGAACTACAAACATAGAATAAGAACAATCATAATAATGCAAATCACCATAGCCTCATTTTTTTTTTTCTTTTTGGCTCTTCATTGCCAAAGTGCTGTCTTTCAGAAAACATTCAAAATACAGAAAATCAAGGACTAATTAAAAAAATCTCACTCCATTGAAAGCTTAAATGAGAAAGGTACCCATGCTGGTTTAGTTGCTCAAATAGTTCAAATTCTCAAAATACTTCAAATAGATTTCACCATGGAAAAGTATAATTACAAAAACCTTCAAAGTCCAATTTATCCTACCACAAATAGATGCTGAAGCCCAGGACTGCTTTCTAAAAGTAACTGCATGTGATTTAAAAAACATATTCAACATAATTCCTAATGATTTAAATATATATATGCTTTCTATGTAACTGATTGTTTTTTAGCTTTAAATTTTTGAAATATATTTCAACATATTGATTTCAGAGAATGAGTACAGTGGTTTGGAGCTACAGTGTAGTCAGCCTAATTACAATATTTCTAGTACAGGAGTAAATCAAACCTGAAGAATACACTCAGGCATACATTCAAACATCCTGAATATATTGGGAAGCTTCTCCTCCGAGGAAGTCCATCCTGGACCTCCTCGAGAATAACTTTATGGGGAATTAATATGTTTCCATAAATATGCATCCCTATTTCTAATGCTGCAATTCTGCTTTCCTGTCATCTGTAGATAATAAAAAATTAGGTATACTTCTCATGTACGTAACACTGTTCTCAACAGTATGAAAATCATGCATGTTTCTGTAACCTTTCCTTTAGGTGTTAAATAGGATAAAAGATGAGGCCTCAGTTCACATAGTACAATGTCTCAGTGATTACTTCTCAGATTTCATTACAAGATAAAAAAATCTTGTGTGGAGTCTGATTACCAAATCTAAAGAACCATAAAATTAATTACTATGACTTAGCTACTTTTAAAGAATTTTTTTTTCCTGCACCAAGAAATTATGCAGATGAATACTACCTGGAATAAGGACAAGATAAAAATAAAGGTCCCTCTTAATCTTATTACCCCAGATGGAGATTAAGGCTATCCTTCACTAAGGGTAAATCTCTCCTGGGATGCAGCTGCCCTCCCTGCACCCACACAAGTGAATCAAGACTGAAAAGTTTATCCCACATTGGCTTTCCTGATCTACATTTATGGAGGTTAAATGTCCAAAGGTCTACACAGGATTTTAAAACTTCAATACCACAGTTGTCTAAAACTAGAGTCCTTTTGACTTCCGTGCATCCATATAAAAGTGATTGATTTTTACCCAAATTATAAAAAGACCATTAGACATACCAGTATTTTCTAGCTTTGCTTTTCACAAATGCTCTTCTATTCTAACCAACTAGTTACAGTACTGTGTTTTAACATGACAATATAAAATAATGTAATAGTGACATTAATGATCAAACAGAAAGGAATATTTTAGATATTTCTCTTTGTGCTTCACTGTTAATGCCTGTAGCAAAAAAACAGCCCAGTTAATGGCTTAAATGGAAAGAATCAATTGTCTCAGTCCATTCCAATGGACAAATTTTCACATCACAAAAACTATCACCATAACAATTACACTTTTGACAGCAGCATCAGCAAAAGAGACCAAGGACTGAATAGGCAGAGATCTTTTATCACTCTATCTCAGCCCTGGTCTACATTACAGAGTTAAGTCGAGGTAAAACAGCTTATGTTGACCTAATTCTGTAACTGTCTACACGAAAATGCTGCTCCCACCGATGTAACTCACCCACTACACTGACTTGGGCCTGGCCTATGATACAGCGTTCGATCGATGCAAGGCAGCTTATGTCGACCTAACTCGTAAGCGGCTACACTAAAACGTCGCTCCCACTGATGTAACATGCCCACTACACCGACCTAATAACTCCACGTCTGTGAGAGGCGTAGCACTTAGGTTGACATAGTTAGGTCGATGCAGTGTCAGTGTAAACACTGCATTACTTACATTGACTTTAGTGGCCTCCAGGAGGTTTCCTACAATGCCCAAAATTCAGTCACCATTTTGAACTCCACAGCCCGGTGACCAGGTAGACAGCTCTCCCCTTTAAAGCCCTGCGAATTTTTGGAATTCCATTTCCAATTTGTTTGGCGTGGAGAGTTCACCTAGCAACTGCCCCGCTGACCATGCTGACTGCACACTGCTGACACACTTCTGCGTGGAGTACACAGGAGGTGGTGGATCTCCTGGGTCTGTGGGGAGAAGAGGGATCTGCAGCAGTGCCACATGAAAGCCAAGGAGCTGAGGCAGGTGTACCAGAAGGCAATGGAGCCTAACAGTTGCTGTGGTGCAGAGCTGCAGACATGCCACTTTTACAAAGAGCTGCATGCCATCTTTGGCGGAGCAGGAATCACAGGCCGCTGGAGTAAACAGTTAGGAGGAGGTGTTGGATGAGGAAGAGGAGGAGTATGGGGGACAGGCGACTGGGGGATCCAGCGGTGCAGCGATCCAGGACGTATTTTTGACTCCAGATCAGTCAAGCCACTTCCTACAGTCCAGCATGGGCAAGCCTGATGCCGGGGAAGGAACCTCTGGTATGTGTACAGTTTGCTTTGATATTGCAGGGACACATCTGTTCATTTACTCTTTTTTGATCATGCTAGAAAAGGTAGTGAAATAACCAACAGAGGTAGATGCACTATCTGCTTCTTATGCCCCTGTAGAATTAGGCAGAGGGGGTCCTGCAGAACAGTTTGTTTATGTGCACCAGGATGCACCTTGAATTCCTAGAGATCTTGAAGAAACTTTTCTGAAGGTACACTGCAATCCTCTGCTGAAGGTTTCTAGGGAGGGCTGCCTTATTTTTTCTGCTGTGGTAGGACACTTTCCCATTCCACTCAGCAATTACTTAAGCAAGCATCATTGGAACACACAAGCTAGCTGCACATGGATCCAGTCTACAGCCAGACATGTGCAGGAGCCGTTCCCTTTCAGCCTCCATTACCCTCAGGAGTGAGATATCACCTACAATCACCACTGCCTGTGGAAAATGGTGCCAGTATTCAGTTCAATTGCCCTATCTACATATACCGCCATGCTCTATGAATCCCAAGGAGAAGTGAGAACATAGTGCTTGCAACTTGTGTGGATCAAGGGGAGTGAGTTCAATATACCATGTTTCCATTTATCTTGTGAATATATTCACTATAGTACCTCTGTGCATTGTATCTTTTGCAGCTGGAAATGTGGCCTTGAGGGTCTCTCCATCCACACCAGTGGAGCAGCTCAGTCAGATAAGGAGGAGAAGGTGCAGGATGACATGTTCTAAGAGATCATGCAAATCTCTGGTGCTGTGGACACCGAGCACAGGGCTTGGAGGATCACCCTTATGGACAGAATGGACAAGGATAGAGGGGAGAGAAGAAAAGCACAGGAAAAGGAGAGAGACACGCAGCAGGAGATTCTAGTGATTTTCAAGTGGCAAACAGACATGCTGGAGACTCTTGTTGACCTTCAGGTTCAAGAGAACCCGTGCTCACCTCCCTCTGCAGCCCATAGAGAATTGCATTCTGGGACCTCCCTTTACCCCCACCCACATTCCACATGGTGTCTATTATGGAAACATAATTCATTTGTATTAGTTCACAACATATGCTGGCTGGGGCTGACATAATTCACAGATAATAGCAATAGGCGCATTTACAATGTTATATTACTACACACACAACACTCATTACAAGGGTCATACTGGGGGGTGAAAAAAACAATGCCAGGCACAGCACACTACAGCAACACACATTACTGGGACTTACTATTAAAACGGTCTTTCAAAGCTTCCCTGAGCTGTATAGCTCCCCATCAAGCTCTTCTTATAGCCCTGGTATTTGGCTGCTCAAAATCAGCAGACAGCTGCTCCACCTTTGCCCTCCGCCCTGGCAGAAACTTTCCCCCTTTTGATTCCCAGATATTAAGAAGCACACAGCAGTTACCTATAACCATTGAGATACTTTTTTCAGTGAGGTCTAATCTCATGAGTAGACAGTCCCAGCAGCCTTTCAAATGGCCAAAGGAACATTCAACTGTCCTGCTGAGCCTGTAGTTGAAGTGCTCCTTGCAGCTGTTGAGGTGGCCAGCATACAGCTTCCTGAACCACGGGAGTAAGGGGTAGGCTGGGGGGGTATCCCAGGATCACTATTGGCATTTCAATACTCCCAATGGTAATCTTCCGGTCTGAAAAGGAAGTCCCTGCATGCCACTTTCTGAACAGGCCTGTGGTCTTAAAGATACATGCATCATGCACCTTCCCTCACCATCCCGCACCGATGTCAGTAAAACATCCCCGTGATCCACCAGCACTTGCAATAGCATAGAAAAGTAGCCTTTTCTGTTGATGTACTCCGTGGCAAGGTGGCCTGTGCCAAAAATCGGGATATCCATGCCATCTATCACCCCACCACAGTTCGGGAACCTCATTGCTGCAAAACTATCCATTATGTCCTGCTCGTTTCCCAGAGTCACAGTTCTTTGTAGCAGGATGTCATTAATGGGCCCGCACCCTTGCATCACAGCAATCCTCTGAGTGGATTTCCCAATTGATTCCTGACTGATGGTAACAATCTAGCGTTGCAGGCTTCCACACTGCGATCGCTACTTGCTTCTCCATTGTCAGTGCAGCTCTCATTCTGGTGTCACTGTGGTGAAGGACTGTGGCAAGCTCCACAGACACATCCAGGAATGTAGTCTTGTGCATCCAAAAGTTCTGCAGCCACTGCTCGTCATCCCATACCTGCATAATGACGTGATCTCACCAGGCAGTGCTTGTTTCTGGGGCCCAGAATGGCACTCCACCGTCTGCAGCTGCTCCATGAATGCCAACAACAACCTTGAATGGGTTCTCATAACACAAGAACTATGCAGCAAGTTTAAAACAAACAAAAGGAAGTATTTCTTCACACAACGCACAGTCAACTTGTGGAACTCCTTACCAGAGGATTTTGTGAAGGCCAAGACTATAACAGGGTTCAAAAAAGAATTAGATACATTCATGGAGGATAGGTCCATCAATGGCTATTAGCCAGGGTGAGCAGGGATGGTGTCCCTAGTCTCCGTTTGTCAGAGTGGGGAATGAGTGACAGGGAATGGATCACTTGATGATTACCTGTTCTGTTCATTCCCTCTGGGGCACCTGGCATTGGCCACTGTCAGAAGACAGGATACTGGGCTAGATGGACCTTTGGTCTGACCCGGTATGGCCATTCTTATGTTCTATGTCCCACAGTAAGCTACCCTGAAGGAATTATCATGTTCCCTGTGGCTCCTCTGGCAGCTCCACAAATACTGTAAGATCAGGTTTGCCATGCTCACAACACTCATCACAATAGTACAGAGCTGTGCAGGATCCATGCTTCTCACAGAGATGGTGGACACACAGGCTTGCGGGGCTTTTGAAAAGAGGCACAAAACATTATGGGATGCAGATAAAATGGGATGGCAAAAACTGCATCCCGGGACATTGAAACCATGTACCCAGTCACCCGAATGTGAATCATTTGGCCCCATGAGGCACTGCAAACCCTTCCCAAAACACCCTGCACAAGATGGTGGCAAGTTGCACTGTGGGATAACTACCCATGGTGCACTACTCTCTGCATCAATGCAAGTGCTGCTAGTGAGAATGCACACCGCTGACACTGGGAGCATAGTGTTGATATGCAAAAGTGACTTAGTTGATGTAACTTAGGTCAACTTAATTCTGTACTGTAGACTTGCCTTCACATAGAGTAAGTTCATCCAGGTTGGGGTTGAGATATATTGGCAGAGCACTATAGGGAAACTGCCGCTGCCTATTCTGTAGTTGCTTTTTGGATAAATAGAGAGCTTCAGCCTCCGGGAGCAATCAATATGGTATCATCCACAAGCCCTACATTAATATACAACACATGCAAAGGAAGGAAAACAACATCTAAGGTAGATACACATAGGTGACTGTATTAAAGTACACAGGCCAGTATGTACAATACCATAAACATACAGCCTTGCACAATGTTGGAATTATACAAATAACTAAATAAATATGAAAACATGGACTGAAAATCATTTATCTTGTGCTGTGAATATTATTATGTATTTTGCCTGTTTTGTTTTTACAAGAGCAACAGCAACATTTAAAACCAAGTGCTCTGTGACCCTGAAGAAAAGTGGGTTTGCCTGCAGGTTTACATGTGGTTTGAACATTGCCTATAATAATATCATTCTGTGTCACTATTTCACCCATCGGGTTTCCTTTTCTTATCCTATGCAGCCTTACACTGCTGCAAACCTTACATATGAACTGGCTGACAGATTTTTAAAAGATGTTTATGCCATTCTAAACCAGCAGCTGAGGGATGCTTGTGGGCAATTCAGTACGTTCTATGCAATACTTTTTAGCTTTAAACCTGCATTTCACTAATTACATATGGGTTCCCCCCTACAAAAAGTGAATAGTGTTGTTGTTTTAAATAAATCACCCACCTCCCTTCCAATCAGAATGTAGAAAAAAAATCCTCTAGCATGGCATTTCAGGATCTATTCAACTAATTAGAAGCTTACAATTTAGAAATATCAACCCTCCCCCAACTGTTAGAGTAAAATGACTAAATTTTAAAACAGTGAAAATCCTACTTTCAAAAGTATGAAGATTACAAGGGAAGGCTGTGACTCATTTCTTCCAGGGAAGGCAAGAGAACTAACTATTGAAAAAGAACTTCTCATTCTTTGCTTTTGTGGGTGATGGTTAGATTTACTTAACAGTGGTGACAGCAAAATCTATTAAGAACATGCTTAAGGAAGCCAGATCATTCATTTTAATAGGTATTACTTAATTATACATCATATGCATATTTCCTCCCTTATGTCCTGATCCTGCAAACACTTATCCAGCTAAGTAACTTAATGCATACAAGCAGTCCCACTGAATTTAGCAGGACTAATCACATGAGTACAATTGCTCAAATGTGTGTTTACACTTGAGGCTTTGAGGCCCCTACCTCCTTATGAAAGAATTATATGTACAAGATTTTATACTAATGTATTATAGCACATGAAAGCTCTTTTTCCAAATAAATATACAGACTAATCGAAGACTGGATTGATTATTTTATATTTTAACTTAATGCAGCATAGGTAAATAGATATATTTGTTTAACTTTGATATATCCATCTTAATACCAGGTAAACTTCTGAATTATTAAGATTTCAGAAGGTTTCCAGCTACTATAAATAATGATGCAAGTGTGATCTTTACTGAATGCATTTCACCTGTACTTTCGTATCACCCCCTCACCACCATGCCAAGTAAACAGCCTTGGCCTGTTTTATTACTGCTTGAACACTAGGATGTTGGCATTAAATATTCCTGAAGCATTCATTTTCTAGAAGATTAGATTCAGCAACAATTCTATTACTGCCCTAGCTATTCAGATCTAAAACTTAGACATTGTCCCGAGAACTTTTTCTGTATTTAGAATGGGAATTTTCAATAGGGCTTCACCAATATGATTTCCCAAGCATATTCCCAGGCAATAGATTTATACAGTGGACTTGAACACTGTTATTTTAATGCAGACTTTCATAATACATAATACATAATTCACAACATGCACTGGTATTTCTATATAGGATTTTACTGTGCCTTCTGTAGATCTTTTAGGATTACAAAAAACAACAGGCCATATTCTTCCTTAATTTGTCTAGTTTTATTTTTGATGATGCAGAATAACTTCAGAACTGTTTTGGTATTAGTACCTCCCCCTAATAAAATTTCACATCCTCTAACAAAACTATGACAATATGGTTATTATTTCAAATTTCTTTTCCTTTAGACATTACAAGATTTGAACATATTAGAAGTTATATACCTAATAGAATCAGGACCTGATTTAAATAACCAGCATCAAATTACTTTGTTCATTTTCTTAACAACCAGTGACATTTTGTGTAAAACCCTCCAGAATAACTCAATTATAGCCCAAAAATGCCCTCCAATAACAGTGCTGAAAATACAGGAATAACATCCACGAAAGGAGTAAAATGTCAAACAAGACTCCAATGGAAGCCATTCAGACTGAGGTTTCCCCAACTACCAAAAGCAGGCAGATCATATCTACAAGTAAAGCAAGCTGGCATTAACTACGTGCTGACTGAACTGAGGACTTACCCGGAGAAAACCAAAATTCCAGATTTCCCATGAAATATAGTGGTTGACTAAACACAAAGGGTCAGAACCTCACATGGTGCAAACTGCCACAGCTCCACTGAAGTCAAGCTTCCGGTTTGAAGTAAATGAGGCAATGACAATTTATGTAGCCTGAAGATCAGCCCTGATATCACACCAGTTTAACTAAAGGTATTATTTTAAATTGATTTAATCCAGAGCAAAACGCTGTTTGGATACCTATTTTGGGTAAACCAGGTTTATTTTGGATTAGTTTAAATCTGTTAGGAATCAGATGGCATTTACACCACAATGACATTTACACCAGTTTAACTAAATTAGTCCACATTTGTAGACAACACCATAGTTAACTAATATCATGTCATTAGTCCCACAGGAAACATACATTCTTTGCATGCTCTGTGTGCACTCTCTAGTAGGATGGTAGGGCGTAAGCCAAGGCAGGGGCTACATGGATCCAACAGTTAGAAGTAACTAAATAGGAAATGCAGAGATGTTGCAGGCACAGTTCCAGCCAATAGGGTGGAATATTGATAATGGAGGAGATGCACGGCAGTCCTCCAGTTGATAATTGATGATAAAGCAGGAAAATTTTCGGCCTAACAGATGGATTTCAGAAAACAGTGGAAGTCTGAAATTAGAAGATTATAATGGAAGAGACTTTTCAACCGTAACTATAGTAGTGCTACTTAGGGTTGCCACCTTTCTAATTGCTGGTAACCGGACCCCTAAAACCCCGCCCCCGACCCCACCTCTCCCCCAAGGTCCCACCCCCTCTCTGCCTCTTCCCCCTGACCCCAATCCTGCTCTGCCTCTTCTCTTGAGGCCCTATCCTCCTCCTCCCCCTCTTCCCCTAAAGTCCCACCTCCATCGCTCACTCGTCTCCTCCCCTCCCCACATCACTTGCTGGATTGTCTTCACTTCCCTCCCCCATCCCACCCCTCAGCTAGGCTCCCTCTGCTTTGGGGCTGGTTGGGAGCTGCTGCAGCCTGACAAGGAGCCTGCTTGCAGGTAGGAGGCAGCTCCAGCTGAGTAGGGGCTGGCAAGGCTAATGACCTGGCGCCTTCCCCCACCCCATGGTAACTGGGCTTTCCAGTTGAAAACTGGGCACCTGCAACCCTAAATGGAACCCGGACACAGAAACCAAAAAACAGACTGTCCAGGTAAGACCCGGACAGGTGATAACGCTAGTGCTATAGCAATATGGTCTCCAGGCCTGTGGATAAAGAGGAAAACAGACCATAGAATTATGCAATAATAAATGAGTGCTACTAGGATCAATTACAACATATATATACTGTAGATGTGTACAATATACAGAGGAATGCTTATGTACTGTATATAAAACCATGTTTATGCTATCATTTGCCTTCATGATCATAAACATCTGGGAGAGAAAGAGTTTGAGTGTCCATTAGAAATCTATATGACACTTTCCTGGCTTTCTGGTGTAGATGTAGTGTAGTCAGTTTAATATCAGACACATCTGCTATCTGAGAATCTTGCATTTCTCAAGGGGAGGGATTCTGAGTAATAGATTTTCTTCAATCTCTAACTTCTTTGATTTATAATAATTTGATTGTAGTGGTGTTGTAGCTATGGTGGTCCCAGGATATTAGAGAGACAAGGTAGATGAGGTAATATATTTCATGGGACCAACTCCTGTTGGTGAGAGGATTTTAGTTGCGTTGTTAACCTTCCAGGATTGTCCTGGAGTCTCCAGGAATTAAAGATGAATCTTTAATTAAAGATTATGTCATGTGATGAAACCTCCAGGAACATGTCCAACCAAAATTGACAACCCTAATTTTAGTGTCTAGCGAAGTTCACTAATTTAAGTACTTTTCGCAACGCAATCACTCTGTATCTGACCTCTCAGTCCTCATCCTCAGAGGAAACCAGCATACCACCATCAAAAGATGAGCCTGGAAGCTTAAATTCATAACTTTGCTAGACACTAAGGCTATGTTTACACTAGCACTTATGTTGGCAAAACTTATGTCACTCATGGGTGTGAAAAAACACCGCCGCGCCCTCCCCCCCAGCAACATAAATTTCACCGACTTAAGTGGTAGAGTGCACAACGCTATGTCGGCACCCGGCATTGGCCACTGTTGGAAAACATGACACTGGGCTAGATGGACCTTTCATCTGATCCAGTAGGGCCATTCTTATGGCAGCTTCTCTAACGGTGAGGTGGTTTTATGATGTCGACAGGAGAGCTCTCCCCCATCTGTATAGAGCAGCTACACGAGGGATCTTGCAGTGGCACAGCTGCATCAGTACAGCTGTACCACTGTAAGCTCGCTAGTGTAGACATGGTCTAAGAATCATGGACTGACTAGAGACACTTGATTTATGTCTTATTACAACAACCTATAACCCACTAAATCCCTTCCCACCCTGGCCTTTTTTCCCCTCCTTTCCCCCCTATGACTGGAGCAGTATTACTGTTCACTTCACCTTCAATGGTCCCTTGAAATATGCTGACTACTTATGCTAAACAGTCTGTTACACCTTGTATTTAGCTATGACACTCTGAGTACATTTCTCAGACCTGAAGAAGAGCTCTGTGTAAACTCGAAATCTTGTTTCACAACTTTGCTAGAGACTAAAAATCAGACACTGAGTAGACACACTGGATTTATGGCTTATTACAACAATACATAGCCCACCAAATCCCCACCACACCCATTTTTTTTCTCATTTCCCCCCATGACTGGAGAGGCCATTTCACCTTCAGTGGTCCCTTGAAATGTGTTAACTACTTATGCTAAACAGTCTGTTCCACCTTGTATTTAGTTATGACACTCTAAGGACTTGTCCACACTTGAAACACTACAGCTGCGCTGCTGTAGTGCTTCAGTGCAGACACTACTTATGCCGATGGGAGCAATTCTCCCATTGGTGTAAGTAATCCACCTCCCTGAGAGGCATTAGCTAGATCGATGGAAAAATTCTTCTGTCGACCTAGTGTTGTCTACACCAGGAGTTAGGTCAGCATAACTACATGTCTCAGGGTGTGGATTTTTCACACCCCTAAGAAATGTAGCTATACGGATGTAAGTTCCTAGTGTAGACCAGGCCTGGGAAATGTACTCAGGGATGGTTTATACTGGGAATTTACATTGTTATAGCTATCTCTCTCAAGGGTGTGAAAAATCCACTCCCGGAGGGATGTAGATATACCAACCTAACCCTCAGTGTAGACCAGGCCCGCCGAGGGTGGGGGGATATAGGGGACAACTGCCCAGGAGCCTGGGTGATTTAAAAGGGCCTAGGGACCCCCAGCCCTTTTAAATCACCCAGGCAGTCTGCAAGGCTCCAAGGTGCACGTGGGGTGGTACTGGTGATGACGAAGGCAGCTGGGAGGCTACGTGGAAGCCCTGGCCGTGCTGGAAGAGCGCCCATTGACTGTTCTGCCCTAGGGTCCAGAATTGCTGTCGGCGGGCCAGGTGTAGATAGCACTGGGTCAACAGAAGAATTCTTCCATTGACCTATGCCTGCTCTACACTACAGAGTTAGGTCGACATAAGCTGTCTTACATTGACCTAACTCGGAGTGTCAACACTAAAATTTTGCTCCCGGCAATGTAACTCGCCCACTACACCAACTTAACTCTACCTCTACGAGAGATGTAGCGCTTAAATAGGTGTAGTTAGGTTGACACAGGGTCACTATAGACACTGCATTGCTTACATTGACTGTTGCAGACTTTCAGAAATTGTCCCACAATGTTCCATGAGGGGGAAGGGGCTCCCAAAGCTCGGGCTTCTGCCTGAACTCAAACATCTACACTGCAATTAAACAGCCTCTTAGTACAAGCCTACAAGCCTGAGTCAGCTGGCACCAGCCAGCCGTGGGTTTTTAATTTAGACATACCCTGTGTAAGCTCAAAAGCTTTCCTCTCTTACAAACAGAAGTTGGTCCAATAAAATATATTACCTCACCCACCTTGTCTTTCTCATAATTTGACTGTCAGTTCAAAGCATGTAAAAACAACTGCTTATTTTCACTGTTTGGAAATAACCTTGATTCCCTTGCTTAATATCAAAGTAGATTCCACTGATCTTTTTAGGGAACATGAACAATTAACATTGAGCCTGTCCTCATTCTTGTTAGGTATTAGTATTATAATTTAAGCAAATCACTAAGCAATAGCTTTGCTATCTGTCCATCTGTGACCCGAATACAGCGCCAGAGGCTATAAATGCATGATTATTTTTTTCTGCAAACTAGGTCACTTAAGGAACATTAATCCTGAATGCTCAAATCACCATATTTAGTTGTTTTTGGCAAAATAAATAAATAAATAAAAATTGCTGCATTTAAAGTGAAGGATATTCCAATAGATGCCTTCAGCATGTCAGAATACAAAAGATGGCCTAAGTAACAGATATTTTCTATATCTCAAGCCCGTAGAGATTAATCATTTGGTTTGCTGAACCATGTATATAGCAGGGGTGGCCAAACTGTTAGCATGTGGCTCTTGTACAATTTAAGTGCAGCTTGTGGAGCCCTCCCCCCACAACAGCTTGAGTCATGCCTTCCCAGGCACACCCCCCCTCTTACTCTCAGCGGCCTCTCCCTGCAGCTCCCAGGTGTTAGCTCTGTGTGTCTTTTTGTTAGTTGCTCCTCAAATTCTTTTTTGGCCTGCTTGATTATACTTTATGATAGACTCAGGCCAGTTGTGTACAGCAGAGTAGTCCTGTTGGTATCCAGGAAGTGGGCGGGCAGAGCCTCCCCAGGCCTAAGGGGAGGATCCACAGGTCCGCGAGGGAGCCTGGTGGAATCATGTGACCGAGTGGGGCCAGCAAACCCTTGCAAAATCTGGGGGGGCATGTGACACCCCCCCCATATCACCTCTGGCTTCCACTCAGTGGGCAGGGGGGTCTTGGAGCTTCAGCCCGCAGGGCGTGCCTGCCAGGGCTTCAGCAGGAGTAGGGCTGAAGCCCTGGGCCCGGGCAGGTGCCTCCTGCGGGCCTGAAGCCCTGAGCCCCGGCAGGCGCCTCTCATGGGGCTGAAGCCCCAAGCCCCAGCAGGTGCTTCCCGCGGGGCTGAAGCCCCGAGCGGTGCACCCCAGCTCTTGAACTTCTGAAGACAATTATATGCGGCTCAGAGGGTCAGTAAGTTTGGTCACCCCTAGTATATACCAAGATAATATCAAAGTTTTGCTTTAAGTTTTGCTTCAAAATGGCTATGATTTTAATATCATTTTTATAGAACCACACTTGTTTGTGTCAATTTACAGAGTAATTACGTATTTCCCTGCCCCAATAAGTTTATAATCTAAACGAAATAATATAAAGCAACGGACAAGTACGATGAGAGAAAGAATATAAGAATGACGGTTTCATTAAATTTTTTTTTCTTTTTTAAACCATGAGATAAGCTTTGGTTATATACTCATCTTGTTGGCTACTGGTTACTTCCTTCCCGTCTATTGTTGTGATTAAGTAGACACTGTACACAAAGGAGATCATATTGGATATTGACTGAAGTTATTGACTAATTGAAAAATTTAACAAAATATGCTCTCTTTAAAGATATGACCAAGAGATAAACAGAGAACTTGCTTCAGGTTTAACACTTTAAACAAGGCCAGTCAAAGACTAATTAACTTTCAAAAGGATCCTTATTCTTAATTAGAGCATTCAGAAGAATCTTTAGCACAGGAAGATAGTTCCCGGCGGATTGGGGGAGGGGGCAGAGGAGAAGGGAACATTAACTCTGAAAGATTTGTTCTTCCCTCTGGACTAAGGAATATTTATATTAAGTCAATGGAGCTATGCCAGTGTGAAATGGAGAAATACATTTGTGAATCAGGCCCCAAATTTCAGATTTGATCAGAGGAAAAAAGATAAAAGAAGTGTTTTAAAGAATGACTTGATTACACACAGGTTAAGGACAGAGAGATTTATCTATTGTACCGCTTAAAGAAAAGCAGCAATGGCAGCTAAAGTCATTGGGCATGACCTTATCGGAGGTTCTTTTCTTTTTGACAAAATATAGAAGATTGGTCTCATTTCAGGAAGTTATGTCTTCACGTGGAAGTTTTCTAGACAGTAACAAACTTTTGTACACTGGACAATAAATGGGGAGTATCAAAAACTTGTGACTCAGGATGCTAGACAATACATGAAAGGACACTGAAATAGGGTGAAAACACATTCTCTCTGAAGGAAAGTATCTAGGGCAACTTGATGACTCAGAGTAGGTTCTCTGGCCAACGGGGTATCGAGAATCAAAAGCAGGCAAGCTCCTGGGGCCATTAAGGTAATCTGAGCACTTTAGTCTCACCCTCAGACATGCTTCTTGAATCAAATGGAATGGAAGAGAAGGCATGAAAGAATCGGTTACTGTGGTTATGTTTTGTCCCATGTTTGGTGCAGTATATGATATTTACCGTTAAGCTCAGGGAACAGCAGAGTTGCACAATCTCCTCCCCATTCAATGGCAGAGATAAAACACAAAGTCTTTTGGGCAAGCGGATCAGGGTGGGTATTTGTGGGACTATTTCAGGCTTCTCTTGCAAGGGCTTTTAATATTCAGACTTACTATTTTCATTTGCATTTAGCATTTGACACATTAAATGCATAATTAATGCACGAGATCTACTGTCATTTCACACGCTGACAATAGCATAACTTTATTCCATTAAGGAAGCAAAAGCTACATGAGATCATGGTAAATTTAATTAAGCCTAGTTATATCTCCCCTGATAACTATGCAATTTAAAGTCAGTAGCTTAAATAGACAGCCCAAACCTATTCTTTCTACTGAGCTGTTAAAAGACACTAACAAGTAAATGTTAAGGGATGTGAAACAAACAGGATTAGCAATGACCTGACTCACAGTGTTCAACCCTCACAAAACCAACATAACTCAATACAGGCTTTCAACACCCCGTGTGTTCAGATACTGACAACTGTGCCATTTTACATCAGGATTTTACACTAGACTAAAACTATCAAATTAGTTTCACTTAAACCAAATCCGAGTCTAGGAAAAAGGCTCCTAGGGGTCAAACTTTCACTTTTGCACGCAAAGATACAAGCTTCCTTGGTAGAGAACAGTGGTTCTCAAATTATAGTCTATGGACAATTTCTGATCAGCAGAGACTTTCTTGCGTTCCCCACAATAACATGCTTTAAAAGAGAGAGAGTGAGAGAGAGAGAAATGGAGTGGTAATGGGAAGGTGGTCCATGAGAGGATTTATAAAAGCCTGGTTTGTCCCCTTTGTTTACTCCCTCACTTTGTCTTCCATACACAGTTGGGTACTACTTTTTTAAACCTATTTACAGTAATATTGTGGACAATATGAAATAAGCAAGGTAACTGATACTTTACATAACCAGTGCTGGATCTTCATTCATTGGACTCTGATAGTGTCTAGTTTAATTTGATCCCTAGCCAAATGAAGGACCTTTCAGTGAAGTTGCAGGTCCTGAAGTATCTTAGATTTCTGTTAGCACCTTTTTGGAATGAATGAACTTGGCAGAGGCGTAGGCATCTTTATCTGTAAATTACAGAATGAAATAGCTGAGCAAGAGGAGTATGTTCAACAGTCTACTGAAATAATAGTTTCAAAGAAACATTTAAACTTTTGCCAGTTTATGTCATTCATCTCTTGAAGTAAGTCATGGGAAACAGACTGGGTGGCAAATAGCCATCTGTACTTTTTGGATGGTTTGTAAGTTTTGGGCAAGGTGAAATGATACTTTTAATCGAGAAGAGGATCTTCAGACCCCCCCAGCCATAGCCTCCAAAGCCTTGCCCACACTAACCTTTTTTTCCTAAAAGAATTTTCCACGATTGCTACTATTGTCTCAGCTTCACTGGTGAGATCACTAGTGTAGTGGGGAAAAAATAAGCTCTGGCTGGTGGCAGCATTTTAACCCCCAGTAACCAACATTGTAGTTAAAATGCCAGAAAAAAATCCCCAAGTAACAGAACTCAGGGAACTTAAAGCCATCTTTCGCCAACTGTACTCAACATGAGCTCACTAAGGACTTGGCCCACATGTCAATACGCAAGCCTCTGGCAAGCATGACTTGACAATTCTACAGGACATATACTGTCACTCATTTTATTTTTAAAATTTGAAACTTGAGGCTGAATAAAGTGAAACAGCTCTCTGGCCTGATCAATTAGACTTAAGTCTATGCTGACATGATGAGTCTACTTACATTTTACTCACCATTTTTAACTATGGAAAAGGAGAATAAGGAGAATAAGATCTCATTTCTGTTATGGGAAGATTTTATTTGATAAACTATGCAATTGGATAGTTTATTTTGAGCTTTAGAAATATTTCAGGGTTAGCTTCCTTTGACTGACCCACACTGGCTTAATCAAATCACACGGTTTTCACTTCATTTGAATTTCATAAGATTCTTTCCAATTCTCACACCGTAGTCACATCCTCTACAAAAACACCTTGCAGGATATCACAATCCTTTGAATTTAAATAATTTAAAAAATTGGGTGTGTCATGACAGCATGATGGAACACTATTATCACACATCAAGTGATCATCTTGTTTCTTCCTTAAACTGGACAAGATTTGCAATGATAGCAACTCTAGTAACAAAGTTCATTATAATGAATGGCCTGATAACAGAACCTTGTATATGTGTATTGGAAAGAGGTCAAAAGTATCCTGGACATTTTATTTTGTCCTCTTCATTCATTTGAAGCGTGCTGGCTTTTCTCATTTGGACACATGTTTAAGAGAAACAAAGCCTCAAGGTTTTATTGACTAAATGGCTCAGGTGGTTGATAAGAAGTTGTATAGCCTTTCGCCTCTAGATTATCAGTTTGAATCCAATGCGCATTGCTACAAACCAAAAGTTGCTGGCATCTGATGGCTCTGTGGTGATCACTGTAAAATTAGTTTGGTGGTCCAATGGTACTATTTGGCAACCTAGATTACAGTCTCAGCAAACAGAGGCAGAAATAGAGCTACTTTTAACCTCTATACTCTAAGGATTTTTCAGGTTATATGATCAGAATAAAGAGGAGTATGAAATCTTATTTGGCAATATTACCCATTGCCACTAGCATTTATGGTGATGTTGACAGAACCCAAAGAGACAAATTTTCTGAGGTCAAGGTTTACTGGCATCTTTAGCACTGTTAAGATCCTGAAAGCCTCTCAAAATCTTGAAATTTATGTCCAAATAAGGGAGCTATTCATAGGTACTGGAATTAGGGGTGCTGCCACTAATTCCATGGTTTGAAGTGGTTTTCATCATATACAGGATTTACAGTTTTGTTAAATGGCTCTCAGCACCTCCACTATACAAATTGTTCCAGCACCCCTGGAGCTGCTCCCCCCCTCACCACCGAAGCTAAATCTTCTCTCAAGATGATCAGAGAGGATGGGATAGAGAAGTGACTCTCATGTAACACCAGATAATAAAAAGTCCATCTCCATGCTCATTTCCATCTGTATACCTGCTCCTAAACCCAAACTACAACACAGTTTTAGGAAAAGAGATAACATCACTGAACTTCCATTTCAAGGGGCTTCTGTTTGCCACGCTGTGACAAAAAATAATTATCCTGAGCAATAATGTTGCCCATAAGCTACACCCCAACATTAAAACTTACATTCAAATTCACATTTAAACTAGACCATTATGGGACATAACCAGAAAGACAGACAACTGACTCCTCTGGTCTGTTTGTTGTAATCCCCTCTTCTCATTTTATATTTCAAATTGTAACCTCTTTGGTCTCGTTACACTGACCTCACACTTGGTAAGGCAACTCCCATCTTTTCATGTATTTATACCTGCTTCTGTGTTTTCCACTCCATGCAGCTGATGAAGTGGGTTCTAGCCCACGAAAGCTTATGCCCAAATAAATTTGTTCGTCTCTAAGGTGCCACAAGGACTCCTCATGGTTTTTGCTTCTTGGAGCAGGGACTGTCTTTTTGTTACATGTGTGAATAATGGTGTCCTGATCCTTGACTGGGACCTCTAGACACTATACTCTAATTCTTGCTCTGCATGTGAGTAAAATGAGTTTAGAACATATGCTGGACACATCATATGGATTAATACTGGATGGTTATGGTCAATTACAATTTTTAATGTCACTGTTACATGCGGGCTTTGGAAGCCTATTTATACTGAACTCTGATATTGTGGAACTGGAATTATTCTGGGGAAGTTCTCTCACCTGTGTTATACAGAAGATCAGACTAGCACTAGATGATCACAGTAGTCCCTCTAGCTTTGGAATCTATGAATCTGTGTTTATAGTGAAGTGGAAATTCAAAGTTGTTTTAATCCATTTCAGTGAACTTTCACTCTTTGCTTTTTAGGGGCAAATCCAGCCTCCTCCTCCAGGTAGAGCCCCCCTTTTAGAGCAAAACCAAATGGGTAGCGGGAGAGAGCATACAAGGTATAGGTGAGCCAGAGGAAGGCAAAAGTGGGTTTGGAGGATCTGTCGCTACATAGATTCCTCCTATCCAATAAGGCTCAGTGGCGACTACTTCTACTTGGGTTGGAGTACCCTTCATGGAGTGGCTCCATATGCTAGAGGTGGGAAGGAGCCAAGTTCCTACATAAACATGTAGGATGTCAATTATAAAAGTTTGTCATTCATCTTTAATACAGCTGTACTATCTGCATACACAGCACAGTTCTATTTCACTCCAATGAATAGATCATCATCTTTAGAAGCTACAATATTGCATATTTATAAACATACAGATACCAGTAAAAAATAAATCTGATTAGCGTACTTGTAACAGCGATGATAAAAGTTGTAAATGAAAATAGCTAAAAGAAAATTAATATTTTCTTACAGGAGGAAAAATAATTCTGTCTTAATGCTGTTTCATAAAGTTTTGCATAAAGTTTAAGTAAATTCGAATGAAGTAACGCTGTGACAATCCCAGTTAGTAAGAACTTTGCAACAACAAAACACAGTACTCAACTGAGGAGGCTACCATAAGGCACAAATAAATGCCTGATCCTCTAAAGAGAACTATGTGGATGGATGAAAGCCCCATTCAGTGGGGCTCTGTGTAAGTACAGGGGTCTGACTGAGCAGTTCTCTTTGCAGTTCCCCAAAGAATTTATTATATCAGTTAGACTCTTCTGCTATAGCACATCTTCAAATTTGGGGGTGGGGAAGATCTTTAGGAATCCTTTAATTAATCTGACAAAAGTAATAGATTCCATAGAATACCACGAAATAAACTCTGTGTGGGCCTTTCGAATGAGATTGTTAAAAGCAAGCCGTCTGCTTTGTGTGAACGTTTAAGATCTCATGGGCCTTCATGTTATAACAGGAGTTTTTCCTAACGCACTAGGATATACTTTCTCCTCCTTTACTGTGATGCAAAGTGATCTCCTGGTATTAAAAAGTGCTATAGAGATGCCAGATATTATATCCTGTATTTCAGATGCATTTTAAAGGCAAAGTAACATCTTGATGAAGTTGAGTATTTATTTGACTCATCAAACCACCAAACAACTCAAAAATTATTTCAGTAGTTCCAATAATTTAATGTTCTTTTTAAAAGCTTTGCGCTTTTTTTCCCTCCAAAAATTTGGAGGACTCAAATGCGGGCATCAGCACCATCATGAAATTAAAGTCTCTCTTTAAGTGTAGTTTTTAATGTAAGATCGATCAAAGATAAGTCATTCTGCCAAACTGCTCAGGTACAATTGTGCCAACACACATGTAGAGACTTGGAATTGGATTCTCCAGCCCACTACAGCTGCTTTACAGCTTCAGGCAACCAGAGGCGCTGACTTTGTCAATTTGGAGGGGGGTACTCCCCCCTCCATCCTTTCCCCCAAGGCCCTGCCCCCACCCCACCCTGCTTCTTCCTGCCCCTGCTCCACCCCTGCTCTGCCTCTTCCCACCCACCTCCTCCCATGCATGCACCCTGCCTTGCTCCACACCACTGAACAGCTGATCGTGGCGGGTGGGAGGTGCTGATCGGTGGGGCTGACGGTGGGCGGGAGGTGCTGGGGGAAGGGGAAGGAGCTGATTTGCGGGGTGCTCCAGCCCCAGAACACCCATGGAGTTGGCACCTGGGCAGGCAGCTCAAAGTTGCACAGGGGAACTCTACGGCTACAAAGTTGGCCGAGGCAATAGAATCAGCTCCTGTGCTAGTCTCCCCCTCACCTCAGGTGTAGAAGGAGATAAAGTGGTGTTCCAGGGCAGAAGAGCATTCAGCAATACCATGTCTGATCTCCCACTGGCTTATAGTCACTGAAAGACTTCACAGCAGAGGTATAAGATAGAGTTTCTCAACAGACCTAACTTATACCAGGCTGGGGCGGGGGCGTGTGCAGGATTGGGAGCTGCAAATCAACTGCTGACAGCCCCTCTGCAGAGTTCAGAATCCAGCTCACCCTATTTAATTTAAAAGAAAAGAATTCTTAGTTTAAGGTCAATAATTTAGAAGTTATAGGTGGAGGATTTTACAGACACTGCCAAAGAGGAAACTTCCAACTAAGAAACTTGTTCTGACACAAATACAGTTGTTTAGAAATGATGTGGTAGGCCGTGGGGTGGGGGTGGGGGGCGCACAGAGCTTCTGAAAACAACAGCATTTTATGACTGAACAAAACACTTCATGAATTTCCTAAACACAATTTGGGTGAATCCATGATTGATAATTCACCATGAGAATTGAGAGACTCATCAATAGGTATTAAGATCTGAGGTTCACTGTGGTATAATCTTTGGTGTAAGGTGTATTGGGTAATGATAACTTCACTTGCTCCATACATAATAGGGCCCTTAGAAACTCCAATTGTGGTAAAAAAAACCAAACTTTTCAACCCTAATTATTGCAGCAGGTGGTGGTGATTAATGCTGATCTCTAGACTAGTCTATCGAAGTGCAGGGCATGTCCCTCCTCCTGGGGTACATTAGTGTACAAAGAATTAGTTGAAGGGGGTGGGAAAATGTCTAATTGAAAATGGTTAAGCCTTTAACAGCTTATGTAAGAAGTGAGGAGTGGGAGCACAATTGCTTTCATTTCTCTGAAGTGGCTCAGCTTTCAGAAGTCAGGGAAAACTGCTCTAGATTCAAAAAAACAGTTCCAGTGGGTCAGCCACCCTTTAAGGTTCCGAAACACAAAACAGCATGACAATAGTCACCAGCCACTCCAGGAATGCAAGTGAAATAAAGAGAGACACAAAAATTCCAGACTGACAATATTGTCGGAGATATCTGCTCAGAAATTTTGACCGTGTTTGTAGGAGACTCTGAGATTTATAGTACATAACTAAACTTCCTTGATTCCAGCAAAATCATCATAATCTTTGAGATTCTAAGGTTCAACAGAGGACTCCTGAACAGTAAAAGATATCTACTATCCTCAAATAAAGTCAGTGTTAGTTGCCTAAAAAGAGCAATCCGTACAGTGGTTGGCATTTTAAAAGTCATTATTTGCCATTAGTTATCTACCATATGAAATATCACAACCCCCCTTTCTTTACTATAAGAAATAACTATGGCATCTGCTGGCAAATACCGACTATTAAAAAAAATGGCATGCATTGAAGTTTACATGATGTGTGCTAGATTGGCATGAAAGAAGCTTATATGGAGAACAAAGCCCTCCACTCGCCTTTTGAAAAAAGGTAAAACAAAAACAAAGAAAAAACAAGATACAAAGTATATGGAGGAAGATACAAGCTTCTAAGACTCAGTTTTGGTCAGCTGACCCAGGCCCAAGCTGGAAGCACTGTGGGTAATATTAAAGGAGCTAGGGTGGGCATATCCAACGTTAGAATACAAGGCCATGTTATTTACTGTACTGAGCCTTAACCTCATTAAACCATACTTGGGAAACAGCTATTTGTAGGGTTGCTAGATCTCCCTCTGCACCAGCAGCTTATTGGAAATTTTAAAGGGAACGTTTTCAAATATAGCAATTTCCAGTACACTTAATTCATTGTCTGAAGACATGTATTCTGACCTCCAGGCCAGGCTGAACATTTCGCTGCTAGAATACTGTACATTGAAGGAACTACTTGTGCTCCTAGACACAAAATTTAAAGGGTTGAAATGCTTTCCCAGAATACACATTGAAACTTTGAGAACTCATCTTTCCACATAAAATTGTTCTGTGACCAGAAAGGAGAACCTCATTAATACACCAAAGCACAAATTAAAAAGTGGTCTATGTTCAGGTAGGTTCCCTGTCAATCTTCGGGAAGGAATAATTGACAGAAGAATTCTAATTAAAATAAACTACTCTCTGCTTGTAGTCGCTTGATACATTCCTTTTGAGTTACACCAACCTAGGTTTCCTTAGACATACTTACACTAACATTTGAATTTGGGCCCTGATCTCTGAAATACTTCATGTTGTTTCTTTAAAAACAGCAGGATTCTAGCCAAACATAGCAAAGACGAGCAGCAAAGTAGAATTATGTATTGTAGGAACTTGAGAGGAATAGGAGAATGGACAAACTGCAGTGGGTATACTTGAGGCAAAGGGATAAAACAACAAGGGAAAACAAAGAGCCTGCAGGGGGAGGGGAAAACCACTTATTTTAAGAAATGTGCATACACCAAACCTCCCCCCCACAACCCTCCCCCCAACTTTATTTTGCATGACAGCCTCAGTTTTATATAAAGCCCAACGAGGCTTGAACCTGGTTCCTGGATGACTGATCAGTACTCTAGCAACCAGAGAGGATTTTTCAGTCAAATATGAAATTTTTAAAAATATTAAAAAGGTGCAGTGCGAATCCATTAGCCCAGCTGTGATGAACATGTAAGTCTGCATTTAGTACTATATGAATCTAGTGCGGACCATAACAAAAATAAAGCTGTTTGTTTTTTTCAAAAAAGTTTATTGTGCATGTGCAGTAACAGATTTTAAAGTGTGAAACCTGACAGTCCTGTCTTTGCAAAACTTGACGCACACTAAATGCACACCACTTTAAAATCAGTTTTCAACATAAATTACTTGAAAGCTGGTTTGGAGCCCATGGACTCCGGGGAGCTGAAGAGTTTGTTAGGTACTGTTGCACTGTCCTTTACTGCTGATTATACTAATCTGCTTTGAGAAGCACTTTGAGATGTGCTGATGAAAATGCGCTATATAAAACAGCTAGGTATTATTATTAAAGAACATTAGATGGAGGTTTTAGAGGCATCAGACCTTGGCTAAATCAGACAACCGGAAATTAGGAGATGAATTTATCTTCTATGTATTCATAAAAAGTCAAAACCAACACCAAATTAACCTTGAGATTATCCTGGATAGATAAAAGATAGTGAAGCAGTTATTTTGTAGCAGAAGTGAAAGGCTCTTAAGCCTGCAAGCCATATCTTAAGCCTTTTGCTCTTTAATTTATATGCCCTTCTGTTGGACTTCTTTCTAGTAGCCATGAGGAATACAGACATCTAAAATGTAAGTTCAAGCCTTTCTTCTGCTCCATAGGAACCAGACCATGATACAGAATCTAGTTAGGTACTTAGTTTATTGAGTTGGAGTTATGTAAGGGAAGATTTGTCTGGAAGCAGAGGCAACTATAATTATATAAATCTTTTCTCTTTTGTATTTCATTAAAACTTTTGCCCTTAGAGGTATCAGATGGTAAACAAATAAGTCTTAACTTAATGTTTATATTTCAGAGTAACAGCCGTGTTAGTCTGTATTCTCAAAAAGAAAAGGAGTACTTGTGGCACCTTAGAGACTCACCAATTTATTTGAGCATAAGCTTTCGTGAGCTACAGCTCACTTCATCGGCTGCATACTGTGGAAAATACAGAAGATGTTTATATACATACAAACCATGAAAAAATGGGTGTTTACCACTACAAAAGGTCTTCTCTCCCCCTACCCCACTCTCCTGCTGGTAACAGCTTATCTAAAGTGATCACTCTCCTTACAGTGTGTATGATAACCTGGATTTGTGCTGGAAATGGCCCACCTTGATTATCATACACATTGTAAGGAGAGCGATCACTTTAGATAAGCTATTACCAGCAGGAGAGTGGGGTAGGGGGAGAGAAGACCTTTTGTAGTGGTAAACACCCATTTTTTCATGGTTTGTATGTATATAAACATCTTCTGTATTTTCCACAGTATGCAGCCGATGAAGTGAGCTGTAGCTCACGAAAGCTTATGCTCAAATAAATCGGTGAGTCTCTAAGGTGCCACAAGTACTCCTTTTCTTTTTGAGAATGTTTATATTGTTCCTTCATTTCATCAGTGCGTTTCTTTTCTCCTAGCGTATTAAATTTGTTATTTAAATTTAACAATTTAAGGCTGCTCAGGTATATTTTGGACAGCTCTAACTTGGAGAGGCAGAGGAAAGCAGGTAGCATGTGAATGAGAGTAAAAGATTCTTACCTGCAAGAAAGATTGCAATAATCTTGCTACAAACAGTCAAGTTTCAAACCTTTTAGAGTTTCCCCACCAAAGTGAAGGGTGAATATGACCCCTCACGGATTGACAAAAGTCACCAATTCATGGTCATCTTTTTGATGAGTACAAATGTTGAGTACCTCATTTCTGAAGACAATTTAAAGCATTTTTATAAGTATTATCATATTCAGCTAGGTCTCTGAAGAGGCAGAGTATTCTGGTTATGAAATACTTTCACATATGAACTTCTCTCGCTAATTGAGACACAAGTATAGTTACTGCAATTTGATGAGTTAGGTTTGGTTAGAGATATGGTTAAATAGGCGATGTGTGACCTGAGAGAGCAGAACCCTTATTTTTCATAAAAGGCACGTTTCTTACAGAAGAGTCGTGACTACCTTAAGTATTGTTGTGGCTATCTGGATCAACATCTTTATCATAATTATTCCTAATAGCTGCAAATTTTTTTTTTATCAGTTTAATCTTTTTGGTTGAAGAAAAGCTTTCAATAGGCCTTTCAGAAGTTACCTTTGACCAAATACACATTTGTGGTTTCAGATCCAAGTAAAATGACATTCGTTGTTTCAGAAAATACATAGAAGTAAATTCTTCATCTCTCTTCCCACTGGTGACTCAAGAACTGTCATTTCCACAAAGAAACTGTGTATTTCTTGTTAAAAATGCTTCATGATAGTCTGCTTGATCATTCTGGAATACACTTTGCTCGAATTCACAACATTTATTTGGTGTCCATTTTCTGTGACAAGATTTAAATATTTTAAGGTGTTTAGAGACATGTTTGACAGGAAAGATCTTTGTGACAAAAGTTGGAATTCCAACTTTTGTATTTGTATCTATCCCAAATACAAGATAGATATTTGCTGAATGAAACATGGCAGTGTGGAATCCCTAATCCTACAATGAAGAAGATCTATCATGCAGTTTAAATCTACTCTTTGCAGTGCTCTAGTGTTCAAGCAATGACAAAAAACGCTGAAAGATGGAAGTGTGTGTAAGAACACCACACGATGACATAACTATCTTTCATAGAAGGCTTTCCCTACAACTCATCCCCTAAAGATTTCTTCATTGGAAGGAAGATAAGGGTCACAGTCTTAAAACTCATGATACTGTAAACTGTGTACGTATTCTCACAGCATTTCATACCAAACTATCTCACAGAAGAACACCAGAGGCATCACACATGGACGAACACAAAACAATCATATAATGTTACAACTCAAATAAAAACATACTTCTCCCAATGACATTTACAAGAAAAAACTATGATAAATATTAATCAAACAGCAGGAATCTTATCACTAACCTACAATCTCAGCAAAATTTGAATGGGATAGAGCTCTTTCACCAGTGCCTCAAAAGGACAAGAAACTCATCACTCAATATGCGAGAGTGGCATTTGAATAGGAATAATGAGTGTCAAATATTTGTATTCTTGAGACATGCCGGGGCAACCCTAATGGCTATGCTTAAAAACAACTCTCTTAACCAGTAGAGAACTTGGAATTTGATTCCTTATTTTTAAGTACCAAAGGACACAATCCAGGTTTATGGAACCATAAATAGTATTTATCATCAAATAAATATATATATTTTTTTAAATACAGGGTATGAGAGATCTGGCTTTTGAATGGTTGAAGACTGTGGCTGTTCCTGATATTAGAAATAAAGTTCTTCCGCTAAGCAAGCTATCTCCAACTTTTAATTTTTATATAGAATTCTTATGGCTGTGATAAGCTGGAGAGGAAAATAGCATGTCAATGTAGATTGTATGAACATTCTTTTATGTAAACTACATAATGATTGTCTTGGTCTTTAAGAATGTGCTTGATAGACTGTTTTATATTAGTCAAACTAATAGTGACAAATGAGTATTCTAAGGATTTATGGCTTTTAGTTACAGTTATCACCAGTTCCAATGTTTGCTAAAATTAGCTCCAACCAATGCAGATTTCAGTTTTGTACATGATTTTTCAAGGTACCTAGCAATGTATGCTTTATGTCTACATTTATAACAGTATGATTAAGCCTCCTTCCCCGCACTTTTGGAGATTGATACTTACCTTTAGTTACATTAGCAAAGAAATCTGATATTCAGTGTAACACTTTCCAGTTTGAATGTCTTCATAGGCCTTAATATATAATCTAGAAATTCCTTATTACTTATTGGGATGGTCACAACTAGGAAAGTCTTTAGATGAAATTCAAAGATTTGAGTTAAATGAATTCAGTTAAGGTTGGCCAACATTTTTCTTTCAAATTAAGAACATAACATTGACAAACAATAGGAATGTAATTTTTTTTTTATTGATAGTAAACTCCTTAGCCTAAATTCTGGAAGCCAATGGAGGAGTGCCAGGGAGAAGGGGGAAAACAGGAAACTCTTCCCCTCCCCCTATGCACCTGTTCAGTGGGCAACCAGCATACTGGTCTTGAACTTCTTCTTGAACACAAAGGACAGGAGGACAGCACACAGACAGGTGCTCCATAGTAGTGAAGGACATGGTGGTTGAAGTGAAAGCCACATGTGGCCAGTCCGTCCCCGCACTTCACCCTCCCCCATCCACTAGTGGCTGCATGACAGCGCTGGCAGGGAGAACACATTACATTGTTTAATGGGTAAAGTAGTCACCACTTTGAGCACACCTCAAGGGATTCTTTTCTCTTCACAACAAAATAATGGAATCCATTAGAGTTCTTCCAATACACACAGAACTTATCTTTAATGAAAAAGTTACCGGTCACTTATGGACCGTTTAATTTTATAAAAAAGGCAATAAGTGTCCTCAAAACTTTTAAAAGAACCTAGCTCTCTTTAGGTTACTACTTAGAGAAACTATAACAATAATACTGTTTTATAAAAGATTAAATTTAATCATTTCACTCAAAACTGGTTTTTTTAAGACCATGCAAAAGAAGCTAACTATGACAATATAAAGGGAAAATATACATCTGGATTCCAGTACAAATTATCTCCATATGCCCCAAGACAGGAAATGCAGTTATTTCAACTCTCAACTTTTCTTTTGTAACTCAGACAAACTTAGTAAGAATTCAACATAATCCACGAAATATAGTTTTACTATAATGCAGAAGTAAACCCACAAATATTCAGTCTTTTAGCAAAAGTGCAATTGTAATATAAAATAAAGAAGCAAACTGATCTACTAATAAGATTTCTGCATACAACCTTTAATGAAAACCCATAGAAAAACATGGACTAGCAGCATGGTTTTTTTTTGGGTACAGCACTGGATTTACATGCAACATTTTCAAATGGTATTCAGTCTAGACAATAAAAGATCTAAGATATAACCAACATTTGAAATAAAATTCTATTTTTCACTAAGGCAATGAATCAAATTTTCTTATTAAAAACTTATTTGAATACAAAAATAGGAATTATTTGAATGAACAGGCAATATATATATATATCTATATATATCTATTAATAAATCTGTTTACTGTCAAAACATTATGTAGCACACTCACTTCTTTTTCCAAAATATAACACCATATATTTAAAGGTTCATTAAATTTAACTGGCGTACCACAAATTTTTTGCACTGAAATATATATATAAAATTTTGTATTACATGAAATGTGAGGTAAAAGCTTCAAGTCATGGTTGCTGAGAAAAACAATCTTAAGATGGTCAAAAACAAAGTCCTCACCTATTTAGTAAAGCCTTTGAAAGCTGAAGTTTATCACATAGTTTTACAAGGTATTGAGAACTGAAATATACTCTGCTAGGAAAACACTTTATAAAGTATCGAACAGTTACTAGGCAAACTCAAAGTAATAAGACAGGAGTTCACTGACCTATTTATTAAAAACTTATAATTTTAGATCTGCTTTCTAAGACTGAACAAACGAAGTGCTCTTTCTTAACTGTCTTTCTTCTCTCTGAATGACATTTTACGGTTAACATTTAAAAATAAAACTCAGACTGAGGATGTGGAAAAGAATTACACACACCCCCGACCCCCAAAAAAGACATCTGATGGTATTAAAAATCTTAGCCCTTTCTTGACCCTTTCAAGTTAAGGGAGAAGATAATTTGTGCATTTTACAAGGTCTCATTTTACTTTACACATGACCTCTGGTTCATTAGTATCTTCCTGAAAACTAGTTTGCATATACAGGATATACAGTGCCTAGACAGGGCTGAGAAGAAAAAAAAGACTGTAAAAAAGTGTATGATGCCAACGATTACTTGTGACATCATAGGCTACAAATCATTTTATTTTTTATCCTAGGTTTCAGTTAACAGAGCAAGGTTAATGCTATACTATATATTAACTATTGCAAAAGGGAGAGATTGAACTGCAAAACAGTATTACTGGATCATTCAATGCTAACTGCAGTTGTCACTTTGAACAGAGACAATAGGCAGATATTTAGTTGTATGTGTTTATCTTTCTTTGTAAGGGTCATATTGAATATTTGTGCAAATTAGCATATGCTGAAAAAAAATCTGATCTCCTTAAGATATTCTGACTACTTAGTATGCTTAGTAGCAGTTTTATTAACACTTTTCAACTAAGGCTGAATTGAAATGACTGAACCTAAATTCTGCTCCGTTACATTCATGGAATATGAATGGAGTTACAGCAATTTAGTGACAAGCAGAATTTGTCTCAATATTTATAATTATTAAAATAAAATAATTAAAAGTTAAAGTTTGCATAATAGCCAGAACTCTGTGGTGTGGTGATTTACATGGTGCTGTAAGTTAGTATTTGGGTGCAAAATGCTACTTGTTTCTGAGCAAAATAGTCTAAACTTATGAGCGGGGCCAGCTCTAGGCACCAGCAAAGCAAGCACGTGCTTGGGGCGGCACATTTCCAGGGGCGGCACAATTCCAGCCATCCTTTTTTTCCCCGGCCCCGTTCAGTCAACCAATGAGCCCCTGTGTGGGGTGGTGGGCTCAGTGCAGGGGTCCCGGCCCGGGGGCAGTCTCTGCCCTGGCCCCCTGCCACACTTGTCACAAGCGGTGAAGGAGCTGGAGTGGAGTGGAGCCCGGGATCAGGGCAGGACACTCGGCCAGTAAGGGACCTGCTGCCCCGGGCGGCTCGGTGCTGGGCGGGTGCCCCTGGTCCGCCCCCCTCCCCACAGCTGACCCAGCCCCCAGCCACTCACGCCGTTACTGTCCCCTCTGCGGGGGTGGGGCCGGGTCTGAGATCGGGCTGGGGGCCCACGGGCGAGATGTACAGCCCCGAGCACCTCACTCCAAACTCTGCTATAGAATTACGCATTCTTTTAACATTACCAGTATCAGTGGCTTCTGGTGAGCACAATTTCTCAAAACTGAAATTACTAAAAAATTATTTGAAGTCCACCATGTCTCAAAATCGTTTGTCAGGACTCGCATTAATTTCAATTGAAAGTACCACTGCAAAAAATTTAGATTTCACTGAGTTATTAAAAGACTACACAAGTACAGAAACCAGAAAAATTCAGTTCATATAATTTTTTAATTTATGAGAAACTGGGCGCGCCAGAAGACTAACGTTTTTCATTACAGTGTATAGTGAACCCAAATTGTTTGTAATTGTGATTTTGTTAAAATTAAAGAGTACAGTAGTAGGAAATTGTTTTATTTCACTAACTACAAATTCTCGGTTTTCACTTTTTAAAATTTTAAACAGACAAACAAACCAACCATTGCAAAGTGCAAACGTGTAAAAGCCAAAAAAAAAAAGGGGGTGGGGGTGGGGGTGGGGGGAGGCCAAAAATGTTTTTCCTTGGGGCAGCAAAAACCCTAAAGCCAGCCCTGCGTATGATACTGACATACTGTGCAAATTAAAAGCAACTCCACTAACAGGAAAAGAGAGGAGAGTGTATGTTGTCAAAGGGAGTATAGCTGGCCAAAGAGAGGGTGCATCATGAGAAAACTATAAATCAAACCTGTTCTGTAGATGTGCTAGCGGACTAGAAGGGACTAATAGGAAAGGTGCAAACTAAAATACCACCCCCTATACCTCTGATCATCTGTTCTCATCAACACCCACATCCTCTACGTCAAGTCCACATAACACTGCCACTAAAATCCCCTTCTTTGACTGTTATTCTTACATCACCCTCTTTGAATCGTTCTACTGTCTCTCCTTCTGCTACTGGATCAAGTTCAAGCTTCCTGTAACCACCTGTAAAGTCTTTCATTCCCTCTCCTTATGTACCCGTCCTTGTCTCATCTGCATGGCCCTCCTGCCTCCTCAGCTCTGTCCATTAAGTTAGCTCTGTCTGCCAATTTGTCAGCTTCTTCCACATTGCTCCCATGCCTTCTCCCATGAGCTGCATTTTCTGAGCTCAAGGCAACCACACTCCCTGCATTCACCTCTTTCCCGAAGACCCACTTCTACTGTGCCATCAGTGGGAAAACTAGTTGACTTATACTGTCAAGACTGAGGAGTAATTGGGAGTAACAGATATACCCTATTGGCTGGAAAAAATAAATTTATTAAGCTAACCTTATTTTACCAAAATATGGCCCATCACTACTTTTACCCTGCTATTAATTTGTTGTATCCTTTCTCCCTACCCTCTGTTTGTGAACTCCTTGGAGAAAAGACCATGGATGCTTTTCTGTTTGGAAAGTACCTAGCAAATCGTGGACACTATCAGTAATAAAATAATAAACACTAAACATTTTAAAAATCCAGCACTACACATGAGAGCCTTTACATGCTCTCCAATGGTCTTCACAACCAAAAACATTGCCAAGATATCAACTTTGTCACTACGCATTCACCAGGGAGACACCCGACAACTGCAGAGTAGTAATTTCAGAAATGCACTACTGTGACAACGAAAGGGGATATTCACTTTGTTCTTTACAGCGGTGCTGTTGTCAATAACCATCACTGGTTATCTGTACATCTGGAGGGGCGGGGTGGAAGTATCAGAATGATATATCAAGGTAGATCAAATTTGCCAAGTACTGCGAAATGCTGTCAAGATATAGCGGGCACTACAGAGTGTAATTCCTGTCTATAGTTCAGTTCTTGTGAAAATCCCAGATAATCTACAATGTTTAGTGTGTATTTTACACAAACAGTTTTCCTATAGGCATCTGCAAGTTGAATTGTACAGCAAAACTGAACTGTCAAATCTATACTGCGTACCCTACCAACCAACGCAAACTGCATCTAACTCGTCCATTCAACATTGTAGAATCCCATCTCAGATTTGCACTTTTGACCACGACCACTTGCCTATGTAAGCTCATTTTACGTCTATTTTGTACGTGCACTACATAATTTGGCCCATTGAGACTTCATTAAATCGAGCACCAAACCATTATACAAAAATCAAGGCAACTGACTTTCAAAACTTAGTTCTGTCATAGGCTGAAAAAAAAAAACAAAACAAAACAAAACAGATTTTACTTAATTGAGCTATTCCTGAAAAGAGGCAACTTTTTATCTATCAGAAAACATACAGGATTCCAGTACAGCAAAGACTGAGCTCTCATAATCCTCAATAAAAAGTAACTTTCATATGAAACATTTTCCACAAATAAAACTCTTTGAAGAATAATATTTCTCTTAATGTTAAATACCGCTATATAAATATCCACAATTGAATTTTTCAGTAAAGTTAGAAAAATGGCTTGTTGTAATCTGTATTGAACTACAGTATAAACTAGTTAACCCAGAATAATTTAACTTCACAAGGTTACCTTCTTTGGCTTTTCTTCTGAAAAAACATGAATGGCTCACTGGCTAACTTGTGAGTACCCATTAGCAAAAGAAACACTGGCCTTGTGAAAATTAACTTCATGAATAAGTGACACTCTAAAATACAGATTTCAGAGTAGCAGCCGTGTTAGTCTGTATTCGCAAAAAGAAAAGGAGGACTTGTGGCACCTTAGAGACTAACCAATTTATTTGAGCATAAGCTTTTGTGAAGTGAGCTGTAGCTCACAAAAGCTTATGCTCAAATAAATTGGTTAGTTTCTAAAATACAGAGTAAATACTGGAAGACAAATCCTAGCTAGTAAAGTTAAACATAGTATAATAGAATATTAAATAGAAAACTCAAAATACATATATGAAATAGACAGAAAAGAGAAATGCAGAAAAAGTTTGGAACATTGTAGTTTCAAAAAAATAATGGCACATATGGTTCATTTTAAAAACATCCAAAGTAATTTTTTCCATGCATACTCAGTGAAGGTGGAAGTCCATTTACTATACTGGTGTAGGAGAAATGCCTATTAATTATGTAAGGGGCAGTTCTTGCAATGATCATAATTTGTTTT
The DNA here is from genome assembly GCF_015237465.2 of Chelonia mydas. NCBI lineage: Eukaryota > Metazoa > Chordata > Testudines > Cheloniidae > Chelonia > Chelonia mydas. The sequence goes on along the minus strand of NC_051245.2, from coordinate 43,694,514 downwards.
TTTGTTTTTTTTTTTTTTAAAAAAAACACTGTTGACTTAGCCCTTCCCTTTTCATACAAAATATTTATAGAAAATTTAAACATGCGAATGTAACAAGCTTAAATAAACCGATTCACCAGAACCCTGTCTTCAGGATTTCAGAGAAGTGCAATTGAGTAGATGCTCATTAGTAGCAACTAGGGCTGTCAAGCAATTAAAAAATTAATCACGATTAATACGTGATTTAAAAAATTAATCATCGTGATTAATCGTGCTGTTAAATAATAGACTACCATTTATAAAAATATTTTGGATATTTTCCACATTTTCAAATATATTGATTTCAGTTACAACACAGAATACACAGTGTACAGTGCTCACTTTATATTTAATTTTTATTATAAATATTTGCACTATAAAAATAAAAATAGTATTTTGCAATTCACTTAATACAAGTACTGTAGTGCAATCTCTTTTTCATGAAAGTTGAGTTACAAATGTAGAATTATGTACAAGAGTCCACTCAGTTCTACTTCTTGTTCAGCCAATCAAATGACCAGGGATGAGTATAAAAATATTGCTCGGGCATGCAGGAGTGAAATCAGGAAGGCCAAATCACACCTGGAGTTCAGCTAGCAAGAGATGTTAAGAGTAACAAGAAGGGTTTCTTCAGGTATGTTAGCAACAAGAAGAAAGTCAAGGAAAGTGCGGGCCCCTTACTGAATGAGGGAGGCAACCTAGTGACAGAGGATGTGGAAAAAGCTAATGTACTCAATGCTCTTTTTTGCCTGTCTTCACAAACAAGGTCAGCTCCCAGACTACTGCACTGGGCAGCACAGCACGAGGAGGAGGTGACCAGCCCTCTGTGGAGAAAGAAGTGGTTTGGGACTATTTAGAAAAGCTGGACGTGCACAAGTCCATGGGGCCGGATGCGTTGCATCCAAGAGTGCCAAAGGAGTTGGCAGATGTGATTGCAGAGCCACTGGCCGTTATCTTTGAAAACTCATGGCGATCGGGCGAAGTCCTGGACGACTGGAAAAAGGCTAATGTAGTGCCCATCTTTAAAAAAGGGAAGGAGGAGGATCCTGGGAACTACAGGCCAGTCAGCCTCACCTCAGTCCCTGGAAAAATCATGGAGCAGGTCCTCAAGGAATCAATTCTGAAGCACTTAGAGGAGAGGAAAGCGATCAGGAACAGTCAGCATGGATTCACCAAGGGCAAGTCATGCTTGACTAATCTAATTGCCTTCTATGAAAGCAGTGGACTTGTTGTTCCTTGACTTTAGCAAAGCTTTTCACACGGTCTCCCACGGTATTCTTGCCAGCAAGTTAAAGAAGTAGGGGCTGGATGAATGGACTATAAGGTGGATAGAAAGTTGGCTAGATTGTCGGGCTCAATGGGTAGTGATCAATGGCTCCATCTCTAGTTGGCAGCCGGTATCAAGTGGAGTGTCCCACGGATCGGTCCTGGGACCGGTTTTGTTCAATATCTTCATAAAGGATCTGGAGGATGGTGTGGATTGCACCCTCAGCAAGTTTGCAGACGACACTAAACTGGGAGTAGGGATAGGATACAGAGGGACCTAGACAAATTAGAGGATTGGGCCAAAAGAAATCTGATGAGGTTCAACAAGGACAAGTGCAGAGTCCTGCACCTAGGATGGAAGAATCCAATGCACCGCTACAGACTAGGGACCAAATGGCTCGGCAGCAGTTCTGCAGAAAAGGATCTAGGGGTTACAGTGGACGAGAAGCTGGATATGAGTCAACAGTGTGCCCTTGTTGCCAAGAAGGCCAATGGCATTTTGAGATGTCTAAGTAGGGGCATTGACAGCAGATCGAGGGACGTGATCTTTCCCCTCTATTCGACATTGGTGAGGCCTCATCTGGAGTACTGTGTCCAGTTTTGGGCCCCACGCTACAAGAAGGATGTGGAAAAATTGGAAAGAGTCCAGCGGAGGGCAACAAAAACGATTAGGGGACTGCAACACATGAATTATGAGGAGAGGCTGAGGGAACTGGGGATGTTTAGTCTGCGGAAGAGAAGAATGAGGGGGGATCTGATAGCTGCTTTCAACTACCTGAAACGGGGTTCCAAAGAGGATGGCTCTAGACTGTTCTCAGTGGTAGCAGATGACAGAACAAGGAGTAATGGTCTCAAGTTGCAGTGGGGGCGTTTTAGTTTGGATATTAGGAAAAACTTTTTCACTAGGAGGGTGGTAAAACACTGGAATGCGTTACCTAGGGAGGTGGTGGAATCTCTTTCCTTAGAAGTTTTTAAGGTCAGGCTTGACAAAGCCCTGGCTGGGATGATTTAGTTGGGGATTGGTCCTGCTTTGAGCAGGGGGTTGGACTAGATGACCTCCTGAGGTCCCTTCCAACCCTGATATTCTATGAATTGCTCAGACAAACAAGTTTGTTTACATTTGCAGGAGATAATGCTTCCGGCTTCTTGTTTACAATGTCATCTGAAAGTGAGAACAGGCATTCACATGGCACTGTAGTAGCTGGCCTTGCAAGATATTTACGTCCCAGATGCGCTAAAGATTCATGTGTCCCTTCATGCTTCAACCACCATTCCAGAGGACATGCGTCCATGCTGATGATGGGTTCTGCTCAATAACGATCCAAAGCAGCGCGGACCGATGCATGTTCATTTTCATCATCTGAGAGTCTCTCTCTCTCTCTCTCACTCTCAAAAAAGAATTTCCTCTATAGACATACTGGGACTACATGGGTGACAGTTCAAATATAAAAACGACAACACATGATGCCACCAGCAGAAGGTTGATTTTCTTTTTTGGTGGTTCGGGTTCTGTAGTTTCTGCATCGGAGTGTTGCTTTTTTAAGACTTCTGAAAGCACGCTCCACACCTCGTCCCTCTCAGATTTTGGAAGGCATTTCAGATTCTTAAGTCAAGGAAAGTGCGGGCCCCTTACTGAATGAGGGAGGCAACCTAGTGACAGAGGATGTGGAAAAAGCTAATGTACTCAATGCTCAGTACTTCTACTTGGGTCGAGAGCTGTAGCTAGCTTTAGAAATCTCACATTGATACCTTCTTTGCGTTTTGTCAGATATGCAGTGAAAGTATTCTTAAAATGAACAACATGCTGAGTCATTATGCAAGACGACTATAACAGGAAATATATGGCAGAATACAGGGAAAACACAGAGCAGGAGACATACAATTCTGCCTCAAGGAGCTCAGTCACAAATTTAATTAACTCCTTGTTTTTGGAACAAGCATCATCATCAGTGTGGAAGCATGTCCTCTGGAACGGTGGCCAAAGCTTGAAGGGGCATACAAATGTTTAGCATATCTGGCATGTAAATACCTTGCAATGTCAGCTATAAAAGTGCCATTTGAACATCTGTTCTCACTTTCAGGTGACATTGTAAATAAGAAGCAGGAAGCACGATCTCCCATAAAAGTAAACAAACTTGTTTCTCTTAACAGTTGGCTGAACAAGGACTGAGTGAACTTGTAGGCTCTAAAATTTTACACTGTTTTGTTTTTGAGTGCAGCTATGTAACAAAAACAAAATCTACATTTGTAAGTTGCGCTTTCCATGATAAAGAGATTGCACTACTGTACTTGCATGAGGTGAATTGAAAAATACTATTTCTTTTGTTTGGCATTTTTACAGTGCAAATATTTGTAATAAAATATAAAGTGAGTACTGTACACTTTGTATTCTGTGTTGTAATTTAAATCAATATATTTGAAAAAGTAGAAAAACATCCAAAATATTTAATACATTTCAATTGGTATTCTTTTGTTTAACAGTGTGACTAAAACTGCAATTAATCGTGATTGATTTTTTTTAATCGCGATTAATTTTTGTCAGTTAATCGCGTGAGTTAACTGCGATTAATGGACAGCTCTAGTAGCAACACATCACTGTCCTTTTGCTATGTTGCTCCTAAGTGGCTGTTGCTATGTGGAGTGTTGACAATTCACAGTAGAAAAAGTGGTCCCAGGGGAAATGTTGCTCATAAGCAATGGTTGCTTTTAACAAGCTGTTGCTGCAAACAAGCATCTACTGTATTTTGAATATTCCTCTCTCAAAAACACTCTCTCTCTCTCTCAAAAAAAAGTCCATTTCCTCTACGGACATACTGGGACTACATTGGTGACAGTTCAAATATAAAGACGACAACACACACAATCACTCGTCAAAGAATTTAAGTGCAAAATGATGAGTATTTCAGAGTTCTAAAATTTGTGAGCGTTTCCAAGTGATGTTAACACATTCTTCATAAGGAAGACTGAATTCTTGAACAATTTAAAGTTCATGTCTCTGCTCATCCTAAATTCCCCGCACAAAATTTCAAAAGATTCTGTTGTCACCCAGTCTCCCAAAACAAAATCTTAGCAGTTTAAGGTTTTTAAACTCTTCTTAAACTGAATCAAATTAATAATTTAAGAGAAATTTAACATTTCAATCTTTGCTTGACTTATATATTTATCTAACTTTTCCCTGCTCTACTTATTCTGCTTGTAAAGAAAGAACGTCCCATTTATGATAATTTCTAATTAGATACATTTTAGCTCAGAACTTTCAACTTTAAATCAAAACATTGTTTAAATTTTCCTAAGGGGCACTGGAGCAAAACATGCTCAGTTCAATGAATTATAATTCATGCTGAAGCGCAAATGTAACTTTCTTCTATATTTTGGAAAAAAACATTAAGGAATATTTTAAATGGTCAGAGAGATGTTTAATTAGAAGGTTGCTTTAAATTTATAGCACTTCAGGATTACACAGACACATTCATCTTCCAACAACTTATCACCACAAGGCTGAGTCTAATGTTATCAGTCTTTTAAAATAATATGAAAGTGAACAAAAAAATGTAAGTTAATTGGAACAAGTTCTTTGAAGCAGTTAATTCTGCTGAGGTCTCAGGCATGTAAGTATTGCTTCCTGTTAAAGGGACACCTTGTATTCAGGAATAAAGTGCTTGTACTAAAATATTCACATTGTAAGAGAAATTCCAAAAAACCTCCTCAGTAGATTTTCTTATATAATTTTTCTGTGAAAGCAGACTGAATTGCAAACATGAAGCTGAGTCCTGTACTTTGCTTTTTAAAAAAGAATATTAGGCCTGGTCTACACTGGTGGGGGGAAATCAATCTAAGATACGCAACTTCAGCTGTGAGAATAGCGTAGCTGAAGTCGACGTATCTTAGATTGACTTAGAATCACTTACTTTGCGTCCTTGCAGCGCGGGATCAATACCCGCCACTCCCCCGTCGACTCCGCTTCCGCCTCTCGCCGTGGTGGAGTTCCGGAGTCAACGGCAGAGCGATCGGGGATCGATCTATCGCGTCTACACCAGACACGATAAATCAATCCCCGATAGATCGATCACTACCTGCCGATCCGGCAGGTAGCGTAGACGTGGCCTATGGTTCTTTAATTCATGACACTACCATTTTGGAGCCGTCTGAAGAAAAAAGGTCCCTTTAACAATGAAGTAAACATGTATTACTTAATTAGTATGTGTGAACTGAATCTGTACCTATGTGTAAATGGCAATGCATTCTGGGTTGGTTCAGCCCTTGGTTCCGAGTTTTGTGTCACTTCTGGAGTTGTTCTTTCATCATCTGTTCCATTAATGCTTTCTGGTGTTAAAGGAGATTGAATGTCCCCTCCTGCTGATTCCTTAAGTAAAAAAAAAAAAAAAAAAAATTACAATTATACACTAAACTTATGCCACAATGTGCATATAAACAAAGACAAAATTAACATTTTTAAGTGCATGGTTATTAATTTAAAAATGACATTAAGCTGAGGCACCCAAAATCATCGGTATACAAATTTGAAAAAAAAACAACCCACACCCAAACTATCATGTGATATGATTTAGAAACTTAATATGACTTATATGAAAAGACTGTACACATCAATATGTACAATATATCAATAAGTATGCAGTCTCCTGCTTATAGGGTGCCTGGACCTCTTTTCCTTCCCTTATCTTCTATCTACACATTGGTACAGACTTAGTGGTTGAAAATTCTTCACAACCATGACGACAACTCTTACCTTTCACTTTGTATTTTACCACAGTGTAACCACCTTGAAGAAGTATTAAAAGCTGTTTCTCATTTTACTTTAATAAAAAATGAAAGTGGAAGAGTCACTACTGGTACAATCACAGCTTCAGCTGCACACCAATTATAGTAAAATCTGTACAAGGGTCATCTGAAAACCTTGTTCAGCCAGGGTGACTTGGACCTAGCTAGTGCTGGCTGAGGCAGCTAGTTTATGGATTGACTCAGCCCATCGGTAGCAAGTATAAGAGGCCAGGGGAGACTAAGCCTCTCCAAGCAGCCTGCCTGCCAAGACCTTGGTCCCACTCACCCACTTCCCTCAAGGCTCTGCCTCTTCCTGTCCCCACTCCACTTGCAAAGGAGCCTTGCTGAGGGTGCAGAGGTGCGTGCAAATTGTGAGTGGCCAGCCGGTGAGGAGGTTCGGGGGGACACGAAGAGGTGCGAGCAGCAGGCAGGAGGGCTGGGGGAGAAGAGGCGTGTGAGCGGCTGGCCGGTGGGTGGGAGAGCCTGGGGGAGGGGACGAAGAGGCACAAGTAGTGAGGGGGGGAGGCCTTGAGGAGGGGGCTGAGCAGGGCTAGGGGTAGAGCATGGGTGGGCCTTCCAGGGAGGAGGCCAAGCATGGGCAGGCCCACGGTCCAGGTGCATGCAGCCTCCCCAAATGGAGAAGTCACACCGCCATGACTCAGCCCATCCCTTGAGCAGTCTCCATTAGTGTGGGTCTCTGGATCCCCGACTATATTTAAAGATGTCCACTACTGTACAGCACTGGTACAATCTCCATCACCCTACAAGACAACACAGGTACATTTGTGTTCTGCTGTCTCTGTCAAGCAACCAATATTTATTAAATCCTGGACATTAGACATATTTCACTGTAATTTTAATTTTAAAAGGAACATTGCTTAGCCTGAATCCTAAATCTGGAATTAGAGTTTTTCCACTCACTGTGTATCATTTCCCTGACATGAATAGGTTACAGGAAGCACCATGTTTTCCCATAACTAAACACATCCTGTGTCTCTAGCATTTCTTATACCTCTTAATTGAGGGTGTGGGGGGAAAGTGGTGTTGTATTGACCAAGCAAGGTACTAACAAGCTTCAACAGGACTTTATTTTCAAAGTGGAAACCTCTTTACCAAGATGCTGCTGCACCCTCTGTAGCTCTCTCCCAGCCTCTCAACTCCTCCCCCCTCCTTCCCATTTCCTGTCCTTTCAGACTCCCAGCAGCCAGTGCTCCAAATTCTAATAATTACAAGCAACATCTAAACACCACAGGTGGGGGACAAAAGCTATTGTTATGAAACCCCATGGGCTGGAGCGATGAAAAGGTTGCACTTGTAAGAGTAATGTTTATCCTCCCCATCCCCTCAATTACACTGACCTCAGTGGGAACTGAAGGCCACAGCACCTTGTCAAAGGTGCTCCTAACTTTAAAGGACGAGGCCATTATTGTGCACATTCTTCCCCACTTGTTTTTAAGGGAGTAAAACTATCTAAATTTACAAACATTAGCCCTTTTGAGCTGCCACTTCTGAATCTGACCCAGTTACTCCAAATCATTAAATCTGCAGGAAAAGTTGACGAGGGTATCGAGACAGAACCAGACCACAGAGTTCCAATTTCAGATGACAAATAAACCTTTGCTTTCTTTAACAGGACTGAAAGCGGAGGTTTCCTTTCCCTCCCCAGAGAACAGATATTGTGTAACCAGAAATATTCAAGTCAAAATTGTACATTACTTTCAACTTGGCCTTTACAAGAGAGTCAAAACATGGTTGACAAATGTTTAATAACTGTTCATATTTTGCTTTTGATTCATATATGCAGCGTTTACATCTTAAAGAGTTGCACAAGTGGCATGATACAAACTTACCTTTTAACAAAGGTTTCTGTAATTCTTGACTTATAGTTGTATTATGTTAAATGTTTTTGTTGTTTTTTTTTAAAATCACATAATACACAAGTAACCCCTCCCTCCTTCCTACTCCAATCCAGAATGAAGAATCTATTAGCTCAAATTATAGGGAGTACACGCTTCTTTCTTTCAATCTTGTTACCATTTCTGTGACCAAAACTACTTCTGTTTGTTTGCACTCTAGTGAAATTCAGAATTTAGTTTTATCTACAGTGAATGTTAAAGACAGAACAGTCCCATGTGAGAAAAAAACTAGTGTAAGAAAACAGCTGCCAGAAGGTTTGGGAGAAAAACATACAGGCATATATTATGCTAGTCTATGTAAAACAGACTGCCCAAATGTTGTCCTCTGATATATAAAGTAACTTCTGCTGAAATTAGATAAAAAGGCACAACTGAGGTCAGAACTTGTCCTAAACATGAAAAATTTTACTTCCGTTTAAATAACTTAAAGAAATGCATAAATTACATTTAGGACCATTTTGGGGGTAAAGCAAGTTAATCTATTTTAAGTACAATGGACTTCTGTTGACAAATACCTCATTTTAATTATTACATTAGGGTGACCAGACAGCAAGTGTGAAAAATCGGGATGGGGTGAAGGGTGATAGGAGTCTATATAAGAAAAAGACCAAAAAAACTGGACTGTCCTTGTAAAATTGGGATATCTGTTCACCCTATATTACATCCAAATCCATATCAATCTATGAGATGAAATCTATATCTTGAAAGGCTAGATCAGTTTCTAGTAGCCATTTTTCTGACAAGGTAGGTCAATCAAATTATAAATTAGTGCTCCCATATAATTAGAACTTCCAGTAGATATTAAATTCTTTATTGCAGCCAACCGGTATTCCAAAGGTGAGAAATTCTTTCCTGCCTTTGAAAACATCAAAGACTGTTTCTAATCTGATCCTTTTAAACAAATTCTTACCATCTTAATCAGTATAAAAGTCAAATTGCCACATATGGGACTAACTTTTAAGAATCACATCAATGTGTGTGATCCGTAAAAACAAATTCTACTGAACATAAAAGCAATAATTCTCTCTCAGCTGCCTGGGTAGTGAAGTGTGCCCACTAGGGGTTGGGAAGGAATTTTCCCCCAGATCAGATTGTCAAAGATCCTGGGAAGTTTTAAACTTCCTCTGCAGCATGGGGCCTGGGTCACTTGCTGGTTTGAACAACAGTAATTGGTGGATTCTTTTTAACTTGAAGTCTTTAAAATCAAGATTTGAGGACTTGTAGAAATGGCAGAAGTGCTAAGTGACTTTTTTGTTTCAGTTTTCACCAAAAAGGTTAGTACTGATTGGACAGCTAACATAGTAAATGCCAGTGAAAATGAGGTAGGATCAGAGGCTAAAATAGGGAAAGAACAAGTTAAACATTACTTAGAAAAGTTAGATGTCTTCAAGTCACCAGGGCCTGATGAAATACATCCTTGAATACTCAAGGAGCTGACTGAGGAGATATCTGAGCCATTAGTGATTATCTTTGAAAAGTCCTGGAAGACGGGAGAGATTCCAGTGGACTGGAAAACGTCAAATAGGGTGCCAATCTATAAAAAGGGAAATAAGGACAACCCAGGGAATTACAGACCAGTCAGCTGAACGTCAGTATCCAGAAATATAATGGAACAAATAATTAAGCAATCTATTTGCAAACACCTAGAAGATAATAAGGTGATAAGTAACTGTCGGCACGGATTTATCAAGAACAAATCATATCACACTAACTTAATAGCTTTCTTTGACAAAATAACAAGCCTTATGGATAGGGGTGGAAGTGGTAGATGTGGCATATCTTGACTTTAGTAAGACATTTGATACTGTCTTGCAGGACCTTCACATAAACAAACAAGGGAAATACAACCTAGATGGAGCTATTATAAGGTAGGTGCATAACTGGCTGGAAAAACTATTCCCAGAAAGTAGTTATCAGTGGTTCACAGTCAAGTTGGAAGGGCATATCAAGTGGGGTCCTACAGGGATCAGTTCTGGGTCCGGTTCTGTTTAATATCTTCATCAATGATTTAATTAATGGCATAGAGAGTACACTTACAAAGTTTGCGGATGATACCAAACTTGGAGGGGTTGCAAGTGCTTTGGAGGACAGGATTAGAATTCAAAGTGATCTGAACAAACCGGAGAAATGGTCTGAAGTAAACAGGATAAAATTCAATAAGGACAAATGCAAAGTACTCCACCTAGGAAGGAATAATCAGTTGCACACATACAAAATGGGAAATGACTTTCTTGGAAAGAGTACCGCACAAAGCAATCTGGGGGTCATAGTGGACCACAAGCTAAATATGAGTCAACAGTATAACATGTTGCAAAAAAAGTAGACATAATTCTGGGATGTATTAGCAGGAGTGTTGTAATCAAGACACAAAAAGGTAATTCTTCCGCTCTACTCCACGCTAATTAGGCCTCAACTGGAGTACTGTGTTCAGTTCTGGGCACCATATCTTTCAGGAAAGATGTGGACAAATTAGAGGAAGTCCAGAGCAACAAAAACTATTAAAGGTCTAGAAAACATGACCTATGAGGGGAGATTGAGAAAATTGGGTTTGATTAGTCTGGAGAAGAGAAGACTGAGAGGAGACAGGATAACAGTTTTCAAATACATAGAAGGTTGTTACAAGGAAGAGGGAGAAAAATTGTTCTCCTTAATCTCTGAGGGTAGGATAAGAAGCAGTGGGCTTAAATTGCAACAAGGGCAGTTAGGAATAACCACCCTGATAGTTAGGAAGTTTAACACTGGAATAACTTGCCTAGGGAGGTTGTGGAATCTCCATCATTGGAGGGTTTTAACAGCAGATTAGACAACCACTTCTCAGGGATAGTCTAGATAATACTTAGTCCTGCCTTGAGTGCAGAGGACTGGACTAGATGTCCTCTTGAGGTCCATTCCAGTCCTATGATTCTATGACATTAATGTTACAGTAACTGAGAATCAGACCCTAAATGTCTACTTTGAACATCGACATAGCAGCAGACTATAAAGCACTTTAAAAACAACAACAACAGTAAAACTGGAGAAAAAAGTCATTTTAAAAACACTAAGCAACACTCAGTATATTACTGAAACCTGGTGGGAAGATTCCCATTATTGGAACATGAACATAAATGGTTACCACCTTTTTAAGTAGGACTGTGTGGGCAAAAGGGGAGGGGGAGTGGCACTCTGTCAAAAAACAGCATTACAGTAGAACCTCAGAGTTACGAACAGCTCGGGAATAGAGGTTGTTCGTAACTCTGAAATGTTCATAATTCTGAACAAAACGTGGCTGTTCTTTCAAAAGTTTTACAATTGAACATTGACTTACTACAGCTTTAAAACTTTACTATGCAGAAGAAAAATGGTGCTTTCCCTTTTTTGTAGTTTAACACAGTACTGTAATTGCTTTTTTTCCCCTCTCTGCTGCTGCCTGGTTGTGTACTTCTGGTTCCAAATGAGATTTGTGGTTGACTGGTCAGTTCATAACTCTGCTGTTGGTAACTCCGCGGTTCTACTGTACTTGTTTCCAGATTACTGGCAACTCCAAAGCAAATTACCTCTAATGCTTATGGATTAGTGTTCTAACAGATAAAGCACAAGATGCAGTAACTAGCTGGTATCTGCTACAGATCACCAAATCACACTATAGAACAGAATGACCGGCTCCTTAGACACTTATCTATAATGCGTAGAAAAAAAGTTGGATTGAAGTCTCCTGTGACAATGCAAGTGACATATGCCGGAGGTCTCACACTGCCCATACTAAAACATCTTTGGAATTTCTAAAAAAAATATAGATGACAATTTCTTAACTCAAAAAGTGTTGCATCCACCACAGGGAAATTCTATACAGGACTTTGTCTTGACAGAGACAGACGAACTGATCTCAGAACTCAAAATGAGTGGTTGCTTAGGTACAAGTAATCATGACTTAATTCTGTTTGTACAATCCAATTAAGTCCAAACCAGTAACATATGTACTTGCTGCTTTAAAAGGGCCAATTTCACACAGTGGAAAACAATTGTGAGCCAAGGCAGCTAGAAGAAAAAAATTTAAAATAGAAAAATATGAATGATAATTGGGAATTGTTTAAGCACATTTTACTAGATGCCCAAAAAGCCACAATGGAGAAAGAAGGCTACACTGGTTTAAAATGCTCTAGTTCAAGCACAGCTATTGGACTTGAAGCAGGAGTTAAGTCCTATGGCCTGTGTTAGTAGTCTAGTGTGACCACTTGCATTATACAATGGTCGCTGCCTGCCAAATAAATTAATACGTACATAAACAAAATTTAATAAGCTATAAAGATATGGTTTGATCTGAGCTCATAAAACCTACCTGTGAAGGTGTACTTGTTAGCTCCATCTTTTCTTGGGATTTCTCCTTTGCTAATCGTGCAGCTTCTTTGAATTCCTGAAATTTTTCTGCAAACTGAAGGTACATATGTTTAAAAAGATTATAATACAAATACAAAATAATTGCTACAGAACATCTTACAAAAGAAGACCACTATAGATTCAGTCAGTTAAGGGTTTTTTTCCCCTTAGTAAATGATCATTTAACCAAATGATTGTACTGTATTATTTATGGTACCTGAGTTTACATACACTTAAAAATCCATTTGTATGTGGGCAATACAGACACACCCATCAGGAAACTACCACATTAAAATTGTGATATACCAACAAAATATAATGCCACACACAAATGGTTAGCGTGAAAAAGCCACCTCAAGCATAGGTATTAAGTGTGTTAGATAGCCTTAAAAAGCTTCCTTGAAGTCTGAAATTCATTTTCCTCCTTATAGATGTTGGGATGGATGTAAAACACACTGAATTCAATACGAGTCTCTCGATCTTCAGTGGCCTTAATCCTTTCTCATATGGAAAACATACTAATTTCTCCCCATATCTTGGCTAAAACTGAAACTCAAATGGGTGAAAAATCAACCAGAGGAATACTAAACCAAATTAAATCTCTGATGTAGCTCCACTGAAATCAATGGAGTTACATGAAGGATCAATGTGTTTCATTATGTCTAAGTAAATGTTTAGTTCAGATTAATTTCAAGGATTACTATTCACACACTTTGTTTCATGAATTTTCATAAGAAGGTCAATGTTTCTGGCACAGAGTCTTCTTCCTGAAAACTGTTCAACTAGTTCTAATAGTGACTGAGAAATTATTTTGAATTAAATGTTTAAATTTAACGTGATGGATTAAATTGATCTTTTGAGCAACTTTATTAAAGTGATGGAATTACAGAGATGAATTTGGCTTGATGTGCCTAAACCTGATGAGCACTGCACTCAACGCAGTATCCAAGCAACTGTTTTTATTTGAATTACGATTTTCTTATTAACACCTCGAGAACAACTAGTTTTGAAGAAGCATCTGACTAAAGAGTTTGCAGAAATATTTTAATTTCTCTGATACTGGTATACTCAGGGTTTTTTTGGTTTTGTTTTTTACACTGCATATGATCACATGGATTTGGAGGGAATGGAAGACGTTATTGTATTACACAATTTTCTCACCCATTTTCAAGCAAAACCTGACCTGTGGCCAAAGATCTAGAAATGGAGACAAAGAGGGCACCAGTTTCTCAGAATGAAAGCAATTCTGAATAACTTAATCCAGGGGTCAACTGCTCAGCTACTGTAAATAAATGTGTTCTCTATGTGGTACGCCAAAGTCTGGAGGAATGTGGTATCCTCCTCACTGGAATTGTATCAATCTTCAATAAAACTCAGATTTATTTGCCTGGAGATGTGAGAAAGCATACAGAATTACATCTCTTTCCTCTCAAGTCTCAGAGGGAGGTGATTTAGAGAGAAAATGAGTCAGAAGAGTTTTTCCAGACGTTTAGACCTCTTTCCTGAAACACACTGCAGACTCCTAATAGGAATCTGATTGTAACAAGGATTTCTCTTTTCCTAGAGAAAGGTAAATTCAAGAAAGCTGTGCTAGATCATTCTGCCCTTCATATCCTAGTAGAAGAGAGCTGGTTCTCTCCTTCAGACATTAACATATTTTGCGCTGAGTTCTTAAAAACCAAATATAAAAACTTAAACAAAGAGCAAACTGGTGTCATCCAAAATGGACAGTCATTATTTCTTACATGAAAAAGGCAGAAAATGCCAATCTTGGAGAACTTGGTTCCTTCCAAAAAACTCCCCCCAAGCACTGACCTTGAATGAAAACAGTGATGCACTCTAAATTGAGTGAGAGTGGAGATGGAAAAGACTGGTGACAATATGACCAAGCAGAAGCTGAGGAATGACCCCAAATGCAAATGTGGAAAGCCTCCACAATCACTTGAACGCTGTCTGAAGTGGTACCCCTTGTCGATATCCTGTCCTCCAGAGGAACTATTTGAAATAAGTGAGACCACCAGATTTTGGCTACAATTTTGGAGAGATGATCTATGACTAAGACTTCTCACACTAAGGTTTCTTTCTTCTCTTTCCTTTGGATTCCGTCATCTCCACCAGATTAACACTGGACAAGAAAACTAAAGTTCCCTACCCACTTCACAACTAAGACATAATTTGTAGATTAAACATATTTCAAGAAATTATTACGATTGACAGCTTTGTGGCTGATGGGGCAATGTGCACAACGTTCCCCAAAGAGCATCACTATCCCATTTAGGTGCCTCATGGCCTTTAATATTACAATATATTTCCAATATTCTCTGAAGCTAACAACCAACACAACAAGCACCTCAACGTGTGCTGAACGAATAATTTGGCTGCATCCTTAGGAATACGATTTTCCATACATAACAAAAATGAATAGTCCTCTCATTCAGCAGAGTTCTGTATTCTGCAAATCGGCTACATTCCACTCTTAAGGAAGCAAAAGAGAACGTCATCTCTGTGTAAGTGACTCAAGCTTGAAAGAAAAATCAACTTTTTTATTTAGATATTCTCACCACATTCCTCATCTGAAGATTATTGGCTACGTTCAGAAGAACAGATTCTCCATTGCTGCACACATTGTGTAGTCATTCACACTTGTGCAAGCTGAGTACAAAAGGGAGGATGTTCTAATAGGGTAGCATTTTACACATTTTGCATTAGTATATGAATACACAAGGTGCAAAGCAGTGGGAAATCAGGCCAGAAAGTCTAGACTAGGAGTACTTGTGACACCTTAGAGACTAACCAATTTATTTGAGCATAAGCTTTCGTGAGCTACAGCTCACTTCATTGGATGCATCCAATGAAGTGAGCTGTAGCTCACGAAAGCTTATGCTCAAATAAATTGGTTAGTCTCTAAGGTGTCACAAGTACTCCTTTTCTTTTTGCAAATACAGACTAACACAGCTGCTACTCTGAAACCTGTCAAAGTCTAGACTGAAATTCCAACTATTGCTTTTAGAAGTTTTCTTAGACCTTCCAAACAGCTAACAAGCCTGAGAAAAATGTCTTCTAACCATGATAGTAGTTTAGTTCCAGGAAGCATAATCTCACGTCCTGGATAAGAAACTAGTTCTCTTTATGGCCTTTTGGAGCTATTGTATACAGTTCCAGTCCTCCTATTCAAACACCAATAGGAATTCTGACAGCAAATTCTTTGGTTCAAGAAAATAAAGGGAACTTTCCTTCAAGGGCGTTTTTCACCTTAACCATCAGTATCAGACGCCTTTTCCCAATGAAAAACTCAATTAACAGATATATTTAAATGGAGATTCTTCATTCCATCCTCATATCTTCAGACTGATTTATAGCTTTTATCTCTTCAAGGTTACATATTTGCACATCCGCCATCAGAGATTCCAGAGTCTGTTTCTTTCCCTGTTGTTATTTTTCAGCATTAGTATTTTCAGTCTGGTGATTTTCACCAAAGTAATGATTATAATAGCTGCTGTGTTGAGGAAAGAGGCTATCCTACATGGATGATTGGTTTGGGAGGGCAGTAATACCCGCAGAAGAGGAAGCAGTCCACAAAATGAAAATACTAGTCTAATTTTTAGGATTTATTGTTAACTAGAGAAAATATACCACCTGCTAAGGGAACAGGCAATGATCAGGCAAGTAGCAAGCTGAGAATACTACTTATTATGAAAAAGATATTTGTTTTACAGCTACCTTGTACTCCACAGCTCTGCTTGTCTGTTTCATCCATCTAAAGTGTCTACTCATAAACCTAGAAAGTAAGCTCCCTGGGGCAAGAACTGTCTTTTTTCTATGTTTTTACAGAGGCTAGCTCAATGGGACTCTGATTAGGGCCCCTGTATACTGATGTAATTCAAATTATATATAATGAAACAGCTCATCTAGGGGCACTGATAGTCACAAACATAGAAAAGGAATTTTAAAAGTGGAGTTACAGGTAACAAAGGAATAAATTGTTTCTGAAATTTCAGAAACAAAATGTTAATATACCGTATATTCTCGTTCATTACCCCGTTTGTTTATAAGCCGACTCCCCAAGATGGATAGGTAAAAATAGCAAAAACTGTATAACCCTTTCATAAGCTGACCCTATATTTCAGGGGTTGGCAAACTTTGGCTCCTGGCCCATTAGGGTAAACATTTTGTTTACCTGGAGCGTCTGTAGGCATGGAGCCCCTCAGCTCCCTGTGGCCGTAGTTCGCCGTTCCCAGCCAATGGGAGCTGCGAGAAGAGGTGCGCCATGCCTGCAGACTTCCCGCAGCTCCCATTGGCTAGGAACAGCAAACCGCGGCCACTGGAAGCTGAGAGGCTCTGTGCCTGCAGACGCTCCAAGTAAACAAAACATCCCGACCTGCCAGCGGCTTACCCTGACGGGCCGGGAGCCAAAGTTTTCCAACAACACCTGCTATATTTTAAAAGCTGGCATCACAAAAAACACTGAAAAGTTTTGCTAGAATTACTTTAATGTAGTCTAATGAAAAACCTGCTATAATAACTGAACAAATATGTATTCACCTTCAAAATTACAGTCAGTATTTAAAATCAGTAAATGGATATTTAAAACAAGTAACTTAGAACAATATGAGACTTTAAAAAGTCTTAAAATCCTTCAAAGTCCGAATCAGTCTCTGATTCACCAAACAGTTAATTAAACTCTGCTTCAGTCACAGCTGCACCTGCATTGTCATCGTAGATGTCGGCTGAGTCTTCAGACTCAGATTCCTTCTCATCATCAGCCTCTTGATGCCATATTTGATGATGACACACATCTTCTGACCCGTTGAGTGCATTGCTGATAAATGATTTTTCTAGGAAATACTGTATCATTTCCGAGGGAATGGACACCCACATGTCCTTGATCCACTGGGAGATCAGATTGATTCCCGGCTTCAAAAGATTCCCACCTTTGTCAACTTCGCCATACCTGAGCACATCCATTTAGACCACATTTTGCGTAGCCTGTCTTTAAAGGGTTTGCTCAGGCAGACATCAAGCGGTTGTAGAACTGAAGTTAAGCCTCCAGGTATTACAGCCAAAGTAGTTTTCATATTTTTGGCCACATTTTTCACCTCATCCATCTTGTGTGCCCTGAACATGTCCCAAATGAGCACAGCAGGTTTCTTGAAAAGTGCTCCTGGTCTCTTATTCCACACTTTTTCCAGCTATTCAACAGACCCACTTTCATCCATCCATCCATCCCTTTTCGTGTGCACATACGATGACACCAGCAAGAAATTTCATGTTTTTAAGCAAGGTTTTTGTTTTATAAACAACAACAGGAGGGAGCTTTGATCTATTTGCCAAACACCATAAAACCACTGTAAAATGGATTTTTTCATGGCCAGTCGTTTTAATTATAACTGTTTTTTCACCAACACTGGTTACCGTTCTGTTGCTCGGGAGATTGAATGTCATCGGTGTTTCATCCATATTTCCTATTTGTGATAGCTCAAATGCATATTCCTTTCGATATTTTATAATAAACCTTTGGAAAGATTTGATTTTTTCTTCCAGAACTCTTGGCACCTTTTGCGCTATCTTTGTTCACTGATGAAGACAGAGACCATGACGGTTCATGAAACGAGTACACCAGCCTGCTGATGCGACAAACATTGACAGCTTTACTGACTTGTATGTCATCTTTCGACATTTGCAGAGCATGCTGACGAATTCCAGTTCTAGTGACAATGTACCCATTTTGTCGACATTCAACACTCCAACTATTGAGATCTTTCTCCAGCTCAGGAAATGAAGCGCACTTCGCTGGACATTTTTTCTTGCTTCTTGGCATGTCTTTTAGTGTTATTTTTTCACCATTCTCTTGCTTCTCATGGATACAGAATTCACGAGCACCGGCGCAATTACTGTTTGCTTCTGCATATTCAACAACTTAAGTTTGAACGCTGTGTGATAAGCGGACCTTTTTCTTCTATTTCACTGTTCATTTTAAAAACTAGTAGGAAAATAGATTATTATTGTAGTTATAGATTTTGTAGGACTTTATATAGGAATGTCACCTGCTTTATCTCTGTCGAATTATTATTGTTCTTTATTTCAAAGCAGCCCTGTAGATTAGTATGTCTGTGGGGATAACAGGCTATTTCAATTTTATTAGCAATTCCATCGATTCTGCACGTTATATTTTTATATTGGCTCAAGACTTATGAGGTCCATTGATAGAAATGCATGAAGAGATCAAATTACACAGTAGCGGGCTGACACCAGTGCTATAATACTATCGTTCATTGTATTTTTCTGATTGGCTTGTAAGGCATAGCATTTTGTGAAATGCATAGGTCAAATGTCATGAAGATCTGCAGCACTGCTCTTTTAGTATTCCTTTCAAGTCAATCTAGTCCATTAAACAAAGTCTTTGCAACTTTAAAAGGCTGCAGTATGGACATCAATAAATGGGTCTACAAACTTTGGCTCCCAGCCTGTCACGGTAAGTCAGTGGTGGGTCGGGACATTTTGTTTACCTGGAGCATCTGCAGGCATGGAGCACCTCAGCTCCCTGTGGCCGTGGTTCGCCGTTCCCAGCCAATGGGAGCTGCGCGAAGAGGCGCGCCATGCCTGCAGACGCTCCAGGTAAACAAAATGACAATGTATTAGACAGTCAATTCAATGATTCCACAGAGTTTAAAATCGTCAAATTTTGGTGTAGACCCGTTTATAAGCTGACCCCCGCTCTTTGATGCGTCACTTTTTTACCAAAAATATTCGGCTTATGAATGAGTATATACATTAAATTAATATTTCTCTGGCACCCTGAGGTCCCAGTCAGAACTGAAGTCCCATTCCACTAGGCACTGTACAAATACCTAGTGAAAGGCAGTCACTGTGGACAGGACACTGTGGAAGGGGACACAGTGACGGAGGAAGTGAATTGCCCAAAGTCACACAGGAATTTAATAGACCTTGATTATAATCCAGGTCTTCTATGTCTCAGTCCAGTGTCCACTAAATAAACTTATTTCCCAATTCAAAAGTGACTGAATAGATTACGATAAAGAAGTGAAGATTTCTTTTCCCCTGCTAAGAAGTTTCCATAACCTTTTCTTGCATTTTGCTATTTAAGAAAACCACTAACAAAACAACTTAATTTTAAAACTTCAGTCTTGTTTTGTGGGGGGCGGGGGGGGGGGGGCGGGGGGAGTCCTGAACAAGGACTGGGTGACTAACATATCTAAAAGCTGTAGGTTTAATCATTAAGATAAGGAAGGCACCATGAAAATAGCATACTGAACGTGTACTGAATGTTCATCATCACGAACTTCAGAAAAAGACAGTTTGATTTTTATACAAGAAGTTTACATATCTGCCAAAGACCATGGAATTCAGGATGTGCACTTCTTCACAACGGCTTCCTACAATAATTCTCATTTTTTTCAATTAATCATCAGCACATTGGCTATATCATTATTTGCATGTGTGATATCAATGTATAAGCATATCCCAAGAGGATTAAGATACCACGAAACACAGAAAGAGGCAAATGAAGAGGCAGTATCAAGACGCTTGAAAAAACAAAACAAAACAGGAATTCCTGCTCCTTCTTCCAAATGTTGGAAGAAGGCTGAATATAAGGCACTCTTATTAAGCTCATATGAGATTCTGTTTTGAGAAATGGAGAGACTGATCTGCAACAAGCTAGTACATTAGAAAGGAAAATCAAATCAGCACTTGTCAAATAACCCTTGTAAGTATTAGCAATGCAAGATATACACCACGTTAATGAGTAATTGTCTCTTGGGTAGATGTGGACACCAGTTTAAAACAATCTACATTGACTTGTTTTTTCTGCTTATTGATGCAGTGACATGTGAGAATGCACATACATATTATATCATCATCAATGTCATTCAGAATTTTTTCCTTGGTTGTGTAACTTAGTAGAGATTGATGCTATTTGATTAAGAAAAGCAGATATAATTTTTATAAGTAAATCACAATAATATCCAACTGGACAGATATTCCATCAGGAAATATTTTGAAGGGGGGTGGGCACAAGGGAACTATTGTAACTCCTTGATCTGGACTGAAGCCGGCTCTACACTTTCCTAGGTGTAGAGTGGATGCAGTAATGCAGATAATCTGGTTTAAGGGAGCTCCACTGAAAGCAAAGGTAGGGTCTTCTGAAAGGCCCAAGGTTCTCTGGAAAACCAGGTAATTCAGCGAGAAAACCTGGAGTTTCAGGAGTTTCTCTATTTCAGTATGCCCTATGAACTACTGCATACACTACTAACAACTTGCAGTCTGTTGTTCAAACTGCAGCACTAAAGATATCAGGAATACTCACTGGGATTTCTCTGGGAAACGTGAGCAACTTGCCTCCCACTATGAAAGTGCACTTTTATTTTCAAGAAGGCCAGCATAAAATTTCACATAGTCCACAAGGTGTTTCTCAATATTGCTGGTAATCTACTTGAATTTTCTATACATTAGAAAAATACAGTGGGGGTAAAATAAAACTAACTTTCCCTTAAGTTTTCAATTTTTAAAATGTTTGTAATAAAATATTAGTTATATGGCAGAGAATGGAGGAAAAGGTGAAAGAAGAATGTGGGTGAAAATTACAGTTGAAAAGAGTGTGTCATTGACTGAGCAACAATTTTCCTGATGGGATCTAAATATAGCAAGAAAGAAACCATTTGAATTTAAAGCCTCAATCTTCTTCCTTAAAAGAAAAAAAAGTAAACTGATCTTCCATGTAAATGTTCTGGTTTCCTACAGGGAAAAAATGCGCTCTTACATGACAAAAGAGAAGAGAAAATCTGACATTTTACATCGTGCAGTAAGGTTAAAAAAAATATCTAAAATTTCTTTAAAAAAAAATTCATTGGTATCACCAAAGCGGTTTAAAAACTTGCTTCCATGGTTGCCCTTCTCACTTTTCCATGTTATAAAGGCTAGATTCAGAGAATATGTAAATATTACCTTAACACTACTGAGTGTCAAGGAAATATAAGATATCAATTTGGTTCCAGCTCTTCATGAATCACCCTGACTGTTCAGGAAAAAACTTTTTCCCCATATCTCTCAGGTATTTTTAAAAAAAAACAAGGTTTACTTACTTTTGAAAGATGATGTTCAGAGGAAAATCCCAAGCCATAGACCGTATTTGCCCTGCTGTCTGCCCACTGGCCAAACTTCTGGGATGTTTTAGTAAATGTCATGTTGGGGGTGATAGTGCTATTAATTATTGCCTGCAAAGAAAATGTAATAGCAGTTGTAAGAAGTTCTCACCACATTTTAAATAATGTAAGATCCATCAAAAAGCATGAAGATATACCCAAATATTTGGATATAGTTACATGGCCTCAAGACAACTCTTTAGCAAAGCCATATAAACTGGTAGCCATGATTTAGAGGTGATACAAACTGTTCCAATCACATCTACTGTTGTTAATATTCAGAGTGGCATTTTTGCTAGGAGAGATGCCAATGAGGTCAGAAGGAAAAAAACCCAGATTTTGTGATGGGTACGTTGATGTGTCATTCTAAAGACATACTGCTAAGACAGCTGTTGTCTTACACTAAAAGTTTCAAAATGTGTGTTCAGAAACACAATTTTGTAGTTTTCCGTACTCTTATTTTTCCTTTATGTGAACATGGCTAGCATTAATGAGATAACACCTAACTATAGGAAAAAAACCATGCACATCTTTTATAAATACTGCAATATAGCATAGGATGGATCAGTTACATACGCACAGCAAGCAGTAAATGTGTATGTATTCCTCTGTTACACACAGCATTGTATACTGGACACCAAAAAAAAAAAAAAAGCAGCTATTGAGTGAAATTTTGGCCCCGCTGAAGTCAACTGGACTACATTCGAATCCCTGTGAAGCGGAACTATCCAGCTGACTCAAAATTCATGTGAAAATAAATACTTAATGTATTAATAATACCCAAATACTCTGTTAGATCAACAACAAAATCAGTCAAGACCTATTGATTACTGAAATTCAGACTAGCCAAACTGAGCAAGAAACAACATTGGCTACATAGTATTCAGCAGAACTTATTCTGTACGACAGATAATGTGAACTTGGCAATGTCCCTCTGCCTGGGTCTTTCTGGCATTATAAACTACTTCCAACTTACTATTTAGGCAACCTACAACAGTTATTACACATACATAATAACAGAGTGAAAAGAATGGCCTAGTCTCATCTGCCTTTGGCAATTATCCTGGAGTAGAGGAGTTGCATGAAAACGCATATATGAGGTTTCAGTTCCACTGTACAAGAAAGGCTTCTGACAGTGATCCTGAACTCATACTCCCTCTGGGGCAGAAGTTCTGGCACTTGACATCCTCCTTGGTAGTAGAACAATCCTATTAATGGATGAAATATCAAGTTGGTGATTGATTTTTGCAGCGACCACTCATGGCCTGTGATAGACTGTTTAGGATGGATGTCCGGTCACTGATGACTCCCAGGACATGGAGCACCACTGATGTCATTCTATGTAGACACCATTTCCAAAAGTGATTGCTTCTCTACAGAGGGGGAGAAGAGTGGGCACCCCTTTGCTTATTTACATAGTACACTGCAGCCTGTCAATAACTGCAGTGAGTGTTGTAGAACACACTTGCTTGATGGCTCTGAGCTCTAAGGCTATGTCTACACAGCAACTAGACACCCAAGCCCGTGCCAGCAAACTTGAGCTCATGGAGCTCAAGCTGTGGGGCTGTTTCATTGCTGTGTAGACTTCCGGGCTTGGGCTAAAGCCTGGGCTCTAGGACCCTGAGAGGCAGAAGGGTCCCAGAATTAATCAGGAACGAAGGCATCCATACTGGAAGAGCTACTGCACTTTAAATTCACACTCTATTTTGCATTCACTCTCAAGTGAAGACAAGCCCCTAATCATTTTGCACATGGTACCCACTCTAAAAGAACTGAACCTTTTTCCTGGAGACATCAATTGATTTAAAAAAAAAAAAAAACAACAAACAAACCACTGTTACCAAATAAGTGCTAGCATCCTCAATGCTAATTCATAATAAAGCCAATCCTATTGGATTCAGTCATTAAAAACAGAGGTGAGGAGCAACTCTAGAAAAGCATTAATTTAGTAAGTGAAAGGCACAGTAAAGTTTTTAATAACCTCCACCACAAAGCCCACATGTGCATATACCACAAACACTCAAGACAGTTTCTCAGGAACCTTCCTACAAACGGAGGCACCACAGAAAAAAGGGATGAACTGGTAGGATGAGCAAAAAGGGAAGACTACAACAAAAGAAGCTACTGGCAATTTCAATTTCTTCTCATCCCCATCCTAAGAACAGATTAGTGATGTGCTACAAATATTTTAACAAATGTCCCTCACAAAAAAAAAAAAATAAAATCTCTCCTTCAGCTTGTGATAAAACCTGTGCATCGGGACATGTGTTTGCAGAGTGTGTGGAGGGAGAGGGAGAGTTGGTGAGGAAAGAGGGGCAAGTGATAGAGCATCTATTACTTTATGAGTTCTCATTTAAACAAAAACATTTTGTAACTATTCCCAAATGAGGAGACAATGCCACAAGGCAAAACAAACTTGTATTAAGTGCACTTAACTATAAGTATTTGGATGCACATTAAGAGTTTAGCACTGTGCTCAGTGTGAGTAATTTGAAATGGGGCGGAGAGTAGGGAGAAAATATCCCAATCTCCTGTACTGGGAGATTATTTGAGAATATCCAGTACCTTGTGTGATCTGGTATATTGCAAAAGGATGAGATTGCTTGCCCAAATGATCACTTTTGGCTGGTGTTGGATCCACAGTCTCCTTGTTATTGGGGCAGGCCACTTCCCCATGGCTCCTGCACATTCTTCAGCCTTACCTCAGGGCCTTGTCCTCGTGGAGTCCCAGCAGCTAGCCTGGAGCACTATCCACTCTCCTCCAGCTTTAACAAGGAACTGACGTCGCTCTGGCCCTGCAGCTCTTCTTATACTGACCTGCTGGGCCCTGATTGGCTGCTTCCCACACAGCCACTCTAGACAGCTTGGAGGACCTCTCTACTGCCTTTTCTGGGGTGGGGTGTGG
Organism: Chelonia mydas; assembly: GCF_015237465.2. Lineage (NCBI taxonomy): Eukaryota > Metazoa > Chordata > Testudines > Cheloniidae > Chelonia > Chelonia mydas. The sequence goes on along the minus strand of NC_051245.2, from coordinate 43,670,113 downwards.
TAGGGCCACAAGACCTCCAACAGGGGGCTTCAGGGTCTAGTCCACCCCCGTCACAGGGCTTTAGACACCATTTGACCCTTCCTCTCTCCACTGTGTAATAAAAGAACTAATTTAGACTCAATTGAGTATCTTGTTACACACTGCGGAGCGGAAATCACTGATACCTAGGTCTAAGTGTTAGACCTACTTTGGGATAGTGTGTCTGATGCAAGAGGCTACCCAGTTTGCACCAGCAGCAAGGTTCCCCCACTAACAGCTGAAGTCACTGAGAGCTATGTTAAGTGGTGGGGCCTGAAGACATCCTGGCGGATCGGCGATCGGCTGGCAAGGCGGCCGGCGAGTGGAGTGGCGAGGAAGTGCTGGGCAGGGTGCAAGTAAGGTGCCTTCTTACCACCCGCCCCAGGGTGGAAGGTGAACTCTGCAGATGAACTTTGGGTTTCGACTCTTGGCATCGATATCTCCTGATCAATTATTGGGAGTGGACAACATCCACCCTGACTAAATTGGCCTTCAACATTGGTTCTCCACTTGTAAGATAACTCCCTTCTCTTCATGTGCCAATATATATTTATGCCTGTAATTTTCACTCCATGCATCTGAAGAAGTGGGTTTTTTACCCACGAAAGCTTATGCTCAAATAAATCTGTTAGTCTTTAAGGTGCCACCAGACTCCTTGTTGTTTTTATAACTATCCCAGGTTACTGGGTGGGGGCTTGAGCCGGTTTTGTGTTGTATTGTTGAAGACGAACCCCAAGATATTGAACCCAGCCTTTGTTGCTGCCAATTCCAACAGGCAGAAGGGTTACATATGAACATACAACCTTCCTGATACGCAGGACAAGTAGTATGTGTATGCTGATAACATCGCTATTGCTGATGCTGGAAACTATTTCCAAAAGATTGAAGGGAATCTCAGCCAAGGTATGGACATTTTGACCACTTACTTTCAGCAATGGAGATAAATTCTTAGTGAAACCAAGACAGCAGCAATTACTTTCCCTCTAAACAATGGTCTTATCTTGATCCACATACAAGAATGGCTACTGCCTCTCCAAACAGTTGTCACATACTTGGGAGTACAGCTCTGCCATAGCTGGACATTCTGGCCTCACATAGAACAACCTGAAAACGAAGATCTCTTCCCACACCTCCTTCATACAAAAGCTAACTGGAACCTCCTGGGGAACAGTCCCTTCGGTCCTTCATACATCTGTATTATCCCTGATGTTTGTTCCAGCTGAACATTACTCTGCAGTCCAGTAGCACACTCAGCTTCTTGACACAGAATGGAATTCAGCCACTCATATTATTAGTGGGTACTTGAATGATACACCAACCACCAGTTTGTTTGTACTAGTACACACAGATCTTCAATGAGACGCTTTTACTGTTCAGACTTCCTGGAGAGCAAATACTGATTAAACCGATCTATTACAGCTCCAATTGAATGATGCCCCATTTTCAGACACAAAACAACATGTGTGTGTGTGCGTGTATATATATATATAAAAACTGCTGAAGGTGAATCTACTTTTTAAAATGTTCTTGTACTTCTTACAGTAACATTTTTCTTAATTCTGAATAGAGTATCAACTGGACAATCAATTTCATTTTAAAGAAAACTGCATTTTTTATCTCCTCTAAATTGGGTTGGAATAATAAAACAGCTTTCATGTTTTCCTTTCAATTGAGTTTATCTGGGTTTGAGGAAACAGGGCACATATCTGAGCTGTTCTTTTCACTGACTACACAGACAACAGCTGCAGTCAAATATTTTATCTTGTGCTAGAAGTGATGGCAATATTAATTTTCAGTTTCTTCAAAAAGCATAGCAGTGAAGACCCACCTTAAAAGTCTTATTTTAATCTATATTTACCATTAAACAGATCACATGATAATACTTAAGCAGTTTCTTTCACAACAGTTGTTAAATATAAAGATTCTCTCCAGCAGTGATATACTCGTGGCTGGCTTATGAGTCACACTCATGTGCAGGGCCAGCTCTACCGTTTTTGCCACCCCAAGCAGTGAAAAAACCTGTCGCCACTGAATTGCCGCTGTGGACGGCAGGAGGGAGAGAAGCTGCCGCCGAATTGCCGCCGCCGTGGAAACTCTGCCTCCCCTTTCTGACCACCGCCCCAAGCACCTGCTTGGAACGCTTGTGCCTGGAGCCGGCCCTGCTCATGGTGTCTTCAAACCGGAGCAGCACTCTTCTTGTTCTACATTAGCTTTAGCAAGCCCGAACGTCAGGCAGAGCAAGCACAAATAACTGGAATTCTCCCCACATTGCCCAGTACTTGTGAAGGAGTGAGGAGCAAGTGAATTAGAAGGGTGGAAGCAACTTTTCCTGATGGGGCAGAGCAAGGTATTGCCAGCAAGGAGTAGGATCCTCTGAGAAGCTGCCAGGTGGTTGGATGGACAAGACGGAGAAAGCAAAAGAAACAATCCTACAGTCCCACTCAGCAGCAGTGTGTTGAGGGTAAGAAATAATGAAGAGTCCCTTCCCTTGCAACAGGCAGGAGGCCAAAGAAAGAAGCATTAAGCTAAAGTCTGGAGGAAGATATGAACTTACTGTATAGTAAATGAAAACTGAAAGACTTAGCAACAACTGCTCTATATTGTCTTCTCACGTCACATGGGGAGTTCAGAGTTAGACTTTCAGGCCTGGTCTTATTCCCTAAAAATATGGGGAAGGGTACCAGATAACATTTTCTGTTAAAACGATATTAACTTGAGTTTATTTATGGACAAAGAGGTATATTACTATATGTAACCCTTCTGCCCATCAGAGTTGGCAGCAAAAAGGTCCGGGTTCAGTATCTAGGGGGTTCTATTCCAATAACACAATGCAAAACCAGCTCAAGCCCCCACCCACTGACCTGAGACAAATATATACCACCCCTGCTGGGCGCCTCAGAGGCAATACTTCCCCTCTCGCAAGCACAGAGTCTGAGTGTAGCAGAAGCCTTTTAATAACAGAGAGAAACAATGTGGCATTATGTTGGGGAAACACCACCAACAGGATTCATAACACAACCCATGAGCAAAAAAAACCATCCCAAGCAAATTGGGTCGTGTCCTTTCCCTTTGGTTCTTGAGTCCAGTAACCCCAAAGTCACCCAAAGTCCCAAAAGTCCAACAACCCAAAAGTCTCTGTCCCTGCTCAGTGCAGTGCCAGAGTTCGAAAGTTTATCTGCAGAGTTTTACCTCCCAACCCGGGTGGAGATGGGGAGGTTAAGGGGCAGCTATGGGCTCATGCTAGGTGGGGTAGGTGTGCCTATGCAAATGAGATCAGCCCCTGAAGTTCTTTTCCACAACTTGCCACAACTCACCACCAGATGTCAGGGTGGCGCTCATCCTGACTCTGCTTACATCTACAAGCTCTTCAGGGCAGGGACCATATTTTCTTTGTACAGTGCCCAGCACAAACACATTCTGTGATCCCTGGATGCTACTAGGCACTGTACAAGGACGATATAGTCCCTGTCCTGAAGAGTTTATAATTTAAGATGACAAGCATCATTCAGAAGTTAGGGAGAGGGATACAATCAAACATGTTCAAGTTTTATTTAATATATTAAAGTGTAAACCCACCTAACCTTCCTTTCTGGTAGGCATCATGGAAGAAATGGGCCTTGATGAGATGTGAAAGAGGAGAAGATGGTAGCCTAATGGATCAGTTTGGGAAAGAAACTCCACACTGACAGAATGGCATAAAGACCCTACATGTACAGGACAGTATGCTTTGGAATTCTTGGAGAAACTACAGGGGAACAGACAATCTAAAAAAAAACTGGATCTGCAAGAATCATGATCATCATGGCAGCCTTGTCCAATTTTGCTTTTTATTACATGTTTAATTACTTACCGGATTCACTTTAACCCTTTGCTAAAGTAAATTTCACCAGCTAGCACAATTTCCATGGTCAGTATCACCCACTTTGAACTCCAACAGACTATTGGCTCAGCAATGAAACTGCTTAAATATGCTAATCAATCCTGCAAGAAGTATCAGACATTCTGGGGAATGCTTGAGTATCCCAGGTAACTTTCAAAGCATTCTCTGCCTTTGGTACATGGAAGAGTGCCGGTTTGGAATGGATGAAAATGGTTTCTTTTTGTAAAAAAGCTGCCAAAATATCCAAAAATAGGCTTCATGGAACAGTTCAAGTACAATTATAATATATTGTGGAATATCTGGAAAAGCAGAATCTCTGGAAGGAAAGAAACTGGGATGTAATTTTTTTTGTCTTTAGTAAAAGGGGGGGGGGGGAACTGTACACCATCCTAAACATCTTGAACAAGAGAGGCACAAGGTGGGGGAGGTAATATATGTTGTTAGATCAACTTCTATTGGCGAGCTTTTGAGGTTACACAGAGCTCTTCTGGTCTGTGAAACTTAGGGCAAGATGTACACTTAAATGCTCTCCCATCAGTGTAGTTAAATTGCTTCCCAAGAGGCAATAGCTATGTTGGTGGAGGAAGCTCTCCTGCCAACATAGTGCAGTCTACACAGGAGTTAGGTCGGTATAACTATGTCCCACAGGGGTGTTGATTTGTCAACTCCCCGAGCAACACAGTTATACTGATAGAGATCTGTAGTGTAGACCAGAATGTGTGTCACAGATAAATACAAGATGGAACAGATTGTTTAGCATAAATAGTTAACACATATTTTAAGGGACCATTCATGATGGCCTGTTAACAGGCCATTTCACCTCGAATGGTTCCTTGAAATATGCGTTAACTACTTATGCTAAACTATCTGTATTTTGTATTTAGCTGTGACACTAAATAAGTTTCCAGACCTGAAGACCAGCTCTGTGTGGCTCGAAAGCTTGTCTCTCTTTCCAACAGAAGTTGATCCAATAACAGATGTTACCTCACCCACATTGTGTCTCTAACGTCCTGGGACTGACATGGCTACAACTACACTGCATACAAAGAAACTTTTTGTCAAGTTCCCCAGCTCAGAGCTCTATGGTGGCCACAGTCTTCCAGCATAACTATGTGAATCTTTCCTTTTTACAGGAATGGGAAGAAAAATAATATCTCCCAAAACTAGTATCTTTCTGCTGAGACGTTCTTGTTGGCTTAAAGACACACTTAGTGATTTCAAAACGAAAAAAAAAAAACCCCACAACATGCCTTGGGGCCGGGGTGGGGGGTGGGGGGGTGAACTAATGGCCCCACTGAAGTTGATGGGAGTTTTGCCATTGACTTCAGCGGGGCCAGGAGTTCACCCCGGTTTCTTACCTCTCTATGATCTTGCCTCTCTGAAGTTAGATCAATTAACTTGCTCCTTTGAAGGGAAGGGAGGCTAAATTCTTTTCTAGGACCTCTAAAACACACAACCTACATTGTCCTTCTATACCAAAAGAAGGACAGGAGATACTTGATATGGTTTTAATCAGTCCACAACTTGATTATTAGATGTCTGGGACTACCCCAGAGAAAAAAAAAAATGTGTGCAGTACTGGTAACTCCATGATTGTACAATATCTACCTGCGGGCTTCTACCAGCCCCCACCTTTTTCCATCCAGGTCCTCCAGCCAACCCACTGCTGGGACCCTACAGTCCCCCTCCCCCCAAATGAGGGTTTAGGTGGGCTATAAAGAAGGGGGGGGGTTGGTTTCCTGCCATGCCAGTCATAGAAGCCCTAACCACCCACCTCCCTCCGGTTCCACTCTTTAACCAACATCTTCTAAGTCCTTTACCAAGCCATTTATCTGATCACTGCACCCTTCTCTATGGAGTATCTGCACTGGACATCCACCCCACACTTACACAATGAGTTGCGACATCATAACTTAACTCCCATTTCTACTCACCATAACAAAGCCCTTCCCGAACCTGCTTGCGGAGAAGGTGAAAAAAACCACACTCCACCTAAGCCAATCTGGTGGTGAGGGAAAAATTCCTTCCCAGCACCCCTAGAAAGGAGCGGCTAGCGCAATGCCCACACCAGGTCCTGACCAAACCTGGTATTTTGCCACCTCAAGGGGAGGGAGGGTAGGTGCTGCTCCACCTGGTGTGGGGAAAAGGGGCTTCTCCCACCAGGCTTGCCACTTTTCACTCTCCAGCCCTTCCACTCTCTCTTTTGTAGCAGCTTCTGAGCCCTCTCTCACCTCCCAACCGTAAAGCGCTTTCTCCCTTCCCCCAGCAACTTGGAAAATGCCCCTGACTATCCCCACCCAGCTTAAGATGTGGCATGGTCATTTGCACTCCTGAACTTCAAAAAATATGGGGTCTTCAGTGCAGCACTGTAATAGAAAATAAATTGTGTAGTCCCCAGAAACAATTCCTTCTCAGAACAGTAGTTTTTGCTAAGACTACCATAATGGCAACATCAATTTCGGTTGCAACAAATCTGAACTAATTTGGAGTTTACCTGTATTCATTAAGAATTATTTCATATAATCAATAAAAAAAAAAAAAGATATGTAGCACTTACATAGCACTTTGCATATTTAAAGCACTATAGGACACCTGTTTTTAGACTTTTGCCAAAGACTAAATGAAGAACTGATCACCATTTTGCACTGAAGTTTATCATCCTCCACATGACTCAGAGTAAGCAAAACCTGATTAAATTGGGAAGTCATGTCCACTGGTTTAAAGTAACAATGCTAAATAAACCATCTACTCTTTCCTCTCTTCAACTGAAGAAGGGTGTGCTTTGGATGATGGGGTGTGTCTTAGGCCTTATTTTGTGCATTTTACAAAAGCATCTTATTAACATACAGTCCAGATACCATTGTGTGTGGAAGTTACAGCTTGGAAATTAGAGAAGGCTGAATTAAAAAATATAATTGGCTCTGGATGTAGAGCTGACTCTTTAGAAAGAGTATGACCTGCAGTCTGATCAGTTCCTGAACATGAAGGTTAACTTCTTCAGGATTAGAAATAAAGACTGCTACAGAAGCCAGCTATTGCTACCCACCTCAATATCAGGAAGTGAATGTTTACTCAATAGTAGCCTAAATTGTATCTAACCTAACATATTACTTAATAGGAAGGCCTTATTTTTTAAAAAATACCTTTTACTTTCTTACCTCTCTAACTAAATTCCTTTTTTAAATATGAGAATGTGGACTGCTAGACAGAAGGTTCATACTTTCCCAGCATTCACCATCTCTTCCTATTCTGGTCTTTCCTTGTTCCTGTCTTCTTTCAAGGAAACTTATTTGCTTATGGCCCTTATTACTGTAGCAGCCCAACAACAAAATTTTTTAACTAGGGTGAAAGATCTTAACATCTTTAGAGAGTATGCTGGTAGTGAAATAGCAGGGGTTTAAAGTTTTGAAAATGGTATGCCTCTGTCAGACAGGGTGAAGTAGCAGTAAGTATGAAACATTTACCTCTTGAGCAAATTTTGGAAGGAAGATATGCAATTTATTTTTGAGTGACATACTCCAAGATTATTACTTGGTGAGGTGGAGAAAAACTAGAAGGAAACTAGACTACGAGCTTTTAATTTACAGTAGACTGACGCAGTGGGACTTATCTCACTTAACTCTGGTCATTCAATAACCGTGCTGATGATGGTACCCAGGAAACACCTTAACAGAACATAAAATAATGCAAACCAATGCACATTGGAAAACATATTCCCAACTATACATACAAATGATGAGGTCTAAATTAGCTGCTACCACTCAAGAAAGATCTTGGAGCCATCGTGGCTAGTTTTCTCAAAACATCTGCTCAATGTGCAAGAGTTAAAAAAAGCTAACAATGATAGGAACCATTAGGAAAGGAATAGACGAGACAGAAAATATCATAAGGCCACTATATAAATCCATTGTACGCCCACATCTGGAATACTACATGCTGTTCTGGTTACCCCATCTCAAAAAAGATATATTAGAATTGGAAAAAGTACACAGGATGGCAAGAAAAATGACTACTAGGGGTTTGTAACAGCTTCCATACAAGGAGAGATTAAAAAGGTGGACTGTTCAGTTTAGAAGAGATATAACCGAGATCTGTAAAATGATGAATGGTGTGGTGAAAGTATAATTTACACTTTCACATAACACAAGAACCAGAGGTCACAATGAAATTAACAGGCAGCAGTTTTAAAACAAACGTAAGGAAAGTACTTCATACCATGCACAATCAACGTGTGGAACTTGTTGCCAGAGGATGTTGTGAAGGCCAAAAACATTACTAGGGTAAAAAAAGAATTAGAAAATTTCACAGAGGATATGTTCTTGAATGGCTATTAACCAAGATGGTCAGGGATGAACCCCATGCTCTGGGTGTCCCTAAACCTCTGACTACTAGAAGCTGGACTGGACAACAGGGGGTGGATCATTCGATAAATTGCCCTGATTTGTTCACTCCCTCTGACCCATCTGGCACCAGCCACTGTCAGAAGACAGGATACCGGGCTAAATGGACCATTCGTCTGACCCAGTACAGCCATTCTTATATTCTTAGTACACTAAAAACCTGATTTTTATGTACCAAAATCCAAATAGATAATTGGAATGAATGGTAGTGACAAACTAAGAAGAGGCTCAAGTGAAAATTGGGATTGAATATCCTCAGACAGTCAATACAAAAATTCATTTTTATTCCATACCTCATATGGATGATCCAATAGAAGGCATTGTACAGGCCACTCAAAGGACCACACATGGTCTTAGTAGGGATTGCCCGTCTGTTTTGCATGCAACAAAAGCACACACTATTTTCTATATTCCCTGAGATTTATTCCAATTGATAGCCATGCCTTTTGGTCTGCACACAGAACCACTCAGTGCTCTGCCCACTTCCAGCATCCAGAGGAAGAGTAGCAGCCTCACAGAGGCTTTTCTCCATGTCCCCACAATGTGAATAGTTTATAGGAGAGTAAAGGAACACCTTATTCCTCCTTACTCTTCTATGCAGGTGCCTAGGATAACCCAAGATACTTCCTCCCTTCGGCTTTTTCACACATCCTGAGGAAACAAAGAACTGAAAGGCAAACAGGGGAAGGGAAATAAGGGAATGCTGCAGAAGTAAACTAAATAAATTTTCTATAAAAACACCCTTAAGAGATTCTAAGACTTGTATAGGAATGATTTAATAATTAGACTTGTAACAAATTTTTCCTGTGTCCTTCAAGTAGCCAAGGTACATGGAGAGCTTTCAGAGATAAAGCAAAAAATGAAGGTACAAGAGGAAGTTTTTGGTATGTTTCCTTAAAGAAAGAAGTTTTAAATGCAGGGTATTTCCTCAAACATCTCCAGGAACTAAGCTTTATAGACTTTTTCCCTCCTCTAATTTAACATTTGTCTGACCAACAGAGAAAAGCATTACAACCTCAGATGACAACAATGTGTTATTGACAGGCCCTCTCAGAGGTTTAGAGGGATCCGGGCCACTTCCAACTTTTGAGGCCCCTAGCCATAAAAGAAATAAAAAATGACACATGAAAACAAAATAAGGCACCAAAAAAAGACAATTTGAATTTTTTATTTATTTAACAAATGCTTTTCTAGCCTTTTTCTATGCAAATGCATTAATTATTGAGGGGGGAAAAAAAATCTACCTTTCGTGCAATGTCACAGTTGATATTAAGCATGGCGAGCCCATTCAAATGCTCTTGTCCCAGAGTTGAACAGTGATAGTTCTTTACCTGCTTCAACACATTGAAGGTGCGTTCACCTGAAGTCAGTGATGCAGGCAAACTGACAAAAATACGTAATGCAATTATGATATTAGGAAACGCACCAGAGAGTCCAAGTTTGAGTATTACTTGAAACAATGCCTTTGGCTTGCAATCCAATTTAAAGTTCATGGAATATATTTGTTTGAGGAAGATGAACTTGTCACTGAGACCTTTTGAGATTTCTTTGTTGCACTGTTGCTGAAATTGTTCAGCTGCAGAAATTAGATTTTCATTACCCATCTGTTGAATTGCCAAAGAAACTCAAAAAGGGTACAAATTAGTTGCAGAGACTCAAATCGACATGTAAGACCTAATTGAATAGAGTCAGTCAATGACGACAAGGAAGACACTGATCCTATAATGCTGCTTGGCATCAGACTCAGTTTCAGAGTAACAGCCATGTTAGTCTGTATTCGCAAAAAGAAAAGGAGTACTTGTGGCACCTTAGAGACTAACCAATTTATTTGAGCATGAGCTTTCGTGAGCTACGGCTCACTTCATCGGAGGCATACTGTGGAAATTGCAGAATATCATTATTATATACACAGACACCATGAAACAATACCTCCTCCCACCCCACTCTCCTGCTGGTAATAGCTTATCTAAAGTGATCATCGAGATGGGCCATTTCCAGCACAAATCCAGGTTTTCTCACCCTCCGCCCCCCCACAGACAAACTCACTCTCTTGCTGGTAATAGCCCATCCAAAGTGACCACTCTCTTCACAATGTGTATGATAATCAAGGTGGGCCATTTCCTGCAGAAATCCAGGTTCTCTCACCCCCCCCCCCAAAACACACACACACACAAACTCACTCTCCTGCTGGTAATAGCCTATCCAAAGTGACCACTCTCCTTACAACGTGCATGAAAATCAAGGTGGGCCATTTCCGGCACAAATCCAGGTTTTCTCACCCCCCCCCCCCAACTCACTCTCCTGCTGGCAATAGCTCATCCAAACTGACCACTCTCCCCACAATGTGCATGACAATCAAGGTGGGCCACTTCCAGCATAAATCCAAGTTTAACCAGAAGGCCGGGGGGGGGGGGGGGGGAGAGGGGGAGGAAAAAACAAGGGGAAATAGGTTACCTTGCATAACGACTTAGCCACTCCCAGTCTCTATTTAAGCCTAAATTAATAGTATCCAATTTGCAAATGAATTCCAATTCAGCAGTTTCTCGCTGGACTCTGGATTTGAAGTTTTTTTGTTGCAAGATAGCGACCTTCATGTCTCTGATTGCGTGACCAGAGAGATTGAAGTGTTCTCCGACTGGTTTATGAATGTTATAATTCTTGACATCTGATTTGTGTCCATTTATTCTTTTACGTAGAGACTGTCCAGTTTGACCAATGTACATGGCAGAGGGGCATTGCTGGCACATGATGGCATATATCACATTGGTGGATGTGCAGGTGAACGAGCCTCTGATAGTGTGTCTGATGTTATTAGGCCCTGTGATGGTGTCCCCTGAATAGATATGTGGGCACAGTTGGCAACGGGCTTTGTTGCAAGGATAGGTTCCTGGGTTAGTGGTTCTGTTGCGTGGTATGTGGTTGTTGGTGAGTATTCGCTTCAGGTTGGGGGGCTGTCTGTAGGCAAGGACTGGCCTGTCTCCCAAGATTTGTGAGAGAGTTGGGTCATCCTTCAGGATAGGTTGTAGATCCTTAATAATGCATTGGAGGGGTTTTAGTTGGGGGCTGAAGGTGACGGCTAGTGGCGTTCTGTTATTTTCACAAAGCCCGTTGCCAACTCCTTTTCTTTTTGCGAGTAGGTAAGTTGCGATTGGTAGAGAACTCAGATGAAATGCCAATATTCTGTGCTACTAATTTGGACTTGACCAATGCAGACTTGAAAATCTGACTTTAAACCTTCTAGAATTGCTAGTACTTGAGCAGCAATTTCTTTTCCAGTTTTTCAGGTGAAATTATCAAACAAAATAAACCTTTCTTCAATTGAAAATTTTGAGCTGTCTACAATCTTAACATATCAAATAACCATAGCAGTCTGTTCCTTGTGAGAACAATCTGGAGCGGCAACAACGATTGAAAAATACTTGGCATTTCGAATCTCATTGAGAATAGTTGTTTGTATGAATGACCCACATAGCTCAATAAACTCGTTTTGTATGTGTGTGGAAAGATAATGGACTTGCATGCGCTTTTGACTCTCTTGCGATTCTTGAACACGTTTAACATGCTCTGATAAAAGTGGGTCATATTTGCTGAGGAGCTCAACAATGCCGAGAAAGTTTCCATTTGCACGATCACCAATACGTTGACTGGAACCAAAGAAAGCCAATCCCCACTCAGAAAGAAAAAGGATGACATTCAGGATGCGCTCAAGAAGTTTTTTCCAGTTATTAGTTTCTGTAGAGAGTTCAGTCAAGAGTAAATTCTCAGCTGAACTTTCAGCTGATGCTGCCCTACTGGCTGATTTCTATGCAACATAGTTTTCTTTGTGACACGTTGAACTCTCCGTCTTTCAACTTCCTCCAACCTCTGTTGATGCTCCATCCTGACTGATCAGAGAGAACTGAAGCATTTGCAGCACTTTTGTTCAAAGGAAGCAGGGTGCACAGTACAGAGATTGGTTATGCTGGAGTACGGAAAAACTGTCTTTTGTGCAGGTCTCACCATTTGGAAGAGTTTTTGTCACCAGACAAGTACGGAAAGCATGATTATCAGCATCTCATGGAATGCTACTTGGAATTTCCAAACAACTAATTTGAAGAAAAGATTGCATCTGGGCAGCATTGCTCTTGTCAATAATTCCAATGTCTGTCACAGTCATACCTGTAGTACTCATGAATTGCTCTTGCTGCGTAAGATCTACATCTTCCTGTTGCTGTTGAGCTACTGGATCGTACACAGGATCTTTTGCTGCATTTGTTATTGTTGACACATCACCTTCTTGACTACTGTCCTCATGATCAGGTATTGGCATTGAAATATCACCTGTTGCAGCTGCGGAGTTTCCATTATCTGTAGCATTGTTTGTTGGGTAAGGTGCGTTTTCCAGTGGTTTTAAAAATGAAGTTATTGGCTTTGAGCTCTTAGCTGTTTCACTCAGTTGTTTTCGCCCTCTCGTATTTGCAAGATTTTCAAATCTCCTCTTCATAGTAATCTATCTGGTCAATATATAGCCTATGAACACTTGAAATATTCTACTGTAAATAAGTATCTTATCTACACTTGAAATCTTCTACTGTAAACATGTACACAAATGCTGAATGGTACACATGCTGAAAAGACTTACAACAAAGGAATACTAATTAAGAACACAAAATGGAACAGGTTATTTTCCTTATCACTGAATCAAAACTCAAGCATGCAAGGTATAATATAACAGGCTTAGCTGAAGATAAAAGGGATGACTACAGATAGATAGACAGACAGAAAACACAGAAAGATACAGACAGAGGGATAATGTCCAAAAATTTCAAATGTGTCTCCTCACGAAACTCATTGTACAAGATTGTCCTCACAAATTTTCACCTTGAATCTGGGTCTATAGCCTACGAAAGCCTATGATGATAGCCAAGCTACCAAGTTCAACCAACCACCTCTTTTAGCCATCATATGAAGATAATAATGAAAAATTCTCATACACAAATAATTCCTTAGTCAACTAGATGTAAAACTTTAAAGACATTAAAATGTAACAATTCACTACCTTTCAACAAGCACTGGATCCAGCACCAGCCACTAGTAGTGATTTGTTTACAGAATCAGCTGATCTGAGAGGACACATTCATCACGGTCTAATCTTGTGCCATCAGAACTGATATATTTTTATTAATATTTATGAACAATTTTAACCCTTTAATATGACAAAATCTATAACAGTTAAAAAAATTATGTCTTTTACCAAATCACATCTTATTTGCTTAAATTTGCAGCTCTAAGTGGTCACATTTTTGTCTGATAGGGATGCACATAAAAACAAGCAAAAACCTTATCAAATGCCAAAAAATTAACCAGTGTCTAAATTTGAGGCCCAGGCCATATGGCCCTCTTGGCGCCCTCCCCCGCCCCCACTCTGATTGGCCCTGGTTATTGACACCCAGCTCTATCCCAAGTAGCAGAGATATAATCTGGATATGATTTGAATTTAATGTTTTGTGACATCTGAACTGTGTGCTTAGCAATATATTATGCACCCCCACACACACACACTTACACTTAATGGGGGGGATGGACAAGGCAAAATATAGCTTAATTTGTAGAGATATATCTGGAAAATATCCTGAATTTAAGATTCAATCTTCCACTAGTGACTTATTTACACAGGTAAAATGTGTTTATTTCAGTGTTTGCAGCAGTACCAAGCTCAATGGGACCTTGATCCTGATTGAGGTTCTGGGAAACAAGATAAAGTAAAGTAAAAAATAAATAGCAGCAGCAGCCCATGTATTTTCTTCCAAGATCTCAATGAGTACCATATTATTGATGGAATGCTTGAAGAGGAAATGATAATTAGTGTGAGCTGCCCCCATATGTAAATACACAAAAGAAATGACCCAGTAGATAAATGTAGATATTACACTCTTCAAATGCTAGCAGTTGGACAATACAACTCAACAATTATTTTGAGACTGTTGATGCTTTTACACAATGAAGCCTCTATACATAAAGGAAAAAAATGGTGGACATATGAATAAGGATTAGGACTGCAAACAGACGAAACAAATCTAGGTATAAACAGATTATTTAAATTACTACCTTTGCTTTTACATAGCACATTCCATCTGAGATCTTCAAATACTTTACAAACATTATCGAATTATAGCTTAACAGTTTTGTGAGGTAGAGAAGCATTATCCCTATTTTACAGCTAGCGAAATGGAGAGAGATACCAAATGACTTAAGATCACACACTAAGTCTGTAGAAGAGTCAGGAATAAAGCCATGCATCATTCTCCCTTCTATGTGAACAATGGCTAAGTAGGTTTCAGAGTAACAGCCGTGTTAGTCTGTATTCACAAAAAGAAAAGGAGTACTTGTGGCACCTTAGAGACTAACCAATTTATTTGAGCATAAGCTTTCGTGAGCTACAGCTCACTTCATCGGATGCATACTGTGGAAAGTGTAGAAGATATTATATACACACAAAGCATGAAAAAATACCTTCTCCCACCCCACTCTCCTGCTGGTAATAGCTTATCTAAAGTGATCACTCTCCTTACAATGTGTATGATAATCAAGTTGGGCCATTTCCAGCACAAATCCAGGGTTTAACAAGAACGTCTTGGGGGGGGGGTAGGAAAAAACAAGGAGAAATAGGCTACCTTGCATAATGACTAAACCACTCCCAGTCTCTATTCAAGCCTAAGTTAATTGTATCCAATTTGCAAATGAATTCCAATTCAGCAGTTTCTCGCTGGACTCTGGATTTGAAGTTTTTTTGTTGTAAAATAGCGACTTTCATGTCTGTAATCGTGTGACCAGAGAGATTGAAGTGTTCTCCGACTGGTTTATGAATGTTATAATTCTTGACATCTGATTTGTGTCCATTTATTCTTTTACGTAGAGACTGTCCAGTCTGACCAATGTACATGGCAGAGGGGCATTGCTGGCACATGATGGCATATATCACATTGGTGGATGTGCAGGTGAACGAGCCTCTGATAGTGTGGCTGACGTTATTAGGCCCTGTGATGGTGTCCCCTGAATAGATATGTGGGCACAGTTGGCAACGTGGGCTTTGTTGCAAGGATAGGTTCCCGGGTTAGTGGTTCTGTTGTGTGGTATGTGGTTGCTGGTGAGTATTTGCTTTAGGTTGGGGGGCTGTCTGTAGGCAAGGACTGGCCTGTCTCCCAAGATTTGTGAGAGTGTTGGGTCATCCTTCAGGATAGGTTGTAGATCCTTAATAATGCGTTGGAGGGGTTTTAGTTGGGGGCTGAAGGTGACGGCTAGTGGCGTTCTGTTATTTTCTTTGTTTCGCCTGTCCTGTAGTAGGTGACTTCTGGGAACTCTTCTGGCTCTATCAATCTGTTTCTTCACTTCCGCAGGTGGGTATTGTAGTTGTAAGAATGCTTGATAGAGATCATGTAGGTGTCTGTCTCTGTCTGAGGGGTTGGAGCAAATGCGCTTGTATCGCAGAGCTTGGCTGTAGATGATGGATCGTGTGGTGTGATCAGGGTGAAAGCTGGAGGCATGTAGGTAGGAATAGCGGTCAGTAGGTTTCCGGTATAGGGTGGTGTTTATGTGACCATCGTTTATTAGCACTGTAGTGTCCAGGAAGTGGATCTCTTGTGTGGACTGGACCAGGCTGAGGTTGATGGTGGGATGGAAATTGTTGAAATCATGGTGGAATTCCTCAAGGGCTTCTTTTCCATGGGTCCAGATGATGAAGATGTCATCAATATAGCGCAAGTAGAGTAGGGGCATTAGGGGACGAGAGCTGAGGAAGCGTTGTTCTAAATCAGCCATAAAAATGTTGGCATACTGTGGGGCCATGCGGGTACCCATAGCAGTGCCGCTGATCTGAAGGTATACATTGTCCCCAAATGTAAAATAGTTATGGGTAAGGACAAAGTCACAAAGTTCAGCCACCAGGTTTGCCGTGACATTATCGGGGACAGTGTTCTTGACGGCTTGTAGTCCATCTCTGTGTGGAATGTTGGTGTAGAGGGCTTCTACATCCATAGTGGCCAGGATGGTGTTATCAGGAAGATCACCGATGGACTGTAGTTTCCTCAGGAAGTCAGTGGTGTCTCGAAGGTAGCTGGGAGTGCTGGTAGCGTAGGGCCTGAGGAGGGAGTCTACGTAGCCAGACAATCCTGCTGTCAGGGTGCCACTGCCTGAGATGATGGGGCGCCCAGGATTTCCAGGTTTATGGATCTTGGGTAGTAGATAGAATATCCCAGGTCGGGGTTCCAGGGGTGTGTCCGTGCGGATTTGATCTTGTGCTTTTTCAGGGAGTTTCTTGAGCAAATGCTGTAGTTGCTTTTGGTAACTCTCAGTGGGATCAGAGGGTAATGGCTTGTAGAAAGTGGTGTTGGAGAGCTGCCGAGCAGCCTCTTGTTCATATTCCGACCTATTCATGATGACAACAGCACCTCCTTTGTCAGCCTTTTTGATTATGATGTCAGAGTTGTTTCTGGGGCTGTGGATGGCATTGTGTTCCGCACGGCTGAGGTTATGGGGCAAGTGATGCTGCTTTTCCACAATTTCAGCACGTGCACGTCGGTGGAAGCACTCTATGTAGAAGTCCAGTCTGCTGTTTCGACCTTCAGGAGGAGTCCACCTGGAATCCTTCTTTTTGTAGTGTTGGTAGGGAGGTCTCTGTGGATTAGTATGTTGTTCAGAGGTATGTTGGAAATATTCCTTGAGTTGGAGACGTTGAAAATAGGATTCCAGGTCACCACAGAACTGTATCATGTTCGTGGGGGTGGAGGGGCAGAAGGAGAGGCCCCGAGATAGGACAGCTGCTTCTGCTGGGCTGAGAGTATAGTTGGATAGGTTAACAATATTGCTGGGTGGGTTGAGGGAACCATTGCTGTAGCCCCTTGGGCTAAGTAGAGTACTGTAGCTGCAATTAAAATAAATACTAGAGAAGTCTGCTAGAATTCTTTTGCTACTCCCTTCTAAACTTGCCTAAAGTGGTGTCAAATAAAACATCCATTTAAAAACCTTACAGGTGTCTACAAAAATAAGCTTTTCATTTTTTTATTTTAAAACATCAAGAATGTTATTTAAGAAATGCAGAGGTTCACATTTTAGGTTTTATTAAAATAAGAAAATACTCTAGAAACTGCACTCTGTGCAAATCACGCTACTCAATTCATAAGAATTTTGCACTACTTTAGTGTCTCCCTCTACCTCCCAAGGCAGTGGCTTTAATTATGCAAATCAGAGCCAAATAAAATCCAAAGCAGAAAAAGCTGTCAATACAGATGTGAGAATTATGTTGATTTGGGTATTTAAGCAAACTGATATTAATACCACGTAAATGGAGCTTTGAAACAAATATGGTCATATTACTATTCATACTTAATTTATTATTTTGTCAGTGTAAATATAAAAACATTTGTAAGCTATATTTGCATTTACTGTACTTTTCAGAATTCTCTTGTTTATAGGCTTTTGTTCACCTTACATGTCTGATATGAAACCATGTCAATTTTGGTCAGAACTTATTTACACTTATTCAAAATTATCTGTATGCAAATTTATTTTACTAGGGTTGGCCTCTGATCTCTGTGACTATGCAACACCCTGTTGACTTCAATGGGAACTCATGTGGGCACGAAAGCTCATCCAAATAGAGTTTTTGACTCCTACTATGGTGCTCTATCTATTGGACCACACTGACAAACCTGGCAAAGTTTTACAAAACATAGTAAACCACAAATAATACAGAACATTCATTAAGGAATTAAAACAAACTCTACTGCATCATGCAATTAGCATTGGAATAGACCTTAAAACTTTGGTTAAGATACAAGTCATCTATGCCACTAAATTCTTGGGTTGGTTTTTTTTTTTTTTGCTATACCCCTATTTTTCAATTCAGTGAAGCCGGCAGAAGTTACAACCTTTTTGTAAATTAAGACTTTTGGGAAAAATTCCAGCTTTTAATTTTTGAATTACACTTTGCACTTACACAGTACCCTTAGCCCACAGATTTCAAAGCACTTTACAAACATTTAAAAGCTCACAGCTCCATGTCAGTATTTTAATATGTATTTTACAGATGGATATTGTTCACACCACACAACAGAACAAGATTCCTGACTCTTAGTCCTCTAAATCCAGGTACTAGACAATTTACAATGCCTAATCAAAATATGTATTGAATTTTGATAAAAGAGGTTACTTCTGAAAGCATTATAGGAGAAAAGTCACCATTTTTCCTATACAGAAAATGAAGGATTATATGCCAAACAAGGATTTACTGAGAGATTATAACAACTGAACAGATGTCTTTCATAATGCCAAGGAACTAGTTACATTAATACTCCATAGAAAACAAAGCTGAAAATAGATATGATCATTACCTACACATAACTTCCAGTATCTTTTACAGTAAATGCACTTTTTGAGATTGCTCAGTGACTAAAAGGCAATTCCTGAACTTTGGTAATAGGTTCATATATTAATGTATTGACAGCAGCATTTTCTCATGAACAATTAAACACTGTAAATAAAAGTGTTCCCATTTTAAAACTCCAAAAATACATTTCCTTTTGGGCAAGATTGTGACGTAGGACACATTTCTAAGAAGGTGTGTGAAATATGCCAGACTGAAACAGAGTTAAAAAGTTGATCAAGCAAGTCAAAGTAAATAATCTTAAAATAAACAGAATTTACCTTTGAGCCATCCAAGCTGATTATCCTATAGACATTTCTTGTGCTGTCATAGAAGTAGGACACAGTAACAGCATGCTTGCTGGTGGGAACCCAGTTCTTCTTAGTGTTTGGGTCAATCTGGAAGACATGAGCTCGGGTGCTGAAGATGGGTTGTTCCCTGCAGGACAGAAAGTAAAAGTGATGAATCTGGTTTGGACACAGCATGGTTTTTACATTAGTGATCTGGCAATTCTGACTATCGGGATGTACATATTTTACTTTGCATGTGTATTTTTCCTCCACAAAAATCGTTATGTGAAGTGGGATACAGCAGTTTTAAGTGCATTAACACAGAGAAGAGCAAGATTTTTAAAACAAAATCAGTGGCCAGCTGTAGAGTCAGATAAAAAAGGATATACAGTAGATATCTAAATATAGATTCATCACTGATCCACCACCACCTCAGCTCCCACCCTCCATCTGTCTACCCCTTTAAACACTGGCAGTCATTAATACAAGTGTAATTACATCTCAGTATACTGAACATTGTAGAGTGCATTGACTTCAAATCCTTCTTTTCCTTAAACTTTTTAATACTCTGATTATTCAGTAATGGTCTATCATCTGAAACTGAACTGGCCTGCTCGATTTAATTAAGCTACAGATGACATTCATTAGTGATAGGAATATGTTTTCTGAAACCCTCATCTTTTGGAGTTTATTACTTGAATGTTCTAACAGAACCATGTAATTAGCCAATGGCAGCACAGTTCCAAGTGAAGTCTGGGAAGAACATGAGACAGATCGGTACAGGATGCCAGGCCTCCACACAGACACCACTGCACCCACAGTATTAGGTCATGCCTTCCCCAGGATTCATGGGGTTGGAAGGCTGTTTTCCCTGACCAAAACACAGCGGCTGAACTCAGAAGCTAAAATTCATTTTCCTCATCATCAGTCCTCATATCATCCCTTCCTTCTGAATCATTTCACTTACTCCACTTGTCTAGCATATCATGTTTAAACTTATGGCCCTCATTCAATACCTGACACGAAATTTGTTGCATCTACGCCTGAATTGAATGCAACAGAATTTTGCAATGGCACAAATCCAGTTCTCTCCAGTGTTCAGAAATTTAAAAGCCATAAAAAACAAAAATTTTACAAATCTTTATAAACAGCTATTTTGGAAAGATCCATTTTGGGATGGGGAAAAATACTTTTGCATCATAAATCCAACTTTTAGGTATACTGATAACTACTATAAGAACAGGAGACGAGATACCACACAGGAGCTATGTTCCTGTTCAGTTCTATCAAAATGGAGGATTTTTTTCAATATATTATGAGTCAGTACCCGAGTATGTAAACTGTAGGTATTTACTGTTAAGTACAGAACAGTGCCTATCAAGTTTCCTTGCACTGACTGTTTTTAATGCTTTCTGTAAATTAAAGAAAGACTGCTCTTCCTATCTTTTTTGTTGTAAAGCTGTCTGTTCACCAGAAGAGAAAAGAGGGGAAGCTTTAAAAAAAAACAAAAACACACACACAAAACCCAATTTATACAGTACATTAATCCATGCAAGAAAGAAATAGTAGCTAAACATAGTAGTAAATAGCACAGCCCTATTTGGTTAAACTAGTTGTGACAAACAATTTTGCCCAGATATCCTGCTGATTAGAATCTCTTGCAGCATCTAAAATGAAAAACTAGCCTTCTCAGAAAGATCAAAAACCCGAACCATGCCCCTGTTTTCTGCTGGCACGCTTAATTTTTAGCTAGAGCAAAAGTTATACTAAATAGAATGTGCAAGGGGCATTTGTCAATAAATCAATTACATTAGTATAAATCTTTGCTTCCAAAAACAAATGAAAACTATTGAAAATGTATTCTTCTGTCTACCTAGCTACCACCTCAAGTTATTTCTAAGGGGAAAGTGTTATAGAATCTCAATTAGTCATTCAACATTAAAGATTTTCAAAAGTTCCACTAAAATAAAGTCTTTTGTATTCATCGACAGTAGCATTAAAGCATAAAGTACATAACATAAGAGCTACTTACATTTATTTACTAAGACATTCAGATACAACCAGCAGCTAACTGTGTTAGTACTTGCCTCTAAAAACTGTATACAAGAGTCATGGCTTCAGCTGGTTAAACCTCTCTTCTGAGAGCTTTCTTCCAGTAACAGCGTAGGCCACGGGTGATGAAGAATATATGCTTTAGCTACCTAAACACACACATGCAGTTTTGGCACCAGTATTCAGTGTATTAAGCAGCGGATTTCGGGGCTTTTCTGCACATCAGTTATATCGTATGTATGCTCACAGAATTCACTGATTGTTTACTGGATCCATCGATGGTTAACATTTCAGAAAGACTGAAAAACATCCTATCTTCTACCTAAAAGCAGGCCCACACATACAAACTATATGAAACCTGAACAAAGTTAGTTCTGGTATTTATGTATATAGTATATCAAACTGATGTACTATCATTAATCAGAACCTCTTAGAGAGCATTTTTGTAGTCATATAGCTGAAAAACACCGTATGTGCAATATAGATGAAATATTTTCTATAAGTTCGCAGCTAAATAACTTTCCCCCCCAAAGTTATTGCATTGTTACATATGACAGCAGAAGTGAGTAACCACCACTGTTATATATAGATCGGCATGGGTTTCATGTTAGTGAGTTCTGAGACCTCTAAAATTTTGAAACAAAAAGTTAAAAAGCTACATGCCTGTCTGCATGGATTTCTTTGAGGGAGAAAGGAAGAAAAGGTCTATAAGAACAGTTAGTCCCATCCTCTCCTAGCTATCGTTTTCCTAGCTTTCCGTTTGCAACTGCCTCTTTTACTACTTCTCCACTATTATGAAGATGCTTTCAGTACTCATTAAAATGCACAAACCAGGAGTAAAGCAAGAGCTAGTTACTAATTACTAAGAACATGAACTCTTTTCCAGAAATATCTTGACAATGAGCAATGGCGAGTGGAATTTTAAAGAAGTGACACAGTATCCGAGTTTAAAATAAGTTTAAATTCATCTGCATGTGGCAGACACACCTAGGCTAATCTGCTAAGCTCCAGAGCAGACACTTCTGGGGCAACAGATGTATTCTTCTGTCTACCTAGCTACCACCTCATGAGGAGGTGGATTTACTACAGGTGAAGGGACCAAACCTGTGAGGGAGCCCTAAATTCATACTGAAGTCAATGTTAAACCACTTGCAGGATCAGACCCTATGGATAAAACCGTAGGTAGAATTAGGAATCTAAGGGGATCCAAAAATACCAGAAGCTGCAATAACAACGATATTGTCCTTCTATTTGTCATCATTTTAAAATATTTTTAATGACCCTTTATCACCTTAGTCAGAGATATGCGCCAGGAAGATGATCCCATGAACAACATTTTGAATGGACTGGAAGGGGCAACATGGCTGGCATTAAAGCCAGACAGCAGGAGATTTGTTGACTGTCATCATCTCATGTCAAGTCTACTATAGAGTCTTGGCACTCTGAGCAGAGAGGATTAAATCTTGGCATTATGGCGGTAGAAGTGGCAAGCCTCGAACAGTGCCAGGATGCGTCCATTGGGAGGCAGAGTAAAAAAGAACATACAGATTATGACATGAGTGACCGGGGGTGGGGGGAAGGCGTGTTTCCATCATCTTATCTACAATGAAGACAATCAAAAGCTTGTCTTTGGTAATGTTGAGTTTAAAATTGCCAGATGAATCAATGTCAGAAGCACAGGAGAGATACAGGACTGGAGGTAGGGAAACTGTCATGACAAAGTTTTTGAAGTTTCCTTATGGATGCTGAACTATTCAGATTGATAGAGATGCAAGGGGAAAGAGCAAGTGCTATTTCAATGAGACACTGAGCTCTTCCTTTCCTACCAATCTTTCCAGAGAGTGCAGGACACTAAATAGCCCAGAGTGGAGAAGTATTGGCTTGCTCTTCTCTTGCAGACTTTTTTTCCCCCACAGAGAAGAAGAGTATTGTTGGAGTTGTAACCAGTGGTTTATAGTTTCAATAATGCCAACTATATCAAGTTTCTTAATGAGAATTTCCCATTCCACTTGCTTATAAACAAATGCTATGAGTCTGGGTAACAGGCAACGGAAAACTCTTCTCTTCATGTTCTTTATGACATGCTGAGTGATTTTTTACTGAACTTGTCTCCTTAACACCCTCCCTTTGCATTGCTAATTTAAAGGCTCTCCATGCTGCTTCAGCCAGGCTCCAGAGAAGACTCACCTATGACATTCATACCATCCCATTCATACAGCCCTCTCTCCTAGTGGATTGTGGCCTAATGTTCCACATAATCAAAACCTTTGGCTTCACACCATTCACGCAACCCACATGAAGTATTTTCTACCTTCTCTCACTCACAGGACTGGAACAATCTTCAAGATTACTTGAACTTTCCTCTTCTTCAGCTTCCTTCCAAGATCCCTGAAGTCTTCCATAATCCATGTAGTTCCATGTGATGCCATGCCATTGGTTTGAATGTGTATGACCAATGTCAACTTGCCAGACAACTGCATAATCCCATCTAATCTTGCAGTTAGGATCTTGTATTTTTGCTGTCTTATTGTTCTTGTGTCCCTTCCTTGAATTCTCTGTTCACATTTCTTAATATGGAGTCACCAATAATATTGCTTGCCTTCTTCGGATGGATGAAGAACCTCCTGTTGGCTGCTCCCTTCATACCACAAGGTTATTTACCAGGTATGACCTTGGTAGCTCTCTGTTCAGAGGTGAAAGTAAGCCGGTACGCCCCAGTACGGTGTACCGGCAAGAGCCGGTGCGCCGTATCGGGGGTGGATCGGCTTCCCCAGGCACAATTTAAAGGGCCTGCGGCTCCCAGCAGTGGCTGGAGCCCCTGGCCCTTTAAATTTGCTGCCAGAGCCCCGCTGCCAGGGCCATGGGGTAGCGGCAGCAGGGCTCGGGCGGAGATTTAAAGGGCCTGGGGCAGTAGCAGCGGCCGAGCCCTGGGCCCTTTAAATCGTCCCCAGAGCCCAGCCCCCGCTTCCCCGGGCTCTGACAGGCTCCAGGGATGATTTAAAGGGCCCAGGGCGGTAGTGGTGGCTGGAGCCCCATCCCCGGAGCCCTGGGGAAGCAGTGGCGGGGCTCTGGGGACGATTTAAAGGGCCCAGGGCTCCGGGCACCGCTACCGCCCAGGGTCCTTTAAACCGCTGCCAGAGCCCCTGACTGCCGCTGTTACTCTGGGGAGGGGGAAAGACACACTTACCGGTACAGGGTGGGCCGGGGCTGGCTCTGACCCCCCCAGCCCCACCCCTTCTGCCTGAGGCCCCGCCCCTTCCGGGGGCCAGAGCCGGCCCCAGCCCAGTCCTGTACCGGTAAGTCCTTAGACTAACTTTCACCCCGGTTCTGTTCCTCCAGAGACAGACCCCTTAGTAATTTACTCATTGAGTATTTGACAGTGATTCAATACTTCTAATCAGGTCAAAACCCTCCTGGTTCTACTTCCCCTCTTGGTCAAAAGTTGTCACGCTCTCCAGTTCCTTTATAGCCAGTCCTTTCCCTTATATAGATGGTTGTGGAAACAATTTCTGAATTTAGTTGTCCAAGAAGTCTTGTTTTCTCAGATGCTGCAGTGTTGAAACTTGCACTTCCGGACAATACATTTTGTATACTAGTATGGCCGTCAACTTGCAGTTCATGTACCAAAAGTCCTGTCTGTCTTCTAGCAGAATGGAAATAACATATCCAAGGCAGGTCACAGCAGTTGTTTCCTTGTTCTCCATATCAACTACTTAGTGTGGAGCCATCCCTAAACAGAAGGAACCACACTCCCTCTCCAAACCTCTTCTGTTACAGCTCCCGTTTGCTTGGCAACCAGTTTGTATAGTAGAGTTGACCACACCTCACCTAAAGTGGGCAGAATATTGTCTGGGCTTGCTGAGGGAAGGCAGCTGTGCTTTATGTCTGGGGGTGAGAACAAGGTCAGAAACTGCTGCAAATGGTGAACAGCGGTCAGCTTTGCAGCGCTGACTCACCCCACAGGAATGTGAGGTTTGAAGGCTATAAAGGTGCAAGGCCTGGGCATTGGAAGCCCCTTTTTTTCCATGCAGCAGGCAAGGCAGCACCCATCCTCCCTCCCCTAGAGGTGGTGAATATCAGGTTGGGCCTGCTGTGGGCATTATGCTAGTTGCTCCTTTTTAAGGGGGTCTGGGAAGGAATTTTTCCCACACCACCAGATTGGCTTCAGTGCAGTGAGGTTTTTTCACGATCCCCACAGCGGGTGTCAGGGAGGACCTTTCTTGGTAAGAAGAAAAGGTGGTAGGCTATATGTTGCAACTTATTTTGTAAGCATGCGGCAGATGTCCAGTGAAGGTACTCCATAGGGAAGGCATCCAGTGACCAGATAAATGGCCTGGTAAAGGACTTAAAAGGATGTGCTAGATAAAGGAACAGAATGAGGGAGGGGCTTGGGGACACCTATGATGGGTACGGCATGGAACCAACCTCCCTCCCCTCCTCCAATTATTATAGCCCACCTTAACCCTCCTACGGGGGGTGGTAAGGTCCAAGCCATAGGTTGGCTGGGGGGACCTGGATGGAAAATGAAGGGAGGCTGGCGGAAGCCATGGGTAATGATTTTAATAAGCATAGATTTGCCTGCATTGTACACTTGATCTGCCCGGTAGTCCCAGATATCTATATAATAAAGTTGTGGCCTGACTAATATCCACATCAGGTGTCTCCTGTCCTTTTTTCGGTATTCCCAGACAATGGAGGGTGTAAATTTCAGCTTGAAGAGATTTACCCACGCTAGCGCTGACTGAGCTAGAGTGCTAAAAACAGCTGTCTAGTTGCGGCAGCACGAGCAATGGGAAGTACTGCCCCAAGTACATACGAAGGAGAGGAAGCCCCTCCTGCTGCTCATGTTGCTGCAGCTATACTTCTGTTTTTACACAATCAGAGCTAGGATAGGTATGTCTCCTCAAATTGGAATTTACACATTCCAGTCTAGTGAAGACAAACCCTAAGCCTTACTGTTCAGCTCCACACCTTTACTAACAGATGGACTAGCGGATCTTAAACATAAAAAAGAAGCTTACAAGAAGTGGAAGGTTGGACATATGACCAGGGAAGAGTATAAAAATATTGCTCGGGCATGTAGGAAAGATATCAGGAGGGCCAAATCGCACCTGGAGCTGCAGCTAGCAAGAGATGTCAAGAGTAACAAGAAGGGTTTCTTCAGGTATGTTGGCAACAAGAAGAAAGCCAAGGAAAGTGTGGGCCCCTTACTGAATGAGGGAGGCAACCTAGTGACAGAGGATGTGGAAAAAGCTAATGTACTCAATGCTTTTTTTGCCTCTGTTTTCACTAACAAGGTCAGCTCCCAGACTGCTGCGCTGGGCATCACAGAATGGGGAAGAGATGGCCAGCCCTCTGTGGAGATAGAGGTGGTTAGGGACTATTTAGAAAAGCTGGACGTGCACAAGTCCATGGGGCCGGACGAGTTGCATCCGAGAGTGCTGAAGGAGTTGGCGGCTGTGATTGCAGAGCCCTTGGCCATTATCTTTGAAAACTCGTGGCGAACGGGGGAAGTCCCGGATGACTGGAAAAAGGCTAATGTAGTGCCAATCTTTAAAAAAGGGAAGAAGGAGGATCCTGGGAACTACAGGCCAGTCAGCCTCACCTCAGTCCCTGGAAAAATCATGGAGCAGGTCCTCAAAGAATCAATCCTGAAGCACTTACATGAGAGGAAAGTGATCAGGAACAGTCAGCATGGATTCACCAAGGGAAGGTCATGCCTCACTAATCTAATCGCCTTTTATGATGAGATTACTGGTTCTGTGGATGAAGGGAAAGCAGTGGATGTATTGTTTCTTGACTTTAGCAAAGCTTTTGACACGGTCTCCCACAGTATTCTTGTCAGCAAGTTAAGGAAGTATGGGCTGGATGAATGCACTATACGGTGGGTAGAAAGCTGGCTAGATTGTCGGGCTCAACGGGTAGTGATCAATGGCTCCATGTCTAGTTGGCAGCCGGTGTCAAGTGGAGTGCCCCAGGAGTCGGTCCTGGGGCCCGTTTTGTTCAATATCTTCATAAATGATCTGGAGGATGGTGTGGATTGCACTCTCAGCAAATTTGCGGATGATACTAAACTGGGAGGAGTGGTAGATACGCTGGAGGGGAGGGATAGGATACAGAAGGACCTAGACAAATTGGAGGATTGGGCCAAAAGAAATCTGATGAGGTTTAATAAGGATAAGTGCAGGGTCCTGCACTTAGGATGGAAGAATCCAATGCACCGCTACAGACTAGGGACCGAATGGCTAGGCAGCAGTTCTGCGGAAAAGGACCTAGGGGTGACAGTGGACGAGAAGCTGGATATGAGTCAGCAGTGTGCCCTTGTTGCCAAGAAGGCCAATGGCATTTTGGGATGTATAAGTAGGGGCATTGCCAGCAGATCGAGGGACGTGATCGTTCCCCTCTATTCGACACTGGTGAGGCCTCATCTGGAGTACTGTGTCCAGTTTTGGGCCCCACACTACAAGAAGGATGTGGATAAATTGGAGAGAGTCCAGCGAAGGGCAACAAAAATGATTAGGGGTCTAGAGCACATGACTTATGAGGAGAGGCTGAGGGAGCTGGGATTGTTTAGTCTGCAGAAGAGAAAAATGAGGGGGGATTTGATAGCTGCTTTCAACTACCTGAAAGGGGGTTCCAAAGAGGATGGCTCTAGACTGTTCTCAATGGTAGCAGATGACAGAACGAGGAGTAATGGTCTCAAGTTGCAATGGGGGAGGTTTAGATTGGATATTAGGAAAAACTTTTTCACTAAGAGGGTGGTGAAACACTGGAATGCGTTACCTAGGGAGGTGGTAGAATCTCCTTCCTTAGAGGTTTTTAAGGTCAGGCTTGACACAGCCCTGGCTGGGATGATTTAACTGGGACTTGGTCCTGCTTCGAGCAGGGGGTTGGACTAGATGACCTTCTGGGGTCCCTTCCAACCCTGATATTCTATGATTCTATGACTAACCACTCAAACCCCAGGCTGAACACAGACTCAAGGCTCCCAGCTATGCAGCCCTTTCCAAGGCAAACAAACCTGTCTCACCTGGCTAAAAACTCGCTACTGGATCTGTGGACCTGCCTGCAATTAAGTATATAAGACTCTACATGTTTAAAATACAAGCGAAACAACTAAACTTTTATGGGGTAGGACAATCTATAACATCTCAAAAGGTATGCATTTCTTTTTTATTGTTTTTTATACATATGATGACTTAGAAATCTTACCACCTAGTAGCTTCAGCTCTTCAGCAGAAGAATAGCGTGAACATACATAAATATTAGAAGGGGTCAGTTTGTGAAGATAAAAAGTGTACAGCTGGCAAAAGGCATTTTAGGTTTCTATGTTTGATAACACCACACCCACTCAGTCTGGGATTTTAAAAAGTGCTCAGCATTGCCTAATCATTGTCTTTAAAATTGACTCATTTCACTGAGCATTTTTAAAAATCCTATCCATAAAGAGTCATCCCCGCTTCTCCACCATGCTGATAAAAATAAATTTTTAAAAAATCATAGCATTTTACCAAGAGGCTAAATATATTTAACTTAAGATTCATATGTATACCACTAGAAACTGAGGTAATATACAGTTACATTAATATGTACACACAGGGCCAAGTTTAACACTGCTGTAAGCAGGTGTGATGCCACTGAAATCTGTTGTAGGTGGCCACTTACATTTTTATACACTGAAGGCATAAATTGTGTATGTGTGTTGCATGGGTGATACATCAGGAAACCAAATAGCTATGCAGAAAATAAAATAAGAAAACTTTCTTAAATTAGATCCTTTTGATAATGTTTTGGCATTTCCACTAGTTACTGACAGAATCTTTACAAGTATTTAATCCTATAAAATAGTGCATTTGGGAGAAAAAATTGGCTTGTGTACTATGACGTCAGCTGAATGCTCTGGAAGCCCATAAGGTATAATTTCAAAAAGAGAAAAGGAATAACTAGAAAAGAAACTGCAAGCAGGTTTTGCTAAAACAGCAGACAGCATTAGCATTCTAATCTTTACTTACATGAGACAAAAAAAAAAAAATTGCAAGAGCTATGATTGCTCAGCCTGGGAAAAACAGAGTTTCATTAAAGGGATTCAGTATTTTGAAGAACATAGTACAAGTTTTACTTTTTCTACCCTGTTCTATCATACAAGAGGACAGAGGTCACTGAATAAAGTCAATGGCTGCTAAAATTTAGAATAAATAGAAGAAAGTACCTTTTCAACAGTGTATATTCCAATTTAAAATTCACTGCCAATGCAAAGTTATCTCACAAATGTAACACTGGCAGGTTACGTTTTGGCAAATTTACAAAACACTGAACAAACTTATGTCAAGGTTCCAAACCTTATAAAAGACAGGCATGAGCCAGTATAAGGAGTCTCTTCCTGGAATTGTAGGGTAGATTAGGAAGGTAGCAGACCATGGTGGTGGGAGAGAGGAGATTGTCTTATAAACCCAGTATGTCAGGCATAGGAAAGCCCATCTAGTGAAGAGGGCACTAGGGTGGGGCTCAAGAGAACCATGTTCAATTCCTGCTTCTGCCACACTTCTTGTGTGAGCCGCGACATGTGCTTGATTTATCTGGTGTCTCAGTTCCTCAGTAAAATCAGGGATAATACATCCATATTTCACAGAGGTATTGTGAGGATAAAGTCCATTAATGACTGTGAGGTGCTCAAATTGCAATGAGAACCATATAAATTCCTAGATAGAATAGTCTAATACTCTACTTTTTATTGGCCTCTGTGGCTTTGATTTCACATATCCATTTTAATAAAATTATGGGTGGTGTTTATGTACTTAGCATAGATACTACCCAAAACATGCTAAATGCATGATACATGGGCAAGGAAGAAGAAACAGTGATTACCCTGGTTCGTTTAAGTAGTACCAAATAAGGATTTATAATATCAAAGCCTCTCAAGAAATAGTCTGGTGGGCTTAGCATTCATTAGATAATTGTTTAAATGCTAAAACAACGACGAGTACTTGTGGCACCTTAGAGACTAACAAATTTATTCGGGCATAAGCTTTTGTGGGCTAAAATCCACTTCATCAGATGCATGGAGTGGAAAAAAACAATAGGCATCTGATGAAGTGGGTTTTAGCCCATGAAAGCTTAGAGACTAACAAGTTTATTTGCGCATAAGGTGCCACAAGTACTCCTTGTTGTTTTTGCTGATACAGACTAACATGCTGAAACCTATTTAAATGCTGTTATTCTATTTGGAACTGTGCAAGATAAATAAAAATAGACCCTGCCCTGAAGAGCTTACAGTATAAAAACAGAAACAGAATACAAGGAGCTCCTGGAAGCTAGAGGTGATTAGTTTATATTCATTCTCATCCCCAATTCACATACACAATGCGAGTGGAGAGGGCATTGACTGACATAGGTTAACATCTGTGGAATAAGCGAGTCTTGACGAGATATTTCAGTGGATCAATGTACATTCTACTGTTTGTGACAACATTTTTAGACCTATTTCTCTATAGTGTATTAGCCTGCTTAAATAACTAAGTTTCCACATTTCCCCCTCAATCTATCTATAAACACTGTGCTACTTTTATTCAGATACTTTTAATGCTACAAATGGAAGGACAATTTTTCTTTCACATCCCCACACAAATAAGCAATGGACCAAATTCACCCCAGTGTAACTTTAATGAAGCTAGACCAAGGATGAACATCACTTTGTGTCTGTCAGATTTCATAACTCCCCAGATTGGCTTCTCTGTTCTGAAAGCCTGTGCAAGGACACAAAATTATCTCATTTCCAAAATATGCACAGGCTTCTGCAGTGAAAGAGTGGGATGGAGTCCTTCTTAAATCTGGCCCTGATTAGTAATAATCATAACCTTCTATAATCTTGAGCAGTAAAAATTATAAGAGCACCTGTAAGAAGTGTGCTGAATTTATGAATTGTATCTTAACAAGAATTTCATTCTCTATCAAAATTCTGGTAACAACCATTTCCTCCTGAAAGACTTGTCCTCCCACTAGTGAGTCTCAGCCAGCCAGTCTCCTAACTCCACACAACAGCTCAGAATATGGAGCTGTTGCTCACTGTTGCTCATGAGGCTGCGGAGGTGCCACTTGCAGATGCTGCTGTTGAGCTCTAAGTAGTGCAGCAAGGCTACTGGGGCCATCTGCCCCCAAATTCCTGGCCCCACGGAGAGGCTCAGTGTTCAGAGAGATATTTACCTGTTAAAATGCAAGCTGCTATTTTTTTTTTAGTAAGATGCATTCTAAATACAATATGAGTACCCGCTCCTGAAAACAGAGAATTGCAACATCATCATCATCATCGAGACAAAAACATTTACCAATGCTTCCACATTCTTGTGGAACACGTATAAAATGCGGTTTGTCTTTCTGCACTTTGTAAAACCTTGTCTGTCTATTTAGGCAGCATCTCTTACTTAGGTACAGTAACGGAGGGGAAAGAGGTTTAACCACATACACAATGGAAGGTGTACGACAATCTAAATATCAGAGTGGCTGCCGCTCCCCCATAATAAAAACAGAAATTCTAATTCTTTTTGAATGGTCCAACAAACTAAAAAAATTTCACTCCCTCCGTTAACCCAAAATATCCTGTGCCATTTCAGCTCCGTGTAAACACTTCTTGCAGAGTGCTATTAAAAGAAAGGCAAGACCAACATTAATTGCCGAATATGGCAGTTTCACTGACTGCTGCTTTGAAGTTCCATCTCACTGAACAGTTTCCCTTACTCTGTCTTTCCAGCCAACCATCAAACATTCATCTTCCTTGTGCCATGTACCAAATGAGACCTCTGGGAGTAAGATGTGAACAACCAGGAGAAGGATATGAACAAGGACAAGCATTTGGCTTCATACAGTTCCATTTTGGAATGCCTTCATGAATTACCATTAATAAATGTATAAAGAACATCTTAACTGCTGATTTTTTAAAGATTTGTAAAGTGCTTATTGATCTGGAGATCTTCCATTTATTTGCATTCTATTACTTCTGAATTACCTCTTATTTTAATTTATTCTTTTGATTAAAATATAAAAATGGCTATGATCTTAGAGTGATACTATAGCAATTAAATTTACAATCAGTAAAAATATCATCCAGCAGTCTAATCAAGTAAAAAGCAAATATTCCAGTCACCAAACAGCAGCAAAACTCCATCCCAAACAAAGCCTCATACCCTTTGTTCTCATCAAAAGCCCTAAAAAATTTAAAAAGGGAAAGAGGGGTTTTTTTTTGTTTTTTTTTAATACTGTGTGACCAGCCAACCAAGCTTTAAAAAATGATAGCTAGCTTTCTTATCTGCTAACCAAAAAAATAATCCCTAAACAAAACAGAATAAAAAGAATTCAACAAATCAGTTAATATATTCTATGAATTTATGACACTGAAAAATTTTTAAAAATCCAATAAATATTTCCTAAAATAAATTATATTAATTGTTGCAGCACTTGGGTTAAGGTACAATGGAGAAGTTTGCAGATGAAATGAAGTGGAGCATACATAGCTTATCCCTCTTCCTACAGAGCACTCCCATGGCAAGCCAGCAAATATTCAAAATGATATCTGCACAGAACTACAAGGAGTAACGTTAGTTTCCCCTTTGTTAGGAGGAAGAGAAGTTAAGTACACGGCTAGGGTTCCAGAGTGAGCCAAGTAGAGATGCCCCAGGACCTACAGAGATAAACAATATTTCCTCACAATCTTACAGCACCTGTATGGTTGGAAGACCTCATTTCCAGCCAACACTCAAAGCTCCCTCCTATCAAGATGGATAAAAATATAGGGTTTTTTTTTTAAACAAAAAAGAAAGAACATTTTTAAATTTTAAAAAAAGTTTTTTATTTTGTTATAAGAAGTTTTCTTTTTAAAAATAAACCTGTTTAAAATGAAATCTGAATTTAATACAAAATATATTAAGGCCTAAACTACTTATAATCTCTCAAAACATTTAAACAAAAAATAAAATATGCTGTATCCATAAGTCTCTATCAAAAACTGAATTAAAGGCTGCTTTTCTATATAAATAAAGAATCTGGGGAAAAACATCTAAGTTTTCAGGTCAAGCTTTATAAATATGGCACAAGATGTCAAGTGCTGTATTAAGGGCTTGATACTGAGGGGGATCCCAGGTCTGTGCTATTGGGTGCAAGAGACTGGCGACGTTATGACAAGCCTTGGGTCCCAACCTCTAACTCTCATGTGATCCCCTCAGGTTCATCCACAGAGCTCACCTGGGTGATTTCAGACTCCTATTTTATAGCTTCTCCCTACCTGAGCTCTGATTGGCTCAATTCTCAAAAAACTATAAATATTTATGACTCCATTCACGATGGAAACTTATTCTTCGGCTCATGGAAAAACACTGATCTGCCCAGTAACTAACTGCCAGAACTTGCTTCTTCATGGTTCTGGGCACTTCAGGTAAATGGCCTTGCTCTGTCTCCTTGCATGTGTGCGCACGCGCGCACACACACACACACACACACAGAGAAATCCAATAATTTCTCAACTGTCTCCCTCTGTCCATAAACAAATAAAATACTGCAGCGTAAAAGGCGTGTGGGTTACATGAACAAAAGGCTTGGATTGTTAGTTCTTTTGTTTTTCTGGGAGTGGAGGAGTTGTGTAACCAGAAAGGCGCAACACTGGTGTCAAAGCAGGTCACTGTGGAAAGAAGGGACAGAGTGTAGCCTCTAGTGCTGATTTCAACACCTGAGATTTGGAGGAAAAAATATTGCCATGGCTGCAGGTCATAAAAAAAGACCATATTTGGGAATACTTTCATGAAATTCCTGTATCCCTGGCTACAAGAGGAACATGTGCCAAATGTAAACAGTGCAACAGAGATACAAGGCCTGGATGTCAGAATGAAACAGCATTAAGAAAAATGCTTCTCAGAAGGCAACAACTTTGAAGATGATGATGCAGACATGTCTGAACAATCTGGATCAACTGGATAGTCAAGTTATTTTTGAACCATTCTTCTTTTGAACTATCCTTTCTAACAATGCTATTAAATGGTAATTTAGATCATCATCAAATTTGTGTTTTCCACAGATGCTTATAAATTTCAAAATATTTGCATCCAAAATATAATTGGTATGTTAGTTTCTTGAGGGAGTATTTATCTGTTACTACTGGATTTATTAAATGATTTTTTTAATCGCTCAATACAATCAAACAAACATTCTACATGAAGGTTTCCTGTTTAAAAGTTTTAAGTAGGCATTTCTGAATTTTAACACATGAGGTTTTTCCCCCCAAGTTGTTTGGTATGTTGCTAGAGATAAGGGTTTAAATAGATTTAGATAATCCTTATAATTTATTATTTTCCCTATAAAACTGGGTTTAGAATAATTATATCATTTAAACAGTGGTACAAACAGCTCCACTAGGAAGGATCTGTCATTTACTCAGTGCACTGATTTAAAGAGAGATTGTAATACTCAGTGAGTGAGAGACCTTTTTACCATTTTTCTTTCAGGGATGTTCAGATGTACATTCATCATCTGCAAGGTCTAGAACTTTAGTCATCTGCTGCTGTGACCAGAAGTTCTGCAACTAAATAAATATATATCAAACAGTAAATTACCTGCACCCTCCCCTACTTTCTTCATCATCCAGTAAAACCATGAATGAGTTCGTAATTAGGACCAGCAAACTCCAACAAGACTGAATAGCTGAAAAGATTGCTTAGCTTATTTATGCAACCAATTCTCCCTTCACCTTGCTCAGAACAAACATTTCATTGATATGGTTCAGTCATTACAAACAGACATTGCTGGAAGGTTGCCAGATACAGCATATGAGAAGGAAGTTGAACAGGGTGCAAAAAACACGGATGGGAAATTTGTTAATCTGAGTCTTGATGTGTGGTGCAATGTAGATACTGATCCAGTAATACGTGCTTGAGTGACAACAATGGGGGGGGCGGGGGGGGAGGAGGGCTTACAGAAACAATCGATACATCAGGAAATGCTCATAATGCAGAATACTTAAAAGTAGCAGCAGTAAACGCTGTAACAACTGTGAACAAAAATTAACCCACATATGTAGCATTGTCCCAAACAATGCTACAAATGTCGCAAAGTTGAGAAGAAATCTTAGAACAAGATAATGAAGGGAACCTGAAACTTTTAACATATGGGCACAGTGCTCATTTGATGCACATTTTAGCCAACGGTTTAGGTACAATTCCAGGAATAAAGGAAAGTGTTAAAACTGCATAATACTTCTGTACCAACCACTTTGTTTCAGCTTCACCGAAGAGAGCAGGAGGATTTCAAACTAATTCTCCCCCAAGATGTATAATGAAATTCAGTGGTTGGCTGTTCTGAGCTATTTATTAAGAAGCATTCTGATGACAATTTGTGAAGAAAATTGTGACAAAATAGATGGAACTATCACAGCCAAAGCAGTCAATATTAAAGATATGCTGAATATACTGAAATCTATTTCCATAGCCTTGGACAAACTGTAGCAAGATTGCTGCTGTGTTGCTGATGCTGGTGAAATTTGGAAGGAACTTCAAGAGACACTGAAGAAAGAAATACCCAACAACAAAGTTAAATTGCAGGCAGTAAAGAAGCATATGGATCAAGCACTTACTCAACCTCATTTTTCTTGCCACTACTCTCAACCTAAAATACCAGCGTAGATGCCTAAATGCTGAGAATGCAACTGTTGTAACACAGGCATCCAATAATCACGAAAGCATACCAACTATAAGTTTCAGGACTCAAGGTGAACCATTCAAGCAGTACACGTTTGCGGATGATGTTTTAAAGAAAGTCATACCACTGAACTGGAGGAAGTCACTAACCAAGACCTGAAACCAGAGTTGTCGAAGTGCTAAACCAGCTTTTGAAAGCAGTAGTACACTTTCTGTGCCTGCTGAAGAGATTTTCTTCATTTGGACTAATTCAAAGTTGAGAAATCAATTGGGAGGTTTTTTGTTTGTTTGTTTTTTAAAAAAGGAAAACTTGTTTCTCTTGCAGTCTATGAATAAAATCTAGGAGGGGGTGATATTTACTAGTTTTAAAAGTCTGAAGGATAGCCTAAAGTAACTTAGCAAATTGTCTCATTGTCAAGAGACTTAGACAAGTAGAAACTTAAGCTCCAGTCACTTTCACCTTAGCATATCTGAAAATTTTCCCAGACTGAACTGAAATAATCAGTTTAATTCATTGACTACAGTTAATCCCTTTGTTCCTTTTATAAATCATTTAATTGTAAATGTGAAACATGTTTTGAGAAAAGTTTATGCATCCAAAACATGTAAGGTTGTTTTGTTTAATAAAACCAAATTCTATACGCTGTTGTGTGTTTAATTCCAGTTTCTATCCTATTGCAGCTTGACACAAATCATGAGCAAAAAGTTAAATATATCATTCACCATCTTCTAACATATTAAAAAAGTATTAACAAAATCTGAAAATATTAAGCTATGCAATTGCTTAAATAAACGTTTATTGGTATAGTGTACCCTCCTAAGCAGTGAAAAGTTATACCAAAACTAGTGTAAAGGCTCTATTTAGTTATAAATCAACATGTTTTAATGGTTATATCAGCTAATGAGAATATATCTTTCTTTAGAAAATAAATACAAATCGAAGAGTTGATTAAAATCTAGGCTTTCTACTTGGTGATTTAAATCACCTTGATTTAAGTCAATCCACCCTTCCTCCTGTCTAGTGGGAAAGCATGTCCAAATGATCTCATGGAGTCTCTACTGTTTTCATGTCAGGGGAGAACATGATCTTAAGTTTTTACTGCTGCTCAGCAGCCTACCTCTTATTCACCCCAAGACATCAATCAGGTTACACAACCTGCAATTGCCAAAAACAGGCAGAAAGCAGCACTTTATGCATGCCCTAATACTTAAATCTCTCCTATTCCCCAGTTTAACGGATGGGTTGTGGTGGTAAGGTAGAGTACCTGTGATTTACTAGACAAAAGCTACAGTTAGCAGTGTAGACATTTATTTTTCCATACACCTAAGTGGACATTTCCCCCCCCAGTATCTTTAATTTTAAAAATCAGAACATTTAACCACCATATCAGAGACACTTTATATACTGATGCAAAAACTACATGAAATATTGTCTGGAACCAACTTATTTTGTGACCAGAAGTTTGATCTGATAAAACAACCTCCCCACCATAATTATTTCCTTCAGACATCAGAAAAGAGTCCCTGCATACAGTAAGAGCACAGAGAAAGAGCTGATTAAAGCCCTGTGTACTCTATTGAAAGCTTCACCTAAATCCTGCAGCTCCTGTACTATCAGACTGGAAATTCTACAGTAAAAGAAAGGATTTTAATAAACTAAATACAAAAATGAATATAGTACAGTAGCCCTTCTCTTGTTTGATATTACTCAATTCTACGTTGTCTCCATATTTGCAGTTTTTGATATGCTGTGGATGTTTATACTGACAACTCCTAACTGCATCATAGAAGTTAACAAGATCCAAGCTTGAGGTTTTGGCAATGGGGTAGAGGACAATTCAAGTGTTTGGTACCTGAGGACAAGGAGAAGGCAGTTAAGATCATGGAACAGGCACATTTTAGCAGAAATATTCGCTTAATCAGCAGTCAAGTAGTAAAGGTTGATGTTTTAAAAATCATTAACTTTGGAGAAAATCACATCCAAGAGTCATTTTTCAGGCTAAGACTCAGGAAGTAACACTGAATCAATTTACACCCTGTTCAGGGTTTTCTTTGCATGCACAAAGGTTATTTTGTTTTGAGGAAAGTTGAGATTCTGGAGCAACGGATGGATTCTACAATGAATTCTTCCACAAAGGAATGAAGCAATCTGAGTCTCTGGTCATAATACAGAAGCAACAGAAGATTCACCTGGCTATGACGTAGCTGTGGTGATACGTACAATAGACTTCCATCTTGAACAGTCCTTTGAAAGTCATCTCTTTTTTTTGGAAAAAATAAGTGTGGGAGGATTTTGGTTTTTTAAATCCCCCCAAAATTGCATCTTCCAACCTCAATTTGTGGTTGGCCTTGTGCTCTACTTCCTTCAACCTCACCTCTATAACCCTTCTGTAAATGTATACCTTTTTTTGCACGTTGAACTCAATCCTACAGACAAGACTAATCCGACATGTGACTTTGGATACAGAACATCCTGCTGTCAGCTGACTACCCAGATAAAAACTGTTCACCCATTCAATGGCACTGCCATCTACAGACAGCATCTGCAGATCATTCATTTCCATTTAATAGGAGGCACAAATAGCATTCGTTTTACACTATTGATCTTAAGTCCCATAGATTCTATAGGTTTTCACAGCTGTTCCACCACTAGCTGTAATTGGTCAATAGTCTCTCCCAGTAAGGCAATATCAGCTGCATACCCAAGATCCTCTAAAAATGAATCTTTAGATTTCACACCTCTTACTACTTTGGCCTCAGTCAGCTTTGTCATCTGGTTGTCTATTATAACATTAAATAGCATAGGTGAGAGAATGCATTCCTGCTGTATTCCTGAGTCTATTGAAAACCAGTCTAATACAACTGTTGACCCTCACACAGCTAAGTGTTCCGCAGTACAGTTCCTCTACTAAGCACACTAAGCCCTCAGGCACACCATACTGATGCAGCAATATCCACAGTGCTGATCAATACAATGAGTCAAAAGCAGCTGCAAACATCTATAAACACAAAGTAAGCTTCTTATTGTCACTCTGGTGTGGTCAGAATGAGTCACCTGGAATTTATCTGCTATATTTCAGTAGCAAAAGTAAGTTTTCATAAATTGGCACTAACTCTATGGTCATTCTCCTTCAACATATTTTCCACATCAACTTTAAACTCCTTGTCCTTGCCTTCAAGGCTCAGCCCCTGCCTCATCTCCGCCTTAATTTATTACCACTCTTCTCTTTACCCAATGAATAAATTCTGCCTTATCTTTCCTCTTCACCTCTACTCACTCTTATTTGTGTGCATTCTTTCAATGCTATGTATCAAACTCCCTTCTTATCCCAGTGTATTAAGCACCCACCTGTCTTCTTTCAATTCCATCCCAAACACTCGTTTAGCATAAAAGCACTAACCTACATTAATAAAAATGCTTTTAAATTGCAAAGTTAAAAGTTTAAAGATAACTGTCCTTTATGATGATGTTCTCATGATGTATTCTAGGTCTATCTATTTAGACTGTAAGCTCATTGGGATGGGGAAGTATCTTCATCAGCACTGAGTACGGTGTTGGTGGTTAGAGTGACAAATAGTAAGAGGGGCTAAAATGGATAAATACCCATTGTCTCCATCATCAATTTCCAAACAGTTCACATTTTCTTCCAGGCTGCTTTAGAAGCATGCTAAGTTTTCAAAGGAATTGCTGATCCAGATCATAAGATCAGCCAATAACTATTTCATGCTACATGGGGAATTGGATGAGCGTCTTTAAAAAAGGTAAATTAATTCATCTTACAGTAATAAGTATCAAATCAATTACACTCATTTTTAATAAGCACTACATATAGTACTTCAGGGCTATCTGCCATCACTGATCTGGAAAGTTACTCCTTTTCCTTATGTCTGACAACATACTGCATGATAAAGACTGTTACATTATGAGAAGCTGTGGCCCTTGATCTATAATAAAACATTGAAGTAGTATTTGTCCATTACAGCTGTTGCTCTGGGTACACTGTTCATTCACAGAGAGCAATATCTGCTGTTGGTGGGGCAGATTCAGTGTACAGTTATGGAACTATTCTGTGACCAGATTCTCAACGATATAATGGACTTGGCTGAAGTGAATGACACAGAAGATTCAGATTTGAATCAAATGTTATACTTCTATTTTTGCAGGTTATGAACATGTCATCATGGAACTGCAGTTCCAACACCCCACATTATCAGGATAACACAAACTGTTAGATGGTTCAACCTAGATAGAAGTTATTTAACTTACAGATGGTATAATTAGAGAACAGATGTAATACAGAATGCTGGCCACTACCTAGGATTTTACCCAATTTTGGAACATCATGGTATCCAGAAACATGTGGTGCACATAGAAGTACTAATTCAAGTACTGTAGATTGCTTGATCATATGAACATCAAATTTATATACTCCAAAGTATCCAAAACATGAATGTATGAAAAACATACTATTTCAATAGAATTTATTAAGGTTCCAATTGATATGAATAGATCAGCAAGACCACACAAGGGTCAGCTATGAGGGTTACTTAGTATTTATTAAGTATATGCTCCTGGCACTAATTCAAAGACAATGGTTAGGGCCCTACAAAATTCATGGTCCACTTTGGTCAATTTCATGGTAATATGATTTTTTTTAATCGTAAATTTCATGATTTCAGCTATTTAAATCTGAAATTTCATGGTATTGTAATTGTAGGGATCCTGACCCAAAAAGGTGGGGTGTGTGTGTGTTTGGGGAGGGGCAGTTGCAAGATTATTGTAGGGGGGCTTACAGTACTGCTACCCTTCTGCACTGCTTCTGGCGGCGACGCTGCCTTCAGAACTGGGCAGCTGGAGAGTGGTGGCTGCAGGCCAGGAGCCCAGCTCTGAAGCCAGAACCACCGCCAGCAGCAGCGCAGAAGTAAAGGATGGCATGGTCTAGTATTGCCATGCTTATTTCTGTCCTGCTGCCTTCAAAGCTGGGCCCTCAGTCAGCAGATGCCACTCTCCAGCCACCAAGCTCTGAAGGCAGCAGTGCAGAAGTAAGGGTGGCATGGTATGGTATTGCCATCCTTACTTCTGTGTTGCTGCTGGCTGGGCACTGCCTTCAGAGCTGGGTACCTAGCCAACAGCCGCTGCTCTCTGACCACCCAGCTCTGAAGGCAGCAGAGAACGGTGGCAATACCGTGACCCCCCTAAAATAACCTTGCAACACCACTTTCCCCGCAATCCCCTCTTAGGGCAGGACCCCCCGTTTGAGAAACACTGGTCTCCCCCATGAAATATGTATAGTATATGGTAAAAGCACACAAAAGACCAGATTTCATGGATGGAGACCAAATTTCATGGTCTGTGATGCGTTTTTCATGGCTGCGAATTTGGTTGGGCCCTAACAATGGTGTATCAACCTTGTGATGCCCAAGATTCTCTGAGAACTGTAAAGATCTGCTATAAGAGAGTTAGTCATTGATATATCCTCAGAACTGAAAAATAAAAAATAGTTTAAATTATTTGAAGCAACAGCCAAGCAGTAATACTAACCTTAAGAAGCTGGATGGGAGCGTGAAAATAATTTAATGGAATGCAGCCAGCCTCTTTGCACTAGAATAAAGTTTTATAGTACCATATAATCACCACCTGGTCTCCAAAAGCAGCTAACCAATCATCCCTTATCTTCCAAAGTGAATCCTTAACAGGTGATGAAACTAACATTAAATTTGTGTATCTGTAGCATCAGGAGTGCCTCCTCTGGGTCTGTCATCACCCCCCCGCCCCCCCGTAAAAAAAATCTGGGTAAATGCTGATCAGGCATCTGCTCTCAATTCCACAGGAGACAGAGAGATGTAGCCTAGTGATGAGTGCAGAGGGTTATGAAACAGGAATTCTCAAGTTCTATTCCTAGCTCCTACACAGATTCAAGCCATTTTTAAAGACATTGGCAGATAAATAGAGAAATTAAGTTGTATAATAAGTGAGAAGAGAAGCTTTCAGGTAATATTTGAAGTGAGTGCATCAATGACTGGGAGAGAATGAGGGATTCTACCACATGGCAGCAGCTGCAGCAGTGTAGGTTGTAGCACAGACAGCAGCCAGTGGGAAGCCTGGAGGAGGGGAGGGGGAACCAGGAAATAGACAAGTGAGAAGGAGAATAGTCAGATGAGATTCATAACATTTAGAACTGAATCCTAAAAAAGAAAAGAGCAAGGAGAGTTGCTGGAAAATAGCGATGTAGTCATGTGTCTTCCAGCGCGTGACAGCAGTAGCATTGTGGAGAGCATTGAGGATTTAGGGAGGCCACAGAAAAGAATGGCAATAATCAAAGGAGAAGATTATATGACAGAAAGTTTCATCACAGGCTGAGTCAAGGTAGTGGTATACATGGGAATTGTTGAGGAAGTACCAACAGCCATATTTTCAGGTCTAGGAGATGCCGGAGATAGAGTTTGAGGTCTAAGAGGACAACAAGACTACTGACAATAGAAGCAAATGGAAGGTGGTTTGAGGTCTTAATGGGAGAGCCATCAAGAGGGAAGAGCCTAGTTAGACCATCCAGTCCATCTCAATTTCAATCCAGGAGAGTTCTGTAGAGTACACTTTTAAATATTTATTCCAGCCTAGTTTTAAAACTTGCAAGCAATGGAGTTATATTTGAGGATATACTTTGTCTGTCCCAGAACCCATATTATTTCCATCTCCTTTTTCAGACACCATGCCCAGAAGTGAACAAAATATCCCAAGCGAGGGCATACCATTGACTTGGCATTATAACACTTATTTTCTATCAATCATTATGCATCTTCACGTTTGATTTACTTTTTTGACTACCACTGCATGCTGATGAGAAATTTTTATTGATAAGTCAACAACTATATCCATGTCTTTTTTCAGCTAATTTTGACACTAGTAGAGTTAATCCTTTCAAATAGCAATTTATCAACTCTGAATTTCATCTGCCATCATATTGCCCACTCACCTATTTCTGTTAGGGTCTTCTGAAATTCTCTCTAACATTAATCACCCTAGATATTTACGTGTCTTTTGCAAATGCGTACAATTAATGCATAACTGCCCTACTTTGACTTTAAAGAAAATAATTATTTTTTAAAAAAAAATCTCTTCAGAGTTAGTCCTCTGACAGTCTAGAAAACCAACTAGCACATATGCTGTATGTATGATTTGTTACTGTGAATTCCCTAACATTCACAAAGTTCAAAAGCATGATGACATTTCATTTTCAAAAATAGATGTCTTTTTGAACAGAACATTTACTAGCAACAAAATAAATGGCATAAAGAAAATAACGTATTTTGCAAATAAGTTTAAAGGTGATGTACAAGCAGAAGTTTGCAAATGTTAAGTTGAATATATGTTGAATGCCCCAAATGACAAAGGTAAACCTGAAGAAGAGCTCCGTGTATCTTGAAAACTTCTTTTCGTGAAAGACATCCAATAAAAAACATTACCTCACCCACCTTGTCTCTCTAGAAGTAAACGTTCACCATTAGAAGTAAATTGCAGCCAGAAGTGATAGGAGTTGTAGGGGACAACAGGTGGAGACATGCTGTCAGAATAACTTCGCTGTCAGAATAACTTCACTTCAGAATAAGTGATCATTACTAGTGATCTGGAGCATAGGTGTTACCCAGACCCCTGACTGCTCTTCTAAATAAATTTTCTGGACAGTATTTGGTGCTTTTCCCACCACACTTTTTCAGGCCTTTGACCAGATCAACCTATGCTATGCAACATACTCAGTCACTTCCATCCACCGGCTTCACTCTTTTTTTAAAGAAAAACAAATCAGCTAATTAGTACATATTTTATTTCAAATCGCTATCACACCAGCCTGCCTATCTAGATTTAACAACTTCCCCCACTAGCCAGTGAAAATTAACCTATTACGGCCACAAGCAGCAGAAGTGGAGTACAAACTGACCTATAAGACATATCTTCTAAGCCACAAAAGAAAGAATAAGAGCTTAATCATGTTCTCATTAGTATCTGCATCTACCTTGTCTGACATGCTACCCATTCCTCAAATTTTGGAAGTGCTACTTCACTTGCTTGTTTTCCTTCCATAAGCTTAGATAAAAGGTGTCTCCTTGCAGCTGAATCTAATGCTCAAGCTCTACACTAAACCCTTAAGAAATCCATTGATGTACTGGTTAAAATGTTTGTAATAGCTTAACCCTCACCTTTTAATTTAACAAGTTAAATAACTTGAGTGTTTTGAACTGGATGAGTGCTTACAAAGCTAAATGGCTACAAATGGGGGTCTTAACATTGTGGACAATGTTTCAAAAGATCCCTCTCAGAGCTATGTTCATGTTTTTTCTTCAAATTCCTGCAACAAAACGAACACATTGGGTGGAAGGTTTGGCTTCCTACGTCCAGCTGGCTACTCAGCTACTCTTCATTCCCCTCTCCATGCCAAACAAACAACTATGCCACAGGAAAACTCGTACTTGGGCTTTTGTTTGTATCTTCCTCCTCTCTGGTCTCCTTGCTCAATCTCCTCCAGTCCCTCCAAGATACCATGCCTAAAATAGATTCTCCTAACCCCTACCCAGTTACTCTCTCCACTGAAAACATCCATGAGCTGTCTCACCTTCATCAAGTTCTGATTTCTCCTACTGTCCTTCAAGATTCTACATGTGCTACCCATGCTTATTTCTTTCTACTCCCATTTTTTCTCCACCCAGATCTCCTTCCTCACCTCTTCCTTTGCATTTCCCATTCATCTCTGGACAGTACTTTATACATGTTGCTATCACATGTAAATTCCTTTCTGGCCCTGCTGAACACGGGAATCACCTTCTTCATTCAAATCCCTTTCTTAAATTCAATATTTCCATGAAGCATCAAGTGTTAATCCACTCAAAAACAGACAGTACTGATATACACCCATATGTAACATTTACTACTCTAAGACCCATTCTCCCAGTCATTCAATGCATTTTGTATCTGGATTTTGTAGGTTGCAAATTCTTTGGGGCAGGGACAGGATCATCAGGCATGTTTTGTACAGTGATAAGGATACTGTCA
Organism: Chelonia mydas; assembly: GCF_015237465.2. NCBI lineage: Eukaryota > Metazoa > Chordata > Testudines > Cheloniidae > Chelonia > Chelonia mydas. Next base: position 43,625,356 of record NC_051245.2, on the reverse strand, counting down.
GTAGTCCAGTTAAATATTTGAGAAAATAAATATTCAAAAGAGAAGAATGGAAAACAAAAAAAAGTTGAACCAACGTAGGTTAGTTTTGTAAACAATTCAGAGTATGCATCAGTGGGTACTGGAAATTAGAAGTCCATAACTCATATGAAAGTATAGATGGTACAATGGCTTGTTTGAAAGTCAGTAGGCTAAATAACTGCTAAGGCCCCAAATTACTTATGTAACTAGAATGCTGGTAAAAAGCCACCTTCAACTACCAGCCATTATTTCTTAGTTTCCTTCACTGATTACATTTGTGTATACACAAACCAATGGCTATTCTTTTACTCAGCAAGTTTCTAGTAAGAGACACAATTCATTTTACATTGTCTTACTATTTTCAGTTTTCAATATGCTAATAATTTTTGTTTTGATAATTCCTGGCTGCATCTCAAGACTTCGGTAACACTGGAGGTTTTCACAGCTGGGTAAGAGAGAGCAAAGCCTTTTGGCACCTGAGAGGCATGGGCCACATGGTTGGCAGCTAGAAATGGTGGGATAGACATTTCAGCTGAATACTTCATTGCTAAAAATAAATCAAATATTTACCTTTCAGACTTAAGAACTCACTGAGTTCACACTTCTCCGAGCTATATTTAGGCTAATGTAGATTTGAGACTTTTCACCCTAACTTACACTAGTCACATCCACAGTGTCTTTGCAACCATATGGATGAGAAGCATTTTTTAAAACCAAAAACAAATTCAAGAACTTAACTTTTGGGAATGGGTCGTTTCCATAAACAAGGAACACAAGAGGACCTACTTATACTTAGGTTTATGTTGTCAACAAGGTACTTTTAGAGAATCATGAAAGGGTACTTGTCCTAATACAGAGACCAACCCAGCCCTCCAGATGGTCACAGAAAACTCTCCTAGATTAAATCCTATGACTCATGCCCAGAGAAGATGGGGAGAACAGGGCCAATGTCTGTGAGGACACAGCCTTGGCTCCTGCACCCAGAGCTGGCCAGGCACCATGATGGGGTGCAGGACTTACTCTATGAGGTAGTAAATTAAAGTGTGTGTATTTGGGAGGTGGAGGGGGTTAAAGGGTAGAAAAGAAACCAGAGAGGAACTGTGAATTTGAATCACAATTTCTCTTAGAGCTGCTTAGCTACCAGCCATCCTTTCAAGCCAGCCAAGCCCAAAGGTGCAAACTAGTTGACTTCATACTTGTCGGTGACAACCAGTATAAGATATTAGAAATATAGGTTTACCCTGTTTTTTCAAGTGAAAGCATCAGTCAGTTGCACTTGGAATGAGAGCAGCTGGATGCTTGAACAGTGTCTTTCTGGATTGGTGTTATTGTTTTTGTAGTAGTAATGACTGCTGTCACCAGCATTATATTTGACAGCAGAACAAAGATATCAATCACAGTACACTTCGGTGTCATGCCAGCAGTGTGTGTTTGATTTCTAACCCTGCTGTTTAATTCCTTGGAACTGCAATGTATTCCATGCTCCTCCTTCCCAGAAACTAGTAACCTGCACTATTACCACTCCCATTGTTAATTTTGTCTGACCCCCAAACCGTGCAAAGTTAGATGCGTTAGGCTGCTATCTGTAATTTTAGTCCTCGGACCCCATTCTAATAGTGCCTTACATGGTTCTTTCATGATCATTGCACTTAGTCATCCTTTTTCATTGAATCCTATAAGAGACTGTATTACAGACATTTGTAAGAAATCAACATTTGAGAGATGTTAAATCTTGTTAAAAAGTCAGGAAATTCAGATTAAAGGTTCCAATAGCAGCCTTAATTCTACCCCCTTAAAGGCATATTCACCTAGAAGTAAAGATCCTACTAATGATGGCACACTATTTGAAACCCCTCAAAATTAAAGCCTTTTACAGGACCATGCTTTCAAATTAAAAATCTGTCCACACAGAGATAAATTCCTACCTACCATTATAGCCTTAACTCAAAGCTTCCCAATTTGTATAGTTTTTTTGGTGCTTGGCAGCTCTGTCATCACACCCTTCTGTTTGTGCCCTTCATGGAGGTAAAGATTGCGTCAGTATCATATCACAGAGTTAAAGAAAAAAAATACATATACCTTCACCCTACCACCAAGACAATGAACCCCCACACATAACAGACTGGAAACTAGAGCTAGGAGCCTGAAACCCAAGCTGCAAGCTGAAGAATAACAGCTCCAGTTTCAGTTTGTTGGTTTTGTCAGTTTATTCATTCCTTCAACATCATCTGAACCAGATATTCCTGATCTTTGAGGGAAGGAGAGAGAAAGAAAAAAAAAATTTTTCTTGAAAGAGGAAGAAATATATAGTGAAGCACAAACACCTGCTTTTGCAGTTCACTTCAAGTATCATCCTAATTCTCCACTAGTTGCTGCTAATTCAATCACATCTTTCATTATATGAAACATGAAATCTGTAAACAAACATGTCCTTTAGATTAAAATAAAATAATAAATAATAATAATAATAATACCTGATCAACAGAAACTGTCTTATCTACTTACATATTTCAAAACTTCTTTACATATACACAATTTGAGATATACTGGAAGTTATAGCTACAAGATTAATATTTCATCAAGGTGATCTGGACAGTTATTTTATACAGATATCTGTAATCCAGTTTTACAAACACTGGAACAATACTTTTTTCTCCCTATGCATTAGTGTACCGTGGAGGTAGATAAGCAACATTTCTGACTTAAAAAAAAAAAAAATTAGCCATACAGTTCAACATTAAGTTGCAGTGCTGAACAGAGGTGACAAATAAGAGTGAAGCAGATAATTTTTGATGGACCAATTATTATAAGAAGAAATTTTTATTTTTAGTGTGTAACTTGCTGTGCTTGCCTGTATATTACTTCTTGTCCTGGCCCCTGTGCATGTGCATAGACTGCAGACACCCACAGATGGCATAAGAACATAAGAAAAGCCATACTGGGTCAGACTAAAGGTCCATCTAACCCAGTATCCTGTCTTCTGACAGTGGCTAATGCCAGGTGCTTCAGAGGGAATGAACAGAACAGATAATCATCAAGTGATCCATCCCCCGTCACCCTCTCCTGGCTTCTGGCAAATAGAGGCTAGGGACACCCAACCTGGGCTGCTAGGCCATTTAACTGCTATGTAGATGTTCCAGGTCAGGCTGGAGCCCAGGATCTAGGACCCTGCAAAGTGGGAGGGTCCCAGAGCTTGGGCTACAGCCGGAGCCAGAACATCTCCACAGCAATTTAACAGCCCTGCAAGCCTGAGTCAGCTGGCACTGGCCAGCCGTAGGTTTTTAATTGCAGTGTAGACATACCCTATGACTCTTGAGTTTTTATTTATTAAAAAGAACATTTAGCCAGTAGTGATGCACTCTGCTTCTAATACAAGTGACCAACATTACACTAAGCAGTCATGCTGTTATGTTTTCATCCTTTAAGTGGATTGTATATTAAAGCTATTCATAAGAACCTGTGGTAATTCCATTATCATTTGCAAGCCATAAAAAGACACACTCAGCAGCCCGCTAATCTATTTTGAAATGACACGTTAACCAAGAGATATGCAATGCAGCAGTGTCTGTAGCTTTAGCCACATCCATTTATTATGTATTTGAAAGACATCCCAAGAATAAAACCACTCGCAAAATAATCCTCTGGTATCCGCCATGTTTGTCTTGAGACATTAAGGGTGAGATCCTGGGCACACTGAAGCGACAGGGAGTTTTGCTACTGACTTTAGCAGAGCTAGGATTTCACCCTGAGGTACAGTTTTCGTCCTGATCTAGCTATACTGGTTTACCAAAAAAAGGTAATTAATTGGTGCAACCCTTAGTGGATAGAGTTATACCAATATGAAACCACATACATACTGTGGGGGCAGGTCATACCAATTTCACTATATTTGTCTCTAAACTAACAAACAGTTGTGAGTACAAAAGTTTTAAGGGGGTGGTCTAACGTGTCTGACAAATCTATAACATGCTCAAGTTTGATTAGGGAGCAGGATTGGGATAGAAAGGTGTTTTCAGCCCAATCTACTCCATGCCTATGTGCTGAAAGGCTGCAAGAGCAGTTTTAATCTTCTGATGCCTGTTTCAAGGCCATAAAAAACACATGCTTTAAGTGTGTGGAGTTCCCGACAATGTTACTTCCTCGGGTAGTAGTCTATGAACTATTTAATATTAAGAACAAACACAAACTGGATTCTTTCTAGACATTTATACCTCACTCATCTAGTACATACACTTTGTTGAGTGACATGGGTACATCTGTAACAAAAGTTCTTCTTATTTGTTACTACTCTCCACCCCTGCCAGAGGAATGGGTGTAATTTTTTTGGTGTTAAAAAAGTGTTTAAGTGGAAAAGCAGTAGCAGTGAAAAATCTTTTTGTCCTGAAAGTGCCACCGTCTGTGGCTTTTGTGGAAGGGAGTTTCAAGATCACGAATGCATTACCAAAAAGCTCTTCCCTCATACTTATAAGGAATATTTCCAACTTCTGTAGGAGATCACTACTGTTGATAAAAAGCTGGTTCCTGGGTGGCTTGAAAAAACATCAGGATAAGAATCTTTAAATTTGATGTGGTGTTCAACAGGGGACATCACATCCTAGCTGGCTGTTTAGTATAAGGTCCAGTTTGTGGTGTATGAAGGCTTCTGGTATTGTCAAATATTGTTTAATACTCAGTTAATGTAGTCTGCAAGAAGAAATAGTCTGCTATTTATATCCCTGAAATGCTTTTTAAAAAAAAAAAAGAAAGAAGGTGAAAATGACAACATTTCTCCTCTCTCCTGTTTTATAAATCCCTCAGATGAATATTTAAGTTGTATAGCATGTATTTCTATGCTGTAAGCCCAAACAAAATGGTTCATCACAATTCAGTGTAGCTTTTACAACACCAATTGTAAGTTTCCCTTTAAATCTAGGGTTTGTTTGGGGGCAGGGGTTGGGAGGGGTCAGAGGGATTGATTGAGGCTACGTCTACACTGGCAATGGAATGACAAAACTTTTGTCTTTCAGAGGTGTTAAACCCCACTCCGCACCCCGAAAAACAAAAGTTTTGCTGCAACAAGCACCACTGTGAACAGCACGTTGTTGGCTGGAGCGCTCTCCTGCCGACAACGCAAACGCTGCTTGTTGGTGGTGGAAGTTTTTTGTCAGCAGGAGAGCTGACAACAGCGGCTACACTGTACAACTTTTAGCGGCACAGCTGTAGCGACACAGCCGTGTCGGTAAAAGCTGTGTCGTGTAGACATAGCCTAAGTGTAACAACTTCCCTCTAAGAGTTTTTCCCAAAGTGCATTAAGCTACTATGCACTAAGACATTCTTAGTGAGCAGTAAGAGTGTCCACATGGGGAGTTATTGCACACTAGCTACTCCACACTAACTGCTGCAGGTTCTCCCTCCTTCCCTCTCCCTCCCCCTGTAGCTAAGCCCTTGGTAAACTCTCTCTGAGACAGAGTCCCACACAATTAAAGAAAAATCCACTTTTTAAGAAGATTTAAAGAGACTCTGTGTGTGTGTGTGTATTTGCTAAAAATTGGAGTGTTATCTAGATGCCTGAGACTCAGAGAACAAGTGTAGAGGAGTCAAAACTAGGGTACTCAATCAACTAGAAATATGCATTCTGCCAGGTGTCTTAAAAGAGCCCAGGCATGCACTATTTCAAATACTCATGCGGAACTTCTGTGTAAGTTAAGTGAATAGTATCTGTGGAATAACTACACACATACTATTTTCTACAACATTTCCCAGATGATGAGAAAGGCTTGCTATCCTGACTGTGCAACATCCCAGGAATTTTTTATAAGTGTAGGTGCATGCAAAAACCTTTACACCTGAGGACTAGAGGCTGACAAATGTCATAACTATTATTAGAGAAAAAAAGAAAGCAAAGATAGGAATTACTGTAATTTTTTGATCATTCAGCAAGGGTAAATAAAAGGCAAATTGGTTGACAATTTCTTTGTATTTTCAAGAAATATTTGACAAAGTCCTGCAAAAAGGCTATTAAAGGAATTAATAATTTGCCAGGGGCCTGAAGGACGTTCACCAGCTCACCGCTGCGGCAACATGCTGGCTATCTAACTCAAGTATAAATTTGTTGTCATTGCTACCTACTCAAGCCATATGAAAGAAAGCGTTGCCAAACCTCCAGGATTGTCCTGGAGTCTCCCGGAATTAAAGATTCCTTCAGTCCAGGAATACGTCCAGCCAAAATTGGTAACCCTAACGAAAGAAGAAGATTATAGGGCAAAAGATAGTGTAGTAAACCAGGATCTTATGCAGGAAAGTACAAGTGTAGCTGTGATCATTTTTCACTTTGCAAGGTTAAGACTGTGCCCAAGTTTTTCACAGTAGAACTGATATTTAAATATATTTTTCAATTATCTTTAAAAAAGGGGTGAACAACAAATTGGCAGAACTTCTAGATGACAAAGTTGCCTTCACTAAGTTAAAATAAAGAAGGTGAACAGACAGCAAAACTGCAGGTGAAATTCTGTGTTAAACAATAAAAGGTAATACTCATGAGTAGTGCAAACTATTCCTTCTAATAGGACTTGGATTGAAATTACCTGTAGACACTCAGGAAACAGAGTATGACTGGAGATAGAGAAATTTGTATATAAGGAGAGACCAAGAAGATTGGAACTGTTCAGTGAGGAGATGAATAAGAGTGGGCATGATGAAAAGGTACAAAATAATGAATGTTACAGACAAAAGTAGATCATGCGTTTCTATTTACCTTCTCTTATATTACAAAAGCAAAGGGACATTCAATGACACTGAAATGCAACAAATTTAAGACTGAAAAAAAGGAATACTTTACACAGTGCATAGTTAATCTATTAGCTTCAGTATCTTGTAGCAATGAGTTCAAGAGTTTAGAAGGATAACACTTACAGTGCCAGTAAAAACATCCAGTTACATTAGAGATGACTAAAACAGCAAGCTTCTCTTTTGGACAGGTTACTCCATAATTGTCTATATGGGGTTTCTTGTGCTTCCCTCTGAAGCATCTGGTACTAAGCACTGAAATAGGTACACCATTGGTGTGCTCTGGTACCAATTTGTATGTTCATAGGCTGAGTGAGAGATGTGTAGAAAAACAGCACCTCTTAAGTATTAGATATGTTGATAAAATAGATGCACCCCTCCTGCCTAAATGTCTCACTGCTTCTATCAGAGTAGCCATGCACTCTTGTAACTTGACTCTAAAGGATTAAACTTCAAGAGCTTACAGTCACTCACTTTGCATGCCACTTTAATTTATTTTGAATAGAAGCTTGACGAAAAAGCCATGATCAAGATAACTTTAGAAACTGCAGTGTTACAGTTGCCATATCTTACATTCGAAAAAGCGTCTACACAAATGCCACAGGGTACCCTCTAACACAAAAAAGGACTTCAGTCCCATGAAGGGGATGGATACTTCATGCTATGTGGCTTTCACCATGAGCAAAATTACCCATTCTTTACAGTGGATTCAGCTGAATCTGCGCTAAACATGGTTCCCATGCACTCATTGTGAAACCTGTCAGGAACAGATAAGCGTAGACAAGGCTATACAGCAATAGTCTTAGCAATGGTTAATATCATCATTCCTGATCTGATTGTGCCCATTCCTTTACAAAGAAATCTGCAGAGAGAATAGTACATCTTCCGAGTTAATAAATTTCTCTACATTATCCAGCATGCACTTTCGCTGAAGAGTCATTCTTCAAATGAAGACCTGCTAGTGATTTTCTGCTGAAATTACTCAGTTAAGGGACCTATTCTCTGGGAAGCCATTTTTGTAGTCTCTCCTCTCTCTCTATACCCCAAAAGCCCCTCGTTTTATATATCTGCAAGAAGAGGTAATTTGCACTGGCTAATTAACCACAAATAACCAACACACCAGATCAACACACTTCAATTTCTCTGCAATGGTGAAATATTCAGTTTATACTGGCTAGCTTTTATTTTCAGAAATGATAAAGTTGTGAAGGGGTGAGGAACTCATTACTTCTTACTACAAAATAGTGAAAACCTAGATATTGGGCAGAACTTGTATATCCAGGTAGTATTAAGTATGTTCATATTTTTCACCGCTCTGTGAAGGACAAAATACATTTTTCATTCCTATGTGGCATAAGATCAACTAACCAAGTTCTTAGAAAAACTATTAAGAGCAGACTTTAGTAGTATTTTGAAAGTCTTCCAAAAGCAATAATTCCTACATCTGAATTAGTGCAGTTTTAAGGTCTGTACAACATTTATATTCTATGAAGACCCCACAATCATTTAGCCACTTGTATCACAAGGAGTACCTACATTACTGCTTGCTTGAATACATCTTCTATGTATGTAGCTTGCTGCAAATGAAAAGTGAGTTGGGTTGTTGTCTGCTGGGTGAGTGGAAAAAAAAAGAGAGAAAGTAAGAAAATAGCTAGCCTAAGAACAAGAGAGGTACACCACTGGGATCTAAAAGATTGTCAGTCTATTCATCCCATGCCTTATATATAGTCTACTCCAGAATGTAGTCAAAACTATGTAAAGCCCCCACAAGTAGCTGCTGAAAAAATTGGAGATTTAAAATGCCCATTTAAACTGTCCTTGAAGAGAAATGCACTTTTCACTTCCCACCTGGTGTACCAATTTCATGAGAACAAATCCTTATATGAATGAGGCACCGAAGGACCATAACTTGTCTTGAGTCACATTTCTGTCTGAAATGTTGGCCTTACTGTTGTATAAAGTTGGTATAATTAAAATATCAGAAAAAAAAAAGGAATTTTGGGGGTTTACTCGGTGCATCTTATAGCATTTTCTTTATAATCCACACTACTGTTTCCTGTGTATGGTTAATTAGCCAAATTTCCCCAACTGATGTTCCGTGCAAAGAAAAAGGAGAAAGCCATTAAAAAAAAAAAAAAAAAAAAAAAAAAAAGAGAGAGAGAGATCATATGTTTTTTCCATTATACTTGGTAGGGGCTGTCCAACCAAGTGTGCTGCTTGGGATGATTTCAAGACAGTTTATAAAAATTCCAGTTGGCCATGGGAAAAGATTTCCAAAATGGCTAAGTCACTTCAGAGTCTAAATGACTTAAAATTTACCCCATCTCTCTACTTCACAAGTTCTGATTAACACTGAATAACTAGTGTACAGTAGTTTTCCAATACAGAGAACATTCTATAAAAGTTGGGAAGACTACACATTAGATCTAATTTCTGTTCTGTAGGGAACCTGGAAGAGGAGCTAGAATAAATCTTTCCTTCCCTGGTACCTACTGTTAAGTTAATGTAACAAGCTATACTTTAAACTATGGTTCAACTCTGAAAGTGACTAATAATGTCATTGAAAGTTTTCATGTTTCTCCCATTCTGGGATCTGAAAGTCAAGCTGGGTTCTTTTCTTCTTGAGTGTCAGCACCAGAAAGAGAGAGTTCTGCAAACCAAGTTATGATCAATGAAACCTGCACAACTCTGCTGTCTTTGGTGGATTTGCCCAGGTTACTAAATGTAATTAAATAATTCTGAGGATGCCCAAATAATAGAATACAAATTGCTTTCTTAGCTCATCTGGCCCTGCAGAGCCAATAGGAGTAAAATGGTTTGTCACAATGCAAGTACGTATGACTAGAGTCACACAAAGAAATGATCAGTTCAGTAGTGAGATGCCATTTTCATTCACTTTTCAGAGTAGAAATTAAAAATGTAAACATGAAATAGATGTTATCCCAGTCTGGAAAGGGCAGAAACACCAATTTGCTGTTTTTCTAGCTATTGTTTCATGTCTTGTTGCTGAAATACTCCCTAGTTCCATACTCGTTAGCAAAAACCTGTTATAGAAATAACAGTGTCCTTTAATACAACTCCTGGTGCCCTATCCAAGTCCATAGTGCTGAGAGACCAAAGACTAGATCACATGGCCATGAAAGCATTCATTCTACTAAAGTTAAAATGACAAATTTCTACATACCAGACTTCCTGTACCAGAAAAACTTATTGACAATAGAAATTAAAAGCTCATTTGCTCTGCATTTCATGTCGGACCTATGTATTTTGCTTATAACTTGTGAACCACCTGGAAACCCAGTTCCTTCTATGGAGCTCCCTCTTGACAAGTCCATTTCTTAGTATGAAATCCTTACCCCATGATGCCCAACGGAAGCTTGAACTGAAGGTGCTCTATAGACGATTCCCAGAGGATTTTCCTCGCCTCTCCACCACCTGGTTCTCTACCCCTCTGGTCCGACGTTCCCTTAGCGATGGTGACACGAGTCTGGGTCACCACGTTTCCCGGCTTGATTATATCCCAGGCTTTTCAGAGAAATCCAAGTGGCCCCGCGCTCCTATTAGCAGGGCTTAAGCGCTGCCCTAGTGGGTCAGCGCCTACCACAACGGGAGTCCGTAGGCATGTGGAGTTGTAGCCAATGAAATCACAATCCCCTTTGGAAGGAGAAGGAGCCGAGGCGTCCTAAGGAAGAAGCCCGAGGGGGGTTTCTCCCATATCCTCTCGGAGCACGCTCTTCTCCAGCCCCAGAGTAACTCCAGCCCACTGCCAGAGGAGATGGCCTCGGAGGTAGTAGCAAACAGCGAATCCCCTCCCCACAGCCAGCCAGCCTCTCCTTGCGCGGGGAGAAGGGGAGACGCTCGCCTCTCACGGGGGCGAGGGACCCTGCAGCAGCGTTTATCCCCCGGGTAAGCAAAGCCCCAGGGCACCGCGAGCTCGGGGTATGTCAGGTGCAGCGCGGGATGGGGCCGGCGTTATGCGCAGCGCTCCCCGCCGCTTCTCCCTCTAACACCCCCGCCGGCGGCAGCGGCAGCAGCAGCAGGATGGGGGGTATCGATTCATTTTCCCGAGCAGCAGGCGGAGGCGGAGGGAGCCGTTTCACCGGCGCTGGCATGAGGCTCCCCGAGAGCGGCAGCAGCAGCAGCTATGCGGGAGCACTGGTGGCACATCCCCCGCAGAGAGAGGCCCCGCTACCCGGCCGCCGAGACGCGGAGCGCCGCTCCCTCTTCCAGCAGGGACGGGTCCTTTCAGTCACGCCTCATGCTGCAGCGACCGGGCGAGCATCTTCCTCCGGGCTCGGAGAGGCGGATCAATCACCGAGAGCGGCAGCGGGGGATGGGAGCGGCAGCGCCCCCCGCTCCCCTATGCCGCAGGGGAACGGTACGGACCGAGGGACCGAGCCGCGCGGCCCCCCCGCTCCCTGGCCCCGCACAAGGCGGCGGGATCCCAGTGTCGCGCGGCGACTGGCGTATCGCAGCTGGGAGCTCAATGTCGGGCTGCACCCGGCTGCTCCAGCGCCCCCGAGACGCTGGTTCCCCGCGCACCTCCCCCCTCCCTCACACCCGCCCCCGCTCCAGCTCCGCTCCTTCTCCGCCTCCCTTGCTCCCGGGAACAGCAGCTCGTCGGCGCCGGGGAACAGGCGCTGCTTGTCCCGGCCCCCTCGTCTCTTTCTCCCTCACCCCTCGGGTGCCGGACCAGGCGCTTGTTCTGTCAGCGAGACCGCGGCGACTTAGCGGTCCCGGCTGGGCACTTGCCCCGCCTCCTCCCCGTGGCCGGGCACCCTACGGTCCCCAGCAAGCTGCGCCGCACGCTCCCTCCCTGTGCTCTGCAGCCCCGGCGCTTCCCACAGCTGCACCTGCTTGCTCTGTCTCCATCCTCCGCTTGGGGACCTTTAAATAGGACACGTCAGCGCGTTCCCCTACGCACCAACGTCACACACTGCTCCCGGCGCTGACGTCATCGGGGTGCGGGGGATGATGTCAAAGTGTTCCACGCCGCCGGAAGCGCTTCTATATTAGGGAATGGAACGGAAAAGCAGAGGGAAACCTCGGCTGCCGCCCACTTCCATGAGTGATCTTCCCCAGAGTACTAGCTGTGCCTTGTCCTAGCGCATCCATCTCCCACCTCCTCTGCCCACCTCACAGATTCTCCACAGAACACCTTGTGTTCAGCAAATGGGAAGAAATCTGGAGTGTGCTCATTCTTGGCTCTCAAGTCCCAAACTGTACCATCAAAATAGTTAACAAGTCCAGCTGCCTCCTATCCTACCAGAAAATAAAAATGCATACCAGATGCATCTCAGAGAATAAACACTACAAAAACTTGGAGAATAAAGACTATAGAAACTTGGAGCCTCTGAGACCTAGCCAATTTTTGGTTTCCCTCTATACCACCTTAATTGCATAGCCTGGATAGAGAACAGTTATAGCTGGATCTTTGCAATTTTTGGCCCAAAGCCCCAAAATATATAATCTAAATATAAAACAAAGTATGCCTCTACTACATCACTTTAAAAATCCAGAACCTGATGCATTGCAGCCCAATCCAGTGCCTGCTTTCTGCCAATTTTTAATTCCAATTTGGGTTTTTTGGTGTTCATTGTATCAAAATTTAACAGCTCCTAGTGCGCCAAAAAAATCCTGATTCTGTTGTAAACTGGCACACTAGCACCATAAAGATATATATCCAATCCTTAGATCCAGCTACTTTTACAAATCCAAAATCTCCACATTCTACCAGGTAAATACAGAAGTGCAGCACCTTCTCCAGTTTTACTGCAAAAAATCTAAATCTCATGCACTCCTGCTAAGTAACACTGCAAAGACACACCAGCACCTAGAGTTTTCCGGATTCTACTATTTTTGGCCCACTCCTCCAACTGTATTGCCAAAATAGATAACACATGTTGCTGCTGCTACTAGACCGGAAATTGCCAGACTCTGTTAGAGCCTGGTGCTAGTTTAATGTAAAATCCTTTATCTGGCACCTGAATCTTTGTAGGTTCAGCAAATTTTTGTACCTAAATTTCTAAATACTAATGCATAAATAGAAATCAAGGGCAGCTGATCCTTGGCAAAGTTAGTACAGTGAGGCAGTTATATCAAAGAGTCCCAATCTGTGGTCTGTGGTGTGCTTTCCATCAGATTAGGCAACCAAGAATTCTTTAAATATTTTCCCCATAAGCAATCTAGTTAGCACAGGGACACTATGCAATCATGAATGAGAGGGGAGGTATCCATGAGACACTCAAATTGTCTACCTGTACGTAAAAGTCTGATTAGCCCCGAGTTATACCATTGGGGTACATAGGACTCTGTCTCACTCAGAGAGATGACAAAACAAAAACAAATAAAACAAGGAGTAAAATAAAATTATGTTCACAGCTTTTCCTTTATCAGACAAGCTCTTCCTCATATAGGATAGCTGCATGACAACAACTACAGTACATCCAACTGAGCATATTTCAGCAGGGAACTCTAAAGCTGTAGCATGATTTTACTGAACGACTTGGCATTGAATGACTGACATTTTCAAAAAGTAATCTTAATTAATAAGTGTGAGTAGATATGATGAGTTAGAATGCCTTACCTAGCATTTTGACCTACAGCAGTAACTGGACACAGGTAAAGAGGACTTCTTACAAAGCAAGAGGAGGCTGACACATTACACAGCAAGGGAAATCTTCTCCAAAGGAAAATAAGTCCAAAAAAAAAAAAAAAAAAAAAGAGTGTGAATCATTCATATCAGCAGCATGGAGGTGTCAGGTGGATTTCATCACAAGGGAGGAAACAGCAGTTTCCTTAGTTTCACATTTCCCACTCCCTCCCTCGCAATTAAGAGTACAGGGTAGGCATTCATCTATGAAAACTTTAGAATCAGTGGTGTAAATCTGTAATTTGGTATTAGCAATGTTCAAAGTATGCATAATTGAGGTTAGCATATAATACTCTCAAACTGTGGCTGTCTTTTTCATATCTCATTTGTTTTTGTGCTTTTTGATTTGCTTTTTATGTGACTTTAGAAATAAAACTATTTGTAATGGACCCCACTGGCAATGGGTGTTCTGGGAGGAATAAAGCTGTATATCACTCCTTTCTTCCACACAGTAATAGTTTAGGATTAAACAAACCAGCACTAAAAAATAGGCCAATTATTACAAATATAATCCTTGTTGTTGAGGGGATAAAAACATGTTTGTATTATTAACCCATAATGTGACACATTTTGCTTGTGGCAACATAATTCAAGGGTAAAGAAATTAACTAAAGCTCCAAGTTCTTATGAGAAATGCCATGCATCCACCAGTTCTGTTCTCTCAACCAGGAGTTCTGAAACTGGTGAAAATGCTATAGAATTTAATGATGTCCAAAGTGAGATGTTTAAAGATTCCAGAGATGGCTCAGTCTGTCTCTACCATTCAACTTGTTCACATTTTTGGCCATCATGAAATGCAATATTGTTTTCCCAGCATACAGGACCAAAAACAGAAGTTCCCGAGTCTGGACAAAATAAATAATAAAACCCACAAACCAAATCCTGAGGGAAACAACTGCATATTGTCTTGAGAACCAGAGCTGTGAGCAGATTCAGAGCAGAGAGACTGAGCCATCTGGGCACCCAACATTAGTGGGTACTTTTGACCTTAATCTCCCTCTTCCCCACCTGAAAAATGGGGACAATACTGACATATCAGAAGAGTGTTATGATACAAATTGATGTTTGTGAAGCACTCAGATACTGTATTGGTAAGAGCCAGAGAAAAGCCCATGAGGAAATCAGTTGGTGTATTCTAAACAAGGTTTGAATAGTGTGCAGTAAGTAAACCATGGGGCACAACATTGAACAATGAGGAGAAAACAAAATATTGAATAACTGCTCATTAAATGAATACTGTCTATGCTGTGCATTGAATAAGGCAGGGGTCCTGTGGGAAAATTATTATATAATTAAGAACTGTATCATAAAGCATATGCACAAGGCATCTGAATTAGGATTGCACAGGTAACCTTAATTATAGTTCTTGAGTGCTTGATTTTTGCAACCTTAGTAATGTTCTTTTAATTTGTTTTTGTGCAATATTTATACGCAAGCCAGGATCTGAATGAGCTCTCCCCTTCAGGTCCAATTGAAGAAACGTTTAGTTATGAAAAACAAGGGGAAGTGGCCATTAATTTGAAAAATAAATCTTCAGAAGTAATCTGTACACAAGGTTTCAGTTAATTTAATGTAGGAAGTTTGAAGCACACCTCCCAACAGTCCCAGGTTTTGCAGGACTGTCCTGTTTTAACCCCCAAACCCTTCTGTTCTGGGTGAAGCAGCTCCTGTCCCATAGAGCTGGCTGGGCTTGGCTCTCAATTCTGGGCATTGAGTCCTGGCCCCTAGCAAATAGGGTTGCACCACCACTCAAGTTGGGCCCCTCCACCCCTCCATAAATGGAGATGGAGGGGTGGACAGGCTATATGTGAGAGTGGCGCAGGCAGCACCTGACAACCCCTCAGGCCTCCTGCTCCTTGGGGCAGCACCTGTCCTGCTTTAGCCACTTCAGATATTGTGAAGTATGTCATCGTGCCTGCATTATTCTGTTAAGAAAATTCAGGACCAGAAAAGGAACACCTCATGTCACCAGATACTCAACACAATATTAACAAGTAGGAAGGAACACAAGCCAAAATAGGGAAAAACAACAGGTTAAAGAATATTTAGATGAGTTCGATCAGTGGTTCTCAGCCAGGGGTATGTGTACACCTGGGGGTACATAGAGGTCTTCCATGGGGTACTCAATTCATCTAGATCAGTGTTTCTCAACCTGGGTGTTGCGACCCCCATGGGTGGGGGGTGTCACAGGATACGTTTAGGGTGGGTCACAAGTGCAGGGCCTGCATTACAGGGTGGCTCACAGGGGGCCCTGTGGAGTTATGTTATATGCTTCAGAACTGGGTGGTGGGACTCAGGCTTCAGATAAAGGCTCACATGTGAAAAACAGGCTCAAGTATCACACTGAAATTAAGTACAATATTTATACTGCAATCAGTTTATTTTATAATTATATGGTAAAAATGAGAACTTAAGTAGTTCTTCAGTAATAGGGTGCTGTGACACTTTTGTATTTTTATGTCTGATTTTGTAAGCAAGTACTTTTTAAATGAGGTGAAACTTTGGGTACACAAGACAAATCAGATCAGTGAAAGGTAATCTGTAAAGGTTGAGAACCACTGAGCTATATGTATTCAAGTTGGCAGGGCCTGATGAAATTCATCCTAGGGTACTTAAGGAAGTAACTGAAGCAATCCCATAACCATTACTGATTATTTTTGAGAACACATAGAGGAATGGTGAGGTCCCAGAGGAGAGAAAGGCAAACATAGTACTTATCTTTAAATACAGGAACAAAGACGACCCAGGGAATTATAGACCAATCAGTTTAACTTCAACATCTGGAAAGATACTGGAACTAATTATTAAACAATCAATTTGTGAACACCTAGAGAATAATAGCGTTATAAAGGAACAGCCAACAAGGATGTCAAGAACAAATCATACCAAACCAGCCTAATTTCCTTCTTTGACAGGGTTACTAGCCTAGTGGATAGGGGAGAAGCAGTACACATGATATATCTTGATTTTAGTAAGACTTTTGACACAGTCCTTCATACAGGGGCCACTGATGCATCCACAGAATACCAGAGGTCTTGGTACTTCTGGAACAGCATGGGCCTGCCCCTACCTGTGTGACCTCACATGCAAGACACCAGTGGGAACAAGATGGCACGCTTTTCAAAATGGTGTCCTCCATGCGGCATGACCTTGCATGCATCATGTGTGTGAGGTTACACCGGTGGGAGCAAAGTAGCATGCTCTGATATCAAACAAAACCAAGTCCAGGACAGGACAGGGACAAACATTACCAAAAACAGATTGTCCAGCTTCAGTTTGGATAAATGTTTTGCCTATTCCCCAGGGCCAGCTCTAGGTTTTTTGCCGCCCAAAGCAAAAAAAATGTTTGGGTGCCCCCATTCCCCCCCCCCACTTTTACAAGTTTGCACTTTGCAATTTTTTTTTGGACTGTTTAAAATAAAAAAAATGAAAACTGAGTTTGTAGTTAGTGAAATAAAACAATTTCCTACTGGTGTATTCATTTAATTTTAAACAAAAATCACAATTACAAACAATTTGGGTTCACTATACACTGTAATGGTACTTTCAATTGAAATTAATGCGAGTCCTAACAAACGATTTTGAGACATGGTGGACCTCAAATAACTTTTTAGTAATTTCAGTTTTGAGAAACTGCGCTCACCAGAAGCCACAGATACTGGTAATGTTAAAAGAATGCATAATACTATAGCAGTGTTTGGAGTGAGGTGCTCGGGGCTGTACATCCTGCCTGTGGACCCACAGCCTGATCTCAGACCCGGCCCCACAACTGCAGAGGGGACAGTAACCGACAGAGTGGCTGCGGGGCAGGTCAGCCGTGGGGAGGGGGGCGGACCAGGGGTGCCCGCCCAGCGCCTGGCCGCCCGGGGCAGTGGGTCCCTTACTGGCCCTGCTCTGACCCCGGGGTCCGCTCCCCTCGGCTCCAGCTCCTGCGCCACGTGTGGCTGGGGCGGCTGGGCGGGGGGGGAGGGGAAGGAGCCACATCGCGCTGCTTCCCCAGCAGCAGGGGGCTAGGATAGTGACTTCCCCCGGGCTGGGACCCCCACGCTAAGCCCGCTGCCCCGTCCCACGCAGGGGCTTATTGGCTGACTGAGAAGGGCTGGGGTGGGGGGGGGGGGGGAAGGATGGCCGGAATGCTGCCCCTGGAAATGTGCCGCCCCAAGCATATGCTTGCGTTGCTGGTGCCTAGAGCTGGTCCTGCTATTCCCACATGACATTCTCATAAGTGAACTAGGGAAATGTGGTTTAGATAAAATTACTATAAAGTGGGTGCAGAACTATTGAAAGATTAGGAGGACTTGTGGCACCTTAGAGACTAACCAATTTATTTGAGCATGAGCTTTCGTGAGCTACAGCTCACTTCATCGGATGCATACTGTGGAAATCGCAGAAGACATTATATACACAGACACCATGAAACAATACCTCCTCCCACCCCACTCTCCTGCTGGTAATAGCTTATCTAAAGTGATCATCAAGGTGGGCCATTTCCAGCACAAATCCAGGTTTTCTCACCCTCCCCCCCCCACACACACAAACTCACTCTCCTGCTGGCAATAGCTCATCCAAACTGACCACTCTCCCCACACTGTGCATGACAATCAAGGTGGGCCACTTCCAGCATAAATCCAAGTTTAACCAGAACGTCGGGGGGCGGGGGGGGAAGGAAAAAACAAGGGGAAATAGGCTACCTTGCATAATGACTTAGCCACTCCCAGTCTCTATTTAAGCCTAAATTAATAGTATCCAATTTGCAAATGAATTCCAATTCAGCAGTTTCTCGCTGGACTCTGGATTTGAAGTTTTTTTGTTGTAAGATAGCGACCTTCATGTCTCTGATTGCGTGACCAGAGAGATTGAAGTGTTCGCCGACTGGTTTATGAATGTTATAATTCTTGACATCTGATTTGTGTCCATTTATTCTTTTACGTAGAGACTGTCCAGTTTGACCAATGTACATGGCAGAGGGGCATTGCTGGCACATGATGGCATATATCACATTGGTGGATGTGCAGGTGAACGAGCCTCTGATAGTGTGGCTGATGTTATTAGGCCCTGTGATGGTGTCCCCTGAATAGATATGTGGGCACAATTGGCAACGGGCTTTGTTTTCCATCCCACCATCAACCTCAGCATGGTCCAGTCCACACAAGAGATCCACTTCCTGGACACTACAGTGCTAATAAACAATGGTCACATAAACACCACCCTATACCAGAAACCTACTGACCGCTATTCCTACCTACATGCCTCCAGCTTTCACCCTGACCACACCACACGATCCATCGTCTACAGCCAAGCTCTGCGATACAACCGCATTTGCTCCAACCCCTCAGACAGAGACAAACACCTACAAGATCTCTATCAAGCATTCTTACAACTACAATACTCACCTGCGGAAGTGAAGAAACAGATTGATAGAGCCAGAAGAGTTCCCAGAAGTCACCTACTACAGGACAGGCCTAACAAAGAAAATAACAGAACGCCACTAGCCGTCACCTTCAGCCCCCAACTAAAACCCCTCCAACGCATTATTAAGGATCTACAACCTATCCTGAAGGATGACCCAACACTCTCACAAATCTTAGGAGACAGGCCAGTCCTTGCCTACAGACAACCCCCCAACCTGAAGCGAATACTCACCAACAACCACATACCACACAACAGAACCACTAACCCAGGAACCTATCCTTGCAACAAAGCCCGTTGCCAACTGTGCCCACACATCTATTCAGGGGACACCATCACAGGGCCTAATAACATCAGCCACACTATCAGAGGCTCGTTCACCTGCACATCCACCAATGTGATATATGCCATCATGTGCCAGCAATGCCCCTCTGCCATGTACATTGGTCAAACTGGACAGTCTCTACGTAAAAGAATAAATGGACACAAATCAGATGTCAAGAATTATAACATTCATAAACCAGTCGGAGAACACTTCAATCTCTCTGGTCACGCAATCAGAGACATGAAGGTCGCTATCTTACAACAAAAAAACTTCAAATCCAGAGTCCAGCGAGAAACTGCTGAATTGGAATTCATTTGCAAATTGGATACTATTAATTTAGGCTTAAATAGAGACTGGGAGTGGCTAAGTCATTATGCAAGGTAGCCTATTTCCCCTTGTTTTTTCCTTCCCCCGCCCCCCCCGACGTTCTGGTTAAACTTGGATTTATGCTGGAAGTGGCCCACCTTGATTGTCAGGCACAGTGTGGGGAGAGTGGTCAGTTTGGATGAGTTATTGCCAGCAGGAGAGTGAGTTTGTGTGTGGGGGGTGGGGAGGGTGAGAAAACCTGGATTTGTGCTGGAAATGGCCCACCTTGATTATCATGCACATTGTAGGGGGAGTGGTCACTTCGGATGAGCTATTACCAGCAGGAGAGTGAGTTTGTGTGTGTGGTTTTTGGAGGGGGGTGAGAGAACCTGGATTTCTGCAGGAAATGGCCCACCTTGATTATCATAAGCATTGTGAAGACAGTGGTCACTTTGGATGGGCTATTACCAGCAAGAGAGTGAGTTTGTTTGTGGGAGGGCGGAGGGTGAGAAAACCTGGATTTGTGCTGGAAATGGCCCAACTTGATGATCACTTTAGATAAGCTATTACCAGCAGGAGAGTGGGGTGGGAGGAGGTATTGTTTCATGGTGTCTGTGTATATAATGTCTTCTGCGATTTCCACAGTATGCATCTGATGAAGTGAGCTGTAGCTCACGAAAGCTCATGCTCAAATAAATTGGTTAGTCTCGAAGGTGCCACAAGTCCTCCTTTTCTTTTTGCGAATACAGACTAACACGGCTGTTACTCTGAAACCTATTGAAAGATTGTCCTCAAAGACTAATTTACCAACAGTTCACTGTCAAACTATGAGGGTGCATCTAGTGAGGTCACACAGGGGTCAGTCTTGGGTCCAGTACTATTCAATGTTTTCATTAATGACTTAGATAATAGAGTGAAGAGTATGCTTATAAAATTTTCAGATGACAGCTAGGTGGGACAGATTGCAAGCACTTTGGAGGACAGGATTAGAATTCAAAACAACCATGCCAAACTAGATAATTGGTCTGAATTCAAAAAGATTAAATTCAATAGAGACAAGTGCAAAGAACTTCATTTAGGAAGGAAAAAAATATCAACAAAGTTGGGAATAACTGGCTAGGTGGTAGTACTGCTGAGAATGATCTGGGGACTATAGTGGATCACAAATTGAATGAGTCAACAATGTGATGCAGTTACCAAACCGGCTACTATTCTGAGATGTATTAACCGGACTATTGTATGTAAGACAATAGGTAATTGTGCCACTCTACTTCGCACTGGTTAGGCCTCAGCTGGAGTACTATGTCCAATTCTGGAACACACACTTCAGGAACGATGTGGACAAACTAGACAGAGTCCAGAGGAGAGCAACAAAAATGATAAAAGGTTTAGAAAGCCTGAGCTGTGAGGAAGGTTAAAAAAACTGGACATATTTAGTTTTGAGAAAAGAAGCCTGAGGTGGTGGGGGGTCTTGATAGTAGTCTACTAATATGTTAAAGGCAGTTATAAAGAGGATGGTGATCAACTGTTCTCCATGTCCAGTGAACGTAGGACGAGAAGT
Organism: Chelonia mydas; assembly: GCF_015237465.2. Lineage (NCBI taxonomy): Eukaryota > Metazoa > Chordata > Testudines > Cheloniidae > Chelonia > Chelonia mydas. Next base: position 43,604,320 of record NC_051245.2, on the reverse strand, counting down.
AAGGGGCTTAATCTGCAGCAAGGGAGATTTAGGTTAACTATTAGGAAACACTTTACAAGCATAGTCAAGCACTGGAACAGGCTTCCAAGAGAAGTTGTGGAATTGGAATTAATAATATTTGAAATTATTAATATGGGAAACTACCAAACACCAATTGGATTTAATAAAGGAATTGATGATTAAAAGGCCAAATGGTATTTATACAATTGTTCTAAACATTCCTAAAGAACCTAACAAAATAAGCAATTTACTACAGCTAAACAGTAATAAAAACTTTTATAAGCATTCGATCAAGATACTTACAAATGGGCTAAACCCACAGGTGCTTAGATCCATATTGGTTAGCTCCAGCATGGTTAGGCAGGTATTAGCAGTGAGCCCTTTCAGAGTTTACTTTTTATTCTCTTTAACAAACAGGTGATGTCACTGCCATTTACTGATTTCAGCTAAAAGCCAATTGGAGACTATTCACCCTTATTTCCCGTCTTAATCCATATAAGATTTACAATCTCCTCTCTTCCCAAGGCCTTTCCTCCCCTTCTTCTTGCTGTCCAACAGTTCTCCGATTGCACCTACGTTCACATAGGCTTTAGCCTATGTCAAACCACGTATGTGGTTTGGGGAAGGGCCATGTTGGCTCATTTTAGGATAGATTCTCTTTCTTTTATTTAAAATCATCTGCAGTCATCCCTATTGGTCAGAGGCCTTATTTTTATGATTAAATTATTAATTATTATTATTATTTTTTAAATCTATGATCAAATCACTAGAGGAAAAGTGATGGTGTTTCCTCCAAACCAGATAGTATAATACAAGTTTTACCTCAACTAATTCTTTTTTGCCCTCAACCAGTAATGATGAGAGGTAGACGGATTGCATGGTCACTTATATCCTCTCCAACTGCTGGTTAGGCCCTGATCCTGCAAACAAACAGTTACGCACATATTTAACTTTACTAATGTGAATTAGTAGACTACTCATGGCTGTAAAGTTAAGCATGTGCATAAGTGTTTGTAGAGTTGTGGGGGGTCTTAGTTATTTTGTGCGAGAATAGTATACCATTTTATTACCTCATCTCCAAAAGCAGGCAAATAAAATTCTCATTCCCTCTTCTAATTTTTCTAAATCATTGACTCTTTGCTGTCCTAAACAGAAGGATAATAATTGAACTAGCCAATCCAAGGGTGGTGGTTCAAGAAAATGACCTATGATGATAGTTGTCAAGATTTTTCAAACATGCATAGAGCAAACAAACACCCCATATCTTCCCCACCTGCATCTCACAAGATGGTTATTTAATTGTATGCTAGAATACTATTATTTTCCATATTCGCATTTTTAATCCAAAAGTAATTCAAATACTTGATAACCGATTATATTCTATACAAGGAAGAGATAAAATGCATATTTTCATTATTGTATTGTATACATTTGTAAGGCACCTCTCACTAAAGTTTTGGAACTCCCTTTATATAAACAAAGGATCTAATAAAACATTTTCCATAAAATAAAGGAACATATACCCAGTGTCTTCCACAGCAATCAGTTCCCTGCAAGGACAATAAGGTCATAGCTTATAAAAGTAACATCTACATTTGTGGAAGGGCAGGAACAACAGAGTAAAAAGGTTAGTTTTGCCACAAGAAGTGACCCAGTATGGGGAAATTGACACTGAGCGAACAGGATTTATTATTTAATAAATACTGGGCACAGTGTTCTTGCCAACTCAACAGCCAGCAGCGCCCACTCCCCTCTGTTTACTTAACCTTATTGTGTCACGAATAACAAAGCACCATGCTGAGCAGTCCCATCCACAGCTCAGAAGTGCACTTTCACAATCCTTATCTACATTCCTGCAGGATTGAGACCTTAATAGGTTGGAAGTGAAGGAGAGAGTACAGAGATCTTACTAGGTTCTGCTCAATAATGAGCAAATTAAAAAGTACTTGAAAATACTTGCTCTGAAATGTTAAAGAATAATTAAAAGCCACATAAGAAAAAGGTCACAGGATATATCTGTGACCTTAAAAATTACAAATAAATACATTGTGAAGGTAACCTGAAAGGCTCTTTATCTGCCCTGATAAATGCAAGCCTCTCAGGTCTCTCCTCCAATAATTGATGGCATCGCTGATAAGGACAACATAATCCTTACACTTTTATGTCTTAGTGTACAAGGGAAGACAAAACTAGAGGACCAGATCCCTGTCTTGCTGTGCAAGTGAATAACTGCACTTAAACTATAATGGCAATGCAATTGGGGTATGCCATCTAAGAGGTTCGTATGGCGCTCTCATACGTGCTGCTGATTTGCTTGTAGAATGGCAACACAAGTTGACACATCCAGGGAGCACTGAGGGAGTCAGACCAGGATGTTCTGGCACAGTTGAGAAATGGCAGTCCAGGACAGGATGTATGCCTAGGGAGAGCTGGCTCCTTAGCTACTGGTGTAAGAAGTCCGGGATGGGGTTTCTTTTCCCCTGGAATACAATGGAAAGAAAGGGAAGTGGGTTCAGACATCTCTAGCAGACAAAGAAACAAAAAAAATAGTTTAAACTTGAAAACAGAGGGAAGACAAGGTAACACCTTGCAAATAATAGTCAGCTTATGGGAGAATATTGTTACAAAGTGTAACTGGAGAGAGTTGATTTAGTGAAAGGCATCAGCTGCAGAGAATGGGGCCAGTTAAAGAAAGAAGAGATGCAACTATCTTAGCTGGTCCATATAAGAGAGCAGTAGGATGTGTGGTGAACTGGTTAGGAATACAGACACTTCTCCCTTCTGTTTGCCAGCATACATCTGCTTTTCTCTTTGAAATTTCATTAAACTGGCCAGTTTACAGTGTAGGTGTAATTAGGGGAATGGTCTCGCTATTGTGGGAACTTTCTTAGGTTCTGTACCACTCTGGTGGAATTGGATAGTGAAAGAACTTGAGTTCTCACTCCAAACTCAGATGCCTGCCTGACTTTGAGGACTCCTCTTCCATTCTCCAATGCAGTAGTCCTCGTAACCCCAATAAGGCTGGGTCCAGGATTCCTGGGAGGCTTAACCCCCAATCTTGTCATGGTCACTTAGACCAGGGCATCACCACTGTGGGGTACTCTACCCACACCAGCCACTTCCCTGACCCACTGATCACTACATTAAGTTTAAACCAAATACAATTTATTAAACAGCAACTGTAAGAAAAATATGGGGAAAAAGATCAAAAGAACAAGGGACCCTTCCCTATGGCCATGGAGAACACAGTAGTCTCTGCAATTTAAGAAAAGTTCACAGACCTCACATGTCCCAGGCCTCCCTCCCAGGACCTGGATGCACTGCAGTGATACCGTGGGTCAGACACCTGCTCTGATGGCAGCTACATGCCCTCAGGCTCTAGGTGGCAGGACCCTCCTCCCCAGCATCAGCCTCTCATCAGGTTCACCCTCCCCTCCCCAGTCCAGCCTCCAAGGTCCTCTAGCATGGCAACAACTCCCTCTCCTGGGCCCTCGCTGCTCACCTCGCTCACCTCACTCTCCTCAATGGCTCACCGTTCTCAGCTTCGGTGTACTCATGGCACGGCAGGTGTCCACTATCCCCGCAGCTCCCCACTGTAGCTCAGCTCTAGCTTACTGTCAGTGTGGCAGGTCTTTGCTGCTCCTGGCTCCAGCCCAGCCCTGCCTCCTCTGGCTCAGTGTTACTGCTGCTTTGCCTCCAGCCTGACTACCTTCTCGGCTGTTTCTTTAGCCCCTCTGGTTCTAGCTGCTGCTCTGCCTTCAGCTCAGCTCTGCCTCCTCTGTTCCTGGGCTGCAGTTCTCTCCCCCACCCAGCTCTGGCTGCTGCTCTCTCCTTAGCTCTGCCCACTCTGGCTCAGGCAGCCCCATCTCACAGGGAGAACGGGCCCCTGGGCTTTTGACTCCCTTCTTGGCCTACCTTCCCTGTCAATCTGGCTGACTTAGAGCCTTGTCCTCTCAGTATTGCCAACCCCCAGTATTCAAAAATCATGAGTCAGGCTCACCACAAATCATGAGATTCTGTAATAATAATAATAGATTTGGTGTTCTTTTTATTTGCTTTCTGCTTTTTTAACCTTTGGGGTGTACTGGGGTCAGATTTTGAAGCCTTCTTCACAGCCATAAGGACTAGAAACTTACTTTTTCCTTTAAGAATGAAGGCTGAAATCATCACATATCCACTTGACTCCAGGAGCTGGGACTTTAAGAAAAATAACCATCATGAGACGCATGACAAAATCACAAGTTGGTAACATTGCCCTCTCCCCTTGGCCCTGGGGAGCACCAGTTTCAGGATCCTGACTTCTCTTTGGCCCTTTCCATTTCTTCTAGTAGTGGAAGAGGGACAACCAATAAATAAATATCACCAAGTTTCAGTAAGGGGCAAACAGCCCCCTTACATAGGTGCAGGCCTCTCCCCTTTCTCTGCTTCCTAAATACCAATATCTGGCTCACTCACTAAGCACTGCCTCATGTGACTACCACAGCGTACTGTAAACAAGGGAGGATGGTGGGATAAGACAATAAGCAGGTGTAACTGCTGAGATAATATTACGTATAACTATTATACTCCCCTTTTTCTTGCATCTCTGTTTGCCTCTATCACAAGGCAGTATTCCCTCACCATGGCTTCCTTACTGCAAACTGTCCTCATAAACTCCTGCAGAGGTTCAACACCACATGCTTTATTGACAATATGCTATACAGATACTTGTTCCCTATAACATAAGGCTCTTACCTTCTCCTAACACACAAGGAGAAAGAGAAAAGATTACAGTAAGATCCTGGACTTCTCCAGCCCCTCTTTCCAGATCTCTCTTTTAACTGTCCCCAGCTGACAAGCTGAATCACCTTGTTAGTTGTTTACTCATCCAATCGTTAACCAATTATCTCTTCAATTTGGCCCACATGGGGAAGCTTGCGAAGTGTGGAGAGTCAGCCTGAGGTTACTCACACTCTGTCATAGCCTCTGTGCTGAAGCACAAGCCAGGATTTGGTGTTTTCAAGACTTCAGAACATATAAAATGGAGTTAAAACTCAGAGCTATAGTGTGCAAACCCCTGAACATAGGTGTTAATAACAGCTGTCAATCAGCTTCAAAGAGAGCATACTATGCAATTTCTTAGTGAACAAACATTTAACACATACACAAATATTTCCAAACAGTATTTGGAATACTTCTGAATAACCTCTTAAACAAGACTATTTGGCAGTAAACTTATTAGTGTTCTTTGTACAGACTTCCCCACTTGTTGCAGTTATGTATACTTCTGGGCAAGGTTTCAAAAGACCATATATAATTTTATATTTTGGTACACTCATAGAGAGACATTCTCACAGAGAGAATTTCTCAGTCCCTATAGCATGGCCTCAAAATGTGTGTGTGTGTCACCTAGATTCTTCAGAGCCTAAGGAGAACAGAAGCCTCTAAGGTCCCACCCAAATACTTCAGAATATCCTCAGCAAACCAGCAGTCCTAAGAGCCTAGCAGCCAGCAGCAAATTTCAATGCCTGAACTAATAGTTGACTGTTTCTATCTTCTACCAAAACAGAGAATCTATACCCAAAATGGTACAGGTATTGGGACGCAGCCTTCATAGCAGACAGATCCCTTAGCTATGCATTGATCAGCCATTGATTCTCTAGGGCTCTCTCCAACTCCCATATTTATAACCTTTCCCATCTGACCTTTGACTCAGTTCTCTGAGGGTGAATGTGTGGACCTGACAGACTGCTTACCTTTAATGGAAAATTTCTGCACAGCTTTAAAAAGAGCTATTGAGCATGTCTAGTAACTATCACATACCTTCCTCCTCTAGATGTTTCTGGGCCTTTCTAAGTTGCCATGACCTGATCTCTGCAGGTATGCACAGACACAGATGATTCAACTAAAACCCATGTCTCCTCCCCACTGCTTCTCTCCATTTCTTTGGACTTATAAAATAATATAATAAAATAATAATAATTAATAATTCTGCAGTATAAGTATGTGAGTTACACAAGCATGGGGGATGACATCTTTGCTTTCAAGAATTGTGAGGAGGCAGAGATCTCAGGTGGAAAATATGAGCTTTATTAGGGAGACTGGTTGACTAGGGAGACTGGGGTACAGAGACAATGGAACTTTCAGATAATAGGACCGACTAATAAGCAGGCAAAAGAAGACAGAACTTTTCGTGATGAACTGGACCAGTTGCTGGTAGGTGGGAAAGAAGATGTGCCTGTGAGAATGGGTGTGGTGGGGCCAGCGGACAAACAGGGATGGCTGGGCCAGCGAGGGAAGGGATATCACAGGCTTCCTAGTTCTTCTGTTAGCTCTATGATAGCCATGAGGTTTGAAGTTATTAAATAATCTTCTTTCAATTTCTGCATGTGGGATGCAGACTCAGGATGGTCATTCCAGCCATCCCCAGGCAACTGAATGAAGTCCTGTAATGGTCCCTGCAGTACAGCCTGGAAAAAAATCGCCAAAGGAAAGGTAATCATTATTAGCAGAATAAAATCAAAGTGAATAGGGATCTCTTTTTGATGGTATGCTCTTAATGTAGTAGCATAAACAGGGATATTCCATATTAATGTGCACATCTGTAGAACAGTGTGTAATGCTCCTTTAAAGGGTGAAGGGATGGAATATTAAAATCAGAAGGTTCTGTGGCAGTTGGGAGTGACAGTAGGTCTTTAGCAGATGGATTTATATTGTCAGTTCTTAGTACTGTTAGTATATGGGGTTCCTGAGACCCTGCCCTTGAGGCAAGGGATTAATTGGGAAAATATCAGGCTATCTCCCTGAGGCCATTTGCCTTGAGGAGGAGAAAGGTTTTGAGTTGAGAAAAATATTAGAGGGCTCTTGTTTCCTGACAGGAAACAATGGGGCTCCCTGCTCGTTCTTCATAGGAAAGAAAACGGCAGAAAAGAGAGTCAGAATAAAGAGTATATAGCTACAGATTTTCCAAGCAATGGAAAAGTGGTCAAGCACTAGGTCAGGGTTCACAGGAAACTGCCCGTTAAAACAAACAAACTTGTAAATATATAGGGGCAGATTCACCTTCCCCAGATCCCAATAGAAGGGCTAGGAAATATTACAGTCCCTGAACTCGTGGGAAACCTGGTAAGGGGGGCAGCGCAAGCTGGTGGCCATTTATGTTTGAACTTTATTATTGCAATGCTCGTGAAAACGGGCTTTCTTTTTCCCACGTATCATTTTCAGAAGATGTTGGTGATAGTTCCAAGGGGTGTTTTGTAGATCAGTGGTTGATGGTCTGCATTCATTCTTCCTTTTGCTAGGAATCATGCGGATATTCTTTATGGCCTGAAGAGATGTAGCAAAGAAGAGAGAGGTCCACTAGAGCAAACCTTAGTAAAAAGACATTAAGCCTTTGGTTATCATGATTGATTCTTTTGGGTCTATCCAGAGTGGACAAACGGGCCTGAAAGGGAGAACTTTTGGACAACAGTGTGCAAGTTCTGGAAGGTAATGAAAAATATTAATCTGTATAGCTTTTATGAATGTCATGTTCTGGGTACAATCCAAAGCAGTCAGGGATTGTGTCACTGTCTACCCTCTAACCCTGGGTGCCTCACAATGCTTTGCTGTTGTAGCTCCCAACCTGTGCCACCCACAACCAGCCTACCTGCATACAAGTTGCATCCTATCTGTGTGCTAGACAGCCCTGGTTCACCAGCTCTAACCCCAGTGGCCTGTCTACAGCCTTATGGCCCCACTCTGGCTTCCACGAGCCTTAGTTACTACTTGCAGTGACTCCAATGCATGCCCAAATTTTCTCAAAACCATGTGCCCTGAAATGTCCAGCCCTCTTCTGGACAGTTCAAAGAAATAATATGGTGTGTGTGTGTGTGATATGTCCTTTCTGGGTATGTCTGCACTGCATGTTGGAGCATGCCTCCTAGCCTACGTCCACAGATTTGTGCTTGTGCGGCTTGCGCTAGCATGCTAAAAATAGCTGTATAGACAGTGCTTTGACATTGCAACACAAGCTGGTGCTCAGGCTCTGACACACACCCACCCAGGCCTCAGAGCCTTGCTGCAACATCTCCAAAGCTATTTTTAGTATGCTAGTGTGAGTCTGTGACCTGGGCTGAGAGGCTCACTCCCAGATGCAGTGCATACATATGCGCTGTTTGTATTGAAGTGTTTGGGAAACTCCATTTGGGATAATAGGGCTTGTGGATATCATTTTCTACAAATATATGGTGGACTTTATATGGGCTTGTATTGTCCAGGAGGGTGCTGGGCAGTACAAAATGCACATTGCTGGGGGGAAAGCCTGGGACTGGGAGTTTGCTGGTGTTTGCCTGCAATGTAATTCATGAGTGGTGGGCACTCATACCGTATAGCTGGAAGTGTGTGAGAGCAGGCTAGGAGTGGTTGCTCTCACAGCAAAGCAGGGTAAAGAGCACTCCAGGTTGGAAAATTGAGAGGACACAGCTGTCCATCAGTCCAGATTGTACCCTGGGTAATGTCACAATTGGCTGTCATACTGGAGTTATCCAGCATAGGCATTTTTGAAGGCTGAGAACGTATGCTTGACACAGGAAGGGACTGGGTCCCAAAAGGAGAGTGCAAAAGGCAGAACTGCTAGCATAGCCACATTTTTGCTGCTGCAGCCAGTCCTGGCTGTATCCATTTCCAGAAGCCAAAGAGAGGCTATGTTTTGGGGAGTGATGACATAGACTCCTTTGTTCGTGGAAGTTTGCTCCTGCTGAAAGGCTATGCCATCACCAGTTCATCGTGGAGAATTGCTCTTTGTGTACTTGCTTCCGTTAACTTTTAAATGGGGAGAAAATGTTAGACCAAAAAGTTATTGAGGTACATCACATCCTCTGAGATCCTGCAGGAGGTCTGGCATAGTCAGGAGCAGCTTCAACAGTACAGTTATTCTGTGATTCCCAGCCAAGTGCTGCTCCCCTTTTCCTTGTCTCTGAATAACTATCTACTGAGGTAAAGCAAAGCTCTATAAAAGATCAGGATATTAAAAGTGTTAAGACAAAACAATATCCCACATGCACTGAATGTGCATCAATCAGCTATGCTGATCACTTGATATAAAAGCATGAGGTCACTTAAGGTTTTGTACCAGGATGCTAGTTTGATGAAGTTGGGGTACCTGTTCCTTTTGGGTGTCTACAACTGATGAAAGTAAAAGGCGAATGGGAGTAATTATGGAGTGACTTATTGTTGGAGGCAATATGAATGTGGAAATGAATGCAGGAATCTTTGCCCTTAATTTCTTGTTTCTGTGCTTTTAAGGTTTTGCACAGATGAGGGTTTGTCCTGCCACCACCTTAACTGTCACTAAACATAGTTTTTGTTTTCTAATTAACTATATACTCAGTAATCTTAAGAGTTCTAACCCTAGTAGACGAGGAGTACTTGTGGCACCTTAGAGACTAACAAATTGTTTAGTCTCTAAGGTGCCGCAAGTCCTCCTGTTCTTTTTGCGGATACAGACTAACACGGCTGCTCCTCTGAAACCTAATAGAAGAGGTATCTTTTTTCCTTCTTCCACAATACTAGTAAATGTTGATTTGCTGAGGAATACCAGAATTCTACAATTTTTGACTCGGAGTTAATTCTTCAACATACTTTATCCTCAGTCAACCCAGTAGCCTCTTTTTAAAATGCAGATTTTTTTTTTTTAAACCTTGAGAGATTTTAGTTGCAATTTGCATGTTACGAAGACTCCATGTTCTTTATTCTCATACCTAAAGATACCAGCATACTATCAAGGGCCCCAGTTTGCAGGGTGGGGGTGAATAACAGTTATATGGAGCCTCTTTAACTTCAGAAGGCCTCTGAATGGGCTCAGGATTTCATCCTCACGGAGTCCCTTGGAAGATCAGAGCCAAAGTTAGGAATTGTACCTTATTGCTTGGTACCTGGATTTTTCACCATTGAAACTGACTGTATTTTGTCTTGTTAAAAAGAAAGGTTCCACATTGTTGTCTCTACAACCCCAGCAGCTTGAAGAGGACTGGCCCCTGGGGAGTCTTCAACTTGCTGATAGGATTGAAAGTGATAATTAGCCTGTTTCTTTGTCCATTCTTGAGCTACAAGAAATTATCAAATTCCTATGAGGGGTTAGTTTAACGCTTTTATAGTGGAAAGTAAGACTTGAGAGATTTAAGCTGTTTAAGCAGCAGAACTTGTTGCCCTTTTATAAATTGTTTGGAAGGCTGAAATTCCTAGAGTCAAATTTCAGATGACAGTACCTTATAAGATATTGGGCCAAATTCCCTGATTGCATAAATGATTGAAACACTACTGAAGTCAATAGAACATATCTACTTATGTCAGCAGAGATTTTGACGCCTTGAATCTTTGCTAAAAGAGCCAGTGGATGGGATAGAGTCTCTTCCTAGCTAGATAATGTAGCTAAAGTCAAGCAACTATTTGAATTTGATCTCCTCTTCCCTTTTACTTTGAGGAGTAGTCATGTTCCAATCTTGCATTAAATGGTATGCTAACATAGTAATGACAATTTCTCATTTATGACTATGTAGGATATTTATGTGTATTGATATATTGCAGCAAGTGGTATGTAATAGAGTTAAGTACAAGGCTTTATTACTGACCAACATATATGGATTTCAAGATTTATAACTTTTCCCTTTGCTCTTTTCCTTCAAACTGTTGTTCATTGAGGATGTTCACTGGATTTTTATCCCTTTGTAATTAGTGACTTTAGTCGAGGTTCAAATTGTTTATTCAGTGTTAAATAACTGATGATTACTTTAACAAATATATTTGCTAGTTTGTCAATAAATTAAAAAAGTTATTTATGAATTTCTAAACAGGTTAATGCCAATGACAACTGCAGACGTAAAAACAGGTTGTTTTTTTCCAGGCCTTCATTCCCACCTTTTAATTTTTGTACATCTAATATTATCCCTACAAATTTGCCAGAGGTACTACTAGTAGTTTGAGAACTGAAAACCACTAGATGATGTTCAAATCTGCTTTTTTACAAACACATTCTTTTCTTTTTTACTTATATGCTTTTGGTGACAGTCTTCCAAACTTTTACTGACTACTTACAGAATTTAAGGCATGCCCGTTCCCTGCCCTAAAACAGATTCTCACTGCCAGAAACTATGAACTTCCTAGAGGTGCCTATAAATAAATATCCCCTACAAAATTCACCAAAGGGTGCATCACTTCCTGCTTGCACTGAGATAGGTCCTCTTTTGCTAAATAATCTGCCCTGCAGTCTCCTATATACTTCAGGATCTCATCCAGAAGCGGTCAAGAAGTCTAAGTACTAGACCAGAGGTGGACAAACTACGGCCTGCAGGCCACATCCAGCCCGCGGGACCCTCCTGCGCAGCTCTTGAGCTCCCGGCCAGGGAGGCTAGCCTCTGGCCCCTCCCCTGATGTCCCCCCTCCCCCACAGCCTCAGCTTGCCATGCTGCCAGTGCTCTGGCGGGCAGGGCTGCAAGCTCCTGCAGGGCAGTGCAGCTGCAAGAGCCGCTGGCATGCCCTGGTGCTCTAGACTGCGCAGTGCTGTGGCTAGCTCCAGCCCGGTGGCGCGGCTGCCAGTCCTGGTGCTTTGAGCGGCATGGTAAGGGGGCAGGGAGCGGAGGGATTGGATAACAGGCAGCGGGTCCTGGGGGGCAGTCAGGGGACAGGGAGAGGTTGGATGGGGTGGAGGTTCGTGGGGGGGGATATGTTCAGGGGATGGGGGGGGGGGGGGTGGTTGGATAGGGGATGGGTTGCTGGGGGGAGGGGGGGTTAGGGAACAAGGAGCAGGGCAGGCTATTGGGGAGGCACAGCCTTCCCTATCTGGCTCTCTATACAGTTTCAGAACCCTGATGTGGCCCTCAGGCCAAAAAGTTGGCCATCCCTGTACTAGACTCTAGTAACCCCAACTTTCAAGTTTGTGCACTCCTTAAAGGATTAGCAGTGTCAATGATCAAGTTAATAGACCAAAACTGCAGCTAAACTTGCCCCTTTCTAGGGCTCAGTAACTCACAAAAAGTAACTCTGAATTGGGTAGGGGTATATAGTGATCCTAGCAGCCTAATAAGAGCTTTGCAAGGCTTTCACACTATCAGTCAAGCTGTCCATGAAGGAAGCAGGAGGAAAGTAAGCAATAGCTCTGCCCTTGTAAAGGACATGCTAGTGTTGGGGAACAACGTAAATGTGTAGGATATAAAAGCTATAATTTCATGCTGAGCTGAATAAAGTGACCCTTATTCTGGTTCAACTTGCCCTTAGGTACTAGTTTCAGTTTACCTCATCCTTTAGATTGCCTTGACTTCCAGGAGCTCTCTATATTATAATGCATTATCTGTGTTCTGCTACTATAACTCTGAGAAGCAGGACTAGCCAATACATTACACTGGGGCAGGCAAGTAAGCTACAATTATCTTATATGCAGACAACAGAATGTTACTACGAAAGATGTTTCTATACATCAGTTTACAACAGTTAACTCAGATACGAGATTTGCTGAGTGGTGCAAATGTAATTAAGATGTACTATAAATAGTGCTCAGTGTTCCTAAAATCCATAAAATGAAAATAGGGTGCTTATAGAGTTATACATAAAGCAGGTAATTAAAACCATAGCACTGCATATATAAAGGTTGTCATGGGAACCTTAACTCTGGATTTCTACCTTTAGCGGGTTTAAAGACAGCCTCAGTATTGCATTAATGTAGTATTTTGTATTGTATATGTTTATCAATAGAACACTTTTTTTGAAACCTGACATTTCTAGGCCTCCTAATACTGTAACTAGTTTGCACAGCAACATTATAAATTATTCAAAGAAAATGTATTAATATATTGCTCAATGAATTATGGAGATGTGGTAGCCTCTTCCTAAATAAGGCTGCAGTCAGCTTCCATTACAGAGCCCTATTTTATCCCTTCTATAATGAAGGCTGAAAAAACTGTTTGTCCTTAAAAACAAACAAACAAAAAAAATGAAGGCAAAGGGGAACATCTCTGCAAAGTCTGAAGAAAAATCAAATGATATGAGCTACATGTTATTAAAAACCAATGTGTCCCGCATTTGGAAGAAAAAAAAAGATAGTTGGAAAAAAGTAAAATTATACTTTGGCGGGGATAGATCGGGTCCCAGTTTTGCTCTCTTAATTTGGAATGGGTGTTGTTGCAGCACCCAAAGTGGGAGCAGGTAGGCACATTGTGAGCATGTTACTCTTTAGTAGCTGGCTGCAGCTTAGGAAAAACAAAGTTATTTGTTTAGCTGACTTCTAGCAGATTTTCCTTTAATGCAGGAGATAGAAGCCTGTCTTTTTAAGAGCCTTCAGGACTAACGTTACAGTTGCTGCAGGGTGCTTTATTTTGCCTGCAAGAGCCTGGCTGAGGAGGCAGCAGTGGCCCACCCCCTCTGCTCCCTGCCCAGGCCCAGCTGCCAGGGAGTGGGGCTGAGCAAGTCAGAAACATGCTGGGGGGAGGCACATCCAGAGGCCCGCCCCCTCTGCCCTGGGCCCACCAAGGCCCAGCTGCTGGGAGGGCAGGCCTCCATCACCACCCCAGCTGGGCTCTTGCAGGCAGCTGCTGCGCTGCATAGAGGCAGGGACCAGGAGTGGCCACCCTCACCTGGCAGGAGAAGTGGCTCTGTCCCACCCCCTCCACTTCATGCTCAGGCCCAGCTGTTGGAGAGAGGGGCTGAGAGACCTAGAAATGTGGCGGGGGAGGGGAGGGACAGCATGAGAAGGAGAGAGCCCCCCCAATCCCCTGGCAGGCAGAGCTGAACAAGCTCTGCAAGGACAGCTCAGTGGACTCCCAGCATTCTGCCAGTCAGATTCCAGGACTGGAGTCTTCTGTCGGGGTTCAGCTTCTATTGTGGCAACTGTTGGCAGGTTGGAAATTAATAACTCCTAAGAGCCCTGAGAATTAGGGTTCAAGACAGGTGCTCTGTGACATAGCTGCAGCATACCCTAAAATTCTTACAATCCTTCATCTACATTCAGTTTAGATGGGTAATGGAGGACCCATTGTGAATGAGACAATACTTTATTCACCCATCTTGCTATTGGGATTGAAATTAACATCCCTTGTAGAAAACTTGTTTGTCAACTCTGCCTTCATACAAACTTTAAAACATTTTCAGTATATATTAGGGCTGTCAAGCAATTAAAAAAATTGTGATTAATCACAGTTTTAATGGCACTGTTAAATAGATGATTTGTTATTTTTACAGTGCAAATATTTGTAATCAAATGTAAACTAAGAAAAGAAATAGTATTTCAATTCACCTAATACAAGTACTGTAGTGCAATCTTTTTATCATGAAAGTTGAACTTACAAATGTAGAATTATTACTATTTTTACATAACTCCCTTCAGCTGAGTGAGCCCTTTTTTGCAAGGGAGGGAGGGATTTACCTCAGGGGCTTGTCATGAAGTAGGGGAGTTGAAGCTGGTGCAAGGAGGCTAAGATTCCCAGATCCCAGCTCTCTATGGCAGTTTCTCTCAAACTTTTTGCACTGGTGACTCCATTCGGACTTTTAAAAAGTTGTCCCCCGCAAAAAAAAAACAAAAACACAAAACCTGTGACCCCTTACCTTAAGCCCCATACTGCCACCCGTGAAATGCTGAGCTTCAGCCCCACTGATGCTTCTCTCTTCTCCCAAAGGAATACAATTAACGCATTCATTTTGTTTTCAGTTAATGCCTACGACTGACAGTCCGAGAGAGAGGGGAGATAGAGAGAGAGAGTTATATATACACATTTCATAATATTAATTACCAGCATGACCCTAGCTTTCCTTTAAGACCTCACATGACATCCTTTGGTGAACCAGAATGTACATACTAGAATCAGGATAGTCTTGACAGTTGGCATGGAGGATTTCTTGGGTCAGTTTAGCCTTTAGTTCTTGGCTTTATTTCCTTTTTGACATTACCCGAGAGAGAGGGAGACCAGTGTACAGGGGCACCAGCAGGCCACCTGCATCAGCACTTAGACTGGAGGGGTTTGAAGCAGAGGCCTTTAACCCAGCAGCAGCCATGCCCCAAACAGAGGCACTGGGTGCGGTAAGAAGTTGTCCAAGGGACGGTAAACAGGGTCCTGGCCATCCCACACTATTACACTTTAAGGGTCCTGGACCAGGACTTGGTCTCTCTACCCACTCAGATTCCCTTCCTCCTTGGGATAGGAAGGATGAGGGGTTACCAGCAAGGAAGCTGACCCAGCTGAGATCCCATCCAGGTGATCCAGGCCACATTGGGCTGATAGAGAGACCAGATTCAGAGATCCAGACCACCAAGCCACCACACTACAGGATCCTTATATTTTGGCATCCCTGTAGTGGATCTAGTCTTTTCTTGGACCACCAAAAAACAAGTGATTCTAGTGTGGGATACACAAAGAACTGTTCAATTCCTTTGGACTAGACTTCAAGCAAATGAAGGCTGCTATCAAGATTGGAGGAAGCAAGGCTGGGGGGTGCCAAAGGCCTTTCTCAGGACCCAATATGTGTTCATTAATTGATAGGGAAATACTTGTGGTCACTGAGGACCTGAAGATATTGAACAGTTTATGCACTCTGAGTACTGTCATCTCAATTTGCAAGGTGTCTGATGTGCTAGAGAGCAGCTTCTGAAGGGTCAAAAGTCATCCGTGGCCAGTGTTGGGGAAAAGGCAACCACCTTGTCAGGGAAAGAGCCTGATTCTTTAGACAGAGAGGGAAGCTGGAGCTTCTATTGGGCTTGCTTTGTCCTCTCATGTGGAGGAAGGGGCTCTGAGACAGGGCTCCACTCCAGGACCTGTGAGAAGGACCACCTCAGTAGGGCTAGTGCAGCCATGGCAGCATGTTGTTTTGTTATTGGCTAGATTGTGGGTGGCCCAACCACTGCCAGTACTGTGCTGAGACCCAATACTGGGAACTTCTACAGTACACTTTAAGGTACCACTCCCCCTCTTGCTGGAGAGTGCTCCTTGTTCTAAATAGGGAAGAAGGAATTTCCTAGAGGAGAGGCATATTCCTCAGGGAATGGCACACTGCACAGTGTAGTTCTGGTGGTGCTGCAGGAGCAGGCATCAGTAGTGGTGCTGGGAGGAAGGGTGAGGGTAGATCTTTGAATACACACACCTCAGCACCTGGAATGGTTTGCTTAGTTGGTGCTGAGAACTGTCTCAGCATCAGTACTGGCACTCGTATGATCTCCTACACCTTCTTCCCCCCTGCAGTGGCCTGCCTGTCTCTTGAAGTCAGGTAAGGTATTGAAGGCTTGTTCCTAGACTTCGAGTACTCTTTTTGAGAGGGACAGGAAAGCCCATACTGAGCTGCATTTACACTCAGGGTAGTTGTGACGCTCTATACTCAAAGTGGACAGTGTGGGGTCTCTAGCCTGAGGTCAGTGATGATGCTGATCATGCTAAAGTTCCCAATACTGAAGACTCCACAGAGCTCCCTGTGCCAATATTTAGGTGTTCACTTGACTTTCTTCTTGCTGCTGGAGGCAGAGATGGGCCCAGTTGCCAGATAATAGAGCAATCCAGGAAGGAGATGTCCAGCCCTGGGGAAGAGATTAACAGGCACAGTTTGAGCCTATGTCTCTTGATTTCCAGGTGCAGGATGAGAAGGCATGATAAATGGAGTATTAGTCTGGGATGTGCCCTTCACCAAGGCAGGGGTAAGAGGCATTTGCTGTGGCATCAGGCCATTGTAGGAAGGGTATGACAAACCCAGAGAGCGTTTAGGTCTGCCATTTAGTTTTGAATGTCCAATTGAAAATTTGGAAAAGAACAAGAACTTAATTTAAAAAATGAAGCTATATCTTCACAAAAAGTTAGGTTGTGAAACTCGGAAAGCTAACATGGTTCAGACACAATCCAGGCTCAGTCTTGCTGCTATGGGCGATAACAGAATTGAGGGAGGATTGGGGCTGGTCTGCCATTTATGCCGTCATACAAGAGCACAAGGAAGTACATGGGTGGCCCCACTGTACGCTGGTATTCGAAAAGCTTCTGAGCTCACACACCAGGCACGTATGTACCCATGGTGGGATCCACACTGTCACATTAGAGCCATCTTATAGCTGCTAAAAGCAGAACTGATTGCTAGGTTACAGCTAAGGTTGTGTTGTAATAAAATATGTAGTCTTACTGTACACGTGGTAAGAATGTGTTTATTGTTATAAAAACAGGCATTCATCAAGCTCTCTACTATTCATTTCCTGGCTCTTATGCATCTGGGTTTTGTAAATAATGGGTCGGTATTTAAACTGTCATTTAACTGATTTTTTTTTAAATTATTTGTTTTCTGGAATATTAATGTATTGTTTCTTAATGTACATCTGATTTAAATTCTTTGTACTATTAAAGCCCTATATTGCTTTCCACAAGGAAAGCAGCTTTTTCATGGACACAGAAATTCTGTTAGAGCTAAGTCTCTGTTTTGGCTTGCATCCCAGAACATACTGATTTCTAAACAAACTTCAAAAAACAGTACATGGGTTTCATTTTTAAAAAGCTAGAGTCTTCACTGTGGATTTTGGCCTAAATTAATCCCTGTTATTGCTTCATTTACTTCAATGGAGCTACATTTCAGATTCGAACATACTTAGATTTACTAGGCCAAAATTTGGCTCTGATATGTAATATAAGCATAGCTATATTTAAATATAAAATAGTGTGCTGGTACAAGCTTATCTACTTCAGGATACTTACAGACCCGTGACATAAATGTACCACAGCTACATACCAAAACACAAAACCATGTTAAGAAAGCTAAGGTTTCACAGCGAGATACTCATCAGTCAGGATATGCTACAGTTAAGGTTACCTGGGCAACTAACTGAGCATATATAATAAAAGGTGATTGCAAAGCATACCATTTCTCAAAAATTGTAGTATTCTATACTTTTTGCCTATGGCTAACTTAGCTACAGTGAAGAGTGTGGGTGGACACAAGGGCTCTGCAGGAGCTTCTGGCTCAGGTCCTGCAGGCACTGTAAGGGGCAAGGGCGATAAGGAAAGAAGCTGCACATTTTTCAGGTGCAAAGGAGTTCAGCCAAAGGCTCCTGTAGAAAAGTAGATTTTTTTTCTGTAAGTAGAACCCCTTTGGGTGCTCCTTTGTAGATATATTTGCATCCCTGTGCTTCAAACTGGAAGTTTTAGGTAGCAGCATCCATTTTGCCTGCACATGCATTCTCCCTGTCTCATGCCTTCTGTCTAGACTACCTAACGCTGCATGGGTGAACTGTCTTCAGTTGCTTCTCAGCCATCCTTGGCCTGAGACAGAGCATTAGCAGAGTCTGAGAGATGGCTCATTTCTTAACCTAAAATAGAGTAGCTAGTAGAGTTTATGTTATCTAGATTAACACTGTTCCCTTTTTGGTGGCTTTTGAAAACTAAATCAATAAAGACAGGGAGATAACGGTTCTCCCCTTGCGGGAAAATGAACCCAAGAAAGGGCATGCCTGTCTCCCCCAGATTTAAGCAGTGTCTCTCCTGCAGAGAAGCAATTCCAGTCAGCAATGGCCATTCACACTGCATTCGCTGCTTAAGAGAATCCAATATACCAAAAAAAAAAGTGTCCTCAACGTCAGACAGAAAGTACAAGAGCCATGAACTGAAGCTCAGACTCCTTATGATGGAAAGTTCACTTAGACCAGCCTCCGACCCCAGATGGTGCAACAATCCCTGACAACCATCAATGTCCACAGGACATCCAACTCCAGTGGATTCAAAGAGGCCATCTACCAAGTCCTCTCCTAAAAACTTAAAAAAAAAAAAAGGGGGGGGGGGCGCGCTACAAATCCCCAGACTGACGAATTGACCAGGAAAAAGAAGTCCCCAGCAAAATCAACCTCACTATCAACTGAGCTGCGACATGGTACCCATGAGGCTTTGGGCTCCTCAAGTACTGGTACTGCAATAAGCCTAAAGACTGAAGGGGCACAGGTTCAGAGGCACCAGTACCATCAGACAAGAGAAGTGGTAGAGACCAGACTACCTCTTCTAAAATGGCATCGCTGGAGATAAGCTAAGACTCTGTTCTGAGCACTTCCACCAGAATGCCAACTTCTGGCCAATCAGAACACAGGTACCGCCGACTCCGACACTGATGGGCCACTCTAGACAGACTCTGTTGATACCGATTACCACCATGGTACCACAGGAATTCAGTTTCTCCAAGGACTTCTTGGTCTCAGAAAAGCTGGAATCCCTGCTACTCAGTACCAGCGTTGGAGGTACTAATCACATCTTGATCTCCTGAATTCTCCATAGTACAGAGACACTCACCATCAGCCTCCTTATCTGCTCCACCTCTCTTGAGCCAAGAAGAAGAGGATGATTATCTCTTTGGTCTTCATGCAAAGCTCCCCAGGGAAACATCAGGGGACCAGTCACCTAGAAACACTTGCAGAGCCACAATATTGACAAGACAGGCAAGGCCCATCCCCTTGGTATTGACACCCTTGGGTACCACCACCCTTACCCTTTGCACCTCCCCAGTGGCCATATTGGAACCCAGGGGCCGCCTACAGACACCAGTTCTGTAGGACCTTGAGCATCTCACATATGGATAGAGGACAATAATCTCCCTCAGCTTCCCTTTCTAGGCCCCATGGTCCTCAGGAGAAGACCTTTGAGAAGCAGGAGGAAAGACTGGATAAAGAAATTACTCCAGCAACAAACATTTCGTCATCCTTTCCAGATGAAGCTGTGATGCCTCCTCCATCATCTATGGCAGACGACGTCAACAACTTCAAGACCTCATCAAGAAAGTGGTGGACTCACTTCAGATTCCTTTCAAAGTAGTAAAGGAGTCATAGCACAAGCTGCTGGACATCCTCCATATGTCCTTTTCTGTTTATATTGCACTCCAGATTAATGAGGCCCTACTAGATCTAGCCGAAATCATTTGGCAAATGCTGGCGAGGATAACGTAAAAGGCAGACAAAAATTACGTCCCCTCTAAATACTTGGACTTCCCCCCCCACCCCACCCATCAAATTCCCTTGTGGTAGATGCTGTAAATAAATGTGATAGTCAACTCCACACTAAATCAACACTGTACAACAATGATTGGAAGAGACTGGACTTATTCAGCAGGAAATCATACTCATCAGCAATCCTGCTGTTTAGGATTGCAAATTATCAGGCCCTTATGGCAAAATATAATCACATCAATTATGCAACACTCAGTGCCTTTATTGAGCATCTCCCAAACAATCAAAGAGCAATGTTCAAATGTTCCAGTTAGTGCTACCACAAGGAGCATGGAAGTAATAACTGCAAATCTGCTTAAGCAAGGGGTGACAGTGTGATCAAGAGCAGAAATAGCAGTTAACCTATAGAATAATCTATTGATACGTGTAAGTACAGCTCAGTATTATGTTGGTGAAAAGGCTAAACATGAGCATGGAGGACTGAGAATGAGTGGATGATGCTCTTATAATAGGGTAGTCGCCATGTGGTCCAAGGCTGTGGTTTCCTGGGCCTCTTCCATTACTGTCTTTTTCTGTTCTACTTGACCCCTCAACTCGTTGGGGGTATGTGGACCATTGGACACTGGCATGCCAGAGATAAGACTAGTGCTTTGTCTCTTACCACCTGGTCCTCAACCAAGGGTGTGAGCGTGCAATTCTAAGAGTTTATGCATAGAATGATACCACAGATTACCCCCCAATACTGTATTATTTCAATCATGTTATGTGGCATGGATCTTTTCTAGCTTTATCTGTTGTTTTAATAAAAATACCAAAGGTTTTACTCACGCTGGAGGCAAAGTATCCTTGTCATCCACTCCAAGACTCCCCAGAAGATACTGAACTCCATAGTGTGAATTCTGTACAGCCTGACTCTGCGGGAAGAACCTTATCAGTCAGATCAATTGGCAATTAATTCAAACATTTTCTGAAGGTTGATAGGGTCAGGCAATACTAGTATGTCAGTGTCACAAGGTGTTATTACATAGGTAGAAAAACAACAACTGGTTGCACATATGGAGTAATGGAAAAGATTCCAAATCTGGTGTGACTCGAAACATTACCCCCCACATGCTCTTTCCTTCCACTAACGCTAGACTACATCCTAGATCTAAGAGTCAGGATCATCTCTAAATTCTGTAAAGGTACATCTTGCAGCCATAACTGCCTTTCATCATAAGACAGATGGCCACTCTGTGTTGACTCATTCTACAACAACGAAGAGATTCCTCAAGGGTATGGGTAACTTCTCACAAATCAGACATCCTAGACCAATGTGGGACCTTAATCTGGTCCTCAAGCGCCTTACAAAGCCTCCTTTTGAGCCCATGGCCACGTTTGCTTTTGCATCAGTCTATGAAAAACATTCCTAGTAGCCATCACCTCGGCTTGGTAAATCAGGCAAATAGGGACTCTAATGGCACACTCACCCTAACATTTTTTTTTTTAAAAGGGGTAAGGTCACACAAACTACAGCCAAAGTTCTTCCCAAAAGTATCCTCTGCCACTGCCTTCTACATAAGCCAACTTATTCACCTCCCAATTTCTTTCCAAAGTCACCCTGTGACAAGAGAAGCAAGATTACATACACTTGATGTCAGGAGAGCTTTGGCATTCTATTTGGATAGAACAAAAATTCAGAAAAATCTCCTAAACTATTCCTTTTGATTGTAGAGAGGTCTAAAGGATCCTCAGCCTCGAAACAAAGACTCTAGATTGATATCAAACTGTATTCCCTATTGCTATTGTATCTGCAATCTTCAGCCTCCATCTGGAGTTTGAACTCATTCGACAAGATCTCTTTCCACTTCTGTAGCCTTCATCAAAAAACGTTCCAGTCACAGAAATATGCAGAGCAGCAACTTGGACATCTGCTCATATTTTTGTGGAACATTACGCAAGCGTCTGACTGTGAGTCATAGGTGATACATTTCAATTCATGGTATTATCAGTACTAGACTGGACTCCCAAGCCCAGTGGCGCATGCATAGGGACACTACTTAAAGAAGAAGGGGTTACACACCTTGTGCAGTAACTGTAGTGCTTTGAGATGTGTCCCTATGGATGCTCCACAACCCACCCTCCTCCCATACTTCAGAGCTGTTAATAAGGGCTCTGCAATAGAGAAGGAACTAGGGACCGTTTGCCTGCACAGTGCTAGATAAACTCAAAGCAAGACACGAGACTGGGAGAGCAGATGTGCAGGCTGAATTGACACTGCTACCTAAAATCTCTCATCTTAGGCACAGGGGGACACACAGGGCTGGCCTTACCATGTGGGGGGTGGGGGGCGCCACTAGAACCCAGAGTGTAGAAAATTGTGTCTGCTGCTGGTGCATAGGTATTCTCTCTGCTCTAGATGCACAGAGATAGTGGAGTGCTGTGCTGGAGAAAGGAGGGCAGGAGAAAAGGTGAGAGGGAATAACAGAAAGCAGCAGAAGAGGCTCCTCTCCCTGCAGTTCGTGTACCTCTCTAGCACCCCCAGGAGCCTGGACTGATTAACACCAGCTTCTCAGGGAGCTTTTTGTTTCCTGCTGCTTCCCTGACCCCCCTTGAGAAGAACAGGCAGTCAACTGAAGTAGTAGGAGACAGTTAGGCCCTTGACGCTGATATCTTCCCTCACTCAGGCCCTGCTACCAGCCTGCTTATTGTCCCCTTCAACTGAATGTTGAGAGCCACTATAGCTGGCACAGAACAGCAGTCATCAGTGAAAGAAGAAAACGCCGCTCTGGGGCAGCATTCAGAAAAAGAAAGCAAAGGAAGCTTTTCTATCTAAAGCAGGAAGGAGCTGTCCTGAGATATGTAGACACAAACGTTCATAGTGAGCCTTCCGGCCCCAGTGAGGATGTGAGTGGTGAGGAGATGCTTGATCTTCCAGTCAGTCAGAGTGCAGGTGAGCTGGCAGCTACTGCAGCATCCATATTTTCATCTCAAATGGATGTAACCATGCACATTCCTGAAGAAAAAAGTGTAGCTCAGAGAAGAGAATGGTGGAGGTGCAAGAAAGAGCTGCTGAGTTTAGTTCCTTAAGTCAGGATGATCCAGGATCGAGTGGACCCACTTGAGCAGTAGCCTGAGGGGACTTCCTTGTACTGCATGGGCCACATCAAGTGAAAAACTTCATGTCCCCCAAAGACAATGAAAATAGAAGTTTCCATCCAACACATTACTGGCGTGAAATCCCCAATGGTGACAAACTGGAGAGGCCATGGCTTATGTACTCAAAAACCCAGAATGCTGCACACTGTTTTTGTTGCAAACTCTTCCAGTCTAATGTTCCAGCCACATTGGGTTCTACAAGAACAAAGGACTGGAAAAATCTGGCTAGAAATCTGGCATGCCATGAGAAAGCAGCAAATCACCAAAGAGCATTCCATAGGTGGAAAGAGCTTGAGATGAGACTAAGGTTAAAGGCCACCATAGATGATCAGCATCAAGACAAGATTGCATCAGAGTCTCTTTACTAGCAAAATGTTCTGAAAAGGCTCATTGCCATTGTGAGAATGCTTGCTATCCAAAACCTAGCACTGTGTGGCACTTCAGATAAGCTGTATGTGCCAAACAATGGAAACTTCCTTAAAATTGTGGAACTGATGGCTGAGTTTGATGCTATACTCCAGGAGCATCTAAGAAGGGTCACCACCCAAGAAATGTACATACACCACTACCTTGGAAAAACAATTCAAAATGAGATCATACAGTTACTGGCAACAAAAGTCAAACAGAAGATTGTGGCAGATCTGAAGTCAACAAGATATTACTTTTATTCTGGACCGCACACTTGACATCAGCCATACGGAACGATGACATTAATGGTATGTTTTGTAACAACAACAACAGAACCTAGGGAAAATGTTCCTGCAATGGTCACTGTCAGAGAGCATTTTCTAGAATTTATTGACATTGGTGATACTACAGGAGCTGGTATGACAAATGTGCTTCTTAAAAAGCTGGAAGATACAGGAGTTGCAATAGCTGACGTAAGAAGTCAGGGCTACAATAATGGTGCCAACATGAGAGGAAAGAACAGAGGAGTGCAGACACGGATCCGAGTTAAACCCTTGAGCTTTTTTTGTCCCATGCAGTTCTCATTCATTGAACTTGCTGGTTAGTGATGCAGCATCAGCTTCTAGTGAGGCTGCTGAATTTTTTTTAAATTCAAAAGCATCTATGTATTTTTCTCTGCATCAACTCATCAATGGCAAATTTTGAAGCAACATCAGGGAACATCCTCTCTGACACTGAAACCACTTAGTGCCACACGATGGGAAAGTCGTTTGTTAGGCTTTATTGCCTCCACTCCACCAAATTGGGAAGATAGATGATGCCATAGTTGCCATTATGGAGGATAATGCTAGGACAAGAACTGTTTGAGGGAGAACAGTGGCAGAGGAAAATGGAATCATCGGAAACATACATAACTTCAAGTTTCTGTGTGGCTTAGTGTTGTGGCATGACATACTGTTTGAAATAAATGGTGTAAGCAAGAGACTCCAAGGTGTTGACCTTGATATATCTGGAGCAATGAAGAAACTGGACAAAGCAAAGTCATACCTACAGTCTTACTGGTCAGTTGAGGGACTTCAAAACGTTCTGAAGAGTGCACAGAAGTTGGCAGAGGAACTTCACGCTGAAGCTATTTTCCCATTCAAGAATACAAGAGTCACCGAAGATGACGACATTTTGATTACGAGGCACAGGATAATCCCGTAAGAGACCCCAAACAATAATTCAAAGTTGAATTCTTCACCCAGGTGCTAGATTCTTCAACTGACTGTATTGCACAATGTTTCATGCAGCTCAAGGAACACAGTATATTTGGGATGTTGTATAAACTCCTCACTCTACTTGAAGAAGACCTACACCAGCAATGCAGGGCACTAGAGACAGTGTTGACACATGATGACAGTTGAGCCATTTTTGATCAAACTTACCAAAACAATTTGCCTTCAGGCACAAACTTAACAGAAAGAATTTCAGCTCAAGAGGAGAGTTTAAGAAAATGCATTTTCCACTGGCAAAATTCACATGATGCGAGTGAACTGAAAACAGGGACTTATATAAATAATGTTGCATCTATAGAGATTCCTATTGTTATAGTCTCCAAAAAAGGCCAGAATTACATAGGTGTTTGTCATGGAGTGCTCTACTCACCTTTGAGTGCTTCCTCCTTCTAGCCATTAGCTACACCCAGTTCAGGGCACCCTTTCTGCTCAGACACTTTCAGCTGTCCCGCTGCTCACAGAGTCGCAGTATGGCTACCCCGTGACTCAGCGCTCTGGCCAGATTATACTCTGATTTCCCCTTCCCAGGGAGTCTTTCTAAATGTCTCTGCCCAAGCAGCATCAGGCACTCCTCATGCCCACTGCTCTCACTCCCACAGTGACTCAGGCAAATCTTCCCATTCACAGCCCCGAGCAATACTATACTACAGTGGACTGAAGGGGAACCCAGGCCTGACCTCTACATTGGTTTACAGTCCAAGGTCCTATAGTGAACAGTTAAGGTCTGCAGTTACATCTACCTTACTTCGTCCTGTGCTTCTCCAAGCTTTTCATTCTCCAGCCACCCTAGTCAGACCCCTCTCTCTTAGGGCTACTACATAAACTCTTCTTCCTCGGTTTTTATCTCCCCCTTTCCTAAGGGGGAGAGGGACTGCAGACTTCCTCCCTGTCTCCTCCCAGACTGTTGCCTGCCTTCTGGCTTTATAGAAGCCCTGCCTATTCCCTCACAAATGAACTTCTCATGATTAACACCACCCACTCATCCTACATCTTCCCTGTTTGCACCTATTGAAGTCCTGGGAAGGTGGGCAGACCACTCCTGTTTGCATCTGATTTGAATTAGGCCAGGCAGACCACTTTGAGGAGTACACCCCATCACACAGTTACTCTATAGTTGTTAAAGACAGGTCAGAAAGTCCTTCTAGTACCTTACTCATCAATACACTTACAGGTGGTAAATAGCAAATTGTTTTTACTGACATTTATACAGCAATTTTTCCTAAGACATTTGCAAGCTCTAGTAAATCATATGATGCAAAAAAGTGATGTTCGCAATGAAGTTCATTGTTGCCAGAGCTGGCAGTGTATGGCACATACAGTTCTGATTACAGGGTAAGAAACAACAGCCAAATTAGCCTCCTACATCTGTATTTAGATACCTGAATAAGTAGCCTAATTTTCGAGAGCATGGAAAATCCATCAGCTCACAGTTGAATTCAGGCAATTTTTTTAGTTGCCTAAGTATTAGGAATGAAGCTTTGGGCACCCAGTTTTGAAAGTCTTAGCAATTTTTTTTTTTTTTTTTTTAAGAAGGGGCCTGATCAGAAACATTGTCCTAGTAAAGTACTTCCAAAGGGACCTGTGATTATTATCTTTAAATAGGCGTAACAGTAGTAAGTGGGCTGCTTGAAAGGCAAGATTTGGGCTGATAAAATGTCCAGAAGAAACAAATGTGACTTTCCTTCTTTCAACATCTGAAATATCATACTGGTTTCTCTCTCCACAGGGGAAATAGAATTAGTATAGCAAATACTAGTGTACTCCCTTTTCAGACATCTGGGACAGGCTTCCCTTAACATCACACCTGAGAGGGCTTTTGTTGTGCAGGTGACTTTTCCACTTGTTCCGATAAACAGTCTATACGCTCCCTGTGGTGTCAAAACTCACCCCCTTCCTGGGTTTCAATTTAAGCCTTCTCCCTAGACATTGATACTTTTAGGGGTTTTTTTTAGTTAAGTCTGTTTAGCCCACCCTTAAGTCTCCTCTGCCTTAAATCCAAGAAACTCATTGTCAGAACAACTTACCTCTGAAACATATTTTCTCCTTTTTACTCCCTCCAGGCTAAATATTGCGGTCAGTTTTTGTGACAGTTTTTGTGGCTTCAGCTGCTGCCTCTAGCACAGATCATTAACTCCTTTCCGTGTTGGTCCAGAGTGGGGTCTGTCCATGGCATCACAATCTGTTAGACCCTTCTTTATTTCAGAGTAATATACTCTTTGGAAAAAGGAACATGGAGAACTTGGAAGAGGGCCATAATAAAATACAAACTACTACAATGCTACAGAAATACCTGGAGTAAGAATCCCGTCCCCCCTTTTGGTAGGTGAGGGGGATTTGTTTTGACCACAGCCTATTTCTTTTGTGTGGCATGACTGAAAAATATCACTCTGCACCCTGTGTTAGATAAAGGATCTGCGCTGTGTTTCCTAACTGAAGACATCTACATCATCATCATCATCACTAACACCCACAGGCCCCATTCAGGATCATATAGTAAGAAACCATCCCTGACCAAAAGAACTTAAAATCTAGATTAAATGGAGATGCAATCAGAGCAGACAGCAACATGGACAGAGAAGTGAAGAAAACAATAATGAGAACAAGTGGTTTTTTTTTTTCATTGATTCATAGATATTTAGGTCAGAAGGGACCATTATGATCTAGTCTGACCTCCTGCACAACGCAGGCCACAGAATCTCACCCACCCACTCCTGCAAAAAACCTTTCACCTATGTCTGAGCTATTGAAGTCCTCAAATCGTGGTTTAAAGACTTCAAGGAGCAGAGAATCCTCCAGCAAGTGACCCGTGCGCCATGCTACAGAGGAAGGCGAAAAACCTCCAGGGCCTCTTCCAATCTGCCCTGGAGGAAAATTCCTTCCCGACCCCAAATATGGTGATCAGCTAAACCCTGAGCATATGGGCAAGATTCACCAGCCAGATACCCAGGGAAGAATTGTCTGTAGTAACTCAGATCCCACCCTATCTAATATTCCATCACAGGCCATTGGGCCTATTTACCAAAACCACGTTATCCCATCATACCATCTCCTCCATAAACTTACCAAGTTTAATCTTAAAGCCAGATAGATCTTTTGCCCCCACTGCTTCCCTTGGAAGGCTGTTCCAAAACTTCACTCCTCTGATGGTTAGAAACCTTCGTCTAATTTCTAGTCTAAATTTCCTGGTGGCCAGTTTATAACCATTTGTTCTTGTGTCCACATTGGTACTGAGCTTAAATAATTCCTCTCCCTCTCTGGTATTTATCCCTCTGATATATTTATAGAGAGCAATCATATCTCCCCTCAACCTTCTTTTAGTTAGGCTAACTGTTGTAGGATGAGCTCCACTCTTGCCTCTTTGCACTAGAGAAACCACCTCAGACTCTACTAGTGGTGTATCTACTGTGCCATTGCTTTGAGTTCCCTCCACCAACACTCTTATAGTCCCATACAACAGCACTATTTACAATATCCCCCTATACATTACTCTCTTCTCACAGTCTGAGAGAAGTTGAGGTTTTCCTTCACTGAGACTTCTGTAAAACTGAGCTTAGTTAACTCTTCCCTCCTGTGCCTCTTTATCAGTCTTAGCTCACCCAGCCCACCAACTGATCAGCTAATTACCTTTAATTATCTTAATTAGCTTTCTCTGGGGGATCTTATGGGTGCTGGAATGATCAGATACAGGCTCATCTGTTAACTCCCTGCACTCTTAACCCCATACATCTCCCTGCTTGCTTTCTGGCCAGGTTTCTTCCCCTGCTGTTTCATGCCCTTCCTTCTTTAGAGGCAGTGTTGGACTCTTTCTGCTCAGGCTTGCTCCCAGGGTGGTTTTCCATTCTCCACCTACAGAAATCACATTTCTTGGGTGGGGGTTGCCTACGTAACTTAGTTTCTGCCTATAAGTCCTCACACCAAGGCAGCCCACTTCCCCACACTCTTTGCCCTCTCCCCCTTTGGTTTGGGGTACAGCCTCTTACTGTCCCTCCTTTTTCTCCTCTAGTAGGAACTCTGGCTCTCCCAGCCCCACTGTTCCTGAGATTCCTCCTCCTACACTCCTCATAGAATATCAGGGTTGGAAGGGACCTCAGGAGGTCATCTAGTCCAACCCCCTGCTCAAAGCAGGAGCGATCCCCGACTAAATCATCCCAGCCAGGGCTTTGTCAAGCCTGACCTTAAAAACTTCTAGGGAAGGAGATTCCACCACCTCCCTAGGTAACGCATTCCAGTGTTTCACCACCCTCATAGTGAAAAAGTTTTTCCTAATATCCAAACTAAATCTCCCCCACTGCAACTTGAGACCATTACTCCTTGTTCTGTCATCTGCTACCACTGAGAACAGTCTAGAGCCATCCTCTTTGGAACCCCCTTTCAGGTAGGGGAAAGCAGCTATCAAATCCCCCCTCATTCTTCTCTTCCGCAGACTAAACATCCCCACTTCCCTCAGCCTCTCCTCATAAGTCATGTGTTCCAGTCCCCTAATCATTTTTGTTGCCCTCCGCTGGACTCTTTCCAATTTTTCCACATCCTTCTTGTAGCGTGGCGCCCAAAACTGGACACAGTACTCCAGATGAGGCCTCACCAATGTCGAATAGAGGGGAACGATCACGTCCCTCGATCTGCTGGCAATGCCCCTACTTATACATCCCAAAATGCCATTGGCCTACTTGGCAACAAGGGCACACTGTTGACTCTTGCTGATGAGGTTCCCTGGGATTGTCTGACTGACTGTCTTCCCCTACATCTTGTTATGGGCTCTTTTTCCTCCTTCCTTTTCCCTAAGGAGATTGTATTTTCCACCTGTTTTGTGTCCTCAGGTCTAGGGTTTTCAGATTTTTCTATATAAAGCCCTTTTGCCGTATTTTTGTTAGCCCTTCTTTCCGCTGCGGGGGACTCCAGACCCCCCTTTTTCTCTTAAAAGGGAAGGGGCTCCCATTTATCCCTTTCTCTCTAGGGGTGTCTCCGCCATTGGGCATAGTCTTCTCTTGCTGTGGATGCATTCTAGTTTTAAGCTCCTGCCTGGCAACATCCAATGGGGCTACACCAAATCCCTTTGGACCAGTGAACATCCTGAAGCAGTGTCCACTACTCCCCTCTTATGCTGCCTCCTCCTCTCCTACGGGGATGGTAGGCATTCTTCTTTTCCACTCATCTCTGCTAGTCACAGTCCATCCACAACATTCTGTGAACCCACATTTCATAACTGGGCAGTCCCCCTTTATATGCCCCAGTTGCCCATATTGGTAGCAAACCACACCCTAGCTCCCTGAAGGAGTTTCTTTGGTCTCCTCCTTTTTCTTTTTGGTTGTCCTTAGTATGGCAAGAACTCACCCACCTCACCTCCCCAAGTCCAGTCCCTGACTTAGCTGGACTTCTTTCTTCAGAAAAATCTGTCTCCACAAACTTTTCTTTACCACTTCCTTTACAGTTGTTGGCTGGCTGGTGCCTCCGAACCCAAATGCATGTGCTTTCAGGGAGGCTCAGGAAAA
The DNA here is from genome assembly GCF_015237465.2 of Chelonia mydas. NCBI lineage: Eukaryota > Metazoa > Chordata > Testudines > Cheloniidae > Chelonia > Chelonia mydas. The sequence goes on along the minus strand of NC_051245.2, from coordinate 43,574,120 downwards.
ATTGTTCCAGTATGATCATATCTATGATTTTCCCCACACTTCAGGTGTCTGGCCATAGCCAATAAGTTTCCCAGTCTGTTAATTTTTACATGAATGCCGTGGGCTGCATGCCTCTGCTCCATTGTAGACCTTAGTCCATCCCATGCTTTGGTGCACATTGGGCTACCCACATTTGCCATCCTTGCCTGTCAACTACCCTTCACTCCATCTAGCTGCCAGAAATTTCTCTGTGTTTTAAAACTGAGAGGCCTACCAGGGGTGTCATTTAGGGTCCCCTCTCTCCCTCTGAGTTTTGTACATGAGCTCTGCTCCCAGTGCATGTAGTCCCAGCCCCAGGCAGAGCTCTTACCTGCTGTGCAGCTTGAGTGTGGAATGTGAGTTTATCAGAGGAGAGGAGCTAGTCTCAGCTTGTGTCCCTGGGGCAGGGAGTGGGCATTTTGTTTACTAACAGAGACAGGGTGATTAAGATAAGAAAGGGTTGGTAATTAAATTAAGGATCTGGAAGTGAAGACAGAACTCAGGGGAATTGGAAGAAACACAGCCAAACCCTCTGAGCCAAGGTTACATTCAGAAAAGGAGATGTGAGGGGGATAGGTGAAAAGAAGGGGCCAAAACCAGAGGGAGACATAGCAGTGGTACAGAGAAGTTCCCACTCTACCTGTGGTCCTTATGTGGCCCCATCACCATAGGATCAGAACACCTCACCTATTTCTCCTTACTGTGAGGTAGAGCGATGCTGTTATCCCCATTGTACAGATGGGCATGGAGGCACACACAAACTAAAGACCAAATTTTCAAAGATATTTAGACACGTAGTGGGATTTTCAAAAGCGCCTAGAAGGTTAGGTTCTTTGTAAACCCCACTAGATGCCTAGATGCATCTTTGGGTGCCTAAAAACCTTTGAAACTCTGTCCTTAAGTAGGGTTGCCAGGTGTCCAGTTTTCAACTGGAATGGTCAAAAAATGGCCATTAAAAGTCCGGCTGGTGGCACAGCGGGGCTAAGGCAAGCTCCCTGCCTGCCCTGGCTCTGCGCGGCTCCCGGAAGCAGATGGCTTTTCCCTACAGCTCCTACACAGAAGCGTGACCATGGGGGCTCTGTGTGCTGCCCCCATCCTGAGCACCAGCTCCGCAGCTCCCATTGGCCAGGAACAGGAGCCAATGAGAGCTGCTGGGATGGCACCTGCAAATGGAGGCAGCATTCAGAGCCGCCTGGCTGCGCCTCTGCCTAGGAGCTGGAGAGAAATGTTGGCCACTTCTGGGAGCCGCCTGGGGTAAGCGCTGCCCAGAGCCTGCACCCCAACCCCTCTCCAGCACCCCAACCCCCTATCCCAGGTTGGATCCCCCTCCTGCACCCTAACTCCCTCCCAGAGCCAGCACCCCTCACCCCCTCCTGCACTCCACCCCTGTACCAGCTCTGAGTCCCATCCTGTACCCGAACTCCCTCCCAGAGCCTACACCCCATGCCCCCTCCTCATCCCACCCTGTCCCAGCCCTGAGCCCCCTCCCGCACTCCAAACGCCACACCCCCAGCTGTAGCCCTCATTCCCTGCCACATCACAACTCCCCGCCTCAACCCAGAGCCCCCCAGCACCCTGGACCCCTTATTTCTGGCCCCACCCCAGAGCCCATACACCCTATCCCCCTGCCCCAGCCCAGAGCCCCCTCCCACAGTCTGAATCCCTCATTTCTGGCCCCATCCCAGAGCCCTCCTGAACTCCCTCCCACACCCCAACCTCCTGCCCAGACCGGTGAAAATGACCGAGGGTGGGGAGAACAAGCAATTGGGGTGGGGGGGGGGGGATGGAGTGAGCAGGGGCCAGGCCTCAGCAAGGGGCAGGGCAGGGCGTTTGATTTTCTGCAATTGGAAATTTGGCAACCCTGTCCCTAAGGCACTTGCCTGAGATTCATACAGGCAGTCTATGCAGGGGAGTAGAACCCAGGTCTCTGAGGGCTTGCTCCCTTATCCACTGGACCAGCCTCTCTCTCTGCTGCATGCTGCAAAAACAGAGGACTCTGATAGAGGGGAGCAAAACCAAGAAGGCCAGTTCTCAGAGACTCCAGCAAACAGTCCCAGGCGATTGGGAAGCATGTCATGGTTGACACCATGAAAAGCAGCACAGAGGTCAGGAAGGATGAAGAAAGAGGGAGAATAAGAATCAGATGAGAGGAGATCACTTAACCCACAAGGAGTGGCATGTTCTGCCCCATGCTGGGCTGTACAGCAATGGCTGCTGTGAAATTTTATATTTTAACTGAACTATTTTGTTTTGTCATTTTTTGTTCTGAGTTTGAGAAAAGGAAGGAATGAGAAAGTGTCATATGAGTATCAGATGTGTTTATGCCTCAAATTCTTAGTGTTTCAGCTGTATTCAGGCTAGTTCCAGAACAAAGAACAGAAATTGCATCCACAGAGTCCATAAAGTCAACAATTATTGTCATGATTTGTATTATTCATGATATTGTATTATTGTGTTCCTAGCCTCTGTTTGCAAGAAGCTAGAAATGGGTGACAGGGGATAGATCACTCAAGGATTGCCTGTTCTGTTCATTCCCTCTGAAGCACTCGGCATTGGCCACTTTCAGAAGACAGGACACTGGGCTAGATGGACCATTTGACCGTTCTTATTCACGGATACCATCTGTGCGCTCAGCACTGTTTAGAATATGACAGAAAATGTAGTCCCTGAGCCACAGCGTATAAAATGCGTAGCCCTGGATAAGATGGTTAAATATCTTGAAGTGTATAATTATTGAACACATGGTAATATCCATGAGTGGAGGCGCTGATGGCAACAGAAGTTTTACCTGATTAAGAACTGGAAGGTTTGACCCTGCAACTTTTTTTTCCAAGAGGAAGAGCTGCGCAGAGCTCCTGGCCTGTTTATTTTCCTTTCTTGCTTGAAGTGCCCTGATATACTTTAGAAGACTCAATTTTTTCTCAACTTTAAAATTTGGAATGTTCTTGGTATTTGGTTTTAAAATATTCTCGTGGGAGAACTGCAACTCAATCACTGAGTGTTTTTCTTAAGAGCCTTCCTGAAAGTAATTGGTCTTTAAACAGAAGTGAAAGAAGTGTTGCCAACTCTCATGATTTTGTCATGAGTCTCATGATAATTGCTTTCTTTAAAGCCCCAGCTCCTGGAGTCAAGTGGATATGTGATGATTTCAGCCTTCATTCTTAAAGAAATAGTAAGTTTCTAGCCCTCATGGCTGTGACGAAAGCTTCAAAATGTGATCCCAGTGCACCCTAAAAGCTCAAAAAGCAGAAGGCAAATAAAAAGAACACCAAATCTATTATTTTTAGATAATCTCATGATTTTTGGTGAACCTGACTCATGATTTTTGAACAGTTGGGGTTGGCAATACTGCGAAAGTAACTTGAAAGTGTTAGTTTCACCCTGTTTAAAGTCAGTTTCTAGTCTTATTTGTAGTATGGTACAACACCCCTAGAGCCCCAGTCAGGTGCAGTATAAACTCCTGGGGCCTTTCCCTAAGTAGGATATTTCCTAAAATTAAAAGATCTTTCCCAAGCTTGGTGAACTGCAAAAAGTAAGTAGCCTAAATGATAGAAAGTAATCTAGATTTTTCTACAATTATTTCAGTTGTATTCAAGAGTAAGAATATACTTTAAATTTTTAAAGCTAACCAGTGTCCCTTAAGTAACATGACACAAGATGTCAGAACATGTTAGTATTAGAGCTGAGTATTGGAGATTATTTATATATTGTGATACAGCATGGCCAGAGCCAATTAAAGCACCTGAAGCCAGTCACATGATAAAACCCCCCTGCTTCAATCAGGCAAGAGGAGGAGTTGAAGCAGAGAGCAGTTTGGAGGGAAGCAGAGGAGAGTTTGGAGAAGTGCTGCAGTGGGCTAAGAAGACCAAGACCCTAGGTAAAGGGACACCTGGTTTATGCAGAGGGAGGGCAGGAAGCCCCACAAGCTGAAGGGCATGAGAGGGAAGTAGCCCAGGGGAAGGAACCGCTAGTTCTAGTGGTTTACCGCTATCCCTAGGGCCCCTGGGCTGGGACCTGGAGTAGAGGATGGGCCTGGGTCCCTCCCTCTCCACTCCCCTCCTCTAGGACACTAGTGGAGCAGATAATACCCCAGTTCAGGGGCAAGAAATGGGGCCCTGAACCCCCACCCAAGAGAGAAAGTGAGAGACCCATCATAGTAGTGCTGGCAATTTGCCACAATATCTATATATAGTCAGCTAATTTCTAAGTTATTGTCTGTAAAAAAAAAAAAAAAACCTAGAATTTTCTGTTGCCTGAATAGAATCATAGAACATGAGGGTTGGAAGGGACCTCAGGAGGTCATCTTGTCCAAATGCCTACTCAAAGCAGGACCAATCCCCAACTAAATCATACCAGCCAGGGCTTTGTCAAGCCAGACTTTAAACCTCTAAGGAAGGAGATTCACTAGGTAACCCATTCCAGTGGTTCACCACCCTCCTAGTGAAAGTTTTTCCTACTATCCAATCTAAACCTCCCCCACTGCAACTTGAGACCTTTACTCCTTGTTCTGTCATCTGTTACCACTGAGAACAGTCTAGATCCATCCTCTTTGGAACCCCCTTTCAGGTAGTTGAAAGCAGCTATCAAATCCCCCCTCATTCTTCTCTTCTGCAGACTAAGTAATCCCAGTTCCCTCAGCCTCTCCTCATAAATCATGTGCTCCAGCCCCCTAATTTTTTGTTGCCCTCTGCTGGGCACTTTCCAATTTTTCCACATCCTCCTTGTAATGTGGGGCTCAAAACTCCACACAGTACTCCAGATGTGACCTCACCAATGTCAAATAGAGGGGAACAATCATGTCCCTTGATCTGCTGGCAATGCTCCTACTTATACAGCCCAAAATGCTGTTAGCCTTCTTGGCAACAAGGACACACTGTTGACTCATATCTAAGGTCCTTTTCTGCAGAACTGCTGCCTAATCACTCGGTCCCTAGTCCGTAGCAGCGCATGAGATTCTTCCGTCCTAAGTGCAGGACTCTGCACTTGTCCTTGTTGAAATGCATCAGATTTCTTTTGGCCCAATCCTCTAATTTGTCTAGGGCCCTCTGTATCCTATCCCTACCCTCCAGCTTATCTATAACTCCTCCCAGTTTAATATCATCTGCTCCTGGAATCAAAGTAAAAGATGCCCCCACACCTCCAAAATCTGAAATGGTGCCCCTGAGGCCTACCTTGTCCAGGATGGCCACTTTTACCCCACCATAGTCCCAGGTCTGCTCTTCACTCAAGGCCATATAGGCTGCCTGTGCTTCCCCTGACAAGCAGGACATCATCTGGAAGGTCCATGATTTCTTATCTCATCCGGCTCCCATCGCTACCCTCTTGAAAGTTAGTAAAAACTCATCAGGATCATCTGCTGGACCCATCCCTGTGTCTTACTGCTGTTCCCAGCCATAAGATTCACAGACCCTTTATCAGTTGCTGGTTGTCACAGAGTGCAGACTCACCCGGCAGTGCCTCCTGCTGTTTGTCTTGGGGAATTAGCGTTCTAGCCTCTGGAGTGCCCTCTTCAGGCCAGGGTCTTGCTGCCCCTAGCCCCCATGTCCCTCCCAGACCCCGGTGCCCTTGTCTTGGGTGCCGCCTCCAGTTCTGGGTCTCCCCCTCCCAGAGGAATCCCCACCCACTATTCCCACCTCACCTCAGTTTTAGGCTACTGCCAGTCACCAACTAGACCCCGCTCCCTGGGGCAGACTGCAGTATAAGCCACTCATTACAGGCAAGGGTGTTTGGACCTGCTGCCTCTGCCTACCCATGGCTACCCCTGCAAACCCCATACCTAATAGGCCTTCCCAGCCTGCAATCTCAGGCTTTCCTAGGCCCAAGCTCCCCTGCTTCTAATCTAGATACTTTCTCAGCCTTTGCAGCCAGGTCCCTCCCTCTTCAAACTAGAGAGAGTCTCTTCTGGAACTTCTGGCTCAAAGCCTTTATAGAGCCAGCTGGGCCCTGAATGGGGCGTGGCCCCCAGCTGCTGCCAGTTCCCCCAATCAGCCGGGGTTTTACTCCCTTCCCCTGTGCCAGCAGGGCTTTTCTAACCCCTTCAGGGCTGGAGCGGGTGCTCACCCTGCTACACATCTGCCTGCTCCTTTATGAACTTTTGCAGGATCTTCTGCTGATCGGCCTGCCACACAAGGAGGAACTTCCTTTTCATCTGATAGGATTCTTGGAGAAAAAATGCATGGTCTTCTACATCTCTTTTGTTGCTCCACTACCCATTGTAGAGTCTGTTCCACTGCCCAAACGGCAAATCCTTGCACTTGCTCCCCACATCTGGTTGTCAGCTACCAAAGACAGGAATCATGATCTGGGATGAGACCCCACATGTAGTAGGGTGGGCTCCACTCCTGCCTCTTCACATCACAGAAAACAGGTCAGATGAAACTAGTAAGTGTATCCACCATACCATAAAGAGCAGACTAGAAGAAAGTATGAAAGCATTTGTGGGAGAAGCAGACAAACAGGTGATGAAGGCTAGCATCATTAGTAGGATGAATGGAATGCCATGGTAAGATATAAGAGACAGCAGCAAGGCTCTAAGTTATGGAATGAATGGAGAGACTTGAGATGAGGGATGTGATCTGGTGTGAACCCATGTATGACTTATGAATTCTGGTTATTATGAAGTTGTTGAAATGAAAAATGCTGTATCATGGAATGCCCCTCTGTTTATGTGTATCCACCATGGACTGAGAGGACCTCACTGGCACATACCCACCAGGGTAGGGATAATGATGGAGATTTCACAACCTCCTTACACAATTTATTCCAGTGTTTAACTACCCTGACAGGAAGTTTTTCCTAATGTCCAACCTAACCTGCTCTTGCTACAATTTAAGCCCATTGCTTCTTGTCCTACCCTCAGAAGTTAAGGAGAACAATTTTTCTCCCTCCACTTTGTAACAACCTTTTATGTACTTGAAAACTGGTGGTATGTCCCCCCTCAGCCTTTTCTTCTCCAGACTAAACAAACCAAATTTTTTCAAGCTTTCCTCATAAGTCATGTTTTCTAGACCTTTAATAATTTTTGTTGCTCTTCTCTGGACTTTCTCCAATTTGTCCACATATTTTCTGAAATGTGGTGCACAGAACTGGACACAATACTCCAGCTGAGGCCTTATCAGCAGAAGAATTACTACTTGTGTCCTGCTTACAGCACTCCTACTAATACATCTCAGAATTATCTTTGCTTTTTTTTTTTTCAACAGTGTTACGCTGTTCATTCATTTAGCTTGTGATCCACTATGACCCCCAGATCCCTTTCTGCAGTACTCCTTCCTAGGCAGTCATTCCCTATTTTGTATGTGTACAATTGATTGTTCCTTCCTATGTGGAGTATTTTGCATTTGTCCTTATTGAATTTCATCCTGTTTACTCTTAGTCCAGTAGTTTCACCTCCTGGCTCCGAGCTCAAAAGTACTCACACACACTCATACCGTTTTGCTGACCAGATTCCAGCCCATACCCATTTCTCTTCCCCCTACCCCCATTGCTGCTATTTGGCTCAACTGGGGGCAGGGAGGAACACTTGGGGGGTGGAGGTGGTGAGCAGCAACACCAGATAGCTAAGGATACATGGGGCTGGCCTGTTTTCAGTGTAAGAAAATAAGGTCACCTTACTCTCCAGGTGGGGAGCTGGTGGGCAATTGAGGAGCTTGCGGGGGGGAGGGGCGGCAATTGAGGGGTGAGGGGAGCTGAGTGGGGGGTCTGGAAATTTGGACATTGACAAAAAATAATTGAGTACCCTGCTCTATATGATGGAAACCACATCAGGCCAGGGTGTGCGGGAGCACGCCCAGTTCCAGCAACTGTGTGTGACAATATCAAAAACCTTACTAAATCAAGATATACCGAATCTACTGCTTTCCCCCCTATCCGCAAGGCTTGTTACCCTGTCACAGGAAACTATTAGGTTGGTTTGACATGATTTGTTCTTGACAAATCCATGCTGTTACTTATCACCTTATTATCTTCTAGGTGTTTGCAAATTTGATTATTTCCTCCATTATCTTTCTTAATACTGAAATTAAACTGACTGGTCTGTAATTCCCCAGATTGGCACTATATTTGCCCTTTCCCGTCCTCTGGAATCTCTCATCTTCCAGGACTTTTTGAAGATAACCACTAATGGTTCAGAATCTCCTCAGTCAGCTTCTTGAGTATTCTAGAATGTATTTCATCAGGCCCTGGTTACTTAACGACATCTAACTTGTCTAAGAATTATTAACTTGTTCTTTCCCTATTTTAGCACCTGATCCTACCTCATTTTCACTGGCTTTAATTATGTTAGACGTACAATAGGTATTAACTTTTTTGGTGAAAACAAACAAAGTGATTAAGCACTTCCTATTGTCACTTGTTTTGACTATGCCTGATTTGCATCCTGAGGAAGTGGTGTACGGGAAAACTTATGTTATGTATTCTAACTCTATATGTATATATAGAATACATAACATATCATTTTAAACATTTGTTCACAATCGCCATTTTGAATTCTGTAAAGTTGTTGTTTGGGAGCCATGTTGGTCTCCCTTCTTGTTGGGCTTTTGGTGCCCTTTTCCTGTAAGGTGGGAAAAGATTGGTCATGTGATCCAGCAATTCTGCCTGGAAACAAATGAATATATAAGCTCCTCTCACAGGCTATAGGGTGCTATCCATCATGATGGCAGCCTGTGTCCGTGTCAGTCATCGGTAGTCATGAGCAGTCTCCGAGAGGGCAACACGTCAACTTACTCCTACTTACCTGAGATTGAGGGATTCTGGTCCAGCAGCCAATTTGATCCGTGTTCCTCCGGTGCACATTACCATCACCAAGCACAGTAGAAAGTCTGGGTTATCCATTGCACCGGAGCTGTGGCAATCGGTCGGACATGACCCTCCCTCCGTGACTGACGTCTCGTCTGTAAAGTATAGATTTCTTGACTGTTAGTTCTTAACATCTGTAAGGGCTTGAGGACCTGTGCTTCACACCCTTGATTCCAAACCACTGAGTGTTCTTTACGTGCCTGTACCTAATAAACTGTCTTTTCGTTCACCTTTAATTGTGTCCTTCTGTTTCACTGAGACCATAGGTGACAGACCCTAAATCAGGGATAATCTGAACTTCCATCATTAGCAGTGGTCCTTTAATACCTCCTTTGATTCCCTTTTTCCCCTAACATTTATGGCAACTACAGTAGGACCCCTGAAGGTCACAGTGTTTACTTTTATTTTCTCTTCTTTGATTATAATCTACTTGGTTCAAGGTTTGTCAAAAGGTCAACTGACCTTGTGGGAGGGGAAGTTGTTCCCTCAACAGCGGAATGCGAATGGCACCAGCTCTGGCCAAGGTGTCTCAGTGAGCTGTGCTCCCCTGCTCTGGCCGAGTGGCCCTGGAGAGCAGCCTGTCCCTTTTTGGCAGCTTTGGCCAGTGTTTCCCGCCCAAACTGAAAGGCCATGGAGAGTGCAATTTACTGGCTCTGACCCCACGGTTTGGTGGCCCTGATCCATGTTCCGACACTGAGGTCCAGTGAGCTCAGTCTTGACTGCAGCCTTAGTAGGCCCTAGGTGAGCCCCCAGTATGCCTGACTAAGTCCAGTGGGTGCAGCAAGCAGCACTGATTTTTCTGCCTCTGTTGTACTCCGTCTGCATTTTGCAACACAGGTGTTGTGGTACCTGTCCCAGTCACTAGGACCCAGGAGATGCATGCATATTATTCCAGACTGGGAGAAGCCTGTGGAGAATACAGTTAAACTAGTTTGGACCCAGAGGTCTGGTGAACTGGATTTTTGCTCTGGCCTTAGTAGGCTCCAGGTGAGCATATCACCTCCACCACCATTCCTTCAGATCTAACTCGGGTGGTACAGTAAGCTGTGCTTCTGCCTTGATCCAAGTGGTTCAGTGAACACCTTAACCCACCACTTAACCCTCTGAGCTTTCAGCAGCTCAGTGTCAGACAGGCTATGCCATCTTGTTAAGCCCTATCAGAACCAAGTAATACATCAACAGCAATAATGAACAATAAGAAGTATGGAGCCAATGGCTGGAAAGAGCAGAAAAATAAAATTTCACTCTAGTACAGTGTCCACTTATTTGTGAAGAGTAAAAATCCATGGGATGAGGAATGGTTTGCAGGAGAAAGTGCTTTAAAGAAACGCAGTGTTAATTGGGAGGGATTTGTCACATCAAAACCTAGTAAAATGCTATGGGAAAAGGGCTTTGATATATGGCTTTGCAATGGCAGCTAAAGAATTGGACAAACACATTAAGTCCCAGCAAGGTGCTGTCACAAATATTGAAGAACAAATGTCATCTAAAAGTATTGAAATGTAAAGACTGACACTGCACTCAAACACTTTGTCAGCACAGGTCTTAAATCAGACCATGCAAATAAACCAAATGGAGCAACAGGTGAAGGAGCTTAATATCTGCCTCACCAAAAAGGATAAGGGAAAATTTTATATTAGCAAAACAATTAGACTCCCAGGCAGTTGTAAGGGAGATGATGAAGGAAACAAAAAATTTCAAAGAAGGGTCTAATAATCATTCAGCATGTAATTTTTAAAGTTAACATGTTAAAAAGAAGTTTAGGAAAACACAGGGAAAGATCAGTGCTATTCATATGGACCCTCTCAGGGGCCGAGTCCCAAGGCACATACTCAGATAGGGAAACTTCTGATGATAGCATGAATGTGTGGGAGGAAGGGGGGGAAAAAAAACACAGCCTTCAGCCCCCAAGGAATTAACATGTTTTACTGGAAGGGAGGAGGGGACATCATATCCTCCAGTGGCTCCAGAGACCACTACTGTGGTACGCTATGGACCACACAAATCACCTGAAACCAGGTATGAGACACAACCATTTGGGCCAGAGCAGGTACGTGCGATGGGGAAGAACTTGGGTTCTCTCAATAGAGAGTCAGCTCTGGACTGGCTCACTAGGACTAGCAGCAGGGTCATCCTTACCCATACACAAAGCACGCAGCTGCATACTGCTTCAGCCCCTGCCCCGCCTCTTCCCCAGGCCCCCCCCTTCCCTGCCCCAGCCCCCTTAGCACTCACCAGTGGCACGACTGAGGCCGGATTGCTGCACTCCCACTGCCAGTGAGTGCAGGCCCAGCCTCCCCCCGAGCTCTGCAGCCGGGCTGGATATATGAATAGCACCTCCCGCGGAGGCCTGAGGCCAGCCCCCTTGCTTTCCCCCCAGCAGAGGCCTGTCCCCCCGCCACGGGGGGGGCTGCATAGGGCCCCAGAATTGCTAGGGACGGCTCTGACTAGCAGCATGCTTGCTTTAAGTAAAGAGGATACAATCTCTCTGTTAAGGGAATGTATGAGTGGGAAAGAGTTTGAAGCCCTGCCTGGAAATGTTCAGATAGTCAACATAACAGACATTGCAGAAGTGTACGATGCTGTGTTTAAGGTCTATTATCCACATGACAATGTTACGGGTAAATACTGTTCAGAAAGACAGAGACGGAGGAAAGGCCAGAGAGGTTTCTGGCACAAAAACGGTTGCTATACTTGCTGTCCAGCATGTATCCTGTGGTTAACGGGTTGGCCACTTGTGATACACCTGATTTTAAGGAAACTCTGATTCAGGGATTGCTGCCTGCTATAAGGATTTCTTTGGGACCACCACTCTCTGAGAACTGGAGAATAAAATGACGGAGGCATTTGAACTCCAGCGAGAAGCCTTCCCAAGTCATTGGAATAAGAAAAAGGTAGCAGCAGTGAAGTGTGATCAAGAGAAGCCAATCAACAAAAATCAAAGGAGAAAAAGGGCAGCTCACACTATAAAAATCAAGCAGCAACAGACTGCCAGAACTCCTCCAGCCAAGACCCAGCTAAGTATAATAAGGAATACAGCAAAGACAACAGGGAATACAACAAAGACATTGCTGCTGATCTGAGAGGATTTACATCTACTTTCTGGAGAAAGCTTCTAAAATATGAGACCAAGGACCAGCTTCATCACCTTACTATGGAGGAGCTGTTCAGAAAGCTAGCGCAATATGAAGGAGGATGCAGTGACATTCCATCAGCACCAAGTCATCAACAATGAGGATGCCAAGCTCTCCCATCTCCCTCTTTTGTGGCACCTATATACAGCAATGTATGGGGGAGATCTGTGACTACGGTCACACTGAGAGGAGAGTTTGGTAAAATGACACAAGTTATGCTCCTGGATACAGGTGCCACCACAACTAACATCTGCACTCGAGCTGCACCTAAAGTTAGAGAACTGCCAGTGCAAGAAGTTACAGTACTACAAGGTTACAATGGGAAGGAAAGCACTGTTCCTTTCTCAAGACCTATTTCTTGCATTATAGGCACTTTAATGACTAAGGCTGCATTTGGCATTCAATGCCTGGATGGATATGGTATTTTGGGCATAGATGTGCTCAAAAGACTAAATGTAATAGTAGGTTTACCAAATAATAAGCTCAGTAAAACAGACATTGAGTTGGGAGGAATCGTTGTGCCATCTTCGCATCACGTGGCAGCAGTTAAAGCCCCACAGGCAATCATCATTCCTGAATGGGAAGAAGCAGTGAAGCAAGTTACCAGCCAGCATCCATGAGTCTTTGCAAAAGATAAATTGCAGTGTGGAAGAATCCAGGCCGAAATCATGGTTGAGGGACCTAACTCCAGGCCTCAAAAACAATATAAATTCTCCAAGGAGACTGAAGAAGGAATATGTAGTACCACTGACTCCCTCAAAAATCAGAAGGTGCTGGTTGAAATGGATAGTGTCTGCAACTCGCCAATCTGGCCCGCATTAAAATCTGATAAAACCACGTGGAGGTTGACCGTAGATTACCACAAATTAAATCGGGTTACACCTAGACTAACATCTGTCATGGCAAAATTTCAAGAAATAATGTCAACTATTGCTGCGAGGGCACAGTGATTCATGGTGTTGGATCTCACAAATGCTTTCTTTTCTATCCCACTGCACCCGAGTGCTTGGCACAAATTTGCATTTATATATCGCAAATTTATATATAGACTTCCCTGTGTCACAAGTACGTATCCAGGATGTGGAGAATCTTAATAGCAGAGACAAAATCATTTGCTACATTGATGACATCTTAATAGCTACTGTGTCCAGGGAGGAGAACTTGGAGGTTCTAAAAGAGGTGCTACAGGCCACTGAAAGAACTGGCTTCATCATCAGTCCCAGCAAAGCCCAAATGCTACAACAAAGGGTTACTTATCTGGGTATGGGGCTCAGTGTTCAAGGGAGAGGACCTGATGCAGCCAGGGTGGAACTAATCAGCAAGATACCTGCACTGCAAGATATTTCGGCGCTTCGGTTGTTCCTGGGCCTGACTGGCTTCTCGAGGGACTTTGTGGAAGGATACTCTGAGCTAGCGCAGCCCCTCTACCTGCTGTTAAGAAAAGGACAGGAATGGATATGGGGTAAGGAGGAGAAAACTGCCTTCTGTAAACTCAAACAGACTCTCCTTCAAGCTCTAGCCCTTGCCTACCCCCAACCAGACAAGCTATACCATCTCCAACTGGCTACCACAGACCATGAATGAAGTGCAGTATTGTTACAACAAAGTGGGACAGGCCTGAAACCTGTGGCTTTCGGGTCCAAGGTTCTGACGGAAATTGAGAAGAGGGAGGTGTTAGTGCTCACCTGGGCGCTGAAGCATTGGGACTACCTTACAGGGATGTTCCCTGTTGTATTGAGGACTGTTCACACACTTATCAGGTACGTCCTATCTGAGAAGATTAATGAGGGTTGGGTCTCCAATCCCCGCCTTGCAGGGTAAATACCCATCTGAGTAATTCCCACCTGTCTCGGGAGAGAGCTGATTGCTTTGGCCCACCACCAAGGTCGTTTTGGAGTGGAAAAAAACAATAAAAGAATACTAACAGTGGGATGGTGGCCAAACCTAGCAAAAGAAGTAGAAAACTACATATGGAACTGTCTGGCATATGCTGCCAACAACCCTGACCACAAGATTGTTAAGGGACCCTGCAGCACCAATCAATTGATGGCACAGACTGCAAATAGACTATATCAGTCCCCTACCATGTTCAGGACAGGGAAACCAATACTGCTTGGTCATAATAGATCCATTTTCAAAATGAGTGGAAGCATATCCAACATGCAATAATACTGCAACCACCACTGCGCGGATGCTGTTTGAATAGACCTTTTCGAGATTTGGGATTCCATCTGTCATTGTATTAGACCAAGGGCCTCATTTCATGGGGGAAATAGTTAAAACCCTTTGCCAAGCCTTCAATATCTGCCAAGACTCCACATTACAGGCCATCCACTGAGCTCAGGGCTGTGGAAAGGACCAACAGAACTCTCAAGACAGCTCCGAGGAAAATCATCAAAACTTCTGGAAAAAATTGAGACAGAAAACTACTATTTGTGTTTGATGGCCATACGATCATCCATGGGGGTTCATGGATACACTCCTCACGAGATCACAACCGGGCGTCAAATGAAAACACTAGAACAATGGTGGCTAGGAGGGGTGTGTCCCAACCACTACCAGCTATAAGTGCAAATGGTCAAATACATGAACATCTGACTGAATGCCATCAGCGATGCCCAGAAGCAAGTGGCCCTGCAACTAAAATGTAGTATAAGGCAGATGGATAAGAGACTGGGGGGAAATTAAAATTTATAGAGTGACAAATAGGGGACGAAGTCCTCTCTAAATTTTTCTCAGACAAAAACCATTCATTGGGTCCTAAATGGGTGGGCCCAGTGGTCATTGTTAACAAAGCTAGCCCTATAATGTATCAGGTGGAGTTAAAGACAGGGAGAAAAAGAATTTTAAAATGGTTCTACTCCACCCAGTTAAAAGCATGGAAGGGGAAATAACTGCATGGTATTAATGTCGTCTTCTGATTCTCTCTCTTTCAGGGCTAACTTCTACATCTAAAAATGAAATTCATGTATATACTGTTGTTCACATATATATTTATAGGTATAAAATGTTTTATAGTTGTTAAAGAAAATGAACATGTGTATTGCAAGGTAAACAAAACCTTCCGTCAAAATGAAAGTAATTGGGTTTATATCTATGGCCATGACTCTGAATTGCCTAGTATGAAACTTCATGGAATAATTTCCATGTATGTCTTTAGTCACAACGACTATTGCTACATAGTCTGGAAACAAGAGACCAATAATAAGTCTCTGATGGCTTTCACGGAAAATGATGAAGGGAATCATGAAGCTATCACTGAAGATGGAAAACAGCTTCCATGGGTTCAAAAGTTACCATATGAATTTGCGTGGCGGTACAATAATGATTTCTTGGAGGAGTGTTCAAAAAAAATGAGCAATGCAGGAGCCGCATAAATGCGCCTATATTCAATCCAACATTCCCTCCACTAGGCCAGATGGAAATTTTAAGGTTAAAGTTTCAATGGGTCTCCAGTACACAGTAAATAATGTAAGTGCATATCTGAATACTCCATCATTCAGATATCACATTCAATTAACATGTTTTAACTGTACTCAGTTATGTTATGTTAACCATCCTGGCACTAATATGTTTTGTGCTAAAGGAAATGCGTTGTTTCATATCAAATTTGGAAGTGTAAATATACAAGTGCATCCCAACGAAGAGGGAAATTGACATGTAACAAGTTTGTTTGAACTTCACGACATAACCAATGTTGTGGTCATCCCTGAACCGAATGTCAGTAACATTGGTCCAGTTGTAAAAAGAGGTGTTAAGTGGTTGTTAATGGTAACCCAATTTATGCTCTAAAAAAATTAATTATGCCTGTCCAGATTTCATTATCTCAAGCGCATGTAGAATGTATACTCTATGTCATTCCTTTAATATCTGGGTGGCACACATGGCTCAAGGGTGCAGTACCCAAAGCATCCCCTATACAGGTAGAAAAAAGGGACACAGTAACAACCATATTAGGACGGGTAGGAATGGGGCTAGCTGTCCTCAATACGATAGATCAGCAAGTTTTAGCCAATAAGATTGGGGAACTGAGGTTAGCCTCATTAACAAATCCCTTCACAACATCATTAAACCAGTTGAGTGTCATAGAGTACAAGGTTGCCAGCATTCTACCAGGCTGGGTGAAGTTGCAGGAGGCAGACCACCTTAATCTGGTAGGAGCCATTCACGTCCTGTAATCAAATAGCTCCATGGCATTGACGTGTATCCGGCTCAGGAGTGGGTCCTAAGTGTGGCTAAAGATATTATTAGAAGCGGACTGAGTGGTTTAATCCCTATCAAATTACGAAATGCTCTCTGGGTGAATGCCACTAATGCCTGTGAACAATGTCACCAGGCACGGTGAAGACTAGTCAATTTCTCATATTTACCCGTAATGACACTATTATAGCATATGTCCTCACCCTATTAGATGCCCAAGAGGAATGGATACATCCTTTGGTGCCCTTAGGTTTAAACCTCAGTAGTTCAGTCCCGCTCCCAATAGAGCTGAACGAAGGGGTGCACAATAGGAATGGAGCCTATCAGGGTGTTAATTTACAATCTGTTTAGAGGAGAAAGGATTGGGTTATACATGTGACTCTGGAGTTTTGGAGATCTCTCAGATCTGTCTAAATCCCAACGAGGGCAAATGTAACTATAAACTCCAGCCATCCAGCTCTAACAGCTCAGTGTTAATATTGGTTGATCCTACATGCATATTCTTGAGAAGCTGGTGCAGGGAGTTCTTAATAAATTCCTATTATAAATTCTCTCATAACCCTTATATTAATTTGTGCCTATGTTCAGTTTTCTCCATCAAGGGTTGTGATGTTAATTTTATAAGGCTCCAAATCTCTGTTCAAACGGTTTACATACATTATGTTTTAATCAAATCAAGAGGATATTAAAAAGAATACAATTTGACTCTTTTCATTGGTGGGAAGGTTTATTCAATGGCTCAGTAGATTTAATCAATTCTGGAACATTCTGTTGCATCCGGTAATCATTGTGTTGGTCATCCAATTAATGATTATTATTTACTTAATTGCCCTCACATTTTGGATAAAAAGAAAGATTAAATATAGTCATAATTATGTATCAGTTCCCTCTTTTAAATTTAGTCTAAATTTGTTGTGACGGCATTGAAGACAGAGTCCTTCAATCCGTCAAGGAGGGGAAACTGTACGGGAAAACTATTATGTTATGTATTCTAACTGTATATTGTGTTACGATATTGTTTTAAATATTTGTTCACAATTGCCATTTTGAATTCTGTAAAGTTGTTGTTTGGGAGCCACATTAGTCTCCCTTCTTGTTGGGCTTTTAGCACCCTTTTCCTGTAAGGTGGGAAAAGATCCAGCAATTCTGCCAGGGAGACAAGAGAGTATATAAGCTCATCTCACAGGCTATAGGATACTGTCCATCATGGTGGCAGTCTGTGTCTGTGTCAGTCATTGGTCGTCGTGAGCAGTCTCCAAGAGGCAACACATCAACTCACCCCTACTTACCTGAGATTGAGGGATTCTGGTCCAGCAGCTGATTTGATCCGTGTTCCTCCTGTGCACATCACCATCATCGGCACATCACCAGGCACAGTAGGAGGTCCGGGTAGTCCATCGCACTGGAGCTGTGGCAGTCAGTCGGACATGACCCTCCCTCCGTGACTGATGTCTCGTCTGTAAAGTATAGATTTCTTGACTGTTAGTCCTTAACATCTGTAAGGGCTAGAGGGCTTCACACCCTTGATTCCAAACCACCGAGTGTTCTTTACTTGCCTGTACCTAATAAACTGTCTTTTCGTTCACCTTTAATCTTGTCCTTCTTCTGTTTCACTGAGACCATAAGTGACAGACCCTAAATCAGGGATAATCTGAACTTCCATCATTAGCAGGGGTCCTTTAATACCCCCTTTGATTCCCTTTTCCCTAACAGTAGTACTTTTAATCAAATTCAGTTCAAGTAGAGGAAACAGCACTCTGAGGCTAAAATGGCCAAGGGAAAAATTCTGTCTTGGTTTCTATCCCTGTAGCCCTATTGAGAAAAAATAAGACTTCAGGGGTACATTGGCTCTAAATTTGGTCTGAAGTCTTTGTTTATATGCTTGGAAGGAATAAGGGTGCAAGTATAGTCCTGAAAAATATTACACAAATGGAAGTGACGGTTCTATGCTTATTGGCACTCACATTACTATTTCTGTGTGAACATACTGCCTGCACTACAAGCCGCACCTGGATACTGAAATATAAACTGTGTTTTTTCTGGTTAATGCATCATCCTCAGTAATAGAGACTGTCGTTAGGTATTCTGTTAGTAATGTGCATCCATGAACAAAATCCAGTTTGCCTTCACAACGCTGTATCTGTTGTACAGTGCTAACAGGAGTGAGCAGTAATTAAATCTTATCTGCTTACTTGAGTAGTTAAAATCTTATTCTGAATTTTCATAGGCGCTGATCTGTTTAATAATGTGACTTTTTCCAGTTTTCTTCTAACCATAAATATATTTTAAAGCTGTTGATTTAAAGGTTGTATTGATATGTGTAGCCTTGTAGATTTGTCTCTCTGGTATCCCTGGCAGGTCATTTGATCAGGGGTATTGGAAGTTTGACCGTTAAGACATTGCCAAACAAAATTTGTAAACTAAAAACTTGGTCTAGCCCAATAAGTTTATAAACTGGGCTCTTTCCTTTCTTCAGAGGCTTTTTTGGGGGTGGGGGCATGAAGTCCACATGAGAAGTCCATCATGAGATTAGGGTTACCATATGTCCGGATTTTCCTGAACATGACTTCTTTTTTGGTCCTCCAATCTCCGTCTGGGCAGACAAATGTCTGGGATTTGCTATTGCTACCCTTACTTCTGAGCTGCCTTCAGAGCTGGGCAGCCAGAGAGGGGTGGCTGCTGGCTGACCGCCCAGCTCTGAAGGCAGTGCTACCGCCAACAGCAGCACAGAAAGAGAGGTGACATGGTATGGTAATCGAGGTCCCTTCCAGTTCTACAATTCTATACCATTGTATGGTACCATACTGTACTATATAGTATCATATCATACCAATCACTTTTTTGGGGGTCATGACAGCCTGAAATATTTTCAAAGGGGGACCCAGCAAAAATGTTGAGAATTAGGCACTGGAAAACCTGGGCCCTATTCCCAGCTCTGCCACTGTATGAGACCTTAGGCAAATCATATCACCTTGTGGAGCCTCTGTTTTCCCACTGTCAAAATGGAATAATTATTGAGAGGAAGGATGATCCAATGGTTAGGGTAGCATCTTCGGTCTTTAGAGATCTGGAAGTGCCTGCTCTGCCACAGACTTCCTATGCGACCTAGGACAAGTCATTTAGTTTCTCTGCTTCAGTTCCCCATTTGTAAAATGAGATAATAGTACCTCCCTGCCTCACATGGAGGCTATAACGATAAATGCATTAAGGACTGTGAGGCATTGGAGTGACTGGGGCTGTATAAATACCTTAGATAGATGAGTAGATGAATGCTGTTTGTTATTTTGCGGCTTAGTTTTCTCCAGAAGCTTCTGTCTTGAGGTAGAAGTGATTGGGCTGGTTTCTTTATAATGGCCATGACAGATGGTCCTCTTGCCTCTTACTTCCTGGTAAGTGGATTTGTAAGAGTAAATCAGCTACTGGCAAGTAGTTCTGTATTAGAGCAGCGCAAATAACTGATTTTTTCGGTTTGCTAGCAGGTCTGAAAAAATTTCTGTTTAGGTCAAACCAAAAATTTTCAGAATTTTCAGCGAATTGAAAGTGGGAAAAATAATTTGTGATTGCACGAAATGTTTTGATTAACCCAAAACAAAACATTTACGGCATTTTTAATAAAAGAAAAGTAAATGAAGGGCTAGATTCACAAAAACCAAGAAGGGGAAGGTCTTATACGCAAGAGTCCAGTGGAATGCAGGAGACCCAGGTTTGAATCCCTGCACAGGAGCAGGGAATGGAGCCCAAGTGCCCCTCACCTTCTAAGTGAGTGTCCAAACCACCATGCTATAGAGTCATTCTCATGCACTTTCTCTAACCCAATGACTATTCAAGTATTTCATATAAAATGGAAAAGCTTCAATAGGAGAGACTGAGAAAGCCCCACTTCAGAATAGCCAACAGCCTCGTAGTTAGGGTGTTCATGTGGGAGGGAGGAGAGATGTGGGCTCAAGTCTGAGTTTCCCAGATCCCAGGTGCATACCCTAACCAGTGGGCTATTGAGTATAAGGGGGCAACCATAACTGCTTTTATGAAGGGTTCCAAAATCCCCTTGTGAATCTAGCAGGAACATTGTTTTTATAACGTTGAATTGGTTCACTTTGACATTTCAGAAATGTTTTCTTTTTCCTTTTCATCCAAAACAGTTTGCCAAAATTGATACACATTCTGGTGGACTTGAATCTGCAGTTATGGGCAAAAAAACAAAAAACCAACAACCCAGGGCTACCAAAGAATTAAAAAAATTAATGGTGAAACTAAAAAAAAAAAAATCACAATTAATCACAGTTTTAATCACAGTATTAAACAATAATAGAATACCACTTATTTAAATATTTTTGGATGTTTCTACATTTTCAAATATATTGATTTCAATTACAACACAGAATACAAAGTATACAGTGCTCACTTTATATTATTTTGACTACAAATATTTGCACTGTAAAAATGATAAACAAAAGAAATAGTATTTTTAAATTCATTTCATACAAGAACTGTAGTGCAATCTCGTTATCGTGAAAGTGCAACTTACAAATGTAGAATTTTTTTAAGATAACTGCATGCATAAATAAAACAATGTACAACTTTAGAACCTACAAGTCCACTCAGTCCTACTTCTTGTGCAGCAAATCACTAAGACAAACAAGTTTGTTTACATTTACGGGGGATAATACTGTCTGCTTTTTATTTACAATGTCACCTGAAAGTGAGAAACATTCACATGGCACCGTTGTAGCTGGCGGTGCAAGGTATTTACATGCCAGACATGCTAAACATTTGTATGCCCCTTTCATGCTTTGACCACCAATCCAGAAGACATGCTTCTATGCTGATGATGGAAGCATGGAAGAATGTTCTCTGGAATGGTGGCCGAAGCACGAAGGGGCATACAAAGTTTAGCATATCTGGCATGTAAATACCTTGCATTGCTGGCTACAACAATGCCATGCAAATGCCATTTTTCACTTTCAGGTGACATTGTAAATAAGAAGCAGACAGAGATTGGTTTTGTAGGCTCTAAAGTTTTATATTGTTTTGGTTTTGAGTGCAGTTATGTAACAAAAAAAGTCTACATTTGTAAGTTGCACTTTCATTAAAGAGATTGCACTATAGGGTTGTATGAGGTGAACTGAAAAATGCTATTTCTTTTGTTTATCTTTTTTACAAGTGCAAATATTTCTAATTAAATATAATAATGAACACTGTACATTTTGTATTGTGTGTTGCAACTGAAATCAATAGATTTGAAAATGCAGGAAAACATCCAAAAATATTCATAATTTCAATTGGTATTCTGTTATTGTTTAACAGTGCGATTAAAACTGTGATTCATTTTTTTAAATGAGTTAATTTGTTTTGTGTTAATCACTTGAGTTAACTGAGATTAATTGACAGCCCTAAAAATAAAATTAATCCAGCTCTGTTAACTATCTTTGCCTGTCCAAGAATGACTCCAGTTGCTTTGTCTCTTCTCCCTGCCACCAGGAAATTTTCTTTGAAGCCCCTTCCTTTGGTACACACTATTGCTTTCTCCATCTTCTGTTTGACATTTTCCTCTTGGCCACTATCCTCAAACTCTCATATTTGTTGAAATTAAACTACATGCCAGCTGCAGATTGCAGCAACGGATGCTTTAAACATTCACTTGCCTCTTTTTTTTTTTTTTTAAAGAATCTAATCTGAAATGGCAGAGCTAATTATGCTTTTTTTTTATATAAAAAAGCATAGTTTGCCACAGCCTGGAATAAGCACACAGTGAAATACATATGCTGCATGCAGCAGAGCCTTAAAACGCTTCTTAAAGAAACAATCAATTTGATTTTTTTTAAATTGACTAAAAAAACATTTTTCTTGATAGAGAATCCTTTAAAGTAGCATGTCCTGAAACTTAATTTTTTAATTGATTTTTAAGAGGATTTTTCTGTTCCCTTTTGACTTTCAGAAGAGTCTTTTGAGTAAGTCTGGGAGCAACACAAAATATGTTTTGGACGACTACTACTACTACCTCTCTCTCTCTCTCTCTCTCTCTCTGTGCAAAAATTTGCTAGCTACCTGTTTAGTGTCAGTTTTAGTGCTCTTACTAGTAAATACCTGCATGTCCTGAGGAAGGCATTCAGCATCAAAGAAAACAATGAAACTGACCATTTATAGAATGATGCCAAAGGCAAAAAGTAAACAATCAAAAAAAAAATTCTTCCTTATCTTTCAGTTATGGTAATCTGAGGGGTTGCTCCTAAAAGTAAGTATGAAAGATTTAGATGGAAATGTGACTTCAAATTGTTAGTGTCTCTTTAAGATAAACCTTGCAAATATATTATTGTGACAGTCACACTTGAAAAATATGTCCCTTGTACTTAACAGATGTTGTAAAGACCCCAAGACATCGATTTTTAAAAACTACTTAAATTGCTAAGAAAAAAAAACTTTGCAGTCCTCCTTAAGGTAAAATCTTCTGCTGACTTCTTCAGTGAAAGATTTGGCTGAAAAAAAGGACTGCACGTTGTAATACGCATGGGGTTTTGTTTGTTAGAACAAGGCGTGCAAAAAAAAGGAATGTTACAAGTAAAGTTGTATTTGTTTGGCCAAGATTTAATATAACTTCAAAGACCACTGTCGGGCTGCAAGAACTTAATCCCACCCCCTGACCACATAACTGTGATTCAGACTTCTTAAATTCTGCATTGTAATTATTTGCTTCTAACTTGGTTTCTCAGCTTCCAGGTTTTTGAAAACACAGCTGGCAGATGTAAAAAATCAGAACAAATACCTTCCTCTCCTGAAAAAGTCTTGAAAAAATTAACAATGCAGCTCTCCTCCACAGAGCAACAAGGATTCACATCATCCTCTAACCTTATTTACCCGCCTTCAGAAAAGTTAGAGTATAAAATGTATACAGAAATCTGTTATAGGTGTTAGAATTTGATCCCTGAAGTTAAGGACTTTCAGTGAGTGGAAGGTAAAACAACATAATTCATGGCTTCATTCTTCAGGGGAGAGCCCAAAAGCCCTTGGCAATGAGACCAACCACAGTCTGCAGTAAGCATACAATAACTTCAATACTGCTAGTAGGGTAGTGGCCATAAGTTGCTATGCCTTGATCCTCCTGGCTGAGGAACCCTGGTCTGCTACGCAAGTTTCTGATCAGCATAGAGGACCTTCCATTGCAGGAATTTTAACCACTGCAATGGGGAGACTGACATCCATTCTTGTCAAGAGGAAGTTTCCTTCCAGCTACAGAGGCAAAGCCCTTTCCAACATCAAGTGAGCCAA
Organism: Chelonia mydas; assembly: GCF_015237465.2. Taxonomy (NCBI): domain Eukaryota; kingdom Metazoa; phylum Chordata; order Testudines; family Cheloniidae; genus Chelonia; species Chelonia mydas. The sequence goes on along the minus strand of NC_051245.2, from coordinate 43,550,706 downwards.
TCTTCCCAGAAGCACCTTTCCTTCCAATAAAAATCTAATCATTCACACGAACTGTTTGCCTCTGTCTCTCAGGTAATTTTGTCACATTAGGCTACAAGCAGCAAGTTTGACAGGACAATCTTGAAAGACAGCTGCACATTTTGATCCATAAGTCACATCTAAAATCTCCAGTTTTGTGTAGGAAAAGATTCCGATTGGTCTTTCTACAATATTGAGTTTTCACAAAATGCCCGGTTGTCATGGTTGCTTTCATTTGACATTAGGGTATCCTGGATCTAGATTAATGGTTACTAAAAACATACAACATAAGGGATGTCTTCAATTTAGAAAAAAATAGGCACACTATTCCACTCCTTGCGCCTTCATGTAAATAAACAAAAGTTTATTTGCATGCAGCCTTGTAGATTCTACAGCTGTGAAAATTTGCTTGCCAGTGAACCAGCTCTACACCATATCCTCTGCAAAATCCCAGCCTCCAAGAAATATGCAGCTTCTCCTCTAGCTGTTAGGCTTCACACACCACATGACACTATTCCCCAGACTATTTCAGAAGAGTCTACAGGACTGTTTACTGGTAATGTATTATCCCTATCTTGACAGCAGGGTCATGTTAAGTCATTCAAGAAAATTTACGGTAGTAGATAAAGGAGGAGCATACCAGTCAAGGAGTCCCCATCTCACCTTGCTGTCTCCAGTAACAATCACAGGCTGCAGGTGCTTTAGTAGAAGGCATGGGGGCTCCTCCAAAACCCCACACTAGTCAAGGTTGTGGGCTTCCCCAGAGATGAAATTTAATTTCACATTGCTGGAGCTGACAGCTATTAATCTCACCTGCAGGGTTTTCCTCCTTCTTATAAAATCCAAAGTTATCCAAGGCTTAATCAACAACGCCATGAAAGTATACTACATTAATTGCTAACAAGGAGCCTGATCTCATTTTGTGCTCGGTGTACAGAATTACCCCAATATCTCTTCATCTGCTGGGTAAGGACAATATTTTAGTAAACTTCTTACACCACAGTCTCCTGTTCAGAAGACAACTTCTTTATTGCACATGAGGAAAACCTTGAACAGTAGCTTGATGTTCATAAATAACTTCATTATTTCAGTCTCTACTGAACTTCAAGCAAGTTTAAATCTATATATTACACACTATAAGCTGCATTAGAAGAACATTAAGATTATGAAGTCTAGCACAGAAAAGTTAGGAAACACCAGAATTAAGTTTACTTGAGCAACCTTGTGCATATCCATTATGATACAATCTTCAATGACATGATTACACTACTTTTTCCACAGGACCAGTGTACATGGTGCTCACTGAATGAACAGCTATTCAGCATTTTGATTTTACACTCTTCAAACCCTGCTTTGAAGACAGAATTATTTTCCTCAGAGGCTTTTCTATTGCACTTTGCGCTATATTGTCTGAGTAGCTCACAGACATTAAGGTATATTCTCAAAACCTTGGTATTATTCCCATTTTACAGATGGAGAACTGAAGCAGAGAGAGTTTAAGGTCAAAAGTATCCTTTAATTTAGGGTGCCCAATTTGACATTCCTAGGACCTGATTTTTCAGAATACTTAGCATTGTATAGCATGTTAAATGTACAAAACACAGCTCTCTTTGACTTCAGTTGCAGCTGTGAGTGTTGAGCACTTCTGCAAATCAGACCTCAGGGTCTCAAGATGGGCACTCAGAAAATGAGGAACAAATTTAGTGGCAACCTGTGAAAAGTCTGGTTTAAATAACTAGCCCCGCATCACCCAGGAACTCTGTGTTAGAGGGTGGGATACAATCCATTTCTCCGAAGCAGCATTCAACTGCCTTAACCATGAGACTGACAAGGTGAATGAGGTAATATCTTTTATTGGACCAACTTCTGTTGGTGAACAGCCTTGTTCACTACTCAACTCTGATTTATCCCCAGGGCACGGTCCACCCTGTGCACTGAATGATGCAGGTGTCCTATGGTGCATCCCAGTCTCTTTTCCCCTCCTATCATCTTATTCCAATCAAGCCGTGGGTTAGAGCTGGAATCAGAGTTGGGAGTCAAAAACCAGTGGCAAGCATCACTATATATAAATCCATGAGTGCAAATGTGGTTGTCCCATCTCAAAAAAAGATATATTGGAATTGGAAAAGGTATGGAAAAGGGCAAAAAAATGATTACGGGTGTGGAACAGCTTCCTTATGAGAAGAGATTAATAAGACTGGGACTTTTCAGATAGGAAAAGAAATGACTAAGGGGGGATATGATTGAAGTCTTTAAAATCATGATTGGTGTGGAGAAAATAGATAAGGAAGCATTATTTACTCCTTCTCATAAGAACTAGGGGTCACCAAATGAAATTAATAGGCAGCAGGTTTAAAACAAGGTGAATTAATTTGAATGAAGAAGACAGGAGTTGTGGTTTTAGCCATGTTGGTCCTAGGATATTAGAGAGACAAGGCAGGTGAGGTCAGGGTGGATAAAAATCAATGATTTTTTTTAATGGATTTTTTTTTATAAAATGCTTTTTGACGAAAAAACCTCAATAATAAAATAAAATAAATAAATAAATATCTAAAGATAGTTTTAATTAAGATGCATTGTAGCTCAAAGATATCTCATCATCGAATAGGGATTATAAATTCTAATTCTATAGTATGGGACAATATATTCATGTAATGTTTAAGAAAAGTTTTGTAAAGGAGTTTCAATAGTTCATGGATTAGGGACCCAACCTTATGAGGTTCCAGGGGCTTCTGTATAGATTATTTAGGTCAGGGGTCGGCAACCTTTCAGAAGTGGTGTGCCGAGTCTTCATTTATTCACTTTAATTTAAGGTTTCGCGTGCCAATAATACATTTTAACATTTTTTACGTCTCTCGCTATAAGTCTATATATTATATAACTAAACTATTGTCGTATGTAAACAAGGTTTTCAAAACGTTTAAGAAACTTCATTTAAAATTAAATTAAAATGCTGATCTTACACCGCTGGCCCGCTCAGCCCGCTGCTGTCCTGGGGTTCCGTTCACCTAGGTCAGCAGCAGGCTGAGCGGGGCCTGTGGCTGGGACCCCGGCTGGCAAGGGGCCAGCAGCCAGAACTCCGGATTGACAGTGGGCTGTGCGGGGCCGGCGGCTGGGACCCCAGTCCAGCAGTGGGCTGAGCGGCTCAGCCCGCTGCCGGTCTGGGGGTCGGTCTGCCAGCTCCTGCCAGCCAGGGTCCCGGCTACCGGCCCCGCTGCCGGTCTGGGGTCCCAGCCCTGTCCACATAGAGTAGGTACCTACCTTCTCCCTGGTTCTAGCCATTCTCTTCCTCTCTTTGCACTGAGCTGAGGGTGGGAGTGCGCTGAGTACAGGGCTGGGGGTGAAGGAGCAGGCTGGGGGTTGGGGTGCAGGGTCTGGCCAGGAGCTAGAATGAGGGAGGAGGCTCAGGGCTGGGGCAGGAGGTTTGGGTGTGGAGCGCTTACCTGGGCAGCTCCCATTTGGTGCGAGGGGTGCAGGTGGGAATGTGGGGGTGTGTGTGTGCAGGAGCTCCCGTTTGGTGCTCAGGGTGGGAGGTGAGGATGTGGGGGGTACAGGAGTCAGGGCAGGGGGCTGGGGGTGTGTGAGTAGGGTGGAGGAGTCAGGGTTGGGGGGGGCTGGGTATTTGTGGGGGGTGCCGGAGTCAGGGCTGGGATTGTGGGGGATGTACAGGTCAGGGTATGGGGCTAGGTTGTGTGGGGGGTTCAGGGGTCAGGGCACAGGGCTGGGTGTGTGTGAGGGGGGTGCAGGGGTCAGGGTAGAGGGTTGGGGGTGTGGGCTGGGGTCGTGGGGGTTCTCCCAGCCCCCTGCCATGAGCTGCTCAGGGCAGGGGGCTGGAGGGAATATGCTGATTCCACCCCCTTCCCCAAGGTCCCCGGAGCACAGAGCGCGAGTGCGCTGTGGCTTCGCTTTTCCCTCTCCCGCTCCGTAGCAAGGGTCGCTAGCTGATCGGCCGCAGGGAGGGAGAGAAGGAGGGGCAGGAACCCAGCATTCTGGGGGAAGAGGCGGGGCAAGGGGGAAGCTTGCCTGCCCTGCAAGGAGAGAACGGGGGGCGCAGAAGAGTGGGCCAGGCCAGGCAGGATTTTAATGGCACGCTGCTGTCTGCCGGGGTCCCCGGCAGACAGCAACGTGCCATTAAAAATTGGCTCGCGTGCCGTCTTTGGCATGCGTGCCGTAGGTTGCCGACCCCTGATTTAGGTTAATCTTTCTATCTACCCACTGGGATTCAGTGTTCAGTCTAGAAGATACCATCAGAGATGCTTAGTTTTATAGTTCTCAAACTGTGGATTTGTGTATCCAGAGATAACATGCTTGTTAACAGCAAAAATGTTTTAAATAAATAAATAATATATAGAGGTGAGAAATAACAGACCTCAACCCTATTGCCCCTTTGCAAATTTGTGTACACAGAGTCAATCCCTTACCTCTCTCTAAAAGTGCAAAGTTTCAAAAAGTTCCAATGAATAGAAGATTGTTGGGAGCGGAATAGATCTGGACAAGGAGAAGAAATCTGGAGATAAATGTGAGAAGGGAGGGACAGGCAGTAGAAACAAAAGTGAAACCGTTTGAGCAGCATATTCCAGAAGTCTTGAGGTCTTTCTGAGCGTTGCCTTTATTGATTTGTGATCTACCATACCATTCTCTCACTAGAAGGGAAAATCTATAATGGCAGAAGGCCGTAAAAGAGACCCAGTTTGGGAATATTTGAATGGAGTTCCTCTACTTGTGGGTCAGACAGGCAAGTGTGCAAGATGCAAACAGTGCAACAAAGAAATGCAAGACCTGGTTGCCCGAATAAAACAACATCATGAGAAGTTTCAGAGTAACAGCCGTGTTAGTCTGTATTCGCAAAAAGAAAAGGAGTACTTGTGGCACCTTAGAGACTAACCAATTTATTTGAGCATCAGCTTTCGTGAGCTACATCCGATGAAGTGAGCTGTAGCTCACGAAAGCTCATGCTCAAATAAATTGGTTAGTCTCTAAGGTGCCACAAGTACTCCTTTTCTTATCATGAGAAGTGTTCCTTCTCAGGAGGAAGCTGCGTTGAAGATGATGAAAAGAACATGTCTGAACATGCAGGATCTTCAGGTTGGTAAACTTTTTTATTTCATATTTCTTTCTTAAGGACTGCCTTTCTTCCTTCTTGAATTCTCATGTTTGAGCAAAAAATATAGTTGTTACTCTATGGTACTATCATTTTAGATGAAGTTGTAATAAAAAATAAAAAGAGCTGAAATAGGCAGATCTTCCTTTTACAATTTCACCTTTAAAGTAGTACCGAGTGTCAGTGAATGCAATGAGTAAAAAATATTAAATGAGAGATATGGTAATAATAATTAAATAACTGCATTGACTTATTTTGTTTAGGAGAATCCATTCTCAACATACAGGATTCTGAAAACTATCCACCTTCAAGATCACCATCATTTTCTATAGTTTCAGGGTTATCTGCCAACGATAGTGTTTCAGTCACATCATGTATGTCACATAGCCACAGTATATCACCTGCAGCAAAAAGAAAAAAATCTCCATCATCCAGAAACAACCATAAAAAGTTTGTGATAAGAACCAGCAGGTTACAAAAAAGAGGTAATTGATGAAAAAATTGCCCGGTTTGTTTATGCAAAAACTCTCCTTTCCATATGATTAAGAACCCACACTTCATTAACATGGTTCAGTCATTAAGACCAGGATACAGTCCACCCAACAGAGCAGATGTCGCAGGCAAATTGCTGGATAAAGTGTATGAAAGAGAAATTGAGCAGTGTGCAAAAGTTCTAGCGGGTGAAATTGTTAACCTGAGTCTTGATGTGTGGAGCGATGTCCACAATGATCCTGTTGTATGTGCTTGTGTGACAACAGAAGAAGGGAATGTCTTCCTTGCAGAAACAATTGATACATCAGGAAATGCACACACGGTTGAATACTTACAAGTAGCAGTAAAAGCTATAACAAACTGTGAAAAAAAATTTAAATGTCTAGTACGCAGCTTGGTCACAGACAATGCTGCAAATATATCCAAGATGGGAAGAAATTTAGAAGAGAGTCCCAGGCTAACAACATACGGTTGTAGTGCTCATTTGATGCACCTCCTGGCCAAAGACGTCAGTGTTTCAGAAATAAAGGCTAATGTTGTTGAAATTGCAAAATACTTCCGTAACAACCACTTTACAGCAGCTGCTCTGAAAAAAGTGGGAGGAACCAAGCTAATTCTCCCACAAGACGTGCAATGGAACTCAGTAGTGGACTGTTTTGGGCACTATATTAAGAACTGGCCTAATCTGATGACAGTTTGTGAACAAAATCGTGAAAAAATAGATGGCACTGTCACAGCCAAAGTTCTCAACATTGGGCTTAAGAGAAGTGTTGAACACATGCTGAGTACCCTGAAGCCTATTTCTGTAGCCTTGAACAATTTGCAGGTTTTGTTTTATTGCTGACGCTGTTTAAATTTGGAAGGAACTGAGTGAGATCTTAAAAAGAGAAATATGCAATGACAGAGTTAAATTACATGCATAAAAAAACCCAAAAGGGACAAGCACTGTCATCTATTTTTTCACGATATTCATACGATACAATTAGAATTTATAATCCCTATTCCATGATGAGATATCTTTGAGCTATGATGTATCTTAATTAAAACTATCTTTAGATATGTTTTTCCTCAAAAAGTATGTTATCAAAAAAATCCAATTTAAATAAAAAAAAAAATCAGATTTTTTTTTATTTAAAAAAAAATCATTGATTTTTATCCCCCCGGTAGTGTGCGATTTACATCAGCGGGAGCAATTTAGCAGCATAGACCGTTACAAAGTTTAGGTTGACATAAGCTGCCTTAGGCCAATCTAACTCTGTAGTGTAGACCAAGCCTTAGTCTGCAAAGTTTTTCAGTGCCAATCCATCCGTGAGTTCAAAACACAAGCTCTCTCTAGTGCTGTGTTTATACTTTCCAATTCTAGGTACTGGGCCCTAAACGACCAGCTCTTCTCATCCCATCCTCAAGAGTCTGTACACGCGCCGAGCAGCCTCAGATGAAGCCCTTCCCAGGGGAAGGGACATTAGGAAAGGGGAGAAAGTGTTCAGACTTGAGGAAATGAGGAAAACAGCCTCGTTTTTAGCGCAGCGACAGTCCAAGGGCAACCTGCCAACAGATTAACCTATTCCTACAGGACAGGGTTAGCAGCAAGGAGCTGTTCCCGAGCCCTCTTTGCCAATTCCACCGCCCAGGCCTCTGCCCTACAGCGTCCAGCCGCCGCGGCGGGATCATTTCAGCCGGCGCGGGGGCCGCCTCACCTCTTGAAGCACAATCTCTGTGTGCCCCAAGGGTAAGTGGCAACGCCGGGACCTAAGTGATCATGATGCAGCAGACCATTAAACCCATTGCCGCAGCGCCGCCTAGCGGCTGAGCTCGCCCCGCAGGCTCCAGGAGGCTCACGCCGCTGCAGCAGGAGCGGGGAGGGCTGTGCCCGCTCCCAGAAAGTTCATCCCAGGGCGGGGGCGGCCGCTAAAAGGCTCGCTCGTCCCGGCGCCCACGGGCAGGGAACAGAAAAAAACGATGCAGCCACGGCTCTTGTGCACGAGAGGGGGTGCTGCGCATGCGCACGGTGACCCGCCTGAGGCCAGGGACGGGAGGGGCAGAGCGCTTACGTCGTGCCGGCGCTTTCTGGATCCGGGTCAGAGGGCGGCTCTCAGCTGGGTAGCCCCTGGCCCGGTTGACTTCCGGCGAACCCCTGCCGGCGGAAAGCAGAGCGAACCGTCCGCCGCTGACCGCCCGGGGCCGGCACGGCGCTGCGTCCTATGCGGGGCTGGCGAGGCCCCGGCTCCTCCACTGCCAGTCCCTGCCCTCGGACTGGAGTAAGTGTCCCGGCCCGGGCGCCTGCCGCGGGGTCCTCTGCCGGGGGTAGCCGCGGGTGAATCGCTGCTCAGGACCCAGGGGAGGGGCCGGGGCCCCGCGCTCCTCCCCCCCCCCTCCCCCGCTTGCTGCTGGGACAGAGCTATTGCGCCGGGGGTACAGAGCTGGGAGCTTGGAGCTTTGGCGCTGGAGGTGGTGGGGTGGGTTGGGTTGGGTGGGGTGGGGTGGGGTGGGGGGGATCAGAACGGCCATAGTGGGTCAGACGAAAAGTCCGTCTAGCCTAGTATCCTGTCTTCTGACAGTGGCCAGAGCCAGGTGCCCCAGAGGGGATGAACAGGGAATCATCAAGTGATCCATCCCCTGTCGCCCATTCCCAGCTTCTGGCAAACAGAGGCTAGGAAGACTTCCGAGCATGGTTTTGCATCTTTGTCTATCCTGGCTAATAGCCATTGATGGGCCTAATCTCCATGAACTTGTCTAGTTCTTTTTTTTTTTTTAACCCTTTTATAGTCTTGGCTTTCACAATGTCCTTTGGCAAGGAGTTCCACAGGTTGACTGAACGTTGGGTGAAAAAAAATACTTCCTTTGTTTGTTTTATATCTGCTACCTATTGATTTCATTAGATGACCCTTAGTTCTTGTGTTATGAGAAGGTGTAAGTAACACTACCTTATTTACTTTCTCCACATCAGTCATGATTTTATGGGCCTTTATCATATCCCTACCCCTAATCATTTTTATTGTCCTTTACCATACCTTTTCCAATTCCAATATCTCTTTTTTTTTTTGAGATGGGGTGACCACATCTGCACTCATGGATTTGTATAGAGGCAATATGATTTTTCTGTCTTATTATCGTTCCCTTTCCTAATGATTCCCAACGTTGTTAGCTTTTTTTACTGCCACTGCACATTGAGTGGATGTTTTCAGAGAACTATCCACAATGACTGCAAGATCTCTTTCTTGCGTGGTAACAATTAATTTAGACCCCCATGACTTTATATGTATAGTTGGGATTATGTTTTCCAAAGTGTTGCATTTATCAACATTGGATTTCATCTGCGGTTTTGTTGCTCAGTCATCCAGTTCTGTGACATCTCTTTGTAGCTCTTCGCAGTCTGCTTTGGGCTAAATTGTCTTGAGTAGTTCTGTATCATCTGCAAATTTTGCCACCTCCCTGTTTACCACTTTTGCCAGATCATTTATGAATATGTTGAACAGTACTGGTCCCAGCACAGACCCCTTGGGTACACCACTATTTATCTCTCTGCATTCTGAAAACTGGCCATTTATTCCTACCCTTTGTTTCCAATCTTTTAGTCAGTTTCTGATCCATCAGAGGACTTTCCCTCTTATCCCATGACAGCTTACTTTGCATAAAATGTGTGGCGTACAGAGCTGGGGCCTAGGGCACTGAAGGCGTGTGCCGGGAGATGTGTGGGGTACAGAACTATGGCTGCCTAGGGCACTGGACATGAATGCGGAGATGCGTGGAGTACAGAGCTGGGGACTTGGGCCCTGGAGGTGTGTGGGGTACAGAGCAGGGGGCTTGGGCCCTGGAGGTGTGTGGGGTACAGAGCTAGGATGTATGGCTTGGGCAAAGGTACTGTTCTGTGGTTTGGGGGCTGGCAAATGTGAGGGGATGTGCTCGTGGCACTAGAGTACAGAACACTTAAGGGATGTGTGTGTGTGGGGGGGTGTTGTAGTGTAGTACAGAGCTGGGGGCTTGGGCACCAGGTGCAGGGCACTGGAGGCATATGTGTGGTATGCATGCTGGGATCTGGAGGCATTAGGCCACAGCACACTGCAAATGCAGGTGGGACTCCACGGGGTTGGAAGCATGTGGTGTGTTTATTGGTGCAGTTGTTGATGAGCATGGAAACACAAAGGTGGGTATGTAGTGTAACCTAAGGTTTGCAAAATGTTTCCACAATTCTGCAGAGCACTGATGAAAAAGTGATAAATGATGATAAATTCTATATTTAATGAAATAACTGTTTTTAGTGACTTAAACATGAACTGAATAATGGGCTGAATCCAATAGCCCCTGTTCCATTTATTTTTATATATTATTCAATGTATCTTATGTTGTCCCTACATTTTTAGTTTTTATTATGCGAAAGATATTTGTATTGGCAGTACAGAACTGAGTTGGAGAAGTTGTTGAAGAGAAATTAGAGGATTTTGGGGCAGCTGGGTAGGGGATAGCTGGGACTTGTGGCACCTGGTAAGATGTTTATAATAGATTTATAGATTTCAGGCAAGAAGAGACCATTGTGATTATCTGGTCTGACCTCATGTACAACACAAGCCATAGAATTTCCCCAAAATAATTCCGAGACCAGATCTTTTAGAACAATATCCAATTTTGATTTAAAAATCCTCAGTGACACTTGGTAAGTTGTTGCAATGGTTAATTACTCTCACTGTTAAAAAATTTACACCACGCGGGGGGAAGGATCCAAGGATTTCATTGTGGATCTTTTGGCCATAGCATTGCCGCAGGAGCTTATGTTCAGCTGGTTATTCACCATGGCCCCCAAATCTTTTTCAGAGTCATTGCATCCCAGGAAAGCATCCCCCCAAACTGTAAGCACGACCTGCATTCTTTGTTCCTAGACGTATGTTTACATTAGCCCTATGAAAACACATATTGTTTGCTTGCGCCCAGCTTACCAAGCGATCCAGATCGCTCTATATCAGTGACCTGTCCTCTTAGTTATTTACTACTCCTTCAATTTTTGTGTTAGCTATGAACTTTATCAGTGACGATTTCATGTTTTCTTCCAGGTCATTAATAAAAATCTTACATAGTGTAGGGCCAAGAACTAATCCCTGTATGGTCCTATTAACAACACACTTGATGGATGATGATTCCCTGTTTACAAATACATTTTGAGACCTGTCAGTGAGTCAGTTTTTAATCCATTTAATGTGTGCCATGTTAAAAAAACCAACCAACCAAAAAAAACTAGGTAGATATAAAATTAATCAAATTTCATGTGGTACCAAGTCAAGCGCCTTGCAGAAGTCTAAGTATATTATGTCAACACTATTACCTTTATTAACCTAGTTTGTAATCTCATCTAAAATAGATATCAAGTTATTTTGACAGGATCTATTTTCCATAATCCCATATTGATTGGCATTAATTATATTAGTTTTCTTTAATTCTTTATTAATCAAGTCCAAGATCAGCTGCTCCATTATCTTACCTAGGATCGATGTTGGACTGACAGGCCTATAATTACCTGGTCCTTCTGTTTACCCTTTCAAAATATTGGCATTGCATTAGCTTTCTTCCAATCTTCTGGAACTTCCCTGGTGTCCAAGATTTCTTTAAGATCAACATTAACAGTCCTATAAACTCCTCATCCAATTCTTTTAAAACTATTGGATGTTTTCTGGACCTGCTGATTTAAAAAATGTCCAACTTTAGTATCTGCCATTTAACATCCTCCTGAGATAATGACAGAATGTAAAGAGAGTTATGTGATATGACTACATCTCTCTTTTTTTCCCAAATACAAAACAGCAATATCTATTGAACATTTCTGCTTTTTCTGCATTATTGGTAATTCTACCATTTCCATTTAATAATTGACCAATATCATTGTTAGAATTCCTTTTGTTCCCAATATACTTTTAAAACTCTTTATCATCCTAACTTTGCTGGCAATGGGTTTCTTCTTGTGTCCCTTTGCTTCCCTTATCCATTTTCTAAAAGTCCTAGCATCTGGTTTATATTCAGAACTATCAGCTTCTCTTTTCTTCTAGTTGTTATATATATTTATTTTTTATGGCTGTTTTCACTTTCCCTCTAAACCAAGTCAGTTTTTTAACCAAGATGGCCTTATTCCTCAATCGTGGCTTTTGGGGCATCTAGTAAAGTATTCCTAAATATGTGAATGATAATTCTTCCTCCCAGCTGATTTGGCTCATAATTGTATTCAGCTTTGTGAAATTAGCCCTTTTAAAGCACCAAATATATATATATTACTGGTCTGGACTTTATTCTGCTTGCACATTATAAATGTGACCAAGTTATGATCACTTGTACCTAAGTTACCATTAATTTTAAATTCTGTGATCATTTCTTCATTATCTGTCAAGATGAGGTCTAATATAGAATTCCCCCATCTTGGATGAAACAATTTCTGAGCCAGGAAGTTGTCATCTACAATACTTAGAAATTCCAAAGATGTTTTGGTACTGGCAGCATGAGTCACCCAGACTGAAGTCCCCCATTATCAGTGCTTTTTTTCTGTAAATACATAAGGAGCTAGTTATCTGGTTCCCTAGTGTGTGTTGAAGTTCTGTAGCAGCCCCTAATGCCCCGTTGTGTGTTTTATGTGTTAGGACATTGATCCATAAGCATTCAAGATCATTTTCTTCTGAGTTATCAGTGACTTGGAAACAAGTAATGCCATTTTTTACATAGAGCACCACTCCCACTCCCCTTTTGGCCACTTGATCCTTCCTAAATAGGTTTTAACCATTAATTCCCTTTACTGAAGGTTAAAAATCATCCCACCAGATTTCAATTATACCAACAAGAGCAAATTTATGCTCACAAATGAGCAATTCCCTCTTGTTTGTTACCCAGGCTCCTAGCATTTGTGCATAGGCAATTAAAGAATTTCTTCTCTTCATGTCCTTTGGTTCATGATTAATTTTGTTCTCAACGTCTTGATTTTGTGCGGAGTGCTCAGACCTTCCCTCTTTTTACCCTCCTCTTTTGTTATTAGTTTAACTACCTCCTGACTACTCTAGCCAGCCAGCCCCTGAGAAGATTGGTCCCCCTTCTGCTGAGCTTGAGGCCATCCAAACTTTACAGGTCCCTTTTCTCACAGAAGGTGGACCCAGAACGCCTCCACCGAGCACCCTGAATCTTCACCCCATCGAGCCTCACCTCCTGCATCCAGAGGACCCCTACATTCAGACCTCTCTCCCTGCTGAGCCCCCCTTCTCTGCACCTGGACCCCCTGGAAAGCCCCTCCCTCCTGCATCAAGACTCCCACTCCTGCACCCAGACCATCCCCCGCAGAGCCCTGTGCACTCGAACCTCCACCCCAACGAGCCCCTTACCCCACTGAGCCCCAATCAGCTGCACCTGGAACTCCACCCCACCAAACCCCATTCCCCCAGCACCTGGGCTCCCCCTGGAACTCCCCACAGAGCCCCCTGCCAAGCCTCATCCCCTCACAGTCCCTCTGCTTAACCCCAACCACCTTCACCTGGACCCCCCTGCAGAGTCCCATTCCCCCTGTAGATGGAACCCCCCCAATGAGCTGCCTGCACCCAGATTGCCCCGCACAGAACCCTCTCACCTCACACCTGGATTCTCACCACAGTAAGCCTCTCCACACTTGGATGCTGGGCTGAGCCTGTTTGTCCCTCACCTGGATAGCGGGAGAGCTCTTTGTGGACAAGCTTGATTTTCTTACAGATTGGGCTGAGCTGTCATTCACAGGTGTGTCCTGTATATCTCTCCGCTCCTTTGGAACAGCTGGATCTTGAGAGGTCTTTTCCACCGTTTCCACACTGAGGACCTGGTATCAATTGGAAACTTCTAGCTTTGTGGAATTCCTCTTGATCCTTGTCTTTCTGGTGGCCTCAGCCTGCCCATCCTCATCTAGCTCCAGCTGTATAGAATGCTGCTGTGACCTTTTGCCTCTGGTGGTTACAAACTGCCAGATCTTTTCTCTGATTCTCTCTCTGTCTCTCTCGACTCCTTGGTGGCCAGCTCCTTGAATCTGGAGTACTGATGTTTCCTGAATCTGGCTGTCCCAGAATTCCTCAGCTTCTCTGATTCTCTGTAGTGTCTCTACTTGCCCCTTCAAGCCAAGTGGATGCCATTTTAGGTTTGTCAGCTATGCATGTTAGGACTCGTCTGTATGGGGAAATCTACCAGCATTACCATGCTGCTGTATTTATATTGGTATAATTACCCATGTGGCACTGTATGTAGCGGTATGATAATGCTGGTAAATTTTCCCGTTAAGACAAGCCCTTACCTAAATGTTTCTACCAGGATAATCAGTGATAAAAATTAATTTAAATATTAACGTCATTTTCAAGCTTACTGATAATTATCACCATTTGCATAAACTGAGCAGTTCATATCTCTGAGCCATGGGTTTAGGTTGTATTCTGATTCAGGAAGCTAACTGGTACATTGATTTATATTTGGTTCATGGTTCTTTACAACCATTTTTAAAAGAAAGTTTGGATTATGAATCAGTTCTCTTGTAAAGGATGTACTCACTTCAGGGGTTTTGTTGCTGCAGGAGTCATGGAATACACAAGGATTTAGTGCATATGAGGGGATATAAGTTTTAGGGGATGCTGAAAACTGCGTGTGATGTGTGATGCAGTTGTTGCTATATCTGGTGCTGGAAGTGAGAATGGATCAGTTTTTTTTTTCTTCTATGATATGTGGTTTCTCTTTTCTTAAGCAATTGGGAAATTCCCGCTGAGTTCCTTAATGGTTTAACTTTCTTTTTAGCATGAGCATATCAGTGTTGTGGATGGCACTCTTTTTTCTTTTTTTTTTTTTTTCTTTTTTTTTGTGGGGTAGTGTTTATAAAATCAAGTTGACAACCTAAAAATGTGGAAATATCTCACTTTATTTTCAAATTATTTTTAGGCATTCCAATGAAAAAGGTTGTTTATACAAACATCCCTATGCACAGTCTTAACTCTTGCAGCCAGCGGGGCTACTTATGTGATTAAGATTTGTGTTTGGGTTTAAGTCCCTGAATGTGAAACTGACTATAAAGAAAATTGAAAAAACTCTCTGGCTTTCACTGCAGCAAGGAGAAATGGGAAAAGTAAACAGCAGTGATGAGCAAACTGGATTTGAAAATTCTTCTGAGGCAGTGTTCGTAACTTAAGAAAGGAAACTTGTTTATAACATAAGTTGAGTTTAAGAAAAAATGCTCAGGAATTTCTGTAGTGCATTAACAACTTCATTTTTGAGACAAATTAGACACAGAATTATGATGTCTGTTTTTTTTCTCTTTTAATCAATCTGATTTTTCTGATTCTATACAACGTATATGATTTAAATGATACTTTCTGGCATTTTCCTACATGGTGGCAGATTAAAATAGTGGGTTAGGTAAATTGTAACAGACTCACAAATGTTTGTCACAGTCAGCTGAAGCAATGTGTAATTTAAAAAAAAAAAAGTCAAACTTTTACTACTATTGCCTTAGAACAGTGGTTCTCAAACTTTTTTTTCCACAGACCACTTGAAAATTGCAGAGGGTCTCGGCAGACCACTTCATGATTTTTCCAAATGTTGTTTGTACCGTTAGCTAACTATTGTAAAGTGCTTTGGATAAAAGCCCTTAATAATTAACGATTTTTTGTTCTACAAATAAAAGCACACAACTCGTATTTTAAGATCAGGAGTCTTTCTAATGTGATGGATGTGCCCTCTCTTCTCTCCTGTGGCAGCCCCGGAGCTGGGTCTGGGAAGGAGGAGTGTCACAGCAGCCACAGAGCTGAGGCTGGGAAGGAGGGCCGTCTCTCCCCGGCAGCTGCAGCCCTGGAGCTGGGGAAAGTCGCCTCTTTCTCTGGCGGCCGCAGCCCTGCGTGTCCCTAATTCCCCCTACCCCCTCTTCTCACCCCACTACCCCCTCCCACCTACCCTCTATTCCCCCCCCCGAAGGCCACCACATCCCCTTACATGTGCATCTTCTCCAGGGTCCAGGCACCTAATTAGTGGATCACAGTTTGAGAGCATCTGCCTTAGAACTCTATCCTGTAAACGTGCATATGAGTAACTTTATGCATGTGAATAGTTCCGTTAGACTCAGTTATATTGTGGAAACTGAAATCATTTTAAAACTCTATATTACATTTCACCATTAACGTTGGCTGCTTACTTTTTGCATATTATTCATCTTGAGGATGATAATATATTAGTTTTGTTTTATGGTCAGTTGCACCTTTTGGTTCTTATCTAGTAACTGGGTGCTATTTTGTTTCTTTTGGAGTATGGCCTGGAAATGTTTAACTCCAAGTAGACTGTTTACATGGAAATCAGTTTTCAACAAGACGGTGGAAACGCCTACCTTTAGGTTTTGTAAAACATTTTTAACAAAAACGAAATATGGGGAATTAAAATTTCCCTTTAAAAGAATTTTCTAAATCAAGGTAACTAGTAATTAAAATGATTTTGTTTTACACAGTGCCTTCTCAGAGGTGTTAAAATACCTATAGGATAAGGCTGAGAAAATCTAAGGTGACTTCTAGAAATCTGTTTGATTATTCTAGTTGTTCAGTGGTAAAATAGTTAAATCAATGCGTGACTTGAAAAGAAGTACATAATTAGTATTTTGTTAAGTGCCTAATTTCAGGATTTTTTAAAATGTTGATCTAGGTAGAAGACTACATGTTCACTTTCAGTGAAGAAGAGCATGTTCCCAAATTCCTCCAACTTGGGTCGTCCACCCTTTCTTCCAAAACATCAGCAGCACAATAATTTCTTCAATGAGCTTCCTCTGAACATACCTCCCACTCTTCTCTCTCATCAGCAAATTGTTGATGCTCGGTTCAACTTTCAGAATGCAGCGTAAGTACAGTAGAATTTCAAAGTGGGAAATGATTCCCGAAAGGCCTGTGCTTTTATTTTTTTTAAACTGATCTCTGTTAGAGGGAGGAATCCAGGGGTGAAAGTAAGCCGGTACGGGCCAGTACAGCATACTGGTAAAAAGTGGCCGCCTGTACCATTGACTTTAAAATGCTGCCGCGGCAGTGCTTTAACATGGTTGCTCCTTTTGCGCCTCCATGTTGGCAGCCCTGCTGGCTCCCTACTGCCAGGGCCACCGATGCGGAGAGGGGGGACGCAAAAGGGGCAGTGACTTTAAAGTGCTGTTGGGGCAGTACTCCCCCCCCCGGGGCCGCTGACTGGGAGGTGCGGGGGCAGGGGGAAGGAGCAGCTACCCTGCGGCCGGAGCCCCGGGCTCTTTAAATTGCCGCTGGAGCCCTGGGTGGCGTGGGCGGGCTAGCTGGGAAGGCTCCCCCCCCCCAACCCCTTCTGCCCGGGGCCCTGCCCCTTCTGAGGGGCAAAGCTGCCCCACCCCAGTATTGGTAAGTGACACATTTTACTTTCACCCCTGGAGGAATCAAACGAAGATAATACTCGGAGAATTAACAGATGTCACTGTCAAATCAGGCCCAAAATTTATCTTCCTTTGAAGGAAAGTAATTTCTGTTTATCACTGAAGGGTATATTTTTTTTTCCAATATATTAGGCTTTATGGCACGTAAAATATTTTAATTTTGTTTAGAAATTGATACATTTTTAACATGGATTTACATTACCTCTCTTGGTGGCCTGCATATTCAATTACTCTTCAGTGGTGGATGAAATACACACCAGCGCAATACGTGATGCATCACAGCAGTGGGAGCTAGTAATACTGTGGGTCTTTGAGGATCTTAAATTGAGAATGTGTGGGGGTGCAGGTGGAAAGTCAAGGGAGGAGATGAATAAAGGAAAGGAACATTTGGCTAGGGTTAAGTTTTAAAGCATGAATGTTCTCTTGAGAAACTCATGTTAACACTAAGTGTTGTTTTTGAGTGAGTTTGCAAAGTTCCTTTTATATTTGTACTCTGCACAGTGACTACCTCATTTTCTTATTCTAGTCAACTTCATCCTGTGAAAAGTATTCTCCTCCTTCTCCTTTCAAATGTAAAGAATGGACATACTGCTTCTAAGAAATAGTTGGGGGTTTCTGCTGAATTTTTTTGGTTGAAAAGTGTAAAAAAAATCCCAAACCCTCAGTTATAATCTGAATAATAATTATGGACTGCAGTCTTTCTAGAGCTCTCTTGAGTGGGAACCTTTCAACTATTCCAGCTGTTTCGCCACAGCCGTTGACATATGGAAATGGCAGCTCAGGACCTACATCAGCTGCCCCCACATTATTCCGAGGCAGGAAGTAAGTATTTGTTAGTATATAATTACTTATGCTTGTAATGCACAAAAAGGTGGTTTTCTGAGAGACTTGATGGCGAGATCGATTTGCAATTTTTATTTAAAATTTTCTAGAATCAGGAATATTGAATAAGAAGTTTCTGATGAAGTAGGTCCAAGTACATGCGTAGCAGCATTTTTAAGCATTCCTATACCTGCTTGTGACAATATTAGCTGTAGTAGAAAAGTGCTTGGCATATACTGCTCTTTTATTTCCTTTTCAATGACTAGTGGTCCCTCCGCCATCTGACCTGCAAATCAGGGCCCTGATTCTGTATAAACAAACACACACGCGTGTTTAACTTGAGGTAGATTAGTGTCAATAACTTGATAAAAATTATGAGGAAGTAAAAATTCAAGTTGAGTAGATCTGCTTTTTCAGTGTACATTTTATGGAGATGTTTCTGTGACATAGAAAACAGGAAGTTTGCAGCTTGTTTGCCTCTGCATCTTAGAGTTTGTTTGAAGTACATTATTAATTAAATTTAGCCTTTATAACTTTTATTTATTTATACACACACACACACACATACGTAAGAGTCTTGCTTTTTGGAATTTTGTAAGCAAGTTGCGGCTATTCTCCAATAAATAAATAAACTTACATTTAGCTTTGTGTCCCTCTCAGTTGTCTTAGGTTTTTCTGAAAGGGAAATTCCAGATGGAAACTGGGTTTTGGTCAGTTTTGTGTCAAGCTGGATTTAGATGGAAACTGGAATTCAAGTAAATGTGCAAAAATAGGATACATAAGGAAACACAATGTTATCAAAACATGTTTTTGTATTTAAAACTGATTATTTATTAAACAAAGGAAGTATTAACTGTAGCTAACAAATTGACAGATGGAAATCTGACCATGGTGACCAGAAGCAAAGATATTTAGGTGTCTAAAAATGCAGATAAAGACCTTTTGAAAATCCCATTGGTAACCATCTGCATCCGTAGGTGTCTAAATATCTTTGAAAATCTGTTCCCGTGTCCTTTGTTTTTAGAATTCGTATCTCATCCTCTCCCTCCTGATTTTTACTCATAGATTGGAAGAGGAAATCAAGTATTTCTGTTTTTTTTTTTAAATTTCCAATCAGTTTCTCAAATTTCAAATTGTAATTTTAAACAGGTTTATTTTTTTTAAAAAAAGTTCATTCATGGTGCATTTTTGTAAAGAATAAATATACTTTTCTTTTATATTCATGTTTTCTTTGTATACAAAACTAAAGCATCCTCTTCTGTACGATAGCTGTTTGAAAGTATCTAACACAGCTTTGTCACGATAGGAGTTTGAAATGCCAAGACCAATGTAAGACCACAACATCACGTAATAAAGTATATTTAGATTTCTAAAACTAATGACATCATGCTCAATTATATTAAGTTTGTGTTTGAAACGGAGACGTTAACTTTGAGCCACATTGCTGAATGCATTAAACTATAAATATTTGCCAAATGAATAGTGGTTCTTTTTTGCCCAGATTACACATTTTACTGTCTGTACAATCTAAACCTACACAGACAAATTCTACATTTTGAATGGCTATTGTGGTAAGTTTCTCTCTTTTTCCCCTTCCCACCCCTGAATTTATCAATTTCGTCACTGGGTATACACACTGGACACAACTTTTCACTGCACCAATGTGCATGTAATTTACAAAAACACACTTTTCAGTAGTGAGTATTTCAGAAAAAAAGTTTAGGTTACTTTTCGTAAAAATAGCCTGACCAGACTTCAGCTTGGTTAGTTATATTTCTGCCTAACCGAATTCACCATTTAGTTTCAGTTGGCGATGGTATTCGTTTTACTGTTGTATAATGTAAATTGTGCCATTAAGCAGCTGGTGGTGCATTGCACTTCAGAGTTGACTGCACTTCAGCGGTTATCCATTCTCTTATGTTATCCATTCAAGATTTTGATTTACTTAATATCTAGGATGGGCGTGCCTCTTGTTTTTTAAAAAAACTTTGTTTTGCTGAAATATTCACTGTAATTAACTGTTAGTATTCGTACTTCAGGCACTTCTTTAAGTAATTCATTATTGGATGTTGGTACATGTTTAAAATACAAACTGGAGGGATACTGTCTTTGTTTTTTGCAGGAGGCTAAGTGAACAAAATGTTCCTTATAATGTCAAACGTCAGCGGTTTCATTCACCTCATTGTGAGTCAACTCTAGTTAACCAAACAGTGCCTTTACCAGAAGAACGCAGATACTCATTCCCAGGATCAATTCCTTCACCATTGTTTCATGCACATTACATACCAGATTTGACTGGATGTGTTCCACCTTTGCGAGATTCTCCATTTCCAGACCCTATAGAAACCACGCTCCCTGTGGCCAAAGATAAGGTAATGCTAGCACAGGCCTGAGTTTTACTTTCTTCTTGTGAGATGTTCAGATTGTATCGTTTATGTGAAAAGAGTATAAAGAAAACATTTAATGCTATTTTCTTAAGTATTAAAGGTAAGACACCATTCTGTTTTAAAAAGGGTTACCTAGGGAGGTGGTAGAATCTCCATCCTTAGAGGTTTTTAAGGCCTGGCTTGACAAAACCCTGGCTGGGATGATTCAGCTGGGCTTGGTCCTGCTTTGAGCAGGGGGTTGGACTAGAAAACCTCCTGAGGTCTCTTCCAACTCTAATCTTCTATAATCTATTAACAAATTTAAATGAGCTAGTTATACTACTATACCTCTACACCGATATAACATGACCCGATATAACACGAATTCGGATACAACACTGTAAAGCAGCACTTTAGGAGGCAGGGCTGTGTGCTCTGGCGGATCAGCGTATCTGGCTCCGACGCACTGCTCTGAGCGGCGTGTTAAGGGTGCCGGGCCGGGGCCAAGGAGTTGGATAAAGGGCAGAGGGTCTAGGGGGCGGTCAGGGCACAGAGACCAGGTGGGTTGGATGGTTCGGAGGTTCTGGGGGCAGGGCGGTCAGGGGAGGGGGAACGGAGGCATTGGATAGGGTGTGGGAGTCCCAGGGGGCCTGTCAGGGGGCAGCGGTGTGGATAGGGGTCGGGGCAGTCAGAGGAAGGGGTTGGGTAGGGGGTGGGGTTCTGGGGGTGATTAGGGACGGGGGGGTCTCTGGATGGGGTAGTCAGGGGACAAGGAGTTGGGGGGGTTGGATGGGTCGGGGGTTCTGAGGGGTCAGTCAGGGAGCGGGAAGTGACTATTAACGGCAATGCTCGAGGCCAAAGCAAGTTCGATATAACGCGGTTTCACCTATAACATGGTAAGATTTTTTTGGCTTCCGAGGACTGCGTTATATCGGGGTAGAGGTGTACTTGTCACTTGCATGATGCTTTTACGGAACACTTACAAACATTAACTACTTTAAGTCTGTTCTCCAGCTGGTAGGGAGACTCTTGTCTCTCAGGCTGCCAGGAAAAGTTTTTTTGGGGGTTTTATGGCAACATCTGCTGCTGGGTTTAACAAACACAGCTGCTGGTGCCTTCTTGCAAGGGGCAGAGAATGTCTTTAGCTCAATGCTACCTCCCTGTTTTCTTCCTACATGTGGATGTCATGAAATCTGCATAACTGGGTCAGGCAGAGTGCAAATCATAGGGGTCTCCATTTGTTGCATCACATGTGAAACAGCAGAGATAGGACTAATAAGTAAAGAGACCAGTAGCGTGGGAGATGGCTCCCTCTGTAGTGTAATGAGAGAGCTGTAGAGAAGCCTCTCTGCCCAAACCGGGAGGAGGTGAGGGAGAATTTATCATTCCATTTCTGGGGATGTGTAAGGGAGGAAAAAGCTCTTTTTTTTTTTTTTTTTTTTTTTTGCTTTATCCTGCATCTTATAGGATGTGTGGGAGGAGGGGCATAGCGGATATAATCAAAGCCGGTGGTAGGCATAAGCAGACTAAGCAATTGCTTCGGGTCCCGAGCAGCTCAAGGGTGCAACCTATTCACTTTTCAGTACTGTATGTATTTGGTGGAGGGGATGGCAAAAATATTCCTGCCTAGGGCCCCCAATGGGCTAGCACCATCTCTGCATATAATGGTATCAGAGCCACAAAATAAGAACAAAGCCTGCTGCAGCGTTTTCTTTTGAAATTGAAAGACTTATTATGTAACAAAGAACAGGGAAGTCCCATGTTAGGATTTTCATTTTTAATAAGGTCAAGAATGTATTGAGACAGGTCTTGTTATACTACTGTGAAAGCATTTACCTCAAGACGACGATTATTATTATAATGCATAGCTGTACAGTAGATCAAGAGAAACTGATGCTTATTTCCAAACAAAACCAGAATTTTTCAGCCAGACAGCTAGTGTCTTGATTTTTCCTCTCATGCAAACTGTCTTCAAAATAGTTTTTTTAATATTTGTGTTTTTCCTGACATTGATAAACAAATAGGAACTTTGAAGTTATGAGTCAGTAGAGAATATTTGTAATCTTTAGGGCTGCTCTTTGCTTGGAAGGTTGCAGATATTGCCTGGCTGAAGATGGAAATTGGCCTGCTGTGGACAGCCTCTCTCCACATGTTGGCCAAACCAGTCTTGTGTGGGTGATTAAGGTGAATTTTAGTTGGATAAGACTCTAAGAGTGAATAGACTTTGGAAACAAATATAGACATGCATATTATATGTATTTTATTGCCTCTTAATTATGATGTATTTTGTCTTTTTCACGGGAAAGAATAACTTATCATCCATTATAAAAGGTTTTTTTTTGTGGGGGGTGTTAAGTTAAGTCAACAGGTTCTGGAATTGTTTCAAGCATGTCAGCAACAAACCTGCGACTTGAACAAAAAAGAGCTCTGCCGAACGGAACTCCAGAAGGAAATTCAGCGAATTTTTCCACGTATGTTGTTTCTGGCTTTTAGTACATATTTGAATATTTAGGTTTCAGATATATGATTTTGTTCAAGCTAAGAAAAATCCTCAAGCTTGGTACTATGGCTCTGTTGCTACAGAGAGCAGACTCTTCTTGGTTGGATCCTCATTGAATGGATTTGGTACTCGTAGCAGTGATGGTGACCTGTGCCTGGTGGTTAAAGAGGAGCCGGTAAGTTGCTTAAAAAACATGTTAAAATGGGTAGACTGTTCACACAGTGAACTCTGTAATAAAGAAAATTGTCCCTTTTAAGATATTACCTTGAAAAATGTGGTTTTTGGTTTGGTGGATTAAGTCTGTTTTTGGAATCCACCCATGTAAGAAATTGAGAGGTATACAGGCGGTGTCAAAACCTTCTATTTAACACCTGTATTTCACATTGCTGGAGCTTTGATTTGTGGCTCTCAGAATTCTTTACAGATCTTAATATAGCTTCATGCAACAGCCCTGTAAAGTAGTTGTTTATCTTAATTTTACGAATAGACGGAACTGAAACACAGAGGGATAAGGTTAGTTGCCCAAGGTCACACTGGAAAATCTGTGACACAGCTGGGAATACAACCCAAGTATCCTGTTTCTCAGTTCTGTGCTCTTACTTATTAGAACTATCAGTCTTGTGCCTTTAAAAAAAAACGGGAGTATTTTTTTCTTAGTTGCCACATCAAGTAAGGCAGATAGCGAATATAGCTATACCTTCCACATCTTAGATTTTTCAATAAACGTACTTTACTTCAATAGGAGAAAAGTTCTCAAAGGGGAAAATGACTTAAAGTCCAGGTTACATATAGTGGTGACAGCCATTTGCATTATTATGAGAAGGCAAAGATGAACTTCCCAGTGATACAAAATCCTATTGAGAAAAACAGAGAATGAACTTTTTAAGAGGGAATAGAGACTCAGTAATTTTACTGAGTTGCCACGGTAAGAAACCGTATGCAATATATCATCAGTAAAATGTACTTGTTATACTTTACTACATATAGTGAGAGGAAACTAAATACAGGGAACTGTATTAAGTTCAGAGAAAAGGAATCGTAAAACTAAGTCTTAAGTAGAGGATTCTGGAGTATTTTTTTAGGTAACACAAGTTCAAGTGAATGATGCAAAACTTCAGTTTCTTCAGATATGGGTTGGCTTCCTTTCACAGTCATTCTATGGTGTGACTATGATGCATGATAAGCAGTACTCCATATGAAATGTTTTAGCTGGTGCTAAAGAAAATATTATGAAGGCTTTGATAAACTTCCTGAATGCTGATAGGTTTTTACATGCTCAGGTCAGATTTTTTCCATTCACTGTAAATATTGTCTAAGTAGGGAAAGAGGGTCACGTATTTATGTTCTGTATTTTAAATTTCATATTTCAGGTAAATCAGAAGACTGAAGCAAGGCATATACTCAGCTTAGTCCAAAAACTCTTCTGTACTAAACTTTGTAAGTATCAGACAATTGGTAACAGTGTTTGTAATTCTGGAGGGAAAATGGATATTTCATTCAAGTTACCTATATATGTGTGTGTTGTCTAGATTCCAATCATGTGAGATAAAAATATCATATAATATACAGTATCTTATCAGAAGGGATAAGTGGTACAGTAGTTAGAAAGGCCTTTGCAAATTCTAAAATCAGATAGACATGACTTTTTAAATTTCACTGGGAAGATTGTTTTTAATAAACTAATATTCCCCTATAGTGCTTGCAACCCAAACCTTACATCTTTAGGTTAGTGAGAACCTGATTGTAAACATGATGAGAAACTGCTTAATCTATATTCACAACCCTGAGAGAAAAACAAAATAGTATTATAGTGAGGAGTAAGTTAATTTAAGGTGGTCTTAAAGGTAAGAACAAAATGTTCTTCCCTTTATTTTCCTTACACGTTCTACTTCTGGTTTAATTTATAGTAGTGAAAAGGGAAAATAAAATGTTATGTGTCTGATACAGAAAGCATGCAAAGTTCAAGTGGTCCCAAATTTTGCTAACATAGTGAAGACTGTTAAAAGTTCTGTTCTCTGATGGTTCTCCATAATGGTTAAGCTCCTTTGGACTCAGCTTTTCTCTCCCCGTCTCTCTTGATTATCGCTGAGTGAGATATGCCTCTGGGAAGATACGTCCTAGCTCCCAAAAAACAAAGTGCACGTGTGGTCCATCCTCCCTCCTCCCCTTTGAGGGAAAGAGTTGTACTAATTACAAAAATGACAATAACTTGTCTTCTATATTGTTAGAATGCTAGGGAACATTTTTCTTAGAACAGAGTCAATTAACCAAATTAACAGTTCCTGTAGAGAGTTTTAAGTACAGTATGTATGTATAATGAAGATATAATTCTTGCATTAAGACAAAATCAAAGTACTAATCTAACGAAATGTAGAATTAAAAAATCCTAAGTACTAAGGGAAATGATTAAAAATTAGACAGGCTAGTTACATGTCACACCCACAGCTCAGTGCTAGTCTGTTTTGCTGTGTATCAGCAGACTGTGGGCCTGGCTTCCAAGTTTTGGGTCTGGTTTTGTACCTCCTTAAAGTAAGTAGCACTAATATAAGCGGTTTCATTGACTTCAATGGTCCTTTTCATCTGAGCAAGGACTATTCAATGTAGCATTTGAAGAATTGGTCTGTTTAGGATTAATCTGCTTATCTCATGTCCCATTGAAAAACCTTCCACCAATGGTTTTTTCACAGTAGAAGTAAGTTAACTTTAATTTTTTCTTATAATTGCCTAGATTGTATTTTAGCTAGTAGTTCTAGGTTTACTGCAAAAGTTCATACTGGACTTCATTAAACCACTTTACCTAAATTCACTAGTCAGCTCCTATTTACTAATTGTGAACAAGCTGACGACTACTTTAGGATCCAGTTTTCTTACGGTCAGCATCTTGCATGACACTTCACTGAATATATTTTTCCTCCCTTTCAGCAAACTACATTGAGAGACCTCAGCTGATTCGAGCAAAAGTGCCAATAGTGAAGTTCAGGGATAAAGTCAGGCAAGTACCTTAAATTAACGTCCTTTCTTAGGCCTGATACAGTAAAGTTCTTAAACATGTACTTTGCACTTGAGTAGTCCCATAAAATCATGCTTCTTATTTGTGACATGTGCTGTAGTCAGATCATAGATCTTGTCAGCTAGCACAGTGGTAATGTCAGCTTATCTCCTTCCTGGCCTTAAGCAATTTTCACAACTGGAAAGCTGTTGCGTTTTTATGATGTGAATAAATAACAGCACCACATCACGTTATCATGTACACAACGTTTTGTTTCTTAAAAGCCTTAGTTAATAGTAGATCTGTGCAAGAACCTTTTCTCATCCTGCAAATATTTTTGAGATTTTGAAAAATTTCCAGTTCTACATTGGGACATATCGGAGACCTTTTGAAATCTTTTGTGAAAAATCAGTGAGAGCTCCCACCCCAGAATAGCTACTGTTCCTGTGGTTAGGGGGCAGACCTGGGAAGTGGATATTCAGGTTCAAGTCATTCCAGGTGAATATTCTAACTACAGAGACAGAGAATCGAACTCTATCTCTGATCTATTGAATATTTACTTATTTATGCAAAGTGGAACAGGTCAAACAGGAGAGAGTGAGTCATCCACTATGAGAGTAGTAAATAGCCTGTGAGCTAGAAGATTCGCCTTGGATGTAGAAGACCCATGTTTAAGCCCATGCTCCAAATCAGACAGAGCAGAAACTTGAACCTGTACATCAGACTTCCCAGGTGAGGGCCTTAACCGCTGGGCTATTCTGAGGTGCTGGGGTGGTTTCTAGTTTTGACCTGAGGCATCTTTCCTACCAAAAGTGTAGTTGCTGGTGCAGTACTGCAAAAATTAGCATTTTTCCAAAGAAACGATATCTTAGGAAAAAATTCCCAAACAGCTCTGGTTAATAGTTACTTCATTGCAGGATAAAATTCAAAGGGGAAAAAATTCAAGATGTTTTCACCATTTAAGTGTTTAACTGTTGTCAAGAATTAATTCATGATTTCTTTGAGTGTGGATCCCACTGTAGATGTGAATGTGCCTCACATACACAAGCTCAGAATCTTTTGAACAGTAGTATCTGTTGGTGCTTCACATGCCCCCTGTGCCATCTCATGTTCCCATACCAAGACATAAAGGACAGAGTGTCTGCAACCCTCCCTCAGTTGCCTCTTACTGTCTGTGGCAGAAAAATGGAACCTGGCAAATGTTCAACCCGTTACACATCTTGAGCTCAAACTTTGTTTTGTGAAGAAACTCTTCTTCACTTCTCATTATCTTTGACTTAGATGTTTAAAAAAAAAATGGGTACATGCCTCATATGCGCCCTGTACAATAGGGCAAGGCATTTTGCACCAACTGTCGTCATGACAGACTCTAAACCCACAGGGTTTAAACCCTATCTTTCATGTGATGGTCATATGCTCTTAATTGATGGGCTCAGCAGATGTCTTTTCTGCTTCAGGGAAAGGGAAGTCCCCAGCAAGTGTGGTGGTTTTTTTTTTTTTTCCTGCTGCATCTTCTCGTCTTGCACTCAAAAACTGAGAGACATCAGGCTCAAATTACATTTACTTGAGCAATCCATGAAAGTTATGTCTTAACCTGGGGAAGAGAAATCCACCAACCCAGAGTTGTGGGGCCTATCCATGGCAAGTGCCTCCCTGTAACCAGGCACCATAACCTTCATTCCAGTGGGGAGAAGTAGTCTTTGCAAAAGACACCCAGACCATTTGTACTGTTGCCAAACTCTCTGACACAAACCATCCAGGCATTGGTCCTTTTGCTTCAACAGCCTTGATACTGTTTCAACACTGACTCTGGGACTAAGAGATCCAACATAAGCGTTGTCCACTTCTCAAAGCTCTGGCTGACAGAGTTGTACCAGATGCACAAACACCTCTGAGCATGCAGCAGGCTTATCCTGCAAGGAGGAGGAACATTCCTCACAACAAGTTGTCAAAACCCTCATTGATGTCGAGAGCTGGGAGCAAAGTACAGATTTTGAAAAAGGTACAAGAGACTGTTATGCTTGTGTTTGACCTTCCTGCAGATACTTGCTCTGGTGCTGGGGTCGATACCAACCAGCAAGACCTTCCCAGCACAGAGAGACCCCTTCAAGGAACTCTAATCCCTCTTACATCATCATCAGCACAGATAGTGACAGTGGACGCTCTGGCACTGGAATGGCATCCAGTGGCACTGCCATTCCCAGAAATGTACTCCTCTTTGCCATCTCCAAGCCACACTTTTTCTTCCCTATTTCAATTAGGGAATCATCCCTTGTGGGTCAGAAAGAAACCTAGAGGGGACTGTGGGAACATTCTGTACTGGGCACTGATATGTGACTGGCTGTGGACAGAAGAACTGTAATTGGACCAGTACCCTTATAATCGGTCACTTTGGCCTTACTGGCGCTGCTGGGATCTACCCTTCCACATGTCCAGAAATGCAGAGCCTCATCCCATGTACTAAAAAAGCAAGCACCTTCATCCTTTCTCCCACGCTGCCCCCATGCTTGGGAAGAGCTTACCATAAACATCTGCAAAACTAACTCATTATCCTCCTTTAAAACCAGCCTTGAAACCCTACCTTGCCATGAGGCCTACAGAAAACTTGGCAATGGTTATGCTGCTGAGACCACTACCTATCCTGCTGACCAATACTGACTCACTGTTTCCTTGTACTTCCTATCTGCCTTTATCCGCTGTTGTCTTTTGCCTTAAACTTGGATTGTAAGCTCTTTGGGGGCAGGGAATGTCTGTCTGTTCGGTTTGTACAGCACCTAGCACAACGAAGTTCTGGTCTGTGATAAAATTGCTCTCCATCTTCTCTCATCTAATGGTATCCAATTTTCGTGAGACTAATGGTTACTTATCTACAGGTTAGAGAACCTCCTTCCGTATGGAACCTCCATGTTGTCCTTTCAAAGCTTATGGAGCCTCCCTTCAAACCCCTCTCAGAGAGCTCCATCTACAGTCTTACACTCAAAACAGTCCTTTGGGTGGTCATCAATTTGGCCAGAACAGTGAGTGAGCATCAGGCACTCATGTCAGAACACCTGTATACCTCATTCTGTATGGGCATGGTGATATTGATACATCATGCAAAATCCATTCTCAAAGTGGTTTCTGAAGTCCATTTAAGCCAATCCGTTAACTTACCTCTGTTTTTCCTGAAACTCCACACCAGGGGAGAAAAAGCTACATACTCTGGACATATTCAGAGCTCTTCTATATTACACTGACAGGCCCAAATCTTTCAGAATGTCTCCTTTTCTATTTGTGGCTATAGGGACAGGCTACTTCATGCACTCCATTATCCGTTTAAGTAGCCTTTGTATCTAATTGTGTTACCAGCTGGCTGTTGTCTATCCTAATGATGATTATTAAGGCTCACTCCAGCTTAGTCTAGATGGCATCTGTAGCCTACTTCTGAAATGTACTGGTATCTGAAATCTGCAAGATAGAACAACCCACTCATATATGTCAAGCGTTATGCACTGGATTTAGCTCGATCTGATGCCAAGTTTGGGAAAGCTGTACTTCAATTTCTGTTCAACTGATGCAGCTGACGCTCCTTATGCCACCATCCCTTGCCTTTCTATAGTAGCAGTGGTTCTTTGAGATGTTGTGGTAAGTGTGGGTCCCATGACCCATTCTCCATCCCTGCTTTTGGAGTTCTCAGCAGTCAAGGGCTTTGAATTACGAGGGAACTGAGGGAGTGCAAGGGACATGGCCGTTGCACAGGCACATGTGCCGCCCTGCTGGATGTGGCTGTTGAAAAGTTTTAAGTTTGTGCATGTGCAATTCAGACCAGGGAAGGGTTGTCACTTCTTACCCTGTGACACTTAGTGCCTCTCAGTACTTTGCCACTGTAACTCACTACCTGGGACATTGAATCAGCAATAAGCATGCAGGTCATACCCCGAGTGTCTGTGTGCTATGCAGCCAGCTCTGGTTCAGCAATTCTGACCTGAGCAGCCTGTCTACAGACCCACTCTGGCTTCTACCAGCTTTGGTTACAACCAGTAAGGTGACCCCAACATATGCCCAGTCCCAAATTTTCCCCAAACCTTGTTCTCTATGTCCAGCCCTCGCCTGGACAGTTCAGAGAAATAATAAGGTCTGTGTGTCTGTTTAAAGGAACAAAAGCACATCACAGTTTATTAATTTAATTGGAATAAATGTATCCTCTTGCAAACCCAGCACAGAATTGGTTTATAGGAAAAAAAAAAATGTATTAACAATAGGGCATAGGTTAAGTGATGCCAAGTAAAAGAAATAAAGTTAGAAAGGGTTACAAGCAAATCAAAAGGGAAAACGGGCATCTAAAAGAGAAACTAGGAAGGTACAGGCTTTGTTCAAGATGGTTTCTCACACCAATCTTCCTTCTTCCCAGTCATGGCTGACTTTCTCTCAGTCAGGACCTTCCACAGAAGCACAAGGTGCTGGCTTCGCTTGTCTTTGTGAGTGAAAGATCTTGGCCTAAGCAGATTTCTCACTTTATTTGAAGTTTCCAGAGACTTCAATACCACCTTGATTGAAAGATCCATCTTTCTCCGCTTGCAAGAATTCTGTTCCCTTGTCTGTCAAGTGATGGATGTCAAAGGTGGCTTCTGTCCTTGCTTATATCTTCCAAATTTCAGTGACTTTGTTTCAAGAGGCAGGATGACCTCATGCTATTCTTCCCTTCCTATAAACTTCCCATCCCCCTGCTTATGTAAATAGGACTTCTATAGTTTTTTGGTCATACCTTGCTTAATTTCATTGGAGACCAGTAGATAGCTGCCTTCCCTCCTGGCTGAGAGGGAACCTGTTTCTGTTTAGGCACAGACTTTAAAGCACAATATCATTAAGTATTCATATTTCCTCACGTAATGTTAATACATACATACATTTCATAATAATCACCAGTGTATCGTTAACTTTCAGAAAAGACTTCTCCCTGTAAACTTGGATAATACAGTAACACTATATACAATCAGTTGATTCAATTACTTATCACTTGAGCCCATCCACCCCACCACTATCTTTATAGACCAGTAAACTTCTGCAATGTATTGTTTGAAAAGTAAAACCCAGACCAAGCTTCTCTCTCCTGCTGGGGCATAGATGCCATGCTGTCTCCTCCCCCACTTGTTAGCTTTATAGCTGTGTTCGCCTGATATGTAAAAATGGGTCTTCTTTGTCTCTGCCTGATCACCAGGCTGGTCAGAGAAGCAAATACACATTCCTTTGTCCAGGGCAGACCTGGTTACCAACTTCCCCTGGCATGCCTGGTTTAAACACATTTTATTAATCATTCCAGCATACATCCATAACTCTTAATACACACTGCATATATACCTCACACAAGAATATTAATGATCAGTGAGTCTTTAAATTTTCAAATGCCTCACAAGGCATATTTTTTACAAAGATTATTACAGTAGTGTGTAGGGTGTGAATACAGGGGTGCTTAGTGTCACAGTGTGTGATCCACATGCACACCTATGGTGGGATCCACAGTAACAACATCTCGAAGAACCATATTTACTGTAGGGTAAGTAACTGATGTTTGTACTTTGTGGTAAAACCATCTTAACATCAATTGAACATCATTTTTTGTAAGGACATATTGTTTTTTAATCATTATGCACAAACTATAGAGCCTGGTTTCAATCAAAATTAACATTCTAAATACTTTGTGGAGAGAGGTGTTGAATTTGTAGCAAAAAATATGGACTTCCATGCTAACCGTATAGTACAAGGATTATGCATATGCATTAAGTACTTGGTTTAGTATTTAATTTTTTATTTTTTTAAACACTTGAGGAAAAACAGACACCTTAATGAAAGCATAATGGATGCAAAAAAGTTCTTGTGAAATTTATGAATGAATATGAAAAGAACATTAGTCTAATAAGAGGGATGCACTAGGATGCTGTACAGCATAGTTATTTATATCCTGTTACCCTAGCTAAGTTTTCAACATCTGAGTGCTTACTTGGAAAAAAAGATTACATGTAAAAGCATTAAATTAGTGACAAAGTATAGGAATGGTGCCCAAGTCTTTCTAAATGTATGGGCCTGCATGTTAGGATAGGAAGACAATTTGTACATCCTCTTCATATGATGACTATACTCTAATCATTCCTAGTAGAGTTCCCTGAGCAGCTTTCTAATATTCAGCTATTTTCTGCTCACTGCCCCCTTTCTTCCTGCTCCCGCCCCCCCCCCATCCTGTCTTGGGGGCGGGGAACCCAAAACTTATTGAGACCTTCCTTGGAGAGATTCACTGTGATCAGATCAAAAAAACCCTCCTATATCCCCTTTGGTACTACAAAATCTAGTATTTCATCAGTTTTTATTAGTAACCACCTTCCGATTTTGCTATACTTGCATTCCGGATTATAAAATGCTAATTAGAATTTCATTACATACTTTTTCCATTTACAATGAGGTTCATAATAGGAGAAAAGATGGTCTGTTGGATAGGGCATAGGACTGTGGGATACAAGATCAAAGTATGCAAAATATTACTTTGATCATTTTATTCAACTATTTTAAATCATAGGTAAACAGTGGATAAATCATCCAAATAGTGAAGTAAAAGCAAGGATCATGTAAAGTTTGCCCAGATACCACAGTGGTCTCCTGTGTGCATTTAGTAGTAACTCACAGGTGAGAAACTTAACTACGTCTAATCACTTATCTTTGTGTAACAGCAAGTTTAAAAAAAAACCAAAAAACCCCCTAAGAATAAGTATTAAAATGATTGTATTGGGTAGTTTTCATAAATATTCTGATAAGTTTACAGTTCATACATTCACTTGCCAGTAATACTACTATGTAAAGTTTCACCTAATACATGGCCATAATCTTAATGCCAACGCACAAAGTGGAGACTCTTTACAATCCGAGATTGAAAAACTTACTTGTCATCTATTAGCCCCCAGGGCA
This sequence comes from Chelonia mydas, assembly GCF_015237465.2. Classification (NCBI taxonomy): domain Eukaryota; kingdom Metazoa; phylum Chordata; order Testudines; family Cheloniidae; genus Chelonia; species Chelonia mydas. The sequence goes on along the minus strand of NC_051245.2, from coordinate 43,518,096 downwards.
GACTTATCACCCAAGAAGACTGTACTGCCAACACTTGTAGCTTATGGGAGTTAAACACCTGTTGTACTATTTGTGTATTTTTAGTTGCAACATCATCAACAATACTTGCTATGTTTTATTGCTTTTGTTAGACTGCTTTCTTTTTTTTTAGATTTCATCTATTTATACGGAAAATAACTTTCGCAGGAAGGGATTCTGAGAGAAATCCTGTTTCAGAAGAATGAAAACTATTTTTTTCCTGCTTCCTGGCCCCCTTGAAGGAAGGCTCTTGTCAATTTCTCTTCTGAAATTGGCAGGAGCCTTCCTTGAGGGTAGCTGCCAGAAAGGCAGAGAGCGGAGCCGCTATGCCTCCCTGCTAACCCCCCAGCTCTGGGACCCACAGTGGTACTGCTTATTCTCCTGAGCTAGATGGGAGGTAGAGGAGGTAGAGTGTCGTGTGCTCTGCTGTGTTTCCATGAAAATTTTTCCAGTTCTAGTACAGATTTGACAAAAGATTTTGTTCTACTGAATAGGCCTTTTTTGACAAAACTAAGTTTCATCAGAAAATTTCCCCAAAAGTGATACATCTTTCCTGCATAGTCTTCAGTGTCTTTTTTTCCTCTTTTCCCTCCTTTTCTTCACCTAATTATTTCCCTAATTGTGTATGTTACTGTATCCCTCCTCTCCTAAAATCTCCAAGTGACGCATTACTTTTCCAACTTATCCCATCAACCTCTTTCTCTCCCACACTCTTCATTAACTCACACATGCATGTACCCATGCACTTACGCACACAGAAATCAAAAAAATGAACCAGGCAGTGATTACCTAGAGGACTAACCCTGTATAAACCAAACTAAATTTAGGGGGATTCTCTGTCCTGGCACCTTCTTTCTTTCCCAGCTGCTCCCAGGAAGCATATTTAGTTCAGTGCAGTTCTGTGACCACTAATATTCCCAGCAGTGTTTTCACATTTATTTACAATATCTACCAAATACTAACTCAAACTTGTAAACTTCCTACTCTGCTGATTTTCTGTTTACTTTGAGGGGCTTTATCGTTTTCTGACTTCTGAAAGAGTAAGATTTAACTCTGATATAGGTTTTCAAATAATATGTCTGGTACAATGGGCTGTTTTAAAGCAATTAACAAAATAAAAATTCCTTTATCAGTGTAGTGTGTTCTGCAGATATTCAGAACTGATATCTTAATTGGCATACTTTTGTTTCCACCAATATAACAGTTTATAGGATTATTTATTATAAAGGAAGTGTAAGTAACATGCCAAAGGGATTTTCTCCCAAACAGAGATTATTAAATAGCAATCTCATGATTATATTACTGTGTAATGTTTCTCTAAACAAAAGCTCACTGCTGTAATGGTTGTTTTGTTTTTGATATCTATATGGCAATGATTTGTAAACCTGTTAAAGCTTCATAAATAGATTTAAAAAAAAAATTAAAAAAGAGAGAGATGTTAAAATCAAAGCAAAATAAGGAGTGTTTGACCCTTTGAGAAAATTTGACTGAATCAGTCCTGAATCTCTAATGTATCACTGATTTGAGTTCCCTTCCGGTCTATCTGCAGTGTGTCCTTTCTGGAATAGATTGAAACATTGCTGTTCTTCATTGACTGTAAATTCAGATGCTGTCACTAATCTAGAGTTTTCTAATCTCATACAGGCACTACAATTAAAATTTTTGATTTGGGAATAGGCATATTATGCTTTTCTTGCTGCGCTTGTTTTGCTGCTAATAATGTGCAGTTTATAAAAATCGCAAACTCTGAAGTCAGATTAACAATGGAGAAACTGAGTTAATAGCAAGTCTTGCATATTTTATACAAAACAATGTCTCATTGTAAAGTGCTTGTTGCTTTGATATCCAAACGCCACTGCAGAGTTAAGAAACAGCAAGGACACTGAAGTGTGTGTAGCCACATTGGTGTGTCCCCAGAGTAGGATCAATTAAATCTGAATTGTATAGGAAGGATCCTTGTGTTTCTAAACCTTCTACCTGTATTTTCCTTCTCCCTTTCTCAGGGACTTATTCCAAACTAAAACATCACAGAATCCAAAATGATTTCAAAAGATGCTTCATCAGACCCAAGTGTTTGTTTAGCAAAGGAATATATATTAAATATTGTCAGTGTAAATGTGTAGGCTAATACTAAAACATGTAGGATTTTAAGCCATCCTACTGGTTTGGACTGTATTCTTCTTGCATATCCTATACTATCCAATTTCAGTATTATTTAGTTGTATCAGACACAACCAAATTCAAGTCCATAACTGAGGCATGAGCAACAATGAAGCAAATAGCACATCCTCACAGCTTTTATTGACCCAAAAAGCAGAAGTCTAGAGGCTTTTCTTAAACTCAAGTTTGTTTACTGGAAACTCATAGTTGTTAATTCAGTCAATGACAGTATAGTAATAAATATAGTGTAGTTATGTCTTATTTTGAAAAATGTGTGTGATACAATTTGACTTCTTTTCCCCCCCCACCACATAGCTGTGTGGAGTTTGACTTGAATGTAAACAATGTTGTAGGAATAAGAAATACATTCCTTCTCAGAACCTATGCATACAGTAAGTTGTCTTTTTATATTTTCTTATTCCCAGAGAACTTTCTCCTACTTTAAACTAGCACTTCAGTTAAACCCTCTAGATAGGAACTTTTATTACAAATGCACTAGCATCTAATCATATTGGGATGTTATCTATTATTAAGTAACTAAAATAGGTACAGTAATTCTTGTTACCCACAATTCTTAAAAGATCAGTTATATGGAGAAAAGTGGTGTAGTTTAATATGACTAGTAAATCTTTTTAACTTTCAAAAGTTAAAATGTATATTTTTCATGCTAAGGTCCACAGATCTATTACAGTGGGTGTGTCAGCCTGCCTGTAGCTTGGTGGCAGAACCTGCCTCACCAGTCACTGGGAGCAGCGGAATGCCCTGCTCCTTGAAGGTCCCCCAGTTTTTTCTGCCTTCCTACTGCAGAGCTTCTTTGGGTGGAATTCCAAACAGTGTTTCAGATTTAGACTGAAAATTCCATTGAATAATTAGTCTGGCTAATTCCTAGCAGAGTCCCAGGCCTGCCTTTGATTTTGAGGGAGATTGTCCTCTCAGTTCTGCTTCCCCTTCTGAGGTGTTTGGAGCAGCTGGCACCCTTGCAGAGAGAGCTAGCCTGAGAAAAGCCAGAGGTAAATGGAAGGGTCTGTGTTTTGTTGGGGAGTGTGACCAGCTCTGCAGACAGGGTGCAATTTCCCTCACAATCCAGTCAGGGTGGGTCACCTTAGCCCCTCTCCCCTGGACAGGAGAGGAGCCAGGCAGGATTGGAGAGGCTGGCTGTGCTGGGCAAGATGCAGCCCAAGTAGGAAAATGGGACAGGCAGGATTGGTAAAGAACTGGCTCTGGGGGAAGCAGTCTTCTCCATCTTCATGAGGAGACTGAAGCCAGAAGAGCAGTATGCCAGATGGAAGACCATGCCAGCATCCCTTCAGCCCACACTAGCAGCCATACCTCTGACTGCAGAGCACAGCTGTCTCTGCTTCCCTGTATGTCACAGATGTTGGGGGGCACCAAATACAGCACAGTCACTACCAGTGCCAGAGGATGCAGTGAGGAGCCTTTGGGCCCAGCTCCCTCCCCCTCTGCCACCTCTATAACAGCCCCCAACCTGAATAGATCCCTGCTGACGTCCCAGGATGAGACTCCCCCCTCACCCCAGGGGAAAACAGACTTATCTGGCCCATGTTGATCCCATGCAAAAGAGAGGGATAGAGCTGCACGGTCCAAGGCTCATGCCTTCCTTGAGAGACCCAGAGAGGGCTGTGTTAGGGAGGAGAGACAAATAACCTCAGCATCTCTGAGGTCATAGAAATTGCTAGCCCCTTGAAATGTTCCCAGTGCAATCTGAACCCAATTTCACTCCCCCCGTCTGAAGCAGGATTATGGGGACAAACTCCCAAAGGAGAAATAAATGAATAATAAAATTAGTGCTTGCTTCCCCTGCTCACCTTCACGGCATGAAGCCTATCAGCTAATCCTCAGTACCAAGATATTCTGCTCACCATCACAGAGCAGATAAGCAGAATGGCTGGCCCACAGACATGCTGATTCCTCTAGGGATGCTTTCACCCCAATTTCAGACCAGCAGTTCAAATCAGAGTTAGACACACAAAGAGTAAAATATATTAACATTTCCCTCCCCACAGCCCCAAAAAAAAAAATCCCACCAAACAAAAAGAGGATAGACTTTTGTCGATGAGAGTACTGGGTATTTTGAAGCTATCCCTCTTGGTCTGCAGCTGTCTTGAAGCTGTATATCCATCTTGATGCTCTTTGGGAAGATATAATAGAAGGCTAGGGCTTATCTGTCACACCAAAAAGTTTGGAAAAGTATCATGCTGTTGTCTCCAGCTGGTGCTGTGGGTCACCGTGCCCTAATGTTCAGATTATTGTTCCTCGCTTCTGTTGCAGGTTGCCATGCCTCACCACTGCCTCTTACTTTCCCCTGGCAGGTAGCTGTGGACTAATGGCAGGACAGCAGCCCATATATGGAAGAACAGTCAGGCAGTGAGGGGTCTCTTGGTTCACCACTTACTTTTTTCTACCCTTGACTCAATTTTATAAGGGTAGAAGGCCTCCTCGGTGTGCCCCAGACAAAATTTAATCTGCTTTCACTACCCAAGATAAATGTGGCTCTTTGGTGGCCAGGGATTCTATGTTTCTAACTGGTGGAGATTTTTACCTGAGTGACCACTTCACTATACAGGCCTTTGATAAGTATCATCTCAGCTCCCTCCTTTGGGCATGGAAACTCTTAGATGGCATCAGGCAAACAAAAATAAACTAGTAAATATGACACCCTAAGTGCCTCTGATCATCGACCTCTGTGCATCTAGAAACCTTATAACCTTGCTGTGCAAGAGGATCCAGGATGTGAAGTACTGAATGACATCTCATAAAGCTGGGTAAAGTCCCTGCTATATATCTTTCCACCTTTCCACTGCTCCCCAAGACAATACAAAAGGAACAAGACAGTGGCAGTTTTACTGTTTATGACTTTCTGGCCCTCAGGCTTGATTAACCTAGCATTGGATCTTTGGGTGTGTCTGTCTCACACAGGAGGTCTGTTAGTACAAGACCAGTCCTTCATCAAGGACCATACAGGGTTTAAAATGAATACTTGGATGAAGCATGTTTTGCTTGGGCACTCTTATATACCTAAAATAAAGCCCTTCTGGGGGAAATCAAAGCTATGTTTCACTGGTTTAACATGGTAATTAAACTAAGGGCTTTGTACCAGAAAAAGTTCTGTTTGACTTTTTTGGGCTCCATAAGATCAATAAACCCCAGTCTCTGAAATGTGTTCTCAGCATGTTTAAGAAAAGACTTATTTATACAAATCCAATATTAAATATTTTGTTAAGGCATCAACTTTACTCCAACCCCACAAGGTTATAATGTGTGACCCAGGAACCTCATTGTGCTCCTTACAGACTCAGTATTGTACTTTTAATTCGGAAAAATAGCCCTCATAAGGCTCATTGCATTAATTCCTTAAGTAAATTCAAAATATTTCTCCTTTGGCTAAGCAACAAAGTACAGTCCTTAGGCATGCTGACAATCTTAGGGCAGAGTAGTGTCTTCAAAAAAATGTCTTCTGTATTGAGATCTGCTAGATGGCCATTAGTTAACCAAATTCTGCATATTGGTTATCCAATCTTACCTGATGCCATTTCCTTTCTTTTGGCAGAAATCTTTTCCACACCTTAATGCCCAGGGGAAGAGAGATACATCATTTACTTATTTCTAGATGTCCATATTTAAAAGATGATCCTGCTTTCCACCCCGTAGGCACATTGCTATGAAAATCCCATTGTAATGGATCTGTAGACCTTAGCACAAAGAAGAATAGGAAAATTTATGCATGTTTACCTGAAAGTTTCCTTTCTTCAAATTATAAGACCTATGTAGGGGATAATGGATTATCTAGGTTAGAGACTGACATCCAAGAATTTGGGTTTGTTTGTTATGTGGTATTTACCATGCTCTGCAATAAGAGAAATTGTTTTCTTCAAAGTATTTTAACATCATCTGTAATTTAGGAAGGCAGGCTTGAATTATCCTAGCTGTGGAAGTTATCTCAACTTCAGGAGGCGGGGCATTCCCCTGCTACCAGTGACTGGTGGGTCCAGTTCAGTTCCCAAGCTGCAGCCAGGCTGAAGTATCCATTGTAATGGATCTGCGAGCCTTATTACGCAAAGAAAGGAAATTTTCAAGTAAGCATGAATACAATTTCCTGTTCTGGTAACATGACAGTAGCACTGGGTTAACTAATGAAATTCTGTAATAGGCAGGAAAAGGGAGGGCATCATATAGAAGGTGGTGTCATGTTAACCTGGAGGGAATATAAAAACTGTAACATTGACAATTAGTTAAAAATGTACTTAATTGCTTATTTTGATGAGTATTTATTTTACTTACAGTTGAGAATCGAGTTCGTCCATTAGTACTGGTGGTTAAGAAGTGGGCGAGTTTTCATGACATAAATGATGCCAGTCGTGGTACTTTAAGCAGCTATAGTCTTGTGTTGATGGTTTTGCACTATTTACAAAGTAAGTATGTTTTCAGCTTTTGAAATTGTGTCCCTTTTAAAGTAATATTTTCCTAGCTTTCTTTTTTTTAGCATTAGGAGTTCAAGTAACCTGATAGAAGTGGCTGAGGATAAAGTGAAAGTTATTTTTGTATTCTTTTTCCTTAGTGCTTCCTCTTAGGTAGTGAGGATGGACCTGTTCTCTGGAGGCAGACTAATTCTTAATAAAAATGTGCTTGGAGGACCTTGTATTGCCATAAAATAAACTCAAGCCCAAGTTAATATTTTCACTTTACAGGAGATAGATTTTGGTTAAATGCTCTGCTTTCAGGTTATTTTTGTGTTCAGGAATGTCTTCAGGATATCCTAAGGGGGATTGTGTGCTGTTGGGTGGCCTCCTCTGTGTTCTGATTTCCCAGGACCTGAACAACTGGGGCAGAATGAATTCCTGCAAATAGAGCTTAAGTTCATGAGAGCTTCCTTACTATTGATTTTTCATTAAGGGACTGGTATATCCAGTGATCATGAGCTGCTGGGGTCCCTACATGTCCATAGTCTCTCATCTTTTCTTGTAGTTTATGTATAGAAATTGTGTCTGTATTTGGTAAGTCTCAGGGCTGCTGAGTTGAGACTTCTTGTTGCAAATTCAGTGGAATGGTGCAGCACAGAGATTGCTTCTGTAAGCATAAGACTGAACTGCATGCTCATGGTTCCTCCCCTCCCTCCATATGCTTATATTGCTCTGTTATGTTAAAGAAATCCCTCTACATCATCTCCTAAATTCTCTGGCCTGCTTAGAAACACAGGAATAGAGAATCTATATCAAATCAGTGGTCAGTCTAGTTCAGTATCCTGTGTCCCAACTGTGGTCAGTAGCAGATATTTTGAAGGACAGTGCAAGAAACTCTGAGGTGTACAGTTATGGAGTAACGTGTCTACAGAGGAAGTTCTGTGTAGCCTCTGCCTCTTAGAGGCTGATTTATGCCTCGAAGCTTGAAGGTTTGTATTCCTTCCAAATTCTTGTTTTTTAACCTTTTCTAATGTAACTCTCAATGTTCTTATCTATATAAATAGCTGTCCTTTTTCTAATCCTACTAAGCTCTTGGCCACAAAGATTCCTTGCTGTTCTACCTTCAAATTTTGTGTGTATTTTCAAGTTTTTCTTTTATCAGTTTGCTGCCTTTCAGATTGCTTAGTTTTTCTTTCCTGCAGGTAGGAAGATAGACATGGCTCTATTTATTCACTTCTGCATAATTTTCTTGGCCTGGATGTCTGATATCCAGCCTAGAATGTATAGCTAACTACTTACTAAAATGTCTCAAGGAGCATGTGATACCATGATTTCTCTGCAAGCTTTTTACAACAATTCGGAAGTTAACTAAAAACACAGTTAACCAGGTTGATGGCTCTGATTATTGTAGCAAGACAACATCTATAAGCATAGCAATTTAAAAGGCATATGTCATTCCATGACCAGTTAGATTGAGTTACCTCTCAATTTTGTCCTGCCGAGACTGTGTAGATATTCCTAATGTAGCAGTCACCACGGTATCTAGGCACCACATGTAAGAGTTAGTCTGTGTTGTCCTATTATAAGTATATTTTTGGTCTGGTTGTCTGCTATAGGCTCCTTTGGAGAGATGCCTGTGAAAGGGAAGAGTTGCTAGCCAAAATGTTGCTAAGTCTGTTTTTTGTGACTCAGAAACCTTATGATAGGTGGTGGAGTGTTTCCAGAATAGTTTCTTGTTCCTTCCAATTCAAAAAAATGGCTGTATTGTTTGCGTGCAGCTGGGTAGAATGGATGTAAATCATTGAAGCAGCCAATTTAAAAAAATGACATAATCGGGAGGTTAATCAGTGAGGTCTTTGTCAGTCCTGGCCATTTTGGTTATAGGATCAAAACCACTGTGGACCTTTGGATCCTAAGGTCCCAAATAAGAAAGCTGAAGAGTGTGCAAGAGGGGGGAAGAAGTATCTTCAAAGAGTTGTAAAAAGCATTTAGCAGTCTTTAAAACGGATTTGGCCCAAAAGTTATAAACCATTTGATGTGGTCAGAGGTAAGCTTTCAGTGTAAGTAGACTGACTCACTTGGAGGTTGAAGGCAAGGGCCTCACTTTTTTTTTAAACTTCAATATTTGTATTACAGTAACATCCAAAGAGTTCCTGGTTCACAATGGGGAACTTTTTGCTCTAGGTGTTGTGCAAATACAGATAGATAGACACACTCTCTGGTTTGAAAAGCTTACAGTCTATGAAGACAAGTGTTCTACAAATGGTAGGGAAGGGGATACAATGAAATACATGGGTTTTATATACATAGATATTTTGCAATGATACTGCTACTTGTGAGGGAGTGATAATTGCACAAAATCCCTGTGACAACCCCTGCATTTGTTTGCGTTTTATTAGGAACTTAATGTGTATTTTGCTATCTCTTAATATTATTAAGCAATTGGAAATCAGCTGGAGAAGCATCACCATGTGATCAGCCAGCTCCCCAAGGAGAAACAACAATTTACAGGCCACAGTTTGGGAGCTTTTTAGCTCTGTTAGATCAACCTCCTGGGCTAAAAAGGCTGGGGGAAATGTGCCTCTGGATATATGCACAGCTGCTAGTGGTTGTATTCCTAATGTTTTATTTCTGCAAGATTAACTAGCACACAACTCCTGATAACACATTTGGTAGGAGGCTATTGGAAACAGCTTATCTTTCCTAATTGCATACTTTACCTACAAAAATCCTAGTAAGGAGGTATAGGGAAAGAAGAAAGGAAAAGCAAATATTTCATTTACCAGTAAAATTGAGTCCATCTTTCCTCCCTAGTACAGTCAAATCTCTGTTCTGTTTTCTTTTTTGCTTTTCGCTTTGCCCACCATGCTACTGTGGAAATCTTATTTGACCTATGGCTTGAGTTTATTTTATAGGTACACACGTTTCTTGAGCTTTAACCTTTCTACATGAACAGGTCCATCTGCACTGTATTGTAGGAGAAGAGGAACTCAAATGGCAAATGTGATTACGGACCAATAACATTTCCCCCCTTAATAGCCCATGACTCTTCATGTATGATGTAGACTCAGATGAAAATATCTTGAGCACTCAGATGGCTCAGATTTTGCTTCCTTTCCTGTCATTATGACAGAATGCTGGGAAATCTCCAAGATGTCATAGAAATAAGATAGCTCCTTCATATCCCCAAACGCCCACAAGCAAAGGAAACCTTGAGCATTAAAGCAGCTGTGATCTTATTCTTAGCAACCCAATTAGTCATTGTAGCATTCTTTTGAAAATATGAAAGTCCTATTGCTGAGAATTCTGCAGGTCTAATTCTCAGTTCTCAAAAACAAAGGATATTTTAACAATTGTTCCCTTCTGAGACCTAGTTTTGAGTTCTACATGCTGAACTTCGTTATCATTCTCCTTAAGGAATGGTATAGACTAACTGTTTTTAAAACGTGTTGATGGAGTGACATTATAGCTTTAGTGCAACAAGGAGCTAGCTACCAGATCTGCAGCTCAAATAATGAGTGGGATATAAATGTTAAATGGAAACTCAACTGTTTTTTGTGGGTTTTTTTTCTCTCTCTATTATGTTTAACACCATCTGATATGGAAGATAAATATTTGCCCCATTATTTTTATTCTTTGTGTGTGTGTCCTGTCTCTCCTCCCCCGCCGTGCCTCTTCTCCCTCCCGCCCCAACACACACTCCCTCCACCACCTCAGGGTTTTATGAAAGTTAAAATTACCTTTTTATTTGTTAGTGCACTAACATCACCAATGTCCACATGGCTTTGGGACACTGCTAGCTGTGTAGTAAAGCGGGAAATAGCACAGAACATAATCTCTCTAGGGCTTTTGTCAGCAGTGGCTACGGGATATGTGGCCCATCTTATTTTATTTTTAGTTACTTTTGATGACCTAGTGTGGCAGATTTTATATCTGAAGAATTGTGAACTTATTTAGAATATGGAAGACATCCCATGCCATGTTATAATCATGTTAGGGTAGATCCAAGTACTTGAGTTAAGTTATGATTATCCTTTTTGGAGTCTAAATAATAGTAGCCTACAATAACGAATTAACATGAATTTTAAAATGCAAACGGTGTCCAGCTGACATAGAAGTCTTCATATGTTTGTTCTACAAATAGCAATATGTTGATAACACTTTCATTTAACTGAATAATTTTCATATTATGAGATATACAATAATTATATAAAATTTATGCAGGTAATTTTAATTTCACAAAGTACATGAAAATGAAATTCAGAGTAAACGCTTCTGTCATGGACTTTCAGTCCACACCTTTGGTGTAACTGATACAATATTGTTTTCTGTGAATTATGTGAATCACAGCAACTTTAAACTTTTTTTTTATAGCCCTACCTGAACCCATCCTTCCATCCCTCCAAAAAAATTACCCAGTAAGTGTTTCTTATAAATTATTATTACATCATATTTTGTATATAAAACTGATTATCTACAATATTAATGTGAATACTTAAATCAGTATTGGGTAAAATTAAATATAGCTATGGGCATGGTCATTGGAACGCTCAATGTCATTTCATTTGCGTGCAGAAATGCTGCCTGCTGATTCTGACCATTCCTTTGTTAGTATGAACTGTTTCAGTTACATACAAGATCAGTTTTCAACACAGGATCAGACAATGTGCTGTGGTGTTAATAGGAGCTGCACACCTAATTGACCATGTACTGTGCTGAAAATTCATCAGTTGCATACATTAGTCTGGTGTAAAGTTCCGCTTGCTATTTCTTAATACTGCTTCCAGCAGCACTTTAATTCTTGTTGTCTGTCAGCAGCAGGAAAGGCCAGGGAGAGAGCCAGCTGCCTAGCTGTTGAGTCACTTGGATCCTCCATTTGATCAAATATTTAGACCAGAAGAGGACAAACCTTGCATAGTTAATATGGAGGATTGTGCACAACCTCCCCATGACGTTAGGCTTCAATTCTATCAAGTGTGTGTGTGTGTGGGGACACTTACTGGTATGCCCAGGGAGTGTCCCGCTGATTTCTTACGGAACTACTGGGCATAAGAGACCATGCTGTTGGATCTCTTTTTAGGATCAGGGCCTTAATTGGTGGCTCTTTAATTGAATGCTTCCTGCCCTTTTACAGATGTTCAATTGGAAAAGAAAAGGAAGGAGTTGTTGAGTGGCTAAACTTTTCTATTTAAGTTGTTCAGAGACATTCCTTATTCCGTTTTCTTCTTCTTGTGTATCACTTTTTTCATATTTCTCCCTAACATCTGTCTTTTCTCCTCCATCTGTGCCTTCATATTCTTTGCTCCTTATTTCTCTCCCATATTTCCTATAACTCCACTCAGTCTCTTCTCTTGGTCTCTTTATGCTTTATTATGTTACTGATAATGACAGTTAGATGTCCAGATTGTGCTGAATCAACCCTTCAGAAAACCGTGCTTGCTACCATCACACACTGACAGGAAGAGCTGCTTTCAAAATTGCTGACTCTCTATAGCAGGGAAAAATAATAGTATCCAGCTCTCATATGGCAGGTTTTATTCACAGTAGTCCAATGTAAGCCATTATACACAGTAAAGATTAACAAAAAACAGTGGAAAACTTTGAAATAGAATATAAAACTCAGAATTTGCAATTCTATTCTTATTCCATTGACCCTGCTGACTCGGTAGCTACAATTAGTCTTTAAAGCTATATATTTTTTTTTTACATTGTGTTTTTATTCTTTAGAAAAATATTACTATAGTTTTATATCTTTCAATCTCTTCTCCTCTCACGATTCACTTTTTTGGTATTGCATTACATCTGAAGTTTCTTATAATTTTTTGTAAATATCATACTCTGTGTATTTAAAGATAACTGAACTTGCCTTCAGGTCAACATTTTATGTCATGTAAATGCAATTCATGTGAAACTTAGTTGTCATTTGCAAAAAGAAAAGGAGGACTTGTGGCACCTTAGAGACTAACAAATTTATTTGAGCAGCTCGCTTCATCGGATGCATGCATGCTGTAGCTCACGAAAGCTTATGCTCAAATAAATTTGTTAGTCTTTAAGGTGCCACAAGTCCTCCTTTTCTTTTTGCGCATACAGACTAACACGGCTGCTACTCTGAAACCAATTAGTTGTCATTTGTACAGCATATATTTTTGAGTGTCACCGACTCCTACAGTTTGTTCCGTGTTTAAAAAAAAAAAAAAAAATCATTTGAATGTGTTTCTGTTATGCAGTGTTGTCATAGCTGTGTTGGTTCCAGGATATTAGAGAGACAAGGTGAGTGAGGTAATATCTTTTTTGAACCAGCTTCTGTTGGTGAGAGAGGAAAACTATTGAGCTTACACAGATGTGAAGAAGAGCTCTGTGTAAGCTTGAAAGCTTGTCTGTCTCACCAATAGAAGTTGATCCAATAAAAGACATTACCTCACTCCCAGTGTTTCTAATGTTTATTTGAACTCTCACAAAATGCACGTGTTCACATTGTGGACTTGCCAAAAAAGTTGGACTTTCTTAGGAAAACATATTGTGGGAAATTAATCTGTTTTAATATGAATGCATTGGAGATTCTTTTTAACTTCTTTCAAGTGACAGAAATTTCACAGATAGGTACCTGTATTTGAGGTGGCAGTGTAGTATTGTATAGTTAATAACCATTACATTTACTCTTTTGGAATTAATTTATGAATATATAGTACCATAAAATGTAATAATATTCTAATCAAAATCTTGTATTAAAGTAATAAAATTGTTGGCTTCTACGGTATGCTAGAAAATTGCAAGTATATTGCTGGCTCCACCTTCTCCATCAAGAATGTAATTACTTAAGTATTAAACTATTGATTTGAAAATTGTAACTCCTACACGTTGGATAAACTACAAATCAGAATGAAAATGAGGAACACCTTATAAAAAACTTGAATTCAGGATGCTCAAGTGCATTTCACATTAATGTAATCCCTAAAAACTAGGGCTGTCAATTAATCACAGTTTACTCAAGTGATTAACATGAGTTAATTAACTAGATTAAAAAAATTAATTAGGATTAATCACAGTTTTAATTGCACTGTTAAATAATAATAGAATACCAATTGAAATTTATTATATTTTTGGATGGTTTTTCTACATTTTCAAATATATTTATTTCAATTATAACAGAATACAAAGTGTATAGTGCACACTTTTGAGTGCAGTGCTTACAAATATTTGCAAAAAATAAAAAATATTTTTCAGTTCACCTCATACAAGAATAGTAGTGCAATCTCTTTATCGTGAAAGTGCAACTTACAAATGTAGATTTTTTGTTACATATCTGCACTCAAAAACAAAACAATGTCAAACTTAGAGCCTACAAGTCCATTCAGTCCTACTTTTTGTTCAGCCAGTTGCTAAGACTAACAAGTTTGTTTACATTTATAGGAGATAATGCTGCCTGCTTCTTATTTATAATGTCACCTGAAGTGAGAAGAGGTATTCACATGGTACTGTTGTAGCCGGTGTTGCAAGGTATTTATGTACCGGATATGCTAAACATCCATATGACCCTTCATGCTTTGGCCACCATTCCAGAGGATATGTTTCTGTGCTGATGATGCTCATTCAAAAAGAAGATGTTAATTAAATTTGTGACTAAACTCCTTGGGGAGAATTGTATGTCTCCTGCTCTGCAGTTTTACCCACGTTCTGCCATATAATTTTGTGTTATGGCAGTCTCGGATGATGACCCAGCACATGTTTGATTTAAGAGCACCTTCACTGCAGGTTTGACAAAACGCAAAGAAGGTGCCAATGTGAGATTTCTAAAGATAGCTACAGCACTCAATCCAAAGTTTTAAGAACTTTAAGTGTCTTCCAAAATCTGAGAAGGACAAGGTGTGGTGCATGCTTTCAGAAGTCTTAAAAGAGCAACACTCCAATGCAGAAACTACAGAACCCAAACCATCAAAAAAGAAAATCAACCGTCTATTGTTGGATTTGATGCAGATGATGAAAATGAACATGCGTCGATCTGCACTGCTTTGGATCGTTATTGAGTAAACCCGACGTAAGCATGGAAGTACATCCTCTGGAATGGTGGTCGAAGCATGAAGGGGCGTACAAATGTTTAGCATATCTGGCACGTAAACACCTTGCAGTGCTGGCTACAACAGTGCCTTGGGAATACGTGTTATCACTTTCAGGTGACGTTGTAAATAAGAAGCAGGCAGCATTATCTCCCATAAATGTAAACAAACCAGTTTGTCTTTGCGATTGGCTGAACAAGAAGTAGGATTGAGTGGACTTGTAGGCTCTGAAGTTTTACATTGTTTTGTTTTTAAGTGCAGTTTTATGTGTTAAAAAAAAAAAAAAAAAAAAAAAAAATTACATTTTATAAGTTACACTTCCATGCTATTGAGATTGCACTACAGTACTTGTACGAGGTGAAATGAAAAATACTATTTGTTTGTTTCATCTTTTTACAGTGCAAATATTTGTAATAAAAATAATATAAAGTGAGCTCTGTAAACTTTGTATTCTGTGTTGTAATTGAAAACAATATATTTGAAAATGTAGAAAACATCCAAAAATTTAAACGGTATTCTATTGTTTAACAGTGCAATTAAAATGGTGATTAATCGTGATTACTTTTTTTAATGTTGCAATTAATCATGATTAATTTTTTTCAGTTTGACAGACCTACTAAAAACATAAGAAATGTACTAGTTATAGAAACATCAGCATCCAAAGAAACTCGCATATTACTTGTGGTCACGGGACCCACAGAACAATATATATCTCCACATTCTGATTCTGTTTACCAATGCAATTTGTTCCCTTTCAATACAAATCTACACCATTCCAGTCATTCAGAATCAAATACAAAGCTTTAACTTGACCTGAAAATACTCCTAGAACTTTGAGAAATGTCTAATCTAAATTGCAGATAATAGGTAATAGATGAGGAAATAAGTGTTTTGAATAGGAAGTAATAAAGGCCAGGTTTTCTGCTTCAGTCTAGCCCCTTTAGTGTTGTGACAGTGCAAAGGGGCTGGAGAGCAACCAGATCTGCCCATCTGTGGAATTCATTGTCATGGAGGAGTTTGCAGCTGGCAGAGAGCTGACATTTGTACCTCTGAGTTTTGGAGAAATGCTGGGTCATATCATGTGTGGAGTTGTTCTGGTGCTTCCAGGCTGGCAGACAGACCCTTCTGGGCCATAGTCAGATGCATAAATTAGAGCAGCCCTGAAGCTGCCCCTTAAGCAACTTTAATCTGCCCTGGGTTTGGCATTGTACTTGCCTCTGAATGGGGCAGCCATTAGTGGCTACTATGTATTTTCCTCCCTCCTTCCTGCTGCACCCTTTGAAAACGTAAGTGAGGGAAGATACTCAAAGATGGCTAGATTCTATGCTGATAGTGTCAAATTGTAAATTTTTAAAGGAAAAAAATTACGTGGCCAGAGTTTCCTTGTGTGTGTTGCTTTTGAGTAACTAACTGTGTTGGGTGGACATTTGTGTTCTCTTCCAATAAGACATGTAGAATGGGAATATATATTACTCACCAAAGGTTCTTAGGCAAAGTAAGTTGTCATGGGATAAGAGGGAAGGTCCTCTCATGGGTTGGTAACTGGTTAAAAGATAGGAATTGAAGGGTAGGAATCAATAGTCAGTTTTCAGAATTGAAAGAAGAAAATGGAGGTGTCCCCAGGGGTCTGTATTGGGCCCGGTTCTGTTCAATATATTCATAAATGATATGGAAAATGGGGTAAACAGTGAGGTGACAAAATTTGCAGATGATACAAAATTGCTCAATATTGTTAAGTCCCAGGCACACTGCGAAGGGATGCTACAAAAGGATCTCTCAAAACTGGGTGACTGGGCAACAAAATGGCAGATGAAATTCAATGTTGATAAATGCAAAGTAATGCACATTGGAAAACATAATCCCAACTATACATATAAAATGATGGGATCTAAATTAACTGTTACCACTCAAGAAAGAGATCTTGGAGTCATTGTGAATAGTTCTCTGAAAACATCCACTCAATGTGCAGCGACAGTCAAAAAAGCGAACAGAATGTTGGGAACTATTAGGAAAGGAATAGATAATAAGACGGAGAATATCATATTGCCTATGTATAACTCCATGGTACACCCACATCTTGAATAGTGTGTACAGATGTGCCCCATATCAAAAAAGATATATTGGAAAAGGTTCAGAAAAGGGCAACAAAAATGATTAGGGGTATGGAACAGCTGCCATATGAGGAGAGGTTAATAAGACTGGGACGTTTCAGCGTAGAAAAGAGATGACTAAGGCAGGATATGATAGAGGTCTATAAAATTGTGACTTGTGTGGAGAAAGTAAATAAGTGTTATTTACTCCTTCTCATAACACAAGAACTAGGGATCACCAAATGAAATTAATAGGCATCAGGTTTAAAACAAACAAAAGGACGTATTTTTTCACACAAGGCACAGTCCACCTGTGGAACTCCTTGCCAGAGGATGTTGTGAAGGCCAAGACTATAACATGGTTCAAAAAAGAATAAGATAAGTTCGTGGAGGATAGGTCCCATCCATGGCCATTAGACAGGATGGGCAGGGATAGTGTCCCTAGCCTCTGTTTGCCAGAAGCTGGGAATGGGCAACAGGGGATGATCATTTGGTTGATTACCTGTTCATTCCTTCTGGGGCAGCTGGCATTGGCCACTGTCGGGAGACACGATACTGGGCTAGCCAGACCTGTGGTCTGACCCAGTATGGCTGTTCTTATATGTGGTTGTGAAGATAAGTTTGTATATTTGAGGAAACATTAGCGTCTGTAGCCAGCCAAGTAAAAGTAAGGAGGCTGTGAGTAGTTGGGGGAAGCACTAAAAGGGTTGTAGGGTTCTTGACTGGAACACTTTGAAGTAAGAGGTGCAATTTCCTGCATTTTAGAGGACTATCAAACTCTTCAAAACAAAAGTTCATTGGGGGCTTTGGGAAGTTTATATCTGGAATTCTTTACTACATTGAGTAAATTAGGGTCTGTTAGAATACCAGTGAATGAGTACAAAGCCCAGCAAAACAGCAATGCCTCCCTAAGCACTTCTGTGTGTGTGTGACACACACACACACACACTTTTATATATAGTGAAGAGGCCAGAACCAGCTTAGTTTAAAAAGAGGAACTGAGGGAAAGGAGCAAATTTACTTGCTCATGCATTAGAACAATGGTCTTTCCTGTCCATCTTCCATTCACAACCAGTCCTGTCAGTTCCCTAACCTCTTCCTAAAGAATCATAGTTCCTAGCATTCAAATGCAAATAAAACCTGTGTGTACATTTTTTGTGTGAAGTGGTATCTCTTCAGGTTTGTTTTAAAGTCAGATCCTGTTTCTCCTTTTTTATAGGCAGAATATAGTGAGGATACTGAAAGCAGAAAGGGGGCTATTGCTGGGAGAAGCATGTCCTCTGCTTTTGAGAGTTGGGAAGGGACGATTTAAAGACAAATTTTCTCATTGCTGAGCCAGTTAAGGATGCTGTGTGAATGAGTTCAGGCCTTGGTGCCACTGCTCTATAGTTATTTACCTATCTTAAGTACTTATATAGCACCCATTACCTTATTATCTGTATCTCACTGTCTTTAATTTATCCCCACAACCCCTGCAAAGTAAGGAAGTACTATTATCTCCATTCCTCAGATGCGGGAACTGAGGTTCAGAGAGGCTAATTGACTTGCCCCAGATCACACAGGAAGTCTGTGGCAGAACCAGGGACTGAATCCAGGTTTCCCATGGCTCAGGCTAGGTCCCAAACCACTGGACCATCCTAGCCTGGGACACATTCCTCTCTGTTGTGCCAGTGTTTCTTTAATGATTTTTCTAGGGTTCCAGTGATCACACTGCTGGAAAACGAACTTGAGCAGCCTTAACGATAAGTTAATGACTCTTGGAAGGAGAGTTCCATTTAAAACAACCCCCAAAACTTAACCCTCCTGTCTCCCCAACCTTTTTCTTCTTTCTTCCTGCTCCTCCCCTATACCCAGTCCCATTTCTGGAGTTCTGTTTGTTCCCTGAAATCCACTTCTGTGCCCCTTCGAATCCTGCACCATCTCACACTATGCCATCTCTCTGATCTCTTGCCCTCATCTCCTGCAATCCCTGTTATGTCCCCGCAGTCACTTGGATTTTCTTCCCCATTAATATATAATGTTTCTTTTGGACAAGTATTTTTTTCTAGGAATATAAAATTTTAGATATCTTTCCTTTCCTCATCAGTAAGCTGTAAGTGCAAACTAGAACGGAAACTGGAGTTATCCATACCTGTATTCAGTGTAGGCTTGGTTCTCCATCCATAAAATGGGGTTAATGGTACTTCTCTACTTTGCAGGGGTGTTGTGAGGATAAATATTTTAAAGACTGATTGGCCCTCAAATACATGGTGATGAGGACCATATAAGTATTGTAGATAAATGGTCCCTACCCTGCAGAGCTTCCAGTGTAAATAGGCAAGATGATGGGTGGGAGAAAAGGGACAATGATACTGCCTGTTTTACAGAAAGGGAGCTTAGGTATGGAGAGGTTAAGTGACTTGCTGAATCTTAACACATCCTTGTGAGAACAGCAGAAATGAGGCAAGCTACACTGAAGGGCTGACTGAAGGCTGTTATGGATCAGCTGGGGCAGCAGTGCTGGGGAGCTCCTCCTCCCTTCACTGTTTCCCTGTCTGTGCTAGAAGTTTTGTTCTATGAAGAAGACACTTGTGTTGGTTTCCCTTAGTATAAAGTTGGCCACTGTCTGTTGGCCTTTGACCTGACCCAGTATGGCCATTCTTATGTTAAACAGAAACAGTTATAATGAACAATCATCATTTTTTGAATGCTGTGTTGGAGATTTAGCTATTTGGATGTGAATTTAGAAATGTGATAGTAAAGATATTTGTTAGCTAGAAGGAGATGAAGAAAAGGTGGGACTGAAAGTCTAAATTTCTAAAAAGAAAAGGAGTACTTGTGGCATCTTCGAGACTAACCAATTTATTTGAGCATAAGCTTTCGTGAGCTACAGCTCACTTCATCGGATGCATACTGTGGAAAGTGTAGAAGATTTTTTTATACGCACAAAGCATGAAAAAATACCTCCCCCCACCCCACTCTCCTGCTGGTAATAGCTTATCTAAAGTGATCACTCTCCTTACAATGTGTATGATGATCAAGGTGGGCCATTTCCAGCACAAATCCAGGGTTTAACAAGAACGTCTGGGGGGCGGGGGGTAGGAAAAAACAAGGGGAAATAGGTTACCTTGCATAATGACTCAGCCACTCCCAGTCTCTATTCAAGCCTAAGTTAATTGTATCAAATTTGCAAATGAATTCCAATTCAACAGTCTCTTGCTGGCGTCTGGATTTGAAGTTTTTTTTGTTGTAATATCGCAACTTTCATGTCTGTAATCGCGTGACCAGAGAGATTGAAGTGTTCTCCGACTGGTTTATGAATGTTATAATTCTTGACATCTGATTTGTGTCCATTTGTTCTTTTACGTAGAGACTGTCCAGTTTGACCAATGTACATGGCAGAGGGGCATTGCTGGCACATGATGGCATATATCACATTGGTGGATGTGCAGGTGAACGAGCCTCTGATAGTGTGGCTGATGTTATTAGGCTCTGTGATGGTGTCCCCTGAATAGATATGTGGGCACAGTTGGCAACGTGGGCTTTGTTGCAAGGATAGGTTCCTGGGTTAGTGGTTCTGTTGTGTGGTATGTGGTTGCTGGTGAGTATTTGCTTCGGGTTGGGGGGCTGTCTGTAGGCAAGGACTGGCCTGTCTCCCAAGATTTGTGAGAGTGTTGGGTCATCCTTCAGGATAGGTTGTAGATCCTTAATAATGCGTTGGAGGGGTTTTAGTTGGAGGCTGAAGGTGACGGCTAGTGGCGTTCTGTTATTTTCTTTGTTTCGCCTGTCCTGTAGTAGGTGACTTCTGGGAACTCTTCTGGCTCTATCAATCTGTTTCTTCACTTCTGCAGGTGGGTATTGTAGTTGTAAGAATGCTTGATAGAGATTTTGTAAGTGTTTGTCTCTGTCTGAGGGGTTGGAGCAAATGCGATTGTATCGCAGAGCTTGGCTGTAGACGATGGATCGTGTGGTGTGGTCAGGGTGAAAGCTGGAGGCATGTAGGTAGGAATAGCAGTCAGTAGGTTTCCGGTATAGGGTGGTGTTTATGTGACCATCGTTTATTAGCACTGTAGTGTCCAGGAAGTGGATCTCTTGTGTGGACTGGACCAGGCTGAGGTTGATGGTGGGATGGAAATTGTTGAAATCCTGGTGGAATTCCTCAAGGGCTTCTTTTCCATGGGTCCAGATGATGAAGATGTCATCAATATAGCGCAAGTAGAGTAGGGGCGTTAGGGGACGAGAGCTGAGGAAACGTTGTTCTAAGTCAGCCCTAAAAATGTTGGCATACTGTGGGGCCATGCGGGTACCCATAGCAGTGCTGCTGATTTGAAGGTATACATTGTCCCCAAATGTAAAATAGTTATGGGTAAGGACAAAGTCACAAAGTTCAGCCACCAGGTTAGCCGTGACATTATCGGGGATAGTGTTCTTGACGGCTTGTAGTCCATCTTTGTGTGGAATGTTAGTGTAGAGGGCTTCTACATCCATAGCGGCTAGGATGGTGTTATCAGGAAGGTCACCGATAGACTGTAGTTTCCTCAGGAAATCAGTGGTGTCTCGAAGGTAGCTGGGAGTGCTGGTAGTGTAGGGCCTGAGGAGGGAGTCTACGTAGCCAGACAATCCTGCTGACAGGGTGCCAATGCCTGAGATGATGGGGCGCCCAGGATTTCCAGGTTTATGCATTTTTTCATGCTTTGTGCGTATAAAAAGATCTTCTACACTTTCTACAGTATGCATCCAATGAAGTGAGCTGTAGCTCACGAAAGCTTATGCTCAAATAAATTGGTTAGTCTCGAAGGTGCCACAAGTACTCCTTTTCTTTTTGCGAATACAGACTAACACGGCTGTTACTCTGAAACCTAAATTTCTAAAGAGAGACACTTTAACTTATATTCAATCCTAAGCTAATAAATAGATATACTTGTAACTTTATTGAAAATTCAGTTGTTACTCTAAGTGTTGGGAACTTGTTGACACACTATTTTCAAACATAAAGGGATATAATCCCCTGTACTACTGCAGATGTCATAGTGCAACTTTAAGTATAGGTCAATACCAGTGCCACCATAATTAAAGAAAATTGTATTGGTTATCCTATTAGATAACAGTAAGTATTGTGCTATGGTACTGTAATGGTACCATATAATATATGGTTTTGTTAATATTATACAAATGTGATACAGAACTCACTTGGTTGCCATTGTTTTGTAGAAATGATTTGTTTATATTGGCACTCTTGTTAATAGCTCTGTGTACAAAATACTTTTTCAAGCATATTACCTGTTTAAGAGACTAAATCAAGAAATTTATCTATTTAGTCTATTACAATATTAGATCATGTATATAACTTCCAAATCATAATGTATAATAGACCATCTATAGTCTAGTAAAAAAGAGTGACTAACTTCCTACAGCTTCGTCTGTGCACGAATTGGTACTCTCCACCAAACCCATGGAAGAAATAGATAAGCACCACTCTGCTTTATGTGGGCACATTCCACTTTTTTGTTCCTTGCAGTGAGAAATTCACTAAAGATGGGGTGATCCTACTTAAGTTTCAGTCTGTTGGAATTCTTTATTGCACATCAGCATCACTAACTATAACTCTTGAGCTTCCTGTTGAGCCCTAAATAAAGAAAGTTTCCAAAGGGAGGGCAAGGGAATAGATGTTTTTAAAATGATAAGCTGGAGGAGTTTTTGTTTGTTTGTTTTTTTTTCCCCTATCATTTAGTGGCTAAACTCTAGGAAAACGTACTCTAGCTGTGTAACACTCCTGTGCCTAGGAAACTTAACGTTGAGCTTCAGCACTTGACTTATCAGCATCTCTGTCACAGGATTACATTCTCTAAAAATGCTTTTGCAAAATATGAAGATATTTTGTTCACTGAAATTGAACCACCAGCAAAACAATGGAAATTGAAAGGAGCCATGGCCCAAAAAAACAAGATTCAGTTTCATCCAGTCAGTACCAAATGTTTTAGTACTTATGCAACCTAGAGGAACATTTTCCCCCTAGAATGCAAAGAAGAAACCCAGAAGATGACAATTTGGATGCAAAATTTCAGAATCACTCTGAGCTTGTCTGTACTTAAAACATTACAGCGGCATAGCTGCACCATTGCAGTGCTTCAGCATAGATGCTACCTACACTGATGGGAGGGATTCTGCAGTTCGTATTGGTAATGCACCTACCTGAGAGGTGGTAGCTAGGTTGATGGAAGAATTCTTCCTCTGATCGACTTAGTTAAACCAACCTGATTTTCTAGTGTAGATCAGCCCTGAGTCTAAATCATAGTCTTTTCAAGGCTGAATAATATATTACATCCATATTATCTTATCTGCAGCATATCTCAGAATTTAAATACTATTTAGCCTTTTGAGCCATAAATCCTTTAACATATAATTTAGGCTAAATCTTCAAGAAGGTGCTTGTAATGATTCTTTCATAGAAGTGTCCCTAAACTATGGGCATGGCTGTGGTGCCGCCAAGGTAGTCTACACCGTAGGTGCCAGAGCCTGTCCCACTGCTAGGGAACCTTGCTCCGAACCTGAGCCAGAGCCTGAGTGGTCGCTCCCCTGCAACCAAGACGGGGGTTGATTGATGGCTTTGTCCCAATCGGTACTGGTCACCCCTCCCAGAGTTGGATCTCACTGACCTCGACAAGCGTCTAGATCGGGGCCTCGGTGACCAGCAGCGCTCTGCAGATCCGCGACAGCACCGGGTTGGCGATTTACATTTCGCACTTAACGAGCAGTACCAGGATGTGGAGCAGGATTGGGAACTAGAGTGGGCTTGGCGTCATGAAGATGTAGCTACATGCAGTGATGCTGCCCTGACGGATCGGCGACAGTCCGTGGAATGGTACCGTCGGTCCCTTGACCTGTCCCTGGAGCAGTACTGGTGCCACGGAGATTCCAGGTGCCGACTCCAAAACTTCTGCCAGGGGGGTGTGTACCTCCGAGGTTGGCGCCTGGTTACCAGCAAGCCTCACCTCGAGCCTCTCTGCCCTTGTCCTAAGTCCCTCCCTGGCCCCTGCCGAACTGGCCAGACCTGCTGTCACGTGATCACGGCCAACTCCTGCACCCCAGCCTCGCGTCCCTCCACCTCACAGCGTGGATGTTGCGTGGCTGAGCCCATATGAACGGGCCTGTTCAGACTGGGTCCAGAAGGTCCTCCTTGAGAGTAGAAAGCCCTTGACTAGGCAGACCTACCTGGCAAAGTGGATGACGTTCTCCCACTGGGTGGCCGAATGGGGCATCTCCCCTTCACATTCTTTAGTTGATCTTGGGCTGCCTGCTTCATTTAAGGAACCAGGGCCTGGCGCACTCCTCTATCAGGGTACACCTGGTGGCCATTTCGGCCTTTCATCTGCCAATCCAGGGGCAGACTGTGTTCTCCCATGACATGACAGTCAGGTTCCTTAGAGGCCTCGAGAGGCTCTTTCCTCAAGTCTGGTCCCCGGCCCCTCAGTGGGATCTCAACTTGGTTTTGTCCAGGCTCACAGGGTCCGCCCTTTGAGCCTTTGGCCTCATGCTCCCTATCTCACCTATCATGGAAGGTAGCTTTCCTGCTGGCAGTGACATCGGTGAGGCGAGTCTCCGAGCTGCGAGCCCTGACCTCAGAACTTCCATACACTGTCTTCTGTGAGGAAAAGGTCCGGCTCCGGTCCCACTCGGCCTTCCTCCTCAAGGTGGTGTCCGCTTTCCACATGAGCAAGGACTTCTTTCTTCCTGTCTTCTGCCCTAAGCCCCATGAGATTAGTGAAGCGAGGCGCTTTCACGCTTTGGACATAAGAAGGGACCTGGTTTTCTACCTAGATCGGACAAAACCTTTCCAAAAGTTCGACTCAGCTTTTTATCTCTACAGGTAGGATAGGATGAAGGGCCTCCCTGTGTCCATGCAAAGGATTTCTAATTGGATTACCTCTTGCATTCGGACCCGCTACGGGTTAGTGGGAGTCCCTCTGCCACCGATCGTGAGAACCCACTCGACTAGAGCGCAGGCATCCTTGGTGACCTTCCTGGCACATGTTCCGATCCAGGACATCTGTAAAGCCATGACATGGTCCTCAGTACACACATTCCCGACCCAGTAGGCCATCACGCAGCAGGCCAGCGATGATGCTGGGTTTGGCAGAGCTGTATTGCAATCTACATGTCTGTGAACTCCTTATCCTGCCTCCAGGGGTACTGCTGGGAGTCATATAAGTTGAATGGACACAAGCAATCACTCGAAGAATAAAAGGCAGTTACCTTTTTCCATAACTGGTGTTCTTCAAGATGTGTTGCTCATGTCCATTCCACAACCCACCCTCCTTCCCCACTGTCGGAGTTTCTGGCAAGAAGGAACTGAGGGTGGAGGGGGCAGGCAGTACCCTATATGCCACTGCATATGCGCGCCACTCCAGGGGGCTCTAGAGCCGGTCCCCTATGGATACTGCTGAGGGAAAAACTTCCAGAACCGGTGCATGTGGCGAACACACACATACCTAAGTTGAATGGACATGAGCAACACATCTCGAAGAGCTGTCGGAAAAAGGTAACTGTCTTTTTAGCTGCCTAGTATTCACATAAGGAACGTTTTGTTAAAACCTGTCAGAAGGAAAATTATTTAATTACAAAGGGAGAAGTGGGAGGAAAGAATTATTGCGCATGCATGTTACTTTTCATGATATAAATTCATGACCTGCAAAAGCACACTCTAGTTTCAGCTATCTTATACATTATATAAAACTTGGAAGTAGTCCTTAATCTCCATTGCTCTAATGTCAGTGAAACAGCTTGTTTTAGTTGAGCTACCATCCTTGGACACTTGTTAGCTTTTCAGTCAATGCATAAAGCTGGAATAATGTATTTCAGCCCTAAAGAAATTGCAAGCTCACACCATTTATCTGTTTTAAAGAGTGGTATTTTGCCTGATTAACTTTGTCAAGTGGTGATCAGCAGACCTTGGAGTTCCTGGAAAACCTTATGGAGGTGTGGGAGTATCCTCAAAGTTCTTAAACATTTTCCTGGCAGTAATGTCAAATACATGATATGCAGTTTGGTTTTTTGGAGGAATGAGGGTGGATTGATGTTAAATTTCTTTGATTTAAATCACTATTTAAATCAGCAAGTGGAAAATCATGTTAACCATTTGTACTTTTTAGTTATTTTCCAAATGAAAATTTCATTCTCATTGGTAGAACCATTAAAACATGATTACTTGATTTATTTAAATGCAGCTTTTAGACTAGATTTGGTAGTACTTCTTGCTAAAACAGGAGAGCACACTATAACTATACACATTTATTTAAGCAATTGTATAGCTAGTTTACCACACATTTATTCAACAACTAAGGCAAGATTTTCACTGCACAACAAAGTACTGGCATTTGGTGAAAAAAAAATAAATAGCAGTATTCACATCATTAAGACTGAAACTAGATAATACAATACATGCTACATTGTGTCGTATTTATAAAGGTTGACCTCCAAATTTAGTTATGTTTTCCCCTTGCTGCTATTTTTTTAGAAAAGCAGTCTTAACTTATTAGTTAAAATATATTAGGATTCATTAGTTCAACATACCTTTTATTTAGATGATACTAGATTACGATAAAAAGATAATAGGTTGTCATGAATTCAAATTAAATTTCAAACAGGCTTATTTTTAAAAAAGAATATACATTTTAAAAACCTGATTTTAGTTTTCAAAAAATTATTTTGAAAAAATTATTCACTGTGACCAGCAGAAATTAGAAAACAAGGCTTCTGTTTAAGAAAGTTTAAGAATTGTTCTTATCGTCCGAGAATAGTGGCTGGCATTTTTGGATCTTTTGAATGTGGTGCATTTCCAGCTTGTCACAGGAGGAGTCTTTTTCGTATTTGCTATGCTGGTGCTTGCATGATTGCTGAAAAGGAGTAAATTTAGTGAAGAAGCAGGCACAATAGATATACCCGAAAATTCCATCAGTTATCCTAAATGTTTTAATAATCGTATGTCTATATTATGAGTAACTACTATGAACTCCTAAAATGTTTCTTAAATACATGTCATCTTAAGCTTTGGTTACCAACTTAAAAAACATTTCTAGTGATAATGGTATTTGATATTTTTTCATCCTTCTTTTATTTTTTTTTCTTGTATGTATGTTTGTGCTTTCTTCTTGGCTAAAATATTTACCCTAGTGATGCCTGATGTTGACTGGTGGGGTTACTATAACTGTTTGTTGGCAGTAGATTACTTTTCATGGCAATCTGGATAGTCTTTGTCTTAGCTCCATAAATAAAAACTAGGGACTGTTATCACATCTTTAAATATTGGTCAAGTTTAGTTAATTTAGATTAATACCTGTATGTTTTCCCTGGTCAGGTTCCAATCTAAGTGTGAGATAGTAATTGTACTAATGAAAATAGCTCATTTATTAATCTGTAAAATAAATGGGGCAATACTCCCTTTAGCCTAATTCCTTACCAGCTCAGTATGACGGCCTCAGTGCAGACTAGTGGATTTTTCTTGAAGTTGGGAAGGTCTTGGTCTTTTGTACAAATACAAAAAAGCCCTTGATAAATCCCATATTCCATTTCAGAAGTGTCTAGTAATAGCATGTAAATGTAGAAGCAGTAAATGTCTGCAATAGCAACTTCATTATGTTCACCTTTTTACGTATTCTTAGAGGGCAACAGTCCCAGTTGTCAACCTGTGTGCGTGTGTGAGGAGGGGAAAATATCTTAAGGCCCTTGTTACTATATGCTATGGCTCTTTTGTTCACACCCACAGCAAACTGTAGGGATCGCTTCCACTCAGGTATTACATTTCTGGTGAAACTGATGTTAAAACAGTATGGAATGCTGCAGGATCTTTAGATGTTTACTGAGTGCCTGTTGATAGAGAATGTGACTTTATTCATACAGTAACTCCTCACTTAACATCCTCCTGCTTAACGTTGTTTCGAAGTTGTCGCTGCTCCATTAGGGAACATGCTCGTTTAAAGTTGTGCAATGCTCCCTTATAATGTCGTTTGGCTGCCTGCTCTGTCCACTGCTTATAAGAGTCTGTGAAAGAGCAGCGACTTTACAAGGGAGCATTGCACAAGTTCCTCTTCTCCACCTCCTCCCTCTCCCTCCCAGCGGTAGCTCTTCCCCCACCACCAAACAGCTGTTTGGAGGTGCCTAGGACTTTCTGGGGAGGGGGGCGAAGGAGTGGGGACGCGGCGTGCTCCAGGGAGGTGGTGAGTGGGGTGGGAAGAGGTGGGCCTGGAGTGGAGCAGGGACAGGAAGAAGCGGGCCTGGAGCATCTCCCAGCAAAGTTGGCGCCTGTTCTTCTGGGGAGAAGCTGCCACTGCTGCTGCGCAAGGTGCTTCCTAGCGTCCTTGTCTGCAGCAGGCTGTGCCTGTGAGGGGTGAGCCAGGGGCACGTCCTAACAACAGAACAGTACTGTACAGTATATAATGCCTTTTGTCTGCCCAAAAGAAATTTCCTTGGAACCTAACCCTCCTCATTTACATTAAATCTTATGGGAAAATTGGATTCGTTTAACGTCGTTTCACTTAATTACATTTTTCAGGAACATAACTACAACGTTAAGTGAGGAGTTACTGCTAAACTTGAGAGAAGCTTTCTGTACATTTCAGTTTTTATTTTCTGAAAGCTTAGCAGGCACAGGGAATAACAAACAATAATAAATAACTGACCCTGAAGAAGTTCCTTCAGTTTTTGCGAATTTCTTCTCTTGCAAGCTGCAAGATTGCTTTCAGAAGTCTGTTAATTTCTGTACATTTCCTTTTTAAAAAGTAATACAATTAGTATTAAAGTTGCAATTCAAGAACTAGAATCTTTTCATATGTGCCCTCTTATTACAGGGATTTCAAACCTACTTCATTAGCTAGGAATACAAGGATGAGTTACATTCCCTCTTCTTACGATTCCTTCTGCCATGCCTCCATATTCTGAGGTGAACTTGCAATATATGGTGCTGTACAAGTTTCTCTTAAATATAATGATGATGATGATGATGAATACCTGATCTGTATGCAAAATGGCAAGACTGGCAGTTGCTTGCTGCTATTTTAACATACCCATCTTATGTTTAGGAAAGTTAAATTGTTTAAAAAAAAAATTAAACAAAAGGGAAAATTTAAATAAGTTATTTAGTAGGGTGAAGACTTTCTGAATTGGTAAAGGCAACTCTTCTTGTGGTCAGCCTCCAGTATTTCTGGTGGAAAAACAAAAGTGCCATGGATTATATAGTCAGGTATATGTTGGTTGTTAAATGATTTTTAATATTTTCACTTAACGTGATTAGAGGAAATGCTGCTACTACTACAGTCTTTGAAATCATTGTCTGAGAAGATGCACGGTCACATAGGAGCCAGGGGTTTGACATATTGGTTTAAAACTAACTATGAAATAAGTTTCCCCTCCCTTTCAGACTGTCTGTCATAGTAGGTATGCAAATAAAAATTCAATTTTGAGATTTTTCTGATGTGACCGTTCTTAGGCATCTTCATGAAGGGAAAGGGAGCACAGGAAATAACATGACTGACCGTCCCCACGCAGGGGATGATTAATTCTCGTTGAGGTCAGTGGAGTTACTTGTATGCAACAGAGGAGTAGGAGGAACAATAGGGACCTTCACTGGTAAATAGAAACTGGGCCGTGTACACTTACAGCACTTGCTAAATAAATGATGGGCAACTTTCTGCTGTGTATGTCTGATCTTGAAAGCACCTAGATTAAGTGCAGTCTTGCAGCATGTACTTTACGAAAGGCTATATTCTCTATTCTTTTATTTTGACAGGAATCTTTTAATCCTACTATGCAGCTGCACCTTGTACATCAAGCTCCACGCACCGTTCCTCCTTACCTCTCCAAAAATGGATCGACTCTTGGAGACTTATTAGTGGGCTTCTTCAAATACTATGCCACAGAATTTGAGTAAGTGATAAACTTCTACATGTGTTTAGCATCTTGCAATAAATGAAAATGCTGCATGTTTGGACTTAGCTTGCTAACATTTTAAGACTGATCAGCAGAGAGAGAGGAATGGTTTGGAGACAGGATGGGGGTGATGAAGAGCAAGGAGAGAAATAAATGAAAAGGGGCACATGACAGCACTTGGATGTGCCTGTATAAGCTTGGCACTGAGATGTGCCTACGGTTGTTTAATAAACTACCTTAGTTTAATCTGTAAAATAGTCTGTCAAAAATCAGATAGCTCTATTGTCCTAAAGCCAGCTATTTGTTAGTGTGTTGTTTTAGACTGAAACTTCCCTCTCCAAAGAGATTCAGAGTTTCTGGATGCAACTGAAGGTAATGATTTTGACCTGAAGTAGGTTGGGTCCTGATTACTTCAGTGGCTTCTTCCCTCATTGTTTCATAGTTTCACCTTATATTAACTGAGGTGCTTGACCTAACAGCCCCCTGTTTGACCCAGACAGTTTAGGTCAAAACAAACACCTTGAATTTTTACCTGGAAATCAACTGCTGTTCAGTACAGATCAGAGTACATTTTACATGATCTGCAGTAGTTCTTCGAGTGCTTGCTCATGTCGATTCCAATTAGGTATGTGCGCGCTGTGTGCACAGTAGCCGGAAGGTTTTTCCCCTACTGGTATCTGTCGGGTTGGTTCAGGTGCCCCCTGGAGTCACGCCTCCATTGCACCGTATATAGGGTCCTGCAGACCTGCCGTCACTTCAGTTCCTTCTTACCGCCTGTGACAGTTAGCCGGAAGGCTAGTTTCTCTTGCTTCGGCAAGCCTTCTCCCTAGTGGTCTTCAGACTGTTCTCTATAAATATATAGAATCAATTCTGAAGCACTTACACGAGACGAAAGTGATCAGGAACAGTCAGCATGGATTCACCAAGGGTAGGTCATGCCTGACTAATCTAATCGCCTTCTATGATGAGATTACTGGTTCTGTGGATGAAGGGAAAGCAGTGGATGTATTGTTTCTTGACTTTAGCAAAGCTTTTGACACGGTCTCCCACAGTATTCTTGCCAGCAAGTTAAAGAAGTATGGGCTGGATGAATGCACTGTAAGGTGGGTAAAAAGTTGGCTAGATTGTCGGGTTCAACGGGTAGTGATCAATGGTTCCATGTCTAGTTGGCAGCCGGTGTCAAGTGGAGTGCCCCAGGGGTCGGTCCTGGGGCCGGTTTTGTTCAATATCTTCATAAATGATCTGGAGGATGGTGTGGATTGCACTCTCAGCAAATTTGCGGATGATACTAAACTGGGAGGAGTGGTAGATACGCTGGAGGGCAGGGATAGGATACAGAGGGACCTAGACAAATTGGAGGATTGGGCCAAAAGAAATCTGATGAAGTTCAATAAGGATAAGTGCAGGGTCCTGCACTTAGGACGGAAGAACCCAATGCACAGCTACAGACTAGGGACCGAATGGCTCGGCAGCAGTTCTGCGGAAAAGGACCTAGGGGTTACAGTGGACGAGAAGCTGGATATGAGTCAGCAGTGTGCCCTTGTTGCCAAGAAGGCCAATGGCATTTTGGGATGTATTAGTAGGGGCATAGCGAGCAGATCGAGGGACGTGATCGTTCCCCTCTATTCGACATTGGTGAGGCCTCATCTGGAGTACTGTGTCCAGTTTTGGGCCCCACGCTACAAGAAGGATGTGGATAAATTGGAGAGAGTCCAGCGAAGGGCAACAAAAATGATTAGGGGTCTAGAGCACATGACTTATGAGGAGAGGCTGAGGGAGCTGGGATTGTTTAGTCTGCAGAAGAGAAGAATGAGGGGGGATTTGATAGCTGCTTTCAACTACCTGAAAGGGGGTTCCAAAGAGGATGGCTCTAGACTGTTCTCAATGGTGGCAGATGACAGAACGAGGAGTAATGGTCTCAAGTTGCAATGGGGGAGGTTTAGATTGGATATTAGGAAAAACTTTTTCACTAAGAGGGTGGTGAAACACTGGAATGCGTTACCTAGGGAGGTGGTAGAATCTCCTTCCTTAGAGGTTTTGAAGGTCAGGCTTGACAAAGCCCTGGCTGGGATGATTTAACTGGGAATTGGTCCTGCTTTGAGCAGGGGGTTGGACTAGATGACCTCCTGAGGTCCCTTCCAACCCTGATATTCTATGATTCTATGAAATAGTTAAATCAGTTTGTTAGTAGTTGTAGTTAGTTTAGTCATTGTATAGTTAGAATTCCAGTAAGGAATTATTCTGGGGATTACCCGCCATTTTCCCTACCCTTCTCCTCCCGCCCTTTTCCCCGGCACCAGCGCATGCCTCAGTCCCCGGGGTTTAAACCCAGTGCAGCTTGTAACAAGCCTATGCCCAGGAGCGACCCTCACACTTCCTGCTTGAAGTGTCTGGGGCAATTGCATCAGAAGGACTGTTTGCAAGATCTGCAAAGAGACCAAAGATTAAAAATCCTTCTGATGGAGGCTGCTCTCCAACCCCACTCGGAGCCAAGTTTGGCCAAGCCAATGCTAGCACCTCTACATCAGTGCACAGTTCCCTGGCATCGACACGGGAGACTTTGGCACTGAGACTCTAATAGAGATGCTCTGCACCGGCAGTGCTCTCTGCAGAGGGGCTCTGCACATGGTAATGCAAGGCCAGGAGCAAGAGTCGGTCCTGATTAGAGCCTTGTCTTCGTCATCGCCACATGAAGCAGTGGCTCAAACCTCCATGGCTCCTGTACTCAAGGACAGTAGGGTCCACCAACAGCTCCTGAAGAGGGTGGCCCAGAACCTGGGGCTCCAGGTCGAGGAGTTCTGAGTCCTTGGACCCCATGGTAGATATCCTGGCCCCCAGTGACTCTCAGAGTTGCCCTGCTGCTTATTAAGACCATAGAGGATACCACAAAAACTTAGTGGCAGACCCTCACCTCTCTGCCCCGATGGTGAAAAGGACAGAGGGGAAATATATTGTCCCCTCTAAAGGGTTTGAACATTTTTATTCACACCCACCACTGGACCCCTGTCATAAAAATAAAGGGAAGGGTAACCACCACCTTTATACAGTGCTTTAAAATCCCTCCTAGCCAGAGGCAAAACCCTTTCACCTGTAAAGGGTTAAGAAGCTAAGATAACCTCGCTGGCGCCTGACCAAAATGACCAATGAGGAGACAAGATACTTTCAAATCGGGCAGGGGGGAAACAAAGGGTCTGTCTGTGTGATGCTTTTGCTGGGAACAGATCAGGAATGCAGACTCAGAACTTCTGTAAAGTTAGTAAGTAATCTAGCTAGAAATACGTTAGATTTCCTTTTGTTTAATGGCTGGTAAAATAAGCTGTGCTGAATGGAATGTATATTCCTGCTTTTGTGTCTTTTTGTAACTTAAGATTTTGCCTAAAGGGATTCTCTGTTTTGAATCTGATTACCCTGTAAGGTATTTACCATCCTGATTTTACAGAGGTGATTCTCTTATCTTTTCTTTAATTAAAATTCTTCTTTTAAGATCCTGATTGCTTTTTCATTGTTCTTAAGATCGAAGGGTTTGGGTCTGTGTTCACCTATACAAATTAGTGAGGATTTTTATCAAGCCTTCCCCAGGAAAGGGGGGGTGTAGGGCTTGGGGGGATATTTTGCGGGAAGACGTCTCCAAGCGGGTTCTTTCCTTGTTCTTTGTTTAACATGCTTGGTGGTGGCAGCATAGGGTTCAAGCACAAGGCAAAGTTTGTACCTTGGGGAAGTTTTTAACCTAAGCTGGTCAGAATAAGCTTAGGGGGTCTTTCATGCAGGTCCCCACATCTGTACCCTAGAGTTCAGAGTGGGGAAGGAACCTTGACAACTTCTAAGTGGTGGCAGCGGCAAACGAATGGGAATATAAAGGGCATCAAAGACCCACGCCTAAAGCCCAAGAGGCGAAGAAGCTGGACCTCTTCGGGAGGAAAGTCTATTCTACTGGGGGAGCTCCTGCTTTGGATTTCAAACCACCAGGTGATCCAGCTTCAGTTCCCGCGGGGCTATGTCAAAGTTCACAGAGCTTCTGCCAGAGGACTTGAGGGCTGTTTTCTCCACCTTTGTGGAGGAGGGCAAGCTTGTGAAATGGGCTTCGCTACTGACAGCCCTACATGTTGCCGATTCAGCCGCTTGGACCATGGTGTCGGGGTGGCCATGAGAAGAAGCTCCTGGCTGCAGGCATGAGGGCTCCCATATGAGGTCCAACAGACCATCCAGGACCTCCTAATCGAGGGCTCAACCCTCCAAGAGAACGGACTCTCAGTTCCGTAGGCCTAATGACTCCAGAGCCACTCTCAGATCCCTTGGCCACCATACCCCCTCAATGCAATGGAGGCATTTTAAGCCCCAGCCTCTGCCTTGATTCTACCAACCTCAGAACAGGCAAGACTATTCTAGGAGGCTTAATAGAAACCACAGGAGGCAGCCTCCTCCTTCATCTGCTCAGGGCTCTGGGCAGGTGAAACAGCCCTCTGGACAAAAACAAGCCTTTTGAAGGTGCACCCAAGGGCGACACACCAATTCAAACGTTGCATCCAACTATCCCATCCCTTCCTTTTCATGCCATGTATGGGTCCGGAACACATCTCCACATGGTAGAACTGGGATATTCTCTCCAGTTCAGCTTCTCTCCCCCCTCCCATCCTCCCTTCCGCGTCCCTCTTCAGGGAACCCTCTCACGAGCATCTCCTAATGCAAGAGGTGCAGCCGCTACTAAGAGCGGGAGTGATGGAGGAGGTTCCTCTGAACAAATTCATGAAGAAGCTGAAGTTCTTTGGCCTCCATTATCCCTTCCCTGGATCCAGGAGGACTGGTATGCTGCCCTGACTTGAAGGACACATACTTTCATATATCCATAACTCCGCCTGACAGAAGGTTTCTCAGGTTTGTGGTAAACCACAATCGCTATCCGTTCACGGTCCTCCCCTTTGGCCTGTCAGTGGCACCTTGGGTGTTCACCAAGTGCATGGCAGTCATGGCCACTTCCTTACAGAAGTGCCAGGTGCAGGTGTTTCCGTACCTCGACGACTGGTTGATCAAGGGCTGCTCCAGAACACAAGTGGAGGCACAGGTAAGCCTAATAAGATCAACTTTTGACAGCTTTGGCCTTCTCCCCCACTCACATGATAGAGTTCATAGGGGCAGTTTTGGACTCAAGACAGGTGAGAGCATTCCAACCAGACTCTTTATGATATCATACAAGTTCTCAGACATTTTCCTACCACCACGGCAAGGAATTGCCTGAAGCTCCTCAGCCACATGGCCACCTGTACTGATGTAGTGCAGCATGTCAGACTGAGGCTCTGACCCCTTTGGGCGTGGCTAGCATCGGTGTATTGACCAAACCAGGACAGTCTAGACAAGGTAGTCAGTCTTTCGTAGCCAGTTCTTGAGTCTTTCCTATGGTGGCTCAACCAGCAAGCTGTGTGTGCAGGGATTCCTTTCTCCAGACCTCCACCATCACTTTCCCTGGTCATGGACGCATCAGTGATGGGGTGAGGAGCGCATCTGGGGAAGCTCAGGGCCTCTGGTCCCAAGCAGGGCTCTCACTTTCCATCAACATCAGATTGAGGGCAGTCCGTCTGGCATGCCAGACCTCACACACCTCCCCTCCAAGTATCAGTCGTGACAGACAATACAACAGGGATGTTTTATATAAAAAGAGGGAGCAGCACACTCCTCTCCCCTGTGCCAGGAAGCCCTCAAACTGTGGGACTTTTGCATAACCCACTCGGTACATTTTGAGGCATCTTACCTCCTCAGAGCGAGTTGGCAGACCATCTCAGCAGGTCCTTTCACAACCACAGGTGGTCCATACACCCGGATGTCATGAACACCATCTTCCAGCAGTGGGGAATTCCCCAAATAGACTTATTCTCAACAAGACACAACACGAAGTGTCCGTAGTTCTGCGCCTTCCTGACTCACATCCCTGACTCGATCACAGATGCTTTCCTTTTCTCTTGGAAGGACCACCTCCTTTACTTGTTTCCACCCATTCCACTCTTCCACAAGGTCCTACTCAAGGTTCGACAGGATGAAGCCTCTGTGATATTGATAGCTTCAGCCTGGCCATGTCAGTACTGGTACACGTCTCTTCTGGAGTTGTCAGTGGACACTCCGATCACTTTACCGCTGCTCCTGGACCTGATAACTCATGATCATTGCCATCTTCAGCATCCCAATCTCGAATCTCTCCACATCACGGCTTGGAAGCTCCATGGCTAAATCCGATGGAGCTTGCTTGCTCTGATCCAGTTAGGGAAGTCCTCCTTGGTAATAGGAAACAGTCTACTATGGCCATCTACCTAGCCTAATTGAAAAGATTCGTGATTTGGTCATCGCAGAAACATAAGTCTCCTATGCACTTGTCAGTGCCTTTTATCTTGGGTACCTTCTGCACCTGAAGCAACAAGGGTTCTCTATGCCATCAGTAGAAGTCCACTTGGCTGCCATTTCTGCCTTTCACCCAGGCGTGGCTGGCTGATCGGTCTTCACCAATCCGATAGCTGGACGTTTTCCTAAAGGACTTGACAGGTTATACCCTCAAGTACAGCAACCAATCCCAGACTGGGACCTTAACCTTGTTCTTTCCAGACTAATGGGGCCCCAATTTGAACCACTAGTGACATGCTCGTTGCTCGCTCTCTCACGGAAGGTGGCATTTCTGGTGATGCCAGGAGGGTGTCAGAGCTTAATGCCCTAACATCTGAACCTGCTTACGCAGTCTTATATAAGGACAAAGTTCAGCTTCGACCAACCCAGCCTTCCTCCTGAAGGTCATCTCCCAGTTTCATGTTAATCAGCACATTTTTCCTCCAGTTTTTTACCCTAAGCCACACACCAACAGCCGAGAGCAAAACCTCCACTCTTTGGATATTCACCGGGCATTGGCCTTTTATATCAAACTGGTGAAGCTACTCAACTATTCATCATAGTAGCAGACAGAATGAAGGGTCTCCCAGTCTCTTCCCAAAGAAATTTATTGCGGATCACATCCTGTATCCGGACATGCTACGATCTGGCTAAAGTACCTGCCCCCGCCATGACCGCGCACTCCATGAGGGCGCAGGCACCTTCAACGGCATTCCTGGTCCAGGTTCCAATCAAGGAAATTTGCACAGCTGTGACATGGTCCTCAATCCACACTTTTACCTCCCACTGTGCCATTACCCAGAAGGCTAGAGCGGCACTTCAATCAGCGAACCCATGAGCTCCAAACCCGTCTCCAAGTTCCTGCTTGAGAGTCATCTAATTGGAATCAACATGAGCAAGCACTCAAAGGAAAAACAGTTACCTACCTTTCGTAACTAACTGTTCTTTGAGATGTTGCTTATGTCCATTATAAGATCCACCTGCCTATCCCTCTGTCGGAGCAGTGCCAGAAAGAAGGAACTGAAGTGGCAGCAGGTCGTCAGGACCCTATATACGGCACCATGGAGCCGCAACTCCAGGGGGCACCTGAACTGACCCGACTGATACCACTAGGGGGAAAACCTTCCGGCTACTGTGCATGTGGCACTCACACACCTAATTGGAATCAACGTGAGCAACACATCTTGAACAACAGTTACTAAAGGTATATTTTTAATTTTAAAATGTATATTACTGTAGTGCATAGGAGCCCTGGTTATGGGCCAGGACCTCTCTAGGCTAGGTGAACAAACACAGTACAAAAAGGTTGCCCCTAACCCACAGAGCTTAAAATCTAAGTGTAAAATGAGACAACAGATGGGCTGTACGAGGAAACAATGAGACAGTACTGGTCAGCATGATAGGTAGTGGTCTCAGCATATCAGCCACCTAACCTT
Source organism: Chelonia mydas (assembly GCF_015237465.2). Lineage (NCBI taxonomy): Eukaryota > Metazoa > Chordata > Testudines > Cheloniidae > Chelonia > Chelonia mydas. The sequence continues at coordinate 43,480,657 of NC_051245.2, read as the reverse complement.
TGACAAGTTTTTTTTGTAAGCATCACAAACAGTTTGAAGGAGGATAATGTGGTAGCTTTGTGGATGTTCATGGTGAGGTGCTCCCAAGCGTGAGGGGCAGCATGGGAGAAAGCACAAAGATATTTGTTTGAAGATGTAATAAGTGACTGATTGGAGTATTCTGTATCATGAGTCAGTTGGAGAAAGGAGTTGACCTCATAACAGCAAATTGAAAGATAGACAATGAAGGGCTTTGAAAATGAAAACAAATAGCTTATGTTTGGTGCAAAAAAGAAGGGGAAGCCAGTGGAGGGATGCAAAGAATGGGGTGACAGTCATAATGATGGGCTAGGAAGATGATTTTTACAGCAGCATTTGGAATGGATATGAATAGGGCAAGATTTCATTTGTCAAGGCCAAAGAGAAAGATGTTGTAGTAGCTGAGACATGAGAGAATAGCGTAGATGAAGTTTTATCTATGTGGATAGATAGGGAAGGTGTGATGCAGGAAGAATCCACAAGATTTAGACATGGATGTGAGAACCTAGAGAGAGAGGCCTGAGTCGAAGACTTCTACCAGATTACTGGCCTGAGTGACAGGCAGGATGGTGGCGTGGTCCACAGTGATTGAGAGAGGAGGTAGTAGAGATTAAGAGCTATGTTTTAGTCATGTTGAGTTTGTGGAGATGGCTAGACATTCATGAAGAGATGTCAGAGAGACAGGCCAAGATTTTAATTTGGATAGAAGGAGAGGTCTGGAGTAGAGAGGTAGATCAGTGAGTTTTAGTATAGAGATGGTAGTTGAATTTGTGTATGTGAATGAGATTACCCAGAGATAAGGTATAGCGGTAGAAGAGAAGGGGACCAAGAACAAAGCCCCTTAGAACCCCATATTAAGAATCTTCCGAAGGATACATTGAATGAGCAATTAGAGATAGGAGAAGAATGAGGAGAGGACAGAGTCATGGAAACTGCGAGAGGACAAGATTTCAAGAAGAGCATGAATTATTTCAGTTTTCCAAGAGCATGTTGTGATATCATTCTGGAATATTTTCCTTTAAAAGAAAATAATGAAACCTGGGAGTTTCTATTTAAAAAAAAATTCTCACGTTAAGAGAACGTGAATATTGTATGGTTGAGCATTCATATAAAAAAAGACAAACGTTATACAGTATATCAAACTTTTTTGCAGCATATAGATTCCTGTCATATTTTTTCATTCTTACATACTTAATGCTGTTTTCATTACTGTAATGCTCCAATACTTCTAATGATCTTTCAGTTCTCTATATAATTGAATAGCGTATATACTTGATCATAAGCTGGTTAGTTTATAAGCCAACCCCCCCAAGATGGATAAGTAAAAATGGTAAAAACTGTATAAGCCTTTCATAAGCCGACCGTATATTTCAGAGGTTGGCAAACTTCAGCTCCCGGCCAGCCAGGGTAAGCCGCTGGCAGGTCGGGACATTTTTGTTTACCTGGAGCGTTCACAGGCATGGAGCTCCCAGGGGCCATGGTTTGCCATTCCCAACCAATGGGAGCTGCAGGAAGTGGTGCCACTTCCTGCAGCTCCCATTGGCTGGGAACAGCAAACCGCGGCCACAGGGAATGGAGGGGCTTCATGCCTGCAGACGCTCCAGGTAAATAAAACGACAATGTATTAGATATTCAATGATTCCATAGAGTTTAAAATCATCAAATTTTGCCATAGACCCGTTTTATAAGCTGACCCCCGCTCTTCGTTGCGTCACATTTTTACCAAAAATATTTGGTTTATGAACGAGAATATACGGTAATTTAATCAGCAGCATGCACAATACGATACTACTTTTCAACAAGCAGAAGAGCCTTCCTTAAGAACAGAAGAACGGCCATACTGGGTCAGACCAAAGGTCCATCTAGCTCAGTGTCCTGTTGTCTGACAGTAGCCAATGCAGGGTGCCCCAGAGGGGATGAACAGAACAGATTATCATCAAATGATCCATCCCCTGTCACCCATTCCCAGCTTAGTTGCATTTCAGGGGATGAGGTAGTTAACTATGCACTTATTTCATACTTAGGTGGCCTATATATTCCAGCGAATTTTCGCTATTGACCTATTATACAACATAGTACAGATTAAAGAATAATTATTTGTATGTAGAATTCATATAAGTAGCTTTCATAGCTTCTGGCCTATACAGAGTAATACATAATATTACAAGATGCAACACACAATATAGGTGTTAGAGAGAAAAATATACAATTTAGAAGTAGTATGACCGTATAATTGAAAACTGTATCATAATGGATATTCGCAATGGGACATAATTAAAGTTTCATCTGCATCCTCAATACTCTTGTTACCTGGCTTGAGTGCTTAATTGGTCAGCTGTCACAGGGTTTTGGGTGGAGGGAGAACAATGTAATATTATTTGGTGATCAGTTTGAGAGATCATCTCTAAATGAAGACAGTAGATTTTTAAATTAAATTTATATACATCATATCCGGTAGAATTAAGTAATGCTTATGACAAAGGTAGCGTGGTCCAGTAGGTAGGGCACTGGGCTGGGACTGAGAGCTGGGTTCTGTTCGCAGCTACACCATTGTCCTGCTGTGTGATCTTGGGCAAGTCACTTCACCTTGTTATGTCTCTCTTTACCCTCTCACTGTTTGTCTGTGTTGTCTATTTACACTGTAAACTCTTTCAAGCAGAGGTTGTCAATTAAAATGTGTTTGTACAGTGCCTAGACTCCAGTCTCAGTTGGGGCCTCTAGGCACCACTGTAATACAAATTATAAATGAAATAATCGAGGGGAAAATAAGATGTGGAATTGTGACTTGGAGATTGTCCCAGAAGCACCACACATGGAAAAGCTTAAATAAACTTGTTATGCAGCAATATTGGCAAACAATACACAATTTGATTCTCATACACTGGATTGAATTTGATTAAATTTCACTCTAATAATGTTTTGTACATAATTCAACTTGCTGAGGATGTGTTTTTAAATGTTTTTTGAAGTGTAAACTTTTAGTAAGTAAATGGGATCTCTTCAAAGAACGTAATTTTTTATTCCAAATTATCAAAGCTGTACTTTCAGTATATTGAAGTCTAATGCACAGTGTAAATTAGTCTGGAAGTGTATTCAAAAGAAAATAATCTACTGAAACTCCTCTCTGTTTATCAGACCCTCTTACGAGCCTCGTGTCTGATTTCACACAACAGCTCTGAGTGAAGGCAGCAGGTTTTTACTTGGCAAACACTCTTTAACAAAGCAAGGGCTGATTTGATAAATGCCTTGCTTATATCCAGTGGATTTTGCTGTGGAATTGGAGACTAAATAAAGGCACAATGAAAGATGCAATCTTCTTTTTAAATCTTACCTGTTTATTGAAAAGTGAAAATGTTTTGCTTTCAGAATTTATTCTTCTGAATTAGAATTTTAAATAAAAAAAACTGTATAATGAAGACATGTTACTTGAAACTATGTAGTCCCTAGTGATGAAAAATAAATTCTAAAATGCCCTTGGAGGGGTTGGGGTGCTGATTTTTATAGCAAGTGTTTTTGAGTTACATAATTGATGTTGGGCTATGGGTTTAAGGTCATCCTATGAATAAGCTGTATTCGGTTAGAGATGACAAAATAAGTATGGATTGGTCGTGTGATCTCTCTCTTCATTTTTGGAGTGTGAGGAAGAGCAAAGTATATAACAAGTAGAATAGTTCATAGCTCTGTTCATCTATTCAGAATACAGCTGGGAAGATAATGCAATAATGAACACTGACTTAAATTAATAGTTAATTGCTTTTGAATGTATTCACAATGTACTTGTTCATTTTCTTTGAACATTTGTGTAAGTAACTTTTTTGGTCCACAAGAATGCATAATGTGCTCGTGCAAAAGTTTGTACCAGAAGCATTTGCCTGGCTGTCGTGAAATCTTTGTGGTTCTTTCCTTGAAATGTTTGTCTGCTGCTCAGAGAGCAGAAACATCATGTGATCAGTGACACCAGAAATAGCTGATGACATAGTTGAAACAAAGGGTGTATTTTAAACTCATAGGTTGAAATATATTTGCATAAAATGTTCATTGAGCAATTACAAATAGCGAGCAAACTTGTAAACATTTTTTACAAACCAAAAAGTCTATAGTCAGTAAATAAATTACTTGCTGTGAATAGTTCAATTCTAATTCAGGCTCCTAATTTTAGTAGGAATACAATGTTAATGAATAGTAAATGGGGATATCAACTAAAAGTAGTTACTGTCATGATTCAGTGAAGTGTAAAATGTGATTTTAAACAACTAGAAATGCTACTTCGTTGTTCCCAAACACTTATTAGTATAGAACAGCTTAAAATATTTAGATTTTTCTGCAATAGAATATACAGAAAATATTCCCCCCCCCCCTTTTTTTTGTGTGCTGAAGATGCAACTGCTTATCTTGAAGCCAGGTAGAACCTCAATAATTTGTAAGGAGGGGGGGAAGGGGAATGTGTATCATGTTCAATGTGCACCAAAGTGGCTTTACTGCCTGCTGTGATCTGCTCAGTTTAGATATTCTGTTACATAACTCTTCTCTTTAGCTTGTTTAAGATAAGACATTATAGCCATGTTGGGGTGAGAGCCAAATGATGGTGTCTAATATTACTCTTCCCTCTGTGACCCATGTTTTCTAGAACTGCAGTGGAACCTTGCTAATAATACTGTGGTCACTGCATCTTTTCAAGTCGCCCCGTATGCCTGAAGCCCTTTCTCAGCCTGCCTACATGGTTAATGAATTAATAAATCTATGTTGTTCATTTGACATGGGCATTACAGTATTTAGTTACAATACTTTATATTCTACTGATAAATGTTCCCTAATTTGTGAAAACTAGTGGGAGATGCAAGGAGCTACTAGAGTGGTGGTATGGATAGGAGCTAAAGTTTTTGCTGGCCTTGAATGCTAGACATATTTACCGTTTATACTTTTGTTATTGCATAGGAACAGTCAATCAAGAGAAATTTAAATATGTAAAAATGTGTGGCTAAGTTGTTTGAAGTATTTCAGCTAAATTGTACATTAAGCAATTTGTCCTGCAACCCCATGAGAAGTTTCAACAAACTGTTAAACATGTATATTTTTTTGAGTTATGGAAGAGTGAAAATATATTTTCTGCTATAAAGATGGATGTGCACTTAATTCAAGTGGCTGAACTTCACAAGCTGAAACTTTTCAGGTGTCTAGACTGAAGTCGTGAATAAGAACTAGTTTGTAAAAAATACTTTGAATACAGTCTTCCGTAAAGCTATGGGGGAAGATTCTCAGTTGGTGTAAATTGTCATGGCTCCATTGATGTACAATTTTAAACAATCAGAAGGTTCGAGAGAAAAAGTGTAAAGGTTCTCTAATATTCTTACTTTGCTTGTAGGCTTTGTGCAGGCTTTCTGCACAGGTGTGAATTTCACCAATCTGAGAGTAAACTACTGTACTGTATATTATGATTAAATGTTGGACATTTTTAATGACAACGACTATATAGCCACAGTTAGACCTAATTTTATTACCGTGCCCTTCCCCTACTTCTCAACCTACACTGGTCAGCTTGGCTTGTTTTAATTAGATTTTAATAGTGTCTCATATTCTAATTGTCTTTTTAATTAAAAACAGGATATTGGACACTCTAGATTTGAGCTGTGAAGAGATCAATTTTTATTTATTTATTTATAAGAAAGTGTTTCACCACCAAGTTATAATGTACATTGAGGTCTGTGGTGTTCTGTATTGCTGAAATGTTTTGATGATTTATTTTAATGTGTGTATGAAAATTTTGCCTCTTGTCTCCCCCTCATGTTTTCCACAAATGGTTAATTGCCACGAAGACTGATCTCCATTATTTTCTGAAGAGAAACAGAGGCTGCTCAAGACAATCTGCCACCCTATGCAAAATTTTAGTGTGCCACTCCACTCCTACCCACTACAGCAGAAGTTCTCAAGTGGGGGAGGGGCATGCACCCTACATTAGACTTTCTGGGCTGAGGGCGGTGAGCCTTCTGATAGTTCAGTGGTTATGGTAGATGTGGAGTAGGAGCTAAGCACTAGGTCACAACACTACTCACTCAGGTGTGGTCTGGCTGTCTCTCCATCAAGAGAGGGGGCTGCAGCCAGTCAAATCTGACTGAGTGGCATTGCAACCTGGTGTACAGGGTTGCAGTGCTACTCAAGTTTGGCCTGGCTGCCCCAGGCAGTGGCCTAGTTTGTCTGTGACTAGAGCAGCCCCTGCCTAGAAACACCAAAAAAAAATATTGGTACTTCGAACTACTGTCCTCTGAAATTCCTAAGTCATAACTCTGTATGAGCACTTTACCTATTTTGTATGTAACCATATACTGATGGTTCAAAATGTCTGCAAATTGTTCTCCTTTTCTCTAGCTGGAGCCGCCAAATGATTTCAGTTCGTGAAGCCAGAGCCATTCCAAGACCTGATGGCATTGAATGGAGAAACAAATTCATATGTGTAGAGGGTAAAGTGTGAAGCTGCAATTTTTGGGGTTTTTAGTTTCATATATTTAGTTCCTTGATAGCATTGATTTAAGTTAGCCTGTCACTCATAGACTTTGCTTGTCTCTTATTTCAAGCATTTTCAATAATACATGCAGATACATAATATATTATATGACATTTCAGTGGAAAAGTTAATGTACCCAAGATAGATTACTGTTTTACAACTATGTAGCAAAGTCCTACGTGACTAAAGTGGAAATATTTGTTGGCTTCTCTCCTTTGAGTGATTGATTTTTTTTTTTAACCATTGTCCTATAATACCTTGTGCTTCACTTCACATATTATTTTATGCAGTGACTGCTCCCAGTTTATCTTTCACTTACAGTACTGTGTTACAGGCAGAGCTGATAATGTTGCTTAGTGTTAAGGATGTCTGATACTATCCATTATATGACTTTGATAGTCCTCAGAGGATCAGGTGGACGAGTGGATAGCACACCCAGTGTCCAGTCTCTCACCTCCTGGTGGGAAGGGCTTTCTGTCCAGTTACTAACCCTTGTTACGTGGCTTAGCTTCACCTCAGGGTTTTCGATGCCCTACCCTCTCCTTACTAGAGTGGGGTGAGGCTTTGGCCCCTCCTGCAACAAGGGAAGTTGTTAGGGGAGCCTGGGCCTTCCCTCCCTCTAACTGGATTCTGAGTCTGACCCAGGACCCTGTGAGAGATGACAATATCTGACTCACTGGAGGCTTCTTCAGCACCCTTGCTCTGGAGCCCTGAGGCTGGTTCTGTCGCATTCCCCCTTTTGAGCTGAGTTGCTCCCTTTTAAGGTTCCTCTCCATTTGGAGCATGCTCTGCAGGTTGGGAGGGGCAGGACTCCCCTCCCACTAGACCCAGTGTGAGATTTGTACACCCTGTCACACTGATTCTTTTTTCAGTTGCTAATAATTTTGCCAAATTCAAATTTTCTATTCTGATTGTCCGCCTGCCTCAGGCTGAATTTTTTTAGAACATTTCAGCCATAATGGTCTAGCCATTTCCAAGAACAAGGCTAGAGAAAAATACATTGTTTTGCATTGTTTTGAATTGTTAAAATTCTGGCAACCTTTTCTTTGAGAAGATGTAGCACCTCCGTGCTTTGGAGCAGGGAGTCAGAATTTGGTGGTGGTGGGGGAGGGGGTGGGTCCTTTGTGTCAAGGGAGTCTCTTTCGCTATTCCTGTGAAAATCTGCCCAAATTGGGCCAAGTTATAAGCCTTTGAAAAATCTCAGTTCGCTCAGGCTCAGTGGTGACGTCTTAGTTTAGTAGCTTAAATCACTGATTCTATCCACACTGGGAATGCTTTCGCCCCTCATGGCCCTCAGTGCTGACCTAACTGCACGTGTGCCATGCCATCCCCAAGCATGTTCCATCCCCTTGTAGCTCATATGAGTGACTGGACTGCACATGTTTTTAGAGAAGCTTGCACAATAGCTTTCTGGACTGTACCTGATTCAGGCCAGTATTAGTCTCATTTCCATAAGCCTTTAACACAGCTGTGCAGTTGTAGATTTTTTTTCAAAAATAGTTTAAAACCTGCCTTGCCACTACCCTTGAAACAGTCTGGATTCTAATGTTTCCTAATGAAAAAATACTTTTAGTCCTCTTCTCAATCATCAAATTGTCAGGATGGCAATTTGATTATTTTATATTTGACATTCATTTTTAGTGAATTATTCTTCTGATTAGTGAGTAAAATTTACATTATACTGGAGTTTTCCTTTGAAAACTTCCTGACGTTTAGGAAACATTGAGGGACACTTACAGTTGATTTGTTTTAATTAAAATGTTGCATACATAGTCTTGCAAAATTCTTCTTGCCCAGTCTTCCAGTAAGTGTTTTTCTTTTGACAGGAGACTAAAATATAATTTTTATTGTCATTTATTAGCATAGCATGGGAAAGGTTTGAGTCTGCACTAGGACAGCTTCCTGACAAAAATAGTAGGAAGAATAGAAATTTTTTGAAAGATGGGTTTTTAAAAATATCTTACAGGGCTTTTGTTTTTATATATTCCGGTTTAAGAAAAATACCATATTTTACCACTGCTGTCTGTTGTATAATTTTGTCTCAAAATATACAGCATAATAAGAGAAAGTAATTGCTTGTAGATCTGATATAAGCACATTGTTGTACATGGACCTTTCAGAACAGTTGCACAAAGTCATATTTAGATGTATAATACACACTATTGATTGTAACAGGACCTTCCTTATTTAGAATATTTAGAAATATATTTAAAATGGCATAGAAATATATGGTCTATGAACTGACAAAGGACATTAGTTAAGGATATGGCTGCTCTGTTCCTTGTTCTGAGACTCTGAATAGGCTGCTGACTTCTATAAGACTTGAAATACTTGTACAGTGGACGAAAGCACATGATAGAAGACCTGTATTAATACTCCTGCTGATAGTGTCAGCTATCTACATTTAAAGGAGTAATACTCCAACAATCTCTACTGCAACTGCAGAATATTAGTGTTGTGTTTTTTATGGTATGAGAGTTACCTGCACAGTACATGTCAGAAAGGGAAAATGCAGCCCGTTGCTAAAAGTCCTCATAGAAAGTGACAATATATTGACTTATCCTCTGCTTCTCACAGAGTAGTTTACCAGGTGAAGATAAAGTAAAGGTTGGTTTTTTAACACTTAAATTTTTACGTTTAACCTTGCAGAGCCTTTTGATGGAACAAACACAGCTAGGGCTGTACATGAAAAGCAGAAGTTTGACATTATCAAGGATGAATTTCTAAAGGTAAAAATACATCAGATTAATTCTTGTAGCCCTCTTGTCTGCAAGAAAGTTTTTGGAATAAAAAATGAAAACTGAGAGGGTCAGTGGATTTGTGTACTACAGTGGTGGCCTCAGGTCTGTTTGCCTTACACTTCAGAATCTGTGTAATAGGCATTCATCCCAATATATGTAGAAGGAGAGAAATATGAAGTGAGAATGTTTTGTGGTGTGTGTGTGTGTGTGTGTGTGCATTCGCATGCAAGGGCAGGGCTAATGCTGAAGTGGGTACCTAAAATGAAAATTTCTTAATGGTCTGTGTGTTTAAATTCAGGACTCCAAGGCAGAGATAAATTGTAATGAGAACTGGGCATCCAAATCCCTTAGTCAGCTTTGAAAGTCTTAGCCTGACTTTCTTATTAATGTTTTGCGGGTAGAACATTTTCAACCTTTCCTGGATTCAGTGGTGTTTCTTATGGGAATCTGCAAGGGAGCTATGGAACAAAAAATAGTTTGAGCCTTTACTGCTCCTTCTGTCATGGGTAAATATGGCCTCCAGTAGTTTACGAGTTGTTTTTCTGCTCTTTGTACACATTTTAAATATCAGGTACGCACTTCTTCAGCAGGAAGGGGTTATGGGCACAATCTGAGGAGAACATTAACTGTAGTGAGACATGACTGTTGTTTGACCTGCAACTTTCACTATTTCCTGCTGATGGTGGAGAGATGTGGATTTTACTTGGAATGTAAGATTTGGGCCTCAGATTTGGGCTTAATCTGCAAATACTCACCACCTCCTGTCTCCTATCCTTGTTCCCCATCATAGAGTTTGCTTTGAGTGTGAGATATCTGTTTGGAATTAAGTACCTATACCTGCACTTGTACTTTGGGTTCATTGAGATTTTTTCATAGCAGGTATCACTGTTCATGTTTCTCCGACAAAGAGAAGGAAGTGAAGATCAGATTTTTCTAATTCAAGAAACAAGCAGAATTAGTCTTTTTAAAATTGAGTATCTTTCTGTGTCACAAACACGAGTAAAATACTTTTCTGCTTTTTAAAATATTGTTACATTTCATAGGCATTTTGTGTTCTCTGAGGAAGGCAGCAAATAGGATGAAAGATCTAAAAAAAACCTGATGTATGAGCAAAGTTTAAAAATGTGTGTGTTTTAGTTTTGCAAAAAGACTGAGGGAGAGGACTTGATAACATATTTGAAGAGTAAGGGCTGTTATAAAGAGGATAGTAATCAATTGTTCTCTCTGTCCACTGAAGGTAGGGCAAAAAGTAATTGGCTTAATCTGCAGCAAAGGAGATTTAGGTTAGATATTAGGGAAAACTTTATGACTAGAAGGATAGTGAAGTACTGGACTAAACTTCCAACAGGGGTTATGGAATCTCTGTCATTGTAGGCTTTTAAGAACAGCTTAGACAAACATCTGCCAGGCATGGTCTTAAGTATACTTGGCTGCCTCAGTGTGGAGGATGGACTGGATGACCTCTCGAGGTCTCTTCCAAATCTACATTTGCATGATTCTATAACTATTTATATAGTTCTAGGCACAGTATATTTGTCCTATGATTTTAAATATTGAATATTAGCAATGGAAAAGAGAGAGCCCATACTGGAAAACTTTCTGGGCATGCTGTAAACATCGGTCCCTTTTTCCTTTTGGTGTTAGGGCAAGAGATCAGTTGATGAGCTACTGACACAAGTGGTCAGATCTGGGCTTTTAATATGGGCAGTTTGCAAGCTTGATTTTATTGTGAGAGTATTAGTGACCTCATAAGTATATAAAGTATTTGGGGTTTTTTGTACAAAATATTTTATTTCTGTGAAGCCACTAGTGTTAAGCACCATATAATATATGTAAATAAAATAGTCCATTTTTAATGAATGATTAAATAAATTGCTTAGGCACCGTAAGGAACAACTATATTAATTATTTAAAAAGATGCAGATACTTAAGAATAACCTCTCAGGCTCGGATTTTTAAAGGAGCCCCAAGGGGGAGGTTGGTGCATAACTCATTGAAAATCGCTCCAGCCTGTGAAATGTTTACTTGAAAGGCACTGACTCTACACTGGCACAAGGTTTGCCTGTATAAAGTCAGTTGCCAAATCAGGGCCTTAGACACCTAATCCCATACTCTACTCCTGTAACCCAGGACAGAAATAGAGATAATATAATTTGTCACCAATTTCAAGGACACATTCTTCTTTTTTGGAAGTAGCAAGGGATAGCTCCTCAGATATTTAGCGTATGTCTCCAAAATCAGAAATGGGAAGGTACCTAACCATTTTAAAGACAGAACATTATAAGAGACTTAGTTCTTTTAAAATACACTAATACCCCCACCTTCACAAGTTGTCTTTGTCCCCTGAAAACATAATTATTTGGGTCAGGTCTACACTACCACTTCAGTGTAATTTACATCGCTCAGAGGTGTGAATAAGTCACCTCCCTGAGCAATGTAAGTTACTCCAATCTAAGCACCAGTAAGGACAGCGCTCTGTCAGCAGGAGAGCTTCTCCTGTCAACATAGGTACTGCCTCTCACAGGTGGATTTCTTATGCTGATGGGAGAGCTCGCTCCCATCGGCATAGAGCGTCTTCACCATACACGCTACAGTGGCGATGTAGCGCTTCGAGCGTAGACTAGCCCTTATTCTCAAAAGTGCACTCCATTTTGTCTGGCTTACTACAGATTCCCTCTTACTGTAAGCAATCTTTTTAAAGAAATAAGTACCTGATGCTGCTCATAAATTTGTGAGGAAAACAAAACTGTTTAAAACTCTTTGTGGATCTGTGTGGGGTTTACCTCTTTCAGTTTTAAAGGAGGTGGTGATATAGAAGAGAATAGCTTCTAAAAACCTTGTAACTTTTTTTCCTCAGTCATGGCAGAGATTACGAGACAAGAGAGACTTGAACTGTGTACTACCTGTAAGAGCAACTATACAGAAAAGATAATTGGCTTCCTCCTTCTTCTTCTTACTGGAGTCTGCTGAAATATAAAGAACAATATCAAAACCACGATGCAGTTTTCCCCATAGTTTTTTATGAAGTGTTTTCTCTTTCAAGTTTTTGTTAAGGAAATGTTTATAAGAAAGATTGCATATTTTATTATGACATTTGTTAATATAACTATTCATTCAAAAATGGGTTTTCTAAAAATCCTTGCACCATTGACTTGTATAGGAGACTATTATGACCCAAATTTCAGACCACAGGACTTAATTAATTTTAGGGAAGGTATCAGAGAATATTAAATTGTTGTTACGTTTAACTATGTAATGGTTAATTCGACCACACTTAACACTGAAGTAAAGAAATGAAGAGCTAAGCAATGTATAAAAGTCCAGCTGTATCCTTAAAGCATAGCACACATTGCACGTTTCTTGATAAATAAGTAGGCTGTGCTTTACAACTGCTTCAAGCAGTATGCACTTTTGCTCTACTTGGCACTTTCCAGTTTTATTTCCCTCTTACATGGAACAACAGTAACAATTTATCAAAATGAAATTATCCCCTAGTTGTTGTTATGCTCCAGGTCACAGGAATTATAATCTAAACTGGAATTTTTGAGCAGCAGAGCTACTACAAAACAGTTGAAATAATCCATGATAAACCAATGTATGTAAATGCTTAATGTTTATACAGATTAGGTCAGATATCTATATTTTAATGTTTCCTTTCCATATGCAAAGTAGTAGTGATGGCTGCTTAAAGAAAAGCTGCTAATAAGGCAAGTTTTTGTTTTGATTTTCTGTAAATATTTGTAAATTGGTCGGCTGCTGTAAATTGAAATTTAAAAAGTAATCTTGAAAATTTTAACTTTTCCAAAAAAACACAGTGAAACTTCTTTTAGACCTGCTGTAGCACAGTTTGTGCCTCTCATGTACTTGTTATTGCAGACCAATTCATGTTACAATTGTTACTTCTCGATGATGTCAAATTAATATTTTCTTTTTTTTCTCTTAAGTTTAATATTTTGTATGGTGTCCAGTGGAATAAAGTTTATGTATGGAAAATACAGGTAACTTTTCTGTTTCTTTTTGCTCTTATTTCACATGAGCTCTTCTAAATGTTTTCTACTTCCCTGTGATTGTGTAGAATGAGAAGTCCGCTAAGGATTGTCTTGTCCAAAACCAGAAATTTATGTGTGGCTATTGGAATTTTATATGTATGTGCAATGTAGTCCTTACAGGCTTCTCAAAATGCTCATTTGGATTCTTAACATATTCTTGAGTTCGTGTCTCCAAGTTGCAGATAATTTTTATTTATGCTTCATCAATTGCAGAATTTTTTAAAAAGTTACAAAACACTCCAATGTTTAGGATTAAATGGTCAGCTTGTTGCCTGTTCTAAAATCATTTACTGTACAGGTCTCACTCTAATCTGTCATTTAATTTTTTATTTAAATAAATTTGCTTCTATAACTTTAATCTAATCTGTAGTTCAATGGCAATCAAGCAGATAAACCTGAAATGTTTTATTCCAAATCAGGTTTTGTTTCCTTTTCTTGAGATGATAAAATTGGTCTGAATGAGTCACTCACTATTTAAATACGTTGTAGAGGTATGATCAAATGGCTTTACATAAAACAGTGAAAACTTGTTGCACAAAATGTCAGCATTCAAAGATTCTCTAGTGACTCTAGATGTGTGTATACAATGTTTAAAAAGGCACTAGCTATTCCTATGCCTACAGAGTACAAAACTTTATGGAAATAGAAGATCTAGAAAGGAACATGTATACGCAAGACAGCATCTCAGATGCATTTCAAGTGAGTGGCATGTCAAAGCTACAAAACTACATGTATAATCTTCCACAAATTTTATCTCATGGGGCTTGTCTTCAGTATACTACACTAGAGCATCTCCTGCCAACATAGCACAGTATAGACATCACTTTAAGTCAATGTAACTTACATCGCTCAGAGGGGTGGCTTTTTCACACTCCTGAACAACATTAGTTACATTGATTTAAGCAGTAGTGTAGACAAGCCCTTGGAATATGCATCTCTCCCAACAGAGAAAGCAAAAAGGGCAATAGGTATTGCATCAGGAAAGCTCTCCGTGTTACCATTCTCCATGTTTATAATTGTTTTGTATCCCGCACTATTTCCCTATCTTTGCCAAAAATTTACTAGTAGGGTAGATAGTCTCCTTTATGAAGCTCAATAGTGTCATCAATGGTTTAAAAAAAGAAAAAAAAAGCAGGGGAATCGCAAAAAAATTTTTAAAATTGAAACACTTTTGACCAGCTGTACCTGTAACCAGGAATCCGTGAGTCCAAGTGGTGGTTCCTTCAAATGTGTGGGAATAAACCTGCACTGCCATCTTTCCTCCAGCAAGTATTCCCATAATCCTGAGCAAGGTACCTTGTGAGTAACTATTTTTGAAGTAGTTCTCTTTGGTGATAGCATGGATGGTGGCAGTACCACAGTAATGTGAAGAATAACATAAGGAAGACTCAAAAAATGAACAAATATCAAGGTATTGTAGTATCTTTCTCTCTGGCCAACCAGGAGCAGGACAACTTCCTGTGGAAATGCCAAGTATTGGAAGAATAACTTGTGAATGCTGTAAAGCTTGTACTATTGTGCACTGTAGTTTTTGACTGACTTCATGAAACAAGATGGAAGCTCTTGAAGAAATCTTATTGTTTGGATTGTGTAACTTCTGAGCTCATCTTCCACTTAGTTTAGAAAGTTTGGATCACTCACCCTGTGTAGTTGCTTGAAGATGACTTGATGAGCTAAATCTTCAATTAGTTTAGGCACCTATCCAGAGTGAGGAGTCCACTAATAGCCAATATGTTTATGAATTAACTTTTTCAGATCTTTCTCCCCCAATTTACTCAAATAAGGTTCCTCACTTGTAATCTGATTCCATCTCCTTTGTAATCAGCAGCAATAATAGTTTTCTGAGAGATCTAAAGTCTCTAAGTAACAGACTAAGGCCACGTCTACACGAGGACTTAAGTTGGCAAAACTTTTGTTGCTCGGGGATGTGTAAAAACACCCCCGAGTGCCATAAGTTTTGCCAGCATAGGCGCTGGGTGGTCAAAGCACTATGTCCGTGGGAGACACTCTCCCGCCAACATAGCCACTGCCACTAGAGCTAATTTTATATCGCCGGGAGAGCTCTTTCCCGTCGGCATAATGCAGCTACATGAGCTCTCTTACAGCGGCACAGCTGTAAGTGTAGGTATGGCCTAACTGTTAAAGGGTTTGTCATGGTGGACCAGTGTTTCCTTCTGTCACTATGCATAGTCTGACACTGAAGCATCTCTGAGGTTTCTCACTGCGATGAAGTGGAATGATTTAATTTAGACCCCTTCCATTGCTTTAGAAACAGCTTTGAATACTGTGTGAGTTTCGGTAGTGGTTTGCTGCTTGATGTCTTTCCCATTTCTCAGTTTACATTATGCCAGAAATTGACAAAGTGTAGGATTCTGTTTTACTTTATATCATTTTCCAAGAGCCCTCCTCAGTGTTCCAGTGCCACAGGAATTAGTAACATCAGTTTCAGTTAAGCCTCTGATTTGGACAGGTGACCTAACTGACTTCACTGTGTGATAGCAAAAGCTTCACTTTTTGTAGCAGCAGTATTGGAATCAGCATGGACTGCGTATAGTAGGATCTATAATGTTGGCTTTTTTACTATTTGATTTATGCTGCCAGTGAGATTAAAGCGACCATAATCATAGTTGGGCCAAAACACTATTATGAACTCACTGAAGATTTTTTTTATAAATCCAAATCAAGCTCTCAGAATTAGGTAAATCTTACACATATGACCAAAATAGATTATTAGCACAGGGTGTGGGTGAAAAAGCTGAACTCTAAACATAATACACTGATGGTGCAAGGAATTGCTCTGATAAATCCCCCGGGAGGTATTCTGTATGTAGCTCGGTTCTGGAAATCCTAGACTGGGGAGATAGTGACTTGAGTAAAATTAAAAAAAGGTTGAAATATGTGACCTGAAGCCAGAGTAAGAGCATATAAGGGGAACTAGAGATCAGTGAGTGCCATTACTAGTACAAGAATGCAGCTGGTGAGAGTACATGGCAAAGATCTGCTTTAGTTTAGAGTTCAGTTGGAAGAATAACTGCTGCAGGTGTAAATTAGTGAAGATAAATCAGTCAGTGAGGTCTTTGACGGGAAGCAGTATTAATGGTAGTATAATGTGGGGGTTTGTTTATGTTTATATAAATAAATATAATATAGTACCTTCATGGGGAGAAAATACCAGCAACTGAAGGGTTATTTAATCTACTAGAGAAATGCATAACAAGAACCAATGGCTGGAAGCTGAAGCCAGACAGTCTGTCATAAATATAAAGGGAAGGGTAAACACCTTTAAAATCCCTCCTGGCCAGAGGAAAAACCCTTTCACCTGTAAAGGGTTAAGAAGCTGGGATAACCTCGCTGGCACCTGACCAAAATGACCAATGAGGAGACAAGATACTTTCAAAGCTGGAGCAGGGGAGAAACAAAGGTTCTCTCTGTCTGTGTGATGCTTTTGCTGGGAACAGAAAAGGAATGGAGTCTGAGAACTTAGTAAGTAATCTAGCTAGATATGTGTTAGATTCTGTTTTGTTTAGATGGCTGATAAAATAAGTTGTGCTGAATGTATATTCCTGTTTTTGTGTCTTTTTGTAACTTAAGGTTTTGCGTAGAGGGATTCTCTATGTTTTGAATCTGATTACCCTGTAAAGTATTTACCATCCTGATTTTACAGAGGTGATTCTTTTATTTTTTCTTCAATTAAAATTCTTGTTTTAAGAACCTGATTGCTTTTTCATTTTTCTTAAGATCCAAGGGTTTGGGTCTGTGTTCACCTATGCAAATTAGTGAGGATTTTTATCAAGCAGTTCCCCAGGAAAGGGGGTGTAGGGTTTCGGAGGATTTTTGGGGGAAAGACGTTTCCAAGCGGGCTCTTTTCTGTTATATATTTGTTGGACGCTTGGTAGTGGCAGCAATAAAGTCCAAGGGCAAAAGGTAAAATAGTTTGTACCTTGGGAAAGTTTTAACCTAAGCTGGTAAAAATAAGCTTAGGGGTTTTTTCATGCAGGTCCCCACATCTGTACCCTAGAGTTCAGAGTGGGGAAAGAACCTTGACACAATCAAATTAGAAATAAGGAATACATTTTTAACAGTGAGGGTGATTATTCACTGGAACAAACTACCAAGGGAAGTGATGGATTCTCCACCTCCTGGATGTCTTCTAATGAATACTGGATGCCTTCTAGAAGATATGCTTTAGTCAAACACAAGATTTTTGGCTCAACAGAGCGGTAACTGGGTGAAATGTAATGGCCTGTGACATAGAGGTGGTCAGACTATAATGTCCCTTTAAATCAAGGTAATTGTTTAAAAAATGATCTGTGATGCAGAGTCTGCATTGTAAATCATGTACCTAACAGGTCTGACTGCTTACGGCAAGGGGAACAAAAATGCTTTATCTGCACATAGGAAACACTTTGGATGAGATGATTTTGGCACTCAAGTTTGTAATTTAGTTTTAGAGAGATGACTTATATTCAGAAATTAGTCCTGCTGGACTTCCTTAATCTTGTGATATCAACCAGAGCTTGTTGATTGATTTACAACTTGCAGTTTATTTAAAGTGCCAAATAAAATATGGAATTATTTTATTTCACTCAAAGTATCAAGAAACAACATTCTGGTTAATTTAGGATTCTGTATTCGAAATCTCAGTTGAGGGAGTTCCCCCATTATAAATATAATGACGAGTGCTGTGAGGACTGACTATATCCTGGACAAATCTAATGGAATTAAGATAAACTTTACTGAATTATTTTAAACCTTATTTAATTAGGCTTAATACCTTTGGCGTCAATTGCATTAAAAATGCAATGGTGCATGTGTTATTGTGGAAATGTGTGTATCTGGTGTAGGAGAGGGGGATGCTAATTTAACCCCTCTGGTTATCTGCCTTTTGAAACCACCGCCTGGGGAGGTTTCCATATACTAGTTCAAACTGGATTTTTTAGGGACCAACAGACAAAGCATTCTTGGATAAATATCCTGATCCAGCAAATGGACAGGACTTCTCGTCCATGGACGGCTGTTGTGATAATTGAGCCTACAGATTTACCATAATTGTGAACTCAACTGTAAAAAGCATAAGAAAGTTCATGAGATGTCACAATAACCTATAATAACAAATGTTGATGGGAAAAGATACGAAAGGGAGACAGACTGAATTAATCCCTCTCCACCCCAAAAAAAAGCCGCCTGATGTAACTCAGACTGTTAAGATCATGCTTGGTAAACGAGAAACACGTGGAGCCACAAATCAGTAAACCAAAATTAGTGTGTCAGAAACTAGGCCCAATTGATGGACAAAATAATGAGGGAATGGGCTAGTCCACTATTCCCTTGCTGGGTGGCTAAAGAAAGAAACGATGGGGAGAAAAATAGGCCACTGGAATGAGCTTCACCATTATGGCTGCTGCCACCTCCCACCGTATTCTGGCACCCCAGGCCTTTTGTCATCCTGATCCTGAGACATGTCCTGACCAGACCAAGCCAGAGCGAGGGACCCTGATCACATCTACCAGCTCCAGCTGCATCCCAAACACCCCCAGGGAAAAAAACAGAATTGGACTTCAGTAGCAGCAGCAGCAGCTTTGGCCCATCTGTGCTAACATCTCTCTTTTCCCCAAAAGGACGGTTATCACCATCTCTGATACCATCTAAGAGACTGCCACACAAGGGAGTTTGCCTTCTAAAGACTGTCCTGCTAGAAAGAGAACAAGAGATGTTGCTAAAATAAAAGCTTTATTTAATACTTTACATTTCAAATGCCTTAACTGTTTTTCCATCTTTAATTTTTTTTTATTAAAGATAATGGTGTGTTTGCCAAGGTACAAAGTATGTTGAGACCTCTGTATATCAAACCCTGGACCTTGTTTAACACTGCTTAATGTTGGACAGTGTTTGGGTGATAATACCTTTGACCCATTCCATATAAATATATACAACAGAGCCCCAACCCTTAGTGAAGATTTGGAAGGACTTGGCCTACTGAGTCCCCATAAGAGTGGGTGCTTGTTCTGAGCTCAAACTGTGATGAACTCGAGACCACAAGGGAAACCCCTTGGGTGGGGTTTTGAAAGACTGCTCCTGCCAGAGCCCATGTTTGGATTGGAGGCATCACTGGTAAGCTTATTAGCATACATGCAGGTTCTTTTATTTTTATTTTTTAATTTTTATCTGTACTGCTTTTACCTTAAGAAAAAAATGTGCTTGCATAGGAAGTGCTGCATGGTAACTTGTAACTGTGGGGAATTACTCTGTAGGTAGTCTCTGAAGAGAAAGTAAGCAGGCCTGCTTTGGCAGAGTCTCCTGCTGGGACATCCTAGTAGAGTCAGGAGACTGTGCAGCCTGGAGATTCCCCGGTCAGTGGAAGTGAGACCCCCGTCTGCACCCAAGAGAGGTGATGACCAGGGGACCTGGAAGCCTGATGGTGGGTGCCATCGCTGAACCACTATGGGGAAATACAGGTGCAGTTCCCCTGACCTGTGACAAGCACTTCGTTTGGTTAATTTTAATTTAGGAATATTGAAGATCATTGTCTCCTGGCCTGTGAAAAGCAACGCAGTTGTATGATGGTAGAGAATAATTGTAGTGCAAATCTGGCTGGTTTCCATCTGTTGTAGGGGAAAAGCAGATGTTATTGATAAGCAAACTAGCAGACTAACAACAATACATAGTATCAGTAGCTGTTCAACCTGCAGCTGCGTCTTCATCCACATTTTAGTGAATTGTTTTGTCTTCATAGGCTTTAGTAAATACTATTTAGCAGAGTTACCATATGGGAAGGAAAGGGAAAGTTGTAATTTGTTTCAAGATAGTGTAGCATCTGAGCAGTAAATCAAGTCATGCCTCCCATTACCTTATAAACTGAATGCCTAATTACAATACTTATGTTTTTCAAGCCAAGGGCATTGAATTGGCTCCCCTCACATGGTGCATAAACTCAGTATTCCAATTTCGAGGAGTAAGGGTAGGAAACTTGAAACACCAGGATCACCTGACACCTTTCACAAGCACTACATTCATTTTTAAGGCTGTGTATTCTTTGCTGTGTTTTTAATATTTTAAACTTTATAAAAAAAAATTTTAAAACCCACATTTTATTCTGAACCCTCACACAGGGTTTTACACCAGAGCCCCCTGTTGAACATATATATATATACACATTTACTTTGCTTTAATAACTGATTTTGAGACAAAATTAGACTCTACATATCTGCTTCCCCCACTCTCCTAGCCCCACCCTGTCCTTTCTTCTGGTTGGGGAAAGTCACTTGACACTCTGATTTGTGTTTCTTTTTGTAACTCTGCTCATTTAACCAGTGAGCTTGGCTATAAAATACTCTTATCAAAAGCTTCTTAGTAGCAAAAATGAGCTTAGTTTGTGAATGGCTTGAGCAGCCTAGAGAAGTGGCTGCAATTGCTGGTTTGTCCCTTTTTATTATTCACAGTGTGCTGGGGTGGAGCTGGTGCTAGGACCCAGTGGTAAGACCTAGGCAGCCACAGCAACTTGCTGTTGTAACTTTCCTGCCTTCTATTTAAAGACTCCCCTGAGTCAGGAGAACTGAAGCTGCTGGGGATGACAGTTGCTTCGGGCAACCCTGGGGAGGACGGAGTAGGGGGTAAAAATCCCAGCAAGGGCCTGAACTGAATGGAGGGTTACTCTGGCTCTGAGTGTGACAGAGTGTCTGAGATTTCCTTCTCTCTAGAGGATGAAGTCCCCGAAGGATTGGTGGAGCCCCAAGAAGTGGAGGAGTTGACTAACAGGTACTCCCTCTCCAGAAAGGAACAAGCCCTGCATGCATGAGTGGGGCATAACACTTGGGGGACCTGGGATCCAGGCCTATTTTATCTCCCCTCCCTTTCCCCCAAAGAGTATTTGAATAAAACAAATGAGAATCTGCCAGCGACGCTTTCTGGTTAATTTGGCTGTAATTAAGTTTTATTCTGTAAGTGCCTATCCTGAGCACTGAAGGCTTTTCTATTTAAAGAGTCTGCAGCATGCCAGCTGGAGTGGCATCTCCTGCCCCTCCCTTTCTGGCTGACTTTTTGTTACATATTGATCTTACTTATTCTGAGGATTTACATGTCAGCAGTCGGGTGAGGAAGGAGGACTCTAAGCTCCTTCCACCAGGGATCTGAGTCCTTCTGTGACTCTGATTTTTGGGGTGAAAAGGGGCACAGAATACTGTTTTGATTTTAGGCATTTTATTCAGGGACCAAAGTTTCTAACATAGAGAAACTGCTGAGAAATAGCTTGGATGAGTGCTCTCCATGTAGGACTGGAAGCCAGAAATCTGAGTTCTGATCCTGTCTCTGCCAGGATCCTGGGCCCTGATCCTGCAATCTGATCCATGTGGGCAGACCCTGGTGCTCATGCAGAACCCCACTGATATCAGTGGGACACCTTGTGCCCATCTAGGTCCACCTAATGTAGATCAAGAGCAGGAGGTTGTTGTGTGGGGACAGAATCCATCATTGTTAAATGTACATTGTAAACAGAGTTGAAAAATAAGTAGTAATGTTTGAAAAATACTTTCTGAAGTCTATTTGATAAGGGGTTTGAATGATACACTTCCAGCCACCCAAGTGGTAGGAGTTGTTCTTGATTATACAAAGTGACTCGGCAGCCTATCAAATTTTGGAGTGATTTGGAACCTTACCATGAAAGTTCTTCATGGGCAGAGGTCAAAAGGATGAAGAAAAAATAGTGAAACTCTACTCATAATAATGCTCAATTTTGCACCTATATTAACCATGCTGGTTAAGCTCTTTAGCCCAGATTTGGGAAGTTACTTCAACATGTGTGTAACCTGAAGCACATGTGTAGTCCCCCTGAAGTCAATAGGAATATGCAGGGCTTAAAGTTTATACACATGCTTAAGTATATTTCTGAATCAGGGTCATCAGCTGGATATTTCTGCTTCTATGAGCAACAATTAAATAGTTAATAATGGTGTTTAAATTATCTTTAAACTACAGATGGGAGTAGCTCACGCCTTCTATCTTCAGATCTCCTATATTTAATAGCAGTTCTGAGGAGGGGGGAGTGTCTCTATCTAAGCATTTGAATGGTACTTAGCACAATCAGATCTCATTCTTGGCTGGGGTGGGTGCTACTGCAATACAAACAGGACAAGTAAAGTACCGTTACCTATTTAGGCATAGCATCATCATGCTGCAGATGAAGAGTGTTCTAATACAGTGAGTATTTGATAAATCATGGTGATAAATTCCTTAAACAGCCAATTATATTAATAATGGCACCGTTCATGTACATCCCACAACAGCATTTAATTAAGATAGGTGAGTCTACCTGAGGGACTTCCAAACAGCTATGTTCAATGGGCACCTGAGTTTTTTCAACTCGGGGCTCGTCTTCACTGGCGATGTTAAAGTGCTTCTGCGGCAAGGCTTTTAATGTTGCTTGTGTAGTCGCGGCATAGTGCTGGGGGAGAGCTCGCCCAGAGCTCTTAAAAAAAAAACCCACCTCCACAAGGGGAGTAGCTCCCAGGGCTGGTGCACCCCCTACACTGGCACTTTACTGCGCTGAAACTTGCAGCGCTCGGGGGCGGGGGCGTTTTTTCACACCCAAGTGAGAAAGTTGCAGCGCTGTAAAGTGCCAGTGTAGACAAGCCCTAAGTTTGACTTGCTTCTGATTCAATTCGTGTAGTTCTGCTCACATCATGATTGTTCAGGATATTCCATTGCTTTTCCAGGAGGTCTGTGATGGGAATTGACATTTTGCCTTTAGTGCAAATAAGGCAAAACAAGTTCACAGCTCAGAAATGGTTTATTGTGGCAAATGTTAAAACTTTTTTTAGCTATTAGGGATTTTTGTAAATGAAAATAAAATGAAGGTTTGCCGCTTTAGGCCCTCCTCTGTCATTACTAGTTAGCCAAAACTCTCAGGAATATGAGCAAGGATATAGAGGGCAAGCCCATAAGATGTCACTCTACACTCTGTAACTTGGCTGTGAGTTTACAAGTGAAATTTGGTGCCTCTGTTGCAAGACACAATTGCTATTAATGTTTTGAAAATCTTTTTTAGAAAAGTCCAAGACATGTTAAATCTGTCTGCAAGGCTGTACTTGCCTGATTCTGCAGCCAGCTCTGCTGTTAACTGCAACTTAACATTTGTGATCTGTGCGCAGCACTGGTTGCCTGTTCAGCTCTAGACAGAGTTTTAGTGCCTGCCCTTGCACTATTAAAGCTGGGGGGAGTTTTGCCGTAGGACGTCAGAGGAACCTATGTCACG
The DNA here is from genome assembly GCF_015237465.2 of Chelonia mydas. Classification (NCBI taxonomy): domain Eukaryota; kingdom Metazoa; phylum Chordata; order Testudines; family Cheloniidae; genus Chelonia; species Chelonia mydas. The sequence goes on along the minus strand of NC_051245.2, from coordinate 43,457,104 downwards.
TTTTTCATCCACAGATTTCCAAGAGCTTTTACAAAGCAAGATGAGCATAATGATACGGGGCATAATGAAGTCGAGTGACTTGCCCCAGGGCAAACAGCAAGCCTGTTTAGAAACAGGACTAGAACTCAGGTTTCCTGACTCCCCCAGAAGTGCTCAAACAGAATAACTTTAGCATTGTCTTCCTATCTATCATTTTTAGAGAGCTACAAAGCCTGGGACTGTGTTATGTCAGTTCTTTTCGTATTCCATTACAACAGTTGAGGTCATCCAGTGCACTTTTGTTGAAGTTCCTTTATGCAGGATGCTCTTAGCTGAGAGCCCTCGTCTCTGAAGCTTGCTTCCACTGCCGCTCTGCCAGAACCCAAATTGACTAGCTTCATATATTGTGCTAGAGAGAGAGAGATCTGACTGATCGTTTAATCTTTCTGTCATTTAGTAGATAACAAAGGTGAGATCTCAATGAGCAATGGGACATTAGTGGATTATTGAGTCAGTTTCTGAAGACTAAGGATACAATAGTGTATATTTCATAGAAATTACTTATCTACAGCTGTGATAAGTGCAAAGTTAATGAATAAATAAAAATAAAGTTAATCAGTGCTGTTTAAAAAAAGCTGTAGCCGTGCCTGTGAATAACCTGACACAAACCCTGTGCATCCAACAAAGAGAAGAGGTTATTTTGAGTGAACAGGTTATTCACTCTTTCAGAATCTATTAAAATGAGCTAATATTTTTTAAAATATTAAAAATATTGTGAGTTATTCCTTTTAGACAGGAAAATACAACAAACTAATTTTTAATCCTGTAAATTTTTTTCACTACCGGGCTCTTTGTACAGTCAATTGGAGACTAGGCCATCTTAGGAGAGGGTGTCTGTCTGGTACTTTAGAAACAAAGGTAAAAAGTAATTAATTTGTGGTGTAGGTAAAAATGTAGTGTACACACTATATGCCATTTGGATAAGCTAAAAGAGATTCAAAGTGTCAAAGATATTCTAAGTGTTTTTGGCAGGTGCTTAGTAAAGTAGCATTCAAGGACAGGACAGTAACAACAGTAATGGACAGTGGTGTTAAAGCATGATTATCCAGCATGGAATGTGTGAGGATTTGCTGGTAACTGTAACTGGTGTTTTTCCCAGTTAGACTAAAGCTTTACAGAGCAGGTAGGCTGCATTTGAAACACAGTAGTAGACAGGCTACCAACCAGAATCAGTCTTAGCATTATTTGATAGGGAGAAAATAGTTGAATGCAAGAGGAAGAAGGATTTAAATCAGATATATGAAAACAAAAGCTAGCAGCAGCTGGTGGTTGTTTAAACTGGCGAAGATGATGTGACAAAGCATAAAGTTTAATGGTCATTTTTAAAGTTCTAAAGTAGAATGCTAGAGAGAGTGTATAAAAAACATGCAACATACAAGTAAAGGGTCTGATCCTACAATAAAAAAAATCCTTACTTGCACTAAGTAGTCCTATTTAAGTCAGTGAAGCTGCTCAGGTGGGTAAAGAGATGCATGATGTTGTTGTTTCCAGGATCAGGGTCAGTGCTACAAGGCAGTGTTTCTATCAGAAACTAGTTATCCTTTTAAAATCTGCTGTTATGGTAAAGTTCTGATAGCAACAGTCTCCATAAAGCTCCAGCAAAGTCATGGTGCCTTACTTTTCACACCATTTTATCAAAGCCAGGTACCGCAGGTTTTTTTTTTTTTTTTGTCATTTCTGGAAACAATGAGACTAACAAGTAGTGTCAGAACCTGTCGTAAGGACAGCACAAGACATCATGTCCTTTATTGGCATGAATAAACCAGTTGTTCTTATGAACGCCTGTGCTGTGTGCTCTATCTTTTGGAACTGTACCTTGTGAAATTACCTTCTTGACAGAGGTCTATTTTTTCTATTGCCATTTAGAACTAATATTTTCTTATTAAGCAGCAATGGTATTTGGAAAGGATGTGTCATATCTTTGAGAAAAACACCAGACAAACTATTATGATACAAGTTAATAGACCCTTATTTGTAGGATTCCATGTGGAGTCTGATACATATGTGGAATTAAAGTTTAATCACAGGAAAAAAACATCAGTTAGCTGTCCAGACACTGCTGTTTCTGGGCTCCTTCCATTAGCTGGCTCATATAGATAAAAGGACTTCAGACTCCCAGCGTCAAATACTCAGAAAACAAAAGATAACCAAACATTATATTGTTGTAACCATTTCCTGTACCTTTTTGGTTTGATTATTTTTTTTAAGGATAAAATCTCAGAAGGCAAGTGAACTGGGGGACCAATATGAGGTTCTGGAGAATTGCCATTAAAAAAACAACATCATGCCCTCCTTGCAATTAGAGTTGCCCATTTTGTTGGGATGTATTCCTGATTTCATCACATGAAATAATCTTGAATTCAAGATTAATCTTTAATTCCTGGAGACTCCAGGACAGTCTTGGAGGCTTGGCAACCCTACTTGCAATTAAACGGAGACAAAGCCAAGAAGCTGGTGAGAGGCGGTATAGCATGGTCAGAGTCTGCCCTCAGCCTGAAGGAAGCTAGAGAAGTGGATTGAGGAGTCTAACTTGAGTAGTGGACTGGTCTGGGTAGGTGAGAGGTTCTGCTATCCAGTGTGGAGAAGGAGCAGTATGGCAGCCAGTGAGTGGGATGTGGCAGGGGCCCAGGGGGGACTGTCACAGTGGTGTAAATGTAAGTTTGTAAGCATAGGCGTTGTAGACCCACCTACTAAAGTAAATGGGAGTTGGAGAGTGTGTTTTATTTTGTTTGTTTTCAGTATTTTTTTTTAGTCTCTTTCAAATAGGTCAGCACCTTCTGTCTAGGTGAGGAGAGGAGAAAGAAACAAGGTGTGGAGTATACAAAGGCCTTATGCAATCAGTAGGCTGTATATGGATGGGTAAAGATGTTATCCTACCACAACACACGAGAATGTGGGCACAAAGAAGTACGGGCCCAGGAAATTCTCCATTAGGGCTGAGGTTTTAAGTAAAAGGGCTCAAAATGAACAAACTGGTGGATGCCTGTGTTACCACTCACTGAAAGTGTAAAATAGCAGGAACCACAGTAAGATGCTCCCTGACTACGAAATTGCCACTGTACATTGGGTCAGCCTGGCATGTCATGCCACAGCTATGCCAGGATTCCTGCTGCAGTTTCCTATTCCTGTCTACTGGCTAATCTGAATTGGGCTGTTGCCAACACTGCCTTCTCTCACCCATGCTATTTGGGTCATGTGCAGCTCTGAGGATCTTTACCATTTTTTCAAACCCAGAGGGACCTGTTCAGGGCACAAGGCCCATGGCCTCCTTTCCATCCCTGGCTGCTACTCTCCATGAGGGAGGAAGAGCTTTCAGGTGTGGGCTAGGGAAATCCTCTGACATCTGGGGGCTCCTTCCTCAAAATAGCCAGCACTGGTGAGAGCAGTAGAGGCAAGTCAGGTCTCCGTTTTTCCTTATTAAATGGGGAACAAAATCAGCAGCAGCCAGGAGGAGCTCACAGGAAGTGTCCTGTGGATCTGGGCTCATTTCCCAAAGACCCAATACTAACTGCACCTGACGGTTCAGGGAGGAAGGGAGAGGCTTCCAGCTTCCCATATATCTGGCTCTTGCTCTCACTGACACTCGCACTCCACCCCACCCCCTAGGGGATCAGGCCCAGTGAACTCCACTCTGCCTCTCCACGAAGGTAGCAGCAGCTCTGCACCCTGGGGCTCTGAATACTTGTTTGGCTCATTGTGTAGCATTGGTTGCGGTCATTCAGCTTCCCAGCCTCACTCTCATTTCCATTTCCTTCTAACCTTCGCTTTTCTCTCCCATTTCTGTCTCCCACCCAGGCAAATTCGCTCTTTCTCCACCCACTCCCCTCCTCTTACTGCAACAATTCCTTCCTCCTCCCCAGTTTAACCAATGAGTGTCTCCACCCCCCCAACTTCTTTTAAACACTTTTATGAAATAAATGTAACTGTTTTATTTATAAAACAAGCTCTTCTGTTTTCACAAATGTGTTTGAAAGTGTTTTTCTTTCCAGTGTGTATTGAAAACAAATTTCAAAACCTCAAAAGTTGCTGTGAAACAGAATTGTCATGCTTCGTTCAGTTCTGCCTGGATGACAGGCATGACACACAACTACTTTTGCTGGGTACTTTTGCACAAGAGTTGTGGGGGCTGTATGCTTCTGGTTTTTGGAGTTTAAGGTTTTTCTGAAGACCATTGTACTCCTTTGATAAGTTTTCTTTTCTCCTTGTGCTTTAACATATCTGTCTTCTACCATATGTTGAGGAGTGTTTTTGAAATCAATGTGGTTGTCGTGGTTGTAGTTATGCTTTTTCTCTAATCTCTACTTGCCATCTGGAAACAAATTCAGTGCTGCTCAGCCTCCTCCTTGTGTCCACTAATACAATGAGTTCCACCTGGCTCTGATCCTTGAGTCTCATATAATCACAGGTTAGCTCTTCATTCCTATCTGTGTAATTACATTGTATTAGCCAGATAAAGATAGTTCAAAGCATGACTATCTCCCTCTATTTAGTGGAAGCAGGATCTTTCAGCTGCAAGTTTGCCTCATCCCATGAAGTAGGCTTTGAGAGTTCATATTGTGGGAGTGTTATCTTTTATTGGACCAACTTCTGTTGGTGAGAGAGACAAGCTTTTGAGCATACACAAAGCTCTTCTTCCAAGCTCTTCTTTGTACTCAGTCAGATGGGGCTGGTGACACTGGCAGTTTTTCTTCAGTCAGTTGCTAGGTAGGTTACAGGGCTTCTTAAAGTCTTTTCCATAGCAAGATGGCTAATGGATGACTTCTTCTGCCTTCTCTGTGGTTTGCTTTTAAAAATGGAAATTTTTAAGGTACTGGGTACTGAAGAAATGTAGAGGGTTGAATATTTGCTGATAGTCTTTTTTTTTTTTCTTCTATTTTCTCCATATTACTCTTCACATTTCTTTACTGAAATAAATTTGTGACTTTATCCTTGATTATTTAATCGTTTTAACCTTTTTGCTGCTGTAGTTTATAAAGCTGGATGGGGTAAATGGTTCTGTAGGTTTTTCCTGAAACAATATACTTAAATCACTGATAGAAATTATAGCTATTGGAATTTTATGTACCATAAATATTTTAAAAGTTTCTTTATAAAATCATGATTAACTAATAATGTATTGGTATGTTAGAGGACTTACTCAGATAAACCCATGATTTTGGAGGAATATTTTTATTATTTGTAACACCCTTGTACACAGAATTGACCTAAATTAATAAATTAAAGTTCATAGAGTTGGAAGATGAAGAGAACTAAGAGGTAGTAATAAAGTGTGGGCCTGAATCTCCACTGCCTTGTGCTTTGAATTAGTCATTTACGTCTGTGCAAAGTAGGTGTAAAATGCTACCAAATCAGTGTATCAGCATTTACACCAACATAGTACAGGTTTAAATAACTCCACAAGGTATCAAGCATTGGAGAATCAGGTCTTAGATTTTTAGTGATATTGCTGATTTGTTTCATGCTTAGATTTTTGCTGAACGTTAAGCTTCCTTTAAGTTTTAAAGCCTACTCTAACCTCACGCTAGCATAAGTGAGATGAAATTTGAAGTTCTTAGTGTTTTTATACAATTTTACAACATACGATGTTACCAGTGCCAACAGCGGATTTGTGAGACAAAATGTCACGTTATTTATGCCTATATTTGTTTCAATAGTTAAATCTGAAAAATCATTTTCCTTAGGTATGTTTGATTTTACTGTAATTGATTTTTTTATAATAAATGATCCTACCATACTTTTATTTATTTATTATTGTAGTTTAAAGGACATTATCCAGAATGAAGATGTGAAACCCAAGCTACAATGCATCATGTCCGACCCTTCCTTTTCTATGGTAACAGTTCAAAGTGAAGATAGTGGAATAACATGGGAAACCAGCTCAAGCAGATGTTCCACTCCTTGGGCCTCAGAAGCTAGTGCTACTTCTGATCTTTGTAGTGTTGAAAGTTCATCTGTAGATTCTCCCCCAGGGAAAGTTATCTTTCTCATGGATGAAGGTAAGACTGTCCGGAAAAGGATGTGCAAATCATCAGATAGGACATCAGACTTGAAGGGAGGCCAGGGTAGCAAAAAGAGTGACTTGTCCGGAATGCAGATGCAAGAATTAAGAGATGCTCCCGCAAAAGTGCAGGATGCTAAGTTAAATGCTGCTGAACTGGAAGCACAAGCTATGGATGCAGAAACTTCAAAAGATAAAGAGGATTTGCTAGACCTTACTGGGGAACCAGTGTCACGTGCTCCAGTTGCCTCAAAGTCCATGGGTAAAGAAAAAAAATTGAAAAAAGGCAGGCCAGCCCTTAATGGAGCTGTAAGAGCTAAAATCCAGAAGTTCAGTTCAATTTCAGAAGAAGAAACGCCAATTTTGTTCCGAAAGAAAGGTATTAAGGATCCAGCTATGCCATCGGATATAAAAAGGAAGCAGAAACAACAGCACGAAGGATTCCTAAATCAAAGCCTTTCCTCAACACCTTTGGAGCATCTTGAAAAGGATTGCACTGATGGGGATGATGGCTCACTTCATAATATAAAACAAGTTGAAACAAATATTGAATCTAGCAGTTTTTCAAATGTGGGTGTAATAGTTCCTCTTGATAAAGAAGAGAGAAAAGAGACACGGTCTTCTCCAGCTGAGACTCTACATGAGATATCGGAAGAGTCACTGTCTTTTTCATCATACCTTACTGAGGAAGAGGAGAAGCAGGAAATCCACACAAGTTCACCCATGCCCATAACATCAATATCAGAATGGTCAATGGCCGAGCCATCAGATCTTATGGATGCAGCAGAGAAAGAAGAAATACAGCCCTTTCCTCCTGAGACTGCAAATGTGACCTCAGAACAGCCGCTGTCCATTACACCATATCTTATTGATGAAGGAGATTACCAGGAAACTCAGCCTAATTCATTTTTGACCACAAAGACCATTTCAACAGATTATATTAATGAACCAGAGGGGCAAGCAACTCAACCTTATGTGCCTATATCTACAGAATCTGTCTCTGAACATTCTAGTTCATCACATACTGGCAAGGAAACAGAGAAGCAAGAAATTCAGTTTTATTCACCTGTGGCTACACAGTTGGAGCCTAAACATTCCGTTTTATCTGAAACAAAAAAGCGGGATATTAAACCTTATCCACCGATAACTGCACAATCAGAATGTGAACATCCGGATTTATCATATTCCATCGAGGAAGCAGAAAAGCAAGAAATTCATCCTTATTCGCCTGTAACTGCACAATTGGAATCTGAACAACCAGATATATCATATTCTACTTGTGAAACAGAGAAACAAGAGACTGCACAGTTGGAGTCTGAACATTCAGAGGAGCAAGCTATCCAGCCACATACTCCTATATCTGCTCAGTCAGAATCTGAACATTCAGATCTATCCTATTCCATTGAAGAAGCAGAAGAGCAAGAGATTCAGTCTTACTCGCCTGCAGTTGAACAACTGGAGATTGAAAATGTGGATTTATCATATCCTGTTGATGAAACAGAAACACAAAGTCAGTGTTATTCACAAGTAACTGCAGAACCGGAGTCTGAGCTTTCAGATTTATCATATTCCACTGGTGAAACAGAAAAACAAGCTGCACAATTGGGGTGTGAACATCGAATTTTATCACATTCCATTGAAGAAGCAGAGAATGAAGAAATTCAGCCATATTTACTTGTACCTGCAGAATTCGAGTCTGAACATCTAGTTTTATCTGAAACAGAGAGTGAAGAAATAGAACATTATTCATCCATAACTCCACAATTGGAATCTGGTCATTTAATTTTATCATATCCTATTGAAGATACAGAAACACAAGAAAATCAGTGTTATTCACATGGACCTGCAGGACTGGAACCTGAACATTCACTTTCATATTATTCAGTTGATGATGTAATTCCCCAAGAAATTCAATCTTATTCACCTGTAACTGCACAATCTGTGCCTGAACATTTAGTTGGGTCACATTCTATTGATGAGGAAGAGAAGCAAGACATTCAGCCATATAGACCCGAGCCTGCAAAATCAAAGTGTCACTCTTTGGTTTCATCATATGACACTGATGAAACAGAGATGCGAGAAATTCAGCTACATTCACCTAAAATAGAAAACTTGATGTCTGAACAGTTAGTCACTATGTCACTAATGCATACTGATGACGGAGATGGACAAGAACTTCAAGCTTATTCACTGGGCACAGAATACATGCTGTCAGAACAGTTAACAGCTCCTTCTCCCACCTTCATTGCTGAAAGTGATAAGCAAGAAATACAACCTGATGCACATGAAGTGCCAGACTTGGTTTCAGAAGTGTTGAACTTTTCAGCTGGTTCCATTAATGAAGAAGAGAGGCATGATATTGATTCTTCTTTGCCTGACACAGAATATACGTCATCTGAACAATCAATGGCTGTTTCATCAGACTTTGTTGATGAAACCGTGATGCAAGAAAATCAGTCTTATTCAGCTGAAGTAGACAGTTTCCCATCAACACAGTTAAAAACCACCTTAGTTAAGCCTTTTAATGAAACAGAGACTCCAGAAATTCAAGCGTATGCATTTGAAGAAACTGATTTGTTGTCAGAAGAGTCAAAAACTGGCTCTGCTGATCCTACAAATAGTAACGAAGCAGACAAGCAAGAAATTCAGTCTTTTCCAAATGAAGCTGAATACTTTGAATCAAAACAATTTCCAGGTAGACTTCGGACAGCACGTACAGCCCAAAGTACTAACGAGAATAAATCAGCAATGACAATGGTATCTGATTTTGTTTCAAATGAAGCTTCCCGTAATCTCCTATCAGAGCCCATTAATGAAATCCACACACATAATTTATACTCCTCACTACCAGGTAATCCAGTCTCAGATAAAAATTTAAACAATGTAACAGTAACTAGCATTGGAGACCTTTCAACAGCAGAAGAAATACAGCATTTTTCAAATATAGAAGCAGGGTCAAAAGAGCCTGAACATTATCTACCGACAGAAGAGAAATTAACAGAACATGTGAACTCTGCAGAAGAATCGAAATATACTCCAGAACCTGATGAACAAAAAGATATGTTTAATATCATTTCAGAAGGCTATGAGATATTGAATATTCATGTTGTCCCACTCATTTCTTCAGTGGATGAAGAAGAAAGCAAACACATGCCAGATAAACTAGAATACTTAGAAACAAATACCCTCATTAAAACAAAACTGTTTGATTGTGGTGACCAGGAAGTGTCAGCACATGGAACAGCTACAGAAATTTCAGAAAACTCAGTGACAGATGACACCAGAGGTAAAGATATGGAACAAAAAGAACTTGTTGAAGAAGTAGATGCTCAGGAAATTGTAGAAACAGAGGAGGAAATTTCCACTGTGTCAGAAAATAAAGGTGGCGAAGTTTTGAATCCTAACAAGAGTACCACTGAGGTGGATTATTTTGAAAAGTATACTTTGATTGATGACAAATCCCCCACTGAGCTATCTGTTCAGGGGCTATCTCCCTTTGTTGCTGTAATGGCAAACCCTAAGAAGCATACAGAAGAAGCCATCTCTTCAACTGGAAGTTCTGATGTTAATACTTTGGAAGATGAATTTACTTTACTAGATAATGACTTGGATGAAGCCTTTTATGGAATGATAGAACAAGAAAGTGAGATGCAGACTTCTGCAGATGCTCAGAAATTTTTGACTATGCAAAAATCAATTGATTGTAGTAAAAAAGTGATAAATATAGAAGACGAACAGAAGTTAGCAGGCACACCCTTATTTGATACAGAAGAAGGAGTGTTAGAACGATCTATGTTGTTTCCCACATCAGTCAGCGCGATTAACCCAGAACTTCTAGAGGAGCCACCTGCACTGGCATTTTTATACAAGGACCTCTATGCAGAAGCAGTGGGGGAAAATGCAAAAGGTGAAAATGAGCCTCCTTCTGATGAAGAAAGTGGGAATTCTGATGCATCTTTTCCTCGAAATTCTGACACAGACGATGAAACTGGAATATATTTTGAAAAATACATTCTTAAAGATGATATTCCTTGTAATGTGGCTGGGTCTCAAAAAGATCAAGTTTCAAAGGCTCAGTCTATTAATAAAGACGTGTCAGGCCAACTGAGGCTTTCAGGAGACAAACATAAGGATTTTTATGAGGTAATTGAAAAGGAGCAGCAATCTGTTCATATTTTAGCTGAAGAATCCACCAAAACCGAGATCTTGTCAGAAGGAGAAATTATGGCGGGAGAGAGAATCCCGTTTATTAGTTATATTAAAGTAACAATTTGTCAACCAACTCAGGCAATTCCTTTTGGAAGCAAGCTTAATGTTTCAGATGCAAGAAATGATCCCACTAGTCAAAGAGAGGAAGAAAATGCACCTGCAGCAACACACCAGGAATTGTCAGAGCAAATGAGTCATGAAGAGTCCAGTCAAGTACTAGATTCTGAGGTAATTACCAATCAAAAAGAAGCATCTGTGCAAGATAAATCAAAGCCAGTAACTCCTCTAACAGATGAGCAGAAAGAACGACATGAAATAGCAGCAGTTAATAAAATGGATAATTACGTGCCTCATGGCAGAACACCTGTTGATGAAAGTGAAAGCAATCAATATGTTCATACTCCTCAGCAACCAGAGCAATTAATTTCATATTTGAATAATCACCTTCAACCCATGACAAAAGAGCCATATGATTTAGACCATGATCGTATGAACAAAAAAATAAGCAGGGAAAAATATCTATTGGATACAGATGAGCAGACAAATGAAAAAACAGTCAGAGAAAATATTGCCGATGATATAGCAAAGCATAACCTAGAAGTAGCTAAGACTGGCCTTCCAGAACCTGGAGTAAAGTTTGATAAGGCATCAGGTGATTTAGACTTACAGCCTTTTAGACATGATTTTGATAACTTTCCATCAGATTCAACAAGAGAGGAGCAGTGCTTTGAGACTGATGAACATCTTGCCGAGTCAATGGATTATGAAGTGATTACCCAAGAAGAACTTTTGCAAGATGAACTGTCCTCTGAACTGGCACATGAAGATTTGTTGTCTGAAGACAGGGAATCTTTTGAGCAGATTAGCTATAGTTATGAATTTGTAAATGAGGCAGAGCAAGACACACCCATTGAACATGAGGATTCAGGCTTTGTGATGATGAATTCTGAAAAATCATCACTAGGCATATCTGAAAGTGAGAGTCCACAAAAAGAAATTAAGAAGGCCCATGTTGATACTTATTGCTGCCAATGCAGGTGCCCAATTTCTGCTATTGACAAGCTTTTTGGGGAGCATGAAGGCCATGATGTGACAACACTGGACACTGCTGTAATGGATATGAAGGTAAGCATTTTCATAATTGAAGATCAATAAAGGATTACTTGATTGACTGTGTAGTTTAAAATATGTATCTTTCATCTTTAACCTTAGCCCAAATTTGGGATTGGAAATTATTAGTTGGAGACTGCTCCAGATTCAGTAGAGAGAATGCAAGTATTTTGGTTTTCAGTTTCTATGTATGCTATCTGTTAACAGGAACTTTTCCTTTTGCCATAGTTGTCAATGCTTTAGTCATCCTTGGGCTGGATTATTACAATGCACTTTTTTTATACCAGTGTTTCCTAAATGGTGGTTCCTGGAATAGGTCACGGAAAGGTTGTAGATGGGTCATGGGCCCAGTGTGGAGTGAGGTCCTGGGGAGGAGGGGGAGGTGGAGGGTAAGCACACCCCACACCAGCAGTTCCTGTCCCATGGGCTGGGCCTAGCTCCCTTCCCTCTGAGGGGTAGTTGGGCCAAACCTTGAGAGGCACTGTGACCCTGGTCGTGTGCCAGGGTCACAACACCCAGAGTGGGGAGCCGGGCCCAGCCCTGCAGGACAGGAGCAGCCATTGTGGGGTATGGAGTGAGGTTGTATCCTTTCCGCTCCCGCCTTCCCCCAGCCTCCCTTCTACCCTGGGCCAGGATTAGGGTTGTGGTTCTGGGGTGGAGGGAGTAAACCGCTGAGGATAGTCAGTGGCTCCTTCACAGGACAAGGAAGAGAAGGTGGTAGCAGAGGAGAAGGATGCTGGATTATGATTCTGCCCCTTCCTCGCCCAGTGTGGACCCTGGGTGTTATCATGTTATCATTTACTAAGCTTTCCTAGTTTTAGCATCATCCTTAATATAGGTGGCTTTTTTTTGGCATGCGAAGAGGCATAACTTTAGTAACCCTGGTTCATTTCACTTTGACATTGTAGAGTAACCTCTATATGCTTGCACTGACATTGTCACAAGATTGTTAGCAGTCCAGTTTAAGTACAAAGGTCAGACAAAGGCTTTAGCATGGTTACAAAACATGGCTAAACTCTTACCTCTTACTACACATTAGACCCTTGTTTTTTAATCGGTTTCCTTCATTTGGTTGTTGTGGTAGTGCAGACAAGCTCTTATTGTCTTCAGGGGAGGGGAGAGAAGTGCCTGATATGGAGCCTAAATGTGCACCACTGTTGATGTTTTAAATAATTTGCATCCAGCCTCTAGGATATCAATTGTCAGATCTATCCAATATAAAAGGTTGAAACAAACTCAAAAATAAGGGTGTGAAATTAAAATTCATCTCATCCATATTCTAGCAAGACTATTCTTGCCAGTGTTACAATTTAGTATTATGTAGTATTAATCCATAGGTATGCATTAATTAATATACTATGTATAATGACTACATCCAAATACTCCTACAATATAAATACTTGTGAAAACACTTTTCACTTCTCTAGAAACTTGTCTGTTTAATTGCAGTTTGGCTCTGAAAAGTGACTGTAAAAATGGTGGTATGAGGTCTCATCTTTATGATCTCATTTATTCCTTATCAAATTTGCTCAGCTCACCAGTCAAAAGGTATTGCTTTTCTACTTACCAGCTCCGCAATCTGAATCCAGCATCTGAAAGTAACCTGTGTTTTCCAGATTGTGCACAGTCACCAATAATAACCATTTTGCAATTAGAACTTTCTTAAAAATTCTGAGCCATGTTGTGCCAGTTTTTAAGCAGAATTCCCCACTGATTTCACCTTTAACTTGCACCTTTTTGCATCTCATTCTGGCCTCTTTGCACGTAAGTTACTTTCACTCCCTTACACAACTTTACTAATATTAAATGTATACATTTCACCCTTGAATTTGGCCTGAAAGTGGATATCTGGCATATGTTCTGTTGCACTAGATTATTATAGTGCTAATTCATAAATAAGAATAAAAAATTATAAGATGATGAAATACTGCCCTCAAATATAAATATGTACAAAATTTTGCAACTGTTTATTTTTCTTTTTCTCTTGTCTGTGCATGTACCACATTTTATCACTTTTTATCTGTGGCATTTCCTGCTTTGGCTGTGAATTATGATCAGCTGCCAAAATGTCACTAATAAAGTCACAGCTCTGAAGTCGTCCCTGGTGTAGTTGCACTGAAGTCAGCGGAGTTACTCCAGAGATGGATATGTCCCCTGATGTCATTCCCTGACTGTGGACCTTGGAGATACAGCCAGTAATTAAATCTGGCCACAACACACGTCTGACTTCACATGATTTCTACCAGCCAAAGCTCATGTTACTCTTAGATTGTCTGTGTAGTTTTTGCTACTCACACAGCTATAATTGCTAAGGAAATACAAAGACAACACAATGCTCACCTTCTCAGCTTTTGGCATTGGAGAAGAAATTCACGTTAAGTGAAATGAGCTGTTAACCTATAAAGACTGACAGAGCCATTATCTTCACAAACAGAATTTCACAGTGGAATCTCAGTGATCAATCCTAAATATTTATCAATTTAACAATAGAATATGATATTTATAATTCAGAGGTCACGTGTGGTATTTTTCAAACACATTATAGATGTCGAAGTTTGCCAAATTATAGGAAGCTGCTACCAACCTTCCTCTAACCTTCCATTCAGAAGTATGCAAATTAATTAAAACCAAGTGCACTTATGAAATATAAATTGCATATGAGCAGATGGCCAGCTCTCTCTCAAGGAAGGTCAAGAAGGACTGCTGCATCGAGAACAGCTCTATTATTATTATAATACCTGGTCAATGTTGTCTTTATTATTCCTAGAGCCTTATTCTGTATTGCTTGCACACCTAAAACAACCAATGACTTTGATGGGAGTTTTGGGTGCAAAAGGAATGCAAGTTCAGACCTTCAGTGTATAATACATACATAGTTTAAATTGTGTATATTTATTTAAAATATTTAAAAGTGAACCTTGGGAACATCTGTATTTATGTTTAGTTCCCTAGATACTTTATTGCATAGGCTAGTCCGTAACAATTACTTGTGTTCTCTTCTCATTGTGGGCCTGATCCTGCAGTCTCTTGAGCACTCCTGTGCAGTGTTGAGCGCCCTCAAATTCCCACACAGCCAGTGAGAATTGCGGGTGAGAAACACCTCACATAAGCACCTTGAAGGATCAATTGTTGCTTCTTCTTTGAAATTGGTATTATACCTTTTCCAACCACTATTCCTGTGCTTGCCTTTCAAGTCATGGTGAAGCTATGAAATTAATTTTAACAATTGTTCTAATAACATCTAGAGGTGAAACATTACATATATATTTTATGTGAAAGCTTTATAAAGCAGTATTTCACAACCATCATATTTAGAAAATTTGCTGCCACTTTTTTATTTCAGGATCAATTAAACGAATTTCTAGGAGAGTTACAGCAAAGGTCAGTGAAGTTTGAGGAGTTGGTTAGTGAAATAGAATCCCGGTTTAATTCTGTTGAGGTAAGTCTAATATCTACACTACTCCAGTTTTCTCCTTCAATATTGTCAGTCCTTTCAAGATATTTTTATACTGTTTTGTAGTTTCATGTTATCATTTACACAGGAATTGTCTGTTTCACTAGTCCTTAAAGTTTCCTTACTATGAGTGATTAACTGAGAAAAATAGATAGTTGATTTACTATACGGGGCTGCTGCACAATGAACGCTATGTGGAATATTCCCCACTGGGTGGGGAAATGATTGTGATAGCACTTTCAATCGGTTTTGTTGAAAAATTAAAATTTTTATATGGATCAGCATTTTCAAATGTTGGATACCTAAATTTAGGCACCTAAATTCATGTTCAGGCATCTAAATGAGTGTTCTGATGCCCTGCCCAGAGGTGCTTAGTTCCTGTAGTTTATGTTGATTTCAATAGGAAATTTGGATGTTCAGCAGCTCTGAAAATAAGGCTTCTTATTTAAGTGCCTAACTACAGAAACCTTAACTTTAGGCACTCAAGTTCAAAAATGTTGGCCATTGTTTTTAAAGTATTTACCTAATAATATTTCTTATACATGAACTTGCTTAGATAATTACATATGTCTTTTTGTAAGGCTGCCAAAGGCTGCCTGAGTGATAGCTGGTGTTTACATAATTTAGAGAGTTTTATGTACATTCATTCACTGATGTAGTTTTACTTCTCAGATTTTCATATGTTTTATTTTCCAGGAAAACAGTAAAAAAAAGGAGCAGTTTTTAGAAGACCAAAATGAAGAGCTGGTTAAGACAGTGATAGCCCAGTATGATGAGAAGTCCCAGAACTTTGAGGAGGTGAAGAAGATGAAAATGGAATACTTGTATGAACAGATGGTTAACTTTCAGCAAAGTATTGTTGAGGTGAAGGAAACCTTGGAGATGACTGTAAAGGAAACAGAAGAACTTGATGATGTTCTTTTCCTAAATGTAAGTACGAATTACATTCATAACAGAAACCTTAATGATATTAGTCACATATGGCATTTGATATAATATCCTCAGACCTACTTTGTCTTCTGAGGTAAATTAATTCTGAAATCTCAGATACACCAGTCTGGAACTGCTGGGTCATGTGAAGGTTCAGAGAAGAGGTCAAAGAATGATATGTCATGTGGAAAAAAATGCCTCACAGTGAGACACTAAAGGAACTCGTTCTATTTAGCTTATTGAAGAGCAGGTTAAGAGATGACTCAGTCACAATCTATAATAAGCAGAGAGAAGATATCTGTTATGGGAGGATTCTTTATTACAGCAAATGATGGCGTAACAAGAAATTGGAAGAAAATGGAAATGGTAATTGAAGTCAGAGGAGTCCAAACCGGAAAAAAGACTCACATTTTTAACAGTCAGGGTAACTAACCATTGCAACAGATTACAAGGGTTGTGGTAAATTCTCCATTACTTACAATCTCTAAATGGTTTTTGGGTTAGATGCAGGAATCACTGGCCAAAATCTATGCCCACAGGAATGCACCGTTGCTGCAACAATTGTCAGTGACTCAGTGAGTGGCACTTCGCCCTCTGTGTCAGTACTGACTCAATGCCCATCACAATATCTGGGGGCATGTGCCACTGGATATGCCATTTCTCAGGTCAGATGTAAAAATGGGGCCCTAACTACATGTGGTTGTTAAAGATCCTGGTATTGCCAACTCTCACAGCTTTTCTGCAAGTTACATGATTTTGGCTGGGGCTGGACCCAGTCTCTCAATAATGCAAGAGGCTCCAGCCCTCTAGTGAATTGGCGCTCCCTGATTAGTTTCTGGCCTCACTTGTCTGCCCCCAAGGCAGAGTAACCTGTCATCTGCTACAGGCAGAGCCCTCTCTTCCCCTCCCCGCAACATCCTGAACCCATTCTCATAGCAGGCGGGGAGCGAGCTCAAGGGTAAGTCTACATGGCAAAGAAAAACCTGTGGCTGGCCCGTGCCAGCTGACTCGGGCTGTGGGGCTGTTTCATGGCTGTATAGACCTCTGGACCTGAGCTGCAAACCAGGCCCTAGGATCCTGCAGGGTGGGAGGGTTCCAGCCCAAGCCCAGAAGTCTACACAGCAATGAGACAGCCCTGCAGCCCAAGCCCCATGAGCCTGAGCCAGCTGGCACAGGACAGCTGCGGGTTTTTCTTTGCTGTGTAGACGTGCCCAATGAATGCAGCAGCTCAGGGTGACTCCACTCCCTCCTCCTGTGAACAGCCCCAAGTGCTTCTCCTCTGGCCTGGATGGGGGATAAGGGACCTACTGCAGTTCCCCTAGAGCTGGGAGAGGGTACGAAGAAGCCTAGGAGGAGGAGAGATGTAGCTGTGGGGTAGGACTAAGGGGGTGGGGGTTGGGGAGGATGAACTGAGGTGGTGGGAAAGCTGAGAGTTTGGGAGCTGGGGGGAGTGAACTTGGGGGGGCTGCACTGGTGATAAGCTGATGGGGTGGGGGCTGGATGGGGCAGAATTCATTGCTGGGCAGGGGATGGGCAGACATGAAGACTGAAAAGCCCCACAAAATAGTCATTTTTTAATTTATTTTAAAAAAGGCATGATTTGGGGGGCCAATCTCCTAATTTTGGGGATCTTTAACTCATGATTTTTGATCTCTTGAGGCTGGCAATGCTGAGATCCTCTGGCTTTTTCTATAAGGAATGGAGGGTTAATCCTGATCTGTTCACTGTCCTCTTTGTGCTGCTAAAGAGACAGCAGAGGATTCCCATGACATGGGAGTTATCCCCAGCTCAACTGGTGTACAGGTTGTGGAGCTTCTAAGGGTCAGCAGTGTGGAGCCAATTTTGATCTCGGAATTTGGACCGTAATGTTTTAATGTAGAAATTATATCTCCTCCTGTAAACGTAACTTACGACTTGTTTCAGCAAAGTAATTAAGACTTGTGCTTCACGTGAAGCATGAGTAATGAATACTGACTAATTGTGCTTAAAGCTAGGCATGTGCTTAGGTACCCTGCTGGGTCATTCATGGCCTTAAAGAGGGGAAAATACTTGGAGACCTAAATTCTCTGCTGGTGTGTATGGGAAAATTTCCAGTGTAGTCCATGAAGTGGTGCTTATTTACGTCAACAGAAAAAAGCAGAATCAGTCTTTAAATTACTTGCTTTAATATTATGTTGACTTCTGTTTTTTATTGTTAATATGTTCTTTTCCCCTTTCTCTATTAGTTATCTAAAGAAATGAATAAAAGGTATATGAAATGTGGTTTAGGTGCATTGCAGTGAACATTAGGATTAGCATGTTTGGCTGCTTTATTTAATACTTTCTATATGCTTCCAGTATAAATATCTGCTTTTAAAACCACCAAATAATAGTCTGGGAAGAAATCTTACACTTGTTACTGTAGCTGACAGCTTTTGAAGGGTTTTGCATGTGTTTTATAATTCATAACTTAAATCATAATAAATATAGCTTTTTTAAAATGTCAGATCACTTGGAATATTCTGCGTAGCCACTCTTGAGTAGCTGCTGCTTGTAATTATATAAGAGCATTCTGATGATGCTTAGATTTCTGCCTTAAATACCCTGTTTTGAAGTGTTCATATTTTACTACTGTAATTTCCATATGAGATGAAATCTTAATGAAAATCATCCAACATGTCACTTATATGGGTGGAATTGCTGGGATAATTTCAGAGTTAGTATAAATGGTTGCAACTCTAGTGAAGTTTGAATTTGACTGCTATTTCATCCGTGTTTGTATCCCTCGTCCCCGCCCCAAACACATACACCAACAAAACCCCCAAACCCATAATCAAACCCTTATGCCTTATCTGATTTGCCACTGGGGGTTCCGTTTAGTGGGACTCATCCTGATGAGAGAGAATTTAATCTTAAAATCATTTGCCCTCTGCTAAAATCTGCACAAATTATCTCTTGTTATTATTCATAAAGCCTGAACCCGCAGCCCTTTTGCGCACAACGCTGTTATTGAGTGAAATCCTGGTCCCATTGAAGTCAATGGCAAAACTCCTCTTGAAGTGGGGCCAGGACTTCACTTACTGACTTAAATGGGAGTTATATACTGATATGCATCCCATATTATTTGTCAATACTGAAGTCAATGGTACTTAGTCATGCGCTTAAAGGTATGCATGTGCTTACAGTGTTCAGCTGGATTGGGGCCCAGGTAAATCATATGTGGCCAATTCAGGGACATACTGAAGTTTTTATTATAATTTTATTATAACTATAAGACATAGTAAGTTTTTATTATAAGAAACATCAAATTGTAAATTTCTATATGTGAGTAAGGGGTTATTTTTTTAAGTGGTGCTCAAAACATCCTTTCACATTTCTCATTATTCATGGGATTTGTACTATGAAGTCGTATGGTATAAGGGCATAAGAACGGCCCTACTGGATCAGACCAAAGGTCCATCTATCCCAGTATCCTGTCTACTGACAGTGGCCAATGCCAGGTGCCCCAGAGGGACTGAACAGGTAATCATCAAGTGATCCATTCCCCAGCTTCTGACAAACACAGGCTAGGGACACCATCCCTGCCCATCCTGGCTAATAGCCATTGATGAACTTATCTAATTATTTTTTGAACTGTGTTATAGTCTTGGCCTTCACAACATCCTCTGGCAAGGAGTTCCACAGGTTGACTGTGCCTTGTGTGAAAAAATACTTCCTTTTTTTTGTTTTTAAACCTGCTGCCTATTAATTTCATTTGGTGACTCCTAGTTCTTGTGTTATGAGAAGGAGTAAATAACACTTCCTTATTTACTTTCTCCACACTGGTCATGATTTTATAGACCTCAATCAGATCCCCCCTTATTCGTCTCTTTTCCAAGCTGAAAAGTCCCTGTCTTATTAATTTCTCCTCATACGGAAGTTGTTCCATATCCCTAATAATTTTTTTTGCCCTTTTCTGAACCTTTTCCAATTCCAATATCTCTTTTTTGAGATGGGGCGACCACATCTGCATGTAGTATTCAAGATGTGGGCGTATCATGGATTTATATAGAGGCAATATGATTTTTTTTGCCTTATTATCTATCCTTTTCTTAATGATTCCCAACATTCTGTTCGCTTGTTTGACTGCCGCTGTTGCACATTGAATGGATGTTTTCAGTGAACTATCCACAATGACTCCAAGATCTCTTTCTTGAGTGGTAACAGTTAATTTAGACCCCATCATTTTGTATGTGTAGTTGGGATTATGTTTTCCAATGAGCATTACTTTGCATTGATCAACATTGAATTTTATCTGCCATTTTGTTGCCCAGTCACCTAGTTTTGAGAGATCCTTTTGTAGCTCTTTGCAGTCTGCCTGGGACTTAACTATCTTTAGTAATTTTGTATCATCTGCAGATTTTTTCACCAGACTGTTTAACCCTTTTTCCAGATCATTTATGAATATGTTGAATAGGACTGGGCCCAGTACAGACCTCTGGGGGACACCCACTACATTAAAATTGTATACCAATATGTGGCAATCTGTCCAGTTACTTGTATACTGTAGATTATTGAAAAGGAGGCTATGCAAAAATAATTGTCAAGGGTTTTATTGCATGTTATTTACTAGCATTAGCTTACATATTAAAATTAGTTTGTTTTATGCATGAACTTGGTTATTGTAATTGATTGTATCTCATTTACTAAAAAAGATTAAGAAAAGGGTTTATATAATGCTGCATGTCTTTCTAAAGAAAATGTATTTTTATTATGTATATCCTTTTAAAACTGTGAACAACTAACAACTTCAGTGTAAAAACAAATGGGGTTGCTTGACTGCTTTGTAGAAAGAATTCTTCCATTTCCTTGGAGCTGCTTTTGCCTCAGTTAAAAATATGTTATTGTTTTTTATAATGAACCAAGCAAATAAGGGCTAATTAAGTCCAATCCATTTTCCTTTTCCTTTTTTTTCTCCTCATAACCAGCTGCTTTACATTATGTCTCTGAAGTCAGCTTCCTGTAGATAGATGTAATTTTCTGTAGACTTTAAATATACTTAAAGGGACAGTGTCAATAAGTTTAAACCCCATATTCTTGATGGAACTTGCTCTGAACTTCATAGCTAAACTTTCCCACAGTTCATGAGTGTACAGATATACACTGTAGTTAGATTGGGTTCATCTTTAATGCTAAGATATCCTTGAACTAATTTTAAACACTGTACCCCCTACTTAACATCCAAGGTTAGGAAGTTCTCTTCTCTTTGCTTGTTGCTCTTAAATCCATGGGAAATATTTTGAGCAGTGCATGTCATATGTTGTTCATCTTTGAGCTTTGGAAACTATGTAATACTACCGGGATTTATTTGGATATATATTTTCTTCCCAATAGGTTACTTTCTGCAATGGATAATTCTCTCTCATTAGAAAAAATGCCCAGTGCATTTTCACTTTTTGACCATTATGCAGACAGTTCAGTGAGAAGTGACCAGAAGACCTTAAAATGTGTCGCTGGTAAGAATCTATGGGTGCATCCTGTGAAAAAATGAACATTTTTGGCAAAGCCCTGGAATTTATAAAAAAGTAAAATCAGAATTTGCTTTGAAAAAAAAAAAAAAGTTTGGAGTTGTGAGCCTGTGTAATTAGCAATCAGAGCTGAATTGGAAATGAAGTCTAATTGTGCCTATGTACAATTAAGCCTGTGTAACACTCTCCATGCTGAGGAAGCCCCGTGGTGCCTATGTGTGTGGGGTCACAAATATGGCAGCCATTCAGGGTGTGCTTCTGAACCACGTCCTTGCTGGGGAAGCAGGCCTCTGGAGTGGAGAGAAAAGTTGGGGGTGGACTGAAAAAAAGAGGCCACTGGATCTGTATTTATGTGGATCTAGTGGCTGGAAACCTATCTACATGTGGATATGAAGGAGCAGTGGCTGCAGTAGCTGGATCCAGCCCACTCTGTAGGCAAGAGCAGTGACTATGGAGGATAATGGGGTGTATTCTATGTCCCCAGCCCATACTTAGTTCTCTTCACAAAGCCTATTTAGTTGCGCTTTGTGCCATATATGTGTGTGTGTGAATTTTACCCATGAAGATCATCCAGATCTGACCAGCAGTCATGGAAGTTAAGAGAATAAACAAGCCATATTTATCTACTGGCCATGGCGTATCAGCTTCATCCATTACTAGCTTTCTCTTCAGTTTTATGATTTCTGAGAACTAACAGAGTCAGCATAGTTCTTTGCAGCAAGCCACCTATTCAGCTTCCCTCCCATCAGCATCCTGCCAACCATTCTCTTCATCTTTTCAAAACATATTTTTTTAATGTTTTTTCAAGAAATAAGAGAAGTAAATGTATTTAGATGTATCAAGGCAATTCTTCATTCAAGTGATGGTCTGAGTGCTGGGGCCCTACCCCAACACAGCCCTATGCCATTGTAGCTGTAAAAAAAAGTAACTTATGAGGAAATCTCTAGCAGTTTTTATTAAAGATTTTGAGCAAATTTGATGCTATTATTCAGTTTATAAACTGACCCTTCCAATCCAGCAGGTGAGTCCCACCTTCCTACTCTGGCTGCCAGCCAACGGCAAGGAGGTAAATGATGCAACAGATTTGCTTTGCCTTTGTTTTGTGTTTGCTTGCCACAAACATTTGGATTAAAAACAAGTTAGCTTCCTAAAGTTGCTGAGCTCCCCCTCCTATTTTGATCTGCTTTAACCACCGTGTCCAATCAAAACCAAACCGCACATCCAGCCAGAGCTGGATTTGCACTGACAAACTAGGGGTGAGTGGCTCTAGCTTCCATTTCCAGTTCCCAGTAAGCCAGCCAGCCCCCTCCTATATTTCTCTCCTTCCCTTTTTCCTCCACATAGTCTTTTCCCTTGCTCTGTATCCTTACATTCCCTTGAAACTAAATGTGCTATATAAATGTAAGATATCATCTCTTCCTCTTTTTTTCTTTTCCTCCATACCTTTTCATGCTGACTCTACCTTAGCTCCCTATGCAGGCTAGCCCCTTTCTCTTCCTGTCTAATCCTCCTTTTTGCGCTGTCTCTTCTCTGACTTCTGCATTGCTCACCTCTGCTGCATCACTCTATTCTATCTATCTAAGTTACTTATATGAAGCCCATTACTGTACCATCCGTGACTGTGCCTCACAGTCTTTATCGATTTATCTTTGCAAGTAGAGTATTTGCCAAAAAACACACATTCAGGTTGACTAAAAATTTAGCAAATTCATGCTGAATTTACCAAATTCTTTCAGTTGAAAACAAAACCAAATATTTTCGAGTTTTTCAAATCACCAGAACATTTTTGTTTCAGGTTAATCCAAAGCAAATTTTTTTCTCTGATTTTTTTTTTCAGCCAGCTAGCTGAAAAATGTATTCATCCAGTTCTGCTCTCAATGCCCCTGAGAGGTAGGGAAGTGCTATTATACCCATTTTACAGTTGGGGAACTGAGCCACAGAGAGGCTAAGTGACTTGCCCAATGTCAGACAGGAAGCCTGTCACAGAGCAGGGGATTGAACCAGGGTCTTCCCAGTCCTAGGTGCCATAACTCCTGGACCATACTTCTTCCATTCTTTGTCAGTGCACTGATACTGAAATGAAATTTCCTCAGATCTTGATCTTTGAAGTCCTCTCATCCACTGCACACACTCTCTCTCCCTCTCGGTGCTGAATGGTTGATAAAATAGCAAAAATAGGGTGGTTGTTTTTTTCAGAGCGTTTTCACCACATCAGAAAATTTTCCCCTTCAAGCCACTCAGCATCCCTAAGAGCTTCCCACCCAGTAATTTTCTCCGCCCCATTCGTCCCTTCACTTAACCCACTCTCTCAGTAAAACCCTGGGGACACAGATTAACCTTGCAGCATACCCAGAATGTAATCAAATCTGTCAGGGAAAAAAGGAGGGAACAAATTCCAAAGTCAAGGACATGTCACTGATAAAAACCTGCCACCAGCCCCTGCTGTTTAAATCAGGTTACTGTTTGACTCAAGCACTTCCATTGATTGCAACTTTCTGCCAGGGGTACTATGAAAGGAGGAGGAAACTGACCATTCTCTGCGTTACACTGACCTTATGAAAACCCCTCCATGGAATGCTGTATGTTTGGCTTCGTTTTCATGTCACTGAAAACTAGAGCTAGTAGAAATTTTTTGATGGATTATTTTTCCATTGGAAAATGCCATTTCATTGAAACTGAAACTTTCCCTGGAAACTTGTCAGTTTTGATTAAATTTTATCTCAGGAAAAAAGCCTCGACATGAAGCATTTTGATAATGTCAGTACATTCCATTTCAACATTTTCTGAAGGGAACATATCAATATTCTGTTTTGAAATGACTTTTCAATTTGAAATTTATTCTATATTTATAAAAAATAAAGTTGATATTGAAATGAAATTTTTTGATTTAATACAAACTAAATGTTTTGATTGACTCGAAACAACAATTTTTCAAAAAAATTCATTGGGGAATTTTGAATTTTGTTGTTTTCATTCTAATTTGGAACAGAAACAAATTTCAAAATTGCATGATTTCCCATTAAATGGGAATTCTGGTTCCCATACAACTCTTCTGAAAACCCACAACAATTTCCCCACTGGACACTATTAGAAGACAGGCTCTTCTAGATGCAATAAAAAACCCCAAATCTGGTTTGCTTTTAGCAACTAAAGGGATGAATTTTTCAATGACAGGCAGATGTAATCTTACAGTAGCTCTCTGTATAAATCACAGGAAAACAGCTAGCATCAGCATCTACTTTGTTAATGACACAGGCGATCATCATCATTAGTCTGAAGAGAACTGAAAAGAGCAAAAGTTTTCTGCTTGGATCTTTATAGAATCCATGTAACATGGAAATTTACTGGATAAATGAAAAAACAGTGTATATTTTTGTTCGGTGCAATCAGACTATTTAATGGTGAGATATGGTTTTGTCTTCCATTGACTCATAATCCTGAAAAACAACAATCTCATGAGGGCTGGTTCTATTTTGACTGCTTATCTGAGGTTTATGAAAATCTTAGAGGACTTTGTGGCATCCCCAATCAGGTCACAAAGTGTCAGATGATATAGGGTTCGAAATCAAAGTATGGCAGCCTTGCAGAGCTCAAGCAGAGTTCTATGTCTACCCCCTGAAAGGATTATCTTCCCACAAAACATCTCTGGACATCCAAGGAACAGTTCAACAATAGTGAGACTCCACACAGTCTCTCATTCTTCATGCTGTTAAGTTCTGAGCCCTAGAGGGCAGAGCCCACTTAGCATCGGGTCCAAGCAGAGTCTGTTCCTCTCTGGGAGCAATGGCCTCTCCCACAGTTCACATCCTTTCTTTTAAAGACCTATTGCCCAGCTGTCACCCCTCCCTCTAGAACTGACAGACTGTACAATGTCTTCATGGTATGGCAGGTACTTTTCCTAGATTCCAAGGAATCTTATTAACTCTTTCTGCCCTTGAATGGCAGTGGGGTACATCCAATCCTGCCTCTGAAACCTGGCTCCTTTCTTCAGTAGGTTTCCACTTCCCACTAACTAGCTCTAGTGTAGTATTTCCTATGAACACGTGTTTCTCTCGCCTTTTTGGTTGGTCTCCTGTTCAGGAGGTGCTGTCCTGTTATAATCTCTCTGTTCAGGGCAGACCCAGGCTGCCAGGGCAGTTCAGCAAAAATAGGCTCTCCCAAGAGGCAGCCTGCTTCCCTCTCTAATACAGTGCAACCGACAACAGTAACCCTCCTGCTGGACTTTCTGATATGACAGTTTAAATTATAAGAGGCACTTTGAGGCTTCAGCAGAATTTATGCCTCAGAGTGCACTACAAAGTAGTAGATGCCTGAGCACATGGACTCACTCTCTTCTGTTAAGATTAATAGGCCTCATGGGGAAAGGACAGGGGAAGGAATGATGCCCATGACATTTTACTACACTGCAGTACATACCTGGTACCTTTAAAACTTAAAGCTATCACAGGACTCAATGGTGGAACGCGGGTTCCCATATCACCAAAGGGCAGACCCAGGCTGCCTCTATCTATTAATATCTAGACTGGGAGAAAGCAAGTTAGTGAAACGGGCGCTCCTAAGGCTGACTGGACTCTGAGCTGGTGGGGAAGGACCCACTTTACCATTCCCTGAAGAGGAGGCTTGCAGTTAGTTTGAAAGGAAGCAAATCATTGGATAGATTTCCTAAGAACTGCCACTGTGGGTAAGGGATGGGGATTGAGGAATTGGCAGTGGTTTTCCCAACCCCACGAGGGCATCATTTACATCATGCCTCTAATGCTGGAATAATATTGTCTGCATCACAGATTGTAGACCTGTGTGATGGTCTTTTTTTTTTTTTTTTAAGAAAAGAATGGACAAGATGGGATATTATCATTAGCTGCTGAGAAGTTCTGATTCTGACTAGATGCAGTTGTGCAGAAAAGGGAAATCTGCACCTGTAGAGCTAGGAAGCGCTACACCATCTTAGGGAACAAAACCCTTACCTGCCTTCACCTGATAGTATTAGGCCTTGGTGATCAATTCAATATTTGAGTTTAGGATTATTTTATCTGGGGTCCTACCAACTGGATGATACTCTGGCCTCCAAATATGCATATGATCCAAACATACTCCTCTGTAGGTATAACTGTTGCCTCTGCCTAGCCCGATAATCTGTATTTAGCCTTCCAGGTGTTGGAAGCCTTGTGCCTGGCTCCTCTTGGACTCAGGGTTTGGCTTCAATCCTTGAGCCTACCAAGAACTGTCATTGTGTCTCTCTGGGTGCCTCATGGGAGGTATGGAAGAGGTGGAGGTAGGCCAGGGGCTCACATGCTGCTGGTTGTGGCATGCTGTCTGAGGGGGAGTTCATTGGTACTCATGTAGCAACAACTCGCGGAACACCCATAAGCCTGGGAATTGCTGCTGCTGAGAAGATGGACCATTAGAGACTGGTAGCTGCGTATGGGCTGAATATTCACCTAGCTCGATAGCAGTGATATTTTTACTATTTGGCAAATATTGGGCTAACTTCTGTCAGCCTTTGCACCTATGCCAACCCCTCTCAGATCAGTGGAATTGTATGGGAGTAGTGAATCAGACAGAGAATTTCACTCCTAGCAGTTGATTCACCCATCCCTAATTGATATGAACTTATTGGCCTAAAATTGCATCTTTATTGTCCTTATTCAGTTATTTGAAATAGTCCCCCTATTTTTTATTTTAATGAATCCTTAACTGCTTGGCTGTCATATCAAGTATTCATAGTTAAGGGAAAATAAACCATCTGGTTGCCTCATGACATGCATAGCTGGAGTCGGTGTGGTTCAATACAAGCAGTATAAATAACTACCAAGGTCTGTCTTCCAGTTCCACAGACTCCAAAATTGCTACCTCAGGAACCAAACTCAGCTACAAGCACATCAATTGCAGTCTATTGGACTGTGAGTGAAGGGGACGTCATTGATTGCTTCCAGGTGTATTGCATGGAGGAACCTCAACCGAACAAAGATCAAAGTGGTATGTGACTGAACCCGCATCTCACCAACATTAGTTCAGCATCTCAAATAAAATTATATCTAAAATGATCCTTAAAAGACGTGGCTGAGCTATTGCTACATGAAAGGGAAGAGCACAATATGACTGACCCTGAAGAGGTAATATTAACAATAGTAAGGACAGATAACTGCGGAGAACATGAGTTAAGTTTTTTAAAAAATAGAACAATAGCTAAATATTTTGGCCAAAACATTTCAACTTGAGTGCTTAATGTTAGGCACCTAAACCCATATTTAGGTTCCTTAATTTTCAGAGGTGATGACCTCCTGTAGTGCCTATTTGTGTTTATGGGAGCTGCAGATACAGATCTCCACCTCCAAAAATCAGGTGCCTGATTATGGATTTAGGGGTCTGGATTTAGGCTCCCAAGTTGGAAATATGTGTTCGGTGGTAACAAAGCAGGAAGAACTCAGCAAAAATGCAACATTTCAACACACAGGTGCAGATTTTTCAAAATGGAACAAAACATTTTACTTTTTAAATATGTGAATTTGAAGTGCAATAAAGAAGTTTGTATAGTAAAAAACCAGACTAGTAATAGGAATTATTTAAAGTATTTGAATGTTGCTTCAGCATTATTTGTAAGATGTGTAGCGAGTTAAATTCCTTTCTGAGAGATTTAGTTACACAAGACAGAAATGAAGCCAAGATTCACAACTGAGGTATTACTAAAAATTTGGGGTCCAGTCCCTCAAAGTATTGAGTGCTCTGTTCTCTGCTTGACTTCAATGGGAGCTGAGGGCACTCAGCACTAGGGCTGGTCTAAGAGTTTGTCAGAACTTTTTTCAGTGGAAAATTGGATTTCCAATTAAACAAAGTCTTCCAGAGAAAATGTCTGCTTTCAGGCGTGGTGTTGTAGCCATGTTGGTCCCAGGATATTAGAGAGGCAAGGTGGGTGAGGTAATATATTTTATTGGCTCAACTTCTGTTGGAGAGAGAGAGAGAGAGACATGCTTTTGAGCTACACAGAGCTCTGCAGAAGAAGAAGAGCTCTGTGTAGCTTGAAAGCTTCTCTACCCCTCCCCCCCAACAGAAGTTGGGCCAATAAAAGATATTCCCTCACCCATCTTGTCTCTACTTTCAGGAGAAAATTTCAATATGTAATTGAAAAAACAAATGCCCCCAACCAAAAGGTTTTCAATTTTGCCCAAAAGCTAAGATTTTTCTTTTCAAAATAGTGCCACAGTGCCTCATGGGAATTTTAATCTGGGTGTTTTACACTTCCATTCTCCTTTATAGGCCAGGCTCCTTGGTTGGACTGTATCTCCCATGATGCACCACAGACAGGGATTCCTATGATTCACGTCTTTACTAAGAGGGGAGAAGGAGTTGTCCACCCAGAAAGCAGCCCACAGGGAAGAACGGGAGCATAAGGCACCCATACTACAACTCCTATGAGGCACTGCGGCACCATTTTAACTGGAAATATATTGGTTTGTGATACATTGCCAAAAAGTCTAAATTTTCTGTGGAAAACAAACAAACAAAAAGTCATTTTTGTCTAAATTTCCTACAGTAAACCCACCCCCTCTGTTTCTCAGCCATCTCTACTCAATGCCTTGCAAGAAGAACTTAGCACATTTGCCTCTAGTAATCCCTTTGTAACTTAACTTTGCTTTTCTGCCATTTTATTTGAGAGTGAATGGTAAAGAGTTAAAGCAATTTAAGAGCTAGAATACCTCCACGTTAATTAGCCAAGGGGGTGCTTAGCTATCTCCAGAAATGCAGTGTGCAATAAAAGGCCAAATGGCAATTACATTTGATGGTGGCGTTGGAACAATTTGTACAGTGTGGGTGCTGAGAGCCATTGAACAAAACTGTAAGCCCGGTATATGATGGAAACCACTTCAAGCCAGGGGGTGCTACAGCATCCCTAGTTTCAGCTCCCCTGGTGCCCACAAATAAATTATCTCCTTACTCTGCAGAACTCATTTAGTTCCTTCTTGACCATATTTTTGTGGCAAGCGTTAGGCCTATTGTATACAAGCCCTGATATGATCGACTCCTGTTTACATATTGGTCTATATAAGAGACCCTAAACCATACAAATTGTTTCTAACAGGTGTGCATTTCTCTAATGACCTGTATGTGTATGCTTGTACTAGCCTTGGTGGAAGAATACAGAGTTACAGTGAAGGAGAGTTACTGCATTTTGGAAGACCTGGAGCCAGATCGCTATTATGGTGTGTGGGTCATGGCTGTGAACTATACAGGATGTAGCTTACCGAGTCACAAATCCACTTTTAGAACTGGTATGTATATTTTGATATTTAAAGATTAGATCTCAGTTCCTGAGACGGTATTAACCAGACAATGCTATTAGAAATGTAGAGAAGTGTTTCACTGATTCCATCCACTAGATAATAGGCAAGTCAAATAGTTTCCCTACCTGTAAAATGACAGCAATGTATTTACCCTATGTGAAATTTGAGAAAACACAGAATTTAAAATGTCCCCAATCATGACTTGTACTTGAGGCACTGGAATGGAATGATATTAGTTCAATTTCTGACTCTGTCACGCATTCACTGTGTGACTTTGGGAAAGTCGCTCAGTCGCTCCATGCCTCAGTTTCCCATCTGTAAAATGGGAATGATGCTGATGATACTTACTTTTCCCCACCTTTTTTCTGTCTTGTCTATTTAAATTGTAACCTCTTTTGGGGGGCGGGAGGGTTTCTCTTATTATGTGTATGTACAGCACCTAGCACACAGAGGCTCTGATCTTAACTGGGGATTCTAGGCACTATGGTGATACGAATAATACATTATAATAATGGCAAGTAATTAGATAAGTTTTATGTATTAGCTTCATTTGACAGATGACGATCAGAGTTTGTGACTTCCTTCGGAGGTACTGTGATCTAGCAGATTAGGCACAGGTTTAGGAGGCCTGTGTTCTAATCCATGTTCTGAAATTTACTTTGCTGGATGACTTTTGTCAGATCGTTTAAACTCTGCAGGATGAGAAGGATTATTCAATTTCCCTATTGGTAAAATATGATGATGATATTTACATGCTTCATAATGAAATAATATTTATAAAGACCCAAGTATTATTGAGACCACTTGGTGGAAGCTGTGGCTTTGAGATGGGTAAAGTAAAGTGTCCTCTTCCCCCCCAACCCCCCCCCCCCCAAAAAAAAAAAAAAAAAAAGATAACGGGAGAACATTATTATAGTGTTGTTGTTTACAGTTGTTTCCACACACATTATTTCCATCTGAGGAAAAATGATCTTTCTATGCTAATTCAGTTTATTGTTTTTTTTTTAGGATTGGTGACATGTACATTTTGTGCTTGTCTTTTCATTTCAATCTGCCTAGCATATACATTGCAATTGCTTCATAGTACAGCTAACACGTCATTGTGTTCACAGCACCCTCTACCCCCTTACTAAAGGCAGAAGACTGTACTGTGTGTTGGGACACTGCCGTCATCCGATGGAGCACAGCCAACCCCGAAGCAACAAAGTCTTTCACACTGGAGTACTGCAGACAGTACTCTCCTGAAGGAGAGGGTCTCAGGTCAGCCCCTAAGGTTTGAAATGTGAATAGATGAGATTAAAGAGAAATTAAGGAGCACTGCCAGATCATGGATTATTATATAAGAGATTATTTTGTTTGTCTTGAATTACATAAGGAAGAAAAATCAGCTTCTGGGCCAGATGCTAATCTCTGAGGTTAGATGCGGGGAAACTATAAATATCGTCATTTTATTCTGCTAAACTAATGAACCCATTTACTTCAGCCCCAAACCTGAAGTCTGTAAGCAGTTTTTACTCAGGAAAAACTTCCATTGAGCTAGTCCTCAGTTGGGAAATAAAAGACATTAAGGGGCAAATTCTACCTTCTCTTCTTCAGCTATGGAGCCCCCCCGCCGCCTCCTCCTCCTCCTCCTCCCCCAGCAGAACCAGTGCACTTGTGCTGCACAGGAAAGGGCAGGGGCTAGGAAGTCTGTATGTTTGTTTTAAAAAAAAAAGAATTAAGAGACCTGAAAATCTGTTGTGCGGGTTCATTACTGGAGCGTAGCAGAAGGATTCATTCGTGTGATTTCTTAAACACATCACAAGTATTAGTACGCTATTGGTATGGAGTTTTCCTGTGTTAAATTGTAAGATTTACAATTAGATTGTAAGCTTTCCTAAGACCTGATCCATCACTGAGTTCTGAGTGGGTGGAATGCCTGGTAATTTCAATCGGGCTCTGTGCTGGCACAGGGATCTGTCTGTGCAAATCATCTTGCTATATCAAAAAAACTTGCATTGTAAGATCCTCAGGGCAGGGATCTAGCTTGCTATGTATTTGTGTAGCACCCAGAACAATGGGGCCCCAGATCTTGAGTAGGTTCAGATTCTGGATATTCTTGCAATGCAAATAATAATAATTAATAATGCATGTACTCTAAAAATCACAACAACAGGCGTATCCAAATTGTGAGTGCATGCAACTTATAAACCATTTCTCCTAGGAAAATAAATAATAATTAATCATCACTAATAAATAACCTTTCCTATCCCACCCCAAAAAAGGCTCCTACACACTAACACAAACCAACTCTTGGATTGGAGCTGGTTTGGAATTTTTTGACACATTTTTTTTGGTCAGAAAATTCCAATTTGTTGAAACCAAAACGTTTTGTACTGCTTTTGGCTGAACTTTTGGGAGAAGTTTCTCAAGTCCAGGATGGAATTTCAGGAGGTGAGGAGTGAGATCCACCCCAGAATAGTCCAGTGAGAGGGTCACTCACCTGGGATGTCAGAGACCCAGGTTCAAGTCCCTGGTCTGAATCAGTCAGAGCAAGCACTTGAACCTGGGTAGCTGATGTCCCAAGTGACTGCTCTAGCTATTTCTCTCTGGTTTTTCACCAAAACACCTCAAAGGGTCTTTGTTTCATCCTGATATGGAATGGGTCCATTTTTGAAATATCAAATGTTCGTGGGATGGCAAAACCATTTCCCACCCAGCTTGGCTTACCATCCGTCACTTCAAACACAGTAATGATGGCGCTGAGTATATATGTTGTCATCATCCATATCAAGGCTCATATTGGTCATGTGAGGGTAATAGACAGGTTCCAGTGACATAAGCACTGTCCCAGACTGCACTGACTTCAGTGTGTGTTCCCCATAACTGATCAGTATATTTTCTATCCTCTTGTACCTGCCCAAAGGATGGCAACAGAGAGAATGAGAAAAACCCCCAGGTCCCAATGACCTTCCAACCCCACATGATGCAGGGACAGTAAGGAAGATGGAGGTTTATACAGAGGGAAGAGCCCATTGCCCAAAGGCGTTTGGGGGAATAGTTTAATTGTTCTTAAAAATAACAGAAACAAATTAGGTGACACACAGAGGCGGTTGGTGATAGTCTCTAAGGAAAAGGAAAAACAAATAGGATAAATACATTTTAAAAGAATATTTAAATAGCCTGCAAAAAAAGTCAGTACCTATGTGCCAGATGTAGCCCCCAGAACTCTGCAATGTAGACCATGGCTCCTTCTGATCTTTAAATAGGGAGTTGAGGCCTGCAAAGACTAAATGTGCCAGCACAAGATGCTTTGTCTTAATCTGAACAAGAGTTCTGCATGGCTGTCCCTTGTATGCGGGCAGCTGTAGTGTGCTCAGTTTCATACACATTTTATGAGGACCTTGAGTTCCTGCCAATATTGTCTTCAGTTAGGCAAAATGTGATTGCTCCTGACTATACAATACAAGTTTACTTACAATTAATTGGAATAGCCTTTATTTTGCTGAACAGCAAAGCTGAAAATGTTCAGTTTTCTGTCATCGGTGAGCAAAATAAGTTCAGTGTGGAGCAGTTTGCTTGTGTGAAGATAATTGTGCCTACAAAATGATAGAAATGACTGACCTCATTGTCAAGTATGTCTGTGCAAAATCAGAAATGTTCATGTGTCTATATATTACTGAATCAGATTGATATTTTGGCCTTTCTGTGGTAGAAAATAGCTTTTCACTGTGACCAGAGTGAAATTTCAGAAAGGACAAAAAAATGAAATTTGTCAAAATTGCTTCAGCGAGATTTTCCTAATTTTTCGGAAAGATTTTTGCCTCCTTTGATATAATAGTTTCTAACCTAAGAAAACCGCCATTTATTTTCACAAAAATCAGGAAAAAAAGACTAAACTGGAAAATGCTCTGAACTAAAGTAGGATGTTCCTCTGGCAATATTTTTTTTTGCACATAGCCCAAATAATAAGTGGCCCGATGAGGGTTGGCGAGTATATGGTCACATAACAGTAGGGTCCAGGAAACTTTGTGGGACTCCCCTACAGTTTCCTCTGAATTTTTCCATTGGAGGCATGGGGAACCTCCATAAAAGCAAACAGGGTGTACGTTTGACAGACACCACAGATCTTGGGGATATGCCAGGCACAGGCCATTTACACAGTGAACCTGTATCTCTAGTCTCATCCTGTCTTGCTCCAGCTCCATGAAGCCCAGAGACTCCCCATCTAGTGCCTGCCTCTTGGATTTCCCTTGAAAGGGGCTTCTGCAGCACCAATGGGGATCCAATGGATAGTTAATACAACTGCTGGGATGGCCTGGGCATGGTGGAGGGAGCAGAGAATGAGGGAGGAGACATGGGAAGTAGTGGGCAAGTTGGGGGGTAGAGGATGCAAATTGCACACTCCTGCTGGTATATGGAACTTGCCAGGAAAAGGTAATACGGTCCTAGGCTACATAAACTGCTCTGCATATATCCTTCTGGGGAGCCACCACAGAAAAGGAGGGGTCTCCAATGTACCACAGGGGGCTGGATCAGGTGCAAGGATACAGGGCTTACACGCAAATGGTTGTGGCCTCCTGGAGGTTCCAGGAGATCAACCAGGTATGTGCACAGGACCACACCCTTTCCTGTGGAGACAATCCCCACTCCCCAGTGGGAGAGTTTGGGGGAATCTCTGCAAAGAAATTGGCACAGAGATTTTCTCCCCAAATGTCCCCCCCTTTCAACTTTTCACCTGCATGAGGGATGATTTAGTGCAGAACCTTTTTAGTCCTCTGACAACAATCAGTCCCTAACCTTGCTATTGTGGTGGCTGAAGATTTCCTACTGGCTGTGTGTAAACTCATGGAGCTCCTCCTCACACATCCTTGCTTTTCTTTAATCCTTTTCCAGGGTAAGTGGGCTTGAAATATTTCTTTTGATTTCTACACGTCTGCTGTTTTCTCACAGTTCCGCTTTTTCTGGGTGGAGAAGTCAATGGAGCTGTGGGTGGAAGATGGAAAATGTTGAGAAATATAGTCCTGGGACTAGCTGTGTGGGCTGTTCAGATAGAAACTGTGAGAAACCTGAGACACAGAAATTAATATGTTGTGAATTCATAAGAAGTGGAAATAATTGTGTTTGTGTTTTCCTGAGTGAATTTAATCCCTGTGATCAGTGTGAGTTTGACACCCCTAGAGACTGAAATCTTCCATCTGTGCGTAGAATAGCAGGGCAAGCATCCCTGCCCATTGCCTTGCCAATATGATTTGGTGACATGGACACCTGTCCAGTAGGAACTAGATTGAGACCACCAACTCCTTTCACACAGACCACCTACTGGCAAAACTTTCTCTCAGCACCACTGATCTGTGGTGGATTTCAGCTGGCATCCTGATGCCAACAGGAACCTTCAGGTATCTATGCAATACTATACCTATCTACTGGCAGGAACACTAGCCTGGGAGAGAATGGACTACTTTGCTTGAGGCCACTCTCAGAAGTACGGTCTCCATCGAGCAAATAGGTCTGGGAATGATATAACAATGTTGTCCAGTGTCAAACAGTGCTGTGGAGACATTGTGAAAACTTGTGTATGCTGAGAAGTTGCATCTGCCACTGAAGTGAATGGCAGCTGTAGGTGCTCAGAACCTCGGACAGCCCAAGGTGGCTCAAGATGAGCATCCCAAAACAGCCATTCAAGATTACGCAATGCTTGTAAAAAAAATTGGGCCTAAATGATTTGCATGCACTCACTGAAGAAGAGCCCGGTACTGTCTTCAGATATACTGTGAGGTGCTATACTTGCAAAATGTGTGCATTCAGCTCCCACCACAGATATCAAGGATGTCAGCACAGCTCTAGATGTTGGGTTTCATTGGTGGATTGTTTGAAAGGGAAAATAACTATTTAAAATACAGAGGGGATTCTGAACACTTTAACATATGTAAGTCATCCATTGGCTTACACTGTATTTGAAAGTACCCCTTTAGAATTTTTATTGAAATAGATGGGAATAAATGGGATATAATTGTTGTGTGAATAAAAACGAAAAACAACTACAAATCAGATTTCTCATGACTCAGGAAAATCTCTAGTGTTCTAGGTAATTTCTGAGCATTGAGCTACATCAGTCAGGTGACACAATTTTGTTCACCAATTTAAATGTGAAGAAAAATGTAACTCCTTCCTGCTTAAAGTCAAATAGTGTTAAATATAATACCTGAAATTTGGACACTGGCTTTGAGACTTAGATTTCTCATTCTAAACAGGAGCAAAAGAGAAAATGAAAAAAAATCAAGCGTCTTGTGTTCCTTTGCTTTTAATGCCCTGTACTTTTTGTTAAAGGTTTTGTAGCAATAGTATGCAACCTAAAGAAACCTCTTGGAAAAGGGCCAGGTTATGTCATGCTTTGACAATACAATTATCTTTTTACATTTCCAATTGTCTGTAAAATGTGCAGGCATATTTTAAACAGCAAGTATATAACAGAACACTCAGCATATTTTGTTAGATTGATTTCCCTTCCTTCCATGACAGAAATTACAGGGTTCAATGGTTTTTGCTAGATTAAGGGTGATCTAGCATCACAGTTTATCACAGTACTTGGAAATGGAACAGGCTTTTCCCATAGCACCATCAGGATGTTAACAATGCTGATTCCCTTCCCACATACTTGCCTTATACTCACATAAACCAGGCAGTAATCATGCCTTTTTCACTCTAAAGTTTGTATTACTGACTAGAGGGCTGACCTAAAGCATAACCAACAAAAGTGATTGCCTATGGCTCGGAGAGGGGGGAGAGGGGGTGTCATTGGTTCAGTTTTCCACCTCATCCCTTCCCTCAGCAGCCAGACCAAAAGGCAAGGCATTCAAAGACATTTCTTGTTTGGGACTCAGCTTGTTGTGAGTCTGGTGCTGGCTGAAATTAACTGAGTGTTGCAAATGAATGTCCATCTTGTTGGCTTATCCTCTTTCATTAGTTGGCACCAGCAGGGATATTTTTTAAGCCTTAATCTCAGATAAAATTGATGGGCTCGTATTCTTAGGAAGCTTAAAGCTAGCTAAAATAGGTTACTAAGCACAGTACCTTACTGGCAAACCTGATCACTGTTTTACTGATAGGTCCATTCTGAGTCCAGACAACTTTTGTGCTGCTATGAAATCTGCACTGTAGGTAAAATATTGCGCTCTCATATTGAGATGGGCCCAAAACCGGAATTCAAGTATCCTCAGACTTGGAGGAGATCCCAGTCTGAACTGGTTGGCTGATCCTACTCTGAACACAAACCGCAGCTCTGAACGCCCCTGCGTTTGGCTCTGACTCAGGATGTGAATGTTGCAGTTTGCTCCCCTCTCTACTCAGATGGACGTGTTGCGCAGCCTTTGGTTAGGCTAAGAAGCCATCTCAAATGTTATGATATAATTATTCTGCAATGGGGGGGAAAGGACACCACCTGTTTTCATGGTAGGGCAGTGACTTTTGTGGCATCTCTTAGGGAAAACAGGAAGGCATTCTGCAGAGGAAATCTCTGCTTGAGAGATTTTGCCCATTCATTAGGACAAGCAGTTTTCTATATGTCTCCTTGTAGCTCTACTTTTAACTACTCATTCTTTTAACTACTTGAGCAAAATGGCTCCTTTCCAGTGTGTTCTGCTTCTATCACAGAACTTTTAATGGAGAACTATGAAAAATGACTTCACCTGCAAAAACTATTGGGGTATCAAGGACATTATAGAGTGTCCCACGCTATCTTCCCAGTTTAAGTAAGTGTGGACAACTTGTTTCAAAGCTTTGCAAAACTCCATTCCTGCCTGAGTCTTGGCTGTCTCTCCTTCCTTTCTTCTTTTATTCTACTTTAGCCTGCCTCCAAAGTGCTTCTTTTGTATTCTTCTTGTACTCTCATCATGGTTTTTTCCATGTTCCTCCTATACTCAGACCAGTCTTTCTCCTCTATCAGACTCCCCTCTCTATAGTCATCCCTCCTCTAGTCACACTTCTCTCACAAAACCTTTCTGGGATAATCCACCAATATGATTATTCACCTGCTTAAAGGCAAGCACATGCTTAAGTACCTTGTTGAATCAGGATCTTTGTCACTTACTTGATAGTGACACAGTCTGTCAATCTCCATCAATTTTGGGTTACCTGGTTCTGCATTTACTGCATCTCTTTTGGGATTTGCATGCTTATTTCTATAACGAGGTTTGGCTTAGTCCTGATGAGCTTAAAACCCCCAACCCTTTGAAGTTCACTCAGATTGGAAGCATCTTTGAAGGACATAATGATTTTTCTTCTAAAATTTTTCATGACAATAGATACTGTAAAACGCATACAATGGAGAAGTGAAATAAATTGCACAGAGTGCAATCCTGCAATCTTTATGGACACAAAGCTCCTTTTGAAGTTAAAGGGAGTTTTGCCTTCCTGAGGAACGTGTAAGGACTGCGAGATTTTGCTCATACTGATAAACAAGGCTCAGATGTGCATGTGAAAATCCTAGTGGAAGAGCACTGATCATTCTTCGGTTTGTACTGCTCTCTGGTGGGACATCTGCAGAAAAACAGTTTCCATACATTAGTAATAATGGACTTATGTAGCAAACTGCATTTGCCCGTCAAACATACTGTGGGATCATAGAAATTAGAGATGGTAAAGACTCATTGGCTAATCTAGTTCCATCTCCCTGTCGGTGCAGGAGCAGTAATTGTTGTAGTGAGACTATTCTGGTCTCATTTTAACTGTCCCAAGTGAGGGAGTTTCTATCATTTCCCCTGGAGGAACCATTTTCATCTGTCCAATATTCAGACACCGAGCAGCTGGTCTAAATTGTCAGACTATGTGCTGGGGAGATGCACAGTTGGAGCCAGGGTGGGAGGAATCCTCTTCTCCATGTTTCAGAAAAGTTGCAGAGCCTTTTCTTTTTTTTCTTTATCTAGACGCGACACAGCAAGCAGAGAGGAGGAGGTTCTGTGCTGTGGTGATCTCCAACTCTCTCTCCTCCCACCTTCCATAAGCTGGCACACAGCGGTCTTGTTCGGAGCTAGGGTCCCCCACATCCAGCTCCTCCTTGTACAACAGAACCATGTGGTTCCATTGTGAAGGAACAGGCATGCAGAAGGGGGCAGAATTTGACCCAAAATGTGCACACGCACGTGCACATTGCAGACAACAACCTACACTTACATTTGAAAACTGGGTAACTGTATGGCATGTACAGACTGGTACTTATGGGCAAAGTTACCTAATCTGTGCAGGTACCTGCTAGCTGGGCTCTCAGATACAGGTTTTGTGCATGCAATGGTGTACGTGCATTCTATGGGACTCTGAAAATATGGACCCAGAAAGTGAGAAAATGTTAAATTCAGCCCATATGTTTCCATCAAAATAAAAAGTTAAGTTCCTATTTTTCCAGGCAACCCAGGTGCCTTCAAGGTCACTTCAAAGTGTCTGTGAAGTAGATTGAGTGAGTGCTGATTCTCTCAGTTTTCCAGGAGTGTGTAATGGCACCAGCTGTCGAAGATATGAAGGCAGGAGCTTTTGAGGAATCATAAAGGGCAGGATTAATCAAAGTAGGATACTGTGCCAAGGCAGTTCTCCTACTGCTGTATTTTGCAAAGCTAGCCAGTTAAAGTGCACTGCAAAGTTAGGGAGGGGAAGCCAGGTCTTTTTTGCTGAATGATGTGTGAGATCAGAGCCCCGAATAAGATGTGTGGTTTTCATGTATATTCGAAAAATGGTATCTTCCACTCACAGTTGAAATCTGTATTTAAGTAGCCCAGTCATACCAGCCATGTGTTCTTATCTGCAGCTGTATTTATTGACGGTTCTATT
Source organism: Chelonia mydas (assembly GCF_015237465.2). Taxonomy (NCBI): domain Eukaryota; kingdom Metazoa; phylum Chordata; order Testudines; family Cheloniidae; genus Chelonia; species Chelonia mydas. The sequence goes on along the minus strand of NC_051245.2, from coordinate 43,417,801 downwards.
TGTTTAACTCGTTCATCTGGCAACATGGATGTTTCACTGGGAAGATCAATGAAAAGTAGGGGTCCTGATTCTCCACTGCCTTGCACTTTGTATACTTACTTCCATCTGCGCAATCTGAGCACAAAGTGGGTGTAAAATGCTACTAAATCAGATTAGTTGAATTTTACACCTGATTTACATAGGTGTAAATAACTATATAAGGTGCAAGGCAGTAGAGACTCAAGTCATTTTAAAGGAATAGGCCAGTAAAACGAGGGAAAATGTCATAGGTAAAAGGCAAAATCCATCTGTAATCTGAAGAAAAGAAGGTCTGTCTGTCTGTCTATGCTTCCATCCAACCTCAGGTTTTTCTACAGTTCCCATCACTGTAATATCCGAGTACAGTATTATGTAGCTAAAATGGCTTAGCTGTTTGTATAAGAGATCATTTTAATTTGATCATGATAGTTTTAGTATGCATTTTCAATTGTAAAAATTGTTGAATTTTTCTAGATCTGTTGCTGGAATAAAAAAGCCTGAACTGCAAGTTAATCTGCAGCCCAATGTGAATTATTTCTTCTATGTGAGAGCTGCCAACTCATCTGGGACAAGTGAACAGAGTGAAGCCGCCCTCATCTCAACGAAAGGTAGATCTGCATTTTCTGATATGAAAACAATGGAGTAGAGTGGCAGGGCACCCAAAGGTGGCATAATTGCCCCAAAATGCTGAAATTTAGTCTCCAAAAGTAACCAGTTTATTGTGACATATTTATTGGGCCTGCTTCTGATTTGACTGACCTTTAGTATAAATTGGGAATAACTCAGCTGAATTTAGTAGAGTTATGCCAGTGTAAAGCTGGTGTAAGTGAAATCAGAATCAGAACCAGTGGAAACTGTCCAATGTTCTTCAGGTTCTGGAATTTTGTACAACTCCTATGAATGTAAAACTCCTAAAACAATACCAAGTTCTGCCCTGATTAGAGCTATGCAACCCTAGTGAATTCAACAGTTGACAGAAACTGATCTTTGCATTTCAGCCCCTTGTGTGCCTTACCTGGGTATGTTTGGGGATTTTTTTTTACCTTGGCAAGACATTTCCTAATAAAAGATTCTATTCAAAATTATTCAGAATGATGTGAAACACAACTAAAAGTCTGTAAGTGGATTTAAAAAACAACAACAACGTAGTCCAGTGTTTTAGGAGAAGATACATTATGGCAGGCTCAAACTTCAAGAACTGTGTTTTGAAAAATAATTGACTTCAAAACTTTTTTTAATATCAGGGATCTCTGTGTTGCCCCAAAGAGTTTTTGAACTACCCTAACCACTTGGGAGCCTTTGCCTTCTTTGGTATAACATTATCCATTACTAATGAAAAAGATTTTGACGGACGCAGAACAGCTTGTGGCAATAAGATTAGTAAAGAAATGTGGAGAACAATCACAGCAACAAACCCTACGTAAAGTAGTCATACAGTTTTCCAGCATATCTCTAGTTGTCTTATTTTTATTTTTGAGTGTGTGATTACCTATGGCAGATTCACTTGGAAGTCTATGTAGTGAGGCCGTTTTTATGATTGTGCTATTCTAGTGGGGAACTGGATTATGATAGTTTAGTAAAGAAAGTTATTAAAGTTCAAAACTGCTGGGATCTCCTTTGTGAAACTTTCATGTTATGCTAGAAAATGCTACAAAAATAAAATTGGCTGTCAATGCTGGTAGCCACTGCTGCTCCTGCTGTATAATTATTTTATGTGTGGGAGAGTGAAGCAGGGAAAACACTGCTGATACAGGTGTTGCCCTGATTTAAGGCTTACTGCTTCCACACACCACCTCCTCCTTTTGTGAAAATAAGATGGATCCAAGCTGCCATGTTCAGATCCAGATCTGAATTTCAAGAGAAGAGTAGTTGCGCCGAAGGGTGCACTGTTCAGGCTCTGCCCTTCTCTAAGAGAAACTCATCCTTGCTGCTGTGTCTTGTTTAGAAAACGGTAAATGTTGTTGTATTGTTTGGTATTTTATGATTCACTTCAAATTAGCACTGTAGTCATCCCTGAACTGGTGTGTGTTTCTTTATCATGAATAATAACAGGAACTAGATTTCATGTGATGAGTGACACAGCTCATCCTGCTTTGCAAGTGTCTTCCGATGGAACTGTGATATGCCTTCCTGAGAGAACCAAATTCACTGGGTAAGTATAAGAATCCTGAGCACGGAAGTTCTAATGTCTCCATATGGGGCCAGACTCTTCAGGCTTGTTTACACCCAGTTTTTGCACCAATTTAACTCAAATGGTAGAAAAAACATTTAGTTAAATTGGTGCAACACCCTGATATGGTATAACTGAGTCTACACTGGGAGGCTGCACCAGTTTAACTAAGTTATTTTTTCTACTGATTTAGTTAAATCGGTGCAAAACCTGTTTGGTCAAGCATTCATTGCCTTGTACCTTGTATAATCTACCCTTGCACCAGGTGGGTGCAAAATGCTTAATCAAATGGCAGCATTTTATGCCCACTTTACACAGCTGTAGATGATTATTTAGGGTGCAAGGAAGTGGAGAATTCACCTTAAAAATAAAGATACACTGGACTTGAACTGCTTTAAGAGGGAACAGAACACCTCTTCAATGAGAGCAAGAATCTGCCTCATCTTGCATAAGTCAGCGAGGCCTTGTCTACACTATGTGGGGAGCTCAATCTAAGTTACGTAACTTCAGCTATGTGAATAACGTAGCTGAAGTCGACGTACTTAGATATACTTACTGTGGGGTACACACTATGCTATGTGGATGGGAGATGCTCTCCCGTTGACTCCCTTTGCGCTTCTCGTTCAGGTGGAGTACAGGAGTTGACGGGAGAGCGATCTGCAGTCGATTTAGCGGGTCTTCACTAGACCTGTTAAATTGACCGCCGATGCATTGATCGCTGCGGATCGATCCCTCAGTAAGTGTAGACAAGCCCTGCATTTCTAGAAACTGAATGGGATAGTGCTTCAAGTTTAGCACTACTGTGAAGTGGAAACAATCACAGCTACAAGCCTAAAACGGTACTTGTTTTGTGGTCACACCAATTTATTTCATTATTTGTATTTATAAAACAGCACCTATCTCATGCGATATTTGCTCATGATAGTAGATTTTAAAAAAACTTATAATAAATTATTATTGAACTTTAGAAAACACCTTTGTTGTTCTAAAACAGAGGTATCAAGGGAATGTTTCAGAAAAAATAGCACCGATGTTGTGATTTGTTGTTGTATTATTAATTAAATGATTTACATTATATTAGCAACAATATGCTAGGCACTGTCAATATAGATGATGAAATGGGCCAGATTATCTGGTTCAACTGGCATAAACAACCACCTTTATGCTCTCATATCACAGTGTGGTCTCTGGTGTAAGCTTAAGCAGCCTGAAGGCTATTCTAATTTATGTGTGACAGTCCATGGTCCTGGAGCTGTGCAAAGTAGCTGGCTCACATCAATAAATTAGATGTATCGTGCCTGTCCATTACAGCTCAAAATATTGAAACACTCCCCTCCCTCAAAACCAATATTTGAAGGTTGGGAGAGTGGGATACAAAATACTATCAAAATATACACTTTAAAAATATTATATTCTAACTTTTAATATTAAGAGAGGAAGAGACGGGTAACAAAACATTGTATCCTCAAATGAAAAAACCGTCAAACTGGCTTATCCAGACACCTTAATAAAATTGAGGCCAGATGGAAGAGAAAATACAACATATCAATGTCTGTCAGTGTGATACTATTTTTAATGTTGTAAAGAGGTTAAAGCTGCACTGAGAAACCTTCCCTGAAAATTAAACTGATAAAAACATAAAAATGGCCATAGTGGCTCAGACCAGTGGTCCATCTAGCCCAGTGCCCTGCCTGCCTTCTGACAGTGGCCAGTGCCGGATGCTTCAGAGGGAATGAACAGAACAGGGCAATTAGTGAGTGATCTAGCAGTCAGAAGCTTAGGGACACCCAGTGCATGGGGTTGCGTCCCTGACCATCTTGACTCATAGCTATTGATGGACCTATCTAACTCTTTTTTAAACCCAGTTATACTTTTGGCCTTCACATCCTGGTAACAACTTCTACAGGTTGACTGTGTTTTATCTGAAGAAGTATTTCCTTATGTTAGTTTTAAACCTGCAGCCTATTAATTTCATTGGATGGCCCCTAGTTCTTGTCTCATGTGAAGGGGTAAATGACACCTTCATATTCATTTTTGTCTACACTGTTCATGATTTTATAGATCTCTATCATATCCCTCCTTAATTGTCTCTTTTCTAAGCTGGCCTGTCCCAGTCTTTTTAATTTCTTCTTGTATGGAAGCTGTTCTATACCCCTAATCGTTTCTGTTGTCCTTCTCTGTACTTTTTCCAATGCTAATATATCTATTTTGAGATGGGAAGTGCAGAACTGCAAGCAGTATTCCAGGTCTGGGTGTACCATGGCGTTATGATATTTTCTGTCTTATTATCTATCCCTTTCCTAATTGTTTCTAACATTGTTAGTTTTTTGACTGCCACTGCACATTGAGCAGATGTTTTCAGAGAACTATTCACAATGACTCCAAGATCTCTTTCTTGAGTGGCAACCGCTAATTGAGACCCCATTGTTTTTTGTATAGTTGGGATTATGTTTTCCAGTGTGCATTACATTACCTTGCACCTATCAACACTGAATTTCATTTTATTGCCCAGTCACCACGTTTTGTGAGATAAAAATTCAGAGAATAAGCTACATACTGGAGTGACTGGCTCTGCCCTTGTCTTTGCCCATACTCAGTTCTCTGACTCTTCAAGACCCTTTCTGTCTTGAAAATTGCCCCAAGAAGACCTGATTTGTGATTTTATTGCCATATTGACCATGGTTAAAAATGGCTGTTCATCTTACTTTCTTTTCATAAGGAGTATTCACTATTCTCTCTTTATAGCTCTTGCCCGTCGACTTACAGCATCTCCGTTAACGTGCTACAGCGACACTGCTGCACCGATGCAGCGTTTTAAGTGTAAACTTCCCCCAAGTCCCTTACGAGCCTAAATCTCATTTTCAAAAGTGACTCCTGAGGACTGGTCTACACTAGGAAAGTTAAACTAGTATAACGATGTCAGTTAGGGATGGGATTTTTTTTGTTATACTGGTATAAACCCTAGTGTGGATGCAGTTATACCTGCATAGAAGGTGTTCATACAGATATAGCCTGTTTGGCTTCCTGAACCTCAGTAATCTACATTGGTACAAGCACCTTTCTACCACCATAACCATACACATACTAGGGTTTTTTTCAATCTAACTGTACTAGTATAATCAAGTGGCAAAACTTTCTGGTGTAGACCAGCCCTTAATGCCTAAGTCTCTTTTGAGGATGGGACTTCTAAATCAACCAGGCACATTTGAAAATGTTGTTCTACATCCTTGTGTCTCTTTTACTGGACATCATAAGGCTTTCTATAATGTTTAATAGTTTTAAATTCTCATGGTGAGTTTACCACAATGTGCAGGTAGAATCAGAGGATTTTTGCTAAAAGTAACTAAGCTTTTTATGTTGAAAAGCTTCAGTTAGGAGGAGGATGAAGTTAATATCTAAGCAATATAAGATGCTGCCACATGACGTGACTATAATTGATGAAAAGAACATTATGCAGTCACTATGCTGAAATACTGGCTTTGCTGTATTCTCTTTGTTCATAGAATTCCATCTGTCCTGGGTGAGCTGCTGCCAGCTCGTGGTCGGCATTACTGGGAAACCACCGTCACTGGCTGCAAAGGCTACCGGATTGGAATCTCCTATAACTCTACCCCACGAGGCAGCATCCTGGGGCAGGATGATACTTCTTGGTGCATATGTTGTTGTTCTACACAAACAAGGTAAAGCTGAGTGAGTCTAGGTAATTGCAAAGTTACATTTTTGCACATGGTGGAAGACATCTTTATTTGTTTTTACTTTTTCAGATTTAAGTCATAATTAAAAAGATACCTATAAAAGATCTCTAGGTGCCCGGACACTTAGTCTGACAGCAGCTTAGCACACCTGGCAGCATTAAAAAACAAACATTTATCAGGCACAAATGAACCCAACCCAACTCAGCTCAGCCAGCCAGTGGATCAGATACAGGGTTCTGGGGACATACTCTCAACTATCTTGCAAAACCCTATCAAAAAGGGCTTTTGGAGCATGTGCGGAAGGTCATTTCTGGAGCATGGAGCAAGTTCCAGAGTCCTGGAGATCACACAAAGCACACCCTGCCAGCCATTCCACTCTTTTATAATGAGGGGGATCCAGCTTGAGTGCCCCTGTGGCTGCAGCTGTGGCATGGGGAAAGGGACAGTCCAAAGTCACTCACAGGGAGGGTTATAATTTGTCATGAGGTCACTGTGGTTATGGAAATCCTGAACTGGAATGGAGTTGGTGCAATCTTGGAAATGGCTGTATAAAGACATCTGATTAGGCCCGAGTGGTGGGGTGGCTTGGCACACAGGGTTCAGCACCACTCAGGTTTGGCCCCTCTGCCTCTATCTGCAGAGCAGTGGATGGGCAAAACCAAAGTGGTGGTACAACCCTGTGTGCCAGGTTGCAACGCCCAGCAAGGGGAGCCAGGCCCAGTCCTATGGGACAGAACTGCTGCTGTGGGGTGAGAGCGGGGTGGGCTTGCTCTCCTTTCTGTGACTTATCTATTTCCTCCTTCCCCCCTCCCCCCCCGTGCACTTCTGGCATGAAATTTACTAAAAATTTCCAAGATAAAATCGTAGCCCTGTTTATAGGGCATGAGCATACTACAGATTCAAGTAAAGTGCCAAACTTTGGGGAGTACATTTTTAATTTAATCCTAAATCTGAGCATATTAGCAACAATCAACTAAATGCAGCACTTGAGACAAACAGGGCCTGATCTTGTGAGGAGCTGAGCATCCTCAAATCCCCATGATGCCATAACTGGACCCAGAGGCCGGAAGAGAACAAAGGTGGCATTGATGAATGAGATCAGAATGGGTGCCTTTCTCCTGAAAGAGAGTTCTTTGAAATGCTGAGGAGCTAGTGTAAGAGTTCAGAGTGTACAGGGTAGTATTGTGAAATAACTTCACCTTAGATGTGTAGTAAGTTTCATGCTTTTCAGAGATCTCCTTCAATGTGTGAACTCCACTGTGCAAAGTGTGCGAGAGGCAGCAATTTGTTATTGGCTGGGAAATAAATGGTGGTAGTTTATTTCTGATTAATGGCATCATGGATTCTCATTTTGTTTCTATTTCCCATTCTCTACAGTTTCATTTATAAATTCTTCCACCATGATGTAATGAATGACATTTATGTGATGGAGCAGCCAGCCAGGGTCGGAATTCTGCTGGATTATAATGCTGGGAGACTTTCATTCTTCAATGCAGAGAGAGGACTAGTTCTGTTCACCATCAGGCACAGATTTACCAATGCTGCTCACCCTGCCTTTGTTCTGGAGAAAGCTGGCGTACTTAACCTGCACACAGGAATGGAGCTGCCAGAGTTTGTGAAACACAGCTAATCTCTTGCTTTCAAACTCTCCGGAAGACAAATCATTATAATTTTGGGGGGGGGGGGGGGGGGGGGGGCAGGGAGAGGGTATCTATTTTTCTCTTAACAAATGGTACCCACACCATTCTCCCACACATCAACACTAATTGTAATTATACACAAAGCACTCTGTGCATGGAGAGGATAATAGACTCCTTCCCACTTAGTATGTATCTTGTGGTATATATTGAGTTATTCTCTAAAGGAAAAAGGTGTATATTAGAACCAAGCATTGGGAGGGGGAAAGATAAATTCATGAACAGGAACTGCAGTCTTTATGACGATAAAAAATAGTTACAATACTAGCTGAATTTTTTTACGTGTGATGATGATCTTGTATATGACATAAGTGCTTCTCTCTTTGAGCTTTAGAAATCTGCATTTCTACAAAAATAAATGGGCAGAGAACATAAGATTAAAGGGGCAACATTTTCAAGCCAGCCCCAAACTAGCCTCCAACGTTGCTCACACAAATTTTGAATTTGTAGACCCCATATTCTGCACCCACATTGTTCAGACAGACAGAGTTATCTGATTTGTGTGCACACAGGTATCTGATTTGTGTAATGTGAATAGATGTTCAGCAAAAATATGCATATGCAGTTTTGGAGTCCGAAGTGTTGCCTGTGTTTCTGGCCCTAAATTTACTGCCTGGATGGTTTAAAGGATAGATAGGGTCCTATAGCCTGCAACCTGTGGAGTAAAATTGTCATCAACCTTCCTGTGAATTGTCCCTTTTTCATCTTTGACATAATTGCTGTTGCCTTTGATCTTACCTTACCCAGTTTCACACTTAAGTGTAGAACTCCCCATAGATGATGTCCTGCTCTCGTCTTTTTGTCCCATTTGAGCTTTGTCTACACTAGCATTGGACCCTAGTTAACAAGCTGCAATGCTTGGGGGCTATTGTGATGGGCTCCCTAGAAATTGCTAGATAAGAAGACGAAGAGGGCATCTGAATATGATTAAACATTGCCAGCAGAGCTATATTCTGGTATTAACCCTGGCCAGTGTTAGATAGACCTGTATTTCAAAGCACTTTACAAATCAGCGCTATGGGCCCTTCCTCACCCGGCCAGATTTATTGGTGGTGGTGCCAGTGAAGCCCTGTGAACCCCGGGTGTGTATTCACCCTAAGGGATGGCAGGCAATGGGATCCATGCTGTCCATCCTTGTGGTTCCCTACTGGGCTCACTTCTCATCTCAGTTAATCCCTGGTACCCTCTTAAGTAAGTGAGGTTTCACATGTCTAACTGAGTGGAGTTGCTGTTGAAAATAGTTTTTTAATTAATTACAATTTAGGTTTCTGCTTGTCAAGATCACAGTTGGTGTCCAATCTGCAGTCTGTTATTTTTTTTATGATTTATTTTAGCAGCACCTACAAGTGGGCTACAGGCGTCACAAAACAATAGTAAGACATATTCCATGTCCCATAGGTTTTACGCTCTGAGTTTGGTGTAGTGACAGATGTAACAAATACCTGGCTCGCTGGGAGCATCCTGGAAGGAGTGCATCCTAAGGAGTCCTTTGAATCGAGAGAGGGATTCAGCTGGCTTGTTGGCTTGGGAGAAGGGAGAGTATCCCATGTGTGTGAAGGGGACGGTGTAGAAAAAGCCTTGGAACACACAAAGGGGGCACTGAAGGTGATGATATTATCAGAGCTGAAGGGGCCGGGGGTGGAAAGCAGAAAAACAGAATAGGCGGAAGAGAGGCTAGGTCAGAGGTGTAGGCTGTGTGCATTCCTAGAGCTCCCAGAAAGCCAATGATTTCACTGGAGATTTGAGTGCTGAAACAATACAGGGTTGAGTTTTTAGTAGGTAAATTCAGAAAATATTTATGAAAATGAAACTAAATATGCAATTCCCCGTTTTCCAGTTGTTTTATTTGCAATGTCCTCTACTACTTGTCATTGCTGCATCCTTGCAGGGCAGCTGTGTCCCACGATCCAAGGTCAGCTTCACTCATCAGCAATGACATGATGTATTGCAGGGGGGACAAATCAGGGTTAAGGAGAGCAAGAATGGCAAAGAAAACCAAAACCACTTTTTGTGACAAACTAGAATCTTTCAGGCAATATTTACAGATGACAAAACAAAGCCTTGATTATAACTATTCATTGTTGTACAGGTAGCATTATAATAGTCCTTCTATATCAAAGGCTTTTTCAAAACTGTTCCAATTATACAAATACAGTATCTCTGTCGGTTTTGAAGGACTACCTGATAGGCTTCCCGGATGTACTGTAAAATTCCCTTTATCCAAAAATCCTAGTTATCCAAATCCAGTGTGTCCCCCAGGTAGTCCTGTGTTCAAAATAGCACTTCCATTTAGCTGAACACTTGGTTATCCAAAAAGTTCAGATGTCCCCCAGGCCATTTAGCTAAATGGGGAGGGTTCAGTATTTTTATATTTGCGTTTTTAAGTTTCAGTTTTGATCTTGGATGCCTATGTGCATAGCACCAAAAAGTGGAACGTATTTGCAGGACTAGAAATCAGCTGTGCCCAAAATTTAGATTTCACCAGCATTTTGTCACTTACGTACTGCAAAAGCTAGACCTTTCAAACATAAGAGGTGGTGGTTGTGTGTTGACCCTAAGCAGTATATAACTCTACGCTTTTGTTATTTGCATACTTCTGTCTGAAAACAGAAGACCTGGGGCATTTTGCATTAGTAATATATTCCAAATAACTCTGGAAATATCCAAGACAGATGAACTGGTCAGATGCAAAATAAATATAGAACTGTCTGCCCATCTGTGACTTTACACCTCTTCAAAGCAAATTAGCGAAACAAATGCAAAATCCAGCATGCAACACATCATATGAAGCTGTGATTCTGTCTGGTAGATTTTGGGCCAGAGTCTGTTTCAGTTAAATCCATGTGCATGGGAGCAGAATTTAGCCCATTGGATTTATAGATTTAAGTAAGGGTTCTACTCATCCACAAACAGGGTGAAATCTCAACTTAATTGTCGTGAATGGCAAAATTCCCATAGGCTTCAGTGTGGCCAGGATTTCTCAAACAGTCTATATGTTTTCTGTGAAGTATGTGGATAATCTTAATTTAACCAATAATCCAAGAATAATGCAGTGCAGATTACTAAAATATGTGGACAATGTCTATTTAATTGACCTGTTTCAAAACACCATGTGTGAGAGAACGCAATAGAACACTGAATGCTGGTAGGAAAAGGATAAATATATTTAAATGGTGAAAAGCACATTGATTAAAAACAATTAGTTGTTGGGTTATATGCATTTTTGTTTGCAGCCACCAGGAACTGTCTATAAGAAATGAGGAGCAAGGTGTATATATTTGATGCCCACTCTGATGTTGGATACTTTTTTTTTGAGCTGTCAAAGCATTTATTTCTTGCATAATGCCAGTCTCAGTTACTAATCTGGTCCACATTAATTAATGTTGAATGAACAAATAGCGTGGAAGCTCATCCTAGCTTGGACAGCCAGAACAAAGCACATGGTAAATAATATGTATTACCCAAGACTTGTAAGCATACATATTGATTAGAGATTTACCAAATTTACGAGAAGTACGAATGTTGAAATCCCACAATATGATCTGCCAAAACACAGCAGTACGCAGTGTAAACTCTGCTGCCCCTAAGAATCTAGAGATGCAGTTACGGTGCTTTTTGTATTTGCTTTTGTGAATACAGGGCAGAGATGAGCTCCTAGAATTTATTTACCAGAATGTGCTTCTAGTGTAAGTTTGAATATAAAATATAGTCACTCTGGCTTTTCACTATGACATATATTGAATCAAGATGTTGGGGCTTGTTACACCCATTTTTCAGGATACTGTGATTAATAGCTACCTATATAAAAACAAGATCCAAGTAAATATACAATATTGCTAGTGTTCTTGAGGCTGTTTTTGTTTAATGATACATTATAGCTGCGTGAATTATTTTTGATGCATAGGCTGCTGGCTCAGCTGGTAGTGGTTGAGACATTTTTCCAAATGCTAATGAGTTTATGCAATATGTGTACACAGTCTGTTCATCATTCCATGCTTATCATTGCACAGGTGCGCTTCAGAGTCAAGACAATGCAACAGTAAGAAACTAAGGATGCTCGAAATACCCTGGGGTGTGTTTTTGTATTGAGGCATGGGGATTTGCACTTGCCACTGTTGTTAGCATTAATTAATATTTGGCCTGATCCAAAGCCCACTGAATGGAAAGATTCATGTTAGTTTCACTGGGCTTGGATTAGGTCCATAAATCCTTGTGCTCGGAGGTAAGAATAGATGCCTGACTATATGAGATGATCATTAATTTCTACTGTCAAAAACAAGTGCTGAATGGGACTAGTATAGATCGTATTGATCCACAAATCTCACTTAGGCCTTTCTGTTCCAGAAAAAAAGCTAAATGCTTCATTTCAGTGCCAGCTTGTAATATTATATATCAAGCAGAACCTGCTTTTATGAGTGCCCTGCAGAGCATATGGGGTGGGGGTGTCTATGAGCAATAACTTCCTCTTCTGTTGCAGTCAGTAGTTTTTTTTTTTTTAAGGGAAACATCACTTAAGTTTAAATTTCTTTGTACTAAAGATTGTCTAGAGAGACCTTATTTTGGAGATACGGAATGGAGGAAAGAAAAAAAAAACACATTACACTATGAATTATGGAATTTGATTATGGTATCAATCACCAAGCCTATTTTAAAGTATGACATGTAGGTGCTAAATCGCCATTATTGTGGTGTTTTCTTTGGTATATGATTGAGCTACACATTCTTAATGCCACTGTAGGGTTGGGTTGTTGTTTAATAGTATATAAAAACTAATGTGAAGTTAGATTCATTTGGAATTTCCCTCTTCTAAAATCATTCACAAATTGGGACTTTAGATAGGTTGAGGGTTAATTTTGATTTTGAAAATAGCAATACATGTTATAGCATCACTAATCTGCAGAAAATCATTCATATTTAACTAGCAAGGAATTCATAATCAACTATCAAAAAGCTAGATCCTATCAGATTATTTACCTAACCAGTGAGGAAAAGTAAATGCCCCATTCTGCCTTCAACAGTGTGTTGTGCAAATGAGTTTCAAAGTTCATTGTAACAAACAGGAATATTTTTGCTTATGTTCTGCATACCAGAAGGTAGCATTCTCTGGTCATGGACCACATCTCACTGCAGTTCCTCATGAGGCACAACATGGGGGGAATGGAAAAGAGATTCCCCACAAATGGAAGAATTGTCCCAATTATAGTTAAGTCATCAGGTGAAAAATGTATAATTTAAAGTATTATTCTACCCTGAAAAACCTTCTTGCACAGCATATATGTTGCCTGAGTGTATTCAGAGATGCATTTTCTCATTTTACTGACAAAATACATGTTCACTTATTTTAATTTATTGCGGCTAAACCTGCAGAATCAATGCTGTTAAGGAGGAGTGATGTTAATAATTGGCATCTATTACGTATTATGCATCAACAGATGTGGTAGCTAAATTCCAATCAGCTATACCTTTACAAATCCACTTAAGACCAAGGGATTGCACAGATGTAACTAGGGGCATAATATGCCTTGCAGAATCTTTATTTCAGGTGATAAGGCACAAGAAGGAGAGAACCCAGTATGACTTTCAGAGCCTAATCTGGGGGTGCAGGGCTGACCATGAGAAAAATCACCTTTCTGCTTGTAAGTCAAGCATATATTAGATATACCAGTCCTGCGAGGTGCTAAGATCCTCCTGAGGGGTGCTTAGCAGACTTGGATCATGGGACATGATAAATATATCATCCCACACACCCATTTTCACAGAGCAACTTTTCAGAGCAGAACTGCACCTTCAGGTAAAATTAACTAAGGTTATCTGTAACCGTGTACTAGTTATCTGCCTGTTTTTCTTATGTTTCCTCAACTAGACCTATTAAAATTCACACTCATAAAGCCAAGAAGCCCCACTGAAATGATACAAATAGTAATATGTAGAATAAAACCATGTAACTCCCATAACACACACAGTTGTCTGTTATGTGCTGATTACATAAGATCAAGGAATCCTCATGCAATTCTTTCTTATACATGTATATTTTCGTATCTCTATTAATAAATGCCATATATAAAGTTACTATTTACATGGATACTTTATAGATTTATCATACTGTCAGTGCTTAATAAATAAATGTTGGTTATTTTATCTTTTAAAAGGTGAGATTTCCTTTCCATTCACATTTCCATCTCTTGCTTTAAAAACAGTCAGTCAAAGATTGTTCCTTGATTCAGCTAATAGCACATTTTATAGAGGAGCACAAGACATTACACAGATGTTTGTAGAGCTCTCATCACCATAGTATCAGAGCCCCTTTGAGGCTTAAGTCAGAGGCATCTCTGGGGAAAGGGAAGAGTCCGTCATAACTGTGGGTCTCGGCCTGCAGAACAAATTTTTATAAAACTCCCATTGACGTTTCCGGACTGCAAGACTGGGCCCCATATGTTTGTTTACAAAAGGCTGCATGAGACTCTAAAGTACTCTTCCTGAAGATAAGAGTCTGCACAAGTAGTACACCAAAAAGAAGAAAAGGGCCAAATCCCTCTTGTCTTACTCAAGGAGGTAGTTTCATTAAAGTGTATGAGAGGATTTGGCCCATTTAGTGTCACACTTTTTGTTTCCCTAGTGTATGTGTAACAAGCTGGATGGTTACTCTTCATTGGTAGATTATAGCATTTTTGCTGCTTTTTTAAAGATCTCCATTAATGGCCAAATAAGGGAGATGCTAAAACCCTGAGTGGTTATAAGCACTTCTCTTTAAAGTCATCTATTTTTCAAAGAAAGCTAGAATTAATTAATGCAACTCTGTTAACAAATACAGTATTGATATTGAGTTAAGCAGGTTGGTTTGATCTTCTGGAGTTCAAAATAGTAGTGAGCTCATCTCTTAGCAACCGAGCTAAGGGCTGGCAGTTAAGCTTCTTTTAAAATATAGAGATATTAAACTGATCGAATTATCTGCATTTCAGATTTTTAAAACTAACATCTAGAATTTTCATTTTGTGTAGACAGTACTGTGGAATCTGTGACACTACATACCTTGTGGATAGTAATGAATCTTTTAGAATGAAGTCTCTCTCTGTGATAACTGTGGAGTAAAAATACCTGGATGTCTGTTTTAAAGATGATGCATATTGTGTGGCCAAAATTTCCCCCCCCTAAACTGCATTGACGTTCTCTTATCTGCAGTGCAGCGATAATAGAGAGAATTAATGGTTTTAGTGTAATGGGCTAACGTAAAGCCACAGATGTGTGCTTTAATGAGATGCTGATAAGGAGGCAGGTTAAAAAACATAAGGACAACTAAAGATGTGGAAGGGGAAGTTAGTTAGGAGGACAGAAGCATGTGGACATTGGAGAGTTTTAAACCAAATGAAGGTATTTTAAGAATTGTACTGCAGTCTTTATTGAATATTACAAGTGCAGAATATGCAATAGGAATCTGTCTGGTGGATCAGAGAGCAAGCATGCAGATCAAGGGGGAGAATTCTTCTAATATATGATACACACATAATAGCATATTTAAATCGGCTGTAACCTACTTTCTAATGTTGTAAACCCAGGTTCTGGGAAATGAAAAAGAGAGATGGAAGCAGTGATTTTACCAACACTACAGCTAGGTGTTCGACATTGCAAGAGAGAAATATAGGGGAAAGCCTGAGACGCATGCTGTATTTAAATTCTTCTTTGTAGAAATAAAGATTATTTTTGTAAAGTGTGCTAATTTTTTTTAAGCAAAGCATTAAATACGAAAATTCATATGCTTTCTATTGTAATATGCTGTATTTTACCCAGGCTGTTGTTGAAGAAATGTTGTTGGAAGTGGTTATTTCATTAAACATACTCAGAGAGAACGTCTTTTGTTTTTCCTTGTTGAAAAATCTCTATTAACTGATCATTGAGAAGACACTGTCGGTTAGGGGAAATGAGCTGTATTATTTTAACTTGACTCTTGGTGTCTTTTTTTTTTTTTTAAACTTGTAAGGTGATCTTAGACTTTATCTGAACCTACTAGATCACATACATATTCATTTGAAAAGGATATGTTACAAATCTTAGGAATTATCCCCAATAAGTTTAGAAATAATAAGAAAATAAGTTTAAACTCCGAATGATGGTGCAAGCTTCATGTCCAGCTTCAGACCCAGGAGTGGAGGACCCCCCTGTACATAGAGCTCCCAGGACAACTAGTGCTGCATCTACATGGACGTCTTGGTCACTGGAGAGCGGTAGACAGGTAGGCAGTACTGCAGCACAGACTACATCTATGATACCAAAGTCCTCATCTATATCCACCTCTAAGCAGTAGGAGGTAAAAAATAAATCTCCAAGAAGTTCTCAGTCACTGTCTCACAAGAGCTCAGCTCCCAAGCGGAGTTCCATGCAGGCTCCAAGTGAGGGTGGTACCACAAAGATGAAGATGAATCCGTCATCCGTCAGGGGGTTGGACTAGATGACCTCCTGAGGTCCCTTCCAACCCTGGTATTCTATGATTCTATGATCTAAGGCAGACTCAGTACCAAGTTTGGATACCCATACCCAGAGTGGCAGAGACAGGGCTGAAAAAACTAAGCCCATCCCTGAACAACAATTCATACTGATAAGAAAATCATCAATACCAAAGACTGCTCATCTACCTACTGTACTGAGGGAATCCCATATCACGTGCTTAGTACCAGGTGCATTGGTACCGAAGCCGTCCTCTACAGGTACCCACTCAGCCCCATCTTTGATACTGTTGGTACCATAAGAGTTTAGGTGCCCTAAGGATCTGAGAATATCTCCTGAGCTGGAGTTTCCCCTGTTAACGAGTGCTGTGGATTTGTCAGTGTCAAGCCTCTCTCGGTCACTGACTCCTCTATCACACACTCACCCTCATCCACTCTGCAAGCTGAATGGCTATCTCCCCATTAGACTATGTGGAAGAGGACTCATCAGACTCAAATTTTGGTGCAGGGTTCCCCTACCTATTCTAGGACACATCCCTCTACCTCCTATGCTGATGTATTACAGGAGGATAGACCTCAAATGGCATCCACATGGCAGAAACACAGATGACTTCCTCCACCAAGGCCATTTGGGCCCCTTCATTTGGTTCTTTTTCTAATCATTATGCTTTGAAACCTGATCAGAATCTCTGACCTTAATGGAGGTTATGACGCACGGCCAGGAAGGGTTAAACATCCTGAAGGATAAATGACTCAAATTCAACTCTTAAAGACATATAGGGAGATTATGTTTGTGTTTTTGTGTATTTACATATATATGGGTAGTGGTCAACATTGTAATCAATGGTCCCTGTCTATGCTGTATTCTGTTAATTCAAAGATCAAAAGAACATCCTAGCATTTAAATGAACTGTAAAGATAGGATATTGCTGTATTCATCTCTCTTTGAAATGTATAGCCAAACATCTGTGAATGGCAAAAAGCAGGCAACCACCTTATGTTAATTCGTGTAGCTAAGTACCAGTGATGGACCTACTTCAAAGTCGCCCCGTTTACCTATTGTAAGCCAAGGGACTCCGACTTGTCAAATAAGGCTTGAAATTGTATAAAAGATTCTTGGGTCCCGATCCTGTCATTTCAGATCTGCTTAAGCTTCATTAGGGGAAGTTTGAGTGACAAGATGAGATCCCAGTTCAGCTGATACACCCTGAATATGATATTGGACATTGGACTATAACCTGTGGACTAAATTCTAAAAGAACTCTTTGCAACTACAAAGCTCACCATCTCTGCTATGAATCTGAACCTCAAGAACTGAACTCATGTCTGTATGTATAGTGATCTTTTAACCATACTCTCTCTCTTCTCTTTTTAAATAAATTTTAGTTTAGGTAATAAGAATTGGCTGTAAGCGTGTATTCGGGTAAGAACTGAAATATTCATTAACCTGGGAGGTAATGTGTCCGATCCTTAGGGATTGGTAGAACCTTTTATTGTATATGATGAAAAAGATTTTAAGTTATCTTCATCATTCTTGACTTGGGTATCTGGATGGAGGCCTGAGGCTGGGTTACTTTAAGGGAACTGTGTTTTGGACTTCTGCGTAAGGTATAACAGAAGCTGTTTGAGTGCTGGCTTGGTAAATCTAAGTATTGGAATATCCACCAGCTTTGGGGATTGTCTGCCCCAATCTTTGCAGTTCACCCTAATTGAGCGACCTCAGCTGGCTCCCACTGGGCTTCCGGTCACAGGGGTATTGCTTGGGAGTCACCTGAAGTGGAGCACTCACAGGGACACTACTCAAAGAAGGAGAGGTTACTCACCTTATGCAGTAGCTGGAGTTCTTCAAGATGTGTGTCCCAATGACTACCTGTCATCCTGCTTTTCGGCTTCGGTGTCTCCCTTGGGGGTCTTTGCGACGGAGAAGGAACTGAGGACGGTTCACCTGCGCAGACCCATATAGCCTCGGTGTGGGGCATTAGGATGCATAGGCCAAATGGGCACGGCTATCAAAAAATTTTGATCAAAGACATAGGGAACAGGCACAGCTGAAGTGGGACACCCACAGGAGTACATATCTTTCAGAACTCCATTTATTGCACAAGGAGAATAGCCTCTCCTTCTCAAACACTTGTGCGCTGTGGTCCTTTTGTAAGCCTTGTGGCCTGAAACTTCAAAGGGTAAGAAGCTCTTTGCTCCCATCACATGGTGAACAGGTGGAAGTATGGCTACAGAGGGCCCCATTTGCATAAACTTTCTACCCAGAATTCCTCCAGTGGCACTTTGGGACTCACCATAACTGCATACAATGTCCAGGGTTAGTTGAAAAGTGGACCTGAATTGAGAAGAGAGAGGACGAAATGCTCCTATATTGTGGCAAGGAGTGCATCCCTGGAGCATGGACTCTGCTCTGGGGTCCTATTTGTTACTGATTCCTTTCCAATGGGGGTGCTGTGCTGTTAGGAGGATTCTCTGATGAAGTGCAATGCAGAGAGGGCTCTTCTGAAGCCTCTGAGAACAGAAGCTGAGTGAACTCTGGTGAGGGCTGTCCTACCCAACCATTAAATAAAGCTGAAATCACTACAGCCGGATGAGGTGATGGAGCCTCAGGACAGGTGTGGGCAGCACTTCCCAAGGGACTGCAGACAGGCCTGCATGCGGGCAACTCTGGACTGTGGGACTATATGGCCTACTGACATCAAACCATGAGTTTGGCTTAGTGAATGGGGAAGGAGAAGTGACATGGTAAAAAGACATTTGCCTGTGGGACACGCACACTGTGGCTGGGGAACTGACTTACCGGAATTAGTTACCATGCGGGAGTGATCTATTGATCATTCATATAGATAAATGCTGCTGTGTTCTCTTCCCCTAATAGCGTTTTCTTTGTTTCATACAGACTCCGTGCTTGCAGGTGGGGAACTATTGGCTGTGAAGGGGGCCCAGGGAAGCTATTTAGTGACATTCTGTGTGGTTGTGTCAAGCTGGTGGTTGTAGTTAGTTTTCAGAGGGAACGCCAGCTTTTTCAACCTGGCCCTTTTTGCTGGTAGCAACATCTGGCAGAAGGGTTACACTTTGACACCCCGATCCAGCAAAGCATTTAAAAATTTCACGGGTCTTAGTGCCTACGGTGTGACAGAAACATACATGCATTAGCCAGCTGGAGGGGTAGGTGAAATCAGGCTTAAATGTGTAGCATGTTTCTGCAAATGGATGCCCTTATTGAAAGAGCCTGCACAGGAGCTCTGTATGTTTTCCTGCTGGGCTTGTAGCTCTGCATGGCAGCAGACTTCCCTTTCTGAACTCTACTCCTGCACAACAAAGAACATGCCGGAGCAGAAGGTTGCTCCCATGCCCCGACCCTGAGTTGTGCAAAAAGGGGAGCTCTGTTCCTCTGCAGGGTAAGAGCTGCAGCGGAGGGAAAAGCATGTTACATGTGTAGCTCCCAAGTGGCTCAGGGAGAATGAGACTCTTCCCTTCATGAGAATCATAGGAGCTCGGCCTGACAGCTTCCTCCAGCAACTCCCTGTCTTAGAGCTCCAGTTGTGAGGGTTTAGGAGCTTAGAGAGCCCCTCCACCCACCCCCAGCGGAATATCAGGCATGCCAGGGTATGGCAGAGAATATTCTTCTGCTATTCCCAGTTTTCCAGTTTAACAAGTGCTTCTGCCCCTTCTCTCCCAGCCCACTTGCCCAACAGACTTACAAAAGCTCATGAAGTGCCAGGCCATGTCCCTCTGTTCTACAGTGCACATAAATAATATTAACAGGATTATTTTCATTTGCTGGTGCATTTTAGAATTCCTGCAGGAAAATCAAAGGGCACTGAAGAAGCCTGCAATCAATTAGCATTGCCGCATAGAGGCTGTTTTGCTGCAGAATTTGTTGTGGTTCTCCTTGCATAACTTTTGAGGTGAGGCTGCATAATTGAGCCTTGATGCACTGTACAGCACATATGAGGCCTTGTCTGAGATGTTATGGGGCAATTCTGCTTTCTTTGGTTTGCAGAAATGCAGTGGGTTAGATTGTAGAAACAGCCTATGGCTTTCATCGTCAGAGGAATAGCCTCCAGGAACAAAATAACAAGCAAGTACACTAGAAGTCGTAGCAAGCACTGCACCTTCTCTTCCATCTTTCATGCAGCCAGTAGTTAGAGCACTGAATCCTATCTGGACAAGTGGGCACACTGAGAGAATACACCAGCATGAGATGGTCTCTCTCTTTCTCCTACCTACTCCACGATATATTCAGGCGAAGTACTGTATGTATAGAATAGCTTATCAAAGAGTGGCCCCAATGGTATGATGAGATTACAGTTTTCTGTGATACCACTCCTGGAACTATCACACTAGGAAAGAGATTTCTGGTAGTCCCAGGTTTCTAGCATGGATTTCATTGTGTCAACTCATCACTCTGTCCGAGGTGGTGATTTCTCCCCAACTGCTACTCACTGTGTGGTATTTCCAGGAGGAGAAAATTGTGCAATACTGGGGGGTCACATAGTTCCTGTATCCTACTTCCCCTGCACTGTCCCAGGTCCTCAGTCAGGTGAATGAGGTGGGTCCATCACAATCTTTGAAGCTGTTTGCTTTGGGAAATAGTGCTCCTTGTCTCCTTTTTGCCTGCAGTGTTACCAAGCTCTCAAAAGCCTGAAAGCTCATTCATCTCCACCTGACCTCCCAAGCTCTTAGCAAAGCTAATAGCAAATCCCCTTGGTTTTTTAAAATGTATTTCAAGCCACCAAAACAAACTAAGCATTGGAAATCTTGCGTGTAATCACATCTCAGTGGAATGATTCTGCTTCCCCGTGACATTTTGGTGAAACAGATTCCAGAAATTTTGCAGAGGCCTAATGCCCACATAGTAACCCAAAGAGTCTGCTTAGCAACCGAGAACTGCTTCAGGAAAAAAAAATCCTTCACAGTTTGGGAGCTGGTTCTTGTGACCGTCGTCATAAGAAAGAGGAGAGCTGCAATCGTATAAGGTCAGTGGCATACGGCAATCCCATCACAAAGACCTCCAGTACCTAAATGTGGGTTTATTCTTCACCCTAAGAACTCTGTTAATATCTGAACTTAGCCAGATATGTCTCAAAGACCAGCCACAGCATTGCTCTTGGATCAGTCATAGCTTCCCAGGTGCTCCCAACACCCAAAGCCTGCTGAATTCTTTCCTCCAGAAGGCTGAGTTCAAGACCAAGAGTCCTGAGGTTGCTGCAGAGTGTGAATGACTGTTCATTGCTCTATCAGCTCTGAACTTGGCAAGGGTGCAGTGAAGGGGGGAGGCTGGGGACCCAGTCCCCCAACCCCTCTTTGGCCCCTCACCAAAGCGGGGTGGTGTAATAGAAGAATTTCTTCCCTGCTGACATGGTGGAGGGGTAGCCAGGCCAAATTCTGAGTGGGTGGCATTGTCAGTTCATGCATGGGAGCACAATGCCACTCAAATTTGGCTTATTTTGGTTGCTTGGTCCCCAGTCCTTCCAGCACCCATGCCACCAGCAAAGAAGTAAATGACTTGAGTTACTGGCTCAGGTTGGGCTCATATTTGATATAATAATATATGATGCCCCTCTCCTTAAGAATAAAGGATCTCTCGCATATACACATACCCCACGACAAGACAACAAGAGACTGTATGTGAAGAGGAGAAAAAAGCAAAATATGTTTTTCAGCTATCTTCCACATTTTCTTTATTTAAAAGTTAACCATTCACTTATTTGTAGTTGAGAAGAAAGCCATGAATGCCCCCTTTTTAAACTATATATTCCCTGGTTCTAAATAATCAGTATCTTCCTACCAAGGGAATGTGTTTTGCTCCTGTTTTTCTGTGGTTTGCATTGTCATTTGGGAAATATGATCTGACGTGTGCTTTACCTCACCTAGCATCTTAACATTATGTCATTGTGACAATATTGCTGGACTATTTTTATAACTGTAATTTTGAAATGTTGATCTCTTTGGTATTGAGAGTTGCCCTGTTCTAGTGTGGTATAAAATAGTAATGTGGTGCAATTTAATGCAAAGAGAGGACTGGAAAATCTCTCTTACACAAGGTTCCTTGTACAGAGTCATCACAAAATGTCCCACATGGTTTCATCTGGTTATAGATGTGTATTTTTCAAAGTGACAAACTTGTATTGCCCAGTAAATAGTCTGCAAATGGAACTGTTTTAATAAGTGGGCTTGCTGTTGTTGTTTATAACTATTCATTGTCCATAAGGGGGCAATCTATGTCAAGAAAAACAGAATTGTTGGGTCTCACCGAAAGTGCTAGCAAGACACAAGATTAAGTGTACATTGGCTTCTCTAACTGAACAGCTTAGAACTGAACCGCTTTTGTAGGAGAAGGAAAAATAGGGAATCCCCACTCCCCATATCCTAGAATCATAGAATATCAGGGTTGGAAGGGACCTCAGGAGGCCATCTAGTCCAGCCCCCTGCTCAAAGCAGGACCAATCCCCAACTAAATCATCCCATCAGGGCTTGGTCAAGCCTGACCTTAAAAACTTCTAAGGAAGGAGATTCCACCACCTCCCTAGGTAACGCATTCCAGTGTTTCACCACCCTCCCAGTGAAAAAGTTTTTCCTAATATCCAACCTAAACCTCCCCCATTGCAACTTGAGACCATTACTCCTCGTTCTGTCATCTGCTACCACTGAGAACAGTCTAGATCCATCCTCTTTGGAACCCCCTTTCAGGTAGTTGAAAGCAGCTGTCAAATCCCCCTCATTCTTCTCTTCCGCAGACTAAACAATCCCAGTTCCCTCACCTTCTCCTCATAAGTCATGTGTTCCAGTCCCCTAATCATTTTTATTGCCCTCCGCTGGACTCTCTCCAATTTATCCACATCCTTCTTGTAGAGTGGGGCCCAAAACTGGACACAGTACTCCAGATGAGGCCTCACCAATGTCGAATAGAGGGGAATGATCACGTCCCCGATCTGCTGGCTATGCCCCTACTTATACATCCCAAAATGCCATTGGCCTTCTTGGCAACAAGGGCACACTGTTGACTCCTATCCAGCTTCTCGTCCGCTGTCACCCCTAGATCCTTTTCCGCAGAACTGCTGCCTAGCCATTTGGTCCCTAGTCTGTAGCGGTGCATGGGATTCTTCTGTCCTAAGTGCAGGACCCTGCACTTATCCTTGTTGAACCTCATCAGATTTCTTTTGGCCCAATCCTCCAATTTGTCTAGGTCCCTCTGTATCCTATCCCTACCTGCCACCGTATCTACCACTCCTCCTAGTTTAGTATCATCCGCAAATTTGCTGAGAGTGCAATCCACACCATCCTCCAGATCATTTATGAAGATATTGAACAAAACCGGCCCCAGGACCGACCCTTGGGGCACTCCACTTGATACCGGCTGCCATCTAGACATGGAGCCATTGATCACTACCCATTGAGCCCGACAATCTAGCCAACTTTCTACCCACCTTATAGTGCATTCATCCAGCCCATACTTCTTTAACTTGCTGACAAGAATACTGTGGGAGACTGTGTCAAAAGCTTTGCTAAAGTCAAGGAACAACACGTCCACTGCTTTCCCTTCATCCACAGAACCAGTAATCTCATCATAGAAGGTGATTAGATTAGTCAGGCATGACCTTCCCTTGGTGAATCCATGCTGACTGTTCCTGATCACTTTCCTCTCGTGTAAGTGCTTCAGGATTGATTCCTTGAGAACCTGCTCCATGATTTTTCCAGGGACTGAGGTGAGGCTGACTGGCCTGTAGTTCCCAGGATCCTCCTTCTTCCCTTTTTTTAAAGATTGGCACTGCATTAGCCTTTTTCCAGTCGTCCGGGACTTCCCCCGATCACCATGAGTATTCAAAGATAATGGCCAATGGCTCTGCAATCACAGCCGCCAACTCCTTTAGCACTCTCGGATGCAACGCATCCAGCCCCATGGACTTGTGCATGTCCAGCTTTTCTAAATAGTCCCTAACCACTTCTTTCTCCACAGAGGGCTGGCCACCTGCTCCCCATGCTGTGTTGCCCAGCGCAGCAGTCTGGGAGCTGACCTTGTTCGTGAAGACAGAGGCAAAAAAAGCATTGAGTACATTAGCTTTTTCCACATCCTCTGTCACTAGGTTGCCTCCCTCATTCAGTAAGGGGCCCACACTTTCCTTGGCTTTCTTCTTGTTGCCAACATACCTGAAGAAACCCTTCTTGTTACTCTTAACATCTCTTGCTAGCTGCAGCTCCAGGTGCGATTTGGCCCTCCTGATTTCATTCCTACATGCCCGAGCAATATTTTTATACTCTTCCCTGGTCATTTGTCCAATCTTCCACTTCTTGTAAGCTTCTTTTTTATGTTTAAGATCCGCAAGGATTTCACTGTTAAGCCAAGCTGGTCGCCTGCCATATTTACTATTCTTTCGACACATCGGGATGGTTTGTCCCTGTAACCTCAATAGGGATTCTTTGAAATACAGCCAGCTCTCCTGGACTCCTTTACCCCTCATGTTATTCCCCCAGGGGATCCTACCCATCAGTTCCCTGAGGGAGTCGAAGTCTGCTTTCCTGAAGTCCAGGGTCTGTATTCTGCTGCTTACCTTTCTTCCCTGTGTCAGGATCCTGAACTCGACCAACTCATGGTCACTGCCTCCCAGATTCCCATCCACTTTTGCTTCCCCTACTAATTCTTCCCGGTTTGTGAGCAGCAGGTCAAGAAAAGCTCTCCCCCTAGTTGGCTCCTCCAGCACTTGCACCAGGAAATTGTCCCCTACATTTTCCAAAACTTCCTGGATTGTCTGTGCATTGCTTTAGTGCTCTCCCAGCAGATATCAGGATGATTAAAGTCGCCCATGAGAACCAGGGCGTGCGATCTAGTAGCTTCTGCGAGTTGCAGGAAGAAAGCCTCATCCACCCTATCCCCCTGGTCCGGTGGTCTATAGCAGACTCCCACCACTACATCACTCTTGTTGCTCACACTTCTAAACTTAATCCAGAGACACTCAGGTTTTTCTGCAGTTTCGTACCGGAGCTCTGAGCAGTCATACTGCTCCGTTACATACAGTGCTACTCCCCCACCTTTTCTGCCCTGCCTGTCCTTCCTGAACAGTTTATAACCATCCATGACAGTACTCCAGTCATGTGAGTTATCCCACCAAGTCTCTGTTATTCCAATCACGTCATAATTCCTTGCCTTCACCAGGACCTCCAGTTCTCCCTGCTTGTTTCCAAGGCTTTGTGCATTTGTATATAGGCACTTGAGATAACCTGCTGATTGCCCCTCATTCTCAGTATGAGGCAGGAGCCCTCCCCTCACAGAGGTTCCTGCCTGTGCTTCCTGCTCTGAAGAGCTGCCATTCCAAGATAGACAAGGCAAGACACTGAACGCTAGTTCAAGTAAGAGAAAATAACTTCGAGGGGCTTCTTCCTGCACTGTCCCCATTTGTGCATGTTGTGTTGATGGCAAGGCGGTGGCAGAATAGAAGACAATGGAATCCTGCCATCCTGTCCCACCAGTCCTCTGTTCTGATAGTTACGCACAGTAAAAGTGGAACGACTGCACAGGTGTGAAACATAAGTAAATATCTGGACAGGTTTCTTAAGCTAAAGATAGTAATGTGGTGCAACAGACCAAAAAAATATTGTCAGTAAAGAGAGATGTCTAATACAGTTAGCTTGATTCCAACAAATGACACCTGAAAGTCAAAGCTCTGATCTAATTGTATTATATGAGTCCCTTGCTTATACTTGTAATGTCTATAAATGCAGCTCTATGAATGCATGCCAGGGAGAGTAGCAAAAAATGTCTTCACATGTGTCATTGACTTTTACAGCGGCCAACATCCACATATCTAAATAACAGGCAGTGTGCGCCAGTCCTGATCTCTCTCTTCAGAAAATCATTTATTTTTTCCGAAAACAGCAAGATCTGACCAGTATTCTTTGAAACTTGCTGCACAGTGGGTGAAGTTGCCTTTATACCAGTTCTGCACCACAGCATGCTTCCCAGGCGCTGGGTAAATCCTTGCTATGGTGGATCATACTAGGCGTAGGTATAGGGCCACCATGCACCAGTGGAACAAAGCAAAATGGCCAGAACCCAGCAGAGGATTAGGGCCTGAATTTGAAATTCGTATTCTTTAGTTCTAATCTAAAAGCATAAATTCTTTCAAAGTGACCAAAAAGGAAAAAAAAAGAACTGGGGCAAACAAGCAAAACAAAACTGTGGTGGCCCCCGGAACACAGTGCATCAGGGACTTCTTCACATCTCTTGAGTCATCAGGTACCGTAAGTACCTTTAAAATAAGAGCTCAAGAGAACCTAAAATAAAGAGTGGGGGAGGAGAGAATAACTCAGGTTCAAAGATTGAAAGAAATTTTCCTCTTAAGAATTTTATATCCTCAACATTTTTTTTAAAAAAACCCCCGTGTTCAAACAGAAGAGCCTAGAATGAGTCTATGTATATAACTCTGCTGCTATATAACTCTGTTAATTGAACTCGGTTGTTCTGTCACATGAAGATATCCCTCTTATTGAGTCTGTCTGCAGAGAAAAATCTCAGCTTTAATTCAGATTTCATTTTCTCTATAACAGCACTGATAAAATGTATGATCATTCCCTATAACTGCCCATGGAATGATGAATATAAAAAGTTCTGACCTGAAAAACCAACCTGGAATTTCTTAGGATGCTTTTTCATTGAAAAAGTATTTGTCCAATACCTAGAAAATTTGCCTTTTAAAATATTGGTAACTGGATAGTTCTTCAAGAAAAGGAGTAAGTTGTTTCTCCATCTTTGTAACAACACAGAAGTGAGGTCTGAAGGAACTGCACCTTCTTGAACCTCAATTCTCTGCTTCTCTGTATGATACAGATTAACTTTCTGGGTGGGTGTTGGTAAGGTTTAATGTATACTTTTTTTATTGCAGTGTTAAATCTGGGAACACCCCAAAATGTTCTACCTTCCAGGTTTACTTATTTATAGCCATATTAGGAACTCCATTTAGGCTATTATCTAATTACCTGGGGGTCATTTGAAAGTAGAAACTAAGCAAGTACTCTTCTTGTGGCAAATTTTATTTCAAGTTTATTAACAGCGTATGGTATTTTTGAGCTCATGTCATTCTTTTGTGGCAGGCCTATAATACTGTATTTACAAGGAGGGTTGCTTCCAAGAGTTTTATATTAAAAGTCAACTTCCAGTTGGACTGGTTAAAAGTTTAATATTTACCAGATGCAGTGCCCAAATTGGAAGGGGAGTGAGGGTAATGCACCTCCAAAATGAAGGTTTGCCCCACTCACTCCTAAAATGAAAAGATACTGTCAAAAAGAGACGCTGTGTTCTAACTTTTCCCTCAACTTTTTATTCATTTTTCTATACTCTTCTTTTATTTGTCTCACTCAACAGCATTCAGCTCTGGGGATTATAACACAACCACGTACATTCCCTTAGCTGGAGGAATGAGCTGAGAGTGCATTATAAAAGTCTCACTTTACTTTTCAGTAAGAAGTTCCATAGAATATCTTTCTGATTCTTAAAACTCAGGAAAAAGAAAACACAGTGGTAAGCAAATTAGCAAAGGACACGCATCATTTGGTTGAACAATATTTATTCAACAGAAGCACTAAGGAACAGATTCAGGTGGATGGCTCACTAGATAGAGGATTGTTTTAAAGCTCACCAGTCTTGGAAGACATAGATGTGATGTGCTTGTCACATGTTCCTTTAAAGGGATATTATCAGAGTTTTTCAGCCCCCTTCCCTCCCCAAATGATTGTGTCCATGACACCTGTGCTGCTTCAAACCCTCTGTGAACCAATTAGACTGGTCTTTTGGGGGGAAAGTAAAAGAAACATGTTCATTTAAGTTCTATTCCAAACCAGGTTAAAAATAATATTTACCAAAATAGGAAAGGACAAAGACTGCATGGTTCCACCCATGCTCATGGGTCTATCTGCACAGATACAATCGATGAGTGGAGCTGAAATAAGTAGGAAAACCTTTCCCTAGAGCAGCTCTTCTGCACAACCATTCTCCCCTCACTTACACCAGTTTAACACCACTGTAACTCCATTGATGTCAGGGGAGTTACTCTGGATTTACATCAGTGTAAATGACAGGAAATTCAGGTCCCTTCTGCTCAAGCTTCCAAGAGGGCATTGGAAACAATGGGTAGTAAAATAACGTTAAAAACAATAAAAAAGAATTAGCTAGTGTCCTATTAATGTGAGCATTTCCCCAGAGCCAGCACACGTTCATGTGTTTAGGAGACTCAGGAGGAAACCACCAGTGAGATTCCCAGGAGACAGAGGTACTTTTACAGCCTTTTAAAAAATCTGGCTCCATTTAAGAATAATTTCTGTGTGTTCCACTACTTTCACCATTTACCAGTTTTAATTACAGGAATGAAAGGGGGCTTTGTACTGGAAAGAAAACAAATGCTCCAAAACTGTATTTTAAGATGTTATCACAAAATATTTCCATATACTACAAACGTTTCTAGACCATGCACTAATTTGGTCCTGTCCCACAGTATGTTACATTAGCCTGATGAACGACAATTTCTGCATTTTACAGTTAAATAAAAATATATCACTTGAATGTGAATTATACTGTAGGTTTATTAGAACATTTTGATTTATGGAAACCGGCAACCTGCTGTTTAAGATCCTTAATTCACCTGACTAATAATCTCTTCTCCACTAGGACTAATTTTAGCTGTTGCCATTTGTAATTTTTCAAATTTTCAGCCTCTTCCTTCCTTAGAGTAACTCTTCCAGCCTCTCTGAAGTGTATTCCATATTCATACGTCTAAGGATTATATATAGCTCCATCTGAAAAATGGTCACTGGAGGAGTTAGATATACAGGTAGGAACTGCAAATAAATAGATTATTAATGCCCCTCTGAGCACCAAGTCACTGATTCACTCACAATCACTTCCCACGCAGCTCTAGCTGAGTCAACCACTGAGGACTGAGCGGGCGTTGTAGTCAAGAGAGAAGAAGATTCAAAGAGGATAATGATGCTGCAAAGCCCAAAATGGAAGAATGATTCAGAGAGGAAACTAAAAGAAGAGAAACAAACACATGAAATAAAAAATCAAAAGGGAAATAAAAATAGAGATGCAAAACTGGGTGGGGGAGGAACCCCAAACACCCAACAGCGGAAAAACAAGATGTTCAAAGGAGCGCAGAGAAGAAAGAGAGGCAAATGGAAGGAGATGAGTGCATAAAGGAAGAGAAAAGACATTAAATAATAGAAATAGTGGCAGATGAGAAAATTAGATCATCGGAGCAAGGCTAAAAAGGAAAGAAGAAAAAGCTATACAAGTAGGAGAAAGACACAATTTGGATAAAACTTCCAGGCAACCTCAGCTTTGGCTTCTGACTTTCCGCCCATATAAACACACATACAAGCGTTAGCATCCATAAAAAATGCTAGCATCTCTATTTGTTCAGGAGAAAAATCGGACGTCAGAGTGTAAAGCATGACATTTTACATCTATGATAGAGTTTAGATTATGAAATGGAGAAATAGGTTCTGAGGGTTTGTATGAGAACCAAAAACTCTTTAGACATTTGAAAGTACAGTACATTGGTGATGAGTCATTTGTTAATTGAACTCATTTACCAGACAAGTCTTGGGAGTGGGTAAACTTGTTTTTCAAAGACAAAGGTGACAACTCGAGCCAGGTGTCATCAAACCTGATCAAGTGCCCATTCTTTGGCAATGATGGAACAAAGTGGCATTTTAGCAAACAACAGCATAAAATCTCTCCCCCCACCAGACTCCGTGTCTCCTTGCTCTCAGCTTGAAAGAATTTTATCTAGGAGTCACTCTCAGGAAACTGCATTTCAAAGGGTGACTGAACTATAAAAGTGAGGGGTAAAAGCACCACAAGTTATCTCTCCCTATCCATCTCTCTTTTCCACACAAGAAGACAAAAGAAACAACCTATGGACTTTGGGATCTGATCCTGGCCTGCGAGTTTGCTCAGCTATGTCCTGAAAACATGTGGTAAGAACTTCACCTTGAACTAAGTCTAGTTTAAGTTTAGAAAGAATTTTATATTTAGTTTTCTTGTAACCATTTCTGACTTTAATGCCTCATTACTCTGACTTTACTGCACTCACATAAAATCTCTCTTTATAGTTAAATAAACTTGTTTTATAATTTAATTAAAACTAATCCGGTATTATGAATTATTTGGGTAACTTCATTTAAGGTAGCAGACTGTTGTATGTTGATACCTTTAGAGGGGCAATGGACTAATATACCTGACTGTCCAGGAGAGGGCTGGACAGTGAAAAACTCACATATTTGGGAGGAAACTTCAGAACTGGGAACCTGTTGGGGTCACCATGCAAATAGTAACCAATGCTGCTGGAAGCCACAGTGTGGCTGGTGTTTGCTGCCAGATTGCTGGGGTCAGAACTGCTGGACCAGGGCTCTGGCTATACCCAGACACTCAGGGTGTGACTTGCATGCGTTTATAAGGAGCCCAGTTTCAGAGCTACAGCAACAAAGAATTGTGAGGCGCCCCAGGTTGCAGGGCAAGTGGTGACACAGCCCCTCACTGGTCTGGATTGCACCCTGGAACATCATAAACCACAAACCGAGAGGCCATTTTTATGGTTCTGCTGGAAAACATGCAAAACTCAGCAGCTCCATCTGGTTTTCAGTCTCATAGGCCGGGTCTACACTACAGACCTATATCAGTAGAACTACATCACTCAGGGGTCTGAAATATCCACACACCTGAGCAATGTCATTACACTGACCTAACCCCCCATGTACACAGCGCTATGTCGATGGGAGAGCTTCTCCCATGGACATAGCTACCACCTCTCGGAGAGATGGGTTAACTACACTGACAGGAGAAGCTCTCCCATCCGCGTAGGAGTACCTTCACTTAAGTGCAATACAGCTCAGCTGTAATGGGACAGCTGTGCTGATGCAGTGTTTTAAATGTAGACCTGCCCATACCTCCAAATCACAGCAAAACTCAGCAGAGTTTCATCTATGTTCTGTGTTTGTTCAACTGAATCCACCCAAACTAAAACTGTAAAAATGGTTCACATGAACCCACTAACAGATACTGTAATATGCAGTCCAAGGGATCAAATATAGGAAGAGGATTTTTTTTATTCAAAATTCTTTGCAAAAGATTTTAGACACACCAAATTCTGGTCTGATTTTACCCCCTGAAGTTATTGGGTCTTCATGAAAGCGTACATCAGGCAGAATAGGGCTCCAAATGTTTTGCACTAGTACTGTGTAACAGTAATTATGAGTGAGATTGTTTACTCCCACTGGTGATCAGTAATTTTCATGAATAATCTCACTCAGCGAGAGGAAGGGGCTTGCAATCTGGCCCTATGTAACTTGTGATAAACTTGTCACTCCGGTAAGTCATTCTTTTCTCAGAAAAAAAAAAAGACTTTTCACAATTTTAAATGGGCTTCTTTCTCCTCTTCCATCAATGAGTGAGACAATAGAGATGTCAATCTAGGCCAACTGCCTTCAGCAGCAAAACAGACAGAGGAAGTCATTTTTGATCTTATACGTACCATTTTCCCTTGTTTGTAAGAACATGAACTAGGTCACAAATTCTCCAGCTTCAGCATAACTGAGGCAAAGAGTTAAAATAAAATGAAGCTGTCCAGAATCAATGCAGCCAAGGAATGGAGAGAACATTAGAACAGTTTTGTGTGCAATAGACTTTCTAATGGTGCCTAACCTCTTGCTATAGAAGAGAAATAGTTTCTAAACAAATTATTTGGTTTAAAAATTGGTTACTGTGCTCCTCTGAGAGGCGTTTTTCAGCAAATTATGAATTAAGATTTTTAAACATAGTACATCAGAGTTCACTAGGTCACTGATCTATAGAATAAAAGAGAACTCCAAGAACTGGCAGTCCAGAGAAGGTATACAATAAAAGGCTTCAATGCAGTAAATATTATCTGTCCTTCAAAGGAGGCAAAATCCTATTGATGCTCTTCCCTTGGTGGTGATGATACTTGCCCACTGCTGTAAGTGCTTGGAGATTCTCAGAAGAAAGAGGTTGTACAAGTGCAAGGTTGTATTATCATTGGGTCAAACGCTGAGTAAAGAGTCTGCTTTGCACCCAGCATAAGGGCTGGCCAGAATGGCAGTCCCCGCAACTCCTGCTGAGTTGCTCCCCTACCTTGGGAGCAAATTGCCTAATCTGAAGTAGGCAGAGCCATAGCTTCCCCCATGCACTAGGCCAGCCCAGTTCTCCAGTCTCACAAGGGGGAGTTTACTGCACTCCTGCATGGGATGTTGCAGATTGCTCTCTTCCTAGTGCAGATGGGGAGCTTCAGGAGCTTTCCTATCGGGTGCCCACCTAAGCATCCCGCCTTACTACAAGCTCACTGCAGTCCTTACTCAGACAAAGCTCACACTGATGCTCAAATGACTTATTAATTAATACAACTGAGTAATAGCAGCAGAAAGTGAAGCGTTTGTGGGGGTTTTTTTAAACCATTACAGCAATACGATAGAATGTTGGCCTGAATTTTTATTCTTTCCTCAGAATGTCTTTGGTTCTGTAGCATTTGAGTCAAACACAATAGGGCTTTTATAATTTAAGATTCCAATTTAGCAAAGCATCTAAACACATGCCTAACTTTAAGTTGACTTGAGTGTTCAGCTTGTGTTTAAGTGTTTCCCTGAATCAATGACAGAGGGTTAATATAGTAGCATTGCTTAATTACATGATGAGAATTATCTATACCTTTGCACAACAATAAAGTGCTAATTGGTTAATACCTAGCTGCAGTGATAGGATTTAAACCAAAATCCATGTCCTTGCAGAACAATTAATGATCTATATTAAGCAAAAATGAGTGCACTTGACTCATTGTATTTGGCTGGAAAAATAGGTGTGTGTGTGTGTGTGTGTGTGTGTGTGTGTGTTTTTAACTGAATATCCAGTTAAGTGTATCTGTGTTAAGTGGAGTGCACTTTATATCAACTACTGCCTGACTGCACTGAGAAAATATTAAAAGTATGTTACTTCAGTAACATGATGTTTGGTGATACAGATCTCCTCTGTAGATCTGTTTCACAGATGTGGAACTGGAATCTTACTGGGGTTTTCTATTGGGAAAAGTATTAAGTATGCATAACAATAAACAGATCTTTGTACATCCTCCCCAGAAGGCAAAAATATTTAGTTTACTAAAAGCATTCAACTTCTGTCTGAGAAGGCCATATCAGCGTATGGAAGGAGTGAAAGGTGTTCTTGGTAAGTTAAAAGACAACCTGGAACAAGGAAAATGGAGGTCTTAAAAAGATTGAAAGGAATTGCGTCAATAAGTCAATAATAAGTAGCAGTGTTTTAGGAAACTAAAGCACGGTCACACAGACAAAAATAAACGACTAAGACCAAAGCTTAGCAGATCCCTTATCTATTAGTAGCCTTCTTCTGGAAGAGGCCTAAGGACCAGTAACCAACACCAAGATCATCACTCAAGAGCATCTGGCTCTGAATGTCGTAACTTAGGAGTGTTCCTCTCAGGATGTTGTCTTTATACAGAGGGAGTGTCTTGAGAGACTTGTGACTTGAGGTAACACCGGGTACTCATCCAGAATATGAATGATTGTTTATCCAAAGTCTGAAGCCACTGTGTCGTTGAAGTTTGATCATTTTGGAACTAAACAGAAAGAAAGAAAGATACTACATCAGTGTGCTGGGTTGCTGAAATTCATACCAAAGTTAGAAAGCTAGCTACAATATTATGACCAGGAAACTTTGTTTGGAAATTATATTTGAAGGGGGAAAATTACTGGTTTTCCACTTTCCTTGTGGATTAAAGTTTGTAGGAGATCTTGAAGATATAAAATGTAATATAAGTGCTTAATAACATTAGTAGTAACAGAGAGAGAACTGAGCTAGCACTCCAAATTGGAGCATCCTGAACTTTGAAAAGTTTGGATCCAGATTGGAGCTTAGGGTCACTTCCTGGTCCTTGATTCTGCAATGGACTCAATCAAAGCCCCACATCTGAACACTCTCAAACAATGGTTAAATTCTGCTCTGGAGGCAGGTAAGCAGTAGTATTTGTATAACTTTCCTTTTCTCTGAGCTAGAGAGCTGATTGAACCCCAGCACACCCAACAGGTTGCTAATGGATACCTCCTCTTCAGTGCTCCAGGATTCAGGCTGCAGGCCTGGGGAGGAGCACTCATACGCCCCTTTGAACCGCTACGATACATAGCTACCCTTTTAGAAAACTATGGACCTGCCTTTAAAAACCCGGTGCTCTTGGGGACGTGGCAGAAAAGGAGTTAACGTAAATGCTAACCATATTTATAGTTTATTTTACTGCAGCCTAGTTCAAACTGTGCATATTCTACCAATTTCATTTTTTGTTCCGAATGATGCCCATGTACTGGACACTTTTCAATACAAGACATTCCACACTTAATTGGGGAAGCTTTTTAATTGGGCTGCCTCCCAAGGGATGACATTTAAGACCAAAGCTATTTATAGCAATGACTACTGCTTAATGGGGACACTTATTTCTCTAAATGAAGACACCTACTGCTTATGTATTTTGTTTGTCTCCTTCTCCTTCTGGTTCTGCATGTTTGCCCCTCAAACAGCAGCTTTCAGTCCAACCGCGGCTGTGATGCGTACAAAAAGTGGATGAATTGCGAGATGTCTGGTTGGCTGTGGTTGTTAATGCTCTTTCTGCACCAGCTACACATGCTGGGCCACTCTACTGGGAATCTTGCAACTGTTCCTGCTGCTAGCATTAGTCAGGCAGCAAGCTCAGCCCCCATCCCAATTCACACAGGCAACTCACTGAATTGAACAGTAATATGATGGACTCTGGAGCTCCGCAGAAAGCCCCATTGTTGTTAAAATGGTGTCCTCTGTAAATTGGGAATGGCAGACAGTGGAGACAAAAGGCCACTCACCAGGATATTCCAATTAAGAGGACTCTGTTATGCTCCTACACAAATTAGGAGCAGAGCCCTGTTTTGACCTGTCTTTTTCTGGTGGGAGTGGCATTGTTATGAGTGGAAAGCACAGAGAAAAATTGGTTGCAAGTTTGGAAAGGTTTTGTCTTAAAGCACTGCTGTCACTAAATAATCATGTATTCAGTTGCTGCTCTCCCACCAATAAAAGGCAATTAAATCTACAGTCGCATGGATCAGATTCTAATTCTGCCACATCATCAGGCTAATGGGGAGAAACCAAAGTTTATTGGATTACCTATGGCTGGCTAGACTTCCAGCTAAGAATGATGGAATGCTAAAACAGTAGAACACCTAAGCAGCAAAATATGAGGACAGCATAAAAATATTTTAGAAACTAAATGTGAGTGTGCCCATAACCAGTCCCAAGAATGTAATATGTCATCTCTACCAGGAGAGAGAAATAAGCAGTTAGGAAAGGAAACCATATTATTACAGTGACAAAGGAGCTGTGTTAGAGTGATTGGCTGCAGACTAAAACTGAAACATCAAAAGGAACCTAAATCATTTATTTTCCCAGAACTGGGAAAGAGCTGTTTCCTTTGTATGAATAATGCATTTACCAAGTGTTTTCCTGTGCACCTAATTAAGATAATATAGAAAAGTATTCAGCATTTTCTCTCTGAAGCCTACACTTTCCAAGGATAACACATGGGCCTCCCATGAGCTATCAGTCTGGATACTTGTGCATTAGTGAAGAAAGCTGATGTTCATAGTCTGCCAATATTCCTGGGTCTCTAAAAATTTACAAATCATTTCCCCCTCACATATGTTCCCACATGACTGGCCTTTATGATATCTATTATAGTTGGCTGTGCCCTAAGAGTTGTTACTGAGAAGGATAGTTAAATCTTGAACTTGCAGAGACTGGTGAGAGAACACCTCAAACAGAACTCTCTTTAGGGCTTTTGGCTAAGAGTTTGGCTAGTACTGTATGTTGTTAATTTTGATGGTACATTGGTTTATATTACCCAAATGGGGTTATTCAAAGGAAGGCACTTAAATAGCTGAACATCATCTGTCCAATTTGGCAGTCCTTGATGTCTAACTACATATGTCCTTGATGCCTATTTGGTGTGGCTGGATAAAAGTTTGCATCTGCATGATAGAAAATTGTGTGGTTAGATTCTACCTGTAGCTATTAGGTTAACTGTGTATCATCCACCAGGTATAACATGTGGGATTACAAGGCATTTCCAGTGCTGCCCAGTGTACCTAGTACATTTTTATTGCCCTGTCAGTATTGCAGTGTAACATTTATTGGCCTTTGAAAAAATGTGGCTGTGATCTGCTATAGCAACACAACCACCTTCAGCAGGCTGCAGCTGGGAAGGGGATAACGCTTTTATATCCGATTTGAGAGTTGGGGCTTGTAAGGATCAACTAGTATTGCTGAAGGACACTCCTCATGTGATGTTTCACAAGTAGCTGTGAAACCATTGGCTTTAACGTATTACAGCACAATGCAAAGCAGGGCAAGGGAAAAACCATCACAATAAAAGTCCATTGTGCAAATCATGTGTCAGTGCCGTTACCATCGCCATACCAATGTGAACCTCATGTCAGCATTGATCAGGGATCAGCTGCATTTATACCCATAAGAACAGCATATAAACCATTCATTCTAGGCCCATTTTCAAACTCGGGAGTACCAGTCATGCCAAAGCAACACTGTATCCAGGCTCTGCATTGATCATGATGGTTTCCTTATAAATCTGAGAAATGATCAGATAACAAAGATTCATAGATATTAAGGTCAGAAGGGACCATTATGATCATCTAGTCTGACCTCCTGCACAACGCAGGCCACAGAATCTCACCCACCCACTCCTGCGATAAACCTCTCACCTATGTCTGAGCTATTGAAGTCCTCAAATCATGGTGTAAAGACTTCAAGGAGAAGAGAATCCTCACAGAGTAAGTTATTACTCTGTAAGTTAAACTACTCACAGAGTAATGAAGTGAGGCCTGCAGAATTTACCCCTCTGGATGAGATTACTTGCCCTTATTATTCTACTACATGGGGAGGAAGAATAGTCAGTCCAGTGGTTAAGGGTACTAAGTGTGGAACAGGGAGATTTAAGTTAAATTCCCAACTCTGCCAGAGACTTGGACAAGTCACTTAGTTTCTTTGTGCCTCAGTTCCCCATTTGTAAACTGAGAAAATAGTACTTCTGTGTTGTGAGGGGTAAATACCATGGCGATTGTGAAGTGACAGATACTATGGTTAATGGAGGCTATCTAAGTACCTGAAATGGATAGGTGGATCAATATATAAATATATCAAGTGCAAACTGAATATTTGTCAAATCCCTATTGCACTGTACACTATCCATCCATTTCATTTGTGTTGCAACCAAGTGCTGCTGGCCCCCCCCCATTGCAACACAAGAAAAACTAATTTATTTGGCCCAATAGTCCATGTGAGGAGGCCTCTGCATGTGGATCTGTCCCTGCTCATGTAGAAAGAGATCTGCCCTCTCTGCACAGATAACCCATCCAACTGAGAACTGCTGGATTCGGAGGGCAGAGCTAAAGGTTGTAGAGGGCAACAGTGCAGGGAATTTATAATCTTTGTGGTACCCTCCTCTGCAGAACTCAGAGAATTCCAGGTGAAAGCCCAGTTGGAAGGTGAAACAACCAGGAGCTATACTGAATTCTTCTTTCTTCTGTGGTTTCTACTGAGCAGCCCCCGGAGACCCAGGATGGAGGAGGTGCCTGCCATCAGAACAATGGATATTCCTGCAAGATAGCTCATGCCTCTGTGTAGATGGGGATTGTCCTCCTCCCTGGGGCTTATAGTTCCTTTAAAATCCGTGTGCTCCCAGACCCTTCTATCAGATGTGACATTCCGGAACAGCAGCCTTCTCCTCTGGATTTTTAGATGGCGGTTGGGGAAGGGCCACTTGCCCTTTATCATTTAGTGGATGTATTGGGCTTACATTGCCACAGAGTGATGAGGCACTACTTGGACCTTAGTACATATGTGTATCATCACCAACTTCCTTTTTTCTCTTCCCTAGTGCAGGTAGTCAGGGAGGGGTTATAAGAAGGGCTGATGGAGAGACAGAAAGGGGAGAATGTCAGGGCTCCCTATTCCTACTCTGCAGGCAGGAGAATCCCTCAGCTAGGGAAGTTGTTTGCTACCCTTTGTTCCCTTCTTCTGATTTGTGATTATAAAGATCCTTTCCTGCTGCAGACACCTTACTGCCTGCTGCTGTGATTTGATTCTGCTCAGTCATCCCACCAGCTTACATAGCTCTTCTGACCAAAGATAAAAGCAAGTCTTGCCTGACTGGAAAGTTATTTGTTGAGTTTTTATTGTGAGGAAAGGCTTAATTCCTTCAGCTATTACATATCCTCTTGTGCTAAGCTTTATTGTTACCCACCTGCAAGGTTCATGATATTGAGTTGTTCTAACAACTGCATGTGTATTACTGAGAATGCCAATAAGAAGAAAATAGAATTTAAACCCCTCTTCCAACACTAGCCAGTGAGCGTCACTCTGGAGAGTTACAGTGCTTGTGACACCAACACCTTGCAGTGCCGTGTCAGAGAGTATGCCTCGCTTTCCATATGGCCTTGCTGCTCATTTAATGATCATTGTGTTAACGTTTACATGCTGAAGACAGTGTTTTGCTGTTAATCCATTCAAAAGCAAAATGAGAAGATGGTTTGCAGTCGCTTACATTTCGCTCCCTTACAGCTGGTGTGGAGCCAGCCAAAAGTCAAGCCGCTAAAACTGAAGTCTGCACTTGTAACAATGACACACCCTGGTCGTCAGTGGGCGGGATCGAACTAGGGACCTCTGGAGCTTAGTGCATGAGCCTCAACTGCGTGAGCTAAAGCTAGGGGCCTGGTAGCTAAGGCTATAGAGCAGACCCATTTAACTCTCTCTAAGTGGTGTTGGTGCCACTAGATGAGACAGAGCACCACACCCAGGGGGTGTGTGGGTTACACACACACCGGCTCTTGCAGGTGAGTTCTGTGGACGCCTCCCATGGATCATGCTAATAGGGTCTGTACCTTTTTCAGGTAATCTAGCAAGCAATTCCCAGAAGAGTCCGAAAGTGCTGGGGAAATGAATAGTTCTGCACCAGGAAAGAGCTAAAAGGAGCCTAGAAACACTGTACAAGTGCAAACCTGGAATAACAGAGTCCTGTTCCTAATGTATTGATTGTACTCAGGAATGTACTCAGGAATGCCCTGGCTGGGATGATTTAGTTAGTGTTGGTCCTGCTTTGAGCAGCGGATTGAACTAGATGATCTCCTGAGGTCTCTTCCAACCCTGACATTCTATGATTCTATGTATTCTTAAGCCCCACACAGAGGCTCAGCTGGGAGGCTATCTGCTGGTGGAGCAGCCACACAAAGTTATCTAAATAATACCCATATGTACCATGGAAATGGCCTCCATGTCAGATCTGCATAGTCTAGTGAAGAAGGCCACAAAGGGGCTGGGCGAGGGAAGGGTACAAGTCCATCTTGATGTGGATCCAGTGACCACAGTATGCCACTCAGTTGGTGGGGCGGGGCTTAAGATGCTAGTCTAGCCCAGGTGATGAAAAAGCAATGAGTGGGTAGGTGGGGCTGTGCAGCAGCTATCTCCTGGTCTTGAATGGAGGGTGTGGATTAAAGCTCCATACTTCACCCAGTACTCAGGTTTTAATGAGTGAAGTCACTGACTTAAATGCTTTGCTGAATTGAAGCTGAATCTTTACAATAGCAAACCCATTCTCAGAAATTAGGATTGGCATGTGAATGATTCATAAACAGAAAGAAAGCACTAAATGCACTGGATAATTTATTTGCCATGAGCAATTCAATGGCAAGAACTAAGGACCCAAATCTACTACCCGTCCTCCTGATGAGCTGCACTTTACTCCATGAGTTTTCCCATAGATCCTCTAAGTAAGTACTTCAGGATTCAGATCACTTGGTACTAATACATTTACCTCTAATTTTGCTAACCACTCCACCAGTTAGAACCTCAGACATCCTTTATCAGTCATGTTGCCTTTTCTAATACTTTATCATTCTGGCAATAAGGTGCTCCAAATTTGTCAGGGTGCTCTGCACAATATTTTTAGTCCTGTCTAGCTTGCCATAGCAGTCTGGTATGGTTTTTGGTTGAGTTCTCTTATTTCTACATCCCTGTCTTCTATCTGATATTTTAATCTTTACCAAACCAGGAATTTGTGCGGACACTACACCCTACAAATTATTTTCCTGGTCTTCGTTTTAGTTATATTTTTTAAGCACCCAAGAAGCCTTTGGAAATGCAGTGCCACAGAAATAAACATTGATTGTTGTTGTTATTATTTTATTATAATTGTGTATAGTAATAATTCTGACTGTTATTGTGATCAATGTGTTGCATGTGGTGGCCATTTAGGATATAATCCCTTTAATTTAAGATATATAACCTCTCCCTGGCTTCCATTGTTCCAGGTCCCTTTGGACCCAGCCTTTCTCTACAGGGGAGGAGGTAGGGGACATCAGGACAGAAGACTAGGTCAGATGAAAAAATGAGGGGGAGGGGCAGGGTTATACAGGACCTTGAAGATGAGGACAGGGGGTGACATCCTTGCCCCATTGAACTCAATGGGAGTTTTGCCATTGACCTCAATAGGGCCAGGATATCACTCAAGAAGTTTAAACTTGATGCAGTGGAGAAGTTGGAGCCAGTGGGGAGATTTAAAGATGGAGTCAGATTGACAGACTAAGATCAAGGACTATGATTTTAGCAGCTGAGTTTTGTAAGGACTCACGGGCATGTTGGGCTGGGGAGGAGGAGTTTATTGCACTCAATGTGTCCTAATAGTCATTTTTTTATACTAGGCAATGCAGAAGAGGCAAAACTGATTAAAATAACCTTTAGAGTTGCAATATGAGGAAATTCCCCTGTGTATTGGGTTCTGCCTTCCTATTGGTAATAGATTTATGGGAAGAAGGTGAGATTTTATTGTTTGCATCTCAGATTTAATCATGGTGGGGTGAGAGCAAATAAAGCATGTCCCACAAAAAGTTGTGCTAGAAACATTGCCAATGAGAATTCCAGCTACTCTCAGATGTTAGAAAAATAGATATCGCCTTTCATATTTAAATCACTGGAAGCTGCAGTTTTCGTCTGGATTTCCTCTCAGATCCCTTGGTTTTATTGATAGACACCCAATGGAAAAATTCTGAGATTACCAAAACTGTGGTCTGGAGCTTTGCTGAAGAGTTTAGCCACAATTCATCCCACTTCTTGGTAACAACAACAGATGTCTGATTCCTGCAATGTGCTTTTATTGTAAGTCATGGCTGCATTTAGCTCTGCCTTATTTGTTCCAGTTGCCATGAGACATTACAATGTGGATGATAAAGTAATTTGCTATTTTTAAAATCTGCAATAAAGATGAGATCCCCCCCCCCCCCAAAACCCAAAGTGTTTTAAACAATCTAGGCAAAGTATTGTTCTGGATTACAAAGGTAAGAGCTGATGCTGATGAGGTAGCAAGTCTAATACTTGTCATTTCACTCACAGAACCCCCCTCCTGCCCCCTGGGGCCAGAGTGTTTTATGGTTTGGACCTACTTTATCTATACAGTCACATTAAGGACCCTATGTTAGCTCTGTGTGCTGTGTTAGGAAACTTTAAGATAATGCCCGGTAAGGTAGTGTGATCCTAATTATGCCAAATCTTTTCGAGCAAGGCTTCTACACAATCAGGGGTGCGATTGTTTTGGACGGACCTGAATGGCTTATGGCAGTGTCTTTAGAGATCAAGAAGCTGCGTGGTTCTGGCTGAAGGAGAAAGGACCCAAAGGGCTTATTGTATGACAAGAGACTTAACAAAAATGGAGACTACAGAGACGACAGGTACTTATTGTTATTAATTGTAGTGCCCAAGGACCAATCAAGAGCAGAGAGCCATTGTGGTAGGCACTGTACAAACACTGAGTAGCAGACAGCCCCTTCCCCCATGAAGTTATAATCTAAAGACAGATGGTGTGTGGGGAGGGAAAGGGAACAGCACACAAGCAGCATGAACAGTGTGATGCCTCTGCAACTTTTCCTACCAGCTGGAGTGTCTGCCTGGCTCCTGTTAGTGGTTTTTCCCCAAGACTGCATGGGGGGAGGGGGTGCAGAGGAGAGGCACCACCCTAGGATGGGTTGGTCTACCCAGCACAGTTCTGGGTCAGGGAGAGAGGGAGTCCTGAGGCAGGGGACGGGTGGCCCCAGCTGGGCTCCATCTTAGTGCAGCAATCCCTGCTTTTGCTGCTTCCGCTCTGAGCTGTTTCTTTGGATGCTTGTGCCTCTCTGGGCTGTCTCTCACAGCTAACAGACCGTAAGATGCTGTGAACCCTGCCGGGAATGGGCCTCAAGGTTTGGATACTTAGATTGTAAGCTCTCTGGGGCAGGAACCATCTCTTTGTTCTCATAGACTTTACAGTCAGAAGGGACCATGGTAATCATCTAGTCTGATCTCCTGCACATTGCAGGCAGGCCACAGAGCCTCACCCACCTATGCCTGAAATAGACCCATAACCTCTGGCTGAGTTACTGAAGTCCTCAAATCATGGTTTAAAGACTTCAAGTTGCAGAGAATCCACCATTTACCCATGCTGCAGAGGAAGCTGAAAACCCCCAGGGTCTCTGCCAATCTGACCCGGGGGAAAATTCCTTCCTGACCCCAAATATGGCCATCAGTTACACCCTGAGCATGGGGGCAAGACCTGCCAGGCAGATAAGTGGGAAAGAATTTGCTGTAGTAACTCAGAGCCCTCCCCATCTAGTGTCCCCTCTCCAGCAGT
Source organism: Chelonia mydas (assembly GCF_015237465.2). Classification (NCBI taxonomy): domain Eukaryota; kingdom Metazoa; phylum Chordata; order Testudines; family Cheloniidae; genus Chelonia; species Chelonia mydas. The sequence goes on along the minus strand of NC_051245.2, from coordinate 43,375,018 downwards.
CGGGGTTGTTTGCTACTAGCAATCACTGAGGGGCCACATGCCATCGTAGGCAGTCCCATCATACCATTCCCTCCATACATTTATCAGGCTCAGTCTTGAAGCTACGTAAGTTTTTTGGCCCCACTGCTCCTCACTTCTCTATTTCTACAGCACATAGCACAAGGGGGTCTTGGTCTGTGGGTGGAGCTCCTAAGTGCTACCACAATATAAATAATAATGTATGCCAATTACATGCTTAAAAAGATGCACCATAATCCCTGTCACATGGTTGTTAAGGAAACTCAAGAGTACCTGTCACATTCCAGGGTGTAATTTGTACCAGTGAGGGGCTGTGTCACCACTTGCCTTGCAATCTTGGGTGCCTCATAATGCTTTGCTATTTTAGCTTCCAGCCTGGATCGGTCTCAAACAGCCGAACAGCAGGCAGGTCATATCCTGAATGTCTGTGTATGGCTACAGCCCTGATGGAGCAGCTCTGACCCCAGCAATGCATCAGACACACTCTGGCTTGTACAGCCTTGGTTACTATTTCAGGATGCTCCAACACACTCCCCATCCTGAATTTTCCCCGAAACATGTGTTCTGCACTTACCAGCCCTTTCCTGGACAGTTCAGATATTAAAAGTCCTTTGCCCCTGTAAAGGGTCAACATGCAAGTTTGCTGCTTTACTTGGAGTTACCCAAACCGTTCAGTTTAAGCATTACACTGGATTAGTTTTTATTTAAAAAATAAAACAAGTTTATTTAACTACAAAGAGAGAGGTTTTAAGTGAGTACAAGTATAAGGTATTAAGGTCAGAAATGGTTACAAGAGAAATAAAAATAAAATGCTTTCTAGTAACTAAACCTAACAAACTAGACTTGGTTCAAGATAAAATCCTTATCACATGTTCCCAGAATCAGGGCTGATCAAATTCTCCAGTCAGAACCGCTGCCAAAGTCTGGTTCCTTTGTCTTCTTAGGGAAAAGAGAGAGAAAGTTAGGGAGAGAAAGAAAGAGAGGACACTGGGGTCTTTTTGCCCCTCAGTTTTATAGTCCAGTCACCCTTTGAAATGCATTTCCCTGAGGGTTACCCCTAAATAAAGTTTCTTCCAGCTGTGAGGATGGAGACATGGAGTCTAGCGGTGAAAGAGATGTCATGTTGTTGTTTGCTAAAATGCAGATTGATCTGCTTCTGCTCCCCTACCTGGCCAAAAAATGGCTGCTTGACTGGTGATTGCCGATCAATTTTGATGACACCTCACTAGATGTGTCACCTTGTCCTTTGTCTTTGAGGAACAAAGTTGTCCAGACCAGTCTGATAAACACATTTCAGTTTAGGTTCATAACTTTACATATAATGTTGTTACAAACATTTCACCATGATATTATTGACCACCAAGTTATTAGTTTTCAAGTGATACCTCACAGGCTATACCAGGTGATACCTCACAGTATATAATTCTGTACATCAAGTGATACCTCACAGTACATAATTCTGTACAAGGATTATTACAATAGTCTGTAGGTTATGAACACAGGGGTTCATTTAGTCACAGTACCCTAGCCACTGTTAGGTATTATGGGGCTTCCCTGTCCCTGTGGTCCATTTCAGAATGGCTGCATGGGGAGAAGCAGGTTTTTTGCAGTGGGTGGGGAGATAGTATATCTCTCTGACCCACTCACCCAGGAGAATAGGAATGGGAGGTGAGGGTTCTTTGAGTAGCCTGCTATGGGGAGTGGTCATGTGTCCCCAAGAACTGGGAAAATTTGTTCAGCCAAAAAAAATTTCAGTGAAAAATGCAGATACAGCATGACCAAACCACTGCATGAATTTGTGTCAATTTCACCCAATTGTTTCAATTGAAAAAAAAAAACTGGAAAAAAATTGAGAAAAAAAATCAAAGCATTTTGCTTCAGCTTTTACAAAAAGCTATGTTTTAGTTTTCCAATTCAAAACATCTTTTCATTTAGAAATTTTCTTCATTTAAAAAAAATTTAGAAATATAAAAAACCACTCAAAATTTAAATGAAACACTTAATTTGACCTGAAACTATTTTTTCCCAATTTTTTTTAAAACCTGGGGCTTACTGGGGTCATGGGCCTGTTGAGAAGGCAAGAAGGGAGGTATGCTGTCTATTGGAGGATGTAGTTCTTGGCTGTGTAGGGTGAAAATTGTCTTATGACAATGGTAAACAATAATAGAAAGAATCACTTTCTTCTTACACTGAACAAGGAACTTCAGTAGGATAAAGAAAACAGTGTTATCCCTAAAACTAATCTTTTTCTCCCTTCCTTCTTCAATTCAGCACTTAGGCCTTCAACCTTCCCCAGCCTTGCTTCTCACTATGCCTACCTTACTGCTACGGTTTAAAGAGACAGTGCACATATCCCCACAACTCCCACTCCTTTCCATATCAGCAGTCTTTAACAAGAATTAATATTTAACAATGAGTCATAAATTCAGATGAATCACCAGCTTCACCATTCAACCAGATCTAGTCATCTGGCCTCAGGGAAGGTTTGTGTCCAGTTTATTCAGTTGATTATCAAATCACAGATGTGTAGTTTTCTGATCAATGGTGATGGGAGTCTTCTCAATAAGATTATCGCCCTGAACTAAGGCTGTGGTACAAGTACCATTGCTGCTACAGTTATACAGCAATTCAACTGGGTTCAGAAGATACCTTTTGTTTCTTTTGTGCTGAGCACCTTGATCAGCTTCAACCAGAAAGGATCTCTGGGTGCAGTTATGACAAGTGAGACTGGCTGGTGGTGGGCATTATTTTTCCTGATTCAATATATGAGGGACTGGGTCTTGAGGTTTCAGGCTGTATTCAGACAGCATAAAGAAGTCCATCCCTATAACCTTGTAGATTTGGTGTATCTCAACCTTGTATCCTGTAAGCAGGGCTGCTTATGATAAGATGAAGATTTATCTTTGAGGTGAGCAGGGTTGTTCTGATCTTTCAACTGAGCTGGTCTTAGACTTTTGTCCGAGAAGAAAGTGTTTTTCAGTTGTTCACCTGCGTTAATATGGGTTTTTTTTCTGTTGTAGAACTGTTTTAAGAATGTGTTATGCTCTCCCTGCCAGTGCATTCCCTTGTGGCAGCTGGTGGCTGGCAATAGTATGTGCAATCTCTGGGATCTAAGAGACACCTTGTCTACGTTTTTTACAGCTTATTCTGTAATTGTAAACTTTAATATCTCCAGCAATATCTTTAGCATTCCACTAGTATTTCTGGAGGATGTTAAACAGAAGCTACTAAAGTCAGATATTTTTAAATCAGTTGGTCCAGACAACTTGCATCCAAGAGTTTTAAAAGAGCTGACTGAGGAGCTCACTGGACCATTGATGTTGATTTTCAATAAGTCTTGGAGCACTGGGGAAGTTCCAGAAGACTGGAAGAAAGCTAATGTTATGCCAAATTTTTAAAAGGGTAAACTGGATGACCCAGGTAATTATTGTCCTGTCAGCCTGACATCAATGCCTGGCAAGGTAATAAAGCAACTGATATGGGACTCAATTAATAAAGAATTAAAAGGAGGGCAATGTAATTAATGCCAATCAACATGGATTTATGGAAAATAGATCCTGTCAAACTAACTTTATATCTTTTTTTGATGAGATTACAAGTTAGCTTGATTAAGATAATAATGCTGATGTAATATACTAAGACTTCTCTACGGCATTTGATTTGGTATTGCACAACATTTTGATTTAAAACACTAGTCAGATATAAAATTAACATAACCCATATTAAATGGATTAAAAACTGGATAACTGTTAGGTTTCAGAATGTACTTGTAAATCAAGTGGGTGTTTAGAGTGGGGGGTCCCACACAGATTGGTTCTTGGCCCTATGCTATATAACATTTTTATCAGTGACCTAGAAGAAAACATAACATCATCACACACAAAGTTTTCAGATGACACATAAATTAGGGAAGTGGTAAATAATAAAGAGGACAGGTCACTGATTTAGAGCAATCTGGATCACTTGATAAACTGGGCACAAGCAAATATGTGCTTTAATCCAGCTAACTGTAAATGTATACATTTAGGAACAAAGAATGTAGGCCATACATACAAACAGGTGGGCTTTGTCCTGGGATGCAATGACTCAGAAAAAGATCTGGGGGTTGTGGTAGATAATCAGCTGAAAAATGAGCTCCCCGTGTGATGCTGGGTCCAGAAGAGCTAATGAGATCATTGAGTGTATAAAGAGGGAAATATCAAGTGGGAATAGGGAGGTTATATTACATCTGTATTTGGCATTGGTGAGACTGCTATTGGAATACTGTGTCCAGTTCTGGTGTCCACAATTCAAGAAGGCTGTTGATAAATTGGAGAGGATTCAGAGAAGAGCTGTGAGAATGATTAATAGTGATACACGCAGAGAGCTCAATCTATTTAGCTTAACAAAGAGAAGGTCCAGGGGTCTAAAGTGTCTACATGGGGAACAAATATTTAATAATGGGCTCTTCAATCTACCAGAGAAAGATATAACAATCCAATGGCTGGAAGTTGAAGCAAACAAATTCAGACTGGAAATAAGGCATTGATTTTTAACAGTGAGGGTATTTAACCATTGGAACAATTTACCAAGGGTCATGGTGGATTCTCCATCACTGACCATTTTTAAATCAAGGTTGAATGTTTTTTCTAAAAGATCTGCTTTAGGAATTATTCTGGAGAAGCTCTCTGGCCTGTGTTACACAGGAGGTTAGACTAGCTTATCACAATGGTCCCTTCTGGCCTTGGAATCTATGAATCTATAAATTTCCTTTGGAAGATTTCTGGAGTGCTTGTGATATTGAGTGGGAGGGGAAAAAAGCACTCTTTTCTGTCTGGTGTTATAAAATTGTCAGCTTGTTACTTTGAGGGTGAAGCAGAATTCACCAGTATCCATTATCTGCTTCTAGTGAAACTAATACGGTTGCATCAAAGGTTATATTACCCATGGGGGTGGGGGAAGGGGAGGTTACATAACTCCATCCTGACAGGTTTCAGAGTAGCAGCCGTGTTAATCTGTATCCACAAAAAGAACAGGAGTACTTGTGGCACCTTAGAGACTAACGCATTTATTAGAGCATAAGCTTTCATGGGCTACAGCCCACTTCATTGGATGCATAGAATGGAACATATAGTAAGAAGATATATATATATATGCATACAGAGAAGTTGGAAGTTTCCATACAAACTCCATACTGCTTCACTGAGCTTCTTAAAATCTACACCTCATCTTTCCTGGGTTTTTCCTTGTTACTCCTGTCTCATTTCTGCCTAGGGAACTCAGAGCTCCTAAGGATGCATTTTTACAGTGCTTTCTTTTTCTCAGTGTGATTCCTTTTCTTCCCTTTCTTGCACCATGCTTCCCCTACTTTCTTGCTGGGTGTCTGGCATTGTCAGTGGCTCAGGCAACTGTGCCACTTGCACTGCCTGTTCCAGGATGAGGAAAAATATTAACCGTAATGTTTCTGAAATCACAGTGCTTTTTCATAGTGTACTAGTATGTCTTCTGCACCTTTTCTGACCCTGGGAAACCTTTGTGTAGTACGTTCCTTTTTGGAATGATATGCTCATCATACGTCATCTTAAGACTGATGTTACAATTATTCTCATCTTTTTTCTCATTGTGGACAAACTATTTCTGAATGTTTTCAGCTTGATTTCCCTTTGCATGGATTAATATTAATACATGTAGGCTGGCCTGTTCTTCATTGTTTTCTGTATTCAGTTGCTTTGTGTTCTGGAATCTGGTGATGCTCTCCTTGCACCGAGGCCATTTTATGAGCTTGTCAAACTTCAGCGTTGAATTTTGGCATTTTTATTTATGCTGGTACTGGTTGAAAAATCTTGCATGAAGATTGGCTGCCATCTGCCTCGCTGTTGTATGCAGTGTAATTATAGCCGTGTCGATCCCAGGATATTAGAGAGACAAGGCAGGTGAGGTAATAGCTCTCTAATCTGCCTCCTGGACCTTTGAGGAAGATTCCCTCATTCATTCATAGTGGTGGCAGCCACGTTGCAGAATAATAATTTTCCTTAATTGTTGAAGCAGAGCACCTTATTGTAGAATCTTTATTCTGCTATTGCAATGCTACCTCTACAAGCAGTGACAATCGTTTTCCAGTAGTCATTTGTGTCAGCATTTGAGGGGATGGCATCAGTAAGCAGCCCCAACATTCTTTCCCGGGCAAAAACTATACTGGAGTTCGTCCTGGTTGCTTCTGATAATTTTAAAGATGGTAAAAAGAAAGGAATGTGTGCTTTGAGTTCCGGAGTGGGCACTGATTTACATGCTTGAAATTACTGGTTTAAACAGGTATTTGACGGATAATATTTGGAAGTGGCATCCCTCTATTCATAGGTGATGGAGCTAGGAGTGCTGGGGGTGCTGCCGCATCCCCTGGCTTGAAGTGGTTTCCATCATATACAGGATTTACAGTTTGGTTCAATGGCTCTCAGCACCCCCACTATACAAATTGTTCCAGCACCCCTGCACATGTATTTAACCTACTCTCAGTCAATCCTTCCAAAGGAATTGGTGATCAAAACATACTGCAGGTGAGACTGGCTCACATTCTCTCTCAATATAATAAGTTGTCAATTATTTTTTGAGATCCACAACTGAAAAGTTGAGGCGTAGGGGAGGGAGACAGCTCCTAACATAACTGTCTGAATGGGCTGCTTCTGTGAAAGGCATCAGCTGTAAATTTAGCAATTGTTTACAGATTCTTGGCAGGCATCAGGATACATATCTGCTTGGAGTAAGTGCCTTGCGGGGATGACATATAGTGGGTTCTCTTACTAACTAAAGGGCAGATGGTAACCTCAGCTGCTTGATACATGCCAACACCTATCTCAGAAAGTAAAAAATCTCCTACTCTGTTTCTATGTATTTAGTCTGGATTTGCTTGTGCCAGAGAATGAGTAGCAGACATTTTATATTCTACAAGAAACTGTAAATCATTTTTAGTACTTGTGGCAGGATGGTAGCACTGGAAAATTGACATTTTCTGTTAGGCCAAAAAGTAAGTACAAAATGGGCAATGGTAGTAAAAGCTTCCTCACGCCGCTGCCCCAATCTGCCTCCACTCTAACTTCCTGGGACCCGTCCTCCCCCACAGAAGGGTAAACCAGTCTCTAAACGGATTCAGGACTTGGTTTCTCTGCTGGGGTTTCCAACAAAGGTGTGAATCAGTGTCAGCTGTCATAGTGTTTTTTATGATTTGATCTGTGTGCTAGCAACTAGAATAAGATGAGAAAAACTTGATTCATATAGACCACCGAATAATCCCTGGAGTAATAGACATTCTAGTGTCCAGCCAAAGTGAACTGGCTCAACATGGAGAATGCTGTGATTTTTGGCAAGTAGACATGACTGGAACAGGTATTGTACAGAATTGTAATACACTTAACCCGTCTTGAAATTAAGCTTTCCCCTCTTCATTCTCCAGGAATATTTGCAGATATTCTTTATGCTGGATACTTGCCTTTGGTTTTTTGTTTTGATTTTTGTTTTTGAATTGACACTGGGCCTGCCTTTATCCAGAAACTGCTGCCGCTTCTGTTGGTATATGTGGAAAATGTGTCTTTCGTGAACAGGGAGCCCAAGGGATCTACCCGCTACTTAACAGTGTCAATGAAATGCTTAAAAGACGTGTTCCAAAAATGTTACAAAACAGAAATATCTGTTTTTCCTTTATTACAAATTGAGTTTATGGAAGACGTATACTGGACAATGAGAATAGTATAAATAAACTAATTACAGCCAAAACTCTTTAATGGGGTGGTTATTTTATGATTTTTATAAACAACAACAAAACTTTATTAGCTGGAAGAACAAAATGAGAATCATCTGCAGGCTTCCACAGTAATTCATTTAATTTCCTGTTTTCTGTGTTGTTTGACTTCTGTAGCATGATTATTAAAGGCAGGGGGAGAAACATCAACTGCTTTTCTTTGAAGATGGTACAGGAAACTCAGGAAACGTAAATTTCAAAGATTTACAAGTTTATAGGAGGAATGTATTTTACAAACTCTGTGTACATTCCAAATAATGAACTGACTTTCAGTAGAACTGTGGAGACCAGCAGCATCCATCTGTTTTAGAAAAGAAAGCATAATGTTCTTTCCATATGTTAAAGGCCAGAACAAAGGATATGTATTATGGTTGTGTAACAGCGTCAGAAAATAAGCTTCTGCCATCCCTAATATACCAAAAATATAGTATCCCCGTCCCTCACTTTATGCCACTGTAGGTATCAGATCACTGCAGCCTAGTTCTTCCCAGTGATAATACCGCATCCCTTTTAAAAAAAAGTCTGAGGTCTAGAACTATTTCCATTCTTGGAAAAACAAGCTGGCAGGAAGCAGTGGGATCATTCTGTAAAGTATCCAGCCTTGCTCCCTCTAGAATAGGTAAGGAGTTTAACTTGGAACCCTCAGATGTGCCACACATCTCTGCTGTCTGTCTGGAGACTCTGTGCCTCCATACTGTTTCTTGGGCCTCAGTGGCTTCTCCCTTGTTAATGTGGCACTGATGTAGTTGCACTACCAAGCCTTCTCCTCTTGATGGCAGCTGCCTCCAGATTCCCCGCGAAGGAAGGGTCAACAGCACGAAGTGACTCTGTATAAATGCCAATACAGATCGATGCTGTGTTTATAAAAGCAGATTCCCCACTAATGTTGGGAAGTGTGGAGTGAGACGATGGTATACCTAATACACCTGGCATCATACATTCTCCTCTCCCAGTCCTAGTCTCCCTTAACACATACAAATTTCTGACCTTATGGAGGTACTCCACAGAATCCAAAGACATGTGTATGGTGTTATGGAGGTAACACATGATTCTCCTCCTCATGGACAGCAGGCGAGCCACATCCAAAGGTCTCCCTGTGGATGTACCTCCCTGGGGGACTTCTAGATAGGAAATAAGGCACGCTTATGGTACGAATGTCACAGAAATGCCTTAGTTCTGCTGAACAATGTTAAAAATGTGCACCTTATTTCTAGCCTAAATTCGTCTAGCTTCAACTTCCAGCCATTGGATCTTGTCTTGTCATATCTTTGTCTACTAGATTGAAGAGACCACTATGATCAAATTTCTATTTTCCATGTAGGTTCTTATAAACTGTAATCAAGTCACCCATTAACCTTCTTTTTGTTAAGCTAAAGCGATTAAGCTCCTTTAGTCTTTCAATATAAGGCATATTTTCCAATCCTTTAATCATTCTCAGGCCTCGTCTCTGAACCCTCTCCAATTTATCACTGTCCTTCTTGAAATTGTAGACACCAGACCTGGACACAGTATTCTAGTAGTGGTCACAACAGTGCCAAATACAGAGGTAATATAACCTCTCTACTTCTACTTGATGTTCCCCTCTTTACACACCCAAGGCATTGGTTCTTTTGGCCACAGCATCACTCTGGAAGAACCTGAGGGGGGACCTGATAACAGTTATATAATATGTTAAGTGCTGTAATAAAGAGGACAGTGGTCAATTGTTCTCCAGGATCACCGAACGTAGGACAAGCAGTAATGGGCTTAATCTGCAGCAGGGGAGATTTAGAGTAGATTTTAGGAAAAGCTTTCTACCTGTAATCCTAGTTAAGCTCTGGAATAGGCTTCCAAAGGAGGTTGTGAAATCCCCAACACTGGAAGTTTAAAAGACTATGTTAGACAAATTCCTATCAGGGATGGTCTACTAGGCTTATGGTCCTGTCTTGACACAGGAAGCTGGACTAGATAACTTCTTAAGGTCCCTTCCAGCCCTACATTTCTCTGATTCTATGTTCTCTCCAATATGTTCTGGGGACTCAGTGTTTATTAAGTGCTCATCAGCAGTGAACCAAATATCATAGCTAGTTTATTTCTTTCAGAAAGGTGATAGCCCTTTTTGTGTCTCAGATGGTCTGACTAGTATATTGCCTATCAAAGCTGAAATAACATATTTTTGCTTGTTTTTAATCAACAAATGTTGGAGATACTAGTCATAATGTATGCAAAATTCTGAAATAATGTTATATTATAGCATTGGGTTTTTAGTAAAAGGGTTAAAACTATGTTGGTGTTTATTATAAAACCTGGTTTTCAAAATTTTTTTTATAATCTAGCCATTTTAATTTAGCTTGTGGGAGACGGGATGTCAAATTTTGGCAGTAAATTGTCAGCTTTAAAGTTAATTTCTATCTTAAATAATAGCTTATATTGACTAACCAGACATTTACATTATATAGACTTTCAGACCATTTATTGACTATCTTTTGTAATACGGACCTAGTTTTTAAAAGTTCTTAGGGGAATGTTTGCAATATATCACACAGGGATTTTACCTTTAAGATTATCAAGGGCTATATAGCTAAATTCTTTACAAGGCTTTGAAAATGCCCTCCTTATTCTTTATTGTGAGCTATTAAAGAAGCAACTAAAGCAGCTGAGAAATTTGACTTTAGAAAGCTTCACAGCAGGCACTATTCATAACATTTTTATTGTTGTCACTAACAACTTTGGTTATGTAGTGTGATAAAATGGTAACGGTTTGAATGGAAGTACCACAGACTATTCTTAATAGCAAAATCCACGGGTACATTTCCAATGAGATTAAAGGGAACTATTAATTTCTCAGTGGGAAGATGGGAACTGTTCTTCAAGCACTTTTGTGTTTAAATATTGAACCATATACGATACTCTTGTTGCTCTTCTCTGTTATTTGTACTGTTGTAGCACCTAAAGGCTGTGCCTGGGGATCAAGACTCCATTTGGGTAGGGCCTGAGAAAAGCAAAGGGTGATGTTAAAGACCATATTTGGTTGAGGTTTGTGATTTCTTTGAGTCCATTTTTCTCGTATTTTGTACAGAAATGATGAAATATCTGCTTAAGAGTGTGATATACAAATACCAACATATATAGGCATATAGACAAACGGATAAGAAAGGCAAAAAGATGAATTATATAGAAATGTGTCTCCTCCATTCCCAGTGGACATATGTTTGATCAGTAATAACACGGTGTTAAGTGCCCTGAATTTTAAACGATATATCAGGATACAGCTACGGTGTGTTGAGAGATGTGGGTGGAGAATGAGGACAAGCTCGTCTAAAACAAGCAAATGGAACAAATTTCTCAATGAAAACCTCAGATAGCCTGAAGTCTTTGGCATCATTACATGGACAACCTTTGCTGCTTTAGAACAAGTTGTACTTCTACTGCTTTTCCAGGGTATCATATAAACATACACTGAACAGGTTACGAGCAGACAGATTTGCTGAGGCCAATGCATAGAAAATCCCGCTCCCCGTACCATTCAGATTCCTATGAATTGCTATTACTGGAAAAGCCTTCCTCTCCCATACTAGCTGGGTCACAGGAGTGTGGTTAGAGTGAGGTGGGGGAAATTGTAAATGAAACAGAGTGTTCTTTTGAGGGATGGGGTTGCATGTCGCCAACTCCAGGAGAGAGAGGCACTGTCATGTAGGGACTTGGCTGCCTTCCGATTTTTGGTGGAGAATATACAATGTGCATTAAGGGTATGTCTGCATTGCAATCAGAGCTGTGATTGCAGCACATGTAGACGGAGCCAAGGGACCCTGTCTCACTGAAGTCAGTGGGAATTTTGCCTTTGATGTCAGTGGGTGCTAGATCAGACACTAACACTGTAAATTCTTGTATGTCCTTCCTAACACACCGCTAGAGCAATGCTGCACTGCATAGTCTTGGTCTCAGTTAGGTGGACAGGGATCTGGGATCAGAGGAGTCAGTAGCTGGAGCAAGGCAAAACAACCAGGTAGGGGACAAGACAGTGACAGGGGATCTAAGGGTATGTCTACACTGGCAGAGTTACAGCCCCGCTCAGAAAGCGCTGAAGGGAAACCGCTGTTGTGTGTTCATACCGTCAGCTGCCTGCACAATAGCGTGTTCACACTGGCAGCAGTATTTGGAGCAGTGCACTCTGGGCTGCTTCCCACAGAGCATCTCTTTCTTGTCTGCTGCTGAGAGTTACGGAAAGGTGGAGGGGGTCACGAGGTATCCTGGGTCTGTCCCAGTGCCCCGTGATGCATTGCTTGGCATCCCAGCAATCCCTATGCTTCTGTCCACATTTGGAGCCATCTTTCAATGGTTTGTGTACTGTGTGCTCTGCCTCTTCGGTCTGCAGGAATGGATCCTGCACTGCTGACCAATACGCTGCTCACTCTGACCAACACATCACGAGTGGCAGTGGAGTTATTCCTTAAACTACAAAGGCAAGAGGAATGTGAAATTGATCTTGCCACTCATACTAGCTACGACACTAGATTGCTTGTGGCATTCATGGAGGTGCTGACCACAGCGGAACACCGCGTTTGGGCTCAGGAAACAAGCACTGAGTGGTGGGATCACATCGTGATGCACATCTGGGATGACGAGCAGTGGCTGCAGCACTTTCAGATGAGGAAAGCCACTTCATGGGACTGTGTGATGAGCTCGCCCCAGCTCTGTGGCACAAGGACACGAGAATGAGAGCTGTCCTGCCATTGGAGAAGCGCGTGGCGATTGCACTGTGGAAGCTGGCTACTCTAGACTGCTACCGATCGGTCGCTAACGGGTTTGGAGTGGGAAAGTAGATCGTTGGACTCGTGTTGACGGAAGTGTGCAGGACCATTAATTGCATCCTGCTCCGAAAGACTGTGACTCTGGGCAATATGCGTGACATTGTGGATGGCTTTGCACAAATGGGCTTCTTTAACTGCAGAGGGGCGATAGATGGCATGCATATTCCAATTCTGGCACCAGACCACCTAGCCACCGAGTTCATTAATCTGAAGGGGTATTTCTCAATGGTTCTCCAAGTGCTTTTGGATCACCGTGGGCGTTTCACAGACATTAACGCCGGGTAGTCTGGAAAGTTGCATGACGCACACATCTTTTGGAACACTGGCCTGTTCAGAAAGCTGCAAGCAGGCACTTTCTTCCTGGATCAGAAGATCACCGTAGGGGAAGTTGAAATGCCCATTGTGATCCTGGGAGACCCTGCCTACCCCTTAATGCCATGGCTTATGAAGCCGTACACGGGGCACCTTGACATCAGCAAGGAGCAGTTCAACAACAGGCTGAGCAAGTGCAGAATGACTGTTGAGTGTGCTTTTGGCTGTTTGGCCTGCCAGCGCTGCCTATATGGGAGGCTGGACCTGGCCGATGACAATATTCCTATGCTTATAACCACATGCTGTAAGTTCCATAATATTTGTGAAGGGAAGGGTGAAAGCTTCACTCAGGGCTGGGCCTCTGAGGCTCAGCATCTGGAGGCTGAATTTGAACAGCCAGAGACCAGGGCTATTAAAGGAGCACAGCACGTGGCATAAGGATCAGGGATGCCTTGAGGCAGCAGTTTGAAGCTGAAAGCCACTAATATTTGTTGCTATGCTCGGGAGTGCAATGCTTGTAATGCTAGGAGGTGATTGTAATTGGTGCAGACGATGCACTATGAAGGTTTAAGAAAACTGCCTGTTGCTTTGCAGGGCTCTGTTTGCTTTCAATTAATGGAATACAGATTGCTTTCAAACCAAAACAATTCTTTTATTAAAAAACAGCAACCGGAGGAGAGAGACAAACAAAAAAATACCTCAGCACTGAGGGGGATGAGGGAAGGGAGGTTCCCGGGAGGAGGTGGGGTCCCAGGACGGTTAAAAATTTATGTATGTCCCGGTATCATATCCAGTCTTCTCCTTTGGAGTACAGTGCAGCGGGTACTGTACTTCAGCAGGGCTCAACTGTAGAGGGGTGGGTGTTGAGTGCAGTGGGTACTGGGAGTGCGCAGGGCTGGACTGTGACGGGGGAGGAGTAGAATGCAGCAGGTATATACTGGAGCCAGAAGGTTGATAAGAGTGTGTTGGTGGTGTCTGGGGGATGCATGGGAAATAGTTTTGCGACAGTGGCTGCAGGGGAGGGCTGGTGCAGAGCTGCTCGGTTTGCAGTGCTAGTATTGCCTGGAGCATGTCCGCTTGGCGCTCCATAACGTTTAAGAGCCGCTCCATGGCTTCGTTCTGGTGCGCCACGTTCTCCTTTTGGTCCCTCTTCTAGCTGTCCCGTCACTCCTTCAATTCTTGTTTTTCGGTTGCAGAGTGCGCCATGACATCACACAGAAAGTCCTCTTTAGTTCTTCATGACCACTTTCTAACTCTGCGCAGCCGTTCAGCCGATGATAACAAAGAGGGGGGCTGGGGTCCCGAGGTCATACCTGTGAATCTAAAATACAACATTTTACAGAAGCAGTATTGTTTGTAATACAGAGACCACTGATTCAGTGATTTAGAACACAGCCACTATTCACATACCTGTCACTTACTGGCTCACCCCAGGCAAGCACGCATGAGTCACAAGACCCCCAAAATGGTGAATAACCGCAAGGGCAGGGGAAATCAGTGTTCCAGGACTGTACTGTACACTAGGCACATGGCTCTTGGGGAGAGCCAGCACTGTAGCGGGGCCCTTATAATCATTCTTGTCCCCATATTTTCCACAGGCTGTGTTCATTACGGAAGATATCTCACTGCTGAGGGTGAGCTGAGGATCTACTCCAAGACTGCGGCTTCTGCTCTGGCCCTTATGCGGCTCGCCTGTGTGCATAATGGTTCCCCCCATCCCATGACAGCAGAGTGGCATGGGAAAGTTACTCTTAATGGGGCAAGAAACAAAGCAGCTCTTCCAAAGAACCTGCAGCAGCGGACTGCCCAGTCATGCATCATGAAATCTGTCCGTAGGTATCATAATTCCTACGGCTGGAGCGCAGCTGGGACTGCACAGCCTCCTCTCCCCAAATGCTGATGAGGTCCAGCAGCTCGGCATTGCTCCAAGCAGGGGATCACCTGGTGCGTGGAGCAGGCATGGCCACCTGGAAAGATGCGCTGAGACCACTGCATGTGTCACTGAGCAAACAGGAAGGGGCTTTCAAAATTCCCAAGGAATTTAAGGGTGGGGCTAACAGTTGGTCACTTGAGGGAGGGGCAGTAGAGTTCAAACCGATGACCAGAGAGGCGAGAAGAGGCATTGTGGGACACCTCCCGGAGGCCAATCGCAGCACTGTAATCAACCAGGGTGTCTACGCTGGCACCGCAGAGCTGTAGCCGCAGCACAGAAAGCTCTACACCTTTTGTCAGGGTGGGTTTTTTACAGCGCTGCAACTGTGCAGTTTTTGCTCACAAAGTGGCTTGGCAGTGTGTGCCCCTCAGGAGTTACACTGCAGAAAGCTGCTTTCTTGTGCAGAAACTTGCCAGTGTAGACAAGGCCTAAGAATGTTCATATTAGCAAAACTAAGGACTAACTTCTGCACTGACTTAATGAGATGGCACTTAACTCAGTAAGGAATCTGGCCCTGTATGTCGCATTTTTCAACCAGAAAAAATGCTAAGTGGGTATGGACTTAAGGCCCAGGGATCTGGACATGTGTGGGGAAAAACAGTAACCAAAAAAAAAGTTTTTTTACCATGGTAAAAACAACAAAAATCCAACTTTGGACAAATTGTGCCTCCCTCCATTCTCCCCCACGAATACAAATCAGATTTAAAAGCAGCCAGTTAGGGGCTGTACAGACACCTGGTGGCTATCAGAGGCCTCCACGTCATTTAATCCACCACACAGCTGGATTAATACTAAGTAAAACACACGCATTTCTTCCCTGGCTACTGGTCCGTTGAATCAGTGGGGAGTTTGGGAAAGGTGAGGAAGGTTCTCATTAAAATGCCCATCACTTTGTGACCTGGATCTGCCTAACAAAAGGAAAGAGAATTCTGAGCCCCATGTTTTTGCTGGGTGAAATGCTTGGAAGGGTGCACAATCCTTGGCCGAGGCCTTCTACAGCTCTTGCCAGATTTAATGTCAGAAGGTACCTACATTTTAGCAAAGGACTAAGTCAAAAAACTCTGCAGATCCCATTGGCCAGGAACCAGAGCCAATGGGAACTGTGGGGGCAGTGCCTGTGGATAGGGGCAGTGTGCAGAGCCATCTGGCTGCCCCTGA
Source organism: Chelonia mydas (assembly GCF_015237465.2). NCBI lineage: Eukaryota > Metazoa > Chordata > Testudines > Cheloniidae > Chelonia > Chelonia mydas. The sequence goes on along the minus strand of NC_051245.2, from coordinate 43,359,036 downwards.
TCCAAGGAGCTGGAGGGACAGGCCGGTCACTTTCGGGAGCCGCATAAAGTAAGGATTGCCCAGCCAGAGCTCGCACCCCTCAGCCCCTCCCGCATCCCAGTCCCCTACCCCAGCCCTGAGCTACCTCCTGCACACAAATTCCCTCCCAGAGCCTGCACCCCCAACCCCCTCCCACACCCCAACTCCCTGCCCCAGCCCTGAACCCCCTCCTGCACTCCAAACCCCTTGGCCCCTGCTCTGAACCCCCTCCTGCACTGCAAGTCTCTCATCCCCAGCCCCACATCAGAGCCCGCACCCACAGCCAAAGCCCCCCCACCACCACTCCGAACCCTTTGGCCCCAGCCCGGAGCCCCCTCCTGCATTCCAAACCCCTCAGCCCCAACCCAGACCCCCTCCCAAACCCTTACCCCTGCTGCAGCCCAGAGCCCCCTCCTACACCCTGAACCCCTAATTTCTGGCCCCACCCTGGAACCCGCACGCCGCAGCCAGAGACCTCACCCCCTCCCACACTCCAGCCCCTGTCCCAGCCCGGTGAAAGTGAGTAAGGGTAGGGGAGAGCGAGTGACAAAGGGAGGGGGGTGGAGTGAGTTGGGGCGGGGGCCTCAGAGAAGGGGTGTGGCAGGGGCGTGGTCTCAGGGAAGGTGCAGGGCTGGGCAAGGCACGGGTGTTCGGTTTTGTGTGATTAGAAAGCTGGCAACCCTCTCTAAAGGATCCTGCTGCTACAGGGCCCATCTTTTGTGTGGAAACTCATGCTTTGTCAACAGAGGCTACTCCAGTCTTTAGACTTCACAGAGCAGCTCCACTGCCAATCCCTGGCCTGGGCAAAGAATACTTCCTCATCCTTATCCCAGTGGGGATCCCCAGTACCCAGCTGGGTTATTTAGCCTTGGGGAAAGTTTGTATCTAGCTAGGTGCAGACAGCTACCCCAGTTTGCATTTGTACGTTTGTTCTTAGGTTGTTCCTGTACCTTTGAGTCCAGGAACTACAATTCCCACTGGGGGAGGGGAGTAGAGAGAGGAGAAAGAGAAGGAAAGGAAGAATGTGGTGTGAGGTCTATGAAAGAGTGAGGGGAATGAACTTTATCTTTGTTGTTATCAAAATTCCAGAGTTTCTCAAAGGGGTTTGGGTATTTGGAGAGATAAGAGGGTTTAATACAAAGGCATTTACATAATATAATCTCATGCCAATGTTTTGGTTGCTTTTTCCTGTGTGTTCACTTTTAAACATTTATAAAGACACTGACTTCTACATATTCCAGCCCAAGGCTGTAACACCTCATCAGACTGTTTCTGATTAGGAAGAAGAGAGGGGTGTTTTTAATCAGAACATTCTGACTATCTGTACAAAATGAACCCTGTTCAGAAGGCACTTCTGGTTTTTTTTTTCCGAGATGCCGGCGGAAGTGCTGTAATGACAGCAGCATTTTGTCCCTAGAAATGTTCAGCACCCTAGAACCAGAAGGCTGCTCAGTGGCCAGAACTGCAGGGAAATGTTCTAAGTCAGTGGTTCTCAAAGCCGGTCCGCCGCTTGTTCAGGGAAAGTCCCTGGAGGGCCGGACCGGTTTGTTTACCTGCCACGTTCACAGGTTCGGCCGATCGCGGCTCCCACTGGCCGTGGTTTGCCGCTCCAGGCCCATGGGGGCTGTGGGAAGGGCGGCCAGCACGTCCCTTGGCCCGCGCCGCTTCCCGCAGCCCCCATTGGCCTGGAGCGGCGAACTGCAGCCAGTGGGAGCCGCGATCAGCCGAACCTGCGGACACAGCAGGTAAACAAACCGGTCCGGCCCACCAGGGGCTTTCCCTGCACAAGCGGTGGATCGCCTTTGAGAACCACTGTTCTAAGTGACATAACGTGACATCATTCAGTCACATGAAACCAGCTGAGCTATAAATCTGAGCTTCGGCAAGCATGGGAACTATGAGGAATAATCCCTCGTGAAGCATACAAGCCCACTGGCTGTATTTTCCACTGAATGCATCCGATGAAGTGAGCTGTAGCTCACGAAAGCTTATGCTCAGATAAATTTGTTAGTCTTTAAGGTGCCACAAGTACTCCTTTTCATTCTCCTTTTAGGCTTTCAATAAAAGGGATCGCTTGAAGAAATTGCACTATTGAACAGCCAGGCCCCAGGAAGTTCAAAACGTTCACTGTCTGGGGGCCACCTGAGACTCTGACCTTGTAAAGTGACCTACAGAGATTTTCTAATTTCTTTTTTTTAACTGGATTAATGCAGCAGTAGCTGAACCACAGTTGCAATTTAAATAATAGATAGGTCTTACCATAGCTTTGAGAAATCTCTGATTTCCTGTGCATTCCAGTGGGGAGGCAGAATTTCTGTGGCCCCAGCCCTACATCAGACTCTCAAAAGAAACCTAGGATTGAGACTCAGGATGGGGAACAAGAAAGAGGAACTAATTGCACTCTTTGATTCAAACTTCACACTTCACAGGAAACAGCAGACTCATTATTATCCCAGAGAAGTTGGCTAAGAGAGGTATATTTTTAAGTACTGAACCAAGTCCCTTTAAGTAAGCCATTAAATAATATTTGAACAACTTTGAACACTTTTCAGATAATGACATTGTAAAAGTCCAAAGCTGCTCCAGTGCAAGGAATTGCAAAGAGGCCTTCCTTTAGAGTGTTGTTTAACTAGTAGAGTAGGGCTACCTGCGGATTTACAGTCACTTGTCTGCTTGTCTTGTACTGCTGTCTAGGCCACATATAGGCTTCCTAAGGCTGTGCGACTCCCTTACTTAATAATTCCATATTAGTTCTGTTTGAACTGCCTTTTGTAGACAGCCGTTAGAGTTTCAAACCACTGGTGTTTCAGATAAACTATGAAAAAGTGTATCTGAGATTATAAAGTTCTACTCATGTCAGTATCCTCATTACTTTGTGTTGTGATCCCCTTAGCTCTGACAAATTAAGCAGGGTGAGGTCAGGAGACTATGTGGATGGGAGGCTGCTAAGAAATACACACATGCTGCAAGCCATGGTGTTGTTGACTGAGTAGGTGGAACTGAGTGGGCTCAGAACAAGCATGACAGCATGGTGCTAGGAGGAGAACATGCTGCTGCTGGAGATGCCATCTTTCAAACAAGACATAAAACTCAGGTCCTGAATGCCTGCAGTAATTCTCTCTCTCTAAATATTTATATAGCTGACATCATTGTAGTATTTAAGCATCTATCACTTACGTCTTTTTGTGAGAGAGTTAAGTTTGATTGGATGGCTAGATTCCAACGTAGGTAGTTACAGCCAACCTATTTAAATGCTTCGTGCAGTTTCAATTGGCTGTGGGATTGTTCTTCATTTTCTGTCATAAACTATGTAGATTGTTACTCTGCACTGTTGAACAGTTCCTGCATTTCACCCCAATGAGGGATGAAGCAATACTTTGTAGAGTACATTTGACTCCAATGCCCTAAATAAATGAAAGTTATTATCTTTGCTACAGGTAAAGAGGGGGGTGGGAATTGAAATGCTGACCTGATCCATCTTGAAGGGAGCACTCCAGTTAATACAGGTGAAAAGCTAGAAAATGTCTGATTTGTGCTCATTGTCATACACTGGAAAATGTGCTCCTGCTGTAAAGCCATGGCAATACTCATGTTATTGCTACTGATTTCTTTGTCAAAAATGAAATGAGTTTTCTGATATGTCCTATGCTAACCTGCAAGACAGTCATGATAATCTAGATACCAAAAGACTGAGATGGCCTTATTTCACTGAAAATAATCTATTCCTGGAACATGTAAATGGCATCAATCTATTGAAGGCTAGTGTTCTCAACCACAGCTACTGTGGTTCTCTGCTTTTCCACTACTCCAATAACTGGCCAAACCACATCCCAGGGACTTAAGTTTCCTGCAAATCCTAAAGAGGTTGGATTCCATCTGAACTCCCTTATTTTCCAAACGCAACTTTTTCCTTCTCCTACATTCCAGCTGTTGGTACTCATTTGCCACCCTCTGGTCAAAACACAGATTGTCTCTTTCCTCCCACTTTTCACAACACTCAATGACATCAGCTTGGCTATGTGTACTTTGTGATCTAGATTCTTGAGACCTGGCATTGTCTTGCCTAGTTTATTCTATACCTAAAATAAGTGGTATGTGGAATAACACACCAGAGGTACATTTCTGAGATGACTTAAAGTAGTTTCAAAATGAGCTGTGCGTCTTCTGATAGTGTGTTGCTTTCACTTAGGGCATCTTTAGAAATCCAGAGGGGAGCTTCAGTCCTGTTGTGTATAATTTCAGAATCCAGTGCTGTCATTTAGAAGATAATGCCCATCTTGCTGTATTATCTGTGCACCATATTTCACTGATTGTCACCAAATATTGAAAACTGTGGAAGTATTCACACAAGACTTTCCTGGCAATTCAGATCTTTGCCTCCTTTGTCCAATTGCTCCTGCACACCCCTGTCTGACAACTGACACTGGGACTGTTTCTTTTGAGGGGTTTTTTAGCCTTGAATTTGAGCAGAGGTTGAATAGGACATTGCTGATGCCAGAAATCTTGCAGGAAAATGAGTGAAGCACATAAACAAAGTAAGAAAAATTGCACCATCCCACAGGAATGGTTCATGCCCCACCATGACCCTCTTCAGCCTTCTCCCCACATCACTCCATCTGGGAACAGGGTTTGACACCCCTGTGGAATAGGCTGCAGGCCCTGCCCTCAAGCTTGTGGGCATCCAGGAGGGACACCTGGGAAGAGGCCTTCTTGTGTCTCTACACTGTCTAGCCGCTGGTGTTCACACCCGTCTTGCCCCTAGCAATGTGGTTTCCTGCAAGTAGCGCTACCCGGGGTGGCCCACCTTGCTGCAGCTGCCACCTGGAACTCCCTTCCTACCCTTGTCCCCATAAAGCTCTGCTGAAAAGTTTATCCAGCCTGAGGTTGTAGTGTCTTTTCCAGGAACCGCTATGAGAGGTAAAGCCCTGCAGGTCTAGAAGCCAGGCCTACAGAGCAGCCAGGCAGCTGACAGCTCCATGCTGCCACCGAGCAGCAGCTGTAACCAGCTTTTGCTCCACTGCCCATCACCTGCTGTGGCTACAGACCATGGGAAGTCCCATCTCAAGGGTCTGATAGGCAGAAGCCTCATGGCTCCTGATTGGCTCCCCACCATATATAAACCCAAAGGACATTCCAGGAAGTGTCTAGGCAACAGGGTGGATCTCCTGTCATTGCCATGATAATTTCTCCTCCTGAACTTCTGGCTTTGACCTCAGCTGTATTTGGTCTTCGCCTCCTGACCTGAAACCTGACTCAGACTCTGATGCTTCGTAGCAACCCTGACCTGGAACCTGACTACAAACTCCGCCCCCGCTCCTTATCTCAGATTTGACCCGGCTCTGAGCCTTGGTCCGGACTGCCCTTGTTAGGTTCCTGACAGTAGAAGCAGATTACATGCAGCTCCTGTGGTCCCTCTCACTCAGCAGCCCTCCTGCTCAAACCACCCCCCACTGCAGACCCTAGACTTGGAGAACCTTCAACAGTGTTCAGAGGAGTGAGGGAGATCTGGGCCTGGAGAGAGAGTGGATCTAGGGGAGGACAGTCCTATCCACTATTAGGCTAGCTATTCACTCCATCTCAGAGGGAAAAGGTCCGAGAAAGAGTTCTCTGAGCACTGTCTATTCCAGTTCTGCCATTCCTGTTTGGATGGACCCTGGAAGTTGTTGAATATGTCTCTGTGGAAAGCTGCCTCTGTCCATGGCTGGAAAGCACACTTAGTGCCATACTTTTAATCACCCCGATCCCCTCTGCACTGTCACAAACACGGCTGTGAAATAAGTTAGAGTATGTTGGGGACTGGTGTGTAACTTTGCAGACCAGCTGGGGCTGGTACAGCATCTGTGCTAAAACACCCTATATGGGAGACTAAAAAGCTTTCAAAGGGCCTGAATGGTCAGTCCAGACACATCTGGATGTTTACCCAAAACTTATGCAAACCCAAACCCTTCTAGGGTTCAATCCCCTCCTTCTTGGCAACTCTCCTGACTGTTCCCCGGCTCTTTTCTCACTCCCTGTCACCCTTCTTCCCCCAGGCTTCCAGCTCCTCACAAGTCAATCTCCTTCCCTCAGTGGCAGGCTTTGGCTCCCTATAACAGCCCCTCTGTCCACAGCCGGATTAGGTGGTTATTTTTATGTATGTTAGGCAAGTGCCTTCCCAGCGACAATCCTTGATCATGACTGTCAACCCCCCCAAACAGCATCCTCCTTTCCTGAAAAGTGTGGCTGGATAAAGATGCTGAATCTGCAACTATGGTGGCATTTATGCTGATTCTCATTTGTGTAGGGGCATTGCATTTCATCTTCAGCCATCTTCTCAAAGAGCTGCTGTGATGGTCCCATGAACTGAACCCAGAATGTCCCAGTAGCTAGGGTGACCACCTTTTCAAAAGGCAAAAGCGAGACCCCCTGCTCCTCTTTCCCCTGAGGCCTCATCCTCTGGCCAGGCCAGAAGCTGGATCCAGGCCATGGTAAAAGGAGCCCGGGCTGCCCAAGGCAGGTGGAGGGTCTGGGATTCCCCACAGCAGCCCAGGCTCCCTGGGTGGCTCTTACCACGACCTGACTCTGGCTTCTGGCCTGGCCAGGGCGGGTGGGGATTGCGGGGAGGAGGAACAGGGGTGGGGCCTCATGGCAAAGGGTGTGGGCTAAGGCCCACTTCAGCCTCTCCTACTGGCAAGAGGCTGGCACTGCGCCTCAGCCTCGGGCAGGTGTGGAGTAGCACCGCAGGGAATCCAGGACAAATGGTGACCCGGAGTCATTCAGCCCAGGACTGGGACTTGAACTCTGCATTTCAGGCCTGGCCTGTCCAATTTTCGATGAGTGGTCACCCTACCAGTAAAGCATTGATCCATTCTCTATAGTGCACCCGCAGAAGGGTAAAATTTTTGTCTGTCTTTCTGTCTATCAAGAATGCAGTAATCAGTGCAAATCGAATGCTGGTCTAAAACTGTCATTAGTGAATGAAAGAAGCAGCTTTAAGGAGCCACTTCTGTTTTCTGCTTTAATGTGTTTTGCATGTTTGTTACTGACATGTGTTTTAACTGATTCAAGTTTAAAGATGTTGTAACCATTGAAGAAAACAGAAGTATGATCACCATCGTGGCTTCTGGTTGCATAGTTTGCAAAACATTCTGTTTTCTCTGGATTCAATTTGTACCCTGGAAAAACACTAGAAACAGATGATTTACTATCTGAATTTTACAAGCAGTTCAAACAGGGATAGGCGCCCTATGTGCTGCAAATGTTATAGAGGTTAAGCATAATCAACTCCCTCCAGAGTCACTAAGAACTACCCTAATGATGTTAGTGGTGAAGTCAAGGAAGCAGGCTAAGGAAAGATAGTTTTATAAGCACATTTCACTGTTCAAGACAGCCCTTGTAAAAAGCTGACATAGGGATTACAGAGTCTTACCTCCAGAACGCTTTGATCTTTTTTCCAAGGATACTGATCAATATTAGTAACCACTTGAAAACCAGTGGAAGGCTTTTGTTTCAGTTCCCTCTGCAGATGGAAAAGGTCTCTGAGGTAGCTCCTGGACATGACTATATCTATCCTCGAGAAAAATCAGGCAAGTATGCTTGGCGTTCACATATATGTATGTTTTTAACATTAGTCTATTAGCAAACTGGGAGGAATAATGAGCAGAATTTTCTCTGCACTGCAAATATTTTGTGGCACCAGGCAAAGATATCTGTTTCCTCATTCTTGCTTGTGAGCGATGTCTTTTTAATACTGATGAGCCCTGCTCTGATTAGGCCTCATGAATCTCAGCTTCCACCTGCTGACCAAGACATTATAGGAATGATATTGTTCACAATTTTAAAGCTTAGGGTTTGCCTTTTATAAGGCAACCTAGGAGTATAATACTGCTCTGACCAGGCCTGCAAAGCAAGTCAATGCCAATGTAATTCTTTGCACTGTGGTTATATGACTTCTAGGAAAATATGTCATGAGTTCAGATTTTTCCTAGTCCTATCAAAGCTGTACAATGAGAGGTTTCAGAGTAACAGCCGTGTTAGTCTGTATTCGCAAAAAGAAAAGGAGTACTAGTGGCACCTTAGAGACTAACCAATTTATTTGAGCATGAGCTTTCGTGAGCTACAGCTCACTTCATCGGAGTGAGCTGTAGCTCACGAAAGCTTATGCTCAAATAAATTGGTTAGTCTCTAAGTTGCCACAAGTCCTCCTTTTCTTTGTACAATGAGAGACTTTTCTATATCATTGAAAACACCCCCTCCCATCCATTAAATTAATTATCTCTGCCCAGAATAAGAGACCCCTTGGAACTGATATAATCTTCCTCATGGATGCAATCTCTTTACCATATCTTCCTGTTGATACCTAACATGTGATGTCCAAAAGTGATTAATGGGAATCTGAGTTGAGACATCTGAAAGGAGTCTGATTTTCAAAAGAGGCCAATCACCTGACTCTTTAAAATCAAGCTACATTAAGGTTTCAAGTTGGGCACCCAAAAATGAAGTAATCAAAAATTACTAGTTACTTTTGAAAAGGTAGGTATGGTCCTATTTTTCATTAGCCTATAGGAAAAATACTGTCCAGAATGGAGAGGAAGAGATTTGATGTTAAATGAATGCTGCTAGCTAAGTTCACCAACCTAGAGTTATAAAAGTTAGAGACTTAGAGATGATTTATGGGGCTGGTCTGTGGCCATATCATGTTAAGCCACATATCCTGAATTAAGATCCAGGTTTGTTCAGTACTTGTTTACAGAACCTCTGGACAACATTTAGGTCATACCAGCATTACTGGTGTTAATGATTCAGCACAAAACAGCGTTTGTTTGGAGTCAATACTGGAGCAATGTAACCATATGCTGCCAACGGGCGGTGGAATATTGGAGGTGCTGTTTTACATATGAAACATAAAACTAAGGTCTGGTTCAACTGGGGTCACTAGTGGTCACTAATGGTTGCATGACGGCGGGGATTGCCTCACTGTTTCCGAAGGAGGCTAGAAGCAAGGAGGATTTTAGTTCTCTCCGGGGGGCTGAGTTCACCTTTCTAACTTAATTGGGGTGGAGATTTTTCTAATTACTTCTCCTGGTGGTATAGCCCGTGCTGGCCCATATCTATTTTTGAGATCTAATATGTTTGCTCATCCTGATTATTTTAGCTGGAGCACTGTTATAATTTGGTATTTTGTTGTACTTAAAGGGGTCTCTCTCATTCCTTAACTCTTCCTTATATTTCTTAACCTCTCTAAAAGGCCACTGAGAAATTACCACCAGCATGTTAAACACACTCCTCTTCCCCCACCCCCAATAAAAAAACACTTGCCTAATACTGCTTTCCTCTGGAGAGGCAGGGTGAGCGATGGTAGCCATACAAGTTTGAAATGTCAGAATCTGACCAAAGGGTGAAATCCTAGCTCCACTGAAGTCAGTGGGAGTTTTGCCATTGACTTCAATAAAGGCAGAATTTCACCCTAGATTTATAACCTACAAGAAACAGTTAAAAGAACATTAAGCATGGTGTAATTGAGAATCAGTCTCATGGGGTCTGAAGTACAGGTGCAGAATTGGAGTGTAAATGCACTTTGTGCTACCATCATAAGAGACAGCTGTTTGTTCCATGGAAAAATCGCAATAATGTGAACTTTAAGGCATTTTTTTGTTTGAAGCTTACTGACAATTCTGAAACTAATCATCATGACAATACACCTTCAGAGTTGGAGCTTCCCCAACAACTGCTCTCCTCCCTCCTCCCACATTTTTCAGAATACCTTTCTATAAAGACAGGTTTCAGAGTAGCAACCGTGTTAGTCTGTATTCGCAAAAAGAAAAGGAGTACTTGTGGCACCTTAGAGACTAACAAAGTAAATTTGTTAGTCTCTAAGGTAACACAAGTACTCCTTTTCTTTTTCTGTAAAGACCGAGTCTTGACCTGACTTGCTCGATTCTTCAATAACATGCAGAATTTTAATGCTTTCCTTTTTGTCTGCTTTGGATAAATAAAGAGTTATACCAGAAACTTGGAAGTGAGAGGGGAAAAAACCATTTATTCCCTGACATTATTAAATCAGTACAGGCACAGCATAAACATAATTAAGAGTTAGTTGAGTTGATTTTTCTTGGAATGACAATTTCACTTTGTTTTTTGTAAAGCTGTATCATGATTGAAGAGAAGAAATAAATTTTCTTAAAATGATGCCAAACTGTTAGTGACAAAATAATTTTAAAAAGTTTAAAGGAAGCTTAATGACAACACTTTGAGTGGTGATAATCGTAATGCTGCTGTAGCTAAATCCTTAGATGATTGATTGTTTCAGTGTACGAATATTCTTTTTGAGGCTGCTCTGGATATTTCTCCCTGTTGTACATTCTGAAACAATATCAAGACATTAATTTAAAATGTGTTCTCTTCTTGCTGAAGTATCTACATGGTGGCTCTTTTGAGAGCATAATCCACATTTTACTCTCCTTTTTGTATGGCCTGAAGTGCGTTGTTTTTATTAACAAGTATTTTTTACCATTAGTGGTGAAGTATTTGAGAAAATGAAAATAAAGGTGTTTGAAAAAAACAAATCGAGAGACTCATGGTCTTTTCTCTAAAAGTTGGGTTGGTAGTGTTAGTGTGCTGGTCCTATTCCAATACAATAGTTACATTTGGCATGACTAGATCAGCCCTTCACTTTTAGGTCCTGATTCCAAAAAGCACCACTAGTTAGGGCAACACTTAATTACATGCTTAAGTATTTCCTGATTCCAGGCTGTAACATGGCATGCCCTCACCGCCACAGCACCTCCTGCTGGTTACCTCTGGAATTAGCTCATCCCAGCCTCTGAGCACCTCCTGCTGGCTGGTGTCTCCCTACTGGTACCTGCTTCCTTTCCTTCTCCACCACTGTAGTTCAGGCCCCGCAACCCTCCTGGCTCGCAGTGCTTCTTCTCTTGGGGCAGTACCCCACACTCAGGGTCCTCCCCTCCCCAGGGAACCCCAATCCCCTAAGCCCACCTCACCTCAGTGACCCACTGCCAGTCTTTATCTAGCCCCTTCCCTCAGGGACAAACTGCAGTCTGAAGTGGCCACTCTTCTTCGACCAGGGGGTTAGACCTGTGGCCTCTTCCTCCCCTGGCTGCTTCCCCACAGCCCTAGTACCTCCTCTGGCCCCAAAAGCAAGGCCTCTGCCTGGGGGTTTGCCAGGCTGGAGGTTCCCCAGCTCCTCCTGCCCTTCCCCAGCACTACACTGGCCAAAGTACCCTTTTCTTCTTCAGGCAGCCAGGTCTATCTCTCTCCAAAGCTGGAGAGAGACTGACTGCTTTTTGGCCCTGCAGCCCTTTTATGGGGCCCAGCCTGGCCCTGATTGGCTGCCTCCCAGCCTTCTCTGATTAGCTCCCAGCCCTCTCCAAGGGCTGGCTTTTAACCCCTTCTAAACCAGAGCAGGGTGACTGTCCCACTACACAGGCCATGGTGCGGTACACTATCCTTCTCAGGTCTTGTCTCACTCTTTTGTGGAGTGGAACAATGTGCTGTAAAACAGCTCTTGTGAAGCCCCACACAGGTCGCTGCAGTTCTATGGTGGGTAAAGTGCTCCCATTATTATTTGTATTATTGTAGCACCGAGGAACCCTAGTCATGGACCAGGGCCCCACTGTGCTAGGTGCTGTACAAAAACAGAACAAAAAAGATGCTCCCTACCTCAAGGAGTGTACAATTTAAGTATAAGAAAAGCGTTAACAGATGGTTACAGACACATGGGAGAATACAAGTAAACAATGAGACCGTATTGGTTTATGTAGATTATACAGAACTTTTGGCCCCAATGAAATAAAAAACATTGCCTTTGAAAGTCTGCCTCATGCCATGGTGCACATAAGCCTGGCAAGCACAGAATTGAGCCTCTAAAAAAATCTAACCCTGCCCAGGTTTATTTAACCTACAGTTCTTAGTTGTGTTTAGAATTTAACCAGAAGGCACAAATGCTTGCTCCTTGTCTGCGTTTGTGTTAAAAGCAGGTGTTAGCAGGTGTTAAAACACAACTGGAAATTTTAGTATATACAAATCCTTAAAAGGAGGCTATGTTGTATGGATAATAAATAGCCTAAATTACAAACTGTAATATCCATTTGATAAATTTAATCTGTAATCACTTTTTTCAAGTTTTCTGTCTACGGCTGTTGTCTGAGCAGTGATTGTTTCATAAGCTATTTTGCTGCTACCTCAGGTGGATACGGTTAAATAGAAGGATTTGTGTGTCTTTAATTTTTCAACAGAAACATTTAAGCTTGAGGTCTACACATTTTCCAAAGAGGGATGTTTTGGTACCAAAAAAGCAGCACTATACGCTTCAGAAATGGAAAAGCCCCACCCTGCCTTTGTGATTTGTGGTGCAGTTATGGACAGGTACTGTGGACAATACACATCCCTTTATGCACCAGTATCAGTCTGAATTCGTTCCTTTAATTCTCAATAATGATTTTGAAAGGAAAGGTATTAGCTTGACATCACTACAATCTAAAATCCTTTATCCACTAAACAGCCGCACTGCTGCAGCCGATGCTGTAAGCTTCCTAGCACTGTCCTGCTGCTTTGATCAGTCCCCATTTCAGGCATTTCTAGTTGTGGAAGGGTATTTCATACTCCACCATAATTCAGTCTTTAGACTCTCAGTTGTGTCACCCTATGGTACTTGGGCACCTCAGAAATACCTAAACAGCTGCCAATAGTAGCTGCACTTGTGCTGTGGACAAATATTCATTAAATCCAGGATTAAACTAAAAGAAAAGGAGGACTTGTGGCACCTTAGAGACTAACAAATTTATTTGAGCATAAGCTTTCGTGAGCTACAGCTCACTTCATCGGATGCAAGTGAGCTGTAGCTCACGAAAGCTTATGCTCAAATAAATTTGTTAGTCTCTAAGGTGCCACAAGTCCTCCTTTTCTTTTTGCGAATACAGACTAACACGGCTGCTCCTCTGAAACTAGGATTAAACTAGTGAACTCATTTCACACAAAACTTTCACTGGTGTCAGACAGGAACATGTTTCGGCCATTAGTGAACTGGGAAGAGCCTGACTAGGGTGAAAGACTCTATAATCTGTTACCAGCAGGTCAAGCCATTCAGTTTCCCACAAAGCAATTACTTTTAGTTAGCAAAAACACTGACACCAAACTGAATACTTCAGGAAAAGTACATGGAAAAAAGTTAGTTGATTAGAATTCATGCTTTATATATATAGAGCATGAATATATATCAGCAGTTGTGGTTAGAAGAAATAGGTGGGCAAGTCTTTAAAATGAGTCTGTCTAGATCCATTTTTTCCAGAATGTGTCCATGGTGTATATTCAGTTACTTAAACTTGTAGAAGTATCTCAGACCAGACCCTGGAGAGTCTGGTGTTTGTGGTAAGCCTAGGAGTGAGGGAGATGTTACTAAAGCTGAAAATACTCCAAAAAATATTATTAAAATCTCAGACAACAGCGCCATGGGACACTATCAGACACAGACTAAAACAGAATGGAAAAAGTGTAATTATCCATAAGAACCACCAGCTAGTTACTTAATAGAAATCACATGGTCTGTATCCTGTGGGTAACATTTTAGCTGCTCCACATACACTTCAGTGAGCATAACCTATTATATTTCATTCACATGCTTTTTGGAAGAAGGGTGGTAGGTTTCTGAAAGATAAACATCCAATTTACTGTTTCCCACTCCCAACATATCCTTTCCCCTATGCCTATGTATTATTTTAATAATGTTTTGACAGAGGATAAGATGCAATGAAATAGTGCATTGTGCCGGGCTGTCAAACACCCTTTATGAAGTTGATAAATCAGAGAACGGATGTAATTTTGGCATTTATTTTTCCTTTCGCAAAATGTCATTGCAATATGGAGTTCAGCCACATTTCAAAGTAGTAAGACTTTCCTTTTCTACCAATAGATGATTTCTTACTCAGAAATAATATTTCTAGTAAACAAAGAGCATCTCTAAATTGATGTTCCACTTACGTCATGCTTTTCCTGGTATAAGAAGCCACTAGAACTTAAGGAAATTTGGATGTCAAAACAGATAAGCTAGAGTGTCAGTAGTGGAAAACAGTTGGTACAGAAACAGGCAAAAAATTTCTACCAATCTATGCTACTAAGGAGGCAAAGGAGGCAGAGAGATCTTACTTCTCCTCTGCCTCAGAAATAGCAGTGTCATGCCCTACAGAGGTTTTCCAGACTGTAAATCACTTCATAAACTCAGTCTGCCTCAATTCAACCCTGGAAACCAGCCCCTCATTTCATGAGATCACACACCTACATGGTGGCTTTATGAGTCACCCAGAACACAAGACCCTGCTTCCAAGAATTTGGCCTGTTTACACAAGAAGCAATCATAGCAGCACTGACAGAAATCAAGGCCATACATGGAACTGACTCCTGACTTTAGTTTAAAAAAACAAACAAAAAACCCCCCACACGCTTGAGACATCTAATATGAGATTGTAAAACCTTTAAGAAATCTACCGCCCACCCTAAAGCAAAGTACCTTCCAGTAGAAAAGAAAGCATCACTCAGTGCTAGACTCCTCACAAACTGCTCCTTAGTGCTCACCTCCCGTGGCTAAACAAATTGAGAAGTGAGCAGAGTCTCCAACAGTACCTATCAATCACCAATATCCTGGACTCCTCTCAGTCAAGGTTCAAACTAGGGCCTGGTTTAGAGACAGCACTTGTTGCTATGGTGGATGACTGTCTCCTGTATGTACACAAGGAAAACACATCCATAATCATCTTGCTCAGTCTTTGACATACTGTTCAACATCCCTATGAAGCTGTTGGGAGAGCCAACACAGGCTGAAGTGCTAGCTGCACATAGAAAACACCCCCCCTCTACATGTCCTTTATGTAAAACTTAAACAGCACCACCTCACAGCCGTCAGAATCCCTAGCTGAAATCAGCTCTTGGATAAAGAGCAGATAGCTAAAGCTGAATCGGGGGACGACTGAGGTGATGCTGCTGGCAGGAAAATGGAAGACCTTCAAAAAACTTGCCACTTCTAACATCCCTCATGACCAAGGGACTTTGTCCTCAGACTTAGGCCATATCTACACTACCAATTTGTGTGGACAAAAGTGATGTTGACACCCAAAAGGCGACATGTTAAAAATCGCAATTTCATGTTCACACTTGTTCCCTCTGTTGGCAGATCGCATCCACAGTGGGGGCACTGTCATCGAATGTGTGAGCAATGCACTGTGGGTACCTAACCCACAGTCCTTCTGGCACTAGGTGTTGTGGGACGATGGAGCGGATCGCGGTGCATCTTGAGACAGTTCTAAATGCCCCGTGATGAATTGCTTTCTGTCCCAGCACTCCATGGGCATGCATCTTTCTTTCGTGGCATTTTTTCAATGGCCCTTTTTTGCTGTTCACCCCAACATCTTTGTGAGAAGGGATGGATCCCACACTGCTCTCCTATGTTCTGTCATGAAGACATCGTGGATGGCAGTGCAGTTAATCGTGAAGTTCCTAACTGAAGAAGACTCACAGGCGCCCGACATTCTGCGTGATATGGATAGGAGCAACTTTAGATTGCTTTTGGCATTCACAGAGCAGGTGCATAGAGTAGACTGTTGCTTTTGGGCTTGTGAAACAAGCACTGAGTGGTGGGATCATATCATCATGCAGCTTTGCGATGACGAGCAGTGGCTACAGAACTTTTGGATGCAGAAAGCCACCTTCCTGGAATGGAGCTTGCCCCAGACCTGCAGTGCAAGGACACCAGAATGAGAGCTACTCTCTCAGTAGAGAAGTGTGTGGCAATCGCTGTGTGGAAACTGGTGACTACAGACTGCTACCGGTCAGTCGCAAATCAGTGTGGAGTGGGGAAGTCAGCCATTGGGGCTGTGTTAATGCAAGTGTGCAGGGGAGTAAATTGCATCCTGCAATGAAGGACCATGACTCTGGGAAATGTGCCTGAAATAGTGGATGACTTTGCAGAAATGGGTTTCCCTAACTGTGGAGGAGCAAAAGCTGGCACACATATTCCAATTTTGGCACCAGACTACCTTGCCACAGAGTACATCAGTAGGAAGGGGTACTTCTCCATGGTGTTGCAGGCACTTGTGGATCACCTTGGATGTTTCACTGACATCAATGCAGGGTGGTCTATGAAAGTGCATGATGCACGCATCTTTAGGAACACCAGCCTGTACAGAAAGCTGTAAGCAGGGACTTCCTTTCCTAATGAGAAGATTACAGTGGGGGGTGTTGAAATGCCCATAATGATCCTGGGGGACCCTGTGTACCCCTTACAGCCGTGGCTCATGAAACCTTATGTGGGACACCTGGATAGCAGTAAGGAGCGGTTCAACAACAGGCTCAGTAGGTGCGCTGGCACTGCCTTTGTTGCAGGTTGGACCTCACTGAGGAGAATATTCCTATAGTCATAGCCACATGCTGTACATTGCATAATCTCTGTGAAGCTAAGGATGAAAGGTTTGCTCAGGGGTGGAGTGCTAAGGCAGACTGCTTGGCCGCTGATTTTGAGCAGCCAGATACCAGGGCTGTCAGAGGAGCCCAGAGGGGAGCTATTCGAATCAGGGAGTCTTTGAGGCAGCACTTTGACAATGACCAGTAACATATAGCTCTGTCTGAGTTGCTTCAATGTTACATGACATGTCGTTTTCCTAGGGGGCAATGGTGACATTTGTGACCTTATATTCCTGTAATAGAGTTATTAAAATGCTTGTGCAAGTATTGGCAGTGCCTGCGCCTCACCTTCTAGAAAAAAATTAAAGATGATTTACCAGTTTGCTTTTATTGCGCAAGAAACAGCACACACAAACACACAGATGCTTGGTGGGAAAGGAGGAACCAGGGAAAGGCAGACTTTCACAGCTGCAGGTAGGTCCAGCTATCATTGTGAAAATTGTCCGAGGGGTTGGAGTGAAGGGGAAACCGAGAAGTCCCGGAAGGCGGAAAGGACTGTGCGGGTGCAGTTGGGGGGTGGGGGGTATGGAAAAGAGTTCTGAATGTGCTGCAGTGGAGGTCAAGCACTGATCTCAGCCTGAGATTATTAAGGACTTCAGTCCATTATTAAGGACTTCAGCATTTGCATTTGCTCCTCCATTACTTTAAGCATCTGTGCAGTAGCGTCCTTAACAAACACGTGATTCTCTTTTCTGTCCTGCCATTTGGCTTCCCAGCACTCCTTTCACTCCCTTTTTTCTGCATTGGAGCACTGCAGGATCTCCCAGAACATGTCTTTTTTGCTGTGTCTTGGGCGCTTTATTATCTGGGGGAGACGTTCGGCCGGGGTACGTGGGGTGTTCCTGAAGGCCACATCTGGTGAAGCACAGGGGACAACGTACAGAAGCAGGATTGTTAAATTCACACACAGCACTGAAACATTTCTGTTAAATACACCTTTTGCAACATTGCCAGCACTCTCTCACTGACCCTAGCCAGGCACGTCTCTGTGAACACTCAAAGCATGGTGAATGTTGGTGGCAGCTTGTGGGAATGGTGGTGGGGGGAGCATGCTCTACATGGGGAAAAGAGCACACACTCTTTGCAAGGGTCATGGTGCAGCACTCTAGGGAACAAATTCTAAAATTCTCTCACACTTTTCCACAGGCGGGGGTAATTCTAGCAGACATCTCACTGCTAAGGATAAGCAGAGAAACGACGATACATCTACTCCATGCTTGTGGCTTCCGCCCTGCTCCCTATGCTCCTCGCCTATGTGCCGCTTTGGTCTCTGCACAAGTGATTGCCAAACAGCGCGGGAAAGTTTCCTACGATGGGGGAAGGAACAAAGCTGCTCTGCCATGGAACCTTTGGCAGAGGATTACTGAGTACCTCCAGGAAACTTTCCTAGAGATCTCTCTGGAGAATTCCCATGAGATCTTGATATGCATCAACACCCTGTTCCACTGTACTGATTAGCTACACACGGAAATGTCCACCTCACAGAAATACAGCCAACCTCCCACATTTCTATACCCTGAACCCACCTCCGCACTACACAAGCCACAGCCACTTACCAGGCGTCTCACCTCCTGCTTCTTGCTCCCCAGAGAGCAACTGCTGAGACTGGCTAGACCCCTCCGGAGTGGAGAACAGTTCGTGACTGCCTGCCCCACTGGGTGATCCCGCCGGGAGCTGCACACCCTCCTCTAACTCCACCTCTTCATCAATAATTTGGTCCTCCGGATTAGGTACTCCTTCCGCTGCCTCCATTCCCTCTGAAGCATCCATGGGGCTCTTGGGGATGGAGGTGGGGTCATCACAGAGGATAGCATCCAGCTCCTTATAGAACTGGCAGGTCTTAGGTGAAGCACCAGAGCGATGGTTTGCCTCCCTCACCTTATGGTACACCTGCCTCAGGACCTTTATCTTTGCTCTGCACTGCAGCATGTCCCGATCACAGCACTTTTCGCACAAGCCTCGAGAAATGTGCCCGTAGGTATCCCAATTCCTATGGCTCAAGAGCAGCTGGGACTGCACAGCCTTCTCTCCCCATATACTGATCAGATCCAACAGCTCTGCTGTGCTCCAAGCAGGAGAGGATTTGCTGTGATAATCCGCCATGGTCACCTGGGAGGATGCAATGAGACCTCTCCACGCTGAGCAAACAGGAGATGGAATTTCAAAAATTCCTGGGGCTTCTAGGGAGGAGGGATGGATGGTTGTTTACCAGCTGCAGGGCAGTGGAGTTCAAACTGCTGACCAGAGCGGTCAGGATAGGTACTGTAGGACACCTCCTGGAGGCCAATTAAGGCACTGAAATGAAGTGTGGTGTCTACACTTGCATGTTGTCAATGAAAATATAGAGGAAAAAGACTTAAATCTCTCATGAGGGTGGATGTATTTTGTCGCTAAAACCAGGCATTTTCCTACGACAAAAGTCGTCTCGCAGTGCGTAAGCAGTAACTGTTTGGGTTGATAAATGGCAGTTTTGGCAACAAAACGTGGTAGTGTAGACAAGGCCTTAAATAAATCCACAATCTTTTGGATCTTCAGTGCTGTTTGATTCCCAAATAGCCAGGACAGCAGAACCCCCCCCCCACCCCCACTCCCTGCATTCAACACCTCCCCAATTACTGGAACTCATATCTAGGGAGTAGCTGCACACCTTTGTAAAATCTCCATCTGGTACAATATGCAACATCCTACCTATTAAACAACACATGACTTTTGTGAGCATACCATCCTGATGCTCACTGGCTCCCCACTCAATACAGAGTCCAATTCAAGGTCTCAGTCTTGTCTCTACAACACCAGCAGTGTTCTGCTAGAATAACGAAACTGTAGACAAAACAGGGGAAAGTCCCATAAGACTAACACTATACTCTCCAACCATCCCCCCCGTCAAGCTTGGACCCTAACACTGGAACTCGCACTTAAAAGCATTTAAAATGATTCGCCTGGTCTAACTTCACCATATTCAGAATTAAATGCAAACTGTAATGAGAGAAGCCAATTTGAAGAGAGAAGTTCCTCTCATATGCACCCCAATCTGATTAAGGAATTGAGGAAGGTGTCCCCTGACAAAAAATATTTTTGTTTATTCTCTGTGGACACTACCACATGAAAACTAGACAGCTTCTTGTTAGCATCCCAGTCTTGCATGCCATAGCTCTCCAACTCAAGTTATTTATAAGCTAGGAGTGAACAAGAGCCTTGCTGTAATGGAAAGAAAGAGATTTACTCAAGATAAAAGAAAGGGGGAAGGGACGAGAGAGAGAGAGAGAGAGAAGCCAAACACCTTTATTCAGAAATAACCATCCAAACAAGAAATGTTTCAGAGGAGGAAAACGCCAAGGAAACACAAACATCATATTACAAAAAGTAGAGAACAGTTAACTGGTAGGGTCACTATAAACTGACATTGTCTATTGGGAAAGGAGGAATATTTACAGATAAAGAAAATTTTTCTATTCTTTAAGTAGAAAATGTCAGTCCCTAACTTAATTGAATCTACATAGTAATTCCACAACCGTAACCTGCCAAGCAACTAAGTCAGCTGATAAATGATTGTTCAAACAAGTGAGCAGTAATCATAAATGGCCGGTTTGCTTGTTTAACAAAAAGAATGAGGAAAAGCAAAGCAGGAGGGCGTAAGATAAAGCTGGACCACCACCACCTTTATTTTAGATTTGCTCTGGGTAAGTCACAACTTTGCTGTGGATCAAGTCTCCCTCATTTATAAAAATGGGGATAACGTTTACACATGGGGCTCAGGGGGGTTGTAATGATCCGACAATGTTTGCAGTGCACTGGAAATGTCAAGCATTAAATGTTACAGTGGAAAGTCTGGCAGCAAAGATACCTGCAAACTACCTCACCACCCATGTCAAAATAATTTGACCATTTCAAACTGAATATAGAATGCTTAAAAGGAAGGCTGTTTCTACTTAAATGTCAAGTATCAGGGGGTAGTCGTGTTAGTCTGTATCCACAAAAACAACAAGGAGTCGGGTGGCACCTTAAAGACTAAACAGATTTATTTGAGCATAAGCTTTTGTGGGTAAAAACATCTGAAGAAGTGAGGTTTTTACCCATGAAAGCTTATGCTCAAATAAATCTGTTAGTCTTTAAGGTGCCACCGGACTCCTTGTTGTTTCTACTTAAATGAACATTCTTGACACACAAGGCAGTTGATTTCTCTACCCTCTCATTCAATGTTGGCTTAACCATGAGAAAAGGAATATTTATGTATACAGATAGTGGTGTAAAAGCACCCGCAGCCACATACATAACTTCAAGATTATAAAACACTGATTATATTCGATGGCTAGGATTTAAACCAACAGGGTAGCAGTGATTGAATATGCAAAAGGATAAATGGTGCCACAGGGAAATCTTTTTCCAAAGTTGTTTATTGGAAGATGTGTTTTTAAAGGCAATGGAGTGCAAGATTCTTCGGTAAACTCTTTTTGGTTAGTTTTTAAATGACACCTAACAGTAAAGATAGACAGTTCCCTCTTAAAATGGTGACAATTGCAGAATGTCCGAACACACATGAATGACATCTGTGCTTAACCTTAAATACTCTTTATAAAACTGGATACAATTCTTGTGCCCACACAGTCCTGATAGAGTACATTATTACATAAGAAGGAGAGGAAAATAAGTACAAGCCTAAGGCCGTCAGTTCTTTACATGGATTTTTCATTGTCAAGTGAGAAAATGTGATTGAGCAATTTAAGTTTTTTAGCGCTTGTTGCAATTAGGCTCAGCCTAAGTGTCTAGGCCTAAACCTGCTCTGCATCGATTCCAGCCTTTATGATCAAGGGTTCAATACTGCAGCATGCTCAGCACTTCTGTGAGACGGGTCAGTGAGTGCTGAGAGAATCCAGCACCTCACAGGAGTTGCTTAGCACCTTGCAGGATTGTAATCTAGGGCCCCAATTCAGCAAAGCACTTAGCCACAGGCTTCGCTTTTAAGTACATGCTTAAGTGCTTTGATAAACTGGGGTCTACTCAGTACATTCTAAATCTAACATGTCATTAAGTAATATGGCGTAGACAAGGCCAGTGTGTTTAACAGCTCTTTCAATAGCTTAGATCAGTAAAGAGTATTTGATCTATAGCAACAAGGTTTTAAATATATAACAGAAAAAAATCTATTGATATTATGTATGAGAAATACACCATAAATGGTTCCCACTGGAATGCCAAAAATAATAGTAATGTTGAGTAAGAGAGGTACATATTTTGAGAGTCTGAAAAACTATTTTAACCAGAAATCATATAATTGTAGCGGTTTTCTTAATACAATTTAAGCCATTTTGGCATATGTGCTGTAACTTTATAAAAATGCAATTTATAAGAACATACTATATCTCACTAAGATTTGCAGCAAAAATAAATAAAGACCATTTTAAAAGTTAGCCTTTGAAGCCTTAAATAGAGTACATTTACAGCAGCTCATTCTTTATACTTCTCATCCTATTTCTTTAGGGTATTACAGATGTCCCCGCAACTAGAACAGAGAAAGTTACAGAAAAATTTGCTTTATTTTTGTTTTTAAAAAGGACCTATACATACAAGCCATATTTAAACACTTGATATCCACACCAAACTGCATACTTTAGCTCACACAGAACTGCATTGTGACTTCATAGGCCCATTCATTTTCATTCTCAGACAGCGCCTGGGGCAATCACTGAATGACACAACTGATTCATCAAACTCTGCCCACCACCTAAGTGTAGCGCACACGTAATCTGATGTCTGTCTTCATACCAGAGGTTAAGATTTCCACATAAAGTTTATTTTTACATTTGAGTTACATTGCTTAAATATTGGTCTGCACAAAAAATTTAACAACATTTGGCCACTGACTGGAATGAGTAGTCACTAAATAAAAACCCTTAATATTAATATTAACTAATTGGTAAATTAAGACTAAATGGGGCTTGATTCCAGTCTGACCAAAGGGGTTCCAACAACAAACAGTACTCAGATTTAATCAGATTGGAGGAGTCTTGATCATATATATATATATTTAATATAAAAAAACTAAATTATTCAAAAGCTTATAATTTAAATGTAAACAAATGTAATACACAAATCCACCTATCGTGATCTCTTTTATTCTACCAACTGCAAACTAAGCTTCCCTTTCATTACTCTGTAGCAGTGTCTCTTAGATCATATGCAAACGCTTCCATAGGAAACTTTGCCTCTAACACAAACTTTTAGTTCTGGATAAGTGCTTCAAAAACCCCTTTAATCTCAAAGCAAGAGTTCAACTATTTTACAAAATATGGTTTTAAAGGGCAAACATACATATTCACAAAACAGACTAACTAAGTTATACTTTTCTTCACAATTACATGTTTGTTAGATTATGAAAGAACTTTGGAGAAATTATGCAACATGATCTCATTCTAAATCCCGTCAAGATGCAGACAGTAAAAATTTTCAAAACATTTGACAACCCTAGGGATGTACATGAAAGTTATTTTATTCAATTATTGTGTGTGGTTTCAGTATGTCTCAAATTGCTAAAACATTCTAGAAGTAGCATGTAACAAAGTTTATTTCCACGTGTCCACTGGAGACACATTTTATTATAAATAACAAGATATATTAAAGTTAAGATTACATTCCTTGCTGATAAAGTACAGTATTTACACAATCCACAGTCTTGTCTGTATAAATAGTTTATCTACATATACTGAACATTGGAAAAGTTGAGAGAAAAAATGTCAAGAGACTTCTTAGTTTGACTTGTCAAATAAAGTTAGTAGTAATCTTGCACATATACTCGTCTGCATCAACGCTCTCTAAGATGAAATCTTGAATTAACACTTGACAAAAAGCAGCTCCCATTTTGGCTGAGCATCTTTAGTAATCTGATGATATCATTAATAAAGCATCTGTCAACATACCAAAATTTCAGAATTATTTGGATTTCTAAAACTGACAGTGCTGCTAAGAGGAAACATAATTACATGTGCATCTCCTTTAACAATTCAATGAAGAATTTTCAGTGTGACACTCTCAAAGACTTGATGATCAAGGAATAAGTTTAGATGGCTTTTGTTTTAGTTTTTGGGTGAATGATAGTGCTTATAAAAGTGAGACACTGATGACTGGTTAGAGACTGGCCAGCAGTATAAAGTAGAAAGGCCTGTGCAAGCCTCTTCTCACAACCCTAACCAATGCACTTCAGTCCAGACCAGCTAGTCTGGTCTTTTGCCTTTGTTGAACCAACACTGGCAATCTTTCTATATTATAGTTTGTGCTATGATTTTGTAGCATGGCTATCCAGCAGGCTGATGAAACTTGTTTGACTGAGGCCAGATCTCAATAAAGGTTCAGAGGTGATGTTTAGTACATTTGGTCACTGTGCCTCCTAGCAGTGCAATGTGACTTTTAAAAAATACATACTCTTAAAATATAAGACATACACAATACATTATTTGTGAAAGCACATTAACAAATGGCCAGCATCCCTCATTGCTATTCGGTTCTTGTCTGCCATCAAAGATAATCTTTCATTGCTTTCCCATTTTAGAACTGAATTTGGTAGTCTGCTAAAATCTAGAAAAATGCAAGAAGTGGTGATTAAGTAGCTACACTAGTGTATAGCAACCTGATCAAGCTATAACCTGGTTACAGTAAAACCAAAAATCTTAAAAGTAAAATGAAATCTTAGTCAACAAATGTGCTAGCCTAAAAGGCAGAAATCTCCAGAAGTTAAGGCAATTTCATACAGTACATTGTTTAAGGATTCACTCTATCCTCAACTTAGTGTTAGTTCACTAGACTATACATTTTCCTATAGGGACAGACAGCATGGGATGTTTTATACCATATTAGGTGATTCATCCCCTTGTCAGACCACATTTATGTAAAGAATTACTGTGAAGTTCAGATTACTTGAAGGCAAACACACATACATGGCAACACAGGCTGTCAGGGCGACAAGCGATTCAATGAACTGCTTTCATCTCCTGTTGCACTAAGTTTGAGTGTTGTCAGCTTCCGAGGGGGATGTTGAGGACTCTTACGAAGGTTATCGTCCATCTGCAGGAAACAAAATGGAAGCTGAATTTGGTGTACAGAAGAACACAGACGCATGCCAAGAGCCTGCATACTGGGTTCCAGTCATGAATGTTTGTGTGAGTGGTCTCACCCTGCTATTTCTGCTCTCAGCCCTGGTCATAAAGGATGCTTTGGTTCCTCTCTCATCCCTAAACTCCTGCTTGTGCTTAGATGGCTATTTATACCATGGCACATAAGAGGTGGGACAGTTATGTGGGCTCTTCCTTGAATCATCTAACTGGGAGCATCGAAGGACTGCTGTGGCTCACCTTCTCCAAGGAAGCCTAAGTATCAGTTTTATGACAGCCAAATTCTGTTGGATCAAAAGTCATAAAGCTGCCAAATTCAACTGGCGCATTAACCTGCTCAGCACCTGAAGCAGCATTCAGCACCTTTGAGAAGTGTAGCCTTTAATTTCAGAAGTGCTGCAGAGGAGTAGGGGGAATTTCAGTTAGCTAATGATTTATAACATATATTGCTAAAAGAGCATGATAAGATCTTTTCAAAGACATGTTAAAAGCAATTTCTGAATAAAAGGATTTTAACTTCCCAGAAGAAATAAATGGAATTTGAAACACTCCACATAGAACAGTGCATAAAGTTCAGCACATATGCTACAATCACTACCTAATGCAGGAAACGCTCCACATTATTCATGAACAAACCATTTTATACATTGACATTTTTCTCTGAATGTTATTTTTAGTCACATCTGGGTGGCATCTTTTAGTGAATTAATATGCTTAGTGTCCTCAAATATTTTCCCCAGTAATTTAGTGCTTATGAAAGGTTCTGACAGACAGCCATGGAAACAAGTGCCCTTTACCAAGTACAGGACAGACCTGGGAACTTCTGACTGACCCATTAACTAAAAAAAAACAAAAAACCCAACAAGCATTAGAAGGAACAAACGTAGAATTAAAAATACAGAGTGAGTAGGGGAAAGAAGGAATGTTCCTAGACAGGGGATGACAAGTAGTTACATAGAAGACTCTTTGGTCTTCAAACCAGTCTTCGAACCGAAAGGAAAGGGCTTAAATGGATGTCCAGAGCAAGTTCCACATCTTAGGGGACACCATGAAAAAACTTTGTCAGTTGCCCATTTAAATGGTGAGAACAGAAACCGTAACAAAAGGGGTAGTGTCAGACTGCAGCAGATCTGATGATGTGGACATCTCTAGATTGCTAAGACAATTCACACAAGGCCCTGAACAGTTACATGGGAAGGACTTTTGGTCTCTAATTCCGATGGATTATCTGAACTGCAGGCCTAAGAGTGAAAAACTGCCTCTCTCATTACTAATTCCTTATTTAGGGAGAAGTCTGGATTATTCATAGGGACATGGTTAACCAAATTCTGCTAGTTACCAGCATTTATTCAAAAGAAAACTGCTGACATAAGCCTTTGGAAGAGGACAAGATTTGAGGCAGGGATTGTGTATTTTAAGTGTGTACAGTGACTAGCACAATGGACAAGCCAGGAATGTGGCTTGCAGGTGCTACTGCAACACAAATAATACATACTCCTATTAATATGTTGTGTTATCCTTCAACATTTGAGCACACTGTATTTCCTTTGTCAACAGTACTGCTTTGAAAACAATGAAACAGTTACTTCAGGAAGCAGAAGAATTTGTTACTGGTTTATTTTGAATTATGACATTATGTTCGTGTTTTTCTATGTAAATTAACTCCTTAGCAAAGAAACAAGGAAAGAAAAAATTTGCATTGTAAAGTTACAATGATTATTTAGGGCAAGTTTACACTACAAAATTAAGTCAACCTAATTTACATTGACATACAGCCACCACAGTAATAGAATTGGTTTTACACATCCACACTACGCTCCTTGTGTCAGCGGTGTGCATCCTCACTTGGAGCACTTACACTACTTTAACTGTGAGTGTGGGAAATTGTGGGACAGCTGCTGAAAGGCAGCAACAGTCGATATATGCAATGCAGTGTCTGCACTGACACTGTCTTGACCTAACTATATCGATTTAAGCGCTACACCTGTCGCAGAGGTGGAGTTCGTAAGTCGGTGTAGTGGGTGAGTTACATCGGTGGGAGCTACATTTTAGTATAGATGCTTACAGAGTTAGCTTAACATAAGCTACCTTACATTGACATAACTCTGTAGCGTAGACCAGGCCCCAATATGCAAGAATAGCTGGGAACAACAATGAAGTCACAAGAACTAATGGAAAATAAAGATGAAGAAAAATAACCTTTTCAATCAAGTTGGATTCCTTATTTACAAGCTGTGTGAGTTTCTGTAGATTTGCATCTACGGTATCCTGTCCAGACGGAGAGACGCCTAAAGCATCAAAGCAGAAAGATGAAGATGGAAAGAAATTTAGAAGAGCTTCACAAGTCTCTTGCAAAGCTTTTTTTGGACAGAAAGATCATGCAGTTTTTCACCCCTATAAACAGGTCCACTGTTCCCTCCAAGCTGTGTGCACGCACACAGGTCCTAAATCCCGCGCACACAGCGAAACACCGCGTGCACAAAAAATGAAATACTACATCGGAGCCAGGCCGAAATATCAGTTACAGGTGACTTTTGACATTGTTCGCCCGCCATCTATCAACACAGCCAGATTCTACTAGCTGGCAAGGGGAGGAAAGGGAAAGGAGGTTAAATTTCCTTTTTCTAAGTATTTAAAAATGACATTTATAAAATAACATGGTGTAAAACTATTATCATCACAAACTGCAAATTAAAACTTTTAAATGTATAAGCATTTTACTCGCTTGGGCGCATTTGCCTCATAGTGCACAAATCTGAACTCTGCTTCAAAAATTTGCACAGTAGAAATTTTTTGTGCACACAGCCTGTCAAAAATTAGAGGGAACACTGAACAGGTCTTTAATAAAGAAACACTTTGTATTGCAGACAATGTTGTAGCCTTTTGTTTCCAAACTGAAATCCTGAACCCGAACTTCTGTGTAGATATAGGTACATCCTGCTAATCTTGACATGCTTTAAAGGGAAGAATTAAGTGGTCCTCAACCCTTTAAAAACCATGCCCTCATGTTACAACAACAAAAGAAAGTTTCAGGATCCATCCCCCCCCATCCCACTCAAAAAAATTGTGATTCTTCTCCCCACTCCATCTAGCCATAAAGAAGACAGAAGGGCCATTTGCACAGAGGTTTGATAGCAAAGTTAAAGCCATAAGCAAAATCTGCAATAATCAAATACTTAGGGCTTGTCTTCACTACCATGCTAAATCGGCACTACTGCATCGCATGTCTGGTGAAGATTCATTACGTCAACAGGAGAGCACTGTCCCATCAACGTATTTACTCAACTCAACAAGAGGAGGAAGGTATGCCAGTAAGAGAGCATCTCCCGCCAACATAGTGCGTTGTAAACACCGCTTAAGTCGATGTACGTTACGTCACTCAGGGGAGCAGTTTTTTCACACTCCTGAGTGACGTAATTTACATCAACTTAAGCAGTAGTATAGACCACTGGTTCTCAATCATGGGTACGGGGACCCCTGGGGGACCAAGAGCAGGTTTCAGGGGGGGCACCAAGCAGGGCCAGTATTAGACTCGCTGGGGCCCAGGGTAGAAAGCCGAAGCCCCACTGCAGGGGGCTGAAGCCCAGGGCCCTGAGTCCCACCAGCCAGGGCTTAAGCCGAAGCTTGAGCAATGTACCTTCGGTGGAGCCCCTGTGGTGTGGGGCCCCAGGCAATTGCCCTGGTTGCTACCCCCTAATGCTGGCCCTGGCTTTTATATGCAGAAAACTAGTTATTGCGGCACAGGTGGGCCATGGAGTTTTTATAGCATGTTGGGGGGGAAGGGGGGAGGGAGGGCTCAGAAAGAAAAAGGTTGAGAACCTCTGGTGTAGACAAGCCCTTAGCCTTCAAAATGCAATGGTAATCTTAACTTGTCCAAAGTGATTAAGAAGTTATGCACTCACCTCTTCTCCTTTCCCCATTCCACAGCCATTTGATTTTGGCAAGTCATTAGATATTTTATGTAGGATTTCTAGACTGACTAGACAGGTTATTCCTGTGCAACTGACATTAGTAACCCTTTACCTACTGTAATGCAAGAGTACCTGTTTCCTTCCCAGATATATTCCATGCCTTCTATCTGTTCCCTCGGCCTTCCAAAGAAAGGGAAACCTCTCCCACAACACACACACACACACACGCTATCAGCGGGCAAATCAGAAGAGTTAATATCAGTCTGGCTTTTTGAGTTTTTGTCAGTACTGTGCTTATATCTACATCTTAACATGAAATGCTGGTGCACTGATGCCTCAGGTTGTGTCATCTGCAGGACTGAACCTGGGATCTCTGGATCTAAGCAGTAAAGTTTCATACTTTTGAGTTAAAGGACCAGATCCATTGGCTGGGAAGCAGTAGCAAACTCAAACCTCTTACATGATCTAGTCACTAGAGGAGGGATAAAGACCCACACTACAGGTCTCGGTGTGGCTTACACTGGTAGGTTGTTTTCTAGAAAAGGAAAAGGAATCTGACTGTGAAGGGACAGATTCTAAATACAGGAGGAAAAATGGGTAAATAAGGACCAAGTGCTGTCATACTTTATTGAGCAAAACCTCCCCCTGATTTCAGTGGGAGACCTGCGCAATTTAAGGACCACTAAATTTAGCCATATAGACTTAAGTTATCCTCTTAATCCAAAAGGAGATGTCTGTTTAGGCTGAGGGAACAAAGATGAAGAGGAACAATCAAGTTTCTCAGTTTCATATATCAGAAGAACAAATCTACATTTGTTCCCATTTCCAAATAATATACGATACGGGGCAGGAGAAGCTACTTTAAAATGTTAAACAAGTGCTGTTGTCACTCCACTGTTCAAGCATTACTTTATCCTACTATACAACTTGAGAACTGATCATGACTTAATTTCTTCTCCACAACCTCAACATGAAAAGCCATAGGCCAAAGTTGTAGCTTTGTAACTGACTAATATAGTTTCAATTTGGCATCCAATGGAAAGAGGCATCCTTCTTTTGAATATAGTATCCATGTTAAAGAAGAAAAACAAACATGGCTTACCTGTAACATTAAGTCTAAAGTAACCACTCAGGATGTCATCACAGAAGCGACACAGGTTGGAAAGCTGTTTCAAGTGCTCTTGTAATTGGACTCTAGGGAAGCGCACTTTATAAAGAGGTGCAAGAAAACCAAATACAAAGGCATCTAAGGTTGTAGGCCTATCGAGAATAAAAAAAACAGACAAAACATTAACAGTGCAGTACTCCATAAACCACTTTCTGAGCACACACCAAAAAAAATGCAAAACACAATTTAACCAATTATTCTGGGACTCCATCACACCATCAGCTGAGTGGACTTCTACTGACTTTAGAACTTCTGAATTTGAGAGGGCCTTACAAGCTCAAGCAGCATAATTTCAGAATTAAAATTCAGCCCTGCTTCCATATATGGTAGGCGTTCAAGTCACATTACAAACCATTTCTTGCACCACCTCTAGAACAGTCTAGTCTCCCGTGCAGAGACCAAGTAAACAAACTTTAGGCAGGGAAACAGAATCTGCTCACAGGCCACAAAGCACTAGTACATCCAGCACTACAGCCCGTAATTAGAAATAGGCAGCAGTTGACCAAGTGTGGGGGGATCACTGCATCGATTTAGATAACCAACACACCTCTGCCCTTCCCTTTTCATGCTTCCAAATCCCCCAGAACTACTTTGGAGAGAGCTGCTGAGCTAGCACACATGGGATATCCACCTGCAAAGTAGACCTCCTGTGGGTCTACTGTATTTAGGGCCTTTCACACTTGGGGATTGAGGCAGCATGATGTGGCCAAAATTGGCAGTTTGCTACACTTAAAGTGAATGGGCCTGGTTTTAATTATTTTGTTCAAGCAATGGCCATCACCAGCAAAAGACATATAAATAAGTGGAGAAAGCACTGAAGGTTTTAGTGAAAAATTATAATCTTTGGTTCACCAAGACCCCTGTCTGAACAGACTGACTGACACTAAAGTAATATGTTGTTTATAACATATACATTTCTCTTCAGATCTTACCTCCAAAGATAAATGTTAAACCTGAATCTATTTTGGAGCAGCATGAGACATTCTTGCAATTAATCAATAATGTTAGAGCATGCACTATGTGAGATGACTATCAATCATAAAAAGGTTTACACTCACATATTTCCAAAGAAAAACTGAGATGTTCCCAATCTGTTTGATAGAAGATTTAGGCACTCCTTGGCATCTCTGTATATCTAACAAGAGAAAAATTGACCTAAGAGCAATAAAAAGTGGGAAGACTAGTATGCAGAACAGCATTTATCGTTACACAACATAAGTCTCCATTTCAGTTCTTCCCCTTGTCAGTACCAATTTGTGACCTAAGTTACTCATAAAGCAAAGCATACCTGTGCTTCTACTTCACTCAGACTGTATAGTGGAGGCTCTCCCCTCATCAGCAGGATCCTGTTAAGTGCTTCCCTGGACATCTTCCCAGGTAGATACAAACTCAATGGAAATGGAATCCTTGAAGCAAACCACGGCTTTGTCACAGTACAGTAATTTTCAGCCTCGACCCAGAATGTGTGCAGCTGTATCAACACAGTGAAGAACATGAACAAGAGTTAATAGGAATTTTAATGAAAACATTATGCTTCTCTTTATAAAGACTGTGTAAGGTTCTCTGTTACACAAATAATAGGAATTATAGTATTAAAAAAAGCAAGCAGGCGCCTTACTAAATTATATTCCCACACACAAGGCATTAAGATACAGTTTAAGGCTGTAACTATGCTCCTATTAAATTAAGACATTAGGACATTGTAGATAATGCATAACATTCAAAGCAAAGGTTCTAAATAAATCGACGACTGATTCTCTAGATCATTCACTCATCTTATGGTGCAGTGTCAATGTCATAGGAAAAGTTTATATCACTATCACACACTATATCCTTCAATATTTAACATTCATAAACGATTTGGAAAAAGAGGTAAACAGTGAGGTAGCAAAATTTGCAGATGATACAAAACTACTCAAGATAGTTAAGTCCCAGACAGACTGCGAAGAGCTACAAGGGGATCTCACAAAACCGGGTAACTGGGCAACAAAATGGCAGATGAAATTTAATGTTGATAAATGCAAAGTAATGCTCATTGGAAAACATAATCCTAACTATACACATACAATAATGGGGTCTAAATTAGCTGTTATCACTCAAGAAAGATCTTGGAGTCATTGTGGATAGTTCTCTGAAATCATCCACTCAATGTGCAGCAGCAGTCAAAAAAGCGAACAGAATGTTGGGAATCATCAAGAAAGGGATAGATAATAAGACCGAAAATATCGTATTGCCTCTATATAAATCCATGGTACGCCCACACCTTGAATACTGCGTGCAGATGCGGTCGCCCCATCTCAAAGAAGATATACACCTACAACCTGATATAACGCGATCCGATATAACACGAATTCGGATATAATGTGGTAAAGCATTTCCCCTCCTCCCCGCTCCCTCCCAGGCTTGCGCAAGCCTGGGAGGGAGGGGGGAGAAGCAGAATGGCAGCAGCGCGCTCAGGGGAGGAGGCTGAGGCGGAGCTGGGGTGGGGGTGGGGGGTGGGGGGCGGGGAACTGCTGGTGCGTGCTCTGCACCCACCAATTTTTCTCCGTGGGTGCTCCAGCCCCGGAGTTGGCACCTATGGTGTCAGTGTGTCTGGCTCTGACATGCTGCTCAGAGTGGTGTGTTAAGAGGGCCATGCCGGGGGGTTGGATAAGGGGCAGAGGATCTCGGGGGAGAAGGGGGGGGGGGCGGTCAGGGGACAGGGGGGTTGGGGGTTCTGAGGGGTCAGGAAGTAGGTGGGGGTTGGATACGGGGTGGGGCCAGGCTGTTTGGGGAGGCACAGCCTTCCCTACCCGGCCCTCATAGCAAGTTCAACATAACGCGGTTTCACCAATAACGCGGTAAGATTTTTTGGCTCCTGAGGACTGCATTATATCGGGGTAGAGGTGTATTGGAATTGGAAAAGGTTCAGAAAAGGGCAACAAAAACGATTAGGGGTATAGAATGGCTTCTGTATGAGGAGAGATTAATAAGACTGGGACTTTTCAGCTTGGAGAAGAGGCGACTAAGGGGGGATATGATACGGGTCTATAAAATCATGAGTGGTATAGAGAAAGTAAATAAGGAAGTGTTATTTATTCCTTCTCATAATACAAGAACAAGGGGCCACCAAATGAAATTAATAGGTAGCAGGTTTAAAACAAACACAAGAAAGTATTTTTTCACGCAAAGCACTCTCAAACTCTGGAACTCCTTGCCAGAGGGTATTGTGAAGGCCAATACTATAATGAGGTTCAAAAGGGAGCTAGATAGATTCATGGAAGATAGGTCCATCAATGGCTATTAGTCAGGATGGGCAGGAATGGTGCCCCTAGCCTCTGTTTGCCAAAAGCTGGGATTGGGTGACAGGGCATGGATCACTTGATGATAACCTGTCTGTTCATTCCCTTTGGGGCACCTGCCATTGGCCACTGTCAGAGGACAAGATACTGGGCTTGATGGACCTTTGGTCTGACCCAGTATGGCCGTTCTTATAATGAGGAACAAAATGAGGGGATGGGTTTGAGACAGTTACAGAACTAAGTGGGATGAGGGAGATATTGGTGTTTATTGCTCTCAGGAAGTAGATGAAGGTGAAGAGGCTAGGTTAGAATCAGCACCAGTATGGGAAATTTGGTAGACCTGTAGCATGGTAGGTAATGGTTTCCAGTATAAACTGGAGCCAAAGTCATACAACTCCAATATAGAGGTAATGCAAGCAGCTACAGAGTTCTACATCTTTACTGTAATTCACAGTATGTTGGTGTGGGCTTGTGGCCTATGTTAGATGTGATCGAGGTATGGAGGCTACTGGTGGACTGTTAAAACATGGATATGAATAGAGTCAGGGTAAAGGTTGTTAGAGAACCTTAACTTTGAATGTGTAGGCTTTTACATTTTTAAACAAGTACAAGACTCATGTTTAAATACAACTGATACAGTTCAGGCTCTAAATGGGTATCTTAAAGTAGTTTTCATCTGAGAATTTCCCTAGATGTCTTTAGGGGGAAAAAAAATCTATATTGCATGAAAGCTTGCTAAGGATAGTTATTTTGCTTTCTGATACAAAGATATTTTATTACAATACTAGATGTGATGTACAGGGAACACAGGTTATTTAATAGAACATATGTCAAAACAGTCTTTAAATCAAATCTCAAGAGGCACATGTGTAAGTTCTCTTAAACTTGG
Organism: Chelonia mydas; assembly: GCF_015237465.2. Lineage (NCBI taxonomy): Eukaryota > Metazoa > Chordata > Testudines > Cheloniidae > Chelonia > Chelonia mydas. Next base: position 43,325,221 of record NC_051245.2, on the reverse strand, counting down.
GCAGTTCAACTGAGGGCATTTACAGACTCTGTCAGGACATCTTTATACCAGCATACCTTGAGAAGTTCCAAAAATCCATTAAAAAGAACTCCACAGTTATGTCCCTGACATTATCAAAAATAGTCAGTCATGCCAGATCTCATTCAGGAGTACTAAATAAAACACATCTGAAATTTCTATTTGACACATTGGGGAACCATGCACACCAGTAAAGGGTTCTGTCACTGCCTGCCCTGGTTCATGTCTTCAAGAGCAATGAACCAGAGGGGAACGGTCTGGTACTTAAGAACTTGGAGAGAATGGATTTAGGACACTCAGGACTGGAAGGGCCACTGGTGTCACATCCAGTGAATAACTAGGCTGGCAGAAGCCAGGGTGAGACCTTGTGCTTATGGGCAGGCTATTGGTGTCAGCGATCTGAGACATAGCAGCACAGCATTAAGGCACCCCATGGTTACAGGATAGATAGTGACAGAACCCCTTACTGGTCTGGGTGATCCCCCAAATGTCACACTAGCATAAATTGCTTTTGTGACACAGTTTCTCTCAAAACGTTGCATTTAGAAAGAAAATAAAGGAAAAATAGGTATAGTTCATTTTAAAAAGTGTCTCAGAGATACCTTGCCCCCCAGATTTTTGGAAGCAGTTAGAAGTACTGTCAAAATTGGACTTAAAAAAGGAAGCAAGTTGCAGCCACAACTGTGGTGTGATGGCTGCGTCTACACAATCAACACCAATGACCATCTCCCATAAGAATCCATTTGGAGCAATGCATGCTGCCTAACACCTTCACAGATACAAATATTTACTAATAATGTATAGCCTGCTCCATTCAGTGTCTGAAAGCGTTCATCACCCTCTCTCTGAAAACCAAGTTCCTTTGAAATGTCTCACACTGGGCAATATTTAATTATTGATCACATTTTATCTTGACCATCATTCTATGTTTGTAGATGCTTACCACAGCAGGAAGCAGTTTTTCTTCAAGTAGTGCAATGTAGGCCAGTGTGTCAGCTCCTTGTTTTGCAGATAGTTCATAATCAGCATTGTATTTCTGTCAAGTTAAAAAACACACATGCAACACACACACACAGTGTCACATGAAAATTCTCACACAGAAAAGAAGTCCCACAACTGGTGGCTTCTGTAGAGCTAAACAGTTATTAAGCAGGTCAAGTAACCAAAATAATTTTAAGTCCTGCAATCTAAGAATGGAAAATGTATACCTACTGAAACTGTCTTCCTTTAATCATCCATACCCTCTATGCTAAACCTCTCCATGCCCAACCTCTCTACTGCTCCCAATATCCTCAGCCTCCACTGGAGAGGAAGGCCCAGAAAAATAGCTTGCCTTTAACTGCTTTCCAAGCAGCAGCAGAGTGAAACAGATGCAAAAAGTATTACCCAAGTCCCAATACTGTACTGAACTCCTCCGGTAGATAGCTCTCTCAATTTTCTGTAAAGCCTCATGCACATATGGAGACGTATAGAGAGTAAACCAAAACACTCTTTTATTTGTTATTTTTCAAAGTTACCCTTTTAGAAATGTAAACACTGTCTGAGTCCTGAAGGTACCATAGATCAAATTCTAGATTCAATTACACCAGCATAAATTTGAGTAATTCTACTGAAGTCAACAAATCAAATCCATTTAAGTTAGCTGAGATCAGAATCTGACCCTTGGTGTTTAGCCTTGTAGTTCACTCCCCAAGGAAAGAAAAGAGAAGTGGATATGTGTATAGACTATTCTGTACCATTCCTGGTTTCTAGAGCAGAAGTGAGAAACTTCTCAAAGAATGTAAGGCTGAGAGATACACACAAATTTATGCAGGTACATGTTTGTTCCTTTTAAAAGATGACCTGCAACAGATTTTTTTTAAAATGGGTCTTGTGCCCACTTTTTCAGTCTTTACACTGTGTAAAGAAGATTTGGACGTTTGTTTTGTCAAAAAGAGACAGGGAGTGTTAATGCTTTTCTTCCCAGTTTTGTGGAAGACCTCTTGGATATCTAGAGGATGCATATTGTTAGTTCTCACACCTTGATTGGAAAGAGAGAGGTATTGAATCTCTAACCGATGTCTTTTCTCCAAGAGGTTCCTTAGTCACTGATGTTTAAAATTCTTGGGTTTAACACATATTTAACAGTGTGATTAAAAATCCTTTCCCAGCTCCAATTCTCAGTTTTCACTCTCTTAATTCTTCTGATGTCATAATATCACTAACTTTCCAGTCATCAGAGACTCTTCCAGGCTAGACAGGAACTGAATTTCTAATGTAAAAACAAAGCAGGGGGAAAAAAAAAGAGACAATACCATTTTAGGCCCTCTTCCTACATTATAAAGATGGAAAAACTGTACAAACCAACTCCCACCCTTTGCAGATTACTTAACATTCTAGATGTAGCTCATCAAGAGTAAAACTGTACATTGCCAAAATGTGCATCACGAAAAACGATTCCAGATTTTCTTTGTTTTGCTATCCAAAAAATCCCCACAGCAGATTAAAAATAATAGAGGTTTTAAAGTAAAATAAACATTTCTGTTAGAGTAATCCAGTTATGTAAAAAACATGACATAAAAATGTGATCTATAAAAACCAGCAACATTAGAGAAAGATTAGCTATTTGAACACTTAATACACAACTCAGGCTGGGTCAACCTGCTCAGTGAAGCTTTTGTTGTTTGTTTTATATTTAAACCTTAGAAGGGTTAAAGTTAGTCCTGCTTAAACAGCTAACCATGGTCCACACTCTGCCACCCTTACTCATACTTGAGAGACAATTACTTATGAGTAGTCACAATGAAGTGATCTAGTGCTACTCTAAGCAAGTAAGAGTAGCAGAATCGGGCTTCATGTTATTAGAAACCATCTGTATGGATATTTACAGATAAATATTGTGACACAGGCAGAAATGTTACATGACAGAGAAAAAAACAAGTTGCAAATTAAATTAAACTGAACTAAACCCAACATTTCTCTTTAGCAAGTTAGAGACCTACCTGTTTTCTTAAGAAGTTTAGTATTTTTGCTGGCTGAGTAATAACTGTGTCTTCTGATATCAACACTGGCACATCTCCTAAGAAGTGAAAATTATACTGTCAACAGAATTTACACGGGACACTTTTAATCGAATTTGAAATGGGCCCTAATCCTACAAACACTGATGCAAGTACTTAGCTTTACACAACAAAGAACTTCATTACGGTCGTGCGTGTGTTTCCAGAATCAGGGCCATAGTTAGCACGAAAAAGAACCCAAACAAAGACAGGGCCACATCACAGTCAGACTGAAATCAATAGGATACGCTGGGCACTTTTGAAAAGCAGGCTACTTTTTAGGTACCTAACTGTAGATACCTATTTGAAAATTTCAGCCTGTAAACCTACAACTTGTACACACAACTAGTCCGTTAGCCCATTCTCCCATCTTTCTCCCCCATTTGTTTTAAACCCCAGTTATGTCTTGCCTTAAACTAGAGCCACAATCTGATCTGAGCAGGCAGATCCCTGCACCCTTATGGAACCTCACTGACTTCAATGGGACTCCTCACAATGGTGTGAGGGTCCACCTGAACACACCAGATTGCACGATTGGGGTTTAAGATTGTAAACTCTTTGGGACAGCCTACAGCAGTGGTCCCCAAACTGTGGGGTGTGCCCCCTGCGGGGAGGTGCGGAGAAACATTCCAGGGGGCATGGTAAGGCCCAGGCCAGCCCCTTTGGGAGGGCGGGGAGGAAGAGTCACCCAGCCCTGTTCTGCCCCCAGCTCTACTCTGGCTCCGGACCCAGACCTACCCCCAGCAAAGGCCCCAACTCCCAGCTTTTGCTCTGCTCTCGGCCCTGGACACAGCCCCAGCCAGGTGGGGAGGGAGCGCCACCCAGTTCCGCTTCGGCTCTGCCCCCAGCCGAGGCCCAACTTTGGCTTCTGGCCACGACCGTGGCCTGGCCACAGCCCCACACCCAGCCACGGCTCTGCTCCCGGCTGCAGCTCTGCTGCCAGCCGCAGTTACGCTCCCGACCATGGCCCCAGCCGCAGCTCCAGCCCCGGCTCCCAGCGGGACGCACACAGATTACATTTATAGGAAAGGGGGGGCATGACCTTAAGATGTTTGGGGACCACTGGCCCACAGAGTCTATCTTATATTATATATTTGTACAGTACCTACCACAATGGGACTAGATTTGGTTGGGTCTTTAGCTGCTACCATAATACAAGTAAATAAGACTGTATTATTGAACCAGAGTTTTGGAGAATTAGGTGAATTTAAAATGCTCTTTCCTTATATTTAACTTGTTAAAAAATACAGAATTTATGAGCAAATATGTTAAATTAGATCCTGATGTAATTCATAGAAATCAAAGAGATATACCAGGGATGAATTTTGCCCTACAAGTCATAAGGGGCGAAGTTCTATGTGGATATAAGTGATACACAAGCTAATCATATGACAAGTAGAGATGGCAAATTAGTTTAACTTGCACTGATTTGGTTTCCAGAGCCTGTGCAAAAGGAGTGCGATTTACATGCCAATGATGAAGGAAATAAACTAGCAGGAGGGTCCAAAATAAAGGCCTCCCTAGCATATTATCTTAAACCCACCTCTTAGTTGTATTTCCTCATACACCGTCCTTTTGATTCACCTTTGTGTAAATTCAGCATGGTTTTGCACATTCAGATTGGTGCAAATTATACTTCTTGACGTTTACACTCATCTTCTAACCAAGTTACACCTAATATAAAGGAACACTGGTAACTTGATAATCTAATTTCCATTTGAAAGTTCTGTGGCTACTATTTTTACAAATAACCTCTAGCTATACTGTGCTGAAAAATTAGATAATTTTAATTTTTTTCTGATTCAATTTGTTTACCGTGTGTGTTTGACAAAACTATAGGTATAGTCAGTTTCAGTGTTTTGTTGATTGTCAGTTGTATCAAATTTACATAGTGATCCAGGACATACTATTTATACCCTCTGGATAGCACTTTACTGTCATACAATTTTCAGGCTTGATATTGTAAACACATTTTCATGCATGCTTAACTTCATTAATGTGAGTAGTCCCACTGACGTCAAATAGATTACTCACATGTGTAAAAGTTTGGCATGTACATACAAGTGTTTGCAAACTCAGGCCTTCATTTGTAAAATGGCTAGTGTGTACAGGAAAAAAAATTACAAAAGCAAGTACCTTTTGGAGCTCTCCATGAGTTATCAATAGCATTCACTTTCACTGGAGCACCAGAAAAACTGGCATAAGCCTGCAATAAACGTTGCATTAAAAATTCTAGTCAGCATTTCAAAAAAAAAAAAAAGTGATCTTTTTAAGAATTGATATCACTAAGCTAGAGCACTTCTGGGTAGCCATGTTGTTAATGGTTCACGATCTCACCTTCTTTATGCACATTCAGTGTATTTTTTAATAGATAGATAACTAACATTATTAATCCTTTTGTGCTAAGAGTTAGAATTTCTTGCCGTAACTTGTACTTATATTAATTGCAAAACGGTTGATTTAGACAGTTTCAGGCAGTGGTGGTCAGCTAGAATAATTTTTAAATGTCAGAACGTTTCTAGGAAACTATGAGTTAAGAATAATATCCTGACATCAGTGCCATACTGCAAACACATAATATAGGTATCCAAATTAACTCTGTGTTGTAGACAGACCTTGGAATTATGTGAACAAGCATTACTATGGGCTCTAGAGACTAAACGGGAAAAGACATGGCAGCAGTTCCCTACCTCCTGACCATGCCAGCTCCCCTGTGCAGGCTCAATGACTTCAGGGCAGCTCTGCAATGGTGTAAAAGTCCACCAAAGCAGATCGGATATCAGGATTAGTATTTTAGGTTGTAAACTCCTCAGGCCGTCATTTAGGTTTAAGGAAATAATTTTCCCTACTGAGCAATCACCGAGGCACAGACGTGAACAATAATGTTGCTACACTTCAATTAATGGGCTTTTTGCTCGTCTCTGCCTATAGTACCTGCCAGGGAAGCTGTAACATCGCTTTCCTGTAGCCCACACAGAGTCCCAGGCGAGGTATAAATAACGCGCCATTCCGCATCAGGGAACCAGCAGGCGGCATGAGCCGTAACAAAGGTCCGAACACAGGCCCGTGATGGAAGGGAACCGCTTCCCGGAGTTATTTCAACGGCCACAGCCCGGGGATCGGATTTCCCGCAGCGCGGCGCCCCCCAGCTCCCATCAGCGGCCGAGGGGCTCTAGCCGGGGGCCGCGCCGCCACGGGAGCTGGGGCCGTTTGCCATCGCCCCAGGCAGACCGGCAGCCGGCTCCGCCGAAACTGAGACGAGAACTAGGACTCCGCGCCCGGCAGCGGCAGCAGCTGCAGCGGCGCCGCCCCGCAGAGCCTCCCGACCGCCCCCCAGCGCGGCGCCAGCCTGGGCCATCCCGGTCCGCGAGCCGATCGGGCGCGAGCTACTTCCCCGCCCCACCTCCCGCGAGCTGATTGGGTCGCCCCCCCCGGCCGTTACCATGACAATCAAGGACTCCGTGTGCACGGACGGCAGCCCCCAGTCTCCTCCCCAGCAGCTCAGCTCCATGGGAGACGCCATCTTGCCGCGGCCCCTTTGCCCCGGAAGCGATTGCTTCCGCCTCGGGCCTTCCGGCGGGTGCTCCGTCCCGCGAGACGCGTGTGGCTTGGGCACTGGTGGGCCTCGTGCTGCTGGCTCCCGGCGGGCGGGGTTCGGCGCGCGGGGTGCAGCGCTAGCGCGTGTCGCGGAATTCTGGGCGGCCGGAGCCCGCCCACAGCGGCCCGGCACCCTCCCAACACAGCCTAGGCCCAGCCGCCCGCCCCGGAGCTGCGGCGCCCCCACCACGGGGAGGGAACAAGGCGAGGCCCCCTCTCCACCGCATAGACCTGGCTACTGGGGCGGCCCGCTGCATGAGCCCGCAGCTCCGCAGACAGGGGTGGTGGCGCCTTTAATTTCCCCCTCTCCCCTTCATTCCAAGTCTAGTTGAGTGCCCTCGCCACTGAGCCTCACTGTCAGCCCTGGGCAGCCAACACAGGGTCTGTCTGCACAGCCGGGGGTTAGTGGGAGTGGAGACAGCTGGCTGGTCTGCGTTAGCTAGGCCTGAGCACCTGCTCAGCATTTTAACCCTACAGAAGGCTTCCTGGTTGTAAAGAGGAACAGGAACACAGTGGCTTGGGTGATTGCATTGAAACACTGTTGGATAGAGCTTTTCCACCGTGCCGCAGATGGAGCTAACATCTTGATGAAGGCAAGCAGGCATAAGCAGTGATCAGTTACAAGTGAAAAGCACATCGGGATGCACTTATATTCTTTAAAGTCAGAAGGGACCATCATGATCATCCGTCTGACCTCCTGCATACACCCACTCCAGAAATAGCCCCCTAAACTGTGGCCAAGTTACTGAAATCCTCAAATCATGGTTTAAAGACTTCAAGTTATAGAGAATTTACCATTTATATTTGTTTAAACCTGCAAGTGATCCATGGCCTAGGCTGCAGAGGAAGGTGAAAAGCCCCCAGGTCTCTGCCATATTTGGGGTCAAGAAGGAATTTTCCCTTTGGTCAGAATGGCAATCAGTTAGACCCTGTCCACGTGACTCACTGCAGTCACCTCCAACTGCGCAGTCTACAGCTTCTCTGTTACGCTGGCTATACATAAACTTTTTGTTATCTTTTCTTATACCTATGTAGGGCCCTACCAAATTCACGGTCATGAAAAATGTGTCACGGACTGTGAAATCTGGTCTTTCGTGTGCTTTTACCTTATACTGTACAGATTTCACAGGGGACACCAGTGTTTTTCAAATTGGTGATTCTGACCCAAAAGGGAGTTGCCAAGGGGTTGCAATGTCATTTTAGGGGAGATGTGGTATAGCCAACCTTACTTCTGCGCTGCCTTCAGAGCTGGGTGGCTGGAGAGCGGTGGCTGCTGACTGAGGGCCCAGCTCTGCAGGCAGCAGCACAGAAGTAAAGGTGGTGATACCATGCCATCCTTACTGCTACCATGATGATGCTGTTGCTGGTGGCAGCTCTGCCTTCAGAGCTGGGCTCCCAGCCGACAGCCACCGCTTTCCATGGTGTTCTTATGGCTGTGGGGTTACTTTAACTTCTGTTTTCCCCACAAACTTGATTACTCTGCAATTTCTTCACAACAATAGACATTACTCTGTTAAAATGTTAAATCACGGTAGGCTTCTGTCAAGTCTAAATCTGCCTTTGCTCCCAATAAACACTAACCACAAGAAAAAGTGCCCTGTATATTTATATAAGCAGAAATAATGTAGATTATTACATTACTCCTTTCTGACATTTTGTTTTAATTATGTCTATTCACAGAGAAGGAAAAACATGGTTTGCTATTTTAAAAAAGTGACTTTGAACAAATAAGTGTTTAATGTATCACAGTAGTTAGGAAAAAATGTTAAAAATAATTCCTTGGTGAGATGCACAAATATTTGCTCGCTGTACTGTATCTTGTTTTCTGTTAAATAATGTTACACACATGTCTATGTCACCCAGTATGTTGTGCTTTACTATTAATATGAAAGAGGAACTCAAGAGTTAATTCAAGTTCATAAGTCATGATAGTAACTGTAAGAAATCCCTGCACATTTTTCTGAGATACTGGAGCATATTAGATATGGGCCTGATTTAAAAACAATTTAGGACCCTGTCCTTCCATCAGAACTACGGTAGACAGAGTATATCTCATCTTTCCATGGAAATGAAATGGGAGAATACTCATTTACATTGTTATATGCCACATAAATATGTTTCTGTTTGGACTATAAGACCAAAATTATATATTAGCTAGCAAAGTACATTTGCCAAAGCTAGTCATATACAATAAGTATAAAATGACATTCCAGAGGTGAGTACTTGTTTATTTATGTTTAAAAAATATGCTGTGCAGCTTTTGGGGAGTAATATTTTGTCAAATTTAAATAACTAGTAGCTGAAAGCCCATCACAGGGATAATTAACAAAGCTGTGTGTCAGAAAGCCAAAACTGGCTGAGAACTTAAACATTGGATGGTAATAGACCACAAATCCTGGTCACAATTGAACCTGGTGATAATCTGTGGCTATGGTTTTATAGTAAGTGTGAGAGTGGGCAAATGTGTGGGTTGTGCTAGGATAGCTGTGTTGATTTATGTGTGGGTTGCGGTGTGCTGGGAGAGTTGTGTGAATTTGTGTGGGTGGCAAATGAGGATGTGTGTGTTTGGGGTTATTGTGTGGGTGGTTTTGAAGAACTGTGGCAGTTGGACCATCTGTGCAGTCTCCCAAACACAGTAATGAAATTGTTATATGCAGATTAGCTATAGAGCAGGGGTTCCCAAACTTGGTTTGCGGCTTGTTCAGGGTAAACCCCTGGCAGGCCACAAGACACTTTGTTTTCCTGAGCATCCGCAGGTACGGCTGCACGCAGCTCCCAGTGGCTGCGGTTTGCCCCTCCTGTGCTGCAGCCGGTGCAATAACAGCTCAGAGGACTCTGAGAGGAAATTCTCCATAGAATATCAAGACATCTGGAGACAAGGGAAGCAGAGAGAAAGCAGCCTTCAGCACCGATTGAGACTGAATTCCAGGAGGGGAGAAACCTTCTCATGGTGGTAATTAGCTGTGGGCCTACCTCGTCACATTCTACAAAGACTTGGCATGAGTTCAAGCCGAATACTCCAGAGCAGGCAAAGGCAGTGGGAAAAGCCCTTGGTTCCTTAAATCAAGAGACGGCCCTAGGCTGGCCGGCCAAGGTAAATGCTCTCCCTGGACTTGGCAAAGAGGATGCTGCTGTGTTGGTGTGGGAGTGTATGCCAGGAGAAGATTTCAGTACCCTCCCCATCCATCTACAGGTGGGGGACACAGAGAACACTCTACAGCTGTTTGAAGGTGTGCTGAAATTCTACTTTCCGCACCAAAATCTAATAGGAAGGTACTACTGTGAATGGCAACAGGTTCATGAATGACCTGAAAAGTACTTAAACAGGAAGAAGCTATTGTATTTCTGGCTGGTGCTCTTTCATGCGACACTCCAGAGTTTCAGGAAGCAGTCTTATGAGGGTTAGCTCCTACCCTGAAAGTTACTTTAGGATCACTGAACCATCAGACCATCTCACTGAGGGAACTGGAGGACAGGTTACGAGAGGCCTATGAAATCCAGAGAGAAGCCTTCCCTGTACCTGGATCCAGGAAGAAGGTAGCAGTGACCACAGACAGAGTAGCAAAGAAAAGGAGTTTCCCAAAGGTCACAGAGGGAATTCCATCTGTCAGCAAGGGAAAAAAAGGTCTGCAGCATAGCATCATGGTAAAAATAGTTACCAGAACAGCTCTCACAATGAGGAGCAGAGGGCATTCAGAAATGCCTTATGGAAGAAGCTGCTTAAATTTGACACTAATGAAGCCATAAATGGATTACTAGCAGAGAAGCTGCTACAACGGCTCACGAGGTACGAGAAACAGGAAGCAGTCTCCAGCAAGCATCAAGAAGGAAACACTCCTAATCTGATGTGATGGGGCCAAGCTCCCCCTCATTCCCCAGTAACAGCACCTATAACACACGACAAATGGGGAAGACCAACCACATCAGTCACGATGGAGGGAGCATTTGGGAAACGTGGTCATCAGATGTTGATAGATACCTGTGCCACAGTTTCAGTCCTATGCACAGATGCTGAACCTAAAGTGAAAAGGCTCCCCATCAAAGACATAAAGGTCCTAGTAGGCTTTAATGGAAGGGAAGGTATGGTTTTCTTCACAAAGCCAATCAGATGTGTCATCCATACAATTGCTACCAAAGCTGTCTTTGGAATTCAAGCCTTAGGTGGCCAAGGTATCTTTGGCATGGACTTACTATCGCAGTTGAATCTGGTAGTGGATCTTCTTAATCAAAGGTTGATCCAGAATGTGGAAAACGGACAGCATGTGGTAATTCCAGCATCCCACCATGTGGTAGCTGTGAAGGCACCTGAAGATCTAGTGATGCCTGATTGGAAAGCAGAAGTGGCTATAGTTGCACAAAGACACTTGGAGGTGTTTGCTAAAAAAAAACTCCAGTGTGGAAAGATAACAGCCGAGGTAGTGGTTAATGAGCCAGATCCCAAACCATCAAGTCAGTACCACTATCCTGCTGCTGCAGAAGATGGCATCAAGAACATTGAAGCACTAGTAGAGCAAGGAGTGCTCATAGAGACTGAAAGCTTGTGCAGCTCTCCAATGTGTTCTGTCATAAAGGTGGATAAGAAGACATGGCAATTAACGATAGATTACGTTGAGCTCAATAGAGTGACCCCATGCCTAGCCCCAGTGGTTGCAAAATTTAATGAAATAATGGCAACCATTGCATCAGGAGCGAGATGGTTCTCCGTACTGGACCTCTGAAACGCCTTTTCTTCAATTCCACTTCACCAATAAGCTTGGTATAAGTTCGCCTTCATGTATAAGGACTGGCGGTACACCTTCAGCCGCGTCCCACAGGGATTCCACAATGCTCCCTCGATTTGCCACTGATTTGTCTCAAGAATGTGGAATTCCATGGGAGAAAGAGACAATATCCTGAGCTATGTGGACGACATCTTAGTAGCTACCTCTGTACACACTGCTTAGGGTAGGCCAGGAATGGAAGTGGGATCAAGAACACCAAGAGGCTTTCACTGCTTTAAAACAAACCCTCACTAGAGCACCTGCACTGGCATATCCGAAGCCCAATGAGCCATACCAACTTCTGTTGGGAACAGCAGACCAAGACATCAGTGCAGTCCTCCTCCAGGACCAGAGCAATGGACTCGAGCCCATTGCTTATGGATCAAAAGTCCTGAGTGAAGTGGAGAGGCAATACAATACCTGTGAAAAAGGTAGTACTGGCTCTAGTATGGTCCCTGTGTCACTGGGAATATTTAATTGGCACGTCCCCAGTGATCCTCAAAACCACCACACTCACCAAGTATGTTCTCTCTGGTCAATTAATGAGGGTCGAATGTCAAGTCCCAGACTTGCTGGATGGATGCTTAGCCTCATGAACAAAACTGTTGACATGCAGAAAACATCTCAATTAGCTGTTCTACCTTATGCCCTCCTCAAAGAAGGCCAAGAGCATGAATGTCCACTGCCTCCTAATGAATGGAACAGACTAAGTCACCCTTCCAAGTGGAAAACAATTATCAAAGAGTGAAGGACCAGAATTTAAAGATCTGGGTGGTGGATGGTTGTTGTTTCCACAGGGATGGAAAACCCCATGCAGGCTATGCAGCATTATGGAGAGAGTCTCAGAAGACCCTGCAAGGAACAGTAAGGCCAAACTCAGCCCGGGACGCAGAAATAGTGGCAGTGCTAGTAGTGCTACATGAGGAAGATCCAGAAGACATATGGATATGTTCCGATTCTGATTGGATCATATGGGCATTAAGTGCGTGGATGCCAGTATGGGTTCAACGAGGAATGAGGTCAGCCGATGGACGACAGATTGCACACTCGAAGTATTTGCTGCACCATGCGTGGAAGTTAGCATCCAGAAGATCAGGTAACACTTACCTTTGCAAGGTGAAGGCTCACCGTCAGGACCACGCAGAGATCTCTATGTTGAGCAACAAAGTCGACCAATTGACAAAGAAAGCCACCTTATTGGGAGAGGAATATTTCTGGACCCATTCTGACGAGGGGGTGCTAACAGTACAGTCGAAAGAGGTGGAATTAACAGGGCAACTGGATGTGAAGGAACTGCAGAATAAAGATAAGGCGATCCACAACATGCTAAAAAAGGAGGAACATCGCAATTATCATATTTTTTAAAATAAACACAAACTCATAATGGCCTTAAGAAAAGATGCGAAAGATGCGTCACCAGTTCTGGTTATGCCCACCTATCCCCATAGAGAGATGATTAGTCTGGCCCATAACCAGGGGCATTTCTGCATGGAGAAGACTGTAGGCCGAATAACCTCTGTAGCATGGTGGCCAGACATTATCAAAGATGTGACCAAATACATTCAAAACTGTCTGGCCTGTGCCAAAAACAACTCAAACAGAAAAGTCATCAAAGGGCCTAAGTTGCACCAAGGCATTGGGGGACCATGGTCCTGCCTACAAATTGATGATACAGGTTCCTTACCATGCACAGGATGTGGTCACAAATATTGTTTAGTAGTCATGGATTCATTCATGAAGTAGGTGGAGGCGTACCCCACTCGTGACTCCACAGCCATAACAATGGCAAAGGTATTAATGGAACAAACATTCACCAGGTTTGGGCTGCCAGAAATCATAGACTATGACCAGAGACCCCACTTCATGGGAAAGGTCATGAAGACCATGTGCCAATCCCTTGGAATTTGCCAAAAGCTTCATATTGCAGGGCACCCTCAGAGCTCTGGGCTTGTTGAGCAGACAAACAGGACCATTAAGTCAGCGCTGAGGAAGATCATCAGTGGCCAGGGCAAAAACTGGGACCAGAAGCTCCCGTTAGTCTTAATGGCAATGAGATCAATTGTGTCCTCTCACGGGTTCACCCCACATGAGGTGCTGATGGAATGCCTAATACGAACACCTGAGCACTGGTGGCTGGGAGGTTCCCCCCTCAGATGACCACCAGCCATGGCTCGTAGTGGACAGAATCATGAAAAAGTCTTAAATGACATCAGCTCAATTCAACATCAAGTAGCCTTCCAGCTGAAAGCCAACATAAAAATAATGGATAAGATACTGGGAATTGCCTCAACCCCATTGAATGGGAAATTGGGGACAAAGTTATGTATAAGTTATTTTCTGACCAAGGGCATACCCTAAGTCCAAGGGGGGTGGGACCAGTGGTTATCACAAACAAAGCCAGCCCCACCGTCTATGAGGTTGAGCTGAAGGGGAAGAAAGGTAAAAAACTGAAGTGGTTCCACTCCACTCAGCTTAAGAAGTGGAAGGGGACTGAGTTATACATGTAAAACCAAAAGTATAATTGACATTCTGTTTGGTTATGCTGTTGGGGTCAAGATTCTTCAGTCGCCTCTTATGGTTTATAAGATGTGTAAATATGTATTGTATGCTGTCTGTGGACCAAGGGGAACATTATTTTTGCAGTGTGGAGCCTATAAAGGGTATTAAGAAAACTGAGCAGATTGGTAAAACATTACCAAAAGTTTGGGGAGCGTATCATGGCCCAGCATTAACAGATGATGTTGGCCATATTATGGTATTTGCGTATAAGAGTGGGGCCTATTGTTTCCTCTGTTGGAAAGAGGAGAGAGGTCTAATATGGCCTTTCTCCCCTATGATAGTGCTCAAACAGCATTATCAAGCAAGGATTTGGAATCCCTGAATAGGGTTGTTACATTTAGTAAAAGTTGTGGGGTGGGGGAAGATCCAAGACAAACACATAATAAATTGATCCGGTGGACTTGTGACAAGAAGTCTGTTAAGCTGTGCTTGCCTGACCTCTAATTTGACACCTTGAGTTAGAGAAGGGATAATGCAGGTGAAAGTGTTTATAAACGCTCAGTTCTATGTACCCTATTTTAAAGTAAGACTGCATACCCCTTCAGAAGCATACTTTGTACATTTGAATTGTAGTAGCAGACCTGAGCACTACTGCAATACTTCTAATGGTGTAAATCATTTTTGTTCATTGTATAAGCAAACATTATTTGTAGCTAGTTGTTACGGAAGCATAAATATTTCCATCTTTATAAATAATTCAGGGGTATGATATTTGGCAGGGGTGTTTGGAGTCAAATAACACATGGAAGTGATTGTAATTCCCAAATCATATACTAATCACATCAGCCCCATGTTAGTAAAGCAAGATCTGAGATGGTTGCTGATTACTAACCCTAGATATGCTCTAAAGAAGGTAACTATGGATATGCAACTATTGGTAGAAAATGTATAGCCTAAATGTGCACCTTTCACAAAATCATCAGTGATGGGATGTATGGGTTAACAATACTGAGCCCAGGTATTCTGAGATAAAAAGAGATCTAACCGCGAAAGTATTAGGTGTTGTAGGAGCTGGCCCGGGAGTGGTAAACTCCTTAAAGGGTAATAGCCTAGCTCATCCTTAAATCAACCTGATAACATCATTAAACAAAATCAGTGACCTGAACTATGACATCATCACCACCATCTCCGTAAGGTATAATGCCCAAAAACAAAATCAGGAAAAGGTAATAGGTGCCATAGGTATCTACAATATAATACATTGTGGGCACTTACCTGCATCCAAGTGCAAGCATGGCTACAGAATGTGGTCAGTTGGAATTCTTAGCATAGGATTTCAAGGCATCATCCCAATGGAAATAAAGAATTTAATGTTAAGGGATGTTACACCCTTTGAAAAGGAACACCACACTTGGTGTAAGCTGTTGATTTCAGCTTTGACCCAAATTTAAAGAGTCACTGCCCATATATTAACCATCAATAACGTGAGCACAAATTGGGTGTATCCCCTCATCCCACTTGGAATCATCATTAATCAGACAATCATGATTCCTGTAGACATTCCAAAATAGGTACTTAAAGATGAGGAAAAATACCAGTGTGTTGATTTAAGTGTTTGTGTCTGGGAACCAAATAATGGCTGTATTTGTACCACAAATGTGTATGAAGGACCACACATTTCTTTAAGCCCAGACCAGGGAAGGTGTCACTATGACCCGCAATCACATATGAGCAATCAGTCTGAGCTAGTAGTGATAAACAGCAACTGTATTTCCATCAGGAATAAATGTAAAAAGTTTATTGTAAATTTCTTCTAGGAGATTGTCAATGATCCTCATGTAAATTTATGTATTTATTTTGTACTTATCATTCAGGGATGTGATGTAACTTTTATTTCAGATAAGATAAATGTGCAAAATATCCATTGTCTTAATTTGTATCAGCACATGAACCCTGTTAATCTAGGGATTAACATCAATGTGTTAAAACAATTGGTACAGTATCCGGTCCTAGAAAATCATATTAAAGATCTAGTGGAGCACAGTAAAAGCATAATGCTGGCCATGCATCATTCCACCTATCAAATCAAGAAGATTCTTAAAAGGGTGCTGAAAAATTCCAAGTTTGCCCATTGGTGGGAAAGTCTATTTATCATTCCCACCGAATTTGCAGAAGCCTGGCACATCCTTGTCCATCCCTTTATCATTATTTTAATCTTGCAAGTTGTTACTATTATTTTAATTGTGGCAACTATTGGATGGGTCAAAGTTAAGGTAAAAAGGGTCATGAATAGGTCCAGGTACTCCGGCAAACCTGAAGCTTAAGCAGTGTAGATGATAACAAATATAGCTAAAGCTATAAAATCACCAAGAAGGGGATATGTAAACCTGTACCTGTGCTCTTACCACCTGATTCCCTAGCTTGACTTGTCTGACCACCCTCTCTATAGGCAGGTCAGTGCTGCATTGCTCACGCTCGCTAGTTATTCCACCTAAAGAGTTAAGTTACTGTACGCGTTGCTCCATGCACGACAGTGAGTCAAGAACTGACCTGAAGAGAGAAGATCACAGTTTACCTGTGTGAAGATCCCCGTATGTTCCTGTGTCCTGAGTCCTGTATTCTTCGGTGTCAGGCGTTCCAGTCTGTCGTCTCCATTGGTGTCTGTGCATCCTTCCTACCTACAATATATGGTGACGTGTTAACCCTTACATTATTGCTGTTGTACCCATTGTGTGTAAAGGGTTCTTGGGTTCAGGGCTTTAAGCCCACAGTTGTGTTAACATCCGAGTTGTTTATATCTGGTTATTCTTTAGTTGAGGTCCTTGTTTAATAAATCTTGTCTCCTTTGCACCTAGCCCTACTAACTAAAACCCCAAAGATAGAGATAGGGGAAAAGGTGCAACGTGAATCTTCTTAATTAACCTATTCCAAGGTTAACAAGAGGAGGAGAGCAAGCAGGGAACCACACTCAATGTGAATGAGAGGGAAGAAAAAGGAAAGAGTGATGGGGAGGTTGCATTGTATTTTGTCCGTGTGGAAAGGGAAAGCTGCCAAAAGAGTTAAACTCAGAATGCCTTGCAGAAGTGAAATGTGAATTATCTGGCCATTGTGCCTGGTCCTAGTCTTAAAAGAGGCATAAAAAAGGCAGCAGCTGGAGGGAATTCACAGCACAGAACAAGAAAAATGTGAGTGTGGCATTATAGTTAAAATCAAATACAATGACCTAGCTTTGTGAGGTAACTGTGGTGATAGTTATAAACTGCATGTATCAACAGTCACAAAGAGCTATCATAGAGATTATTTCTCATAAGGGTTATTCATTTCTTAGGAGTAGAGGGCATCTTCTAGTGAAATTACTACTTTAAACAAGGAATATTAAACCTTCTGAAGTGTTTGTAGCCCTTATAAGAAATTTTGGGACATGACTCAGCAATATGTACGTAAACTTCCCAAAGATTCAGCTTAGTTTGGATAAATAAATAAAAAAATAGGAAAAATCTGGTCAAAAATTTCCCAACATAACAGTTTTCCCATCTCAAAATGCTGATTCCACAAAATTGAAATGTCCAATGGGAATGTACTGATTTAGTCAAAATCTTCAACAAAAAATTCTCTAAAAGCTTCATGTCACTCAGGTTGAGGCACTTCATTTTGAGTTTGTCATCTTGACTACTCTGCATCATTTTATATAATAAAAAATCAAAAATAAAGTGCATTTTGATAAGATTGATTCGATATTTCCAAAACAATTTTTTGGGGGGAGGGGAATTTTCATTTCACAGGAAATTTTAACTTTTCTTTCCAATCTAGACAAAAAGGAAATTTTGAAATGTTGGACTTTCCCATGGAATGGATATTGTGAGTTTCGAACCACACTAAACAGGAACTGGTCATCCACTGAAAACATAAGTGTGATCATATTAAACCAATATTGGTCAAATTATACTGATACTGGTAACCCCTTCATTATAATGTTTTGTTGTGGACCTATAAAGGCATTGAATGGGCTAGCAGCACACTTCAGCATTCCTGGAGCCATTCATTGGTACTCTATTATTACAATTGTTATTTTAAGTATGCAAGTAAAATATTCTGATCCTTCAACATGGAGAGGCAAAATATCACATTATTCTCACACGAAAAGAAAACTCCATTGAAATAACAATCTATTAACATCCCCAGTTCATAAAGAAATATAAAAATAAGGAAATAAGAGCAAAACCGTACTCTCAGACCTCAACAGGTCTGCAGGACATTAATGGGCATTCTATAAATGAAGTGAGAGCAGAATGGCACAGTTGAAATCTACCATACAGATCTGAGAGCAGAATTTTAGCCCCAAATTATCAGGAGTATAGGTAAATCAAAGGAAATCATTGTCCCTGTGTGTGTTTCAGAGCACTATATGATCAGCCACATTAATTCGAAGTAAAATTATGCACAGTTCCACACTAAGGGTCAAATTATGTTTCTCTTGAACACACGCACTGGGAGGGGAAGGGTTCAAGGAATCTTTCCTTCCTAATCCACCATCCAGGGACTAGCTATAATCTACTTCCTTGTTTGTCTGTCTAGGCACTTATATGACTCCCATCCCCATAGTCTCCCTGTGTTGGAGCGTGCAAGGATAGGTGGCCATTGCTGCCTGCAAGTTCAGTGGCCTAAAGGAGACTGTTTCTTTGTGGAGGGAGGGAGGGTGCATCTGTGGCTCTTCTCTGGGTGCAGGCTAAACTGGCTGTATTGGAGGGATACATCTGTTAAACAGCTGTAGAAGGATCAGCCCTTTCTACACTGCCCCAGGGCCAAATTCATCCCTGTGCTACTGCAGAGTCCAGTGCAGGGATCAAGAGGAGGCAGCTTGCACCCTCCCTCACCAATCCAGGGGCTAGCCGGGATCTTTCTCCACTAGGATGCTTCCCTGAAACTCCTGTTAGTGTTAATGAAAGCTACGCATGCAAAGTGGGAAGGATTATATGTCATTTTGGAAAGTTTAGGGCTTGAGCCTGCATTTCTGTACGGGAAAAACTCTTTGAAGTCCATCTGAATTTCACCTGTGTACAGGTTGAAGGGTTAGGTCTGTATTATCAAAATAAAAGTAAAAGGCTGTGATTTAGAGCTGTGTTTCATTCCTGTGTCTTAGATTGGCAAGTATTCTAAGTTTTTAAAATAGTGACCCAGGCACCCTTTCATGAAAACCAGTGAGTCTTTCGTCGCATATTAAGAACAAATTATGAAAGTTGAATTAATCGATTGGGCTTTTCCCCCCATTACTTGGAATTTGAACAAGACACTGCCTTTTTTTTGCTTAAAAAAAGGAAAACCTGCAGTGTTGACGATTTCTCTAAATTCTGTATGCTTAGTATTCTGTTGATTTACATAAATTAGGAAAGAAAAATATTTTAACAGTTGAGTTGAGCTTCACTCACAGACCCTATATTAAGGATTGCAGTCTCATGTGCCTTTAAGAAATTTCTTTATAATCATGTTATTAAATGTATGAACTTTTTTTGATAATATAGTGCTTAGTAATTTTTCATGATTCCTGTTCAAAAGTTTAAGCTCCGCTCAGCTAACCTGGAGTTGAAATTTCAGAGAATATACAACAGTAAAAATGTAATAGTTACTATAATAGTAGTTTTGTTTTCCGAAGAGACAGTTAAAAGGTCAAATACTCACATCCAGACAGCAAATAAACATAGTACTTTGTGAAAATCCTTATAAAGAAGGTTGTGCATAGGTATAAAATCCTGTTCAGTCTGTAACATATAACAGTAATAAAACTGAACATAGAAATGAAAGCCTGGAAAGCTGCAAGGACCTTTTATGTGCACTGGCTAAGTACATGTAAACATGGATTTTGCCTTCTGTTTTTATAGAAGTTGTGAACTTGCTCTGTTCTCTGACATTTTATTAGGTAGCACAGCATATTTGTTAGAACCAAATTCTGCTCTCTGATATGCACATGCAACTCCTGGCGCACACATGTGGGAACAGAATTTGGCCCTTAGAAAGCAAATACTGTGAAATTCATGGCACTGGAGCAGAAATCTTTCTAGCATTAAATCCACTGCTGTCAGTGCACACCATCAAGAATCACCTCTATGACCTAATTAGAACTTGAGCTAGTCAGAGAGAAAAAAAAAATTGTAAATGCTGTAGACAAAAAAGGGAAGTCTCATGAAAATGTTCCCTATATTTTGACAAACTCTAATGAATACATTGCTTAATGGAGCTAAACAACAACTATAGCAAATATTTGAGTCTGTTAACTTAGATTAGTGATGGCAAACCTTAACATTGTCCTTTTTTTCTCTGTAGTGTCTACAGTAGTTACTTGATGCTTTAATACATAGCTGTCAGATTCCTTGCTTTGGTGGTGTTTTTGTCTCAGGCACTTAAATTTATATTTTCAAAGGATAGGGTCTGGGGGTGAAGGAATTCTCCTCCCCCAACCCTACTGAGTGTAGAGCAGCAGCTGGACTGCTTCACGTCTCTAATTCTAGCCTCTGCAGCACCTGCACTCCATATGTAGTGGTGGTGGGGCTTCCACTTGCTAAGCGGTGGGTGCTCCAGTCCCACCCCAGATGGCTTGCAGTGTTCAGGCACACAGTGATACCCCCCAGCCGCATGGTTCTAATCTCTGCACTGCCCATTAACTGTGCACTCCATGCACGACTGCCATTGCACACTAGTCAATACCCCTTTGCTCACTAATACAAGTCCCTTCCTTCTTGTGCTCCTCCTTCCTGCTGATATTCAAACAAGCAATGATCCATATTCTGCCTGGGGTAGAGGGTAACAACACTGACTTGAATCCCCAATGGTGTTGCCTGTGTTGTCCCCTCTGATCCCCAGACTTCCCCCCCCTGCTCCCTAACCCAACAGAAGGCAGTGGCACCTCTAGGCTATGTGCTACTGGCAAGGAACATGAGAGGAGCCAGGCAGCTGTTATTCCATGGCATACTCCCTTGGGAATCCCATTTGATTTCAAGCACAAAAGTGCCCGGAGATTACTTATGAGACAAGCCTACCTGAATGGGAATTCTGCATGGCCATCCGTGAGAGAGGTTGCAAGAGAGCCCGGCTCCAAAAGGAACTGGGTGTTTTACGTTAGAAATTTATGGCCTGGCCTGGCTGGAAGACGCTGTGGTGCCTGGAGAATTACTGAAATAGTGACACCACAAGAGCCTAAGAGACTGACAATTAATTGAAAGAGAGGGGTTTTAGTTGGTTTATTTATGTTTTCCTTAGCATTTATTCAACTTCTCTGATCTATAACCATATTGAATAAAAGGAAGTCTTTGTGAGAGACCTCACCACCTCTATGTAGGCTTTAGAGCTCACATTAAACATGCTCCGGGCTTTCCCAATGGTCCCTAGTCTTCTAAGCAAAGCCATGGAAGACCAGGCTTGACAATTCCTAATTTTTCTTATTAGGACCACTCGAGGAACAAAATTCACTCCACTTTCTAAACAGAATTAATTAAATCAGTGCAACTCCTTTTTGTGAACACTTTGGAACCAGTTTAAGAGAGAGGCTAAACTAAACAGATACCAACCACTCAGACATTCTGAAATCAGCCTACACAATTTCCATCAGCCATTTCCTATTTAGTTAAATCCGTACAATTTCTGGGTGTAGACCAGCCTTCAGGTAAAAAACAAGCAGCAAAGAAATCTTTAAAGGGCATGCTTTATGTGTGCCGGTAAAGAATCCCAATGGTGCTCTGTGCGCAATTTAAAAAAAAAAAAAAATCTTTTGCAGGTCACCTTTAGGGATGTATTTAATTTCTATTGATTTTCATAATTTACCTAAGGGCCACACTGGTTAATGCTGTCATTTGGATCTGTTGGGTGCAGGTTTACTGGAACAGATACTAATATAAGTGAATAGTAGTTCAATTAATTTTCCATATGAGTCCCACTTTTGACACACGTGTATTTTTGGTGTAAAATGGAGTTACGTGGTTGGAAGACATCCCTGGATTTCCAAGGCAAGCGCCCATGACGGCGGGTAATGGTATCAGGAGCGGGTTGCTCTGTTTCAGTCTTTGCTAGTGTACAGATTCTAATTTCTTATTTTAAATGAGAACAACCAAAGTTGTGGCTTCTCTTTTTCGACATACAAGAGAGTAGGGAAAGTGAACCTCCCCCCAAACTCCTTTTCCCCCTTAGTGCTGGGGAGACCCCCTACTCCCTGAGCCGATCTCCCTGCGCCTGCCTCTGTGTTTCTCGGGGCAACTCTTTGTGTCAGTCCGCCTCTAAGGCGGCTTGTCCCGCACCAGCCAGCGGCTTCACCCCCTGCCTCTCGCCCTCCTCCTTCCTCTGCCTGGTCTAGGGGAAAGGACCCTGCGGCCAATGGACTGGCAGCCTCCCGAAGTTCCGCCCTCCTTCCCCGCACGGGGAGCAGGTCCCCGGGTTAAACAGCCCCTGTCTGGGCTGCCGAGCTTGAGTGAGCGATTGTCCCTGCAGAGCCTCGGAGCAAGAGCCGCGCTCCACGCCCCTCTCTGCATAGGGGACAGCTCCCCGCATCCTTCTCCTCTTCCCCCAAGGCGCGGCAGGAGCCGAGCTGAGCTCGGGGAAGGGGTCTGGGCTACTCTCTCCCACCACTGCACTGAACATGATGAGCAAGCGGCAAGTCACCGTCCTGCTCTTGCAAGTTCTCCTGCAGTTCAGCCCGGGCTCTGGCGCCCAGCCTGCCCCGCAAGGTAAGGGGCAGCTACCCTTCGGCAGCCGGAGCGCTAAGGGGCTGCGATGGGAATAGGTGGGGCGCTTTCCCAGCTGACTCGCCAGTGGTCGCTGAGTATTTATTCTGCTGAGGTGCATTGTCATGCTAGACAGCAGGTGTCTTGACTGGAAACATACGGCAGTGATAGAAACCCAGGATCCCCTGTGGCAAAGATGGCTAGATTGAATGCAAATAAATCTCCTTGAGGTCATTATTTAACCCGTGAAAGGGGCACAGCGGAACAATGTTTCATTCAGAGACATTGGAATTAAAGCGGATTAACTGACTAGGGAAGCACCAGGGTCTCAAACTTTTAAACACTTTCCTTTTTCTTTAAATGGGCAATGAGATGTCTCTACATCTATTTCAGTATTGGTCTGGGATCGTGTTGTTTAACTAGATACCCAGATGTGAGGAAGCCGTGTGATTAAGTTTCACAGGTATCTGTGACATGTCTCACCTCTTAGTGACATTCTGTAGGGTTATTCTTATCATCTCCTATTTTTTAGTCTCCTCTGGTCTCTATTCTTCTCTCTGTCTCCGTACACACGAACCGTACCTATGTGAGGACAATGTTACTAAGGATTAGACATAGGCCCAGTTCTTTCTACTTGTGCTTAGTTTTAGGGTGATTTACTCTAAAGTACCCCAAAAGGAATGAATTTGTCAGGCACAAACATCTTAATTTATTGAAGGCTCACTAAAACAAAAGTGCCTTTATTATGTTAAGAGTTGGTGCCAACTTGAGTTGACAACAGGGTGGTGGGGTGGGGGGAGCAGAAAAAAAATCTTAAGTTAGTGAAAGTTAAATTCGTCCTTAGAGAATTTCAGAAACTACTCATTTGACTTTGTATTACTAATAAAGTACTGGTAATGTCTGGACGCTGTGTTGTTTAATTTCCCAGTAACCTCTACTTGTAGTTATCCACCTGTTTGCACATTTTCATTTGAACACTGTAACCTTGGAACTGGGAGATGTGATTGCTTTAGGGGAAATTTTTCCATAAGTTTGGAAATAGGCTGTTTTTAAACTTTGTAAAGTAGTGTACTCTCTATGACCACTTACAATTACAGCACCTTTGCTTTTGAGGCAAAAAGATGGCACTCTCTGGAAATTATGGATGAGATTTTCAAAAAACACAGACACACACCTTCCCTCAGACTGCTTTGAAAATCTGAATCTTTAACTTTTATTGACTTATTTTTACTTATTTTTTTTAAGTCTGTTTTGTAGACAAACCTTTGCCAGGTTCCAAAGGCTCAAGTAGCATTTTGTATTAAATAGGCATTGAATATCCAAGTATACATTTAGAGTAAGTATACATTGCCTCTTCTATTTCCTAGGGATTCTCTTCTACAGCTAATATTAGAATCTGGGTAGGGGGTGTCTTAGACTGCACTATATGACTGTTTTATGATGATTTCATGTTATGTATCTGATGTTTTCTTACTGGTCCAGTGTGGTTCAGTTGGTAGAGCAGGCAAAGGGGTACACAGGGATCAGCAGTAGTGCTGTGTGAAAGTGAAGGGACTTTGCCAGAGATAACACAAGGTCAGGGAAGCCAACAATAGATCTGGTGCTGCTGCACAGACATGCCATACTTGGTGGAGACCCCACCAGCACCCTGCAGACCACTATGATCTTACTGTGATCCAATCGAGTGAGTAAATGCCATCAGCACCCCTTCAATCTACCAAAAGCACATTCAACAGTCATTCTGCACCTGCTGAGCCAGTAGTTGTCTCTTTTGTTGGTGCTGTTGAGGTAGCCAGTGCACAGCTTCATGAGCAAAGGGTAGGCTGGTTCCCTAGAGTCACTGCTGGCATTTCAATTTCACCAGTAGTAATTTGCTGGTTGGGAAAGAATGTCCCATGTTCTTAAAGATGTGAGCGAAATCCATCACCAGCCCACACTGATATCAGTGAAGTATCCCCAGTGATCCATCAATTCTTTCATAACCATAGAAGAGTACCCCTTTCTGTTGATGTACTATGGCAAGGTGGGCTAGTGTCAAAATAGGGATATGCATGTTGTCTGTCACCCTAATCTGCTGCAAATCCATCCACTATGTCCTGCACATTGCTGAGAGTCACTGTCCTGCATAGCAAGAGACATTTAATGAACCTACAAATTTGCATGCTCCCACTATGCATTTTCCAACTCCAAAATGATTTCCTAGTGACTGGTAGCAATCGGGTGTTGCTTCCAGAGTATGATTGCCACTCATTTCTCCACTGTCAATGCAGCTCTCATTCTGGTGCATCCCCACTGGAGGACTGGGCGAGCTTGGCACACAGATCCAGGAATGTGGATGCTCTCACACCTGGAAGTTCTTGTTGTTCCTAACCTGCATTATGATGCAATCTCATCAGTAGGTGCTCTTTTCTTGGGCCCAGAAGTCGTGCTTCATTGTCTTCAGCTGCTCCGTGAACACCACCAACAGCCTTGAACTATTTTTCACTATGTTCCTTAGCAAACTATCCTTGAAGAAATCCTCATGTCTCCTGTTGTTGCAGTACTTCCTGCGAGTCTGCAAATACGGGAGAAACATGTGTCCTGTTTTGCAGCATTCATGAGAACGGTGCAGAGCTTTGTGGGCTCCATGCTTCTGTCAGAGATGGCAGATACTTTGCTGGTCTACTGCCTTGGATGGGAGCCCTTTTTTTGCTGGTCTCCTCCCTGATACCCTCAATAGCTTCCCTCATTGCCTTCATTCTCCCAAGCTCCTTTCTCTGTTAAGAACTTCACAACCTCTCTTCTAGAAATCCCAGATGCACAGTTAGTCTTAACATTTTTGTGCTGGCCTCCAAAACAATATTTTGTCACTCTCTTCAAATGTAATTGATCCCCCTCCAATGTTATCACACTGCACTGTACAGGTCCATCCTAAGGAATATGGAAAGAGTTGGTAAGATGATTCTTGGGATATGCCGCAAACTTAACTGACTCATTTAAAAAAAGAATGAAAGAACAAAAGAGTGTAGGTGTTTGTGGGCATGTTTGGCTGCATGAATCGAGATCTGCTGCGTGGTTCCTTTCAGTTCTAGCAATTTGCTCATGTAAGTTTGTTTTCAAGTCTGCCGTTCCAAGGAAACGGGCTAGAAGATTACTTTTCTTAAAATGAAAGTGTGATTCTCTTTTACATTTCTTCTTGTTCCTTCCAACCAGGTCATGGCCTTGCTGGGGCCCCAAAGCTAGCTCTGTCCAGAGAATACTGCTAAGTATGTAGACATACCTGTAGGAGGGTAGACGCTTGTCCTAGCTAATAACTGTTGATAGCAAATGAGTGCCTCACACAAGGGATGGATTTGATCACAGTGATACATCTGCATTGAAGTCAATGGATGTTCATCTTAATTCATCCCAGATACATGGATCTGGCACCTATTTCTAAAAGAATCCCATTGATGCTAAGAAGTTGTGCTTTATTAGAACCCAAACAATTCAAATATATCTTTTAAACATGAAAATGCTTATTAAAGGGCATTTTGCCTGAATAAAGACTTCAGGAGCAGGCCTGAAGTGATCAAACATGTACAGAATTTCTAAATACTTCATAAATATCCTAATGTAATGTATTAATTTATCAGCATTTAAGTCAGATTTAGTTTTAAATGTCTGAATAAATTCAAGCTTAATTAATCTCATAAGAAATTAGCTAATATAAAATATGCTCTTGACACAAAGCTATTTACTAATATATGCCCTTTTCAATAACTGGTTTAGCATTTAACACACCTAGAAGATTTCTATTTTATGCCAATGTTATAACTTAGAAGATTTAGCTGCATAGTTTGGGTGGTTATTACCTGCACGGGTTTGCTGTATGAAGTAGTGAGTTGTCCTTCTGTCTTTGATTGGGGCTATGTGGCTGCTTTCTATGGGCCAAATGTGAAGAGGTGTCAATCCCTCCTCCACCGTACCACTGATCTCAGTAGAAGTGAGGGCTCAATCCTTCTTGGTTGCCCTGTGTATATAATGAAATTGTTTATGGATATAAATTAAATGCTGTCGATGGCATTTGGCTAGGTGGCTCTCAGACATTCATTTCTCTGGTATTCGACAATAAATCTTGGGTACATTTAGGTCCTGGTCCTTCTTTTGTAGTGTACCACAACACCTAGTAAAATCAGTGGGAGACTGAGGTGCATAAGAATCAGGCCATTAAATCGTAGAATATTGGTGCAACTTTCAATTGGTTTGTAAGAAATTAAGGCCGCCTATAAGGGGAGAACCTCCTTCTTTCCTCATTCTGTGGGGGAATTCCATTTGCATCCAAATGCAATGGGGAGCGATTCTGCCCTCTAACCCAGCTGGTATCCTGAGACTTGCATAGAACTTGGGAGCATAGAACTTGGGAGCACCATGGAATCCCAGTGCCTCCTCACAGCTGAGGTGTTTTCATGTGATCCTGGAGGAAGCTGTGTTCCCATGTGGTCCCTTCTGTTGGCTGCCCTGGAGACAACTGCTGCCCCGGGTGTAGGGAAAAGTGCATTCAGTGGACTGGGTCAAATTCATTATACAGAGCGGTCACTTTGAAAAAATATTGTGGACTGAGTCAAAATTGTTGTAGCTGAGGGACAGAGGGACAGGAGATGAGGCCAGGCAGAGCAGGCCTACCTGACCCTGACCATTTCAGCCCAAACTATATATTATAACCTTGGAAAACTGAGGCAGAGCATACCACAGAGCTGCTGTTACCTTTCTTCTGTGTACCCCATCTTCCACCACCATTGAGTTCCACCTGTTTTTGTCTTCATGTGAGTGAGGGTGGAGTAATATAGCCCAAACATGATAAAGCTATTAAACGGGCATACCATATGTACAGCATTGTGACTAAATAAACAGAACTACCACAAGTTTACTGAAGTGGTTCCCTTGTAATTAGTTCTTATAGGAAGGAGATAGGAAATATGCAATTTTAATAATATTTGGTTTATATCTGAGATGTGCAAGATTTCTAGTAGCATTGTTGATTTGGTTTGGAGGCATTTAATTAACTTTTTCTTTCCCATCTCTATTTATTACTCAAAAAGCAGTAATAATTAACCAGCATAGTGAAAGAACACTATTTCATCAACAGAAAAGCGTGCCTTTGTTCCAATTCTGTCCTAGAAAAATGTATTCAAAGATTTGGAAATATTGAGAAAAGCACAATTTGATATATGGGTTAAAAAGGAAAAAGTAAGAGAGATTCTATGCTTCTAACTATGTCAGACTATCAGAAAAAGGTCTATATGCATTCTTTAAAAGTTAAAGAGAATTCAAGTAGATTTCATTATGTCACTCCTTTTAGTTTCTTAATCTATACCTTCAGATGTGCCTTGATTTGGTATACTATGAAGAGAATGTGGGTCTTTTTTACATAAAATGTCTTTTTAGCTTTCTGGAAAGTCAGCAAAGAAAGCAGTCATTTATATCATATTAGATATCTGCCTATGTAGACTATATTAACTGAAACCAAAATATTTGTACCATACAGTACAGTGCACTGAAAATCTTTTACATGCATATTTTGACTTTAGATCTTGGACCTGATTGAAGCATGAATGACAGTGTCTGAATTTATAAAAACAAGAGTGGGTTAAGAGATTTCTATTAAAAAGATGAATTTTAGAAATCTGAATTAAAAGATTTTAATAATTTGAATTGAAAAATAGAGTAAAGGATGCTAGTATTTGAGCAGTAATAGATAATGCTTGCTAACAACTGATGCTAAAACAAAATAAGTGACAACAAAGGCTATAAAAAGTCTGATGTCGTGAGTGAAAGATTGCTTCATATATTCTAGCTGCCTTTCAGAGAGAGTTTGGATTAATTGCTAAAATATCCCCATGACAACAAAGAATAGTTTCTATCCCCCAAAGAGAAGTCATTGTGGGATATTAGATGAAGTTCTCCTGGGTCATTATTGTACTATAATTTGATATGCAGTTTACCTACCAACGTCCCAAATCATTTTATTTTACAGTTTTTGATCTTCTTTCATCTCCCAGCCAGAGGCTGGTAAACTTTCTACAACAAGTGCTTGCTGATCCTACACTGAATGAAGTATATGTGCTCTCAACATTCAAATTGCAGACAAAGAGTACAGCCACCGTATTTGGCTTGTATTCTTCAGATGACAACAGCAAGTATTTTGAATTTACAGTGGTGGGGCGATTGAATAAAGGTAAGTCATTTGACCCCAACCCCCTTATTTTATGGATCTACAATTATTGACATGTCTGCAGTGGTCTTTACAAACAATGTTATTTGCAGCTACTCTTTTGTTGTTTATTTCACTCCTCATCACCTGCTCATTCTACTGCTCAGGAAGATATCAATGTTAGCAACATTCTCACCTCCCCTTTTATGCTTCCGTGCACAGCACTGATACTACCCTGATGCCGACTAGGAGCAGCATGCTGAGAAAATCAGCTGGGGTCTCTACTTTCTACCAGCCAGCTTGCTACACGCAAGTGCTGCATGGCTCCTAAAGAAACACGTAAAATTATTTTCCTTTCTTTTTCCCCTGGGACAATAACTGCTTCTTATTACTAGGGAATGTGACAGACGCACGCACATGCTGCCTCATGCATATGAAAGAAGGGTACTTGTGCTGTGGACCTGAAGTTTAGATTTCACTGTGCAAGACAAACATTCCTAGCGCTTATAGAATCTTTCAGGCGATGGAGAATGTTTGTTCTCCGTTTATTGGAATCAGTTAATTAAGAGGCACCGTACAGAGTTGAGCAAAGTTAAAATTTCTCAACAAATATATTTCTAAGCTAGATGTAGGAAAATTCTCCCACTCACTTAAAAAAACAACAACTTATCTTTTAATTAGAAAATACAGAGGTGCATACAGAGAAAACCCTTAAAACCAAAGGTCTGGTCCTGTAGCTCCAGAAAACTGCTCCTGAAGTCAATGAGTAAGAACTGCACAATCAGGCACAGTGTATATACACACACGCACGCACACACGTGCACATACACATACTTTTTGTTGAAAAAAATAAGTCACACTTCTGTCTAATTTGCAAGAACTTTTGCATGCCTTCAGATCTTTCTTGGTATGAATTATGAAACAGACTTTTTGAGCTTTATAGACAATGTTTAAATTGTTCCCTGGCGGTTCTTAATATGTTTCTATTGCACATAGGGAACACGAAGAGTGAGTTACCTTCTCATCTTTACAGATGATCCCTCTGTGTCAGGATTGAGGCATATTGATGGGCAGTGTGGAGAAGCTTGCACTGTCACTACTCATTTCCTTTTGGACTCTTGAATACGTAGAGAACTTCAGTCTACAAGGCTGCCACTCTAGCACCATTATATGATACATTCAGATTTAAGATTAGTTAAAGAGACAGAGCTTCCTCAGTAGGGCTTTCCATTGAGATCTATTCCCCCCATTATTTTTGTGTGGTTTGCCTACGATATGCACATGTATAATTAGTCAACATTTGTTAAATGCTTTGAAAATATCCACTGTGCAGTACAATAGGTGTGGACAGTAGGTTAGAATGCTCATTGGAGTGGGGCTTTTCACTACAGCTCATCTTAGTTAGATGATTGCATGGAATCTGGGGATGATTTGGCATCCTTTTGAGAGTAAATATAGTATTATTTCAAGACTTTTTTGTTATGCACATTGTGGGCCCAGATGGCAAATGGACACCTAAACAAGATGAAGTGAGCTGTAGCTCACGAAAGCTTATTCTCAAATAAATTTGTTAGTCTCTTAGGTGCCACAAGTACTCCTTTTCTTTTTGCGTATACAGACTAACACGGCTGCTACTCTTAAACAAGATGTGAAATCTAAACATTTGTACTTCAGAATATAGGGGCATAATATTTCCACTGATGCACCAAGTGTTGATCTAAACAACCTGAAGCAGGAGTTAGTTATGTGTGACTGTGCACTGTTTGAAAACTGGGGTCCAGATGTTTTGCACACATTCTGGTTTTGTTTTTGTGGATTCTATCGTAAATACATTGATGTCCATGTGAGGGTTTACAGCAGAATAATTGGACATGGCTTCCCCGCAACCTGGATTTGCTAAGTCTACACTAAGGTCTTGTTTATACCAGAAAGGTGCACTGGTTTAACTAATTCAATCTAGTTAAACTGCTGTAGACTTCTAATGTCATTGTACAGTAACTGGTTTAAATTTTGCTTCTATCAAAATTAGTGTAAGTCAGTCTTACTGATGCAAGATATTTTGATAGAAGCAAGAGGTGAACCATTTTAAGTGTATCTACATTAGGGGTTTGCACCTATTTAAGTAGGTCAATTTTTTTTTAGTTTGATCTAGTTAAACTGGTGCATTTTTCATAGACAAAAGCTAAAATAGTCCTACAGACTTCTCATGCTCACTGTCTAATAAGGGCACTTGGAGAAAAACTGTTCTCACATAATAGAATTACCTCTTTTACAGCAATGTTTCTTTTAAAATCTAAATAAATACAACTGATATAGCTTAACAGCTCTGTGAGCCACAATCTATTACTATGCTGCATCTGTAGTTTCACTGAAAATGTTCTAAGCTCAAACCATTTTATTGGCTTTCAGGGGCCAGAATGACAGTGAATATGTTTTTCAGACAGTGCAAGTAACTGAACACTTCACTAGCTGCAGGTTGGCTGTGTGAGGTGTTCTGGCGGTGGGAGGGTACTTGCAGGATCACAGGTGGTTTAAGTGTAACTGGGACTGAGGTCCATCAAAAATTTGCCCTCATCTTCTTCAACAGACTGTTCCAGCCCCCTCGACAGACCTTTGGCTTTGGCCCAATAACGAGTCCTTGGATGTTCCTCTCAAGCCAGACAGTTCAGCTGTCCTAAAGCTATCCTGGCAGGTGGCCAGCAATCAGTTGTGTGCTCCACCACTGTCCTCTGGTTTCTCGCTCTGACTGACTCACTGCTGTGTTCGGTCATTCTGACTGCAGGGCCCAGTTCCAAGGATCCTGCTTTAATATACCCCCATGCACGTAGAAGTCACATAAGTAAATGCCTGCAACGTAGAGTTGGCAAGTGAAACTCAGCGTTTGCCAGCAAGCAGACTTGCTTTTTGTCAAGTTACTGATGACCCCATGTAATTCTAAGGAAATCTCATGTCTGGTTGTTTTTGTACCAATGGTGAAAATAATTGAGTCATTGATTCCAACTGCTGAGATTTCCAGAAAGGATATATAAACTAAAGATAGAAGGGGCCACACACTGGTATAAATCAGAAGTGACTTAATCAGATTCATTGGAATTACTGTGGATTTATACTAGTAAAACAGAGCAAAAGGTGGTTTTTTTATATTAAAGAAATTACCAAAAGAAATTATATCAATGCATCAATGTAGTGTCCAAAGAAAATTCTGAGGAAGTTCAGAACACATAGGAAGCACAGAGTCATTAATAGTATAAAAAGAATAGTGGAAATCCCAAACCTTAGAATAAATGACAACTAGAGGGGTCATCGTAACTGCCTACAAGTATCCAAAGAGTTTAAACACCAGTCTCCTGTTTCTTTGATTTTAGAGGGTTGTAACCATAAATATATCATACATAATATGTACCAAGTGGCTTTACATTCAGGGAGCATTTTTGTAGTTTTCCCTGCATCCTACCTACAGACCTTCTGCCTCACACACACAGACTCATTGGGTAACTTATAGATTTCTCATTCCCAAGAGCAGTAAAATGTGGAGTCTGGACACTAGCTAGGAAGGATGTTCCAGCAGCTTTTACCCCATTAAAAAGGAGCTGCAATTAAAAAAAAAAAATCCTCTGAACACTTTTATAAGATTCAAAAAGAGGAAGGAAGTACATTGTTTATATATGTATTTAGCCTTGATTTTAAACAAAATTTGAGACAGTTACCATCCCCTTGAGATGCCGAAGAGTCCAAGTTTGCAGGTATCTGGATTTCTTAGCAAGAGCGAGTGATACCACAAAAAAAGGGCCAGATTCCAAAAACGTTACTTAAGCTAAGTCAATGGGATCTTGGAAAGTAACTGTATGAGCTATAGATGTGTTCTCCCTGCTGCTATTATGGATCTCCACATATGCTAAGCTAGGTTGCCCCCCATAAGAGATTGTGGACAGAGGAAGGTTTAGCAGGTAACCATGGGGATAAGTGCTGAGTGGCATCGAGGAGGTGTTTCATTCTCGCTTGCAGATTCAGTTTCCTTAGGGGATAGATTTTTCTTTTCCAACTTTACTCATTTTTTAAATTTTTTTTCAATATAGTAATTTAGTTAATAACAAGAGTGTCTTTGTGTGAAGTGCAGTCTATCCTGGGGGCCAGGTGAGTTCATCAGGTAAGCCAGGGGCTTGACAACTCTTCATCAGGAAGCATTAAAAGAAGAGAGATTTTAGTACTCTGTTTGCGTTCTCTTCTGTGTTACTTTTTGTATTCATTTTCTGTTCATCATGGTGAAAGACAGATCAAGAAATAGAATCAAGTAAAAATTAGCAGTGTATTTGACTACACAAGTGTTAGCATCCTTTGCAGAGATGTTATTACTGAAACTTACACTCTAGCTATGCATTTCTGCTCCAGAATAACTTTTAGGATGTCGAATAGAATTCTGCCATACTATTAATTGCAGATTGCCAGTTAAATGCTGTACCACTGTTAATGTGTATTTTATTAGATTATGCCCTCTTATGACAACATCTGCTCCATCATTTGAGTCATTTAAAATGAGCCTGAACAAAGTACTGGAGAATGATCTGTAGGCAACAATACTGTACCTATGAGTTTTCTTCCATCTGCATTTCCTGCAAGTCTATGTCAAATTTATTTTCCCTGCTTATATTTGCATATGGGATACATTTGTCAAAACTGAAATGATTAAATGAACCAGAGCAGTGAGAAGTATCCACAGTGATCTTCCAGTCACCAGCCACTGAGATTATCAGGACACGCCTCACATTTTGTGTTACCATCCTATAGTCACGTTGTGTATTTTCTACTAGTCATCCTGCGTTACGTGAAGAATGATGGGAAGTTAAACTCTGTGATGTTCAGCAACACCCAGCTGGCTGATGGGAAGCGCCATACAGTCCTTTTGAGGCTGAGTGGTCTGCAGCGGGGATCCATCACTGCAGAGTTATATCTGGACTGCGTGCAGGTGGATGCCATTCAAGGTCTACCTAAAGCGTTTTCAGGTCTATACCAAAGCTCAGAGTCTGTGGAAATTCGCACCCTAGCTAAAAAGGCACAGGTAAGTATGAAAACTTAAGAGCAGGTGGAGCAATTAGAAAGAGGGTGCATTAGCAGTGAAAAGGTTTTACAGTAATCTGTAAAATGAATGGAAAATAGGGTGGCTTCTCTAGATATAGGGTGAAATCCAGGCTGCACTGAAGTCAATGAGAATTTTGCCATTGATTGCAAAGGGAATGGGATTTCCCCAGTTTACAATCTACTATAATCAAGATGTTTTAGTCAGGTATTACTTGAAGGTCAGATAATTTGTAAATTGTCACCTACAGCAAAAATGAAAGCTCTAAGTAGCTTCCTACAGATTTTTAGGTAGGAACAATACATAGGCTGCATGTATGCTCAATGTGCATGCGTACAAGAAATATGCAGTTTGACTCTTCGATCTCTAATGACTGTGATTCAGAAATGGAAGGAATAGGAGGAAAACTACACTGGCAATGGTCTGGAGTCAAAATCCCAGCTATGTGATTATAACCTTGCTATCTACTTCTGCCTGGGCTATTCCAAGCAGGGGGGGCTGACATTTTTTGCTGTGATTTCCATATCATCAGTCCTAGGAAAGCAGTATCTTTCAGGAACACAGCACAAACATCTTCCATCATTGCAACTAGTTGTATGCAACAAATTCGTAACAAAATGGAAAGCTAGTCAAAAACTGAGTGTTTTCTCCTCATTTTATTACAAACTTGAAAAGGAGCCCATTTCTATGACACAAAATGGTAAGGTACCCATATATTTTTTTGGAGTGAACATGATTTTGTTTTCAAGCAAAAAATGTCTTTGCATTGAAATCACAGAATTTTTTGGTATTGTTGTTATAGCAATATCTATTGTTGAAATTTGTTGAATGAAATCATGTGATTCAAAATGGCAAAAAACCAAACCTGTGTGAAAATCTGCGAAACCAAAATGTGGGGTTTTGCCCAGCTCATTGCAATGTATTCTGTCAAAAGGACTTTATGGAATGGCCAAAGTAGTTAGGAGGTACAGTAGCGTGGCCATTAAGCCCCGCCCATCCAACATGGGTTTAGAGCTATGCACACATCAGTTAAGAGGCTTGCCCCATTTCAAGATTGCATGCTTGTTTCTTTGTTGTGCTGGAGATGGATGCTGTGAATTTCTCTGATTGCTCCAGGACACTTTGGATGAGCTGAAGCTGGTAGTGAAAGGCTCACTTTCCCAAGTAGCAAGTCTGCAAGATTGCTTCCTTCAGCAGATTGAGCCGGCTGCTCAGAACACAGGTAAATAAGTTACAATACCCTGCCTCCATAAGTTACCCTGAGGAACCAATTACGGTGTATTTTATAAACCTGAAGAAACCATTCAAATTAATGAGGGCAACCAGATAGAATCATGGCCATGATGACATCATGTACATTTTTTTTTAAATGTCACAGGATGGAGGGGAACACAGTCACAGATGCATGTAACAAAGCAACAAGTCACTGACAGTTTTGGGAGAGTCAGTGGTGCTGGGAAAGGGCTTTTCTGGTTTGAAGGGGTACAGGCCAATCCAACTGCTCTTTAGCTCGGGCTCTCACCCAGCTGGTGAGATGGTTCTGCTTAAAGCAGAGGCTCTAATTGTTTTGGGTTTTGAAACAGATTTATTTTTACATGTAATGTGGTTCCTGTTTATTGAGTCGTCAAGGGTAGGGAGAAGCAAAATGGGTAAGGGCTGCTGTGATTGCTCTCCTAGACAGTAAGAGGGGAAGGAGTAGACAGGGCAGAGCAAAGTGGTTTAGTGACAAACTGACTGTTTTCATAATGTCTGGGGGTAGGGAGGAGAAGAACAGGTTAATGTTGTGCATACAAGATGTCAACATTACATAAGACAGTGAAGCCAATAGGGCCAGTTTAAGACTAAAAATATCCTTGTAAATAAAAATACAGGATCTGTGACAAACCCTCTCTCCCCTGCCACCTCCTGGCAAAACCACAGCCTTAATCATTTTAATGAGGATCGATTTAATATAGTTGTGAGACAGGGTACATCATTTTTACACAAGAGTACCCTGTCTGGAAAACAAGAATTCTGTTTCACTAAAGTTTTCAAGGTTTAAAAAGTTGGTTTTGTCCTGCAGTGGAACTAAGGTGACCACACAGCAAGTGTGAAAAATTGGGATGGAGGTGTGGGGGTAATAGGCACCTATATAAGACAAAGCCCCGAATAGTGGGACTGTCCTTATAAAATTGGGATATCTGGTCACCCTAACTAGACCAGAGAGAGACCCTTGAATAGCTTAGAGCCTGGTGGTTGGGGCATTGCCCTCAGATGTCCTGCTCCAAAGCAGAGACTTGAATCTGGATCACCCACACCCTAGGTGAGTGCCTAACCATCAAGCTGTTGGCTATTCTGGGATGGAAGTGCTCTCATTTTGACCAGAAATTCCATCATGGACCTGAGAACCTTCCTGATGAAAATTTCATCAAAATTGAAACTTTTAGAGGAAAGGTGTCTGTTTCCACAAATCAGCATTTTCTGATGGAGGGACAAAAAAAATTCATTGAAAAATTCCTGACCAGCTATTTGTATGTGTGTTAGAGCTTCATAATGATTAAGTAAAAGTCAGGGACTGGTTGTGGACAATGAACAAAAATTCATGGAAGCCCACGACCAGTACCTAACTTTACTAAAAATACCAAGGGGGCGGGAAGGGACGACTAACAGTGGGATCGCTGCCGGAGGGGGACCATGGGGGCTGCTGCTCCACTGGCCCCAGGGTCTAGCTGCCTACGGCTGCTCTGGCAGCCTTGGGGCCAACCACGGCAACTGCTCCAGCCGCGCTGCTGCTCTTGTGGCAGGGGCTGACCCAAACCGCCCCTCCACTCCTGCTGCTTCAGCCCTGGGTACTGGCTGCTAACCACTGCTCCAACATCCCTGGGCCTAACCGCTGCTCTGGCCCTGCCACTGCAGAAGTCATGGAGGTCCCCAAAAGTCATGGAATCCATGACTTCCATGACAGAATCGTACCCTTAATAATGATGACTGGATACACTTTGCTTTTAGCTTCAGATGTCCCCTGTTGCAGGTTTCCATTTCCATGATACTTTATATTTTTGTTTAGATGTACAAGTCTTGAGGGGTTTAGTACTAAAGGTTCCTTCTTCTTTCCCCTAAATTGGCATGCACTTACAGGTACATCAGGAAATTAATTCAGCACTGTCACTTGTAAAGACACAAAACTCAGTGAGCAAGATTTCCAAACTGAGGCCTTGCATTATTCCCTTTTGGAAATATCTCTATAATTTTTGTTCACTAATTAATAACTTAAGGGTGAAACCCTTTCCTATTTGGTAGTTAGATGTGGCCTTTTATGAGACCTGGATGAGCTTTTTGTGCTGGCCTCCAATTTCAATCACGTACTCACTTTCAAATGGAATTCATATAATATTAAATGCAAAAAACCTATGTTAATATAATATCTTCATAATTAAATTCATGAAAAGAAGAGATGCAAATGTTCCAACAGCAATATTAACTCAGCTGGATTGCACATCCTGTATGTTTCACTGTGTATCTTTTACAACAATAATGTATCAAGTGAATGCACTACATTTAGCCAGAATAAACAGGAATGGAAATGCTTAGCCATCCATGGGTATAGGACCCATGTATTTTAGGAGACGCTCATTTAAGTTGAGCTGTACATGGGAGTGGTGGAGAGTCTGGGAGATAAAGAACTGTCAGTGGTCTTGATAGCCTGCCCTAGGACTCCTTACTCAAACTCCAGCTATGGCAGCAGCATCCCTTTGAGACCCTCCTTAGCTGGCCAGGAGACTTGAGCAATGCTGATGTGAGATGGGAATATAGTGATCCTGGGTAGGGGCTGGATGTGTAAGTTTTGGGCCCTGTCATTGTGGACAGAAATATAAAGCAAAACGTAGATTTTTACAGTAGACAAAACCAGGGTGAGGCATTTAACAACAACCTGGCTGGTTTAGTTTGCTTTAGGGTTTTTGGCTGACACAGAACTGGGCTAGTAGATCCATGTAGTTTCATACCTATTGGCCACACCTCTGGCTTGCCCCAGTTCCCTCCTGGAACAAGCTGCCATGGGACACTGCTTGTGCCATGTGCTTGCTGAACAACCGTGTTAACAGCTTCTCTGAAGCCTGGTTTTTGCAGTGGAGGTTTGATAATTCTCCTATGTTTAGGACCTACTACAACTGCAGAATGGGGGCAGGATTTGTCTTTAAATGTAGAAGAAAAAATGTTACAGGAAGCATTTTTGGTGCATGCAAATTTAGATATCTGGGCATTTCAAAACCATCCTGTACAATTCACAGCACTAAAAGCCATTAGTCCACCTTTAAAACCTTTTAAAGGTTTAAAAGTCTACAAAAATTAAGTGTTCACACCTGATCTGTTTTTGATTTAGAGGCTGGCAACAAAGCAGCCTCTGAAACCATAAGAATTTTACATTTTTTGCAGATCTCAATCAATAATGGCTAAACCAATTCTTTGTAAAGAAAAGTTACTACATCTGGCCTGACAGCTTGCAAGCCAAGTTCCACACTTAAGTATTTTTGAAATGGCCAAGATATTAAGTCTCCCAAAAAAATAAAAGTTGGGACTGAACAGATGTAGCAGTTCCAGGTTACCTCAGCTTCTTTTATTATTTTGATGAGAAAAATCTGAAATGAAGAAAAGCCAGTATCTGTCAAATTGGTCAAGTCCCCTGAGCATGCCGGATCAGACCAGAAATGCTTTGAAATACAAAACAATTTAGTAAACATTAATAAGATCAATTTCCATATAAGCATTCAATACTACAGCAAATAAAGTATATGTAAACTCACATATAGCAACTATATATTTAACAATTTCAAAATACTCTACCTGCTTAGAATGCAAAAATATCAATACATATCTTGTGAATTTTGCAGATATCTAGATTTAAATTAACAAAGGAGTAAATTAATTGGCACTTGATTGAATAACCTTGTGTGAGAGTTATATACAGACACACAGTGAGATGGGTCAGAAAGCACTAATTTGGAGATACTAGGTGTTTCACCTCTCATCAGTTCAAATCCAGGCCAGATGGGTAGTGACTAGTTGTTGATACCATTTGATGGCTTTAGGGTGCCCTGAAGTTAAAGTAACCATGTGTCTTAGTTTTGCCATGAGAGGCCTGGCTTTTCATCTGGTATCCTGGCGTCCCCCAAACTTATTTCTGGACACCTGAAATGTCTTCAATTTTAATTTAGACTATCAAAATTTATATATATAATATATAATAATAACAAAATATATATTCAAGATATACTGCTCTACTGAGCAGAATTTGATCTATGTCTACCAGGAACAAACAGTCCCAGGGAACTAGCTTTCAGTGTGATGAACAGTGTTCAGAGTGGAAAGAAAAGTCAAATGAATGTAGATACTGTCAAATCTGTTCTTTGACTCACAGTGAATTTATTGACATGTCCAGTGCATCATGATAAACTCATTCAGAACATTCAGTAAATGGAAAAAGTCCTCCACTCTGAGAAATATGCACATGCTGCTGCTGAGTCAGAAATGGGCAGTAGTGGTATCAGCACACATTTCTTTTGCATGGCTATTTTGTGACCCTAAAAACCACCACCACAGAAGTGTCTCCTTTTTATTTTGAAAATATGGTCACCTTGCCTGAGATTAGTCATCTCAGTCTGGTTCCTAGTGGAGCCAGCAACACAGCTGGTTCTAACTGGTGTACTTGTTGACAGTATCAGCAAAGAGTCCAGACATTGAATGGGCATGGAGCTATAACTGTCCTCTAACTCTTGAAGATGGTTCTCCCACCATGTTGCACCAATGTGGAGAAGTTTGCATTTCCTCTGCCTTTGCTGTCCCTGTTGTGTGGCTAAAAAGGAGTTCAATCTTCAGTGCTTTGAATCCAGTATTTTTGAAGAATATTGAGTTCACACAGATGCTTTCCTAAAAATTAAAGCTATTGTATTTCCATTGTGTTCCCTCCCTACTGATGCTAAGATATTATGAGTTATCTGCTCTAGCTCATCCTCTAAGATGGTTTCAGTTCAGATTTCAATGCTGATCTTGGCAAAGGAACAAAAAGCTACTAACGTTGTGCATGACTTCTCATTTTTGTTGTCCCTACAGATGATTTTAATAGGCAATTCATGGGTCACGTGATGCAAATGAACCAAATACTAGGAGATGTGAAAGACCTTCTGAGACAGCAGGTACTATATGAGGCTTTCAGCACGAATACCTCAAATCCAGATTAGAGCACTGCTTTGTGCAGCTTTAGGGCAGAATTTACCTAAGTGTGAAGCTCCTGTACAAAGCTTTCTGTCTGTGCAGTGGGAATGAAATGACCCTGTAGGGGACCTACACCTTCGGGCATGTTGTGGAGGGGCCACTAGAGGTGGGGCAGGAGATGGCCCACTTATATAGCTCCATTCACCAGAAACCCCTCCATTCAGAGTGCAGAAGAGCTGTAGCTACTATTCTAGCCCATTGGCTAGCTAGATAATAGTAGTCTTGCACATGAAAAGGAAACTAATTGCACTATTTGCCTCACTGGGGTGAAGTCGCTAGTGTTTTACTGATGTGCTAAATATCTTTTACTAACTATGGGCCTGATTCTGCAAACACTTTCTACAGCACTTAGGCCCCAGTTCAGCAAAGCATTTAGGCATATGCTTAAGTCTACCTCTATTCAGCAAAGTGCTCAAGCACATGCTGAACTGTAGGCACATGCTTAAGTCCCATTTAAGTCAATGGGATCTAAACACATGCCTAAAGTTAAGCACCTACTAAGTGCTTTGCTGAATAGGGATGGACTAAATCGTGGCCATAAATCTTACCACCATGAGTAGCCCTATGGAAGTCAATGTACAATCTGTGTAGAGTAGTTCTCTACAGAAGATGATAGGACTACTCATGCTAAGTAGCACCATGCTTGGGAGTAAGCATCTGCAAAATCAGACCCTGTCATTATAAGGTACTTTGTGTATGTTTAGTGATTTTATTAACGTCTAGACAAGATATAATGCTGCTATGGGCAGCCAGGCCCAAGTTAGTCACCCAACTAATACATATTTTCTGTACCCTAAAGATCAAGGAAACAACTTTTTTGAGAAATACTATAGCAGAATGCCAGGCATGTGGTAAGTATTCCTGTATTTCCTATAAAATTAAGAGAGGACCACATAAGATTTGCAATTGTTTTAAAACAATCCTCACTGGATTGCCACGATTTGATTTATAGGAAGTATTGAAAAACAAGCCTATTCTTCTGGGCTCTAGGCATCTTTGACTTAAGTTAAAAATAGATTCCTATTGGGGTAAAGCCTAAAGCTTCCGCTCCCCCCAAAACCAGAAAATAACCAGTCAAAACCAAACAATACTCTATCTCATCCAAAACAAGCAGCCCTCATCATGCCCCTACCCCAGGAGCTTAGCCTTTTAGCATGCCAGGAAGGTAATTGCATTCAGACTATTTCAGACCAAGAGTCAGTTCAGTTCTAGTGGAGAGCCCATCAAAGATTACCCTGATAGCAGTTCCCTCTCTTTTCAAGTGATGGTGTTCCAGCACCTTTGGTGATCACTGTTTTAACGGTATTTCGTGCGGGGAGAGATGGAGGGAATCCCCAGTAGGAAGGTCAAAACTTACTATGTATGTAGTATTATTGTAGCTGTGTTGGTCCCAGGATATTAGAGAGACAAAGTGGGTGAGGTAAAGATATTACCTCACCCACCTTATCTTTCTAAAACCCACTATGTGCACCTCAGCACCTCAGATTCTACCTGCATGCAGATCGTGGACCACCGGTGCCACATGGTCCCTGGGAGATACACTGCTTAATATGCATGTTGTTAAGAACCTTAGTAGAATAGATGAACAAACCAATAGCCACTTTCGGCGCCAGCTCGCATTGCCAGGCTGATTTAGGGAATCTATATGAACCTTGCATTGAAGTAGTCTAATCCTGAGGTGACATAGGTATATGTACAGTAGCAAGGTCTGTATTCAAAATAAATGGGCAATCTCCTGGCCAAACAGAGAGAATTATAAAAGCCTTTCTGAAGAATCCTGGGAATTCTAGCTGGGAATAGCTAGAATTCATGGCTGGGAATCCAACAGTTCCGCTAAATGCCAACTCTTTTACCAACAGAGGACACACCCCCTTATTCAGAGGAGTAGGAATAATTGTTGCCAGATCTTCCAATAGCTTTTCCCATACTATCAGCCCCCCACTGAATCTCACCTTGATTAAGCTTCAGCTAGCTTAGTTTTCAAACATGTGAGACACAGACTAGAGCCACAGGAAGTTTCTTTAAAACCTGCACTGTGTTAATCAGCTGAAGGGATAAATTATATGCATTGGTACCATTCTGGCACCTGTCTCATTCTCCCAGATTTTTCCTTTCCCCCTCTGGTCAGTCTCTCAGTATATGAAACAATGTTCTGGATACTCTGTCACATATTCAATATGCTGCCACTTGCTTCCTCCTCCCTCCCCTTTTTTCATTCCTCGTAAATTCTCATCTCTCTGAGGTGAAATAATAGCTCTGTTTTTTACACTGAGGGCAGCATTGCTGATTTAGCCAGAGTAATGGCTCACCTTGTCTTTCCAATAGTACCATCAACCTATAATCCCTCTGGGACCTGTTCCCCATTTGTCCTTGTTAGGTCACTCTAACCTGCACTTATTGCTTTGCTCTGGCCAACATCAGAAGTTATAAATTTATAAATCTGCTTTGGGACTAACTCAGCAGAAAGACATTCATATCACTGTGACATATGCAACATAGCCTTAACCTCCACTATTCTGCAGGTTCTTGATCAGTTCCCAAACAAAAGTCTCCTCAATCACAATCCAAGAAGTTGCTACTTCCGCAGACCAGCCAACGTAAAGGATATTTATGATGCAGAAACACAATCCCACTGCTGAGCAGTGGATTAAGTATCTCCTAGAACACTTGCCAATTGAAATGCATGATGGATATTTCCTTGAATCACTAAAACTGCTGTTCTTTCTACTCAAAGGTTTGGGAGCTACAAACTTTCCAACTCTTCCCCCAGTGCCCCCTAAACCCAAATGCGAAGCCAACTCCTGTTCCATTGGGGTCAGGTGCACAGAGACAGCAGATGGATTTCAGTGTGGGCCCTGTCCCGAAGGGTTCACAGGAAATGGAGTTACATGCTCAGATATCGATGAGGTAAAATATTGACTTGTAAAAAGAAAAAAATCCCAACTCATTTCTCACATAAATGGGCCGCTGACTCTTGCTTTCTGCACCATTCGCTAACTGGATGCACACTGAATATTAATAAATCCTGGGCCCAGTTCTCCACTCCATTACACCAGAGGTATGTTGCCATGACTCCATTGTTGTCAGTGAAGTTACATGGGTGAAAATTTGGAGTTATACTGTGGTGACTCAAGACTACTGTATTTATTTTTCAAGTATCTGCAGTACGTATTTTCATTTTACTCCTCTCTGAATGTTACATCGAAAGGGCAGAGCTATTGACACAGTTATTGGGATTCCACAAAAAGATTAAATTTCATCAGTTATGGGGCAGAACTGCAGAAGCACTTCCTGTCGATGTGGATTTTATTTCTCTGAATTTCAGTGCTCATAAAAAGTTTCAGTTTAACAGCCTTGGAGACTGAAGTCAGTTTATTCACAAAATTGGCCAGATTTTCAATTCAGCTGTAAAGGTCAATTGCAAAGGAATAAACATTGG
The DNA here is from genome assembly GCF_015237465.2 of Chelonia mydas. Taxonomy (NCBI): domain Eukaryota; kingdom Metazoa; phylum Chordata; order Testudines; family Cheloniidae; genus Chelonia; species Chelonia mydas. The sequence continues at coordinate 43,281,670 of NC_051245.2, read as the reverse complement.
GATGGTGCCCTTTCTTGCTTCTTTATGATGTATAAAGAAAACCTAAAAGGATTATTTTTATATTTTTGTGGGAGGGAGAGTGGTTCTACATTAGAAAGTCAGGTTTTGTTCACCATTGGAGACTTGAGAATTAACAGATTAATGACATCTGAAAAACCAAGCAAATGAAACCTGATTAATCGAAAGAGGAAGTAAGAATTATTCAGAAGTGTTTAAAAAAAAACAAAAAAACAAAAAACCTCACCATCCACCACCCACACTTCCTTGGTCCTAATTTTCCACTTCTTTATACTGATTGCTGTTGGGAAAAAATATGGTGTAATGGAGCGGAGAATCAGATTCTTTGTATTTTGGTTGGCTGCAGCACTTACTTAACTCAAAACAGTTTGGTGGGAGGAGAGCTTCCTTTGTTAAAAATTCAACACTCCCACTCCCTTTCAACTGAGGGCTGAAAAAGCTCCCAACCCACATTTTCAAAAAGCCACTCAATAAAAAAAGCACTCAATATTCCTGATATTTTGAAGGGGGAAATAAAATTGTACACCTTCTTTGTATATCATAAAGAAGCATAAAAAAAGGCACAAACATTTACTTTTCAGGCAATATTTAACAGGCTTCTGTTTTTATACCTGCAGATTTATGTCTGCAGTTATTTGCAGACTGTCTAGTCACTTAGAGGGTATTTCTACACTGCATTGTAAACCCTCTGTGGGACCCAGGCTTGTGGACTCGGTGTTTCCAAGACCACTCTTGAGCATCCACACTGCATGGTAAACCTGGGCTTACAAATGCTGGGCCTGGGTTTCACAGCTATTCCTAATGCATCTATACTGCACTACACAGAGCTACTGACTCAAATCTGTAGTCTGAGCTGCGTCCACACTGCAAAACAGCAGTTTTTGGACCCGAGTCACAGTAGGACTCGGGCTCCCACCCACCCCACTAGCAGTGTCCATGGACCTGGGTTCTGAGTATTTGCTGACCAAGTCAGACTGGTTTGTGTGCAGACAGAATGGGGCTTGGTCTGCAGTGTAGACATACCCATGGGGAGCTGCAACTGTGATTCCCAGCACAGGTGGACAGACTGTGCGAGATCTGCTTGAGCTAGCACGCTAAAAATAACAGTGTGGCTGTTGGGGCACTGGTGATTGCTTGGGCTAGCTGCCTGAGCCCCGACGTTGAGTGGGCTTGGACTTGGGAGGCTAGCCTGAGCCGGCCCCCGTGCAGTAATGCTCATGTTGCTATTTTTAGTGCTAGGCTGTCTGTCTACCCGCACTGGGAATCTCCCCACCCAACTGCAGCGTAGACATAGGCTTAAGTGTTTAATCTACAGGTGTACATCATAGCGTCTAAGCACCTCCCAAGTAATTAAAAATAGAAATAACAATCTCTCTTTCTTCCTCCGCAGCCAGCAGGAGAAATAGCTTGAGTATTTGATAGTTGTTTTGATTGCTGGTTGATGTTGTGTGTGCAAGTCAGAGAGAGAAGGTGCATGAGTCTATTTGTGTCCATTTATTAAAAGAACCTCATAGAGGGAAAACTAAGTTGAAGAAATTGAATGTATGTTGCAGTTACCTCATTTGTGGGTGGAGTCAGGTGCTTAAACATCACATGAATTGTGCCTACTGTTATGTCAAGCACAAAAATGGAGGTCTGGGTTTGTAAATCTGGTCCAATAGGCATAGCACAAACAGCTTCCTCACACTGCCTTGCTACTCTGACTCAGTCCACACCTGGATGGACCTTGTCCTTACCTATGGTAGGTGTGCAAGGGAACTTCAGTCTCCAGAGCCTTCCCTGCCCTGGTGATTTTAAGCAAAAATCCTGTTACTACCACTGGAGCAGCTCTACCAATGGTAGAAGTTGTGGGAGGACTAATCCAGACTGGTTGCTAGTGTGTTCAACACGAGTGGTTCAGACTTGCTTTGAACATGGTCAGATCACACAGTGTTAAAAATACAGGCACTAGTGCCCCACCATGGTGGAGCTGAGTTAGTGTCAGAAACAGTGGTGAAATTTTTGCCAAAAAGATATAGAACAGACACACGCCATGCCCATTCAGACCTTCACCTTTATGCTGATAGGGCCAATAAATTGCCAATCAATGTGGGACTTTTTCTTTACAAGAGCACGTCTGTTAAAAACTGGAATAATGCCTACAACTCATCTCACATAGGCCATCAAATGATAACTTTTGTTTGGCTAAATTAGGGTGGCCACCTTTTCAAAATGCAAAAATGAGACAAATACAGGAGCCCCACCCCCTGCTCCGCCTCTTCCCCAAGGCCCCGCCCTCTGGACAGGCCGGAAGCTGGAACCAGGCATTGGTAAGAACCACCCAGGGAGCCCAAGCTACTGTGGGGAGCCCTGGACCCTCTAACTCAGCAGTCCCCAAACTTTTCACTGTTGTGCTCCCCCCATCCCTGTCTGCACCAACCCCGCCAGAGCTGGAGCTGGAAGCAGGGCTACTGATGGGGATGGGGCCAGAGCAGAGATGGGGGCCAACCGGGGCTGGGTGGTGATCACTTCCTGCCCCCCATGGGGCTGGCCTGGGCCCTGCCACCCCTGCCCCCAAACATTCCTCCGCGCACCCCACAGTTTGGGAACCTCTGCTCTACCAGCCCTGGGTGGGGGGCTGTGGTGCCCCAGAGCAGCCCTTGGCCCATGTCCCCACCCCCTCAGGGCACACCACCCTGGATAGGTGAAGGGTCTGGGACTCTGGGGTTCCCCACAGCAGCCCGGGCTCCCTGGGCAGCTCTTACTACTGCTTGGCTCTGGCTTCTGGCCTGACTAGCGGGTGGGGCCTCAGTATAAGAGAAGGTTCAGGGGATGGGACCACAGAGGGGGCAGGACTAAGCCCCCCCACTGGGAAGAATCTGGCACTGCCCTTGAGTAGGCGCAGAGTGGTGCTGCAGGGAATCCAGGACAAATGCTGTTCCAGATTCATTCAGCCTGGTCCTGGGACTTGAAATGTACATTTTGGGACTGTCCCACCCAGTTAGGGATGAGTTGTCACACTAGGCTAAATGTGGGGTGCATTTGAACCAATGGAATGCTCTCTATGGCCTTACCCACACCGAAACTGTCCAGTTGTCCAGGAAGGACACTTTACAGAGGGAGACACAATGATACGTTAACTGCTTCTGCACATCATGAAACCAGGGCATTTAAATAGGAGTTTTGTATTCAATAACTGTTAAAAAGGAATCTAGAATTCCAACTGGGAGCCATCCTCATCCCTGTCTGAGCCTTGAGACTGTTAACATCTCTCTAGTAAGGCCTCTTAACATCAACCCAGGAGGAAGCGTTGCTGATTTGTTTGGGGATGTACCGCACAACCTTAAAATATTGTCTTAATATGTATTTTGAACTGCATGTCTCTTCTATTAATAATGACATTGTTTGAGCTCCCTCTACTGGCTAAAAAGAAATCTACTTTTTCAAATCAGGAGCTACATTGGGCCTAATGAGCAAGATGTCTGTCTTACATTTAAATTCACATTGCAGATTATGCTTTCATAAAATCTTTTATTCTATTAGGCTCCAAAGCATGATTTATTTCTCCAAATTTTGTGTTTAGTAGTCTGTTACAATATATATATAATGTTTATATGTTGATTACTTCTTAACCTACCTTCAGTGAACATGGAGAGCAATTGATCGCCGTCCTCATTATAACAGCCCTTAACATATTTGAAGGCTGTCCCTTTGAGTCTTCTTTTTTCAAGACTAAACATGCCTAGTTTCTTTAACCTTTCCTCATAACTCAGTTTTCTAACCTTTTATCATTTTCATTGTTCTCCTCTGGTCTCTCTCCAGTTTGTCCGCATCTTTTCTAAAGTGTGGTGCCTATCTAGGGAGTTGAAAAATTAACATATTCAGGATTTGTCTGCCAATTAACAAATGGTGTTAGTATTTGACATATACTGGACAGGGGCAGGACTGCAACGGGGCATCTGCCATTTTAACTAATTCATTTTCAGGTTACGTTTTCCCCCCTGTATTATATCAAATACAAACAGCAAAATGCTGCTATTTATATGTGCATTGAATACAGGTGGACAGTCATTCCCCAGTGATCTAATGACTGCTGCTATTACAGGGCTTTCTACTTTTTTCGGTCATGTCCATTCAAGTGGTACTTGGTCAGACTTCAGCAGGAGTTGAACCCATACAACTGAGGGGAGAGTTGAGCTCATGGTTTGAGACTTCTAGGACAACTATACAATTCAATATTATTTAAGTGCCGCTTTAAAAGGCCATGTTTTGGAATCTGAGATCAACAGAATGTTATTGACTCACTGATGCAGGTTCAATGATTCATTTGTGTCTTTTTAGTGCCGCTATAGCCCGTGCTTCCCTGGGGTACGCTGTGTGAACATTGTTCCAGGCTTCAGATGTGAGGCTTGCCCCCCAGGATACACAGGACAGACAGTTCAGGGGGTGGGGATCAATACTGCCAAGAACAATAAGCAGGTGAGTGGCAGCCAGACACACCGCCATCTCCGGTGTGAGAGGCTGGTTTGATATCACTTCTGCTTTCCAAATACAGTTTAAAACAAAACTATTAAACATTCTAATTATTTTTCATTCAATAAAATTACAAGTGTTTTGGGCAGCCCAGCAGAGTGTAGCGTTATTGAATAGATGGCTTCATCATTTTGTCCCTGACTTTAACAGCCATAACAACAGGTTAATGTGGGGTGAAGGAGAGACAGGAGAAAGCCTTAGCTAATGGGAAACATCCTGTAGGATTTGATAGAAAATGCCAAATTTTCTGTAGGTCCATATGATATCTTGTAAAAGAGATTTTTTTTCCTTCCGTAGATTTCTATAGGATGGTTCATAAAACTTACAGTAAAGTTGTCATGTTTCGTACAACTCTATAGACCAGATTCTGAGCTGAGTCCTGAGTGTCACTATAGTGGCAGCTACACCTCACATGGGCTCCCCTAGGTTCGGAGAGACTTCAGTCGGCCAGATCTGCCAGGTTCATGGCTGCTTCGCATTCCTATACGAATACAGCCCTATAGGTTTTAGTGTAATTTCTATAGAACCCTACTGGTTAAGACCCCATTAAATTCTATAGGAGTTTCTCAGAAGTATCACAAACAGACTAAAAAAGCAACAGAGCATATAGGTGAGAAAATTTAGTAATTGGTTCTTCCACATTGTACATAGTAATATGTTACGTTGATGTTACACTCATCATGTATAGGAAATTTAACAGGGCATTAGTTTAGGACAGACTCTATGGCAGGGGTTCTCAAACTTCATTGCACCACGACCCCTTCTGACAACAAAAATTACTACATGACCCCAGGAGGGGGACCGAAGCCTGAGCCCCTCTCCCCACCCCCTCTGAGTCCCACTGCCCTGGGTGGGGGTTGGGGGGGCAAAGCCAAAGTCTGAGCCCACCACCTGGGTGGGGGGCCAAAGCCGAAGCCCAAGGGCTTCAGCCCCGGGCAGGGGGCTTGTAACTTAAGCCCTGAAGCCCTCAGCTTTGGCTTTGGTCCTGGGCCCCAGCGAGTCTAAGCCAGTCCTGGCAACCCCATTAAAATGGGGTCGTGACCCACTTTGGGGACCCTCCCAACCCAGTTTGAGAACCGCTGCTCTATGCTGTTATAGATGGCCATTTTGTTTGCAGTTGTTAAGAGATAGTCTGCTTTTCCATCACAGATAAAACACAAAATAAGTAATTTTAAAAGAAAAAGTTAATGCCACTCTATTTATAGGGCCAAATTAGATTTCCTCTGAGGCTGAGTTATGCTATAAAAAAAAAAAAAGGAAGAAATGCGCTACCTCAGAAGCAGTGCCAAAAGTCATTATGCAGATACAAGGTCCATTAACTGGGAAGAAGTTCTTTGTAATTAAACTGGCTCTAAAAATATTGGCTGTATTAAACCAAACAAAAATTGATTTAGCATCACAACACTTCTGTGTGGTAGGGAAGTACCACTACCCCCACCTTACAGACTGGGAACGGTGGCACAGAGAGGCCAAGTCACTTGTTCGCAGTCACAGACAAAGTCTGTAGTGGAGCAGGAATGTGAATCCAGGTCTCCTGGGTCACAGGCCAGCATCCTAACCCTTGGATCCCCCTTCCTCCATTTCTGATTTAGATTGAATGCCATATTGAACATGCTTGTTCATGTTTCCAAAGCCTTTGAAGGTGGTCAGTGGGTGATTTCCCTTCACACTTGGATCTAAGGTTCACTAGCTTTTTATTATAGGATCCTTATTTTGTTGTGTTAGGTCTGCTTGGATATTGATGAATGTAATAATGGCCAAAATGGAGGGTGTATTCCAAATTCCCAGTGCATAAACACCATGGTAAGTACCCTTTCATTTACTGTTTTCAAAACTGATCATTTACATCAGGCTGTGATTTGGATCTGTGGTTCTGGTTTGAGATAACCTCTGTATTATGTCTTTTGACTATCTAAACAAAAAGAATCCCATCTCCTCCCTAAAAGTTAAAACAACCAGTGTTTAATGAACAATTAGCATGGCTTCATGACAGGTTTCAGAGTAGCAGCCGTGTTACTCTGTATCCGCAAAAAGAAAAGGAGGACTTGTGGCACCTTAGAGATAAACAAATTTATTTGAGCATAAGCTTTCGTGAGCTACAGCTCATCCTCTCCTCTTTACCCAGCAATGACAGCAGTCTCCCCTTCATCCCCTGCAGTTGCAGGGAGTTCTGGCAATTGTGCAAGTATTTGCGGTGGGGCATCCTCTGAAAAGATACATCTTCACTCCCCACTGGGGGTAGCTGCAACAAGACTGGAAGCCAGCAATTCCTCCTGGTGCCCTGTAGGTAGGGGCAACCTCTCCATCTCTCTCTCTCTCTCTCTCTCAATCATCATAGTATATAGGGGAAGTCAGGGCAGAGGAGGAATGATACAGCTACCAAATAGTATAGGTGTTAAATGTAGCTGCTATATTACAGAAGAGTGAGCAGAGTGGAAGTAAAAGTGGAATGAGAGGAGTGAAAGGAGGAGAAAAGGCGTGGAAGCTCCTTTTAATACATTTTGGGCCTTTCACACCACTTTAGCCTACTGCTAAATGCTGTTTCACTATGAGATGGTCTGCTGTGTATAGCTAAGTAGACTCACACAAAAAGAATAAGAGAACCCCCACATTTAAATATTTAAGTTTATTGAGTGCTTCTGGTGATATCAAACTGCAAGCTCCGGGTGAGGTACTTTTACATAAATTAAGTATTGTGTTACTAAACCCCCTTCCTCTGCTGAATATCTTTCTCTTTTTTTAACATCTACAGCATTTCTATCTGATGCATCTTCTGTCCTGTTACTAGACCAGGCATCCTTTAGAGATCTTCAACCCTTTTTCATGCAGTCTTTAGGGAGACAAGTGGGCCTCTGGGTAAGCCAGTTCTTGAAAAGCTCATCAGTGGAACAGACTGACTGTCTGCCCTGCCTCCATTAAGTATCATATGGGTCCAGAAATGCTGTTTTAAAGGTTGTTTAACTCAGGGGTGCCCAACCTATGGCCTGCAGGCCATACACGGGCCACCAGAGTATTTCATAAGACCCGTGGCCTACTTCAAACACAATACACTAAAGGCTGATTCATTAGTGTTTTGCCATCATGTTGACATCATTTTAGTTTACACAAATGTGTAAACAGACAATGCTATACCTAGAAACAACCTATCTGAATAGATATGAAACAAACTGAACTTAAAATATAAATCAGTACAGGTGACTTTAAATTTTATTAAAATATGTAGAATCTGTTTGGCCCACAAAGGTTGTGCTTAGGTTTATGTGGCACCACTGGATTCGGAGCCATGATACAGCTAAGAATACATTGTGCAAATCCAAAGTAACTAGCGGATTTCAGGAGTTGTGAGCCTGGGTGAACTGAACCCATCAATTTTATTTAAATAAAGGGGGGAAAGAATTGCACAAAGCACTGGATTTCGTGCAGTCCTAACCACATGCAGATCTCAGCTAGCTGCCAATTTTCTAAACTATCACTCATTAATTATTTGATTTATACAATTCTCCATCTATCTCCACGTTCAAACTGTATGGCTTACTGCCATGAAATCAGATGGCACAGATGAAAATCCTAAACAAATCCAGACAAAACCATGTACTTCCTGGTACAGACAAAATACTACATATGTGGGTTATGAGTATGCTTTTCCAATCCACATGTTAGAGTTGACTAGGTCAACTCTAACAGGTCACCCATGAGGCTTTGCTGCTTAAGAGTTAGGAAGTCATCTGAAACTCCTGATAAAACAAAGACTCACTATTTACACATAGGGCTGCATGTCTAGTTATGTCATTATATATTTGTTCCCTTTCTTGGTCTTTGAAAATGTTGAAAGTTATTATTGATTATGGTGGGGTTTTAACTGATGTTCTTGTTGTTGTTTTTTCACCAGACAGTAAAAGATTAAAAATAATTAAGCATGGGGAATAGAGAGCTCAAGACCAAATGAAGTGCCTGTGTGGGCTTATTACAGCCCATTAGTAAACCTGTCCACATCACAATACCCACCATCAGTAGCAAAGGCACTAACTGCAACATCCTTGCTTGGAATCTCTGGGCTTGTTTACGTAAGAAAGTCACACTGATGTAGTTTCAGTGTTATTTTAAGCTGATTTAGTTAAGCCAATACAAAAGGCTGCATGGACACTTAAGTCAGTTTAAACAAAGTTTATTTTGATCTAATTTATGTCAAATCCTAGACATTGTCAACAGACAGAAGTTGTACCAGTTTAGCTTAAGTCAGTTTTTAAACTGATTTACGCAAAACCAGAGCAAACTTTTGGTGGACACATTTATTTCAGCTTAAGAGCAGCTGGTTTCAATTTAGCTTAAACTTGTTCCCAATTAAGTGAAGCTAAACCAAAACAAGGCTGATTTATACCAAAATAAGAGTCCACACATGCTTTTCATCTGTTAAATTGATTTGTAATCGGTGCATAGACAAGGGCTCAGCAAAGAATGAACAGGCATGGAGATTGTAATATCCTTTCCCACCTTGAAGTTGGCTCATCCTGAGTGTGGGCTGCTGCTGGTACTCTACCTGTTCTCTGGGTAAATAGGGGACTTTGGTCCCACCACAACTGTCAGTCTCACATGTTTGATAGCACTAAGTGCACGTGAAAAAACGTCTATTCAGAAAGGAGCTAGCAAGACACCACAGCAAACATGAAACTTAGCCTGCGCATCATAAGCAAACAGCGTGAGGCAAATCACAGACACACTGTTTCGGGAAGAGGATTGCTTAATTTTAATGCAAAACAGTGAAACTCATGCAAATGATTGATTGTCTTTACAGGGTTCTTACCACTGTGGCCCATGCAAACCCGGTTATACTGGAGACCAGGTCAAAGGATGCAAGGCTAAGAGCAGCTGCAGAAATCGAGCCTTGAACCCATGCAGTGTCCATGCACAGTGTACTGAAGAGAGGCAAGGAGAGATTTCATGTACTGTAAGTTGATGATAGGATATATTTTAGGCTGCTCCAGAGAAACTAGAAAAAACAGTCCTTCTGAGGCAATGAGCAGGATGTTTTAGGGCCTGTGTACACTTTGATCAGTAAAAAAGTGTGTTTGTACCCAGAGTATGACACACTCATTTGACCCAGTTACAAAACAGTCCAGTTGTGTCCAGATAGCAGACTCTCTCCCCTCCCCCGGGTACATCTACGTGATAGCCAAATCTGGGTGGCTACATTTACCATGCTGCCTAGCAGCATTTGTAGGATTGCGTTCTGGAAAGTCTGCCTCTGCTATCTGAGCTGCTATCCTGTACGGTCTCAGCAGAAAAGTATGTCAAACATCAATGCGCACAGAGCAAGCATCAGCATCACGTGGATCTCTGGCCATGTTCTGCTGTCCAGTGAGTTGTGAGGAAGGTTATCTGGTATATAAGTGTGGTTATGGGCTCCTGTCTACATAATGAGATAAGAGTATTCTGACCAGATTAATTGAAGATTGAGCATGTCAGATTAGATCTCTGGCGAGGGTGACACATAGCTGGTTGCTGTAGTTATTAGTCATGCAATGTGTGGGCACAAACTGTGCCACTTAAGGGGTACAAACTCAATCAGAAGTTTTTGTGTAGATGGAACCTTAAATACAATAGGCCTAATAGCGTAACCTTTGTACAGGCAGAATTTCAAGTGAAGTTCATTTCTTTTGCCACAAGGAAGACTAATATCAAGGCATTCATACACCAGGAACAGCAGTTCCCCCACTGTGTCTAAAAGAATGAAAACATCACAGCCAATGCCTACTGCATTAAATAAAGATCTGTATTGCTCTTCTCTATGGTATATTTAAGAGATTATGAGGGGTTTTTTTCTGCTATTGTAATGAAAGGGTTGGACAGATCTATTTACCTAGGAATATTTCTATTTTTGTATGCAAGCATCAGATACGGAAGGAGTCATTTAAATTTGATATTGGTTAAAGTAATCTGAGATGCCAAAAGACTATTCCCTGTTATGTTGAACGTTTTCATTCTAAACCTATTTGTCTTTGTTTAAAGAGATGCAGTAGAAGGAATCAGGTGTGTGGAGATTCACTGCAGCAGAGCTCAATTCCATGTCTTTAAAGATGTCAGCTCTATGGGCAGGGTCTCTAGAATACTGCAATATTTCAGAGTCCCTTTCTGTAGCAAGGGTTTATAAATTCTGTCTATAGAGATCACTAATCTGCTTGGGCCAACCAATGGGAACAGCACCTTTCACTTCTTTCTGTGAAATAACCTGCTGGTTTTAGTCTAATTCTCTATGGATACGTTTCAATACCCCCAAAACACCACGACAGCTAGTATTTACCAGATTTGCTAGATGGCATTCTCAGTAGAGAGGCCAAGGACACAGTACATATATAGACTTTACTGCCCTTTCTACCCTGGGAGGTAGCAACTCTAAACCAAGATTGAAATGCATTGGTGGGACAGCATAAGGAAGCTATCCCTGCTAGAGTGTGACCAGAAGTGCTCCCTCACCCAACCTCAGTCTTTGCAACGCATCCAACTCATCACCCTGGAAGCAAGGGACTGATCCTGCATATGAATACCACATATGCTCTACAATTTTCTTCTGGGGTCTGAAGCTAAATCAGACATTTTTCCTTCTGCTATCCCCTCCCTCTCTGGCCCTCTAGGTGCATCTCAGTTTTAAGTATATTTATTTCAAAGAAAAAACTGGGATGCTTCAAATGTCTGTAACAGAGAGATTTCTAGATATTGGTGCTGAGGACAGTCAGGAGAGGTCTGAAGTCCACAGGCAGTTTTACCCAGACATTTGGGTGTGCAGTTTCGCAGTTACATCCACAAATTAGGTATTTTTGAGAACTGATAGCAATTTAGATACTTAAACATTCGTATGCAGAAATGCCCAATTTGCTCGTGCAAATAATTGTGTGTAAAATATTCCAGAGAGATTTCAGACTTCTCTTTCTGAAAGTCTGGCCCTCAGAATATATGTTACATACTTTGGCTCTTTTTCCAGTGGGTTTGCATTTTGTTGTCTTTCAGGGAGACTATTGACCTCTGCTTCACCTCGGATCACTAATGCCTACCTTTTCAAAAGCAACCACTAATTCTGGATGATCACCTTGAGACACTGAGGATCTGAGCATCCACTGGAGTCATTTGGAGTTGTGGGTACTCAGCACCTCTGAAAATCAGGCCCTACGTGTCTGACGCTGGCAATCCAAAATTAGCAGATACATTTTAAGTTTGGAGCTAAATCTCAATGCCTACCTTAACAGATAGCGATGTGTGCTTGAATATATCATTATACATGTTAGTGCCTCCTGCACTGCATATTGATCCTTTCTGAAACTGACCTAGGGTCACATCTTGAGCATTGCTGTACATGGTTGCAAAGTGGAATCTTCAGTCTTTCTGTGGTTCTATACTAGTGTTTTCGTTTGTAGTGTGGCATTGGTTGGGCTGGTGATGGTTATATCTGTGGAAAGGACATAGATATTGATGGCTATCCTGATGAAAAACTCTCATGCTCTGCTGATAGCTGCAGAAAGGTAGGAGGCTTTTTCTTTTTAATCACCCAGGGGAATGATAGTGTGGGGGCATGAAGAGGCAGTGGGGGAAACACTATGAAGTATAAACACTTTTGCAAGTTCTTTTATGCTTATTTTGTTTAAAATATATTTCATTAAGAAACTTTTGAGGTTAATAGTAAAGAAAGTCAGTCAGCCTCCAGGAGAGAGATTTCAAGTAATGTTGTGGAATGCTGGTCATATTTCTTGGGTTTATTTTTTGCTTAGGACAACTGCAGATTTGTTCCAAACTCAGGACAAGAAGACGCAGATGGTGATGGACTTGGAGATGCCTGTGATGAGGATGCAGATGGAGATGGAATTCCTAACGAACAGGTACTGTACACAGACGTAGAACATGGTTCAGGTTTGGAATCCCAGGCCAATAGGATGGAATGAAGTTGGTGCAAGATGGGACGTTTCTAAACCTAATACAGTACCATTTTCCTAGGCGTGTCCCACTGCCCTCACTACATTTAGCCACCCGTACTCACCAGCACCTTCTCTAATGCACTCATTTCCATTTATACGATGCTTACATCAAAGACCTGAAAAATCACACTGTGACAAACAACCTTAACTCCAACCTACCAATAAGAACATAAGAATGGCCCTACTGGGTCAGACCAAAGGTCCATCTAGCCCAGTATCCTGTCTTCTGACAGTGGCCAGTGCCAGGTGCTCCGGAGGGAATGAACAGAACAGGTAATCATCAAGTGATCCATCCCCTGTCGCTCATTCCCAGCTTCTGGCAAACAGAGGCTAGGGACATCATTCCTGCCCATCCTGGCTAATAGCCGTTGATGGACTTATCCTCCATTAATTTATCTAGTTCTTTTTTGAACCCAGTTATGGTCTTCGCCTTCACAACATCCTCTGGCAAGGAGTTCCACAGGTTGACGGTGCAGTGTATGAAGAAACAGTTCCTTTTATTTGTTTTAAACCTTCATCTGGTGACCCCTAGTTCTTGTGTTATGAGAAGTAGTAAACAACACTTCCTTATCTACTTTCTCTACATCAGTCATGATTTTATAGACCTCAATCAGATCTCCCCTTAGCCATCTCTTTTCCAAGCTGAAAAGCCCCAGTTTTATTAATCTCTCCTCATACGGAAGCCGTTCCGTACCCCTAATAATTTTTGTTGTCCTTTTCTGAAACTTTTCCAATTCCAATATCTCTTTTATGAGATGGGGCGACCACATCTGCACATAGTATTCAAGATGTGGGTGTACCATGAATTTATATAGAGGCAACATGATATTTTCTGTCCTATTATTTATCCCTTTCTTAATTATTCCCAGCATTCTGTTCACTTTTTTGACTACCGCTGCACATTGAGTGGATGTTTTCAGAGAACTATCCACAATGACTCCAAGATCTCATTCTTGAGTGGTAGCAGCTAATTTAGACCCCATCATTTTATATATATAGTTGGGATTATGCTTTCCAATGTGCATTAGTTTGCATTTATCAACATTAAATTTCATCTGTCATTTTGTTGCCCAGTCACCCAGTTTTGAGAAATCCTTTTGTAGCGCTTTGCAGTCTGCTTGGGTCTTAATTATCTTTAGTAATTTTGTATCATCTGCAGATTTTGCCACCACACTGTTTATCCCTTTTTCCAGATCATTTATTAATATGTTGAATAGGACTAGTCCCAGAACAGACCCCTGGGGGACCCCACTATTTACCTCCCTCCATTCTGAAAACTGATCATTTATACCTACCCTTTGTTTCCTATCTTTTAACTAGTTACCAATCCATGAGACCACCTTCCCTCTTATCCCATGGCACCTTACTTTGCAAATTACTTTGGAATTAGAGGAGTTCCTCAGATCTGTCACTGAAAAAGAATGGCTCAGGTTTGGGAATCTCCCTCACATCCTCGGCTGTGAAGACCGATGCAAAGAATTCATTTAGTTTCTCCGCAATGGCCTTATTGTCCTTGAGTGCTCCTTTAGCATCTCCATCATCCAGTGGCCACCCTGGTTATTTAGCAGGCTTCCTGCTTCTGATGTACTTAAAAAAAATTTGCTATTACTTTTTGAGTCTTTGGCTAGCTGTTCTTCAAATTCTTTTTTGGCCTTCCTAATTGTATTTTTACACTTCATTTGTGAGTGTTTATGCTCCTTTCTATTTTCCTCACTAGGATTTAACTTCCACTTTTTAAAAGGATGCCTTTTTGCCGCTCACTGGTTCTTTTACTTTGTTGTTTAGCCATGGTGGCTCTTTTTTGGTTCTCTTACTATGTTTTTAAATTTGGGGTATACATTTAAGTTGAGCCTCTATTATGGTGTCTTTAAAAAGTTTCCATGCAGCTTGCAGAGATTTCACTTTTGGCACTGTACCCTTTAATTTCTGTTTAACTAACCTCCTCATTTTTGTGATGCTACATTACTTGTAATTTAGTAATTATTTAATGACAAATTTTCCTTGAAAAAAATACTATGTGACCATGTAATTAAATATCTTCCATTGTTGTTTGCAGTATTGGTGTAGCAGTGGTAGTTCCCAGGATGTTAGAGAGACAAGGTGGGTGAGGTAATATCTTTTACTGGACCAACTTCAATTGGTGAGAGAGACAAGCTTTCGAACTTTCACAGAGCTCTTCTTCAGGTCTAGGAAAGGTTCTAAGAGTGTCACAGCTAAATACAAGATCAGGCCAACCGACAGCTCTCTGACCACGTACTATAGAGAACTCAAAGAAGACCCCACACCACAATTTACCCAGGAACTTAAGGATCTAATCAAATCCTTCCCCAAACAACTCCAAGAGAAACTCTACAAACCCACCCCCATGAACCCACCCCCATGACCTTTTACATGCTTCCCAAGATACACAAAGGAACCTGCACAACACTTTCAAAAGACAAGCCTGGGAGCTTCAATTCATAAAAACTTTGCTTGACACTAAAAATCATGGTCTTAATAAAGACATTGGATTTATGGCTTATTACAACAACCTGCAATCCACTAGTCCCACTTTTTGTGCTATGACTATGCCTTAGAATATGTGTTAACTACTTATGCTAAACAATCTGCTCTATCTTGTTCTTAGCTGTGGCACCGAGTATCTTTCCCAGACCTGAAGAAGAGCTCTGTGTAGCTTGAAAACTTGTCTCTCTCACCAACAGAAGTTGGTCCAATAAAAAGAGATTACCTCACCTACCTTGTCTCAGCAGTGGAACAGTTAAAGGTGAAAATTTCAGTGTCAACATTATGTTTCAGACATAACAGTTCCATTATCATGAAATGGGCAGGTCTCACCTCCCAGAACTATTGTTACAGGCTGTCCACATATTGAGGAAGACAACTCTGCATTTATTTACCTGTTCATTTTTTCAAGGGTTTCTTGAACAACCATGAGAGCTAGGCACTCTTGTTTTTATTTAAATTGAAGTTTAGATTCTGTAGCATCCATCCAATAGCAGTGTCACAGAGTACACCATTCACCACTTGTCTGGCGCCTCCTCCTAGCTGCGCTGGGGATTAGCTCACAAGATTGACACCCCTTCCCACGGTTGTATACTGTCACTCCGTCTTTCTCTCTGGTCTGCAGCCCCGATCTTGATTCAGGAACCGCAGTATCCTCTTCATGAGTCAGCCCTCTGTCCAAGTCACTCAGCGTTCTCCCCTTCAGGGTATAGGGCTTCAAAGTCTCTGTCACTCCCAGTGACCCCGACACTCTTTCAGTTCACTGCCCCACCAGTGTCACTTCCCCAGTGGCAGGTAGGGAACCCAGGCCTGCCCTCTACTCCGGCTTCCAATCCAGGGACCCACAACGCAACAGTTCTGGGCTTTCCTCTCCCAGCACACACTGCTCCTTCCCTGGACTTATAGATTCATAGATATTTAGGTCAGAAGGGACCATTATGATCATCGAGTCTGACCTCCTGCACAACGCAGGCCACAGAATTTCACCCACCACTCCTGCGAAAAACCTCTCACCTATGTCTGAGCTATTGAAGTCCTCAAATCGTGGTTTAAAGACTTCAAGGAGCAGAGAATCCTCCAGCAAGTGACCCATGCCCCATGCTACAGAGGAAGACGAAAAACCTCCAGGGCCTCTTCCAATCTGCCCTGGAGGAAAATTCCTTCCCAACCCCAAATATTGCGATCAGCTAAATCCTGGGCATATGGGCAAGATTCACCAGCCAGATACTACAGAAAATTCTTTCTTGGATAACTCAGATCCCACCCCATCTAATATCCCATCACAGGCCATTAGACCTATTTACCATGAATATTTAATTACCAAAACCATGTTATCCCATCATACCATCTCCTCCATAAACTTATTGAGTTTAATCTTAAAGCCAGATAGATCTTTTGCCCCCACTGCTTCCCTTGGAAGGCTGTTCCAGAACTTCACTCCTCTGATGGTTAGAAACCTTCATCTAATTTCAAGTCTAAACTTCCTGGTGGCCAGTTTATATCCATTTGTTCTTGTGTCCACATTGGTACTGAGCTAAAATAATTCCTCTCCCTCTCCGGTATTTATCCCTCTGATATATTTATAGAGAGCAATCATATTTCCCCTCAGCCTTCTTTTGGTTAGGCTAACCAAGCCAAGCTCCTTGAGTCTCCTTTCATAAGACAAGTTTTCCATTCCTCGGATCATCCTAGTAGCCCTTCTCTGTACCTGTTCCAGTTTGAATTCATCTTTCTTAAACATGGAAGACCAGAACTGCACACAGTATTCCAGGTGAGATCTCACCAGTGCCTTGTATAACGGTACTAAAACCTCCTTATCCCTACTGGAAATACCTCTCCTGACGCATCCCAAGACCGCATTAGCTTTTTTCACGGCCATCTCACATTGGCGGCTCATAGTCATCCTATGACTCCTTCCTACAACTCCTGGTTTCGCTCCTTGCTCTGGGTGTACCAGCCTCAAGCCCTCCTCCCAGGGAGTGACTGCCCTTTGCCAGCTAGGGTTGCCAACTTTCTAATCATACAAAACCAAACACCCTAGCTCTACCCCTTCCCTGCCCCAGCCCCGCCCCCTGCTCACTATATCCCCCCTCCCTCGGTGGCTCGCTCTCCCCCACCCTCACTCACTTTCACTGGGCTGGAGCAGGGGGTTGGGGTGCGGGAGACGATGAGGGTTCTAACTGGGGGTGCAGGCTCTGGGGTGGGGCCAGAAATGAGGGGTTCAGGGTGCAGGAGGGGGCTTCAGGCAGTGTCAGAGAGTTTGGGTGCAGGAGGGGGTGAGGGGCTTGGGGTGCAGGAGGGGGCTCCAGGTTGGGGGGGTGGGGGCAAGGGATTCAGAGTGTGGGAGAGGGCTGTGGGTTGAGGCAGGGGATTGGGATGCAGGAGGGAGTACGTGGTCTGGGCTGGGGGTGCGGGCTCTGGGGTGGGGCCAGGGATGAGGGGTTTGGGGTGCAGGAGGGGGCTCCAGGTTTGGAGGGGCTCAGGGCTGGAGCAGGTGATTGGGGTTGGGGCACAGGCTTACCTCGGGAGGCTCCCGGTCAAGGGCACAGCAGGGCTAAGGCAGGCTCCCTGCCTGTGCTGGCACCACACTGCACCCTGGAAGCAGCCAGCCGGTCCGGCTCCTAGGCAGCGGGGCCAGGAGGCTCTGTGAGCTGCTCTCACCCACAGGCACCACCCCCTCCAGCTCCCATTGGTCACTGTTCCCAGCCAATGGGAGTGTGGAGCCGGTGCTTGGGGCGGGGGCAGCACGCCGAGTCCCGTGGCCACCCTGCTGAGGAGCTGGACCTGCTGGCCCCTTCCGGGGCCCAGTGTGGTGCCAGGACAGATAGGGACTAACCTGCCTTAGCCGGGCAGCACCGCCAACGTGACTTTTATTGGCCTGGTTGGCAGTGCTGACCAGAGCCACCAGGGTCCCTTTTTGACCAGGCATTCCAACTGAAAATCGGACACCTGGCAACCCTATTGCCAGCAGCAGTCCCTGTTCGGTGCCAGCTTCCTGGCTTTATAGGCCCTGCCTGTTATTGCACAGCTGAACCTGCTCGCAGTCAACTCCCTGCTCCCTAGCTCTTCCTCCAGGTGCAGTCTGTGGAGTTAGTAGGCCTGCCTGGCCAACTTAACCCCTTCCAGTCCTGTGTGGGGTTGACACCCCGTCACAGGCGGATATATTAACAGCGTTAATTCAATTAAAAATTAAAAATGAATTTAAAAAGTAGCCCATGTCTCAGATTTTGTTACAGCAAAACAATTTTCAAATCTCAAAAACACCCAGGAGCTTATTTGCTAGAGGGAGAGGCAATAAAGTTAGTCTCATCCCCAGAAAAAGAACTTAGAAGCCCATTTAAAAATTATTATAACTCAAATAATGAATAGTTCGGCGTGAGAATTCAGTCTGTACTCAGGGCCTGGTCCAAAGCCGACAGCAGTTAACGGGAGCCTTTCCAACGATTTCAAAGGGCTTTGAAGCAGGCCAGGTCCTCAAAGGGTAAGTGCTGTCAGTTTGGGATGATTCACTGTGTTATTGGTGCATAACAAAAAATGTAATTCCTGCTTTAAATGCAAATCCTAATGCAGTTCTAACTGTGGAATTGCTTTGGCACCTTCACAGTATTGAACCTGCATTAACAATAAGACACAGCTGTAAACTAACATAGGGCCCTATTGTCCTGTCCATCTCTGGGTAGAGAGAGGATGAGAACCCAGGTGTTCAAGAGGGATGCGCAGAAGAGGGAAGTGCTGCTTCCTTGTTACTGTCCCCCCAGCCCCTCCCCACGGGCCTTGCAGAATTAATACCAAAGTAGAAAACATGTTAAATCTGGAATTCAGGCTTTTTTGGGTGAAAAGGTCAAATTGCCAAGCAGAGTCTTAGTTTGAGGATATACCAGTAGGGGGAGCCGGCTTTTTTCCTAATGCAGTGGTTTTCAACCTTTTTTCATTTGTGGACTCCTAAAAGATTTCAAATGAAGGTGCGGACTCCTGTGTCTAAGATTTCCAGAGGCTGCAGACCCTCATGGGTCCATGGACCACAGGTTGAAAGCCACTGTCCTAATGGATTGAAGCAGTGTGCATCCTGAAACACAGACCCTGAAATAAAACACATTAAATAAGAGAACCAGCATATCAAGGCAGACTGTTTAAATGGACCCATGTGAACCAAAAGTCACTGTTATAAACAAACCCTTATGCACATTGGACAGTAGTACCTCTCATCCACACACACTGTATATAAAAACTGGAAGTTGGTATAGGACCAGTGAAATCTGGTCCTGATTTATAGACCACATAGAATGCCAAGCTATTTACAATAATATATTTGCATCTGCAAAAGAGTTTACAGTGTATAAATGAGAGTTAGGATTATTTGACTCAAGTAAGAATTTAACAGAAAGGAATTTGTGTTTGTCTCCCTTTTAGGATAACTGTGTATTGGTGCCGAACATTAAGCAGAGGAACAGTGATCAAGATATCTTTGGAGATGCTTGTGACAACTGTCGCACAGTCTTGAATAATGACCAGAGGGACACAGATGGTGACGGGAAAGGAGACGCCTGTGATGATGACATGGATGGAGATGGTTGATCAATCTGCACTTAACATAATTCTTTAAAATCACCCAGCATGTGCTGTGTGTTACGGCACGGCTACACTAGAGAGTTTACAGCTGCACCACTGTAAACTCTCTAATGTAGCCGCGCTAAGCCGACAGGGCCTCTGCTTAACTACTCCAGCCCCTGCAAGCTCTCCCGCCGACATAGCGCTGTCCAGTGCTTATGTCAGTGTAACTTGTCTCTCAGTGGATGGTTTATTCACATCTCTGAATGACATACATTAGTATCGTGTATGTCCTGTAGTGTAGACATTGCCTAACAGAGGATGTTTGGAACCAGCTTTTAGGCATCTCTAAGGCCGAATACTTTAGTTCTAGTTTCCAACAGTGATGGGGTAACCCAGAGATACTATGTAAAACCCAGCAATTTTGACTGTTTCCCTCCTGGCAATTGGCATGGCTGCAGTAGAGGACACGAAACATGTTGCAAGAACAGTTCTGACTAACCTATAAGACTGCAAAGTGTGATAACTATGAATCCCAACAGCAGCAGCAACTCAGACTAAGATGCAGAAAATTTGGGGATGACGTTACTTGGTCAAACACATCTTCTCATGTGAGATTTTGTCAGAGATCACATCTCTGCACGCAACTCCTAGTTGCAGCCATTTTTATTTATTTTGTGTAAATATTGATTTTTTTTTTTGCTCCACCCCAAGCCCTGGGCAATGTGCAACAGTTAAACTCCACAATAATTCATACAACAATTAAAAGGCTGTTGAACATTTTAATGGACTATCAATATTAACAGCAAAACAACAACAACAAAAAAAACCCCCCCAAACCTCTTCACAATAATCCACAGGACCAACCACATCCTAGCACATCTGACTGCCTCCTGCCTGAATGCCCAAGAGATCCCGGTTATGCAACATTTTATTGTCATTGCTGCATGGGGCTTGGAAGAAAATCAAGTGCCCTTAAATATAATATAATAAATGAAATGTCACGTGATATAAACTATATGGTATGGGGACAGAATGCGGTATGGGGACAGAATGCAGTGAGGTGTGCAGGAAAATGGAATGCAAGGCAATGTCATTAGTGAGATGCTCCTAACCTTGATTAAATGAGGTGTGCACAGAAACACAGATTTGCTGTTAATGTTTATGATGTAATCACGCACTGTGCCCTAAGTGAACTGCTGCAGACATTGGTGATGGCTGAACAGTAATGCTGTATTCTGTGAAAATATATAAACGGGTGCATTTGGAAAACACACACATTTGGAAACCGAGGGAATAATTTTGACTAATATTGATGATTTTTCCAGGTATTAAGAATCTTTTGGACAATTGTCAGAGGGTTCCCAATCGGGACCAAAAGGACGGGGATAACGACGGTGTTGGTGACGCTTGTGACAGCTGCCCCACTATCAGCAACCCCAACCAGGTTAGTGAGGGGAAGAAAAATCTGTAGGATAGCACAAGCCTCAGCCACCAGGTTAGTGAAAAAGTGACTGTGAGCACCAAATAACTGTAGAAGGAGACAATTGGAGCTACAAGAGATCAGCTGCTTCCATTTTGTTAAAGGATATGTAGAAAAAACTTGTGAAACTTTGAAAGCTTGAGTTTGGAAAAGGAGACTGGAAATAGGAACAGATAGGTGCTTTTTCACACTCTGCATGTCTCATTGTGCACCTTCTCTGATCAATTTGCCGCCACATCTCCCATCTGTGGTGGGCCAAACAAGTCAATGGGAAGACTCCATTGGGAGTACAGATTTGTTATATGTATTCTTTCTTTCATTAGGGCCAAATGTTGATTTTCTTATTCAGACAAAAACCTCTATCACCACAGACTCAGGGTCATTGAGTAAACAGAGTAGATTTGCTACAGTTCTCTGTTCAGTTGTGTAACACCGTAGGCTTATTTTTAAGGTACAGAAGAGGGAAACCTCTTCTGGAAAACGAGGGTTGACTCATTTTCAGTATCTCAGGCAACTTTCTTTTTTTTTTTTTTTAATTCCTTCAGCTAGAACCCCAGAATCTAGTCCTGCCCAATTTAATACTACTTTGTTTTTCTGCCCTTGTTAAATAAGTTTTCTTCTTTCAATCACCCACATAACCAGAAGATCTATTTTATAAAAAGAACTGATCCTGCCAATATAGTACTGTCATTTTAATATTCTCTCAGCAGTTAACACTACAACTTCTTCTGTTTCTGTTTCCAGTCAGATATTGACAATGACCTGATTGGAGATTCTTGTGACACCAACCAAGACAGGTACAGTACCCCCTATCTAATATCAATAAGAGAACAATACTGGATCAAATTTAGCCCTGGCATAAGCTAGTCTAATTCCATCCACTTCAGTAGAGATGCACCGACACTCCCATCAGGAGTTCAGCCCTAGGTTATTTTCAGTATTTCCTGCCCAGTAAGAACATAGTTTGTTTTCATTACATAAAATTCTTTTCTGAAATAACTATCATTCAAAGCCGTAGTCATCAATTACTGTTGCTATAACAGTAGGTAAACCATCCCCCCTTCCACTTTCTCCATGCACATTTCATCAGTTCAGGTCCAAAAAGGGTATAGAAAACAGATACATGACATGATTCAAAGCTGATTCCATAGAAAGAAAACTGGCAAGCTCCACACAGAGCTTATATTATCAAATCAACACAAATCAAAACCAAAACCACCCAAACAATTTTAGGGGGAGGTGTTTCCCCCACTAACACACAAGACTTCACTATAACATAAAGTTTAATTGTAAAAGGCAAGGACCTACCTGAAAAAAATGTCCCTTTCACTTTAGTATAGGAGTAGTGGTAAAGTCTCTCTTCATCCCTTGCAGATACTAGGCGGGGCAGAGGCAGGGGCAGCTGAGGATGTGCTGGGGAATCCATGAAATGCCATTTCTTTTCTCCCAAAGGCAGTGACTGTCACAAGACCAGCTGCATTCGCTTTCACTCTATGATGAGAGCAACGCCAGCAAAACCAAGTTTAGGGCATTATATTTTACTCCTCTTTTCAAAAGGAAAAGGCAACTACTACTTGCCCCTGCTCAAAGCAGAGGAAAGAGGAAGTGATTAAATCCCTTAGGAATGCACCATTTCCCACTCGTGGGAAGGTGATAATTGCTGCATTCCAAGGTGATTAGCACAATGGAAACCACTGAGGCCTGGTCAGCACTAAGGAGTTCCTGAAACTACCCTACCATCATCTATCCTCATGTGTGGGGATTAGCTTTAACATGGAGTGAAGCTTCACTGCAAAGAGAGTGAGGCCTTGTCTTCACTGCTAAAAACGTGTGTTTTCTGTCGTGGGGTAGCTGTCACACGAGCTCTCCTGGGGTAAAAACACAGTGGAGACAAGGCACTGTAAAGGCAGGTTATAGCTACTCTACAGCCACTACAGTGGCACAAAGAAAAGGAGTACTTGTGGCACCTTAGAGACTAACCAATTTATTTGAGCATGAGCTTTCGTGAGCTACAGCTCACTTCATCGGATGCATACTGTACAGTGCTCCAGACGTGCAGGTGGAGCACCGTAACATAAACGCTTCCCACATCCACCGAAGGGGCTTTTCTGTCAGCGTAGTTAATCCACCTCTCTGAGAGGCAGTAACTAGGTCAAGGGAAGAATTCTTCCATTGACCTAGCCGCATCTACACCAGGGGTTAGATTGCGTTAACTACAGCACCATGGGCAGTTGTGAACTGGTCGATGGAGGAGGCTAGCCCCCGGTCCCTCCCTTCTGCCCCCCGCACCCCCCATAGGAGCCTAGAGAACACACCCCCCCCCCCGGGCCACCAGCCGACAGCTCCTGGCTGCGCAAGCGCCCCCAGCCCCGGAGCACCAGGCAGCCACACCCCCGGAGTACCAGGCTGGCGGGTGGCACAGTTCTAGTGCCCCAAGCACCAGGTGGGCAGCGCAGCAGGGCCCTGGCCCCAGCGCCAGCTGCCCAGAGTCCCAGAGACAGTCCCTCAGCCCCAACCAGCCTGGGCCACAGAAGACCAGGACCTGCCGGACGGGGCCTGGGGCTGGAACATGGACGGGGCCACACCAGGCGTTTCTGGGGAGTCTCAGCCATATACAGCACTCAGGGCATGAAATTTTTCACAGCCCTGAGTAATGTAGCTAGGAAAAGTGTAGACCAGGCCTAAGTGACAGCACTGTATCCCCAACTGGGCTTGACCTCACCTAGTTTACCTTGAGGTAAATCTAATGTGCCTTATTGCCACTGTGGTTTTGCCTCAGGGTACCTCACACACGTTTGTTACCCAGAGGAAAAACTCGCCTTTTTTAGCAGTGAAGACAAGTCATGACTGTCCATTGATAAACATTGCAGCTAATCCTGACTCTCACTGCACTTCACTGTGGCTCTGGCTACTCTAGGCAAAAAGGTATTGGGGAAAAAAAAAAAAAAATTGCTGGAATGCCTTGAGTTTGCAACACCCCCTACCCTTACACAACAGCAGCCCTAGGTGCTTTACCAGCATGGGTTATACAAATTGGTTGCAGTACCTGAGGTAAGGTCTTCAGAAGGAGTCTGACTGAGCCATTGTAGCTTATGGTGATTTCACTACACCACAGTCAGGAAGCCACAAATAGGTTTGGAAGATTTTTATTGGTAAAGGTTGGTAAATGTTCATTTCACCGAACACACACAATCCCTGAACAAAATATTTCCATCGATAACAATAGCAATTTACAGATATGGAAAGTCAGATAAATGCTGCTTGAGAAGTTCAGTAGAGTCCCGCCTTCATGTTGTAATATGGGCATTAGCTGAGCTGGAGCTGGTGCCATTTAGATATGGCTGGAGGGCAGTTCCTCTGCTTCCCCTTCCCATCCTCCCCCAAACCCCGTGATTTACCATGTGTTAATTTTAAGAAGAGGGAGCCTCCAAGGCAGGGACACTGCCAGGGTCAGGTGTAGGGGGATCTCTGCTCTGCCTGGAGAATGCAGCCTCCTCCCCATAATTTGGCAAAACAGCGAACATTTAAATTGATTAAAAATTAGAAAAGGCTTAAAAATAAACATTGATTAAAAAAAAATAATCAAATCCTGCCAAACCTAACCACTAGGATGCAGCTGTATCAGTTTAGCTAGGCCTCAATGCAGGGCTGCTGCTGTATGGACATTTCCAAAAACACCTGTCAGTGCTGAGTACCATGGACTAGGCCCATCAGGAACCCCCAGTCGCAAAACGTTTGTACCTCAAAATATTTGTCAAAAAGCAGTGTTGCTAAACCATGGCAAGGAGAAGCCAGGCCCGTAACCACTTCCTGTACTCAGTGTCCTCACATTCAAAAACTGAAGCTTCACTATAACCAGATTAACTATGAGCAATTTTCACAGTCCCAGATATCTCATTTCACAGTCCTTGTGAGAGTTTTCCTTTCATTACATGTGCTGGCATCAGGATCCATCCGATGGCATCAACTGTACTTTGTATTTCATGATTGCTTAGCTGTTGTGCTCTAGTCTGGGGACAAGAACTGATTCTTTGGGGGTGTGTTTTGTGCGTGTGTGTGGTTTGTTGTTTTGTTTGAATTCATAGTGACGGAGATGGACACCAGGACAGCACAGACAACTGTCCCACAGTCATTAACAGCTCCCAGCTGGACACTGATAAGGATGGGCTGGGTGACGAGTGTGACGACGATGATGATAATGATGGGATTCCAGATCTCATGCCCCCGGGCCCTGATAACTGCAGACTGGTTCCCAACCCGGGACAGGAAGATGACAACAGTAAGTCTGTTCTACCCACCTATGCAGTGAGTGAACATGCAGTACACTTACTGTGAGGCAGCATGTTCTCACCAAGGGGAACCAAGTTCACATAAGCCCCTGTTGTCCAAAGTCTAAAGGCAGATTTCTCTTTTGTACAGGAGGGAGCCCTGTTATGTACAAGTCTGGACTGACACATATTACGAGTAGCAGCAACCAATGGCTCTGTCCCATACTCTGGGCCAGATTCTGTGCTGCATCTCTCAAGCAGGCACAGCTGGGGTAGGGAGAGGCTTTAAGCCATCTTTGGGCCTCCCAGATTGCAGGCTACTCTGGGGGCTGGGCAGCCCAGGGATCACTCTGACGTACAGAAGCCTTCCTTGGCTGCCTGTAAGCTGCTGCTGTCACACCTTTGACACCCCCCTTCTTCTCCAGCATGCCCCTACCTTTGAGGAATTCCCTCCGGGGGCACTCAATGCCCTTCATGCTGCTGGAATGGCATAGAGGTACTAGCAGAGGCTAGAATTTGGCCCTTGGCTCTCACTTTCATGAACAATTTGAATTCACCAAATTTATTCAGATGTGAAAGACAGACTCACATTAGGATCCCTGTGACTCAGCACAAAACAGTAAAATCATCTGTCTGTCTCTCTGTTTTTCTTAAACCAACTAACTTATAAAATATCCCTGGAAGATTTTTCAGTTTTCACCAGAACAATGATACGAAACAATCTTAAAAACAAGCCAATACTGTAAAATCTCTCTACTTCACATTAGTGATTGAGGGTCCCCCTTGCACCTTACTGAATCTTGCAAACAAGCAAATGACTAAACGATTTACAAAGCAAGGAGAATGCATCATGGAATATACTTTATTCGTTAATTTGGATATTTGTATTTTTATACTTAACTAGAAAATATACCTATACAAGAATTTCTAAAAACAATGGTGTCTTGGTCATTTGAGAACTTAGTGTGGAACTCTGCTGTCAAATCTTTGCTTACAAGTGGCAAAAGACAGTCATTGTGTGTCTCATTATGTGGCATTAATTTTAGTCCAACAAAAAAGTGCTATACACTTGTATTCTGAATTTTGCTTGATCTGTTAGCCATGTCAGATCAGAGTACAGCTAATGGTGTGTTTGTTAAACCTTAAAAAAACACCTATTGCACCTGTCAAATTTGCTGTAAATTTCAAGCACTTTCTGTAGGTTCCTTTGCCGCCATAAATTTTAAAGTGAGAAGGGACTCTTAGATCAATAACTTGTGTTTGGCTAAAGTATATCTTTCAGAAAGGCAACCAGTCTTGATTTTAAGACATCAAGAGATGGAGAATCAACTACTTCCTTTGGTAGTTTGTTCCAATGGTTAAGACTAAGGTGGTTGTAGCTGCATTGTAAATAATTCCCCTTTTGTTTCATTGATGCATTCAGGTGATGGAGTTGGTGATATATGTGAATCGGATTTTGACCAGGACACAGTAATTGATCGAATTGATATTTGCCCTGAGAATGCTGAGATCACCCTCACAGATTTCAGGGCTTATCAAACTGTGGTTCTGGATCCTGAAGGTGATGCTCAGATTGATCCTAACTGGATGGTTCTGAACCAGGTAAAAATACATTCAACACCTTTTAGCTGTCAGAAACAAATAGTTACAAAACAAAATTAAAAAAAAAACCAACCCAACCTGTGCTGAGCTTATCAGAATCTGTAATGCTTTAGCAAAGAAATGACGACAACTGATGCTTGCTAAAAGCGAAAAGGAAAGGATATTTTTGAAAAAGTGTGCAACTAAGTTTGAAGTTACACACAACACTTGGGCTAAAATAATTACAGACACAGAAAGCTTATTCCGGGAGAACTTCACTGCTGCACAGAGGGCCAGCATGAGGCCGATGTAGAGCTGTGGAACGTCTCATTGTAGCAATTGCAGTATCACCCTATTGTTTATTATGCCTCAATAACATAATTAAATTTCCCCTCTCAGGGTATGGAGATTGTACAGACCATGAACAGTGATCCTGGCCTCGCAGTTGGTATGGAGACCATTTTTGTACTCATGTTTTGCAATAGAAAAGCTTTTGGCATGTGGTCAAGTTTTCTGCCAACGATTGGTCTTCACACAGTGTCTATCCATTGCTCCTAGGTTACACAGCTTTCAATGGGGTTGACTTTGAAGGCACCTTTCATGTGAACACGGTGACGGATGATGACTACGCTGGCTTTATTTTTGGTTACCAAGACAGTTCCAGTTTTTATGTGGTAATGTGGAAGCAGACAGAACAGACTTACTGGCAAGCAACTCCATTCAGAGCTGTTGCAGAGCCTGGCATTCAGCTTAAGGTACTGGGCTAAGTAACATCATCAAATTTGGTGGCTCAGTGTTCTCTGTGCAACGGCTATCCAAGCATACAAGGAGTTGGCCATATAATGCCTATGCTATTCTCCCACCATTGCTGGGGACCACCAGCTCTTTCCTAAAGGAAAGGTTAAATTAATATCAGAGTGGTACCTTGCGTATGTGCATCAATTTAATAACTTTCAGAGTAGCAGACATGTTAGTCTGTATTGGCAAAAAGAAAAGGAGTACTTGTGGCACCTTAAAGACTAACAAATTTATTTGAGCATAAGCTTTCGTAAGCTACAGCTCACTTCATCGGATGCATCTGATGAAGTGAGCTGTAGCTCACGAAAGCTTATGCTCAAATAAATGTGTTAGTCTCTGAGATGCTACAAGTACTCTAATAAGCGTATGGAAATGCAGAGGATAATTTGAATCTACCAAAATGTGTGTGCCAGTCAATGCTCATTAAAAATTTATGAGGCAGCTTTCATCGGTTGCCCTAGAGTTGAAATGGGCCCTTTTAATTAGAATAAATACATAAAATCAAAGCTGGACACAGATCTCATTCAATTCACTGGTGATGGCCTAAAGTGACCATTTTAAAGAGGCTGTGTGTTTGTCTAAAGCAGAACTTCCCCAAATGTGGTCCATGGCACACTGACTAGTTGCCCATTGAGACCTTCTGGTCACATGCTGCTGGCTCCTCCTTGTTCCTAGCTGCTTAATGAAAAGACAGCAAATATTAAATACTTTTATTTCTCCTTGTAAGCAGTGCCTACAATTGGCACAGGGATGTCATAAGCTCATGGATGGGAGGGGAGGTGTGCAGAAGGCAAGTCTTCTAGTAAGATGTGATCCACATTATGAAAAGTGAGAGCTCCTGGTCTAATGCTTAAAGGGAAAATTTTCTTTGTTCACTTTCTAAACAATGCCATATTTGTCTAGGCTGTTAAATCTAAGTCTGGCCCTGGCGAACACCTCAGGAATTCACTCTGGCATACTGGGGACACCAATGACCAAGTCAGACTGCTT
This sequence comes from Chelonia mydas, assembly GCF_015237465.2. NCBI lineage: Eukaryota > Metazoa > Chordata > Testudines > Cheloniidae > Chelonia > Chelonia mydas. Next base: position 43,253,009 of record NC_051245.2, on the reverse strand, counting down.
TGGAAAGACCCCAGAAATGTAGGTTGGAAAGATAAAGTCTCTTATCGATGGTTCTTGCAGCACAGACCCCAGGTTGGATACATCAGGTAGGGACTGGCTTGTTTAAACCTTTGTAGAGCTAAACAGCAGTTATTATATTTTTTATATTTGTGAAATTCTAGTTAGGGTGGGGTGTTTTTGTTTTTTAGAAAAACCAAACCCCATATAATTACAAGTATTGTCAAATGTCTCTGGGCTTTGTAGCTGCTAAAGACAGACATTGCTATTGTGCCTGGTTTTGCTTTAAAAGTTTTTGAAAATACCAGTGACACCACTTCTAGAAACACATTCAAGTCTTAACATTTCACAGATATTTGACTTCTGTATGAATATTCCTTAATGTTTATCCCGTGGAATATGTACATATAAATTGTGATAATTTATCCACAACACCATGTGTAACAAGTAACAGAACTAATCAACCAAAGCTGGCCCCACAGAAAGCGTAAAGATGTAAAACAGAACATTATCAGTAATTAGCACAGCATGATTATATATGTATACATATACACACACACACACACACACGCTATAAGCAGTGTTCGCGTAGCTGTGTTGGTCCCAGGACATTAGAGAGATAAGATGGGTTAGGTAATATCTTTTATTTGACCAACTTCTGCTGCTGAGAGAGACAAGCTTTCGAGCTTACATACAGAGCTCTTCTTCAAGTAACCTTGTCTATATGAAATATGACCTCAATATGTTCTCTGAGTGTATGTTAGCATAGAAGTTCTTCTTGTCCCTATGATGTTTACAAATTGCCAGGGGCAAGACAAGTAGTCGTGATGGTGGAATTCACACTCTTTGAACAAAGTCTGGAAGTAGTGAGGCCATTACTGCAGTCACCTTTTTAAATATTAAAAGACAAAAGAGATGTTGAGCCAGTTCTAAAACTATGATTCAGTCAGTGAGAAGCCTTTACAAATTGCTCTTGATTTTTAATGTGTTTTTCAATAGATCGGGATTTACAGATGTAACATGAGCAATGTTGGTCTTTGGCTGACATCCATGGAGAGGTGTAGGTCTCCTAAAGAAACAGGGCATTCTATTTTGTTAATATCTAAGAAGGGCAAAAAGACAAAAATGAGAAAGCATTTTAACAAGAAATCATCATTCAGGATAGGGGTTTGATCTTGGAACATTCAAGTCAATAGAAGTAGGATCTAAAAGTATTATATGAAAAAAAAAAAAAACCCAAGCGCACACGGCCCTGCTCCTTGGCCCCATCAGACCAATTGCATATTTGCGCTGTTTTTCAAGTAAGCTGAATAGGGCAAAGGATTTAATAAACTTCAAGATTCATCACAGTTTTTGCAGCTCCCTGCCTTTCAGAATGTGCTGAGTATACAGCCACGCACTCTCTTTTTAGTAACTCCAGTTAAAAATCCTCAGACATCAAAAGGAGCAGATAAAGCGAGTCTTATTTAATCCTTCGAGAACAAGGGCCTTCAGAACCAAAAGTGAAAGTCTGAGCCAACGCTTGGGCCATAACTCACTACAGTATGTTTTGACTAAGTATAGCAGCCCTGTGGGCTATGTAGCATCACGCATTTCTCGGAGACTTCAGCAAGGCCTAGGAATAGGCACAAAAGCCAAAATAGCCCAGGAGAATTGATAAACTAAATTCACCAGCTGTGCTATTTTTGAAAAACACCCAAATAAACAAAAATCAAGGATGGTAAATGATTCCTTTTTATAATGGCTTTATAACAAGGAAACTCTTGGGGAAGGTGTCTGTATTTCCGTATGTGTTTGTACAGCTCCTAGCAGCATGGAGCCCTGATCCTGATTGGGTCCCAGTAGGCACCACCATCATTTCAATAATAAATACTGATATTTACAGGTAAGTACACAGCTGAACGTTTGGTGCAGCTGGTATGGAGCTAGCATAGCCAACTGACTCCCCCAGTGTGGGGAGCATGCTGGGATGAGAGTGGGCATGTAGGGTTGCCAACTTTCTAATTGCACAAAACCGAACAACTTGCGCCACTGTGGTCAGAACATACAATGCTTTAGTGATTCCCCAGCTTGTGTAAGGCCTCCTACGGGGCTGTTAGAAGCTAGCCTAATTTGGAGCAACTCTGCCCCTTCTCTACCCCATGGGCACAGCCCTATCACAGCTGAGGGTTATAACCCTGGTTTCTCTTCAAGTTGATGGTGGTATGGTCCTGAGACCAGTCTAAGGAGCTTGTCACAAGGTAGAAGAAAGATAGATATTAAAAACACTTTCGCAAAGCAACAGTGGCTATCTGAGCGCTGACAGGGGTTGCATTTGTTTTATTCTGAAGGGCAAGATTTTATGAAGGTTCTCAACTGGTGGCAGATTCTGGAGTAACTGTAGACACTACCATGCGTGGAGGAAGACTTGGTGTTTTCTGCTTCTCTCAGGAAAACATTATTTGGTCCAACCTGAAATATCGCTGCAATGGTAACATTTCTCTTAGAGCTACTCAGCTCATGATTATCAAATGACCTACTGTATTAGAGGAGAAGTAGTTTGGGCTCTTTTTAAAAAAAAACAAACAAAAAACCAAACAACTTGCAGCCTTCCCTTTCACCAGCAAATGAATCTGTGAAACATTGTGCCTGACGCCGGCCTTAGTATGGATCGCGTCTTGCCAGAGGTAGAATGAGCAGCTCAGCTGCTCTGTTGCTCCTGATCTGCAATATACATGTAATCTGCCAGCATAGTCCTGCCCTTATATGGAGCATGCTAACGACACCAAGTAGGTGCAATTAGAAATGTTACTAAAAGACCAAATGACCACCACCTCAGAGCTAACCATACAGCAAATGAGGCGTTGTCCTCGGTAAATTAAATATTATGTCCCCCAGTACACATTGCATTCACCCATACATCCATTGTACGTGATGTTAGCCAACCCACACTCCAGCCAAACTGCTGCTGCTCAAATCAGTTAGTGGAAGGCAGTTTCTTGTACCGGTCTTTACAGTTACAGTTGTTGCTATGAGCTTCCTCCGCATGATGCCTGGCACCACAGCTGACAAGGCACTCTCATCTGCAGACAGAATTTAGACATTTTACACCTCTTCAGTTTTGGCCAGGTCTCCTTCTAGCTGAACTCAGATCTCTAACGTAGTGAGGTGGCATGAAAATCTCTGAATTAATTTTAAAACAGTAACACAATACATCATAAAACTTGGGCACACTTTACAAAAAACACAATCCTGGGCTGCGTCCCCCCAACCTCGCCTAAACCACCACGCTGCCCTGGTGCTCCCATGTACTTTGTGCACACAGCTGTACTTCCCTGTTAGATAACGAGTACACCTTTTCCTTATTGCATGAAATTCTTCTGGAGGAGTTGTTCACATGAGGCTATTTCTGTCATATCAACTCATCAGTGGAACACAATCACTTCTCTCAGAGTAACAGCCGTGTTAGTCTGTATTCGCAAAAAGAAAAGGAGTACTTGTGGCACCTTAGAGACTAACCAATTTATTTGAGCATAAGCTTTCGTGAGCTACAGCTCACTTCATCGGATGCATCCGATGAAGTGAGCTATAGCTCACGAAAGCTTATGCTCAAATAAATTGGTTAGTCTCTAAGGTGCCACAAGTAGTCCATTTCTTTTTGCGAATCACTTCTCTCTTCTCAGACTCAATCTCGGCCTGACCAAACAGTCCCCTGGTATAGTCGTCCCCCCCCGCCCCCATGTACTGAAGAAAAGCCAGTCAGTATTTGCTCACTGCAATATTGGCTGACTGAGCTAGTAACTTACATTTTGTGGAATTAAACATTTAAATCCAAATCTCCAGCCCAGAACTAGTGCCAAGGTGAAATGTTGCATGTTTAATGAGAGTTGCCAGCTTGGAATAGGTGAAGCAGGGCTCTCAGAGCTGCTGGCCTTTCTGCAACTGCTCTGCCTCTAGTTTCAATGACAAAGCAAATTGCTGTGCTCAGAAATGTTGTGATTCAAGCGAAAGACCCAGGGTGGCAAGTGTAATTGGCCCATTCATGAAGTGAGAGTTCTTAAGATTAGAAGTTTGATTTTTCCCAGAAAGCATTCCCCCCCCCCAGCTTTAGCACTTGTAGAAAAATGGTTCAAAACCGACCGGCTCTGCTTGGCAACAGCCCTGCTTCCCAAGCTACATCACTGACTCTTCCATAGCAAAAGCACTATTTCCATATATTCAGCAGGACCTTCCCTTATGGAAATAGCAGCGTTGCCAGCTCTCACAATTCTAACACTCTTCTCACAATGCTTTCTTCACGCCCCAGTTGCTGGAATCAAATGATCTCAGCTTTCATTTAAAAATAAATAAATAAATAAAAAAGTTTCGGTCTAGCCCTCACAGTTTCAGATCAAAGCTTGTACCCGTAGTCCAAGTGAATCCTAAACACTTAAAAAAATACAGATGGCAAATCAAAAGCCCCCCCACCCCCCCGATTCTTAAGCCAAATTTGTGGTTGACTCATGATTTTTGAAGGCTTAAGGCTGGCGTTACTGGGTCAGAGGGGAACATGTGTCTGGCTTAGGTCAAGGCATGGGTCTGAAGCCCCGTACAGCCGAGTGCCTCTGGCTGCTCGTTCAGCTATGTGCCTCGGAGGCTTTTCCACCGGCTCCCAGGAGCTTCAAGTGAGAAGCCAGGGGATTTGGCACAAGGGATTAAGGGGACACTGTTCACTTGAAAACTAGTCAATTGCCAACCAAACGAACTACAGTGATTTTGGCACCATTGACGTGCCAGGTTTTAAAGATTTTATATTGTTTTAATGGGTCCCTTGCCTGTAGCTGTGTGAAAAGCCCACCCAAACAGGGGACGCTGGCTGGCTGCAGGAAGCCGTGCAGCTGAACCGGCAAGTTCTGACAAAGGCACAGAGTAAACAAAAACAAAAAAATTGTTGCCTTCCTGTCTTTTCCTGTTCAGTCATTCAGGTGCAGTTTGTAATAGGACATTTTCAGACGAATGTGATCTAGAAATTGACACTGTCAACTTCAAGGACTTTTAACCCACTCCCTCCCTCGCTCTCAGTGGCCACAGACTGATAAATCTGGCATGGTATTTAAAACCAGGAGAGAGACATATTCTTCATGACTTGGGGCAAACAGTAGGAAAAAAAAACTGCTCATGAATGTTCAGCTGACTTGGAGAGAGTGTATTTTGGTTCCACTCCATTCCCACAACCAGCTCTTTCGTGTTCCCTCACAGCAAGCATTTGGCTGCTCAGCCTTTTTTGCCCACAAATACCTTCAGCTTGAATCATCACAGGCAGGAAATTGGGAGTTGCTTGTTCAGTTATAAAATTCGCTATTTTCCCTGCTGTGGTTTGTTACACAACCAGTCACTCTTGTGCATTCCACACAGTGCAAAGGGATAATGTGCCCAATTCTTGAATGGTCTGCAGCTCAAAAGTTATTCACAGAAATGATTCAGCAAATTAAAAATTCAGCTTGGGACTTCCGCACTCTGCTGAGAGGCAATTCGGATTAGAAAAGGCAGCATTATTTAGCCAATAAGTTATTTGTTCCCAGTTATCCACACTGCTCTAGTTCTAAACACTCATCAGCTACCCAGGAACAAGACTAATCTTTGCATATTTTCTTGTTTTCAGACACCATCCCTGAGGACTTTCAGGAATTTCAAGCTCAGCAGCTTGGAGGTGGAGATATTTAACACAGAAAGCAAACTGATGTCGCTATTTCAAACAGTAAAGCAATACTTTAAATCCTTATATGATTTTTGGGGGGGGGGGGGGGCAAGAGTGCACACTGCAGCTCGTTGTGGTTGATATAACTGTCAGACTTCATGTAAATATGAAAATAAAAAGATGATTAAAATAGACTGGGGCGTCACTGTCTTTGAAAATTGCTCGGCCTGCTGCCTCATGGAGTTTAATTTAAAAACGCTTGGCTATGAACTGGGACGCCTACTTCATGTGCGCGCTCACATAAAACAAAGGATGCAACCAGCATGAAATGATCAGTGGTTCTCAGAGTTGTAGAAGTCCAAGTTTGACGCAAACTCTTAGGTCATGTAGTCTATGTTCCTGTCACAGCAGGTTTGTTCCCCATGGGTAGCTCTTCTCACGCTCTTTTCCAGTCTAGTTTTTAGTGTCTTTAGTGAGCAAGGAAAGGGTCCCACCCTTTCCCTTGGACTATTCCAGACCACTCCCTAATGGGCTAGTCTGAGAATTGTTTCTGATTTAGTCTAACTCTTCCTTCTAATTTCATCCATGAAAATCCAGCCGTCTACCCACAGAAATGTCTGAAACTAATTCTGCTAACAATGGGGCATGGCCTAAGGCTCTAGCTCTTCAGTTCTCCAAAATTCCTGGCAAGCAGTGTTAATCACATATCTTCTTACTTGCATGCTCCATCTGTGGAAGTCATTTATGTAATTAAACATTCACTGCTTGTCTGTGTCTGCTCAGAGTACAAATCAGCACGTAGAATAGTCTGTTCTTAAAAGGAGCTGTGCTGGCCTATTTGAGTGTCGCTTTGGAAAATCTTCAAAACAGCATTAAGAGAGGTTTCAGAGTAGCAGCCATGTTAGTCTGTATCCGCAAAAAGAACAGGGGTACTTGTGGCACCTTAGAGACTAACAAATTTATCTGAGCATAAGCTTTCATGGGCTACAGCCCACTTCATCGGATGCATAGAATGGAACATATAGTAAGAAGATATTTATACATACAGAGAACATGAAACAATGGGTGTTACCATACACACTATAACAAGAGCGATCAGGTAAGGTGAGCTATTACCAGCAGGAGAGAAAAAAAACTTTTTGTAGTGATAATCAAGATGGGCCATTTCCAGCAGTTGACAAGAACGTGTGAGGAACCGTGGGGGGAAGAGAATAAACATGGGGAAATAGTTTTACTTTGTGTAATGACACATCCACTCCCAGTCTTTATTCAAGCCTAATTTAATGGTGTCCAGTTTGCAAATTAATTCCAATTCAGCAGTCTCTTGTTGGAGTCTGTTTCTGAAGTTTTTTTGTTGAAGAATTGTGACTTTTAGGTCTGTAATCAAGTGACCAAAGAGATTGAAATGTTCTCCAACTGGTTTTTGAATATTCTAATTTTTGATGTCTGATTTGTGTCCATTTATTCTTTTACGTAGAGACTGTCCGGTCTGGCCAATGTACATTGCAGAGGGGCATTGCTGGCACATGATGGCATATATCACATTGGTAGATGTGCAGGTGATATGTCTATTCAGGGGACACCATCATAGGGCCTAATCACATCAGCCACACTAGCATGTGGGTTCCTAATGAGAGTGATTACGGCTATTGGGGAGATTAGTCATTTTAAGGAACATAGATGGAGGGAGGGGGCAGAGAGTATGGAGTTTTCAGGAGTCCCATCATGTTCCCCAAAGGTTAGAAAATGCCTCTTTCCCTCATCTCCCAGCAGCCTGGCTGAAAATCTTGGAATATGGCTGGTCCCTAAGGTATTAGACACCTTAAGCCAAATGAGGACTGGTTGTGCTTAAACATCAGCACAATGTCTTGTGGGGGGAAGATAGGGTACCACAAGCCATAAAGGATATGAACATCAAAACGTATTAAAACAAAAAGGAGATTGAAGTGATTGGAACAACTGCAGAATAAGTTCTCTTTTTAGTGCTGCTGGCAAGGCGTTCACACAGGGCCTTCTCAAAAGGCTGCAAGTTCTTGCTGAACATGTTTATGCAGAGAGTCCGTGCAGCTTCCATGCCAGTAGATCTATTATCGACATGATCTTTGCATTGAGGCAACTGCAAGAAGAGTGTCAAGAACAAGGAAAAACCTTTCTGTGTGGCCTTCATAGATCTTACAAAAGCTTTTGACCTGGGCAGAAGAAAGGTCTTTTTCAATTGCTGGAGAGAATTGGCTCCCCACCCCATCCCAATCCTCATTGTGATTCAATCCTTCTATGATGGCATGAAGGCTACAGTCCAGTATGATGGGGATTAATCTAATCGACAGGGGTGTCGAAAAGAGATATGTTTTGGCACCAACATTCTTCGGTCTTTTCTTCTCTGCCTCTTCGGCATGCTTCTCATCTAGCCCCAAGGTCATACATCTCCATCCAAGAGCAGATGGAAAACTCTTCAGCATTGCACACTTTAGAGCAAAAGGCAAAGTCAGTCACCAATATCACAGGGCTCATCACATACAATGAAGAGGAGCTTCAACAACTTTTCAGTAGTGTTGTGACAACTTGTTATAAATCTGGACTAATCGTCTAAAGAAGACGATGTTTATGGCACAAGACATGTTTGCTGCACCAGAGATATCAATAGCTGACACCATGCTAGAAGTTGTGCACAAAGTTCTGTGATCTAGGATCAACTGTATTAGTAATCTTGAGATAAGTTATCAAACTTAATTCTCACATCAGAAAATCAGCTACCACATTCGGTTAACTGACCGAGCACATGTCGAATCACAGGAAACTAACATTGAACATCAGGATACAGGTCTACCAGCCATGCCTTTTGAGCATGCTGCTGTATGGTGGGGAGACCTGGCCCACTTGCAGCAGGCATGGAGGAAAGCTAAACACCTTCCACTCATGGGAAAAAAAAAAAAAAAAAAAAAAAAAAAAAAGAAGAAGATTGACACCTGAGAAAGCAAAATCGCCAAGTCTAATCACTACACGCAAACACAGATGTTGCCCTTAGCTTGGTCATCTGCACTGGATGGACTATGGACGCATTTCAAAGGATCTCCTATGGAGGAGAACTTGCGATGCCAAAGCTACTGAGCCAACCAAAGCTCAGGTTCAAGGACATTTGCAAGAAGGATTTGAAAACTTTCAACATCAACCCCACAAGTGGGGAGATGCAGCTAGCATGCAGGAGTCCTGCGCTATGCCAGGGAGTCAGAGGCTGAAGAGACATGGCTGAGAGAGGAAAGCGCAGCAAGACTTAAGCACCTCTGGTGGTGCGCTATATGCCTGCACTATTTGTGGCAAGGACTGCCATTCGAGAACCGAACCGTTAAGCCACTCGCGATGCTGCCACAGGACACACAGTAAGTGAGCTGCTTTGGCGCTTACATCATCATCTTTTGAGATTTGCCACCAGGTCAAATTTATCTGGATTGATGTCAGAGTTACACCAAGGAAAATTTGTCCCCTAGTAGCCTAAAAGTATTAGCACACCAATAGCATTTTCCTTAGTCTCCTAGCCCCATTCTTTACAGTACCTAGTGCAGGGCTTTCTATTCTTCAAGTCCGTACAGACACACTTCCTTAATGAATTCACCGACCTATGCAGATGGTGACTTTTATTCCCCTTGAGAGAAATCTGAGGATTCAAATCCACGGCCATGTAACTATCCAGACTTGCATACACACAGCCATGGAGAAGCTGCCATCAATGGGGTGGAATGTGGCAGGAGTTCTTCATCAGCAGCAGTGCTCAACAGTTTTCACAGGGGACGTGAGGAGTAAAGTCTACAGCTGGAGCTACCAGGGGGATGTATTACGGATGCGGATTGCTGGGATTTGGTCGCTGATTTGGTCACTAACACACCAACTTAGAAACTTGCATCACCCTGTCTGCATTTTGCCAGCATTACCCAACACTCATTTGGGGAAGAAAAATGAGAGGGGAACTTTCTGACTCCACCCTTGCAGGCTTGAGAAGTGATACAGAGCACGGGGCCGATATGAAGTTGGGCAAGCATGGGAGGACAAATGAAGCAGCAGAATTAATTTTCCCCACTTTCATTCTTCCAATCTTTGCATCAAAGTGGAAATGGTGAAACCTTCTTTCAGTTTTAAAAAGGACAAAGGATGGTTCTGTGGATAAAACTCAGAATGAGTCAGGAGATCTGAGCTGTATTCCTGTACTATGGCTTTGGCAAGTTAAAATCCAAGTTACAGTTCCACAGCTGTAAAATGGGCCTAGTCATTTTTCTCCCTTAGGTGTTGCGAGGGTAAATTCTACTTAAATGAAAGTACCCCCTGAAAAGCACTTTGCATTCTCCGATGGCCACCACGTGATTACCCCTGGATCAAAGATCTCATGGTCAGTGCCACAAGTAATTTAACAACTCTTTCATTAACATGACAAATAGTAAAATACCACTATAAATAGATGTCAGAAGCTTCAGTTCCTCACAGACCTTCAAGGAAGATTAAGTACAAATCATCAAACCCAAGCAGCCAGGATTTCCCTTTAATAGGAATATGCAGAATTCTGGAAATAGCAGTTGTAAATTCAGAGGTAAGGCTGCACTGAGATTTTGCAGTGAAGAATTGGAATCCCTGTTGTACACTTAAAGGACTGAGTTTAGTCTCCATATCTGGCACAATCTCTCTTCACACGAGAGCTGAAATTTGCATCTCTTTAGGATTATATTTACTAACTTTTGCAGAGGAAACAGTACTATACTCCTTGTGGAAGTTTGGCCCTTCTTTCCTAACATTTCTGTAAATTCCTCCAGCTAAGCCACCAAAGTCCCATAAATGCCAAACTTGTTCACACATCTCAAACATAGCAGGCTACTTGGTTTTATATTTAAGTTTAAAATGTCAAGAGGTAGTTGTCATAACTGTTGAGTTTCAAAGCATTGCCAACTCACGATTTTATCAAGTCTCATGACAGTTTGTGCTTTTCTTTAAGCTCCAGGGGTCAAGAAATTCCATGAGAATCTAAGCTTTCATTTAGAGTAGGTAAGTTTCTAGCCCTCATAGAAATGTAGGGCAGGAAGGAACCTTGAGAGATTATCTAGCAGTTCCCCCCCGATGCTGAGGCAGGACCAAGTATACTTAGACCATCCCTGACAGATGTTTAAACTGTTCTAAAAGACTATCAATGACAGGGATTCTACCGCCTCCTTTGGTAACCTACTTCACGGCTTAACTTCCCTCATAGTTAGAAAGTTTCTCCTGGTACCTAACCTAAATCTCCCTTGCTGCAGATTAAGGCCAGTGTTTCTTGTCCTACCTTCAGGGCACATACAGAACAACTGATCACCGCTCTCTTTGCTACAGACCTAACATATGAGAAAACTGCTATCAGGTCCCTCCTCAGTCTTTAGTAAAGACTGAGCATGCACAGATACTTTTAACCTTTCCTCAGAGATCAGCTTTCCTAAACCTTTTTTTCCATTTTTGCTGCTCTCCTATGGACAAAGTGTGGCACCCAGAATTGGACACAGTACTCTAGCTGAGGCCTCACCAGTGCCAAGTAAAGCGTGACAACTCCTGTGTCTTACAGATGACACTCTTGTGAGAACGCCCCAGCATATTCGACTCCTTTGCAACTGTGTCACCTTGTTGACTCAAATACAATTTGTGACCCACTATAGCCCCCATAAATGCCATAACTCATCGTTGTAGAGACAAACTTTGAACATGTGATTGGAGTACACCCTGACGGCTAAGAAACAAGGCAAAGATGACCTGCAGAATGTTTTTTTTTTAAAAGAACAACCCTCTTGATTTAAGCCAATCATGATTTTGAGGTCTGACTCAAGGTTTTTGAATACTTGGGGCTGCCATTAGTACTTTCACCAGCTACCTTGTTACATCAGCTAGATCTGTTTGCAACAACAATTTGTCAAAAAGCTTTGGTTAAAAGTTTCTTTTTAGCTGTGCTCAACTGGGCCCCTGCTGGTTTGCCAAGGCAGGGCTCCTCTCCTCTCTACTTGTCCACTCAACATTGAATAGGATTTGAAAAGATTGAGGCTCTCTCTCACAGATGCTGTTCAGTCATGGTATTAACTACGGTGCAGGCATCTGTCACAAAAATTTGACTGTGTACAAAGTGTTTATTTTTCCAGATTTTCCCCAGGAGTAAAATAGCTGAAAATTAAAGACATTTCTCACAACTGATACCACATGTTATTCAGTTTGAAAATGGGAAGTAAGGAAGAACTCTTGGTTACACAAATTCAGAGAAAATTTGAAATAGACTGCTTAGGAAAATTCCATCCAGCGCAGGGTCTTTTTTTTTTTTTTTTTTTTTTTGTCTCTTGCAAAATGGAGAAGGGGGCAGGGAGTCGTTATAGCTGGAAGTGTGGGTCCCACCACTGACCAGTAGTTAAGGGTACTAATAACCACCTCTCCACTGTTACAGTTCTATAGTTTTCCAGATTATTGCCATGTTTGCATGGACATGCAAAGCCAAAATTAACATTTTTCTTAATGAATACATATTGAAAGCTGCTTCAGACACTTTGTAGTGCAGCTCTTAGCGTAGTACAGCTCCATGGGAATGGTAACATTTATTCAGCACATTCATGCCAAGGGGCATGAATCTTATCTTTCCTGGCACTCAGAGGCAAAAATTTCCACTGCAGCAGCAGTGTAGCCACAAAGGAGCTCATTACAAAGCACCCCAGCATGCAGTCTGGCACTTCTTTTCCAAGCTAACCAAAGACACTGAGGCCTGGTCTACACTACAGGGTTAGGTGGACATAAGCTGCCTTGCGTCGACCTAGCTGTGGAAGCGTCTTCACTTAAATTTGGCTCCTAATCGCCTCTCTGTGCCGATTTAGTAACACCACCTCCCTGATCGGCAGAGAGTCACAGTCAATGTAACCAGGTGGAGACAGGGTCAGTGTAGACACGTGTTGCTTATGTCAACTGTTACTGGCCTCCAGGAGCCATCCCACAGTGCTAACACAATTGACACACGCGCTCCTGGTGAGAACACGCACTGCTGACACAAGGAGCCAAGTGTGCGCGCACACAATTAATTGAACAACTACGGTGGCTGTATGCCACTGCGAGTTAGGTCAACATAATTTTGTAGTGTAGACAGAGCAGGGGGCGAGGAAGCGGTCCATAATTTAGCCCCCAGGGCTGTCTTCAGTAAAATGCGGGTTAGTGTCTTTGCGCTTAGCTTGGGAAAGAAGTTGCGCCAGGCTGCAAGCTGGGGCGCTGTGCAATACATTTCTTGGTGACTATACTGCTGCAACAGCAAAATTCTGCCTTTGATGGCCTGGAAAAAACAACATTCCTCCTTGGTATAAATATTCTAGGGGTTAAATATTACCATTCCCCTTGATCTGCACGGCAAGAACAGCTTCAGTACAAGAGCCAGTAGCTCTATTTAGTCTTTCAGTTTTAAAGGACGAAGGATGGTTCTGTGGATAAAACTCAGAAAAGTTGATTAGCCCCATTTTACAGATAGGAAACAAGACCAGGAGATTAAGTGACTTCAACAAGGCCTCAGAAGGAGCATCAGAGTCCAAGTGAGAAGATCTGAGTGGGATCTCACAACAGCCCTGTCACCACCAGGGCAGACCCGGCAGCATTGCCCCTACAAAATATTTAGGAGCCTGCCATAGAATTGAAGGAGCCGTGGCCATCGGCTTCATGGGACCAGAAGGCCAATTGTAGGAAAAACTAGTGTGACAAACTGAACATTAGGGAGTTCTATTTTTAAAGCTCTCACTGCAATGAAGGAGGCTAGAAGTGTCCAGTTAGAAAAAAGGAGTAAGCTGGGCTACACCTGGAGATCTACAGGCTCCCCACATTCAAGAGAGCTGTGCTGCCACAGCCTTGAGACCCTAAAGACTGACGGTTACTCTATTCCTATGCTTGAGGCATTCACCCTCTTTGTGCTCACCACCCAGTCTGGAGGCAGGCAGGCCCTGCGGTGTAAGTTAGCCTAGTGCTCTGCCTTATTCTCTGCTTCCCATGGATCCCTCTGGTTCCTGGAGAACAGAGAATATCAATAGCGCCGTGCACTCCCGGTTCCTGGCATAGGAGGCAGATCAGGGATTGGGATTGGAAGTGGAGTGGGGCTGGTGTGGAGCCTTCACCACAGCTCTCCGCTAGCCAGAAAGGTTCCTCTGCACAGAGGCCATTTTCAGAGATGATCTATGCCAGGGCAGGATCAGGCCCTGGATCTGCAAATCAAAAAACTCTTCCCTTACTACAGGTCCTGGTACAGGCCTGTTCTTTTCACATTCTCCTTTGGGAAGCACTCACCTGCTCAGCTTGTCCCATCACTGACTCACAGGATCTACTCAATCATGAAAAATGTTCTGCCAAGTAGCCAGGCAGAGGAGTGGGTGAATAATATTGGCCAGAAAAGGCAATCAGAACACCACGCTGCAAAAAGAGAAGAAATCAAAATGCAGGTATCTTAGAATATCGACAGTTTGTAGCTGTAGCAGTTTAAAAGCAGCACAACTCTCTAGTGCCAATATCCCACAGTAGGGGGTGCTACTGTTTTAACTACGTCTGTTGCTATATAGTCAGTGGTACAAAAACTGTGCAGACCAGAAAACGTTAATAGTGAGCGGCATGGTTTCTGTTCAGTTTTAGAGGTAGCCTTTAGACCTAGGAATATGGCAGTCTGGATAGAACAGTGAAGTAGAACTCTCGGTTTTCTAGGTTCAGTTTTATCTGATTGTTGTGCAATCTTGGGTTAAGTGAATCACTCTGCTTCGACCTACCCATCTTTAAAACGATTATATCGGCACCTACTTGGCAGGAAAACATAAGCTAAAAACACTGTCAAAAGAAGGGAATTGTAATTGCAATCTCATCGTCAGTCATTTGACCAGATTCCACTGACAAATCTGTCACGACTACCAGATCATATTCTGGTGGAGCATGAGTGAATGTCACATGTCCAACAGATAAACAGACCAGCTCATACAATTGGCAATAGATATGAAGTCCATACATTACTGCAGGACAGACTGGGAATTTGTCTGAGAATTTCTGAAAACACAGAAAAACGTTTAATAAAAATGAAATTTTCCCTCAACCAGTTATGCCCTAAAGACGTATCTGCCAAAGAACTAAATAAATTTAATACAAACTTTATTAAATTACGCAGTTAGATTTCTAAAACTTTGTACATGTAAAACAATTCATTGTAATTTCAAACAGGCAGAACTTCATTGGTCTATTAAACATTAAAACTATAACAGCTTACACTATCCATATATAAAAGAAATGTTTCTTGAAAACCCATTAACATGCTTTAAAAAGACAAAAAACTGTTTATAGTTGATTTTGCAATTAAGAAATTAAGTTCTGAAATCCTTAACAGCTCTCAAACTTCAAAAACAGTCAAAGTTGCTACAGATCATAACATTCACAAACAGTTAAATAAGCTTAAACTAGCAAACATCCATGTTATTGGAATACAATTTTTAAAAAAAGTACACCAAGAGATAAAAAAAGCTTATTTGAAATTTTTTTTTTAAATTAAAAAGAACTTTAAAAAAGACTCACATTTTAAAAAAAACATTTTAAAATGTTAAGTTTCGGATATTTTGCATCCCCCATTTTTGGAAAGGGCATGAAAAATTAAACTTCAATTTGGGGTAAATAAAGCAGTACAATGGACGTTATTACATTTCTTGTCAATAATTTTCTGGATTTTTATATTCTAAATTTTGGTACTAGGCTCAAGCTGAAAGTATCTCTAACAAATTAATTCTCTTTACATCAGGCTCACAAATACCGCCCAATCACATCTAAACATCTGGATATATTTCAGTAGGAGAAAAATAAAATTAAGGTATGAGTAACGTTACGTGATTTCCTTATGGCTTTCCAAAATGTGTCTAGGCTTCGGATTGAGAATTCTTTGGCAAACATACAACTACAGTACTGCACCCCCCCAGCTTTGATTTATCAGAACCTCTAAAGCCTTGTTAAAATGCTGAAAAGACTTCAAGACTGAAAATAGCAGTTGTTAAGAGATTTGTGCAAATGGCTTCTGATCTACAGTAGTCAGAGCAGGAAAAACTGACTTATTTCCCCAAGTCATGTGTTTGAAATACACAATAATTTCAAACTATGATTTATAAAACATTGACAGATGTGGAACAGCTTTAAGTCACATTAAAAACCATAACTATTAGTGAGGTTAGTGGGTTTAAGGTCTACTTCAAAAGCTAGAAAGCCTCCTCCCATTATTAAAGATTGAATCATCATGACAGGCCTCACTAATCCAAGCCAACTGACATATCTGTGATATAGATATCCCTCATTTCTGGGCATTTCCCTTTCAGATGTGGGAAGTACAATAATACATGTAACAGGGGATTGGAGGGTAGGGAGTCAAATATAAAAATGTCAAGGCCTTTAAAACGTTTGGTCCCTGCGATTCCCTTTTATAGAGGCAAGTGAAGCACCAGTGTAGACAATGTTTACACAATCCTTTAAAAACCAGAATATTAAGAGAATAAAATTCCATTGCATTCATGATGCATTTTCCTCCTTCAGGAGGTTCTGGAGTGGAAGGGCTAGATTTTGCTTTACAGAGATCGGAAAAATATAACTTTAGCA
Organism: Chelonia mydas; assembly: GCF_015237465.2. Taxonomy (NCBI): domain Eukaryota; kingdom Metazoa; phylum Chordata; order Testudines; family Cheloniidae; genus Chelonia; species Chelonia mydas. The sequence goes on along the minus strand of NC_051245.2, from coordinate 43,236,739 downwards.
TGGAGGCAAAAAGTAGGTGGGTCTGCTGTTTTGAATACTGGAACTGATCCCCATTTCCCTTTCAAGTCCCAAAGAAAAAAGATCATCAGGTACAAATTACGAAACTCTGCTGTTTACTATCATTGAAAACATTTCCCAATTTTAGCAACTAGGAGTAGGAATCTGGCCAGTTTTCAGTTGCTTATATTTCCTTAAGATACCAAGGAGAGAGAAGGCTAACAAAACAAGGACCTACAAATGGAGGAAGACACAAATATTTCTGGAGACCAAAATTAAGATTAAAGTGAGGACATTGTAAGTACTATCAAGCCTCAGTTGCAGATAAGTTTTCTAGTTTACCACATGAAAGATGCATATGAGGGCGCCCAATAACGTTTTACAATCCTGTTTTGGAGAAAAACCGAATAGCTTAGAGTGTTAGAAATAATTAGGAAAGTCAGTGGATTGTTTTGTTACTGATCTGATAAAAGTTTCCAGGTCAGTTTTTGAAACATGTGCTGATAGCCCTGGTGTCCTAGCCAAGTTACAAGCAGGGTAATTACATCCCGATTGGCAGTACTTTATTTCCAGAGACTAAACTTTTGCATGATGGTGCTAATGCTTTCCTGATCGGAGCGATCCATCACAGTTTCAGGGTTAAATGCTCTTCCCCACCCCCAGTCTTCCTCAAGGGCACCAGCTTAAAGTTTCAGACTTCCAGCTGTCACCTTCCCTGGACAACAGTGTCTCTTTCCATCCAGACTGGGAGGTTAGGTTTGCAGTTCTTCCCTCTGCACTTCACTGGGATTTCCCCAGCAGGTCTGACCAGTTAACCTTTCTACAACAGTGTGCTACAACAGTGTGCACCAGTTACCAACCATCCTTCACAAAGCAAAGCACATTTATTCTTAGGGTAAAAGCATTACAGAGAAAACATACAAAAAATAATAAACACTCCTATACGCATGCTAAAAATTTTCCAGAGGTCACCAGTAGTCTTATGGGGGTCCTATTAAGCCAAGATTTCTCCAATCTTTCTGCAAGGGTTGGGCCATCTTTGGACAGAAGGTCCTGTTTGCTGGATCAGAAAGGCCCTGTGTCAATTTAAACTCAAGACTTTTTATGCCAAAATCCCTGTGCCTGTTGGTCTCCGGGAACCCAGTTTGAACCAGTGCATGCAAATATCCCCAGGGGTTGGTACCTCTCCGGAGGTGTTTGCAACTAGAGTGATTCATCTTAATCACTCTCCACTGTTTTAGTTCCCTGATGGGTATACATGAAAATCCAGACTACCACAGTAAAGCTTTAACAAAATTAAATGGGTAAGTAATTGACTTAATATTTTTAAAAAGCCAATCCAAATTTCAATTGAAATTATTGAAGTCTGAAGTGATTTAAAAAGTTCAAAGCTTAGCATATAAAATGTTGTGATCCTTTCAAATGTAAGCACAATTTACATTTACATGTCCCAGCATCCGCCTGCTCATGGAACCTGAATACTTTGAGGAACTATCACACTGTGGGAAAATGGAGCACAGACAAGTCCATTTGCCTTTCACTTGGTCCTTACAAGTGTTTTTGGCCTTGTTTGCTAACCCAGCTATTTCGGTTCGGAGGCTTGCTCTCTCCAAAGTCACCTTGACTTCTAATTGGAGTGAATTTGGGCTCTCACAATTGCTTTCATGGTCATTGCTGACACAAATAAAGGAATGGGAGTTTGCTCCAGGCTCAAGCAGAAGTGCAACAGGAAAGAAGAAAAAATTATTCAGAACCAATGTAGTTTTTGAAGTAGAGGAAAACCTCAACAAAACACAAAACTTAATGCAAAGCAAAACCATGTTTCCTCCAATACAAGAAGCCGTCTTGAAATAAAACTTGAGCAAGCATTTTAATTTAAATACAAATTAAACTGGAATGGACTTCTGGAAGGAGGAACAAAGGAAGAATGGGTTTTGCCTATTAACAATAATAGGTTCCCCATTCTCAGAGGTGGAACAGCTCTTTGTGAAAGTGGGTAGCTTTCAAGATTCTTGCAAATTTTAAAAGGCAGACTAACACAACCCATTTAAGCCTCAGTTCCACAATAAGTCAAAAGAACAAAGATATATACAAGGCACATGGCAGGGCAAAAGAGAGTACTGGGTGTCTACCAGCAGGTGCGGCTATCTAACTTACACAATAAATGCATGGGGAGATAAAGTTCTCCTCTTACTTATTTAGCTACTGTCCTAATACATGACTCGTGGCAAGCATTTTACAGAACACTGAAGCATTAGACACTAAAAGCTTCTCATTCCATCCTCTAAAAAGTCTTTCCATAGCATCTCCTATTCCTGATTACTACAGAGCAGTAGCCTGCATCAGAGTCCTACCACAGAATTTTGTCAAGTATCGATTCAAAAAACCAGGAGTCTTTCATATGCACAGTAAGTATTAGCACATCTTAAGGTCAGAGGTGGTGTATGAGGCAGCACCATTGAATCACAGGCTCAGTTCAGTTCTTCCAGTTTGAGTCTCAACTGAATTATTATTTATGGCAGAGGTATGTCTAATAGGCACTTTTAAAAATGCATGTTCACCTGAGCAGATAACGATCAATGAGCTGGATATCCTGAATTGTGACAGACCCTAACACGTGACTTTAGGAACCATACAAATAGCTGTCAACAGGAAGATCACAGTAGAATTTTTTAAAAACTACACTAAGCCCCTTAATATATTCCCCTGGCCTGCAGGCGGGAATACATTGATTGAGGAAACTCCATGGGCCTACACTCAAGGAGACCCAAGGTGATGTCATCTTCTCCAGACAGGGGAAACAGGCACACCTTTCCATCTGCACAGATGTCCGGTGATCCAAACGGATCTTGGACATCTGTATAAAGGAACAGCCCCTGCAAGTTACTCTCTGGGCCTTCTCCCTCTGGTAGCATGGCTCACACAACGTCAGTCTGGAGTGGGATAATGCAGTGTAGAGTCATCCTCCACTGCTCCCTTTGCATCCTACTCAAATTCTGCAAACCCTATGCACATGTACTTTGTGAGACGGGCCTGTGTGGTGGGCCTGTGTGGAATGACTGTTGCCTCTTCTTTCCTTATGCGGCCATCATTTCCTCTGTGCAAAATAGCTATTGCCCTGCATAAACTGAACTACAATGAGTATGCAGTATATACATAAGGATTTTTTTTTTGTATACAGATATTGCCTATACATAGTCTCGCTATTAGTGGATGCCTTGGCCAATACATGTTTTAAAAGATACCTGAAGGAGTTAAGCCATAATATAGTCACAAAAACATTAGTATTTTAATACACTTGTTTTTCATACCATGGATGTATATGACATCTCAATACTACACTTACAGATATTTGAACATTAGGGAATTTCAGATTTTCTGGACTGTACCTTGATTGCAGTTCAGAGTCCTAAAACCAAATCAAAACAGTTTGAAAAACCTATAATTATACAAATCAGAAGAAAATTTGGAATTTCAGTTTATCAGCTCTCGACTGGCTAAACACTAGCGATAATTTCTTCTCATTTGAAAAAATAATTCTCTCTCTCTTTTTTTTATAATTACAGTGTATCTGAATGTTCTATACAATTTGCCCAAAGTTGCAGCTTTTCCTGTTCTTCTCACTGTAAAGATTACAATTTGGGCAAGATGACCCCTAGTTGTCATCTGATGGTCCTTACTCTCTTGCTTTATTTCAGATTTCAATGGAACTCTAAACAGTTGCGAGGTCTCCGTGCAGGATCAGAGCCTTCATAATGGAAGCATAATCAATCAAAACCCAGAAAACTATTTATTCACCTTTGTAACATAACAAAACTTATTTAAACTGAAGTGGTGTTGGGGTGTGGGCGAGAGAGAAAATGGGGAAAGATTCACGGCCATACCAAAGAAACCCACACATCAGTTTTCAGCATGGAGGGGATTCTGATGGATATCTAAGCCCCTGGGAACATTGGGGTTAGTAACATAAGTTTATAGGACTTCACGAACTCTGCAGCGTTTACTTGAGGGAGGAGGATGTGCAGGGTTTGGGAGTAATTCAACCCTTACAGAGCCATATCAGATCAGCTCAGACCCCAGAATGAGACAGTCACTTCCCGCCCTTCTGGTTCCAAGGAGAAAGCCCAGAAACCTTTAACCTGAGAGGTCTTTAGGAGCGCCCGTTCCCTTCCCCCAGTAGCAATGGGGAAAGGTTTATTTCTGCTCTTTATTTCAATGATCGTTCTTAGCATTAAGCAAACGGTTTTTCTGAGTTGTTAAAATGCAATACTGGAAGCTAGCACTGGATGGTATGTTTTGTTTTTGTAAGGGTTGTTTAGGGAAAAGACCTGGGAGAAAAGGAAAGTCAAACAATAAGCTGACGAAAGAGGGTACCTATACCCTGGCTATAAAAAACTGCATCTAACTCCTGCTAAAGCCAGGAACCAGAATTCTCCATCTTACCCCTCAGTGTACAGATGCCAGTGATATGCATGTTAAAAGTACTAGAGAGATAGCATTAACCGAACAAATCTATCATAGTAAGTGCCAAGTAATATGGCAGTAATAGAACTCCCATAATTATGGCAATATAGAACAATCAAGGCATGATAATGTGTTCATAGACCATCTATTTACATCAGAATCATGTGGGTTTTTTTCCTTTTAACACATTAAGCTACAAGTATTTGATTCCTAAAGAAAGGGTCCAAGTTTAAAAAAAAAAAATAATAAAAGATGAACAGAAGAACGGCTATACTGGGTCAGACCAAAGATCCATGTGGCCCAGTATCAGATCTTCCAGCAGTGGCCAGTGCCAGGTGTTTCAGAGAGAATGAACAGACAGGTAATCACCAAGTGATCCATTCCCTCTCACCCATTCCCAGCTTCTGGCCAGCACAGATGTAAAGCTCACTAACTTTTTGTAGTTCCACGGACAGCATAGTCATATCAAAGTGGATAGTTTTCTTTCTTTCTATTTTAATTTGACAAACTAGTATGAATAGGTTAGTTTCAAAACTATTGGAATTCAGAAGGATTCATATTAGTTTTCTTTTTATTTACCTACTGAATAACTGATATAAAGAGTAGTTCTAACCAGGAAAAAACTAACTAATAACGGCAATGAAGGGTCCATGTTTATTGGCTCAGTAATCTCCTGACCACGTTTATTCCATTCATATTAAAAAAAATCGTTTAACTTGCTGGGAAGATTCTCCACATGGAATTTAACTGGCCAAACTGTTAATGATGTGTCACTAGAATAGAATTTTGCTCACACTCTCATAGCACTGCTGTGCCATTATAGGGAGCTGGAGTAAAGAAGTAGAAAAATATTTTTCCCAAAAAAGTGCACAACTCTAAATACCCAAGATGCAGACATATTGAGTAAGGTGATGCCGTTTTACATAGTTCCTTTCCTGGCCATAACCCAACGTTAAAGTATTAGGAAATCAGTAGTGAAAATTTGAGGTTAAAGTCTGAGGGAAACCTCTAAATGTGGGTAAATATTTAGACAAAAATAATGCTCAGCACTCTCATTTTTAAGGTTAAAGATGTTGAGCAATGTTTCCCTATATTTGCTTAGAATCTCCTTTGATTGTGTGGCACACATTGTGATTTTTCTTTAATAAAGAATGTACCATGCATAATATCCCTGTACAGACTGGGCAGTTTGCACTCAGTTACTGCTTGCAAAACAAATCCCTCAGAATTCCATTACGATAGTTTATACTACACATGCAGCATTCACATTTCGCTGATAATTGGGTCTGTTTTGAATTATACTACAATTTAGCTTCTGTAGAAATTTGAAGTTAAAAAAAGAGACAAAAACAGCATTTCCTTTGACAATATTTAGTATCTCTGAATATTTCAGATATATGTCTCCTAGCGCTCCATATGATCAATTGTACTTAAAAGGTGCCTTTCAGTTTACATAATAAATATTTCTATTGCCATTGGTATGTTTCTCTATCATTCCATATTTGTAATAACTTAATATATATATTGAGTAATTTAATATATTTAGAAACCTTTGAGAAGCTACATTGCCCAACTCCCACCCCAGTCAAACATTTACTCGTTTTCTACTACTAAAGTAGTACTTTAGGTGCATTTGTGGAGAAAGTTATCTGGAGACAGGTATCAAGACTTGTATGAAGTATAAAAGGATAGCTTGAATTTGAATCACCACTGCTGTAAATGGCATCAGTAATGAAAAGTATAAAAACAAATACATTTCCTTTTGTTACAAGGTATCTGACATTCCACAGGAGGGAAAGATACACTTTGCACTATGTTTGGCTTTGCTCTTCTTGCCAATAAAGTCAGATGGTCAGTTATTCTACAACAGTTTTATTTATTCCAGTTTATGTATCATCACCCATATTTTCCCCACCCTTCTGCATCAGTGTTGCAACACTGTCTTTCAGTAGATTTGTTCCTTGGAGTTACATTTTTGTTCAGTTAAAAAAAATGGTTAAAAAAGAGGAAGTCTTCAGATCTATGTTTCATCTGACAAGAGGTAACTAACCAGCATGTTAAGACACCTGATTGATAGACTTATTTCTCCAGCACAAAGTGACTGAAGTATTTGTAACGATCGCACTTGTGAAGTCTCACACTGAGAATTGTCGGGTTGGACAGCAGAGAGGTGCTATGAGAGTCCATAGGTAGAGTAGGACACACACCCAACATGACGCCATCTTAATCCAGAAGATGGACCAGGTTCCACTGAAGAATTTTTCAATCTCAGCACTTTCATAACTGTTAAAAAGATGAAGGGAAAAGGTGACAAGAAATGCAGTAAGCGGTTACACTCACCGTTCCTATTTTAGATTTGTTTCCCTCTGCTCATTTTGAGACAGTTACTGACCACCAGTAACCTAATTTTGAACCTGGGAGCAGGTGAACAGCTCTTTGTAGACTGGGACCCTGTTCAGGTAACAGCCAGGACAGACCTGCATATTCTCTCCCTCTCTCAACCAGGAAGCAAGATGTAACTGCTCCAGTTTTGGGTATTTCAACCGTACTCCTACATTGAGAGCCGTCCAGTAACATTACATGAATGTTAAGATTTTTCGACCTTGAAGTTTACTTACTGGAACCAGTGAGTTACTGTCATCATCACGTAGAGAGAAGCCAAGAAGAAAACAAAGTGGAAGTAGGCATAGCTGTATACTGTGCCTCTCTTTTCATCATATATTACAGTCTGACCGCCCCTTTCTTCAACATGCTCTTCGGCGTCAGCTGTATGAAACAGGGAACAAGAAGTTGTTTCACACAAGAATGGAAACAGTGGTAGAGTTCACATCCTATAGATCTAATTAAAATGAACAATTTTAGGCCCAGTTCAGTTCAATATCCTTATCCAGCAGAAAACTTAAGCATACTCTTGACTTCAGCACATGCTTAAGTTGCATTGAAGTGAATGGAATTTAAGCACATGTTTAAGTGTTGTCATGAATTCAGGCGTTTTAACTTGATCACAGGATCCTGAGCTTCCTCACTTTGTACTGGGTCTCAGTCCATGGAGTTTGCTGATACCAAAGTGAGAGTCCCAACACCACTGGGTCTTCTGACAGAGGGGGCAACAATTGGTACTCCATTTGTTGTTGTTCCTACACCCAGGCAGAGAGCAAAGGCTCAATAGAGGAGAAGAGCACAGAATGCGGAGCACACAAATCTGGCAGCAACAGCAGGACACCCCCTTTTGAAAGTATGTTAAGAGCAGCTACTCCCCTTTCACACCTTTTTTTATTTCATATAATGCAAGAGGACAGATTTCCATTCCATCCTTGTGTGGTTAAAGTATTTAAATTTTTTTAAATGACAAAATTGTATAGATTTTAAAATAAATATTTAAAGCTAAAGCATTCCAGAGTGGTCTTAGTTTTTGGAATAATTTTTTCCAATGCATTTCATGCTGCTGAAGAAGTTTCAATTTCCACAGAATTTAGGATACATGCACCTCTGTATATACTGGGCCTTGCCTTAGTTATACTCTTGTGGTTTGGGCTAAAAGGCACAAGCAATGCTAAGCAAAATGTATAAGGAATGCATAGTTACCATCTCCATCTGGTGCACAGCAAAAGCAGCAACGAGCTACCTACAAGGCAGACATAAAGTTAACAAAGAGGTTTCATGCAACAACAGATCAGCAGATTAAGTCAGCCTGTTGTGCCTAAATTACAAATACTAATTTATAAAAACATTGCTTTGTATATTTGCAACAGACAACACAACTAAAGCCTCAATCAGGAACAGACAAGCAATTTACAGCAATAGACCTTTTGGAAGTTAGGCAGCTACTCTGTCTTGGTGTTATGGAGAAATATACTGCATGTATCTATTTTACATAATCTAAGACCAATATTCAAATGACAAGAGGGTAATGTAGCTACAGTGGAGTAATGCTGCAAAATGGCTGTGTACAGTAGTTCCTTCTTCAGACCTAAGTCACAGGTGTTTTTAAAAGTAACATTTCTTTATAGAAATGAGACTGTAAGGAATATTAGAGATTCTGACTACATTCAGCAAGACTGATTATACCAATATAAGCATCAAACTTAAATGGACATTTGCAAGGTTGGAGCCAGCAGTAGTAAACTGAAAGTTACTTTATCTTCATACCATTTTATGTAAGCAAGGGGTTTTTGTTTTGTTTTTTTTGGTGGACAAGTCTCATTTCTCAGTCTAGAAGCTAGTTCTTCACTGGTGGCACAATGACACTCCTGAAATGCATTTGGGTACTGCCGCATCTTTTCCTATTTCCACTGCCTGCTAATATAGAACATTGCACTTTGACTGTGTGTTTTCCCAGTATTTCTCTTCTTGTGCACAATTCCACAAAATACATATTAACTCTGCATTTTCTATATTACATCTCCAACATCTGTTGTTCTCGGATATGTTTTGGTTTCATTTTGGGGGAGGTGGTGTTCGGTTTTGGAGTCTAATAAAGTATACATACCAAGAAATTATGTTGTACTTTAAGATTTGTGATCTTTATACTTCAGTTTAATAGATAAGGATTTTCACACTCGCTTTGTATGATTAAATACTCTCTGGATGCAAAAGATGATAAAAAGACTAGCAAAGTTCCTGCTTAAGAGATTGGCTGAGTTTATTGAAACAGGAGAATAAATGCTCTTCCTATAGTTTGGTTTAACAGGGTTCTTTACTTTTTTAAGTTAAATTTGGACAAGAACTATTGCCTTTCGCTTCCATTATTATTTGGCTATATCAAGATCCTGAAGTTAATGCCAGGCTCCTCCAAAGAAAGTGTTTTTTCTTTGGATACATGTGTCAGAAATTCAGGCCTTGCACATTAAGTGATGTAATTAGTACTGTTGGCATGCATACAAATAGGCATTCAGAGCAATTAATTATCTCTAGTTTAGGTACAGAAAGACTCTGTATAAATAGATGCAGCTGCAGAATTATGTTTACATTTCTTGTCAAAAGACAAAGGCCCTTTGCCTCAGGGAAGACAATCAGAATGGAATTAATTAGCCATTGACCGTCATTGCTTTATATTCACATGCAACAGTCCCCATATAACTCTCTAAAACCAAGGGCTTGTCTGCACTTACATTTTATAGCGCTCTAACTTGTTGGCTCAGGGATGTGAAATATCACCCCCCTGAGCGGAGCAAGTCTGAGCGCTTTAAAGCACAAGTGTAGACAGGCTCCAAGCGCTGGGAGCTAATCCCCTCGTGGAGGTGGATTACCAGGAGTGCTGGGAGAACTCTCCCCCAGCACTTGCACGCGACCACACTCGCACTTCAAAGCGCAGCTGCGGGAGTGCTCCCGTTACAGCGCTTTGAAGTTTCCAGTGTAGCCATGCTCCCAATGCTTTAGAAATAACTCTACTGTTGAGTGCTCTAGTGAAGCAGTTCAACCTTCTCAAACAAATGGACCAGGGTTACCAGGCTAAGACTGGCTGTGCCAGCCAGTGCCTTTCACTTCCCATTCAGCAATTTGCATTCTAACATACAATAAAGCTTGAACTGCTTCAACTCTCACACTAGCAAGACAAGACTGGGGTCTGAAGCAACCCAAGTGCTATTGTGGGTCAAAGTATGCACAACTGATTGGTAAGGAGGCAAAAAACGTGCACTGGGATCCAGTACAGAGGGTCATCATTAAGGTTGTGTGTCCAGGTGCCTAGAGTACCAGGCACACATGCTTGAAGTACAGTGATTTTGCAAAATGGACTGCTAATAATATCTATTTGCTATTCAGCCATAAGCAATAGTTACTATTTTTCAAAGATTTATGTGAGTACTACCTGCATGTATGTTATATACTCACAGTTAATTACTGTAGTATTTTTATATACTTATCTTTGCAACCCAGAAAGGCTAGAAACACCACTTTTTAAAGATGACAGTATGAAAGCTTAGATTCTGTAGAAAGTTTCATGACACCCAGAAAGAAGCTTTTACAATACATAGGATCGGCTCTAAGTCTTGATATACAAAAAAAGCTAAATTTGAAGTATGTCGCTTGACCCACTTAGACAGCAGAGCGCACAAATTCTGAGTGAACATATTGGAAAAGCTGATTTTATTTTTTTTAATGCTCAGAGTTAAGTGGGTTGAGTTATTTTGCTCAAGTTTTCCCACAGAATTCACCTTTGGGGTAAGACCAAACACGGATATTTCTACCTCAGATGGAAGCTACAGCAACTAAAACGAGGGGACTAGAACGGAAGTGGGAATTCAGTCTTCCATACTGGGAGCTGACAACATCTGTTAGACATTTGTGAAGCGAACAAATGTACGTATGCAATAGAATGGCTTATTTTTACCACATATAGCATGACAACGGGGGAAGAGAAACAAAACAAAGTGTGTTAGTGGTTTTGGGTGGGAAGAGATTAAGAAACCCTGATGTGGAGCACTAATACTTTTGATCACGTTTTACTACTTTTGAATTTTCTCAACTGCCCTGTTCTGCAACTAAAATATAATGATCTCATCTTTGCCTATATTCCCAATAAATATTGTCTTTTCTGCCTCTAACTGAGAGGAAGTGAGCTTCTGGAGAACAGTTACATCCCAGTTTAATGCAAGCTCTGTCATCACCGGAAATCTGCCGAATGCTAGAGAAAAAAAAACTGCAAGGACAGCAGCATACTATTTGGGACACATTAGGCAAGTCCTCTGAGGGACCAGCAGGAGCTGTGAGGAGCCAACCCAGGCAGTAAAGACTCAGGAAATTCCACCTTTCCTGACAGGAAGAACATGTGGCGTGTGAATAGGCTTTTTACGTAGCTATCTGTAACAAGTGGCTTGCCCCTGAAGGCCTGGAGCCAGCCAACCCTAGTTATTCAGAAGGCACACCTGAGTAGGGGTCAGCTGATTACCTTATTAAAAAGCAGCAGGAAGCGGGGGGGGGGGGGGGAAGAGGCGGGGGGATGGGAGGGGAATGACGATGTGCTCAGGGAGAAGACACCAGCATGAAGCCGGAGGGAGAGATGTCAGCAAAGGCCTTCCAAGGCAGGGAATGGCAGCTGGGAGTGAGCAGGCTCCAGCAGAGAACCCTAAATTATTAAGAAGGGACCAGGCTCCAGGTAGGGAATTTGGTATGAATAGGTTAGTTTCAAATCTATTGGAATTCAGAAGGCTTCATCTTAGTTTTCTTTTTATTTCCCTTTTGAATAACTGATAGAATTTAAAAAGAGTAGTTCTAACCAGGAAAAAACTAATAATGGCAATGAGGGGTCCCAGGAAGACTGGGAGCACAGACTTGATGGGGATTTGAGAACTTTGGGGCTGGATTTATTACAACAATACAATCATTCCCAAAACAAAGAAGGGCATTGCTGAACTACAGAAGTGTTGCATGGAGTTCTTCAGGGGGCCTGAAGAGGGGAAACAGAAGCAGAGTCCTGCAGAGCCACTTGTGGCCACAGGGGGTTGCTCAAGAGGCAGCTAACCCTTTTATACCATCCTTGTAAGTTCTGGTTGCAAATTCTAAAGGAACAATACATGCAATCAGAAGACAGACAGCTTGAAAGTGAGCCCCGAGATGGTATGGTGGGTAGAAGCAGTTTGTTACAGTTCAGGGGAATAGTTAACTCACTTCAGTTTCAGGCGTTGCATATATTCCTCTCAGTGCTTCAGAGCTTGCACGAGTTGTTGAGGTCAAACTAGGATCAAAGAGAAGACAGCACCATAACATGCAGCGTAAGTATGTTTCCTGTGATGCTGAGAAATCTCATGGGGAACGTCTACACCGGCAGAAGGAAGTGAGCCTCCCAGCCCAAGTAGCGTGCTGGCAATAGCACTGTGGATGCTGTGGCTCGAGCTGCAGCTCATGCTCTCAAGCCCCTGGGCCTGAGCTTGGGTGACTAGGTCAAATGCCCACCAGAGCCACAGCCACACTGCGGAGTTTAGCGTGCCAAGTCAAATGAACCTAGCACGAGTCTGTGTAACCCCAGGCTGGGAGTCTCGCTCTCAGCTGCAGTGTAGACATACCCTAAGGATCCAGTCCCTCAACAACTGAAGTAAGTGATAACACAGGATGTAAAGTCAAGTGGTAAGTCTGTGAAAGGTTTGTTCTGTGCAAGTAGAAATCTACAGGACAGATCACCACCACCAGACTCATTCCGTAATCATGAACTTAAAAATAAACTAGACAACTTCTATTAATGTCAGTGCACCACCCAGCAATCAACTTAAAAGCTAAACACACACAAATTTGCATTTCAGAACAGGTTCTCCCTGCTATGCATGACGGGAGATATGCTATGTTTTGCCTTTCCAGACTAGTTTTACAGCAATTACTTTGACCAATCCTGTAAACAAAGACCACAGTCACAGCCTTGCAGATGAGACAAACTCATAATATTTATGAGCTATTTGCTAGGAAGACTATTTATACCATTATTATTTCATTTCCTGTAAATTGTTGGGGGAATCCTTCCCAGTTTCCACCCAACTTCTCTCTGAAACCAGCTCTTATTTTGAAAGAGGAAGGATGGCTATGTTACACAAACTCTCCATGACCCACACTGAAATGTTAACACAGATCTCTATCTAGGTACTTACATGGACCCCAGCACTGTAGTAAATTAGCCACTCTGAAACGTTAAGCAACATACTCCACCCCTTGTTTCCTTCCAACCATTTAGAGTGTAGGTTCTCATACTGAGGAGGAAGGCACAAATGAGTTTCTCATTTAGTTCTGAACATGGTGGTATTTGTGGTTCTGCTCTTCCTGAGAGAATGCTCCATAGCCTAGTTTCAACTCCTCTAAAAAGTCTGTCTTCCACACTGACAAATCTTTCCCTATGGATTGAAAGATTCATTGTTCCAGTGGAAAGTAGACGTAATTGGTCATTGCAATAAATCAAACCTGGATCATCATGAATATATGGATTCATGGCAAGATCCATGTCTGATAGGAGTTACCAGGGTAGTGCGGTTTCTCTGGATGGGAGGACTTGTTGCACCACCTCTTCTAAGACAGCCAAATTCTTGGATGATGGAGATTTTGAACTGGACTCTTATTCAGTGCGGAGCCAATGCAAAGATCAGTGCACTGTAGTTACAGTGACATGGCAACTTGTGTTGCGAAGCAATTGGGAGTTTTTTCCTGGCACATTCCTAAATAGGAGTTGCAATAATATAACTCAGACACCACAAATGCAGAGACTACTATGCCCAGATTCAGGTCTGACAGGAAATACCAAGGTAGGCTGGTTTCTCCAGATATTAGGACTGCCCCACCTTGTTCAAATGCAGTCTCAATGCCACCCCCAAAGAGGTGCTTTTAGAGCAGGATAAGAATCTGACACACCTCCCTCTACACACAGATTAAAAGGTTTTGTAAGGGATTTCTGCTTTTTAATATGATGTGTATTTCATATAATTTTTTTAAATGGGCATGTTATTGCTGTACCAGAGCAGCTGTTTACTTGTATTTACTTTCCACATCAACATATTTCTTCAGCTGAGCTAAATTTTAAGAATAAATCATAAAGCTATTAGAATTTCTTTAAAAAGACTGCTGGTAAAAGTTCTCTCTAAACAAAGTGTCTTTCCCTACATTACTAACACCACCCTTTCTATTACTGAACATCAATATTAAAAAACTAAAATAAAGAAATCTAAGTTACAGTTGAACCTCAGAGTTACGAACCAACCAGTCAACCAGACCTCATTTGGAACTAGAAGTACACAAACTAGCAGCAGAGATAAAAAAAGAGCAAATACAATACAGTACTGCGTTAAATGTAAACGACTTAAAAAAAAAAAAGAAAAAGAAAAAGGGAAAGCAGCATTTTTCTTCCGCATAGTAAACTTTCAAAGCTGTATTAAGTCAATGTTCAGTTCATTTTTGAAAAAAAAAAAAAAAAAAAAAAAAAACAACCAAACTAACGGTTTGTTCAGAGTTACGAGCAACCTCCATTCCCAGGGTGCTTGTAACTCTACTGTACTTTTCATTGTTTGCTTTTTTTGCATTTCTCTCATGGACAACCAAATAGACTAATCGGTTTCAGGAGGGCTTCTAGTTAATTTCACATTCAGAATCTCAGACAGTAGTAGTGCTTGATCACATACATATGAAAGACATAACTCAATTAATTATGCACATTGCATTTAGGAAATTTATTAGACTGAGGTCCTTTACATGGGTGGCGATGGATGGAGAGCAACACCACACTACCCGGCAGTTTGCCACACAGTTAAAAACCACAAACTATGTCCAAATTACTATCAGAAAAGCTACTACTTGGCGGTACTTTCTGTAGAATTTAAAGACTTTGTGAAAAAGTGATGTTTCTGGTCTTGATGATTAAGAAAGTTTTCAAAATGTGAACAAACGCAGTGTTGTCTTTCCGCAGTCAGACCCATTAAACCAGCTATGTCTGCAGACTCAGGAAGGCAATGCTTCACTGGTTCATGTTTGGAATTTCTTCCACCAGTAGATGTGGATCCTTTTCATAAAATACTAAATCATCATTAGGTTTCAGGGTTGCCTATTTCATCACTGATCATTTTAGAGAAGAAATATCCAGCCACTCTGGGACTGTGGGAAAGTACGATCAGATTAATTTCCCTCCTTTTGTGTAATTCTACCTCTAGCAATTGCTTTGCATTTGCTTTGCACACATTATAAAATCTTAATCTGTTTGATCCCCACAGTTAACGTACCGTAAGGTAACTTAAAAAAACAAAAAACAAAGACTTACCAAGAATATAAAATGCAACAAAACAGAAGAGTAGTGCCCAATCCAGTAACCAGGTTCTCATCTCTGGGCAAACCCTGGCTAAAATCAGGTACGCAGATTGTAATGTTCTTATGGTTCTCATCCAGGACTTAAAACACAAAACAAAAAACATACATAATTAATAAGTTCATTTGACTTCAGATTAAAGAAAAAAATTTGTTTCCCGAAACATCAAGAACATTTTGGTTTTTTAGAAAGATTATCTAGGCTGGGAGGCTGAAATTAGACTTGCCAGATGTGTTGTTTCTTGAAGGGCAGAACTACAATAAACTTCAGCACTTTGCTGGCTCACCGGGACAGAGTGGAGAAATGTCAGGCCCTGGGGTAGTTCTTAAAATCCCAGCTTCTCTGCTGGGCTGTTCACCAACACTTCACCTCCCCACTATTTTGGAGGGCCAACTGACAGCTGAAGAAGTTTAAAATTATACATACATTATAAATGTGTTACTGTTTGTAAAGCTGGGGTCACATTATCCTGCATAATGTCTGTTTAAGACAGGGGTGTTTTAAGGGCAGCCCAAGTGCCAAATATAGGCTCAATGAGGTCTAAAATATGGCCTGTGGCAACTCCACTCCTGAAATGATGCACTGAGGACAAAGAACTACACTGGTTATGGGCATATTTTATTTTAAAATGTATGCAGGTTAGCTGCTGCCCTCAGGTTCCTGGCATACTGCCAGCTAGTCCTTGGTGTCGAAGAGAAGAGGTTCTCTTGCTTGACAAATATATTTGCTTTGAGCCATATTTCTAATACCTCCAGCCCAGTGCATGCTCTTGCAAATGCAATAGTTTTCTTGCCTATAAACTGGGTATCTCATTCAGATTTACCAGCGTGTATCATTCTCCAATTCTCCTTCTGACAGGGGGACAGCCTAGACAGATGAAAGCCTACACATCATTAAGTCCTTCATCACAGTTCCTTTTCTAGTTAGTGCTATTCTAGTAGAAAGGAGGCAATTCTTACCAAGACTAGCCTAAATTGCAGAGGTTAGAGCAGTGGTGGGCAACCTGCAGCCCGAGGGCCGCATGCGGTCCATCAGGGTAATCTGATTGTGGGCTGCGAGACATTATGCTGACATTGACCATCCATAGGCACCGCCCCCTAGAGCTCCCAGTGGCCACAGTTCACCGCTCCTGGCCAATGGGAACTGCGGGAAGCAGCAGCAGGCCGCAGGGATGTGCTGGCTGCTGCTTTCCACAGCTCCCATTGGCCAGGAAGAGAGAACTGCAGCCACTGGGAGCTGCGGGGGATGGTGCCTCCGGACGGTCAACGTCAGCGTAATGTCTCACGGCCTGCAATCAGATTACCCTGATGGGCTGCAGGTTGCCTACAGGTTAGAGGAAAGGCTTTCGTGCAATTCATCTGAATCACAGAAATCTATTTTGGAGCTTGGAAAACGGCTCTCTGTTCACTAGATTCATCAGTCTGGATGGATTCCGAAAAGGAATTCCTTGAGAGAAAAATGGAGACAAACCAAATTTTAAAAGAGCTCAATGTTAGAAAAACTATAGCAAGGTTTTTTGGCATCTGGAGATGCTCTGTAAATATGAGGCACAATGTGTTTGAATTAGCACGTGAAGAAGTACAAGGACACCCATATCTGGTTAGGATTAATCTTAATTTTTTATACTCCGTGAACAGCAATTGTAGTACTACTCAAATGCTCTTGAAACAAAAGATTTGAGAGTAATTTTTCACATGAAAGGGAAAATGGGGTCAAAAACTAGGTAATTTGCTTTGTTAATTGGGAGCATGGAACCAATCTAGCACATCAATTATAGGTAGGACCCTACCAAATTCACGGCCATGAAAAACACTTCACGGACTGTGAAATCTGGTCTCCCACCATGAAATCTGGTCTTGTGTGCTTTTACCCTATACTGTACAGATTTCACAGGGGAGACCAGCGTTTCTCAAAATGGGGGTCCTGACCCAAAAGGGAGTTGCAGGGGAATCGCAAGGTTATTTTAGGAGGTTGCGGTATTGCCTTACTTCTGTGATGTCTTCAGAGCGATGGCTGGCTCTGAAGGCAGAACCCTGCCAGCTGCAGTGCAGAAGTAAGGGTGGCTATACCACACCATACCATCCTTACTTTTGGGATGCTGCTGCTCACCTCTGAAGGAGCAGTACTGCAACCCCCCCATCTCCCACAACTCCTTTTTGGGACAGGACCCCTACAATTACAACACTGTGAAATTTCAGATTTAAATAGCTGAAATCATGTAATTTACCATTTTTTAAAATCCTATGACCGCAAAATTGATCAAAATGGACCATGAATTTGGTAGGGTCCTAATTATAGGTGGTCTTATTGTAATGGCAGCTAAAATAGCAACGGGGGGAGGAGGGGATGGAAATCTACTGGATAGAAGTGAAAAAAGGGCAGACAAAAGTGTCCTATCTGAAACGAAAGAAGGCTATACATCTTTCTGGTTTTTATTGCATGCATTGGCCTGCATCCTATACCAGTCTCTTCTGCCAAAGCTAGCATCTTGCACTGACCTCATGACCATGCAGGATTTGTTTGGCATGATAATCTAAAGGCCTAATCACATTCACTTTTAATGCAGCAGGTCTTAAAGGACCTTAATAAAGCTCAAGATAACTTACTAGTTTCTGGTGGTTTGCTTGACAGAGATGAGAAGGTGAGATACATGACATAGCAGCTGATAACTCCTGACTGCAACAAACCAGAGTGTGGCTGGCCTTTAGAGAAAAAAGGTAAGATACTGAAGCATTTTCATGGGCTTTAACAAAAAAAATTCAAATGGTCGAAGTATCTTCCACATGGGAAATATTATTTAATCCTTTGCCTATGCACTTTAGAAAGTTTCCAGACAGACTAGGTAGGGATTTCCTCTGAAGGATACAAGAAAACATCCCTTTCTCCACTGGCTGCTCCAGGGAGGTTAAGATCCCCAAACCAGTAAGAAATAAACACTGTTTTGGCCAACCATACCAAGCTCAAAAACAATATTCACACCTGGTGTAAGTTACTGGCAGACTTAACAATAGCTATAATTGCTTATCATTTAACTTTGAAATTACTTGAAGCACTGATGTATCTCCAGTCCCAATGCATGAAAGATGCCACAAAACACAAAATTTTTGTTGAAACACTAAGTGTGATGTGAAAAAACAAAAATTAGAATGGTTGTGAATTGTTCCAGCCCTAGTCTCAAAAAACAGATAGATGGTAACTGTACGACGGTGAGAAATGAGCATGAAATCAGAGCTGAATGGGTTTGAATGCTATTCTCTTAACAATGCTATTACAGCAAAGGTAGCGTAAGTGGCTCCATACCTACCAATGTCTATGCATGTGAAACCTCTGCTATGTGTCTACCCGATCAGGGAATTGTATCAAAGATCCTAGCATGCTTGTCATAGAAATCACAGAAATGTAGGACTCAAAGGGACCTCGATAGGTCATCTAGCCCAGTCCCCCACATTGAGGCAGGACTAAGTATTATCTAGACCATCCTGACAGGTGTTTGTCAAACTTGCTCTTAAAAACCTCCAATGATGGATATTCCACGACCTCCCTAGGTAATCTGTTCCATTGTTTAACTACCCTGACAGTTAGCAAGTTTTTCCTGGTGTCCAACCTAAACTGTCCTTGCTGCAATTTAAGCCCTTTCTTTTCCTGTTCTCAGTGGATAAGGAGAACAATTTATAAAAAGGAGACTGATAACAACCTTCTACAACTTGAAGTTTTAGGTCCCCCTACCCCTCAGTCTTCTCTTCTCCAGACTAAACAAACCCAATTATTTTTAAGCTTCCCTCTTATGTCATGTTTTCTAGACCTTTAATCATGTTTGTTGCTCTCCTCTGGACTTTCGCCAATTTGTCCACATCTTTTCCAAAATGTAGTGCTCAGTACTCTATGTGAGGCCTTATCAGTGCTGAGTAGAACGGAAGAATTACTTCTCGTGTTTTGCTTACAATACTCCTGCTAAAGAATGATACTCGCTTTTTTTGCAACACTATTACATTGTTGACTCATATTTAGCTTGTGACCCCCAGATCCTTCTCTGAAGTACTCTTTTCTAGGCAGGAAGGAATAATCATGAAGGGACTACGTACAGTACTTTGCATTTGTCCTTATTGAATTTCATCCTATTTATTTCAGACCATTTCTACAGTTTGTCAAGATCATTTTGATTTCTAATCCTGTCCTCCTAAGCACTTGCAAACTGTCTCACCTTGGTATCATCTGCAAACCTTTACAGGTGTACCCTTTAGCCCATTATCCAAATCACGTATGAAGATATTGTCTAGAACTGGACCCAGTTCCCGGCAGGACCCTACTTGATATGCCCTTCCAGCTTGATTGTGAACCACTGATATCTACTCTCTGAGTACGCTTTTCCAACAAGTTGCATACCCACCTTATAGTATGTTCATCTAGCCTATATTTCCCTAGTTTATGAGGAGATCATGTGAGGCAGTATCAAAAGCCTTACTAAAGTCAAGATACATCACATCTACTGCTTCCCCTCTATGGACAAGGCTTGTTACTCTATCAAAGAAGGATATTGGGATGGTTTGACATAATTTGTTCTTGACAAATCCATGTTGACCGTTACTTATCACCTTATTATCTTCTAGGTGCTTACAAATTGATTATCTGTTCCATTATTTTTCTGCCTGGCCTATAATACAGTGGGTTGTCCTTATTCCCCTTTTTATAGATAGGTACTATATTTGCCCTTTTCCAGTCCTCTGGGGTCTCTCACTTCCACCATGAGTTTTCAAACACAAATCGCTAATGGCTCAGAGATCTTTTCAGCCAGTCCTTAAGTATTCGAGGACGTATTTTATCAGGCCCTGCTGAATTGAAGATATTTAACTTGCCTTTAAGTAATTCTTAACTTGTTCTTTTCCTGTTTTAGCCTCAGATCCTACCCCATTTACACTGATGTTCACTATGTTGTCTAACGTAGGTTAGTCATTTGATCACCGCTAACCATTTTGGTGAAAAACGGAAACAAAAAAGGCATTGCCACAGCTGTGTTTTCTGTTACTGGCTTTCCTGCCTTGTTGAATAATGGGCCTATCCTGTCTTTGGTCTTCCTCTTGCTTCTCATGTATTTGTAAAATGTTGTCTTGTTACCATTTATGTCCCAAGCTAGTTAAGCTTTTTTTTGGCCGTGGCTTTTCTAAACTTGTGTTGGTTTTTTCATATTCATCCTTTGTAATTTGACTTACTTTTTGTATGACTCTCTCTGATTTTCAGGGTATTGAAGATCTCCTGGTCAAGCCAGGGTGGTCTCTTACATCCTTCCTAACTTTTTTATGCGTTGCGGTACTTTGCTCTTGTGCCCTTAATAGCTCTTTAGAAAACAGTCATCTCTTCTGACCTCGTGTCCCATGGGATCTTACCTACCAATTCTGAGTTTACTACAGTTTGCCTTCTTGAAATCTATTGTCTTTATTCTTCTGTTTTCCTTCCTACCATTCCTTCCAATCATGAACTCTACCATTTCATGATCATTTTCACCCAAGCTGCCATCCACTTTCAAATTTTCAGCTACTTCCTCCCTGTTTGTCAGAATCAAATCTAGAATAGCCTCTCCCCTAATCACTTTCTCCACCTTCTCTAATAAGGTGTCTTCAATGTATTCCAGTAATTTGTTGGATAATCTGCGCCCTGTGGTAATATTTTCCCAACAGATACCAGGGTAGTTGAAGAACCCATCACCACCAAGTTTGGTGTATTGAATGATTGTCAGTTGTTTAAAAAAAAAAAAAAAAAAAAAAAAAAAAAAGCCTAATCCACTTATTCCTCCTGGTTAGGTGGTGATCTGTAGTAGACCCCTACCATCACATCACCCTTGTTTTGTACCCCTTTTATCCTTACCCTTATGCTGTCATGCTTAGTGACACGGGTCAGAGAGGCGATGGTATGGATTTTATGGAGACAGAGTGACATAAAAGCTAACTCAAAAGACAGAGAGAGAGAGAGAGAGACAGAGAGAGACAGAGACAGACACATGAGAGAAAGGTATACACACACTGCGTCAGTACCCAATGACATCAGCCTTGCTAAGTCTGATAACCAGAAGTAGGCTCCAGAGAACTCTCAAGGTGTTCCATCTCCAACAAAACAAACAACAGACAAAGATTTGATAAGCACACTTACGACTTTGGACACAGGGTGAGATAGCTACCAATGAAATAAGAATGCACAGGCCACCATTTACACCAAGCAGGATCTTGTTGTATGTGCAGCCCTCGGAGCGCGTGTAAAAGACAGCCATCAAAATCACGGCTCCCACAGCAACGGAGTACAAGACGAGAGTGCCCAGAGCTAGTAAGCCATACCACAGTTTATTATGTGTTGTGCCCGCAGTCCTGTTTGTAAGGAAGAAAATATATTAGCTATAGAAAAAATATGGAACATATACTCCTTATCGAGATAGCTTATATGACCATTAGAGCTGCACAAAAGTCAGCATTTTGCTCTCTATAGTACATACATTGTTTCAGCAGTATAGGCTGTGACTTCTGGGTATTTTACAAATATAGTTGCCTTGCTAGATTCATTTGCTATCACCAGGATCTATAAAACATTCCATAATGCTAGTGTTGATCATATATCAAGACTTTACACTGATGTTTTAATGCCTGGCTATTTCCATAAATATAGCCTGCAAGATTCTGAAAATTTGGTACAGCTTAGACTGAGCCATCTGCAAATCTTTGACACTGTTGTAATCGTAGCTCCTAGCTAGCGTAAGGGATTCCTTGACTGGAGCCAAGGACGACCCTTCCAGGTCCCAGCTCATTAGTGAAGTTCTTCCATTACATAAGCCCTGGAAAACCACGGTTAAATACACCGCAGCTATTCTTATCCTCCTACCACTACAACAGTTTTGTCCATTCAACCATTCTCCCATCTTTTGGCTCTCTGTATCCTACAAGTTTTACTGAGTCCTGAATTCCCTACCCCCCACTTCCACCCACCCCTGAAGAACTGATCTTGGGGGAACAAAGTATCAGACAGCATCATCCAGTACAATCAAGTTGTCTGTACTAACAGGGCAGAAATGATTTGCAAAATGGTTTACAAAAATCTGTTAACTCAGATGGTGCCTTTGAGTTACATGCCACTGCTGGAAGTCTCCTTTCAGTCACACTGACAGCACTGGGGTTCTGCTACAGTTAGTTATTGGCAGCAGTGGTTGTGCTGTGACAAGAGAACACATTTTATCCTATCCTCAGGAAAACAGTTATCAGGGGAGAAAAGGGAGAGAGCAGAGGGTTTTAAACCTTTTCTACAAGCTAATGGGATAACTGTGAAAACAAAAGAACAGAGAAAGAGAGGAATGGATGGGCAGGGAATAGCTAAAGGGAGGGGATTGTGTGTTTGTGTAGGATTTAAGAGTTCTAAAATATTAATGGGGCAGGGAAGGAAGGTGCCAAAGCTACACAAATGGGAAATCAAGCCTATACAAAAGAGGCTGGGCAAGGGGATTGATCAAGGAAAGTTGTAGAGTTGGGTGGAAACAAGTGGCTCACCTCTTATTTAAAAACTGGGCTGAGGTGCATCTATAAGCTTGCATGAAAACAAAACAGGATCCACCAGTTTACATCACTGCTTGAGTGCTGTGGCTATGCTGTATGGATCCACTCTATTTTATCAAAAATGGATTATACTGATACAGAAGTGAAGAGGCTTAAATGATGGGGTCCTTGAAGCACTATTACTATTTATTGGAAACAGAACTATTTCGGTCAAATACAAAGCAACAAGAGGTCAATAATAAGAGGGAGAGAAATGGCATCCAAAATGGGGGGAAAGGAGAGTGAGTAAAGAGTAGAAAAAGACTTAGAAGGTTGGGGAGTACTGTATCTTCTTTAAGTATAGTTGTCTTCCATCATAAAATAGTGTCCGTGGTATTTTTAAACACTGTGGTTAATTTTCTGTTAATAAAAACATGCATTTAAAGAAGGATTGCAATACAATACATTATACAACCAATTGCTTGCCAGACACATACCAGTTTTTATTCCATTTGTGTGCAAACTCCACAAGCAGGATAAGCTGAATAAGTATAAAAAGGAATCCTCCCGCTGCACCTACATAGCGCCAGGCTGCAAGGGGAAAAAAGATCAAGTTCCAATTATGTTGAATTTGAGAGCTTAGATAAACGGAGCTTTGTGGTATCAGGGCAAAAGTCTATGCAGTGAAACCATTATACAGCTCATCAAGACACATCTCAATTAACCTTGACTAGAGACCTTCCTGAAAATGGCAGAGGTCACCTAAAAGACCAGTGCAACTTTGCATCCATCCCAGCTGACTGATAGACATGATTCAGTTTATGGTACTCCACACCTTCTAGAATATCCACTACAAGTTCATTAACCTGAAGAATTTTTGTGGAGAAGGTTACTGTATATGAAGAGAAGCTACTGAAATCTTGGTACATGGTGCAGAAAAGCGGTGGCATCAGTTTACAGATGTCCTAAAACCTAAAATTGTTGAGGAACCTGAGGCTGAAAATGACTGACTATCACTAGATTCAAAATTACACAGATATAAAAATAAGGGGGAAAACTTATTTATTCATATTTGTAGGAATAAAAAAAAAAAAAAAGTGTTCTGAGACACCCCCACAGCTACCACAATCCTCCGCATTCACCTATGACTGGTTTAAATCAAGATTGGATGCGAACACATACATGATAAAATAGCTTTTGGGTCCCCGCAAAAGCCACATGGGAGTAATTCTGCGTCACTTCCTTTCCAGAGCGGTCAATCTGCATCCTGACCAGACACCTGATTTTTGTGCAAAACTAAAGGCTCTGAAGCAGCAGTTTTCAAACTGCGGGTCACCACTGGGTCACGGAACGTAAGGCACAGGGTGGTGGCGGCGGCTCTGGTCGGCACTGCCGACCCGGCTGTTACAAGTCCCGTCGGCAGTGCTGCCCAGCTGAGGCAGGCTAGTCCCTACCTGTTCCGGCACTGCGCTGGGCCCCAGAAGTGGTCAGGAGCAGGTCCGCCTCCTATGCGGGGGGGCCCCCACAGGGCTCCATGCGCTGACCCACCCCGAACACTTGGGGTGGGGGGGATGCCTGTGGGCGAGAGCCATGTGGAGGCACATGCGTGCCTCCACCTGGGAGCCGGACCTGCTGCTGGCTGCTTCTGGGGCACAGCACGGTCTGCGGTGCCAGGACAGGCAGGAAGCCTGCCTTAGCACCCCTGTTGCACCACTGACTGGGAGCCACCCAAAGTAAGCCTGCGCCCCAATCCCCAACCCCCTGCCCCAGCCCTGAGCCCCCGCGAAACCCAGAGCCCCCTCCTGCACCCCAAACCCCTCATCCCCAGCCCCACCCCAGAGCCCTGACCCCATCCCGCACCCCAACCCCCTGCCCCAGCCCAGAACCCCCTCCCATACCCCAAACCCCTCATCCCCAGCTCCGCGGGATCACGGACATCTATTTTCAACTGGGTCACCAGAAAAAAAAAAGTTTGAAAACCACTGCTCTAAAGGAAGCGTGTGCAGCTATCTAAAGGCTCATCTGGAGTCATTGTATGTCTTATAATTTGGAAATGCATCTAGTAATACAGGTGTATAAGGGGATCTTTTCTCACTCAACATTTGACCCTTAGGCTATAACTATAGACAGTCAGCTATCCGCAGTAACAATTTATAGCTGGGGAATGTGCTAGTGAACTTTAACTGTGACCTGAGTAGTATTTTGCCAAGAAAACTTACCTTGATTAATAAGAGCTGAACAATATTGGTGTTAGTTTACATTGCTCTTGGCAGAGTTATATACATTTGTTGTACTGCAGCATTATGGTTTGTGTTACTTGAGTACTTTCAGTCTATCATTTGTTTGTCAGTTTTGATAAGCTATTGTATTAGTTTAATGAGCATGAAGTTCTTTTGTAAAAATGTCAGCAAAGTGGAGTACAAAACTGAAGGTGTGAATGGGCTGTGTGTATGTGAGGGGGAGGGGAGAAGTCTGGTAGGCTCCTCACCTCTACTCAGTAACTTGGAAATCTAGGTACCTGGTAAGAACCATACCTATCACAGAAGGTTACATTGCAGTTTGTGTGTGCGCCCGCACACACAAAGCTAGTAATAGGGCTGTGCAAACCATGCAGTTGCACATGATGCCTCCCCAGCCAAACTGATGGGGCAGGGAGCAGTGGTAATACATATATATTTTATTTAAATAGAAAGAGGGGAAGAGCTACAGAAACCTTCTGGGAGGTGGAGTATGCAGCAGATGCCTCCTGTTTGGAGAAGGGATTGAAGGAACTTCCAAACACCCTTCCCTAAGACATTGACACAAAAAAGAGACCAGCACATAGTTCTTGATTTTTTCCTGTGCAAAACAGACTGGGGGAGAAGTGTTTCCTGTCTAGAATCATCAAAAGATTGTTGTTCATGTCCTGACTCAAGAGCCACTTTTTCTCCACTTACACACGTTCATGTTACTCCAGAGAATCAGTACAGTGGAAAGGGTCACTGAGGCGCACCTGGAATCACGAATGCCTCCAAACAGTAATATTCTAGAATTCCACCACTTTCTAATACAGTGGGTGTTTAAAGATTAAGGAACAAGGAATACGTAACCAACTTCAGCCTCATGAAACTGGGGTGGGCACCAGACTCACCAGGAGCTGTCCCTGGTGGTGCTAGTGGGCAGGGCTGGGAGTAGTACAGCCATGCCAGGGGAACTGCCCGGGCTGGGCGCTGGCTCCTGCGAGCAGCAGCCCGACATACTGCTGCTTTTCCCACACTGGTTCATGGTAGAGCCCTGCAGCTCTGTGGATATCGGCTTTATACATGTGGATATCCATATCCGCGGATATGAATTTTGTATCTGTGCGGGGCTATATTTAGGAGCACAAATCCCACTGAATTTCAGTGGGACTTTTGCTCCTAACTC
This sequence comes from Chelonia mydas, assembly GCF_015237465.2. Classification (NCBI taxonomy): domain Eukaryota; kingdom Metazoa; phylum Chordata; order Testudines; family Cheloniidae; genus Chelonia; species Chelonia mydas. Next base: position 43,210,600 of record NC_051245.2, on the reverse strand, counting down.
CCTAAAGTAATTTTTTAAAATCTCCCCGCAAAGCTGACATTTACATATGGTTGAGAAAACATTCTCAAACCACTCTCAGGAGTTAGTGACAGTAACTGCTACCAATTTATATTCCCAATTAACAAAAACTGTTTCAGACACTACTATGGAAACAGGATCCACAATAAATAAATTGGCAATACAACATCTCAGCAAGAAATCTAATTTTCTACTACTAGATGTAATTTGTTTAGTTTCCACACAGCTTACAAGATCCTGTCTCATTACAGTCAGTCACTGCTAGTTTTCAAGAGAGGATTCCAGTGTGCTTTATGTTTTGTGTTACTTGGCTTATGGTACCACCTTATGAACAGCACAAGCTCTCTCTGTTGCAAGTAATGGTATTCAGCTGACTGTGACAGAGCTAATTATACAGATAAGGTGGGTGATGTAATATCTTCTATTGGACCAACTTCTGTTAACAGATAATTATTTGCTCACCCACTTCGCCTCTAATAGCCTGGGACCAACACAGCTATAACACCACAGCATAAAGCTAATTATGTCAGCCAGAAAAAAACCCAACACATTTTTGCATACTCCTAAGTGTCTACATTTTTCAGCACTCGTTATGACTATCTGTAAATCCAAAAGCTTGCAAGGCAGCACAAGTTTGTTATTTTGTTCACACACATACCCTGCGCATGTGTATATAACATGTTAAAAATATTCTTAACTTTCTTAGTTTTGTATAAATAGAAGTGAAACTACGGCAACCCCATTCATTCACTCAGCTACTAGCACTATCATTGCTTTACCGTAACAAGGAATACAGGTTTCAGAGTGGTAGCCGTGTTCGTCTGTATCAGCAAAAAGAACGAGGAAAACTTGTGGCACCTTAGAGGCTAACAAATTTATTTGGGCATAAACGTTCGGGAGATAACAGATCTGTCTCTACTGTTAAAGTTATAGGCACTCATACAAGCAAAATGGACAGGGTATATGCATACAGAAAGATAAAACTGTACCATTAAGGAAGGTGTCTTGATCTGGAATGAAAAAAGCTCCTGAGCACATGGCTGCCAAAACTAGAAGCTTAATGAACCAGAACCTGGAAGACAAAACCAAAGTGGAATATTATTTATAAAAGAAATTAAAAGTCTTCAACAGGAGTTCTGTCTGTTTCATAGGACAGCTGTGCCTTAAGTAGTGGTTACTGCTCTCTGGTACAAAGGAATCACTACCGGTCTGAATACAACTTAGAATTCACTTCTATACACTTATGTACATATGTCAAACAAACCATCAAAATTAACTCAATGCTTTTGATAACACTATACATAATCAAAAAGAAATGCAGTATGGAAATCTAGCACTACACAGGGAATGTGATTTATTGCTTGATTTTAGAAGAGGGCAAAATAAGCGAACAAGCTAAAACTTACCCATTGTGAATATATGCTCGGCAGCTTTTGCTGTTGTTAATTTTGATGGTAAGTAAGAAGAAGATAAAGAAGAAAGATGCCATTCCAAAAGAGACCCTATAAACCGCAGAGTATCCCACTAGCTTCTCACACGTTTCACCTGCTTGAATACCTTTGCAGATGTGCTCATAAAAAGGAATCTGAAAAACACACACACAGTGAGAAAATTAAACAGGATTTACCATAATTAAGCAGATTGCATTCATATAGTTTACATGTGTACAGCTGATTTAAAAATAGCTAATTGGATGTATTTCACACTTACAAGTTATGTTTCAGTGACTCTGAACCATCAGTCTGGACTGAGGGGTAAACTGCATACAACAGGTGAGGTGGTACATAGATTAGAAAGGATTGGAAGTCTGGAGCCACAATTGACAGCTACTAACTCCTGTCAAATGCCTCAGTACAGGGTGAAGGGGAACAATCCCCTACTCCTCACCACTTTTAAAGGAAGATTGGCATCATACCTCTTCTTTAAAAATAAATTGCCAAAAAGGTAGGAAAATTCCATCCCTTTCCCCACTTGTTAAATATTTGCCTTTTAGGCGTTGCCCTAACTTTGTGTGGTTGTTTGTTCCCTCTCATATTCTGGCCTCAGAGGCTCACCACACTAACGTGGAAATGAATACTCCCAAAATGTCTCCTGAAAAGCAGCTTTCTGTGACTTTTATCCACTTATGTGCTCTGTCTCTGTATGCAGACTAGACCTCGCCCCCTCACCCCATGGCTAGAGCAGATCCCCAAAAGAAGGATTTATAAATGGGTGAAACACCATTAATTTAGAGGAAACTAAAGTTTCTCTGTATCCTCAGAGCCACCAACCTAAACCAATGAGACTTATAGAGCAATACACCATCAGAGAGAGAGAGTGGGGATCATTAGTTCACTTTTCTTACATGAACAGAGGCTGACACACACAGTGTTTTGCCCTAGCAAATGTTCTCTTCAAAGATTTAGAGGAACAAGACGGAAAAAATAAATTCAGCAGCTGCTCAGCCTCAGATGATTTCAAGAAAGAGAATGAGTCTGGGAAGCATACCGAGGTTGTAGATAATACCCTACATAAAGAAACAGCGCAGCTCCAAGAAAGGAAGAATGCTGGTCTCTGCTTGTCCCAGACGACAACTCGAAAAGCAAAACGGAAAGGATCAGAGAGCAAATGGACAGAAGACTGGATGATAAGATTCAAGCCATATTGTAACTCTTGAAAGATTTTCACCTCCAAATACTTTCAGAACATGGCTAGTATGCCATTCAAGACATGATTACGTGAGCAAGCAGAACACTAGTAAACAAAAATGGATGACAGGAACGTACAAGTGAGGGGTTGGTGTACTTGCTTTCTTTGGAGAGTCACACCTGTAATCCTCTGCTACCAGCAACAGTCAATCCACATGCCAGATCAACCAAAAATGTCCACAGCCTGAAAGGTTTTTTTAAAACAGCTCTGCAACAGGAGGTTAATGTATCATATGACTATGGCAATGCAGAATTGAGGACAATAAGGAGTTTTTGAGGTGTATTAGGAACAAAAACCACCTTAATAGTATTGGTCCATTACTAGACAGATACTGTTGAAGATTATACAATAATACAGAAAAGGCACAAGTGTTCAATAAATATTTCTGTTCTGTATTTGGGAAAAACAGTAATATAATCATATCATATGATGAAATATTTTCCATTCCAACTCAAGAGGATGTTAAAGAGCAGCTACTAAAATCAGACATTTTAAAAATCAGCAAGTCCAGATAATTTGCATCTGAGAGTTTTTAAAGAGCTGGCTAAGGAGCTCCTTGGAAAATTAATGTTAATTTTCAATAAGTCTTGGAACACTGGGGAAGTTACAGAGGACTGGAAGAAAGCTACATTTGTGCGAATATTTCAGAAGGGTAAATGTGATGACCTGGATAACTACAGGCCAGTTAGCCAGACAGGGCAGGGCAGGGCAGAGCAGGGCAGGTTGGGGCCGGGTCACTTGCTGCTGCCGCCAGTGCCAGGCCCCCTGTTAACCCTCCAGGCCATGGGGCCCGGGGCAGTTGCCCTGGTCTGTCCTATGGCCAGGACGGCTTATATTTTCAGAGCCCAAACGTTTGTGGAGCCGGGCCCACATTCCTGAATATTGGTGGAGCATGGGCACCACAGGCCTGTATAACTTGCTGCCTATGTCTTCAAGTCCTTAGACTTATCTCAGACACGATGCCCACAGAACAGTACCAGCTAGACGGGTGGTAAACTGAGATATCTGCTTATGTTACCATAACTTGATTGATTTTACTGCCACTATGTCCTCCCTCTACCCCCAATGGCATTTGTTTCATCCATCTGTTGAGTCTTGTCACAACCTAGATTGAAGCTCACTGGGGCAGGGATAGTTTTTACTGCGAGCTTGTACAGTACCCAGAACAATGGAGCACCGATTAGTGTCCATACATGTTACTCTGATACAAACTCTAATAAAATAGGCAATGCTGAGATTTGTTTTCCTAGACAGAATGCAAAGTAGTGAGAGTTCCCCAACGTGCATGGGGTAGACAAACATTCTTATTAAAATGAAAGTTTTAAAACTATATTTGAATATTTTTTCCAAACACACCAGATAGTGCAAAAAACTCTCCCTTGTAGCTGTCCCCTCCCAAGACAAGCGTCTTAGGTATCATTGAGTTAACAGATATGCTGCTAAGGCAAATGATATAGAACCGTTTCAGACTTAGTAAATTTACAGCAAATGTAGAAGCCAGGTTGGCACAACATTCAAATGGCATCATCAAATCAATAAAATTTCAAAAGGCGAGTTAGAAAGGGTAATATTCACTCCACATGAAAGGGGATGTTCACAATATTAACAGGAGTATTTGATCTCTAAATTGATAGAGCAGCCACAAAGTCATGTACCAGATATACAGATGAAGAAAACACTGGGACTAGGTTTTAAAATTCATGAGCTCTCTATTTTTAACAGATGGTCAGACTATACAAACATTGGAGAACTATAGTTTGCTTATGGCCTGGTTTCCGAGGTTGCTGAGCACTCAGAAATCCCACTGAAACCACCTCTAAATATCAGTCCATAATTAATGTCTCAGTTTCCCAATCTGGATAGAGAATTTGAAGGTGCACCCTGCTGAGGCTAGGCTTAAATTAACTGTTGAAGCTTTTGAACTTTAAACATCCCAGAACATGCTTTATTACTAATTTAGAGAACAGATAAAGAAAGCCTACTTTCATACACTTCATTTTTCATTCAAAACCATCAAATACTCTTAATTTAAAAGAGCAATTATCTTTCCGGTTCACACTAACTCCTCCTCTTTGTGCCCTTTCTTCCCACCACTGAGCCTTCAAGGCAAAAGAACAGGCAGAGAAATTGGCATTACTGAAAATCATATTGTTGAGGGCTGCTTAGAGACCCTGAAACAGTTTACTGTTTTGATTAGAATATTTGTTTTGTTGGAGACACAAACTGTATTAAAACCTTACTCATAAAAGAAATGGATTTTATGAATTTTTGGCATAAACATGTAAATTGTCTTCAAAAAATTCAATTTCTTGGATTATATTCAACTTCTCTCCATTCAAGCTTCTCACAAATGAAAATCTAGTTCCTGTCAAGCAATCAAGATGGTACATGAACTCTGGCAAACTAAAGTGTTTTTAAAAAGCCAGAGGTCAAGGAGAAACAATATGCCTGTATTAGTCAGCCATACAGACTACAGGCAAGCAGAACAGAATCAATCTAGTAATTTAAATAGCTGATTAAACTGGGAAGCAACTTTAACAAAGTGTGCCGTGGAACACATGCTTTGAGAAGAGTGCAGTGAAACAGCCAATGCAACACTGGCTGAAGACCCCTTCTGAACTTCTAAGACCACCTTACTCAAACAGAAAGGCAGGCTTGATGCTTATTCCCTGGAGAAACTAACTAGGTTCCAGTCTTATGTTACTGAATTATTGAAAATTCAATCCACTCCCTGTTTAAGTAGCAGAATCAGATTTTTGTTCTGTAACAGAAACAAAGTTTAGATCTCATGCATTAATATGTTGTGCTGTCAGGAGCTATGGCAATTTGGGGAATCTATGTACACCTTACGAATTCTAGTTGATTTTAAGAACTTGCTGTATCATTGAATGCCACGTCTATACTACAGGAACTATAGCAGCAAAGCTACCGTGCTGTAGCTATGTCAGCATAACCCAACAGTGTAGACACAACCCACAGCGACAGAAGGGTTTTGTCACTGTAGGAATGCCACTTCCTTCAGCAACATTAGCTAGGTTGATGGAAGATTTGTCTGTCGACCTGGCTATATCTACACTTGGGCTTAGGTCAACATAACTACTTCACTCAGGAGTGTGGATTTTTCACACCTGAGTGACATAGCTATGTTGACATAAATTTTACAACAGGTCTCAGCGTATGTGGAATTCACCTTGTGCTGTCAGAGCTGAGTCAGGTGTCTCCCAGTCCAGGGACAATGGAAGGTCACTAAATGGCTCCCATTCAAACTGGAACACCTTGGGACAACGGGGTGGAGAAAACCAATTCTCTTAGCTTCAGCAAATTTCTCTGCAAGGGTCGGGGGATGAAGGAGCGGAATTCCCCCAGAAGCTGAACAAAGATTTGGTGTTCGCTCTGGATCTTAAAAAACAGAGCCTGAGACACTCAGAGGAAGAACTCTCAGGAGGAACACAGGCACAGGCTCTTGGAGGGAGAGATGTCTTTGAAAGCAACCCGCCCAAGTTAAAGGAAGCTGGCTGGAGAAAAAAAGAGCAGATCCAGAGATGCCAAGGGTCGGCCGTCCTTAAGAGTGAGAGTTACAAAGAGTGAGATTCAAGGTGGTGTGTTAGGTCATTGCTTAAGACAGGGACTCTTATCATTGCTCCTTGGCAACAGACATCCAATAGTCCAGGTTTTTAATCCAGCACTTAATAGTTGGTTTTAAAATGTACACTGCTTAACATTGCATATGAAACACTTACATATCCTAATTCACACTAAAGTCTAGGGCACGTGAGAATTCCACTGGTCTGCACTGCATATAGATTTTAATAAAAACAATTATTTGCTGGTTGGCACGAGAACCTGGATGGTTGGAGATCCCTGAGGATCAGAGATGTTTAACCCTGGTTTAGGCACACAGTAAGTGGACAGAACAAGAGAAATATTGAAAATTTTTTGTTTTTATATAAAAACAAAAATGAAAACTTATCAATGCAACAATGTGTTTATTTTGCATATCACCTTGTTATAGTGATCAGTTGAAAAACATTTACTATACAAACCTAATCATATTTGTACTATATAGTCAGTCATATTACATATACAGCAAACTAAAATAATCAGATTCCAAAATTAAAATAAAATAACCAAATACATTCATTTAATGTAAAATATTTTAAATAAAGTAATTAAATTGAATTTAGTTATTTTGAAGCTAACAAACCATAGATAAAGGATTCAGATTCCACATTTCTTTTAATATCTAATTTAATTTTATGTTTGTTTTATGCTTTTTTATATTGCCACGTGGCCCCTTTTGCTGTTTTTATAACTTCTTTTGGTGGCTCAAACTTGAAACATGGCTCAGGATTTACCAGCCCCACTTGGATAAGAGGACTGTGTCCTGTCCAGTATGAATGGTGTCTTATTTTTTTAAACAAAGACTGAACACACTCTTCTCCTGTATTTGAGTGGGGAGAATTAAGACAAGCCTGGCAACCTTGGTTAATGGGAACTTTAGAAGACCACATTGAAAAAAAAGTAGTCTTGCCTGTTACCAGGACAATGAAGGGCCACAAATTTGTCTTGTGTGGTTTAAATTTTGAACTGTATTTTGCAGACCCTGCAAACTTTCGATCAAGTCCTGCCCTTTTGGCTCAGGGGACTTCCCAGCCCTTCTTGGGCCTGGAATAGGAGGAAGGGAAAATATCCTACTCAGCTTCTCTCTCCTTGGCACAAGAGGCCCACAGCAACTCTTGTTGGTAACTCTGCTTGTTACCTCTGGCCAACCGGGGTTTCAGACAGGCTTACCTGCAGCTGGTCCTTTTTCACCTTACTCCCTTTTTTCTCCCTGGCCTGGAAGAGCTCAGCTGGCAGCAACCTTCCAACGGCTGGTATGTGACTGTTTTGGCTGGTACGTGGCTCTGTTCGGAGCGAAGAGGCAGCATATGGACAGCCCTCTTTCCCAGAGCTGGTTCTGGTTGCATGGGAGAGGGAATCTTGCCCCACCCTCTCTACAAGATCCCAGGTCTTTAGAAGATTGGAAGCAGAGGTTTTCTCCAAATACAGATTATTCCCAGTGACTGCTTCCTTTATCTGCCTTTGTCTACATTGAAACCTCCCAAAAATCTTAAAAGGCCATGCCACATGACCAAGGGTGGGCACAACTACCTTAAGTGGCCAAACCACACCACCACAAGAACTTTTGCAAAGTTTGTGTATGTTCTGTGCCTCAGCTATCACGTGTCCCTGAAGTAGTAAACTGTAAACCAGAGTACCCTTAAGACTGTTGCTCTGGAAAAGGGAACCAGCACTAGTTATGGTGCCCAGGCAGACAGGCTGCCAGATCTCCGCTCTCAGAAAGGGGTAGTAGACTGAAGAGCTGCACCCCAAGAGTGTGCCCAGGAATGCAAAGTGAGAGGCAGTGCTAGGCCTTGGCTCTGACCCAGGAAGCTTAAAAGCACACAGGCCCAGCATATAGGCCCAAAAAGCAGCCTGCAGAGTGTCCAGAGGGGAGCTTGACCAGGGCTGTGACAGAAGCTTAATTATAAGAACTATTTTAAACCATAGTTGCCTGTATACTTCTGAAGCTTTAAAGAGCTGAACAATGTCTGGGTAGCGTCCGATGAGTAGTGACCACAGGAACATGATGACTCAAACACTTGAACAAGGAACACTTATGAAAGGAGAGTGAGTGAGTGAGTGAGTGAACACCCCTTCACAAGAGTTAAAGAACATAAAACCATGTTCCAATCACAACTAGCCCCCTCTGCTTTTTAGGGTATGTCTACACTGGCAAGTTTCTGTGCCACAAGTTATACCACTTATTAAAACGCTGGAATTAAACCGCTGCTGCATGTCCACACTGTGCTCGTGATGCTGGGGCACATCCACATTAGCAGCTCTTGCAATGGCAAAGACAGCAGTGCACTGTGGTAGCTATCCCACTGTGCAACTGGCTGCAGTGTGCTTTGGGAAGGGTTTACGATGCCTCATGGGGCAGGCACAGCATCACATGATACAGGTTTCCCAATCCCATTGTTCCAGGGGCTTCCTACTACATTGCCAGCTGCTTTTCAACTGAAGTGGTGGGGGAGAAGAGTGTGTGACAGGGAGTGTGCGTGTGTATGGAGGGTGGGAGAGAGACAGTGCGTTTTGGGGACAGGGAGTGTGTCAGCATGCTGTCTTTTTTGTAAGTTCATACTGTGGCAGGAAGTAACCAGTCCTGAGGCAGGGAGAGGGAGAAATCCTGACATCAGCCCCCGCCTCCATCCCTGGGCGCTCTGCATAGCAATCTCTCTCTCCCCCAACACCTCTATGTTCCACAGCAGGAGCATTCCACATTCATGGTTTGCTTTGTGTCCCGGAGCAGATCAGCACAGCACCCCACGACTGTCAAAAACAGTGCTTTGAAAGGGGAGGGGCGCATGTCTCCAGGGCAGCCGAGTTCAAAACAATGAGCAGAGCAGTCATTTGAGGCATTATGGGACAGCTTCAAAGGCCAATTACAGTACAGAAAGCAATCAAGTGTCTACACTGGCAAAAGAGCGCTTGAACCTCTGCGCAAATAGCCTTACGTCTCTTGTCCAGGTGGGTTTTTTTGCAGGGCTGCAACTGAGGAATTTCTGCGCACAGAGTGGCTTGGCAGTGTGTACGCATCTGCAGTTTGAGCAGAAAAAGCTGCTTTACTGCGCAGAAACTTGCCAGTGTAGACAAGCCCTAAAACACAAAACTTCAAGGATTATTCTTCCCTTTTGAATTTTCTCTGCTGCTAAACCCACTACCGCACTTGGATGCAACTTTAAACAGTACCCACAAGAGGCTCATAATAGGAATGTTTAAGACTGGAATCCGTTCTGTTTGCTCTTACAATATTCATTTTTGTTTTCACACTCTGACAAACAGCAAAGACCACAGTGAGGAAATCATGGTGAGACTCCTCCCACCCTTGAGAAGAGAATGTCCACCAAGTGTTAGCTGGCTTTAAGATCGGTCTGCTGTTCTATCATATCCCACAAGTGATCCAAATGAAGCCTGTATAGCGTTTACTGAAATAGTTTCCACATAACTAAACAGGAAGAAGGCTGCTTGTCATTAGATCTTTGTTCCCTTATGAAACCCAACTGGAAACACAGATAACTGGAGGGCAGAGAGGCATTAGCAGAACACCACTCCCATTTTTTTAAGGGGGAAAGGAGGGAGATGACTGGAACTCTGCTTCAAGAATGACTCATTGTAAGGATATACCAAGAGAAATATTTGGTGAGGGGCTATACCCTTCCAGTTCTGCCATCTATACATGAGGGTACATTAAAAGAGCCCCATCATTCCCTTTAGAAATAAATTTACCAAAAAACCCTGTTACTTACGTGCTCTTTCATTTCAGTAGCTACTGTTCTTGACATCATGATACAGCAGATGAGCGTTACCAGTATGAAGTAAAGTGCATACATGAAGCGGGTGCTCGTAGATTGCTTTATCTTGGGGCAGCATTTGCAGCACAGGGAGCAAGCAGCAGTACCACAGCAACAGGCCAACTAGAAAGGCAGAAACAGACAATGTTATTCATTCCGACAGCATCACCTCATTTTAAGTCACTAATTTTGCTGGGGCTGCTGATAGTAACCGGAGGGGGATGTATTATCCTAGGTGTGATGGCCTGCTTGATTGCCAGTGAAGGGTAAAACCAAGATGAGCTCTAATAATTCCACAATCGAGAGTAGGAACAAAATGTACTTCTGACATCCTAAAAAATGTTTTCTGCATTCTTAGGCAGCTCCTGGTACTGGCCGCATCCTTCCACTTGATCCAGCAGTACAAATTCACTCCAGTGACAATGCCCTATCTCCCAAAACACACACACACTCCCGCCACTGATAGAGGAAATAAGTCAAAGGACCTGCACTAAACGGGAACCAACTCTATGGCAACTGTAACAAAAACAAAGACAAGATGGTTTAATTTGTGATCTGAACTGGAGATCAATTTTATCTTACAAAGACTGTGTATAACTGTACTGATTGACTCCAATTTCTCATTCAGTGTTTAAATCCTTTTATCAAAGGCATACTGCACTCTTCATTGACGTTAACTTGTTAAAGTTGCTCTCTCTTTATTCAGACCTGTTATTTGAGTACTTTCCTTTTTGCTATAAAAATATTCAGAAAGTTTTATAATGGTAAAGACTGAGTGAATTAGGGAAGTTTTGACCGCAGGCAATCATTCATTCATTCTCTGTGCTCAAAGCAAAACTAAAGCTAATGTTAAAAAAGTATGTAGTACACAGGTTAAGAAAAGAGTGTCTGTAATTCTGGATACAGTGCTTAGAACCTAAGCCTTAGATTATCCACAAATACAAAGTTAAGTTTGTTTTTAAAGTCATAATATAGATAGATAGATATTGCACAATCAGCAATAACCCAATTTTAGGGGTGAACAACATTATGGCTACAAAAGGAAGCACTCAAATCATCAAATGCCAAAGTTAAAGTTGTTCAGACAGACATAGCCATGCCTCATTGTGTGTATGCATTTTAACAGTTTAAAGAATCACATACTACTTTTCTCTAGGAACACCACCTCATTCAGCGTGCAAGATAGAGAGTACCTCGTGAAAGATGTAGCTATTCAATATTTCTTGTTATCCTATTATTTGGTTTGTGGCCACATGCCTTATACCATTCCCCCAAAGCCAACATTTACACTGAATGATCAAGGACTTCTGCAGACCCCTGCCTCATTCACTATTCAACTTTTTCAATGAATGAAACAGAGGTACTCAAAACAATTTCCTTCACTAAACACATTGCTTCATTCGTCATCTGACCCACACAGTGAATAAGGTAGAGGTCTCATAGTATGTGACCATGTAATTAAAGACTGTATAATATTGTATATGAACAAGGGGATCAAATTAAAATTGTGTGGGTAGCCCTAACTTTGGCACTTCAGACAAATAAATTCAATCAAGTTACTCATTCAGCAGACAAACCCTGATACCTCAGAATTTACCAAAATGGATAAAGAAAGCCTTGGATTTTTTTCATTCAGTCAATATTAAGTTTGAGGCCATTTCTCTTAAGTATCCAGTAAAAGTATCCAAAAAACCCCACAAAAATCCAAACACCTGGGGATTAAAGCTAAATTGAAGAATTAGGAATGTATGTAAATTTGGCATTCATGAGAGTGAAGGGGAACAGCATTGTTTGAACCAGGTGCTATGTAGTTCTGACAGTAAAATCTCACTCATGTCCAGAAACACGTCTGCTATTCCAGTGCTAGGCCCCTGGAGCATTATATTTAAAGCAATGAATACTTATAACACACTATTCATATAGATTATAATTACAGATTACATACTGGGTACCGGAAACTATTTTTCATTCCTTCTGAGGGTACAGTTGGCTATGTTCAGAAGAATATTTGGACACCCATCATATTCAGGGGATGTCATGTAACACATTCTAAACAACAATGGGAATTATAAAAAGCTGGTTAAGTTAAACAGCCACAGGTCAGAGTTTGACACTGATTAGGATTGTCTGTATTCCAGAAGGGCCCACAGTTTGCAAGGTGCTATCCACATATACAATAAAGTCAGTCCCTGCCCCAGGAGAAAAAGATGCTGACACCAATATGTTGACCAAAGAAGTTTCACAGATTTGTATCTTGGAAGCCAGATTTCAAGTTCAGCGCTAATTTGAACCCCTAACAAAGAATTAAAATTTTAACAAATGATCAATGCAATCTGAATTATGTACTCACTATCATGATATCAAGTATGTTCCATTCACCTCACTTCCTGGTTTCTATTACTATAAGGCAGGGGTTCTCAGACTGAGTCGGGACACCATTTTAATGGGGTCGCCAGGGCTGGTGTTAGACTTGCTGGGGTCCAGGGCTGAAGCCAAAGCCCCACTGCTCGGGGTCAAAGCCCAAAGCTGAAGCCCGAGCCCCGCCACTTGTGGCCGAAGCCCCAGGGCTCCAGCCCTGGGCAGAGTGGCTCAGGTTACAGGCCCCGTGTGCCTGGGGCTGATGCCCTCGGGCATTGGCCCCCACCCACCCAGGATAGTGGGGCTCAAGCTTTGGCTGTCTCTCCGCCCTGTCTGGGGTGGCAGGGCTTGGGTGGGCTCAGACTTCTCGTGGGGTCATGTAATAATTTGTTATCAGAAAGGAGTCACTGTGCAATGAAGTTTGAGAACTGCAGCTATAGGGTCAAAAAATTCTCCACAGGATCTATTGCCTACTGTGGGGTAGCAGTGGATTCCATTAACATAGTAAAGACAAGAGACGAGAAGACGTCATGAAATGTTTTGTTTCTCCCCACCTTTTACACTAGTTAACTGCTTTAATTATAAAGCAATCACTGAAAATATAGTTACGGTTCAATTTATAAAGCAAGCAGAAATTTTAGTTTACTCATTATGGATTAATATTTTTCAGCAGAGTTCTAGTTTCCATGAGTTAGGCATTAGGTTAGAGTACATACATACATTCATACTGACACACTAATAAATCTTATGTCTGTACTCTATCTTCGGTTGGAATACCACAGAAAAGTCTGACAGCGATTACAAGCATTACACAAAAAACAAGGCCTTGGCTTTCTACAAATATTTATAACCATACCTCCATCTTTCAGACCATTATGTTGAGCAGTCAGGGCTTTAGTTAATACAGATGAAATCTGACAAAACATTAGAAGGAATCAGCACCCACTTTGCTCAGTGTATGTCCCAAGAGCTCACAAGGAGAACAGTTCTCACCAGAGAGGAACTCAAGTATTTTTGAAAATAGAAAAAAGAAAAAGGAGTACTTGTGGCACCTTAAAGACTAACAAATGTATTTGAGAATGCATCCGATGAAGTGAGCTGTAGCTCACGAAAGCTTATGCTCAAATAAATTTGCTAATCTAAGGTGCCACAAGTACTCCTTTTCTTTTTGCGAATACAGACTAACAGCTGCTACTCTGAAACCTGAAAATACAAAGTTCACTAAGATTGGCATTTTAATCCTTCTGCTGATGGCAGTTAGTTTGCTGGAGACACACATTTGTGACATCAGTACAGAAACCTTATGGGAACTTTTCTACACTATTAAAAATATATATATAGAAAAAGGATTAGCTAATTGATTTAACTACCATTTTTTCCTTGCATGGACACAGTGCAATACTAGTTACCTCCACTGAGTATGATGGGGCATACCCTGGACTCCTAACTCAGTCAAGGTAAATAGCATCACACTGCAAGACAATGATGGTTAGATCAAGGTTCGTTAACACACCCCATCTTAACCTTGACCCATTTTTCTAGTATATGCAAACCCAGTATAACTTTGTGAACTCCCACCCTACTTCAACCTCAGAAAGAGATACACTAATTGATTTAAACAGGTTAATGGAACAGCATGAAAACCAATTTACCATGTTAGGCCCCAAACCAGTAAAGACTGACACACATGCTGAACTTTATGACAGCGAGTACACTGATGAAATCAGTGGAACTACTCATGATAGTAAAAGTTAAGCGTGTGTGTAAGTATTTGCAAGACTGAAGCCATACAGCGGGCTCCTTCTCCCTGCTGTTTTCACAGGACCTCTCAATTTAGCAATATGTCTTTTGGTGGAAAAAGTGTCTCAGAAATGCCACAAAATATTCCATTTAACCATTATGAGAAATGCATCTGAGCAGGTGGTGAGCTTCAAGATTGCTGTGCAAAACAGTTTCTTTATGATACCTTCCTGCGCCGCTTCCCGCAGGCCCCAATGGCCTGGAGTGGCGAACTGCGGCAGGTGGGAGCTGTGATCGGCTGAGCCGACGCTGCAGGGAAACAAACTGGCCCGGCCCGGCCCGCCAGGGGCTTTCCCTGGCGGGCCGTGGGCCAAAGGTTGCCAATCCCTGGTCTACATGCTGATTTAACTGCACAGTTAGTTGTAACAGCTGCTTTAGTCTTGAGTAAATAGACAGTACTGTACCTTTCTTCATGAATAGGTTGTCTTTAAAAGGAATTTTTTGCATTGAGTTCACCATGCCTTTAAAAAAAATTTTAAAAAGCTAGTGTTAAAGCTTTCATACAAACTGACAAAAGCCAGGAAACCAAAAGTCCAGAGTAAAAGTTAACCCTTTCTCAACTTACGCTATTTATTTTCAGGTGTACTGTAAGTAACAGCCCAAATCAGTGAAAGTCTTCTAATTTAGGTTATTGTCAATATAGCTGGTCAAAAAGCATTTAGCAAAAAAATGCAAAGTTTATTTCCATTTTGCAGGGCTCAAAATGGTCCCCATTTTTAAATTTTTGCTATCTTCCGTCCATATTTTTTGTTTAGCATAAACGGTTTTCCTACTGAAATCAGTATTTTCATAAATGAAAAAATTTCAATAATGATTTCAAAAAAGATTTTTTTTGGGGGGGGGGGAGGGGGGAATCTATAAAATTTTAACAGTAAATAATGTTCCAGAAAAAACTGTGATATTGTCATACATTTTCACAAAATTTTTTTGTTTTATGGAAAAACATTCGTGCTGAAACAAAAATGCAATGTGAAAAATTTTGACTGACTACTTATAAGCTTTTAGATTTATCTTGCTGCCACTTTCAGAGTGTGGACCACCTCACATATTTAAACATTATTTGTGCATGTGGAAGGTCTAATTTCTGAAAGCTTCAATATACTGACAACACTGATGTCACATCATAAAGTTAGTTGTCATACCAGACTATTGGTTCTAGATGGCTCTCTTCAAAATAATGTATTTAGATCAAGTTTTTCAAAACAAATGGTGCTGTAAGCAATGTAATCCCTAACAATCTTCTATTCTTTTTCCAATGCATTCTTACACTTCAGTTTAACAACCTTCAGAATCTACCTACTAGTATTTTACATAGTAAAAACCTTTAGTTCTGTTGGAACAATAAAATGGCAGGGTACATCAATATGCTTGTGATTCAGTAGTTTTATTTTAAACAAAGGATGCCTAAATGCAACGAAGCGTGCAAGTTTCTGCTAAAACCCTTCTATATGCAAGGATTCCTTTTCAAGTAAAACTAGTTTTAATCTCAGCATCAAAACTGATTTACCGTGTTGCCTTGGGCAAATCATAAATATCATATTTTTGAAAATGTGCACGACGTGATGGTCCTAAATGCTACGGCTAAAAGAAGCGTAATTTAAGGACCACATTTTTGAGAGTCTTTGTCTAAATCTTCATATCTGTTTCCCCACCTATAAAATGAGGACAATATTTATCTACTGTCCCAGGGTGTTGAAAAGTAGGAGTTAACATTTGTACAGTGTTCTGATGGTATTACTACTTAAGAAACTATTAGCATGTTAAATTCTTGTGGTGCATGAGCCAAATGAAAATGCCATTAATTCTTCAGATATAAAATTAACCTGGAAATAATTTAAGAGAGTGTGGTGGTCTTCAAATGGTTAATTACCATGTTAACCGCCTGTTTCAAAGGAGTCCTGAAATTTATAAAAGATTTGCTACCCCTATAGTATCTCAACCAGTAAATCACAATACTTTCCCTATGCTAATACATCTTGCAGTAGTGACCCAGCACATCTCCTCCCTCCTGATGGGAGAGTCTCTTCATTACTGAGACTCACCTAAGCCAGTACAAGTAAGGTTTGCACCTGCTTCCATTCCCATCAAAGGGTTTCCTTGCCCTTTAATTGTACTAGCCCTGTTCTTATGAAATACTTATTCTGAAACTGAGACAGAGTGGCTGTTCCAAAATTGGAATGTCATTAAGTAGCCACTTCAGAACAGGGTTGGGGAAGAAGCGTAAACAGATTAAACAATAAAGCAGTCTAAGCTGCAAGACTAGAGGGCTATAGGAATGAAGAAGAATATCTTCTGATTAGCCACATATTTCTAGAAAAAGGATAATCTTGACATCTTTGTATTAAAGGGAAACCACTAACTTAAAAATATAAATATTGATTTTTTTAACCTATTATTGTTGCAAGTAGCTCCAAAGTCATGATAATTGAAAGACTGAAGAAACTGGTTCTCTCTCTCTAGTTTGTTTATTCTGTGTATTTAACAGCACTATCTACTCCTGTGACAGATATTGTAATTAGGCTGTGATTTAGTCATGGAAGTCACGGAATCCAGCACCAGCTGGGAGCTGCAGAGTATCCCCAGAGCTCCCGGCCGCTAGCGGAGAGGTGCCCTGGAGCTCCCAGCCTGCATGCAGCTGCCCAGGCTCCCCATTTAGTCATGGACATCTTTAGTAAAAGTCCAGGACAGGTCATGGGCTTCTGTTAATTTTTCATTATTGCCCGTGACCTGTTCATGACTTTTACTAAAAATATCTGTGACAAAATCTTAGCCTTAATTATAATCCCACACAATATCTTTGGGAACAGTATTATGTTAAGTTTCTGTAGCACTGTGGGCCAGGGATTGTATGCAATTCCAGATGGCAGGGATATCTCAGCTCCTCCAAGAACCAAAAAACAGCAGGGGTGATTAAACTAAAGTTATTCACCTTTAACACTTCCAGAGAGGTACTACCCCCTGCGGAGGCTTGCCTACACTGGTTCAAACTGGGCTGTCCAGAGACCCAAAGAAAAGGCTTTGGGCATAGAAAGTCTGAGTTTAAATGGACACTGGCTTTCTTTCTGATCCAGTAAGCAGACAGGATCTTCTGTCCAAGGGGAACCCAACCCTTGGCGGAAGAGTTGAAAAGACTAGGCCTACTCAGGCCCCATAAGACTGATGGGCAACTCCTGGTAAGCTTTTAGCACATGAATAAGAATGTTTATTGTTTTTTATATGTTTTCCCCTTAAGAATATACGTCGTGGCTCAGAAGGGGCTGTGTGGTAACATGTGACTGTTGGCAATAGGGTCTGTCATAAATATAAAGGAAAGGGTAACCACTTTTCTGTATACAGTGCTGTAAAATCCCTCCTGGCCAGAGGCAACATCCTGTTACCTGTAAAGGGTTAAGCTCAGCTAACCTGGCTGGCACCTGACCCAAAGGGCCAATAAGAAGACAAGATACTTTCAAATCTTGTGGGGGGGGGGGGGGGGGGTGTTTGTGCTCTTTGTTTAGGGGGTTGTTCTCTCTTGGGACTGAGAGAGGCCAGACAGAAATCCATCTTCTCCAACCCATCCTAATCCAAGTCTCCAATATTGCAACCAGTATAGGTAAACCAGGCAAGGCGGATTAGTTTCTCTTTTGTTTTATGTGAATTTTCCCTGTGTTAAGAGGGAGGTTTATTCCTGTTTTCTGTAACTTTAAGGTTTTGCCAAGAGGAGGATCGTCTGTGTTTTGAATCTGAATACCCTGTAAAGTATTTTCCATCCTGATTTTACACAGATGATTTTTACCTCTCTTTTTTAATAAAATCCTTCTTTTAAGAACCTGACTGATTTTTCCATTGTTCCAAGATCCAGGGGTTTGGGTCTTTGATGATTTTGTAACCAATTGGTTAGGATATTCTTCTCAAGCCTTCCCAGGAAAGGGGGTGTGTAGGTCTTGGGGGGGAATATTTTGGGGGAAGATGTCTCCAAGTGGTCTCTTTCCCTGTTCTTTGTTTAAAATGCTTGGTGGTTGCAGCATACTGTTCAAGGACAAGGCAAAGTTGTATCTTGGGGAAGTTTTTAACCTAAGCTGGTAAAAATAAGCTTAGAAGGTCTTTCATGCGGGTCCCCACAGCTGTACCCTAGAGTTCAGAGTGGGGAAGGAACCCTGACAGGGTTAGAGCCCTAAGAGAGACAGTGAAGAGCAGGCACCGGCCTTCAGGCAGACTGGCTTGCTAGGGATATTGCAGCGTAAGGTAGGAAGCTCTGCAGCCTTAAAAACCTCTGGTCAGAAGGGAGTGGGATAAAGGTCCCTGCCCACAGATATCTGGAAACCTGACTGGGCACTCCTGGAGTAGACTATAAATGCTGGAGGGGTAGGGGTAGAGATAGAGGTGCAGTTACCCTGAACCTGTGACAACTAGATTTTGCCATTTGCCCCATATAAACTAGTTTAATCTCTTACTAACTATCCATACAACAACAAGGGAGGGAGAAAAGGACTGGAAAGCCACAAAAATCTGCCAGGTGGAGGAGGGGAGGTAAGCAGTCATGGAGGTGAAACTAATTTTCACTCCTTTTTAAAACTAACTAATTCAGGCTGGCAGTCTCTCCAAGTGCAATACGGCTGCAGAACCAGCATTTCTTATATGGAGACGATCTCCAAAGGACAAGATCTCTTGAATTTTGTAGTAGTAGGGTTGCCAGCTCTGAAATGCAGAAAAACCAGCCACTGACCAACTCCCCAGGTCCCCACCAGCCTGACCCTCCTCTTCCCCTCCCATGCAG
This sequence comes from Chelonia mydas, assembly GCF_015237465.2. Classification (NCBI taxonomy): domain Eukaryota; kingdom Metazoa; phylum Chordata; order Testudines; family Cheloniidae; genus Chelonia; species Chelonia mydas. Next base: position 43,191,586 of record NC_051245.2, on the reverse strand, counting down.
GCAGTAGCGCAGGTGGGCACTTGGGGGTGGTTCATGGCCTCTTTGCCTGTTACATTCCCATGAACTTCTACACTCACCCCCCATCCCAGAAGCCTCAGCCCTTGAGTAAGTCCCCATTACCATGCCATCCCAGGAGCCCATGCCTTCTCCACCGTGGTCTCCACCACCTTCTCTCCCCCTGCTGGCGAGCCTCAAGTCCCTCATGCACTAAGAGTACCTGCCATGGGTTTGGCAGGTTGAGGGCCTGGCTTACAGAGTGGCACCTGGCTGCTGTGCCAGCCACAGTCCACTTCAAGCCATGTGACTTGTGCGCACTGGAAATTGTATGCTGCATGGCCACCGCCAGGTGTGCATGCTGCAGTTTACAGAAGTAACACTGGTGCCATGACCAAAAAAAGGCAAAATTTCCATCGGCAACAGACAAGGCACTATAAAAACTGGCCAGGTAGCAACCTTATGTAGTAAAAAGAGTTGCCAACATTCAAGGGCAAATTTGGGGAGGATCTTGTAAGACAACACACGCAGCACAAGAATCCTGCCTGAGCTGCAAGGTTCTCCCCTCCAGCAGTAGAGGCCACTCTACCACTTATTCAGCAAACAACCATAGCAGCTGTCTGCATTATCACAGGGCACCCCAGTGGGCTCCAACAGGCCAGAGTTCTAGAGCAGACTCAGCATAACCCCTTTCCTGAGGTTGGCCTAATTCCCTCTGCCAACACAGTGCCAAAAGGAGGAGTCAATGGAGAAGGGCCCAGGGGAAACCCCAGCAAGCTGGAGCCTGCCAGACAACTGGGGCTGGAGGAAGTGGAGGGCTGCAGGAGCTTGCTGGTTGAGTTGGGAAGCCAGACAGTGGGGAGCCAGGAAAGCCAAAAGCTGTGGGGAGAAGAGGGGAGAGACTTGGAGCCCAGAAGAGCCAGAGCCTGCATTTTTGTGCACACATTTTGTATGTATCGAAGGTTGATTTTTCAACCTTTAACTGTCATCCACACATTGCAGGTAGGGAGGGGGGAAACTGAAAAGCCAGAAGACAATCCAAAAGCAAGATATATTGATTTTTAAAAAAAAACCAGCACAAAAAACTTGATTTTGAGATTATTCAGTTCTGAGAGTAAAATGAATCATAGTATAAATCTGATATAGTATACCATACTCAGGCAGTACTGGGTATAGCATAAACCTGATATTCCATTAAGGACAGATTTTATTGCATTTTATCACAAGATACTATTGCTAAATACAGAGTGGTATTGATTGAGGAAGCAGCTTACATAATTTGACAGATAGACCTGTAAAGTTGGCTCACAATTTTAAATATCAATAATTACATAAAAAGAAAAAAGGAGTACTTGTGGCATCTTAGAGACTAACAAATTTATTTGAACATAAGCTTTCGTGAGCTATAGCTCACTTCATCGGATGCATTCAGTGGAAAATACAGTGTGGAGATTTATATACATAGAGAACATGAAACAATGGGTGTTACCATAGACACTGTAACCAGAGTGATCACTTAAGGTGAGCTATTACCAGCAGGAGAGTGGAGGAGTGGCGGGGGGGGGGGGGGGGGGGGGGGGGGGGGGGGGGGGGGGGGGGGGGGGGGGGAAAGAGAGAGAAAGAACCTTTTGTAGTGATAAGCAACGTGGGCCATTTCCAGCAGTTGACAAGAACATCTGAGGAACAGTGGGGGGGATAGACATGGGGAAACTACTTTGTGTAATGACCCATCCACTCCCAGTCTCTATTCAAGCCGAAGTTAGTTGTATCCAGTTTGCAAATTAATTCCAATTCAGCAGTCTCTCGTTGGAGTCTGTTTCTGAAGTTTTTTTGTTGAAGTATTGCCACTTTTAGGTCTGTAATCGAGTGACCAGAGAGACTGACCACACCACACCCAGACCACACCACACGATCCATTGTGTACAGTGAAGCTCTACGATACAGCTGCATTTGCTCCAACCCCCCAGACAGAGACAAACACCTACAAGAGCTCTATCAAGCATTCTTACAACTACAATACCCACCTGCTGAAGTGAAGAAACAGACTGACAGAGCCAGAAGAGTACCCAGAAGTCACCCACTACAGGACAGGCCCAACAAAGAAAATAACAGAACGCTACTAGCCGTCACCTTCAGCCCCCAACTAAAACCTCTCCAACGCTTCATCAAGGATCTACAACCTATCCTGAAGGACGACCCATCACTCACAGATCTTGGGAGACAGGCCAGTCCTTGCCTACAGACAGCCCCCCAACCTGAAGCAAGTACTCACTAGCAACCACACACCACACAACAGAACCACTAACCCAGGAACCTATCCTTGCAACAAAGCCCGTTGCCAACTGTGCCCACATATCTATTCAGGGGACACCATCATAGAGCCTAATCACATCAGCCACACTATCAGAGGCTCGTTCACCTGCACATCTACCAATGTGATATATGCCATCATGTGCCAGCAATGCCCCTCTGCCATGTACATTGGTCAAACTGGACAGTCTCTACATAAAAGAATAAATGGACACAAATCAGACGTCAAGAATTATAACATTCAAAAACCAGTTGGGGAACACTTCAATCTCTCTGGTCACTCGATTACAGACCTAAAGGTCACAATACTTAAAAAAAAACAAAACAAAAACAAAAAAAAAAAACCACCTCTTCAAAAACAGACTCCAAGGAGAGACTGCAGAATTGGAATTAATTTGCAAACTGGATACAATTAACTTAGGCTTGAATGAAGACTGGGAGTGGATAGGTCATTACACAAAGTAAAACTATTTCCCTATGTTTATTCCCCCCCCCCCCCGCCTCCTTCCACTCCCCACTGTTCCTCAGACATTCTTGTCAACTGCTGGAAATGGCCCACGTTGATTATCACTACAAAAGGTCCCCCTCCCCCGGCTCTCCTGCTAGTAATAGCTCACCTTAAGTGATCACTCTGGTTACAGTGTGTATGGTAACACCCATTGTTCCATGTTCTCTATGTATATAAATCTCCCCACTGTATTTTCCACTGAATGCATCCGATGAATTTGTTGGTCTAAGGTGCCACAAGTCCTCCTTTTCTTTTTGCGAATACAGACTAACACGGCTGCTACTCTGAAACCAATAATTACATAGGAACCAATAATTACATAGGATCCAAATGGAAAATTTTGACAAGACATTGTATTATATTCTCACGAACTAACTAATCACTACATAATGTTTTTAGATTACAGTATTTCAGATTTAATTTGCATTCATTTAACAAACATATCAATTTTAAATCAAGATTTTCCACAAACAGCTGCTTTTCTTAAACATGAGCTCAACTTTACTCTCATGAGACAAACTACAGAAGAAAAGCCAAATGTAAAATCCTGTTTCCTGTAAATTTAAACAGATGTTTTATATAATCAAAAGCAACCCTCTATTGTGGAGGTCTTGTATAGACTATATCCTCCATTACATTCCAGGGGTGAGGAAGGGGGAAATCTACTAAAAAGAACTAACAAAAATCTAAAAAACTAAAAGGAGACTTGACCCAAAAGTAAATAAATCAGACTTCATTCCTGTTATAAATGCATTACAAGAATGAGGGTTCCAATGTGTTCATTTTAAACAAGTTTGGAAATTTCCTGTTTTGAATCAGTTGTAGAGATTGTATTTTGTAAACTGAAGTATTTTCAAAGCGGGATTCCAGTATCCACTTGGCAAGGATATACGTCATGCAGCGTAGTTAATTAATACTAGATGTCTTATTGTTACTAGTTTTGAGTCAGAGTTAGAAATACTGTAGCATGGCTGTTAAAAGTTCGGCAGTGTGCCATTGTAATGGCAAACAGGATTTTTGTTCTGAGAAATCAGAACACAGTTATTTAGATAGGCATCACCAAGTGGATGTTTGACATGGCTTGGCCTTGAAACAAAGTAACATTAATTCATATACTGTCCTAGGAGAATTTGTTCCCCATTCTTAAGGCCAACAAGTTATACAATAAAACTAACTACTTTGAAATTAAACCCAGTAATGTTTCCCATGACTAGCACAAAATTGATATCTGTGGTTCATATCAAAAAGGAATATGTCTCTCTAGCGCAAGAGGGTGGGTGTCAATATTCGAACAGAAATATAGAAAAGCAAACAGAAAAACAAGAAAAACAAGAAGCACTTTTGCCTCTCACATCTACCTAACGGAGAGGTACTGTTAGTATATAGGCTTGTTTGTCAGCCTGAGATACAATTTTGGGTGTGACTTTTTGATATGCTTATATTGTATACTATGTGTAAACGAAGGTCAGAGACACTGTGTGTGTTGCTTCTGCCTGACCAGATAGGTTTGTTACCATAATGGGAAGAGATAAGGGATAGAACTAAAGTGTTACAGCGTATGGTGGGAGCGTAATATACAAGCATACACTGAAAGGCTGCCTGGCTCCTCTCTCAAGCAAAGGTCAAGCAACCAGTTAGGAGGGGCAAGGAGGTTTGAGGGGGCCTAAGACACCCTAAAAGCCAAAGAAAGGCCTGGCCTTGGCCAGAACACAACCTCATTCCTTACCCCTCCCATGGGATACAAAAGAGGTGGTATGAAGACCACCCTGACTCATGACCCTCCAAAACTAAACTTGACCATAAGTTGTAAGGGGTGAGACTAGGCGCGTGCACTGCAGGTATATTTGGGCCTGCTAAGGAGGTGGGAATGGGGAACGGGGACAAGGCAAGGCTCTGCAGCATCAGAGCTGGGAAGGGGGATACGGGGTAAATGCTTTGCGACATCAGAGCTGGGAACAGAACACTAGGAAACAGACTCTGCCGGCATGTGGAGCTATGGATATGCTTGCTTTCAACTAACCCCAATAAACGTTGCATTGCCTGCACGTTGGAATTCTGGTCTTCTGCTTTCCGTCTGCGTGACGAGAACCAGGGGAGGGGGTGAGGGGAAAGCCCTCTAACATGCCTTCAGCCCGAGTTCTTTATGCAGACATGCTTTCACCATGCTGAAGGCAGAGTTAGCTTATACATTTGAGAATAAAAAGGAAATTACAGTCAATAATAAAGGATAAAAAATAATAGATAAAATAACGCCAATAGCGGAAGAGTAGCTGACTGATGAATGTAACTTATTGCTTCGGCACAAATTGGTGGAAGGAGAGAAGGTCTTGCCTCTCCTTGATGATTGATATAGTACATGCAGCAGGCCACGTAGTCTATCATGATCTTGATGGATGTACCCTTGATTAATGGAAAGAAGTGGATACAGGCTTTCCTGACAGTTCTCACTTCAAGGAGGCTGATGTGCAGAAGAGACTCCTGAAGCATCCATTTGCCCTGAAAGGCGTGTCCCTCAGGCACACTCCCCCATCCCAAGAGGGATGTAACCGATGTTATGGTAATAGTGGGAGGAGGTTGGGTGAAAGGAACTTCTATACAGACCTTGAATGGGTCCTTTTGCCAATTGAGTGAGCTCAATACTTGGCGAGGGACAGATATTAGCTTGCCTAGACTGTGCCTTTTTGGAATACAGAATGTTCTGAACCATCCTAAAAAGTAGTGAAGGTGTAACCTGATGCATTGTGTCACACAGGTGCAGGCTGCCATAGGACCCAGCAATTGGAAACCATTTTTTGCCAACATCTGGGGGCTTATCAGTATTGTTAAAGTCATACACCGTTCCACGGGAAGGTAAGCTCTGGCTGTTAAGGCATTCAGAGAAGCCCCTTTAAAGTTTATTTGTTCTACTGAGGTCAAAATGGACTTCTTGATGTTGAGTTGAAATCCTAGCCTACAGGACAGGGACACAGTCATCTTTACTGCAGAGAAAACTTGGTTGTACAACCAGCCCTTCCAATTGTCAAGGTTAGGAAAGATGATTATTCCCAGTCAACATAGGTGAGTATCTACCACCACCATGACCTTTGAGAATACCCTTGGGGGCAAAGGAAAGCACTCAATATTGGATGGGATCCTGACTGTAAAATGGAGAAATCTCTTGTGAGAGGGATGAAGGGCAACATGAAAATATACAACCTGAAAGTCAAGAGCCACAAACCAATCTTTGAAATCTAATGACGGAATTATAGATGCGAGAGTCACCATCCTGAATTTCTATGATTTCACAAAGGCATTTAAGAGCCTGCCCTCGAATATCAGTCTCTATCCCCCATTCATTTTTGGAACCAGAAAGTAGTTAGAAGAGAAACCCTTCCACCTGTGCTGGATTGGAACTAGTTCTATGGCTCTTACACATAGGACAGAGATAACTTCCTGTCTCTGTAATGGTTCATGAGATGGGCCCCAGAAAAGGGTCGGGAAGGGGAGTGGAATCAGGAGGAAGGAGAGCGGTAAAATGGGTGGAGCAACCCAATATTATATCCTTGAAACCCCAATTTGTCAGAAGTAATCTGTTCCTAGACAGGTCAAAAATGGAAAATCCAATTGCCAAAAGATGGGAGATGGGTAGGGTGGTGCAGCTGCAGATTCTCAAAGTGAGGATGTTCCTGGCCCTTGGCCAGACCACCAGAATTAGCTGAGGATGACAGTTGGGCAAAGGTAACAGCAGTGGTAGGAAGAAGAAAAGGAGTACTTGTGGCACCTTAGAGACTAACAAATGTATTTGAGCATAAGCTTTCGTAAGCTACAGCTCTCTTTTTGATACGTTGGTCTCTTTCTAGTTGACTCTATGGATCTACGATAGTTAGAAATTGGACCAATCAGAGATCCGAGTGTGGCCCTTGAGTCTTTTAAGGTATATACGGATTTGTCTGTGGACTCTGAAAAAAGTTGGAGTCCATCAAAGGGGAGGCCTCCCACAGTATTTTGGGCCTCCCTAGGAAAACCAGACAGCTGCAGCTAAGACACTTGATGCATGACAACAGCAGTGGAGATGGATCCAGCTGCAGCACTGGCTGCCTCTACGGAGGCTTGCTATGTTATCCTCACTAAGAGCTGACCTTCACCCATAATGGCTCTGAACTGTTTTCAGTGTTCCTCAGGGAGACAAGTGTTTAATTTACTATAATTGGTGTCATATTTTGCCATCAGAGCTTGGTAACTTGTGATCCTGAATTACAGGATTGCAGAAGAGTAGCTCTTGCGACAGAATATAGTAAGTTGTTTTTGGTCTTTACCATAAGGCACAGACTTGGTATGATGCTGTCTGGCATGTTCATTGACTACATCCATAACTAAAGAATTTGGTGGTGGTTGGGAGAAGAAGAACTCAGAATTTGTGTCTGCACTTTATATATAGGCGATGCCATGGCAGGGGTGTGCCAGTTTAATGTTAGCAGGTTTTTAAAGAGCCTAACTGACAGATGATGCAATTCATGCAGCGAATTAGACATCTTACATTCGACAAAGTTTATGTTGTGACTCTTGGACCTCTTCTAAAGAAATTTGGAGCAAATCAGCAATGTTTCATCAGCATGTGAAACGGTTTAAAAACATCAGCCAAAGAAGATGGTAGAGGCATTATCTGGCAATATGTGTAGGGATATTTTGCTCCTCAAAAGTTTCTTCCTGAGGCTAAGGCTGCTGAGGAGGAAGAGAGGGAATAGGAGAATGTCTTTGTCTATGCTCCCCATGGGAGTAGCTAGGAGCTCTTGAGAACAGCTAGCAACAGAGTCCATGTTCCAAATATGGCCACTGATGTGGACCATAAGGTAGAGGAGGGGGCATTCAGGATTGATCATACCAATGAGGAGGGCCCCGAAAGTTATTTCTCCCAAGCCACGTCCCTCTCAGGGTAGGTGACCAAGGAGATGTCCTCACTACGATAAGATGGGAGATCCTTGAATAGAGATGTGGGAATCCCAGGAATCATCTTGAACATAGTCCAACAGTGTGGCAGACAATGAAGGTAAAGTAGTTGTCTACCCTATGCAGCAGTTAACGGAAAGGTAAGAGGCAATAGGGAAAGAGATGGTCTCAGCAATCCAGTAGATCTTGGTACTCACAAGCACTTTGTATCCATTAGCAATGGAAACTCTGCTTCTTCAGAAACAAAAAGATCCCCGGAGTATCTTAATTTTTGCGGTACTGAATGTATCTGAGCCAAAGTCGACTGAAGCTCCATAAGCATCGGGGTCAGTACCAATATTGTTGATTGTTTCACCGGTTTCTGTAAGCGTAAGGGCACTTATTCCTTCGGAGGCACGTGTCTAACAGTCAATGTCAGTACCAGAGATGTTGACAACTTCTGGCACACTGATATACCAGACTGGGATACCAGTTTGGATACTGAGGTGGATGTTACTAGCCTCCAGGCATCAGAATGCTTGGGGTCTGCAAAGGGTACCAGTTTCCAAGAAGCAGAGTTCTTGGATCCATCAGTACCAAGGACATCTTCAGTATTGAAACATGCTTGTACAGCGGCTCTTAGAGGAACTCAAAGTCTTTGATAAGTTCCTTGTAGCAGGACCACTTGGAGCCTCAAAGGTATTCTGGGAACTGAGGGCTCCTGGGGTGACCAAGATTTCATCGAAGAAGGCTCTCTGGTGGGAGACTCAGAACTTCTCTTCCTTGGAGCCTTGTCAGTACTTTCACCCTTATCTCACAAAGATCTCAGTGACTGGGATACAAAGGTCAACAGGGCAGTAAATGCAGCATATGGCTGATTTTCTGAGCCGGGTCTGAAGCTGGTCTGAGGGCTTGCTCCATCATGTGGAGCCAAAATTTAATTTCTCTGTTCTTTCTGGAACTGCTCTTAAAAGAAGTACAGATCTTACCCTTGGATGGTATTTGGATGTCCCCTAAACAGAGGCACCAAGAATGACCATCGCTAACCAAGATGGTCTAACAGCAGGAAAGGCAGCGCATGAAGCTTGGCATAACCCAGCATAACAAGCAATGACAACACCAGAAGGCCCCTCAAGAAAAAAAGGCAGGCGAAAGGTGTTGGGTTTGACAGAAAAACAATGGTAAAAAAGGGGGTCTATCCAACAAACTAAAACTACACTAAGCAACAGTAAAGGCAAGCTTCAGGAAAAACTGGAAGCAGGCATGCTAAAGGCACCATCCCAGGCTGTCTGGTGGCTGAGAAGGAACTGAGGGCAGTTCACTCACACATCTCTATATATCCTCAGTACAGGCAGGGCCCTACTACTGAAAATCTCTGATCAAAAGTGGAGCACCCATAAGAACACTACCTGAAGAACTGTTTTCCCTAGAAATCAGCCATTACCAATTGGGAGATGACCCCAAAACACTCCAAGCAAACAGTCTCACCTTGTGTTCTTCAGTGTGGAACACTGTTTTCTATGCTCAAGCCACACACACATTAATATTGAACACAATCAGTCCTGTAGGATCATCACAAGAACTTTGAAACTGACTCCCACACTGTCAGTATGCTGCCTCATGGGGATTGCATCACCATCAGCAAGGAAGGATGCATGCCAAAGAAAGGAGACAAAAACAACTGAATACTCTGAGACACCCACTGCATGGACACTTCCACCACCTGAGAGATGGAAGTCCAGAAAGAGCTTTGCCTCTGAAAATTCCTTACCCCAAAATACCATTATGGAAGGCTGAAGAGTAACAAAATGGAAAAAATGCTGATGATTGTCGAGAACCTGGCTCCTTCAGAACTCCTCCACTCAGGCACTGACCTTAAACAAAAACATTCATAAACTCTAAATCAACTAAGAGCATGGGGGGCAAAAACTGGTGATATGACCAAGTGGAAGTTGAAGAATGTCTAGGCTTTCCACATTCACATTTGGGGCCAAACACTGCCTGATGCAATGCCCTCTGTCAACATCTTGCACTTTGAGGAACTATTTGAGAAAAGTGATAACACCAGGTCTTGGTTGCAGTTTTGGAGCAATAAGCTATGATGCTGGTGGTCAATAGAAAGAGGTTCTTTCTAATCCAAATTTTCTGCTGGTTTTACAGACAGTTAAACAACTTCAGAAAGACAGTAAGGAAGCAGGCTTTTTTTAATATATACATGTATATACAGAGCCCTACCAAATTCATGGTCCATTTTGGTCAATTTCAGCCATAGAATTTTAAAAATTGTAAATTTTATGATTTCAGCTATTTAAATCTGAAATTTCACAATGTTGTAATTGTAGAGGTCCTGACGCAAAAAGAAGTTGTGTGTGTGTGTGTGTGTGTGTGTGTGTGTGTGTGTGGAGGGGGGATGGGTCGCAAGGTTATTGTAAGAGGGGTTGCAGTACTGCGTCTTCAGAGCTGGGCAGCAGCAATGCAGAAGTAAGGACGGTATGGTATGATATAGCCACCCTTACTTCTGCGCTGCTGCTGGCGTGGCGCTGTCTACAGAGCTGGGTGCCCGGCCACTAGCCACCGTTCTCCAGCCACCCAGCTCTGAAGGCAGTGCAGAAGTAAGGGTGGCAATACTGCAAACCCCTAAAATAACCTTGTGATCCCCCCTGCAACTCCCTTTCGGGTCAGGGCCCCCAATTTGCAAAACACTTGTCTACCCCACGAAATCAGTACAGTATAGGATAAAAGCACACAAAAGACCAGATTTCGCAGTCTGTGATGTATTTTTCATCGCCATTAATTTGGTAGGGCCCTACTAATAGGATAATTTCTCTCCATTCAAAGAAGTTACAATTAGCAACATGGAAACAGTATTTAAGTTACCATCCTAGCCTAGTAAATCTAACCACGCTACCACTAGCAATATCAATAGTGGCTTTAAGACTGACATTTAGTCTTTAGAGCCAGTCAGGAACCATACATGTCTCACACTATTGGTTACTATCCCACCATTAGAGCTGCAAGGATGGACATGCTAGTGCAGACAAGATGCCAGCAGGCACCAGTTTTAGCCACCATATAGGGTAGCCCTACTCTGAGCATGGTGAGCTGACAGCAGATAGAACGCTGTGAGCTGGTCTACTGTGGCACCCCCACCACTCCCACTGCTGTAAAGACAGTCCTCCAGGCTCACCAGCCCGGTGCACTTAAACTATCTGTAAACTTTTGTAGTATGAAGACAAGATATGTATTAAAAAGCATCAGTGAGAACGGCAGCTTGGGGAAATCCAGTTCAGTCACCACCTTTATCCCTCTACACCCCTACAGGGATCCACAGCAGTTATAATAGTTGCAAACTGGAATCCGCTCACAGTCACTACACTACTGCATCAGTTTTTGTTTTTAAGACTATGGAGAGCTGACTGGAGTCCTTGTAAGCACCAAAATAGGAGACTTTGCATGCTCTACAAAATGAGACGCTACACTGTTTTAAACCTTGATCCTATTATGGTTCCCCATCCCCAGGGGCGAGAGACTCACTGCAGGTACATAATATGAGTGCCTTGAGAAGACAGGAACTGTAAGGGAAAGGAGAGAAATACAAGGGACCAAGGAGTTCCTCAATGCAATAACTTTCTTGCCAATCAGTATTTAAGGGACAAACACGGCTGGCCTAAAAAATGTCTTACCTTAAATACTGTCCCATAATGAAAGTTTACTTTCAGGATTCTAGGAGCATCTCTCATCCCTTCCCAACAAATCCATTGTGTTCTCATAAGACACATACTTCGCTTGTTGGACCTTGTGCACATTACACATTTTTGCACAGGTATAGCTACACTGGTACAAAATTCCAGAGTAAATGCACTGAACCAGTGTGACTTACTTCAGTTTCCAACTCGATAAAGTCACAACTGGTGCAACCCCAACTTTACATTGGTCAATCCCTAACATAGACAAACCCTTTGACCCACAACAAACAAAATGAGGGGGACAAACCATTGCATGCTTGTTTATTTTTAGAATGCAGCATAGATTCTAGTTTTAAAAGGCCAATTTACACCATTTATTCCTATCTCCCTATCAGTGCAGTATGTGTTATTTTACACTCACTACTCAGTCTACTTTTAAGTGTGCCAAGTGATGCTGCTTCTGCTACTTCCCTTAGGAGATTACTCCACAGGCTATAGATCTGCCAGGAATCTTTTCCTGATGTTCAGTCCAAGTTTTCCATTTCTGAATTTACATACCATTACTCCTAGCTATAGCTTCTTGTATTTAAGTTCTAAGCCATAACATTCCATCAATATAAATGTTTTGCATTCAACAGATAGAGAAGGTGATGCTATTATCTCTGATAGAAATGACACTGGAAGGCAGAATGCAATTACACAGTTGCAGTTTAGTCAGGGACACCAGCCATCTGCACCCATGGGAAAAAAAAGGATTTTTAATAATTAAAAATTGCCGAGTATGGTGACAGTTTTACACAGTACTCTATAAACAGAGACACCCCAATTAAAACATACATCCATACACATTTTACAACTATGCTAATAAGGAGTTTTAACACTGAACAAGATAGGACAAGTTTGAATAGCTAGCAGAAATTTCAGAGAACAAATGCTGAGAATGTTTTTTGATAGCTAACAAGTCATAAATGCAAGATTTTCCAACTGCACTAAAAGGAGTGAAGAAATCCAATTTAAAAATCTTCTTGAGTTAAAGGCAAAAGCAACCATGACTGTACTATGTTTTGTATATTATTTTCTAAAAGGTCAAAAAGGTACTGAAAGTATTTTAAAAGTTATTTAACACACCACAAGACATCTCCCTTGAGAATCAGTTTGCCTCTTCATATTTTATAGAAAGTAGCTTGAACACCAGAACCATAGCACTGCTCAGACTGAAAGTGTTGAATGCATTTCCTCAGGGGTGACAGTAAATTTTACTTTTCGTGGGGATTTCTCTTTGTCTCTCCAGTGTGAAGGAAAATTTTCCACAGATATCTCATTTCATTCTCTAAATGCAGAACTGACTGGGTGTGCGTGGGGGGGGCAGGGCAGAGTTTCCAAACTCCCACCTAATGGCATAAAAGCCACAACGAGAAACTAAAGGGGCTGTCCGTTCACATGCCCATATTACACATATATTAGTATTTTGGCTTTTTAACCACTGTTTTAAAATATGGGGTTTCTTAGCAAGCCAGATTAACGCCATCAGACAGCGTATTTGTAATTCAAGCATACTAAGTGATCAGACAAAGGTGCTTTCTACAGAAAATATGGCAAGACACCAGCTGTAGCACCCCCCACCAGATCTCTCTGAACTGTTACCTTGCCCTGGGGTGCTGCAGCAAGCTGGCTTCCCCCAAAGCCCCAGGCTGCCCATGCAGAAAAGCACCAGTCTCAGCACTCAGTCTGGGTTTAGAGAGCAGCAAATGCTTTCCAGTCTGGGTTTCAGAAACAGCTCATTTAATCTCATTCCACTGAACTGACTGCCCAATACTCAGCAAACAGGAGCAAGTGGCTATTTAATTGCAGGTTCCTCTATGACCTCTTAAAGGAGAGTCCATGCTCTCCCTACTTGAGCATCTGCTGATTGCTGGTGCCCCACTTAGAAACACAAGGCTGGTGAGGTAGTATTTTGCATTGGACCAACTTCTGTTGTCATTTGAACAAAGTTACCCCCATCCACAAACAACTTCACTGACTTTTATTTATTTCAGCCAGCTAAAACTACCCTCCTTGTTTTCAAAACCCTCTGTGGATTTGACCTGGGCTTTGTTTTCACTGCTAAAAAAGGTGTGGTTTTACCACTGGTTAATTAGTGCTCATTTAGTTAGCTATTGTGCTGTAAAATCCTAGTGGAGACAAGGCACCACACCTAGAGCATAGTGCCGACCTTGCAGTAAAAAACACAGGTGCCATTGGGCAGGTCTACACTTAAAAAGGTGCAGCTGCGCCGCTGTAGTGCTTCATTATGTCCATACCTACGTCCCCTCGAGTAACCATAGCACTGTCTACGCAGGGGGCTAGGTCAGTATAAATACATCTCTCAGGGGTGGGGATTTTTCCCATCTTCTGGGCTGTGAAGACATAGCCTAGCTGGCCAACTTCACTTACTTTGGGCCATATTCTGGTTTCAGTCACGGTGGCATAACTGTAGAACTCCTCCCCCTAAAACTAGGAATTACTCCTGATTTACACCTGTGTAACAGATCAGAATCCAGCCCATGCGTACCTCTCCCCTCTTGCTTGGTCATTTAGGCACCACGGTGCTGCAGCCTTACCAGAGTTAAGGTGCAAGCGTCACAAGGGTGTGTGCATGCTAGAGACACTTGAACCAGCATAACAACATCAACATAGCTTTCAGAGTAACAGCTGTGTTAGTCTGTATTAGCAAAAAGAAAAGGTGTACTTGTGGCACCTTAGAGACTAACAAATGTATTTAAGCATAAGCTTTCCTGATCACATCGGATGAAGTGAGCTGTAGCTCATGAAAGCTTATGCTCAAATACATTTGTTAGTCTCTAAGCTGCCACAAGTCCGCCTTTTCTTTTAACAGCAGCATAGTTCCTTCTGTTGAGGCCAAGCCCTGAGGCCCCCACATGAGTGGCACCTGTACGCCCTGCTCTGCACCGGCGCTCCCTCGGGGGCTACCCCTGGGGATCTGCACCAACGTAGCTACTCCGCTGCAAGTTTCCCTCCCGCGGCCTGACCTGTAGAGTCTGCACCCAGGCTCCCGGTCGGAGCCCGCCCAGCACTGCCAGGACCCTCTCAGCAGCAAACCCCCGCCCAGCGCTAGCGTGTTGGGGGCCCTAAGCAAGAATATCCCGCCCCCCACGAAAACAGGCACGGTCTTATAATAAAAAGCGAATGGGGGCCCCCTGGGGCCTTAAGCAATAGCTTAGGCTGCTTATGCCTATCCCCGGTTCTGCCCCCGCCCTGCCAGCCCAGGTCAGCCCCGCTTCCCTGCGAGTCGCCAGCCCGGCGGGGCCGCCCCCGCTGCCCTAGGAGCTGGGGGGCGGGGTTCGTCCGAAGCCAGGCGGAACTCAGGGCGGATTCCCTCGGAGCGCGGGGCCACCCGGGAGCGGGGCCGACAACCAGCGAGCGCTGCCCGCCCGACCCAGGCAGCCCCCGGGGGCAGCGAGCCACGCGGACCCGCCCAGGCGCCCCGGGGAGCGGACTCGCCCCTGCCGGCGCTCACCTGGCCCGCGCAGCACGGCGCGGACATCCCCGCTCCAGGTGGCGGGGCTCGGCTCCCAGCAGCGTCCGCAGCCAGCGAGCAGGGGGCGCCGCCTCACCCGGCCCCGGCGAGGCTCAGCGGCAGCCGCCCCATGCGGAAGCGGCCAGCCCGGGAGACAGCTCTAGGTGCCCCCGCGCCTTGGCTCGGCGGGCAGGACACAAGCGCCCAGCTCGCTCCAGGCAGCCGGACAGGGCTTTAGCCCAGCCCAGCCCCTCGTGCAGAGCTTCCGCTGTCGTCAGGTTGGCGGCGCGGCACGGCCCTCATTGGCTTTCCGCCGCAGGGAGCGTCTCCAGCGGTTGAGAAGAACTGGGGGGGGGATAAACAAGGGGAAATAGTCAAATTGCCAACTGCTGGAAATGGCCCACCTTGATTATCACTACAAAAGGTGCCCCCCCACCCCCCTGCTGGCAATTGCTCACCTTTCCTGATCACTCTCGTTACAGGGTGTATGGTAACACCCATTGTTTCATGTTCTCTGTGTATATAAATCTCCCCACTGTAGTTTCCACTGTATGCATCGGATGACGTGAGCTCTAGCTCATGAAAGCTTATGCGCTAATAAATTGGTTAGTCTCTAAGGTGCCACAAGTCTTCCTGTTCTTTTTGCGGATACAGACTAACACGCTGCTACTCTGAAACCCAAGAGTCCAGTGGGTCAGAGGAGAATGCATGTGTGGCTAAAACAAACGAACAGGGTTCAACATAGCCAATTCTAGTCCCTGGCCTTGGTGGGCTACGTCTAGGCTGTGGGGGTTATGCCAGGAGAGCTACAGCACTGTACCTATACCGCTATTGTCAGTCTACACCGGCACCGCTTTAACGTGCCTTGTGTGGTCGCGGCACAGCAACCACCTCCAGGAGGGGCGTCGCGCCCAGCGCTGGTGCACTGTCTACACTGGCGCTTTACAGCGCTGAAATTTGCTGTGCTCAGAGGGGTGTTCTTTCACACCCCTGAGCCAGAAAGTTGCAGTGCTGTAAATTGCCAGTGTAGACAAGCTGTCATGTAGATCTTAGTGCGTCCGTGGGCGCCAAACCAGCAGACCATGGTTCTTTGCACTTTAATGATAATAAAACACAGAGTTGTAACTAGGCATTTTAGCACCCAGCGAGAGCAAGCATCTTTGTACCCCCTAACATTTTTTGGGGTCATTTTTCCACCCAGAAGTGTTATGTGGCCCCCCAGATGTTTTGGTTGCACCCCCCACACTCCAAATCAGACAGGCTGGGTGGTCTGCTAAGGTGAGTCGGGGTGGAGGTGGTGCTCCTCCACTCCCCAGCACCACCACACCGGACTGGCCCTAGCAAGCAGGTCTTTATGTTGCCTCTGTTTTGGCCCCATTTTCCCACCTCTGTGGCTTTGCGCCATGGGTAGATGCCCCTCTCAGGTTATGGCCCTGATAAGACTGCTACCTATATGATGCTAAATACACACACATACTCAGTCACCCCTCATCCCTCCTGCCCCATGAAAGTATATTTATTTCTGGTAATAACATTACAGGCCATTTAAGGGAAGGAATTTGTACAGTATGTTCCTACATTGCGGTGTATTTAGAGTCAATAATCTTGGGTGTGAGTTTGTAAAACTCCAACTGAGACACAGACCTGCAGAACACATGGCCACTGGGAGGGATTTTTCTCCACAACAAATCTTCCCTAAAAGTCAACTCAGCTGTTTCACCCGGTTGCAAATAAAAGAAATAAATCCTTATTTCTTTCCATTGCCTTCCAGGATGCTTTATTTCAACATCTTCTACACCACAGTGTAAACAGGAGCCTTGGCTGATGAGCAATTAAGAACCACCACGTTATTGTGTTTTTAACATTAGCTAGTTAGTTATTTGGTGCTTTTTTATGGTGCACATCCCTATAGGATCTGAGGCTTCAGAAACATAAATTAATTTATCCTCACAACTCTTCTGTGAGGCAGATGTTCGATTAAAGTAATAATATGTGTATGTTATGGGAAAATGTGAGAAAGAAAAGCCTAGAACAGACCCTGGATTGGCCTGACCATTAGAAGGAAATAGGCCTCTCAGCCTGCTGAGTCTGTGCTAATTGAGATATGCCTGTCAGTTTATAAGGTCTGTGTTAATTGTAGAAACACATCCCGAGACAAAAAGTCTGTTCTAAAGTGATAAGATTACCATTAAGGGCAGCTGGTGTTACAACTGTTTTCCTGAACTCAGGAATAAGATCTGTTAACCCCCATACTTGCATTTTTATCTTGCTTGTTTTCTTTTTATGTAACAAGTGGTATGAATAGGTTTATTGGAGTCTGTCATGCCCCAATGATTTTAGAATGGTTATGTTAAAGAATGAATAGGTAATAAAATGTAGATGTGGTAGAAAAAATGTTAAGTGAAATAGAGTGATTGCGATTGTATGTTTGTAAAGAATCATAATAAACGACACCACATCTGGAGGAAGAAAAACAACTACCCTCCGACAGGACTGTTTGGCCGAAGAATGCACTGGGAGAGATAACCCGATAACCCTGAATCCATCCCCAACTGCCCCAAGGACAGGGAGAACCGAGGCAACAAGATAACAACAAACCGTCATTGCTGTGCCATCTGCGTGATTGATTGTCACTTCAAACGTGAGAACAGCATGATGAGGCAAAACCCATAGACTTGTATAAGGATGGATCCCTATAAAGACAGACCCTAAAGACTGAGGACTTTGGGTCTGTTTGTGCAACCAACTTCCAGGAGCATCGGATGCGCATCTGACAAGGCCCGGCTCCATCCTCGTGTCCAGGCCACCTGGCTAGTGACTTGTCATGAGCAACTCCTAGGCTGGTAATTATGATAACAACCTTGCAGAATTTGTGTGTGTGTGAATGAGTGTGTGAGTTAATGGAATGTTATAGCTATAACTGGTTTCAGAGTAGCAGCCGTGTTAGTCTGTATTCGCAAAAAGAAAAGGAGTACTTGTGGCACCTTAGAGACTAACCAATTTATTTGAGCATAAGCTTTCGTGAGCTACAGCTCACTTCATCGGATGCATACTGTGGAAAGATCTTCTATACTTTCCACAGTATGCATCCGATGAAGTGAACTGTAGCTCACGAAAGCTTATGCTCAGATAAATTGGTTAGTCTCTAAGGTGCCACAAGTACTCCTTTTCTTATAGCTATAACTGATTGCTTACTCTGATTCTTTCTGTATTCACATTAAACGTGGTGTATTGCCTTATCCCCGGAATAAGATTCTGTTGGTTTTCATTTTCTAAGTATAACACAGAGGAGTATTATTATCCCTATTTTTACATATGGGGAAACTGAGGTACAGAGCTACTGAAGAGTATGACTCAGCCCCACTCAGGGGCACATGCTTGTGGACTTCCTAGATTGCTCTTACTAGGGTAACCAGCAGCTACATGCCTGATACTCCAGAGGGTGAGGAAAAAGCAGGATGTTGGCTCTGTCCCCAGCGCCCAAGGCAGCAGCTCCAGAAAAGGATAGAGGTGGCAGATTACTTCAGCCCAAGAGCAAGGAAGGAATTATGTCTCCTAAAACAAATTATTTCCCTCCTGGAGCGGCACATCTACACCCTATCCCTTACATAGGGCTGTGCCTAAAGGCACAATCTAGCCTGAAGCGACATGTCCAAGATCATACTCAAAATCTGTGGCAGGACTCAGAATAGAATCATATCTTCTGAGTGCCAGTCCAGTGTCTGAACCTTAAAACCATCATTCCTAGCAGCTGCTTATGGGTAATGATTATTCCTCAACAAAATCCATAGACTTCAGTGCACTTGTCTTGCACACTGAACACAGTAGAGTTACACAGTGGGCCTAGATCTTGATCTCACTTAAACTAGTGCATATAAGTAGTGGATCCATTCAAATCACTGGAATTATAATACTGGGATCAGATTAGTGTGAGCTCAGAACCATGTGACAGAGACTGTAATTGAAGTTAGGCCAATAAAAGTTATTACCTCACCCACCTTATCTCTGGTTCACTAATAAGCATTTTAAAAATTCCTTATTTTTACTATTTAGACTACAATGGATTCAATGTGAAAAGTTTGTAAACATAATTTTTAAAAGGGCCATGCATCTGCATGATCTCTTCTTGAAAGTCTGCAAATATAAATTTACATTGTGATGAACTGACCTCTACTGGACAAAATCTGAACAGCTCAGCTGTGTCCCATAGGTGTTATATTGCTCACAGCTAAAGGAAAAGAACCTTTTTAAGTTCAAATGATGGAAGTCTTTGCTTCTAGAACAGCAGGCTCTGAGCTCTAGCCCTATTGTTGCTGTTAAGTTTTCGGTGGCCAATGTATGCAGCAAACTGAGATCTGAAGTAGTGGTGGCAGTCATGGATTTCTCACATTCCTATAAACAAAAGGCATGTGAAGCATTGTTTTTCTTTGCTATTGCAAACAAAGAAGATGAAGCATAAGATAAATGTAGATGATCTTGCAGTAGTGTGACAGCTTTTTGAGAAGATGGCTGAATTTAATATGCCATGCACGGCACTTTTTATAGACTTCCGTCAGGCCTTTGATTCAGCGCATTGAGCAAATGTGTGGGATCCAATGAGGCAACTTGGCATGCATGGAAAGATACTGTCATTGACAGAAGAGTTCTGTAATGGAACAGGAAGCAGTGTTCCAAGTCAATGGCAGATACTAGGCATGGCTTCCTTTTTCCCCAGGAGTCCAGCAAGCTTGTGTGCACCCACCATCATTGTTCAGTATCGGCATTGATTAGTTGATGGATAAGTTTGGAGACAACTGTCAGTGGTACTGAGCTGAACGCCATTCTGCTTTGCACCTTGAATATGCTGATGACATTGTCTTGTTGGCTCAGTCTGGTGAATCTCTGCAGCTGATGGCTGATGTGATCAGACAAGAAGCAGCACACAATGGTCTGCTTATTAATCCAGAGAAAACTAAGTGTCTGGTCATTACCACCAAGCAGCCTTGAGCTCCAGATTAAAATCAGCACAGTATTAACCTATCTGGATGGGACATGGAGCCGGTAGCAACTGTCAGATACTTGGGCAGCAGCATCATAGACAGCAGTAGGTGGTGCTCAAAAGATATGGCCCCTTGTATAGCCAGGGGCAACTCTAGTGCAGATTCTGCCTAGGGTGTCCGGGGAGGCCAGGCCAAACCTGAGTGGTGCTGCAACCCCATCTGCCAGGTTGCAATTCCACTCACTCAAATTTGGTTGGGCTGCCATTCCATTATAGACTCATAGACTTTAAGATCAGAAGGGACCATCATGATCATCTAGTCTGACCTCCTATGCATTGCAGGCCACAGAACCTCACCCACCTACTTTTGTAATAGACCCCTAACCTCTGGCTGAGTTACTGAAGTCCACAAATCATAAAGACTTCAAGTTACAGAGAAATCACCATTGACACTAGTTTAAACCTGCAGGTGACCCATGCCCTGTGCTGCAGAGGAAGGTGAAAAACTCCCAAGTCTCTGACCCAGGGTAAAATTCCTTCCTCACCCCAAATCTGGTGATCAGTTAGACCCTGAACATGTGGGCAAGACCCACCGGGCAGATACCTGGGAAAGAATTTGCTGTAGTAACTCAGAACCCTCCCAATGTAGTGTCCCATCTCTGGCTTTTGGGGATTTTTGCTACAGGCAGCTGCCAATGGGCCATGCGCCATCGTAGGCAGTCCCATCATAACATCCCGTCCATAAACTTATCAAGTGCAGTCTTGAAGCCAGTTAGGTTTTTTGCCTCCACTGCTCCCTTTGGAAGGTTGTTCCAGAACTTCACTCCTCTGATGGTTAGAAGCCTTCATCTAATTTTGAGCCTAAACTTGTTGATGGCCAGTTTATAGCCATTTGTTCTTGTGTCCATATTGGTGCTTAACTTAAATAACTCCTTTTCCACCCTGGTATTTATCCCTCTGATGTATTTATAGAGAGCAATCATCTCTCTCCGCAGCCTTCTTTTGGTTAAGCTAAACAAGCCAAGCTCTTTCAGTCTCCTCTCATAAGGTAGGTTTCAGAGTAGCAACCACGTTAATCTGTATTCGCAAAAAGAAAAGGAGTACCTGTGGCACCTTAGAGACTAACCAATTTATCTGAGCATAAGCTTTCGTGAGCTACAGCTCACTTCATCGGATGCATAAAGTGGAAAGTACAGTGAGGAGATTTTATACATACACACAGACCACGAAAAAATATACATTGTAAGGAGAGTGATCACTTAAGATGAGCTATTACCAGCAGGAGAGTGGGGTGGGGGGAGAGAAAATCTTTTGAAGTGATAATCAAGGTGGGCCATTTCCAGCACATTTCCAGGAGCTAACAAGAACGTCTGAGGAACAGTGGGGGAGAGGGAGGAATAAACAAGGGGAAATAGTTTCACTTAGTATAATGACTCAACCACTCCCAGTCTCTATTCAAGCCTAAGTTAATTGTATCCAATTTGCAAATTAATTCCAATTCAGCAGTCTCTCCTTGGAGTCTGTTTTCGAAGTTTTTTGTTGAAGGATAGTCACTTTGAGATCAGAAATCGAGTGTCCAGAGAGATTGAAGTGTTCTCCGACTGGTTTATGAATGTTATAATTCTTGACATCTGATTTGTGTCCATTTATTCTTTTACGTAGAGATTGTCCAGTTTGACCAATGTACATGGCAGAGGGGCATTGCTGGCACATGATGGCATATATCACATTGGTAGATGTGCAGGTGAACGAGCCTCTGATAGTGTGGCTGATGTGATTAGGCCCTATGATGGTGTCCCCTGAATAGATATGTGGACACAGTTGGCAACGGGCTTTGTTGCAAGGATAGGTTACTGGGTTAGTGGTTCTGTTGTGTGGTTGCTGGTGAGTATTTGCTTCAGGTTGGGGGGCTGTCTGTAGGCAAGGACTGGCCTGTCTCCCAAGATTTGTGAGAGTGATGGGTCGTCCCTTCAGGATAGGTTGTAGATCCTTGATAGTGCGTTGGAGAGGTTTTAGCTGAGGGCTGAAGGTGACGGCTAGTGGTGTTCTGTTATTTTCTTTGTTGGGCCTGTCCTGTAGTAGGTGACTTCTGAGTACTCTTCTGGCTCTGTCAATCTGTTTCTTCACTTCAGCAGGTGGGTATTGTAGTTGTAAGAATGCTTGATAGAGATCTTGTAGATGTTTGTCTCTGTCTGAGGGGTTGGAGCAAATGCAGTTGTATCGTAGAGCTTGGCTATAGACAATGGATCGTGTGGTGTGGTCTGGGTGAAAGCTGGAGGCATGTAGGTAGGAATAGCGGTCAGTAGGTTTTCGGTATAGGGTGGTGTTTATGTGACCATCGTTTATTAGCACTGTAGTGTCCAGGAAGTGGATCTCTTGTGTGGACTGGTCCAGGCTGAGGTTGATGGTGGGATGGAAATTGTTGAAATCGCGGTGGAATTCCTCAAGGGCTTCTTTTCCATGGGTCCAGATGATGAAGATGTCATCAATATAGCGCAAGTAGAGTAGGGGCGTTAGGGGACGAGAGTTGAGGAAGCGTTGTTCTAAGTCAGCCATAAAAATGTTGGCATACTGTGGGGCCATGTGGGTACCCATAGCAGAGCCGCTGATTTGAAGGTATACATTGTCCCCAGATGTGAAGTAGGTAGGTTTTCTATTCATCAGATCATCTTAGTAGTCCTTCTCTGCCCCTGTTCCAGTTTGAATTAATTTTTCTTAAACATAGGAGACCAGAATTGCACACAGTATTCCAGATGAGGTCTCACCAGTGCCTTGTATAATGGTACTAACTCTTCCCTGTCTCTACTGGAAATACCTCGCCTAATTCATTCTAGGACTGCATTAGCTTTTTTCACGGTCGCATCACATTGGCAGCTCATAGTCATCCTGTAATCAATGAATACAGCCAGGTCTTTCTCTTCCTTTGATGCTTCCAACTGGTAAGTCCTTATCTTACAGCAAAAATTCTTGTCGTTAGTCCCTATATACATGACCTTGCACTTTGCGTTATTAAATTTCATCCCATTTCTATTATTCCAGTTTACAAGGTCATCCAGATCTTCTTGTATGATATTCTGGTCCTCCTCAGTATTGGCAATACCTCCCAGCTTTGTGTAATCTGCAAAATTTATTAGCACTCACTCACTTTTTGTCAAGTTCAGTAATAGGAATGTTAAATAAGATTGGTCCTAAAACCAATCCCTAAGGAACTCCACTAGTAATCTCCCTCCAGCCTGACAATTCACCTTTCAGTATGACCCATTGTGGTCTCCCCCTTAACCAGTTCCTTATTCACCTTTCAATTCTCATATTAATCCCCATCTTCTCCAATTTAACTAATAATCTCCCATGTGGAACTGTATCAAATGCCTTACTGAAATCCAGGTAGATTAGATTTACTGCATTTCCTTTGTCTAAAAAAGATCAGTTATCTTCTCAAACAAGGCGGTCAGGTTGGTCTGGCATGGTCTACCTTTTGTAAAATCATGTATTTTATCCCAATTACCATTCACCTCTATGTCCCTAACTACTTTCTCTTTCAAATTTTGTTCCAAGATCTTGCATATAACTGAGGCCAAACTAACAGGGCTGTAGTTTCCTGGATCACTTTTTTTTCCCTTATAGGAACTATATTAGCAATTCTCCAGTCACAGAATTGAGTTTATAAATCCTTGCTATTATGACAAAGGGAGGCCAGGCCAAACCTGAGTGACTAGCACTGTGACCTGGAGCCTGGTCCCTTGACTTCTACATAACCACCTAACCATCAGAACGCTCACCACACCCCGCCCAGAGAGTCCAATATCTCCCGTTGCCCCACTTGAAAACCTCTGTTCTAGGAACGGGGCAACCTACTGAAGTTTTGCTGAGGGCAGCAGATTCTCTTGAGCAATCTCTGCATATAGGAGCAGCTGCTGCCATGTTTCGGCCCCTCAGCAGCCTCTGAGGAGCCATTGTGGCATTAAGCTTGCTACGAAGCTGCGGATCTGTAGAACCAGTTATACCGACTTTATTGTATATTGGTGAAATATGGGCACCGAAGAAGACTGGAGAATATCGGATTGAAGTTTTTTGTTCTTGTCATCTTCTTCAGCTGTTGCATATCAAGTGATAGGACAAGATCAGCAATAAAGATATTCAAAGCCGAACCCTGCAATTACCTCCACCAGCATTGGTTCAGTTTTGGTGGCTTTCCTGGTACGGGACATATTATTAGACTGGAACACCAATTCATTCTAAGCATGTGTAGCAAGGAATGCTGCTATATGGCTGGTGATCACATGGGCACCAAAAGCTTTAGTAGTGCAATAACATTGCCAGTGATGGACATAAGCTGAATATCCAGCATAAGGACCTAGCCAGAGATTAATCCGAGTGATGTTTAATCTGAAAGGAGGCCCTGTCTCTGTGGGATTTGCCATGATGATAGTGACAGTAGCATGACAACAAAGGCAAGGAAATTTTAACTTAGCTCCCCAGCTGGTGTAAATTGTCATTGCTCCATTGAAGTCAATTTGCATTAGCTGAGGATCTGCCACCAAATGTCTGCTTCCTTGCTTTTGTAGATTTATGCCAGAATCCTAAATTGAAATGTCTTTGCGTTGATATGTGACCAAAACCTATTACAGCACACAGAGTCATAGGCTCTGTGCAAACACCAATTAATAATAATAATCCCTTGGAAAGCCTGGTAAAGTGGTGTACATTGTGGGAATATGGTCCATAGCCTTTACTAAATACTAGATGTAAGCCTCTAGGAAACCTAACAAATCCTGCGATCATCCCTACACTGCCAAGCACACAATATTCTGGAGGGGTTTGAAAACATCTCCTAACTACATCATAGGGATCAGATACATTATAGTGGAAAGGGTTGTGTAATACAAACATTTGCAAAATGACACTTTTCTGAAAGTAAAATATTTACGCCAATGCAGAGACTTCCCTTTGAGGTCTGAAAATTTACATATAAAATACTCTGTTACCAAATACTTTGCAACTCCTGCTTTTGCAACTGTAGTTTGTGTTTTCCCGTCCATTGTAAAGTAAGGGTCTTTGAATGCACTCCTTGGAATGGAACTCAGAGAGGATAATTGGTTGAGGCACTCTTCTGGGTAAAAACCAATCTAGAAGAGTTAATCACACACAATCGTAGCCAAAAGCATTTAGTGGACAAAACTCTTTCCTGTAAGTTGTCTATGCAAACAAAAGTATTAACTTGGCATCGTGCTCACAGAAGATGCAATATGATGTAGCAGTCCTAGGTGCAATACAAGTTGGTAGTCTAATGTCAACTATGAAGTCCAAATAGACTGGAATGGTGCAGTTTTAATTCAAAAATGTATCCAGACTTGCATTCTATTTTGTGGTTTTCTTAAATATATTCATTATTTATTTATAGACATTTCTAAGGCACTTACCATTAGGCCAGATGAGTGCTCCTCTCCCAACACTTCTGTCAGACGGCTATCATCATCATCATCTCCATTTGACCCAAAGAGAAACAAAGGATTAGTAACCTTGTCCATTGCTGTACAAATAGTCCGGGGCAGAAATGGGAAGCATATAAGATCTGCAAAAAGACAAGGAGTACTTGCGGCACCTTAGAGACTAACCAATTTATTTGAGCATGAGCTTTCGTGAGCTACAGCTCACTTCATTGGATGCATCCGATGAAGTGAGCTGTAGCTCACGAAAGCTCATGCTCAAATAAATTGGTTAGTCTCTAAGGTGCCACAAGTACTCCTTGTCTTTTTGCGAATACAGACTAACACGGCTGTTACTCTGAAACATATAAGATCTGCTGATTTCCTGCGATGCTTGTGCCTTAGCCACAAAGCCACCCTTCAAAAAAGCCAATGCGGTTTCACAGTTAAACATTGGCGTGGTGGTTGATCCCCTCGCTGTTGCCCAGGCTGGCTTCCCTCAGGTCGTTTCATTCTCCCACTACTCACCCTGTCCTCAGGCAGCTTCCTGACAGCACTTTTCTGGAAGGGTAATTGCAGGCCCTTTATTCAATTGTTACCTCTGCTCCTGATTCACTCAGGGCTTGTCTTCACTACTACAAATGGCACTTTTTCTTTTTTAACCTCAGTCTACTAACCGGCATGAGCTATCCCAAGGTCAAAACACAGTGAAGACAAAGCACATTAGTTTTGCCATGAGGTAAACTTGCCAAAGGTCAGTCAGTGGACGGGCATGGGGCTGTGTAACGCGGGCTTTAGCCCATTTTCTTGCAGAGAGAACCTTGAAAGTGTAAGCAGATTGGTACAGTTGAAAGGCACAAGCAACTGGGCTCCATTTCTGCAGCAGGAGGTGAGGAGTGGGGAAAAAACCTGACAAACTCTCCTCACCCCACACAGTGCATTGTATTTCACCAGCATCTGGAGTCTCCAGCGGAGCCAGTGGTGTAGTGATTAAAAAAAGAAATGAGTAAACTAATAAACTCATATTCCCCTAATTTACTCTCCTGAGCTGAGCCCCACTGTTCAAACACATAGTAAGGGGCAGTCCCTGCCCAGAAAGCAACACCAAGAACATCTGGGAGGGAGAGCAGAGGCACAGAGACTTGCCCAGGGTCTTAGTAGATCAGTGGCAGAACCCAAGTCTCTGGAGTCCCAGGCCCCACCCACTGGAGCCCGCTGCCTCTCTCAGAAACTGAGCAGTTCACATTTGGGGTGTACCCCAAAGAATCAGTTCACTCCCCGCCCCCAGAATCCTCAGCCCAGCCCAGTGCATAGTGATGTGGGCGTACCATGGGCGAGCAACCATGAGTTATTTCTGGGGGTGGAACAAAAATTGTTTCATACGTATGTGCAAAAGTGTGAGCACCAGCTCTGGAATCAAAAATGTAAATAAATTAGTTTTGTATGTTGGTCCTCCAATCCCTTCCCACAAGACCGCTGGGTGCATATGCCCACGATTGATAGCACCGCAACTCACTGTATCGCTCTGTGCTTGCGTTTGCAGGTTGGTGTGGGGCAACTGGTCTGTTTACCCTGGGGATTGTGGGAGGAAATGGTCCTGGGAAATTCATCTCCTGGCAGTAACCCAGTTGGCGTGGTGGTGACTTACCAAAAGCTATTGATCCTCCTCTCCCTAATTACTGAGCCGGGTAGCGACTGCTCGTTTTGGAGGCAGTGCTTTTTTTTCATGCTTCTGCAGAAGCGGCTACCAGGAGATGTTGACAAGGGTTTCAGAGGCTGCGTTTGGGCCAGGGAAGTTGAAGGCAGCAGCAGCTTGCACTTAGAAGCCCAGCAACAGCTGAACGGGGTGATGTGGACATGGAACGTCATCTGAGCTGATGCTGTTTTAATATCAGATAACCCTTGCGCAGACTGCTGCTTCTGGACCAGGACCACAAGCTCACCCTGATGGGAGCACATGAGGAAAAACACATTAATGGAGCTGTGTGAGGCGCTCGCCCAGGCATTCGAGCAGCAGAGCACCCAGATGAAAGAGCGAATAATGGTCCAGAAGCATGTTGCATTTGCCCTGTGGAAACTGGCAGCCCCAGATTGCTTCAGATCTGTTGGCAATCCATTTGGCATTGGGAAATCTACCACTGGGCAATGCTCATGGAGGTTTGCCAAGGCAATCAATGGTGCTGTGCTCCGGGATTGCCAGAATTGGAAATATCCCTGCAATTATGGAGGTTTGAATGTTCAGGCTTCCCGAGCTGTGCAGGTGCAAGTGATGGGACATATATCCCCATCCCATGCCCCTTTTCAAACAAGTGACTGGTAAGAAAGGTAAGAAAGGCTATTACTCATCATCATTATGCAGGCCCTCGCAGGTCACCTTGGCATACTCATGGACTCGTACATTGAATGCACTGGCATATAAACACATTTTATAAATCAAATCGAAATCTGAAGGCTGACCTAGCCCAATGCCCAGCCAAAGCGTGATATCTTTGTTCTTTAGTCAATACACACTACACAATGTATTTCTTTCTGTTCTACACCACAGAGTTTACTCTAGGAGCATGCAGAACCTCTGAGGACTGGGTCATATTGCTTCAGGTCAGCTTTTTGTTTCTTTCCCTATGTTAATACTTACAAAATACTGATGTGCATTTAGGCTTTCTTTCCCACTTCCACCGATTACATTTAGGCTTGGGAGGATTAGATTTTTATCAGGAAATGTTGGCAAGCATCCATTTAACCCCCCACTAAAAAAAACCTGATGAAAAAAATATTTCCATAAATAATAATAAAAAATTACATATAGGCAAAGTAAGAAAAATGCTTCTTGAGAACTTATAAGAGTTTGATTTAAGGATATTTGTATATTTTGACATGTGATGGTGACAATTTATATTTTAAGTTATAAAGTTATAGAATTTGCACTTTTTGAATCTCAGTATCTCCTGTCATTAAATAATTACTATCTGACACTGTCCCACACACATAATTTCCTGCAAAATTTTGAATTCCTGTGGAAATTTAAATGGATAAAAATAGGGAAAAATGCTTTAAAATAAATATCTATATTATCTGTCAAAATTATAAAAAGAAATCAAATTTTGCCAAGCCTAACGATATTTCCGCAGTGGGTGGCATGTAGGCGATTTGCATAGCGTCTCAAAGTGTTGATTGCTTTTCACACCCTTCTGAAGAAAATATTGCATGCTTTGTGAAAAGAAAGGCACCCTTTAAACAATCCAAATAAAGAAAATAATAGTTAACACATACATTGAGGTCAGAGAGGGCCAGAGCTCATGCTACTCACATGAGTAGCAATCACGTGAGGCTGAAGTCAACTTCTTGTGTGAGGAAGGATTGATCCTCTGAGCAAGTTTTGCAGTATCAAGCCAGTGTGGGTAATACCTGAGTCAACACATTAAAGACCAAAGAGGAAAAGGTACCCAGATAACTGGTCTTCAGGCATAGCCAGGGAGTCATTCAGCAGCAAGCTAAGGGGTAGCTGAAAGCACTTTGAACTCAGGTGAACTTTTCAGAAAGCTTGCCTGACTGCCTGATGGCAGTGCCTGCCTGGAGCAAGGAAGAGACATCATTGATTCATAGATTCATAGATATTAAGGTCAGAAGGGACCATTATGATCATCTAGTCTGACCTCCTGCACAATGCAGGCCACAGAATCTCACCCACTCACTCCTGCGATAAACCTCTCACCTATGTCTAAGCTATTGAAGTCCTCAAATCATGGTTTAAAGACTTCAAGGTAGATAGATGCTTTTATACAGTCTCTAGTGGTGGTTTCTAAGACCTGGTTTCCACAGTTTTTGTACCAATTAATTTTGGTTGGGGGTGCAATTACACTAGTCAGTTTTCGGGAGCAATCTATACTAATCTGAGGCTTTACACTGTTACAACTGAGTCAGATAAGGGGTTGTACCAATGTAACTATTTCAGGATAAAAAACACACCCCTAACCTAAGTAGTTAAATTCACACAAAAACTGTGCAGGGACCACCCCAAAAGTTACAACAGATTGTCTAACACGCTTACACTGCATGTCAGTCAGTCCTTCGCAGCTATTATCCTTCATGAGCGGTCAAAATGGAAGGTCACAAGGCTACTTGCTTTTGCATGTTATGCATCATATTAGTTCCTCTTTTAAAAATAAGCTAACTTTTGTTAAGTTAGCAAGGGAGCAGGGACAAGTCAGCACTGGTGAGTCAATGCAGTTTCATTCCGCATGAAACTCTCAAAAGTTCTCTCATCCAGGGCTTCTCTTGTTTAAGTTCAGTTTGTTCTCTCAGCTGTTTCTTCTCCCCTTTCCTAGTTCAGCTGTGGTTTTCCCTCCCTTGCTGCAGAGATTGCTAGGATCCATGGGATGGGGAAGCCATGGTTCTTTCCCATTCTGCACTCCCCCAGGCCCTTCCCTCCTGAGGAGACAATTGCGAGAAAACACAGTGATGTTGTTTGCCCTGTGCCCACCTCCCACGGGAGAAGAGGATCTAACTTAGCTGATTGTATTTTATGTTCAACTTTTATAAGAGATTGACCCTGCCTCACTCACACTTCCTAAACTCCCAGTAGAATCAATTTAGAATCATGTTCTCAATGTTTTATGATATAATGATGTTTCAATAACCAGGGGAGGGTTTGGACAAACTGACTGTCACGCTATCTGGAGTGGCTCATGAGCGAGTATACCAACCTCAGGGCAGACTGTTAAGAACCAGGGCAAAACCCCCCAACTGGTTGGTTAGTGAAATCTAAGTACAGAATTCACTAACCAAGTCACAAGTATAAACTCCTCAGGCATTATAGAGCCTTGCCATGGAGTCTCAGACAGTCCCCTTGGGCATAGCTGTCTATCTTGTCACCCAGCCATGCCCGATTCTGTGATAGAGGGTCACTGTACACCAAAGATCACTAAATATTGAGGACCAGTTACTTACCCCAGGTCACCTTAGATCTCACACCAAAGATAACACCAGTAGCCAATTCTGTAACCACGGCCGGCTCTGGGTTTTCTGCTGCCCCAAGCTCCGAGAGCGCAACTGGGCAAGCAATTAAAAAAAAAAAAAAAGAAGAAGAAGGATGGCTGGAATGCCGCTCCTGGAATTGTGCCGCCCCGAGCACGTGCTTGCTTTGCTGGTGCCTAGAGCTGGTCCTGCCTGTAACAAACTAACTAAAGGTTTATTAACTAGGAAAAAGAAATTAGAGTTATTTACAAGATTAAAACAGATAAACATATACACAAACGAGTTGCAGTCTTAGGTTTCAGATGGTGATAGAGCTGTTGAAATATGCCAGCTCCGTATATCCATTAGGGCTAACCCAGGTTCGTCCTGGGGATCTCTTGCTTATGTTAGGAATTTGTGCCCATTAGAGTTCAGACAACATAAAGAGACCCCAATTCCTTCTGGTCAGGGATTTTTTTTATCACCACCACCCTAGAGTCCAAGCTGATGAGACATGGGGTTCTGCATGTAACCTCATCGCGGGTGGGTGAGGGGAGCAATTGACAAAGTCTTCGATTCACAATGGCCCATTTGGATTCAACGGTCCCTCCTGCTAGGCAGGAGATAACACTTTCTGTAGGAATCCAGCATTTTGCATTAAGTGAAGGGTTGGGTCCCCCACCTTGTTGAGTTAGAGTTTCAGAATAAACATTTTACAGTTATAGAGCAAACACGTAAGCACTACCTTATAGCATGGGACACTGATATTATAAGTAGGATTAATAGATGCAGCATCCTACAAGCATTCCATAAAGTCTAAACCCTAAATTCTTATAACACTAATATCTGTTTTAACTCTGGTAACACACAGGTAAGACACACTGGAGTCCAGCTATTCTTTGGTCAGTGTTCACTGAGGCACAGGCCTTGGCATGAGCTGGCACCTGGTCTGCCAGTGTCACAGTGACCAGAGAAGAAAATGAAATCTGCAGAAGCAGGGAGGAAACATCTACAGTTTTGATATTTGTCAGAGGGGAATAGAAAGGGAAATTTCTTCTAGTGTAGTTCATATTTTGAAGAAAGAAAAAAAACAGATTATACTGCTTCTGCAGGTTAGCCATTTTCATCTCATTAACTCACTTTTATGGTGTACTTTACAGTTTACGTGCTCATTAAATTCAATATTAAAGGGTTGGAAATGGTTTTTAAAATAACTATATATTTTACTTGAGTAATGATCTGACACCAGTCAAATTATGTGTGTGTATGTGTGTGTGGGGGGTGTTAATCCAATAACTCATGCCCAAATTGGACCCCTCTGTCACAGCCTGTTATTTAACTGCCTTGACTGTAGCAAGAATTGCAAGTTTCCTCTGGAAGAGACATTCCAGTGATGGGGAACATCAGGGTATACAAGGCTATGAAAAACATGGTCAAACGCTCTCGCTGAATGTGTCTAATGTGGGGGTTTTATCTGTGCAAGAACTGCAAGACAATGGTGGTCTTACACATAGGTGGTCACCAGGGGCAGCCAGTGGAGCCCCTTCCGCCATGTCCCTCACCCCAGCAGCCAGAGCCCCAAGCCCCGCTTTCCCCTCCTGCAGCCAGAGCCGCGAGACTGCCTGCCTATCCCACGGCCGGAGCCCCAACCCCCCCCACCTGCCCGGAGGTGCCCAGCCCAGCCGTGCCGGGCCAGCCCTCCCCAGGGGAAAAGCATCTCTTCCCGAAGAGTCTTTTAATATGCCCCATGCAGATTCCAGGGCGGCTTAGGAGACATTATGTGATACTCAGCTTCCCGGGCTCATCAGTAATCTCCTTGGAGTCCAGGGAGATTACTGATGAACCTGGGAAGTTTAATAGCACATACCGCCTCCTCAGCTGCCCCAGAACCTGCATGGGACACAATAAAGCAAAAACTTCCCCTGCCAAACCCTGCAACCGGGCATCTGGTGGAGCCTCCCCTGGGGGTCACATAGGACTTGTCTACTCTAGAGACAGTTGGTGTAACCAACTGGATATGCATCAGCATGTGGTGACTCAGGGAATTTCCCTGGGAATGATGGACTACGTCTCCCACAAACCTCTGAGGCTATTGGCGGATTCCAGAAGGTCTCTAGAAATCTAAAAGCCACTGGTTCAAGGAATCATACCAGGAATGGTGGCAGAGTAATAGCCTGGTTCAGCACAGCCGTGGTCACGGGACAAAAATATTAACTCCACCAGTGCATTTTGAGCAGGCCCTGCTTTGTTGGTAGTTACATAGCAGGTTGGTGCTGTCCTAAAGATTCAGCTCTCTAGTGGAGTCCTATAGCTGGGGCCTGGCTCATTCAGAGGACAACCAAACCGTCAGCTCCTATGCCACTCCAGTACTCACCAACAGCACAAACAGTTTCAGGCTGTTCTCTTATCCAGGGCCTGTCAAGTTCTGTTTGTTCTCATCGGATTCAGGCCTACCTGTTAAAATCATGAGTCAGGCTCCAGGAATTATGAGATTTAAAAAGAAGGTTGGGTTCTTTTTTATTTGCCTTCTGGGTTTTAAGCCTTTAGGAGTCACATTTTCAAACTTTTATCTGCAACCAGGGATGGGGGTTGGTAGTAGCGTTGCCAAGGCCTTTCTAATTGCATAAAACCAAACACCATGGCCCCACCCCGAGGCCCCATCCCTTCTCCAAAGCCCTGCACGCACTCATTCCACACACACCCTTGCTCTCCCCTACCCTCACTCTCTTTCACTGGGCTGGAGCAGGGGGTTGGGGTGCAAAAGGGGGTGAGAGCTCTGGCTGGTGGTGTGGGCTCTGGGGAGGGGCCAGAAATGAGGGGCTAAGGGTGTGGGAGGGGGCTCTGGGATGGGGCAAGGGGTTGGGGGGTGGGAGGGGGTGAGGGCTCCATCTGTGGGTGTGGACTCTGGGATGGGGCCAGGATGAGGGATTTGGGGG
The DNA here is from genome assembly GCF_015237465.2 of Chelonia mydas. Classification (NCBI taxonomy): domain Eukaryota; kingdom Metazoa; phylum Chordata; order Testudines; family Cheloniidae; genus Chelonia; species Chelonia mydas. The sequence continues at coordinate 43,158,373 of NC_051245.2, read as the reverse complement.
TTCAGGAATCATAGATCATAGAATCACAGAATATCAGGGTTGGAAAGGACCTCAGGAGGTCATCTAGTCCAACCCCCTGCTAAATCATCCCAGCCAGGGCTTTGTCAAGCCTGACCTTAAAATCCTCTAAGGAGGGAGATTCCACCACCTCCCTAGGTAACCCATTCCAGTGCTTCACTACCCTCCTAGTGAAAAAGTTTTTCCTAATATGCAACCTAAACCTCCCCCACTGCAACTTGAGACCATTGCTCCTTGTTCTGTCATCTGCCACCATTGAGAATGGTCTAGATCCATCCTCTTTGGAACCCCCCTTCGGGTAGTTGAAAGCAGCTATCAAACCCCTCTCATTCTTCTCCTCTGCAGACTAAATAATCCCAGTTCCCTCAGCGTCTCCTCATAAATCATGTGCTCCAGCCCCCTAACAATTTTTGTTGCTCTCTGCTGGACTTCCTCCAATTTTTCCACATCTGTCCTGTAGTGAGGGGCCCCAAACTGGACACAGTACTCCAGATGTGGCCTCACCAGTGCCGAATAGAGGGGAATGATCACGTCCTTTGATCTCCTGGCAATGCTCCTACTTATACAGCCCAAAATGCCATTAGCCTTTTTGGCAACAGGAGGGGGTTCCAGGCTCGAGCTGAGGGGTTCAGAGTACGGGAGCAGGCTTAGGGCTGGGGCAGGGGTGTAGGCTCCAGCTGGGGGTGTGGGCTCTGGGGTGGGGCTGGAGATGAGGGGTTTGGGGTGCAGGAGGGGGCTCAAGGCTGGGTCAGGTGGTTGGAGCATGGGAGGGGGTTCAGGCTCTGGGAAGGAGTTTGGGTGTGGGAGGGGGCTCAGGGTTCGTGTTGCGATACGGGCTCCAGGAGGGGGTTCCAATCTGGGGTAGGGGATTGGGGTGCAGGTGGGGATTCGGGGTGCAGGCTCCCACCAGGCAGCACTTACCTCAGGCAGCTCCCGATCCATGGTGCAGAGGGGCTAAGGCAGGCTCCCTGCCTGCCCTGGCTCTGCACAGCTCCTGGAAGCAGCCAGCATGTCTGGCTCCTAGACGCAGGGTCAGCCAGGCAGCTGTGTGCGGTGTGTGCTGCCAGCTGCCCGCGCCCACAGGTGCTGCCGATGCGGCTTTCATTGGCCGTGATTCCCAGCCAATGGGAGCTGTGGAGCCGGCGCTCAGGGTGGAGGCAGTGTGTGGATCTTCCCTGGTTGCCCCTGCACCTAGGGCAGGGTTTCTCAAACTTCATTGCACTGCGACCCCCTTCTGACAACAAAAATTACTACATGACCCCCAGCAAGAGGGACCAAAGCCTGAGTCCCACCGCCCCATTCAGGGGGATCAAAGCCAAAGCCTGAGCCTCGCCACCCGGGAGGGGTGGGGGCAAAGCCAAAGCTTGAGGGTTTCAGCCCAGGGCGGAGGAGTTGTAGCCTGAGCCCCGCTGTCCAGGGCTGAAGCCAAAGCCTGACCCCTGCCACCCAAGCATGAAGCCCTTGGGCTTCGGCTTCAGCCCTGTGTGACGGGGCTCAGACTTTGGCTTCAGCCCTGGGCCCCAGCAAGACTAACACCAGCCCTGGTGACCCCATTAAAACGGGATTGTGTCCCACTTTGGGGTTCCGATCCACAGTTTCAGAACCGCTGGCCTAGGGGCTGCAGGGACATGCCGGCTGCTTCTGGGAGCCGTGCGGAGCCAGGGCAGGCAGAGAACCTGCCTTAGCCCTGCTGCACCACCAGCTGGACTTTTAACAGCCTGGTCAGCAGAGCTGACTGGCACCACCAGGGTCCCTTTTCGACCGGCATTCCGGTTGAAAACCAGATACCTGGCAACCCTAGTTAGTAGGATTGAGGACTTTTCATTTAAACAAAAATGAAAGCTGACATTCTCACCAAATAGCCTTCACAGATTCTTGAATGTATTTATCACCTTCTAGCCTGTCTGAAGGGTGGAGCAGCTATCACAGACCAGAGAGCAAATGAACACACGAAGTAGGCATCCCAAGGTAAACAAGGGCTCTCCTGAGCAATGGCTGACAGTGATTATTGTACGTGATTTGCTCATATTGACTAACAGAAACTACTGCACAACCCAGAGTGTGCTGTTATTGACTCTGCCTGCTGCTGGTTTACACTGGATCTTTACCAGCCAGGAAAAGCAGAAATGTTACATTTGAAAAATAAAAGCTTAGCACCTGAAGAATTGAGTGCATTCACTGTATGCACGTCTGGGGTCCCTTTTTGGCCTAATCTATTTTAGGGTATGTATTCACTACCTGCCGGATTGGCGGGCAGCGATCAATCCAGCGGGGATCGATTTATCGCGTCCTGTACTCCAGCGCTGCGAGAGGCGCAGGCAGAGTCGACGGGGGAGCGGCAGCAGTCGACTCACCACGGTGAAGACACCACAGTAAGTTGATGTAAGTACGTCGACTTCAGCTACGTTATTCACGTAGCTGAAGTTGAGTAACTTAGATCGACCCCCGCCCCTCCAGTGTAGACCAGGGCTTAGTAAAGATCAAATCTGTTATGAGCAGAGTTACAAGACAGTGTTAATGCTGATCTCCCATCTAAAGTAGGGCTCATTTTAAGTATCCTCAGACCTACTTGTCAACTGTCTAAATGGGCCATCTTGATTATCACTACAAAAGTTTTTTTTCTCCTATTGATAATAGCTCATCTTAATTAATTAGCCTCTTACTCCACCTTTTATATATATATATATAAATATCTTCTTACTATATGCTCCATTCTATGCATCCGATGAAGTGAGCTGTAGCTCACAAAAGCTTATGCTCTAACAAATTTGTTAGTCTCTAAGGTGCCACAAGTCCTCCTTTTCTTTTTGTAGAACATTCAGGTGGTTTAGGAAGATTTACTATAATCCAAACTGGTAACACTGTAGTCCGACTCTTAAAACGCTGTAGTCCGACTCTTTTCAGACTATGGAACAAATGGAGGAGAGTAGGCAAAAATATTAACCAGAGAGTGTCCATCTAGCAGGGTGCCAGAAACGATCCAGAGTGGTTAGGGAGCAATGAAAGTTGCAGCTCTCCACACCAGCAAAGTGCCTTCCTACCCAGCAGAGACTGACTCACTTTTGAGACAAGACCGATGGCATTTCTGCCATCACACACTGCCTTAGTGCCTTTGTTTTTCTGCCAACGAGGAGACGATTTAATTCCCAGGAGTTCTACTGGGGGAGGCAGTGAATCAGGGAACTCCCCTGGTTGCCTGGTGCAGTGCCTGCTGCTCCATTTTGTACCAAAGCAGCCCGCTGCCCTTACAGACTTGGAGTAAATCCATCACTTTAACCTCCAAAGCTAGCTCTTCAGACCATTCCTTGTTCCTTTTTATCAAAGTCATTCAGGAAGAACAAGCTAGTTCAGTTAGGAGGAGAATACCATGGGAAATTAAATACAAAGGTGAAGCAAGAGGATTCAAAGAAATCACATTAATCACTTTGCTCTTTTGTGACCAAAAGGTATGTGGGTGTGGTGTTTTTGTTCTTGGGTTTTTCCATTTCATTCTCTCCAGTGGAAACCTGCAACTGACTGGGAGAGAAAAGGCTTATTACACAAGGGATAATACTACAGTACAATGCATGTAAACTACTCAAATTCAAGTACAGATGAGAGTCAATTATCTCAGGACTGGAACCATTAAGTTTGCAAAGAAAGGGGTGTTGGCCTCCCAGCAGGGAGGAGAAATTTCTTTCAAATGCAATTTATTACACAAGATGCACAAAACAAAGGAAAAAGAAAAGGAGTACTAGTGGCACTTTAGAGACTAACCAATTTATTTGAGCATAAGCTTTCGTGAGCTACAGCTCACTTCATCGGATGCATTCAGTGGAAAATACAGTGAGGCGATTTATATACACACAGAACATGAAAAAATGGGTGTTATCATACCAGCGGGGGGGGGGGGGGGGGAGAAAACCTTTTGTAGTGATTATCCGCCCCGCCCCGCCCTCCTGCTGGTAATAGCTCATCTTAAGTGATCACTCCCCTTACAGTGTGTATGATAACACCCATTGTTTCATGTTCTGTGTGTATATAAATCTCCTCACTGTATTTTCCACTGAATGCATCCGATGAAGTGAGCTATAGCTCACAAAAGCTCATGCTCAAATAAACTGGTTAGTCTCTAAGGTGCCACAAGTACTCCTTTTCTTTTTACTGAGAATGAGGCTTGCTTTCTAGAAAGGTAAATTTATTAACTCACTTTTTGACCTTTAGGAATTTATGCCAACAGATCTTCTACTCTCTGGACAGGCAACACAGATAAAATCTCCCAACACTGCTCTTGTTTCAGACACACCTAATTCTTAAGAGGACAACGCCCATCAACCTAGTAAAAGCAACAATGCAACTGTAAAACAAATTAGCACATCATCCAAATACCATGCTGTGAATACAAAATCAATCCAACAATTACTTCAAAGTCCTTACATTAACTTTTATGCACAGTTGTATATTCTTCAGTGTTGCCAACTCTCATGATTTTGTCATGAGTCTCATGGTAATTATTTCAGAGTAGCAGCCGTGTTAGTCTGTATTCGCAAAAAGAAAAGGCGTACTTGTGGCACCTTAGAGACTAACCAATTTATTTGAGCATAAGCTTTCGTGAGTTACAGCTCACTTCATCGGATGCTTCATCGGATGCTCAAATAAATTGGTTAGTCTCTAAGGTGCCACAAGTACGCCTTTTCTTTATGGTAATTATTGTTTTCCTTAAAGCTCCAGTTCCTGGAGTCAAGTGGATAGGTGATTTCAGCCCTCATGCTTAAAGAAAGTTTCTAGCCCTTGTGGCTGTGGAGAAAGCTTCAAAACGTGACCCCAGTGCACCCTAAAGGCTCAAAAGCAGAAAGCAAATACAAAGAACACCAAATCTATTATTCACAAAAAGCAAAGGAGGACTTGTGGCACCTTAGAGACTAACAAATTTATTTGAGCATAAGCTGTAGCTCACGAAAGCTTATGCTCAGATAAATGTTTTAGTCTCTCAGGTGCCACAAGTCCTCCTTTTCTTTTTGCGGATACAGACTAACACAGCTGCTACTCTGAAACCTATTATTGTTACACACTCTCATGATTTCAAAGCCTATCTCATGATTTTTGAACATTTGGGATTGGCAAGACTAATTCTTGCACCCCATATGAATCAGAAGCAGGGTGTGAACGAATAGCACAGAAACTTCCACACTAGATACTGGAGTAACTGTTAGTGGGAAAAGCATATTATGTGGACAAGGCCACACAGGGAAACACCACACATGTCAGTGGATTAGACAAGTACCTGTGGGAGAGCAGTAGAATGCTAGGCTTTAGGATTCTGGCTTTCCTGCCTCCATGGATAGATTGTAATCTAGTGGTCATAGATAGCACCACCAAAGGTAACTCCTTTTCTCTGCCCTTGTGTTTGAGTTATCTGAGATCAGAACCTGAGACCTGTGGCTGGAAAAGTGAAAGTCCCTCCCCTTTAGCTATAACTGCAGCACTCTAAGCACAGAAGTGGTAGCACTCAGACTGCTATATACGGTTGAGGTGCTAGAGGGTGACAGTCACACTGTGTTAGCATAGGTTACAGAAGCACATTATTTGAAATATTCCTTCTGAAAGACACTGGCAGAGTAGATAAGACTTGGTTCTGCTAGGTTAATTATTTTGTTTCTGTTCATAGTTCTGTTTGAAGTGACCTTGTGCAGGCTCTGTTATCTTCTCTGTGAACATGGTGAATAATAATTGCTTTCAAGGTCTGAAACTGTACCTTATTAGAAGGGTTTTAAAGGGAGCAGGAATATTATCAGGAGGAGGAGTGGTGACCAAAACTCATGATCTCTAGGCTTGCAGTCCTGAGCACTTTCCACTGGCTACCTCACATGTGCATGGGAGCTCAGGTTTCTCCGCACCCCCATTCCAATATCACATGCATGGTGCAGCTTTTCCTGAGACACTCCACAGGCACGGGCCAAGGCACATTATTTGCATGAGTTATAAACACTGCCTCATTTCAATGTTTTACCTCAGCAATGCAACACCTTTCGATGGATCAAATGTAAATAAGAAAGAGGGTAAATACAAGCGCTCGTGTCTTTTGCAGAATATCTGTTGAGGCTGTTCTTCATAATTTCACACCAGTTTTTATTAGGCAATATAGTTTAATCATGGACTTTGTTCAGTCACAAAAAGAAACGGAGACAAGTTACATGATACTAGTCTCCAAAATTGACGGTCTGAAAGGCATGGCAGTGTAGCAACTACACACACAGATATTCAAACTTTGGCACCTAAAAAGTGTCCTGATTTGCAGAGCTGCTCCTATTTGCTGAATGTTATGGGATCTACAGAGTTACTCAACTTAAAAAAATATCACGCTCTGTGTGGGGAGAAGTACAGAACGGAAGAAAAGAGAGTAACTATGCTCATTATGATAATTTGATATCTAGCACCACAACAGGGAAATCAGCTTATTTATCAGTTATTTACTGAGCAGTGCAAGAGTTTCTGCAAGGAAGTTATTTTGTATTGCAGTACGGGTTTGAAGAGTCATGCTCTCATTCATTCCAGCCTTCCATTTCAATTACCTTATTTTGAAACACTATTTTATTGCCAGGTTATGCATTTAACCCTTACCTCTAAAGCTTTGTCTTCCCATTTCCATCAAGCTGGCCCTTTGAGGGATCTCATTTCCCTATCCCACAAGTTGACCCTGCCAGTGGTGAGGGCAAACTTCCACAGTGGGAATTGACCTTCCTTCAGGAGTTCTGATGAGCATATACTCCAGGGACTCTTTCACAATGTGAGAGATCAGTCTGCTTCTCTGGAGTCCTCAACAGGATCACTGGTGGTACTGCTGGGATGGGTTCCTCCCAGGGTGCCACCTGGAACTGGGGTACCACTGAGCCCTCTGACCCACCAGCATAGGCTCCCTCTCACACTGTGCTGCTGTGACAAGTTGCAAAAGCCCTCCAAGCTTGCACTTTCACAATCACACAGGTAGGGATACATCCAGCTTCCCAGCTTAGGACCCCAGAGCAGTACTGTCCTGCCCTGGTCAAATCTGGCCAGTATATGGGTTTAACACCTGGTCTGCCTCTCCCGCAATGTGAAGAAGACCATGCACACTTGTGGTAACCAAGCTGAGATTTTCCCTATACACTTCAGTTAAATGCACACCGATTTCGATTAAAATATAAAATAAGTTCATTAACTACAAAAGGATAGATTTTAAGTGATTATAAGTGATAGCAAACAGATCAAAGTAGATTACCTAGTAAATAAACAAAACCGCAAACTGAGTTTAACACACTAGATAGGTAGGATATGAATTAGCAAATTCTCACCCTGAGTGATAAACAGGCTGGCAGATTCTTAAGGCACCAGCTGCCTTGGCTTTTCAGCTTGGGTTTTCCAGGTTTTCATACACACGCTAGCAATCCCTTAGCCTGGGACCATCACTTCCCACAGTTCAGTCCTACTTCCTTCGGTGTTTCCAGGTGTGTTGTAGGGAGGGTGAAGTACCATCATGAAGTCATTGTCCCACTTTAATATCTTTTTCCCACTTGCTGGAAAGCTCTTTTGCTGTGAACCTGGGTCAAACAGTTCCCATTGTGTAGTGCTAGCTCTGAGAGGTTGCTATTGTACACAGTTCCTGGGGTAATCCTTTTGCTTGTGTGCATTTCCTCAATCAGCCATTAGCATTGTTTGGCCTTTTTACCGTCATACCTGAAAGGCTGTTTGTGGGTGTTTTCAACCTCACAAGGTACATAGCCAAACTTCGTAACTTCATATATGATGATAGCACATACAATCCAATGAGATATTGTCCAGCAGATCAAGACTTTTAGAATGATACCTCATAAAGCATACTTTGTGCAAAACATATCCTAATTATATGACCGTGATTAATATTGGGGTGCCAGGGTGTCACAACTGCATTCTGAACTACTTAAGCCAGCAGCTGGTATTTGGGTTCTTGCTTAGTTCAGCAGAGTCAAGGATGTTCCAGCATGAATAGGAAATTCAGATATTCAGTTGGCCAAATATTTGCTTTAATTCACATGCAGATATTTAGCAGGTTACTCCTAAGAGAATTCTGCACCAAAAAAATAAAAATTATGCACACAGTATTTTAAAATGCTGCACAATTCTGCAAATTTTATGTGTCAATAAATAAATGTGGCTCTAGTATAGCAGTGGGGAGCACAGGCCACTGACTGCATTGAGGTGGGAGATCACCCTGAAGCCCCCACCTGCCCCGGATCAGGGACTCAGCAGTGACCCTGACATAATGCAAGGGCTGGCCCTGCCCCAGAAACACCCCAGGGCCCTGCCTCTCTGTGCTATGGGCACCAGATGTGAGCAGGCTCAGCCCAGCAGGATCCCAGTGTGGAGGGGCTTAGTGTAGGGGGATCCAGGTGTGGTGTGAGAGGTTTCTGTGTGGGGCAATCTGGGTGTGGGCAGCTCCATGGGAGATCTGGATGCACAGGGGCTCATTGGGTGTTCCAGGTACAAAAGGGACCCTACAGGGGATCCAGGTGAAGCTGGTTGGCGTTCAGCAGGGGGCTCTGGGTGTGGGAAGATGGGGCTCAGTAGGGGAACCCAGGGGGCTCAATTGGGGGTCTAAGTGCCAGGGGAGTGGGGCTTGATGGGGTGGATGTCCAGGTGCAGCTGGTTGGAGATCAGTCTGAGTATGGGGGGCTGGGAGGGGTCCAGTTGTAGGGCTAGTTAGGGTGAGGGTTTGATGGGCTGGCTTAATGGGGGAGCCTCAGCTGCTGCTGAGGGGATGCTGCATGCTGGGATCCTGCTTCCCCCTGTGATTTCCCCTATCCCATTTTCTTCTCCATCCATTCCCCTCCCCCTGCCTTATTCCACCCCCCTTCCTTCCCCACTGCCTCTTCCCCCCCAGCACCTGAACCTCCCCCTCTTAACCCAGCCCCACCATGGGCAGTCACTGTTGGACAGAAAATAGGAAGGCTCCCAGCACACAGCAGGAGTGAATGACTGGCACTAAGACCCAGGAGGCAGCGTTCAGAGGCAGAGTCAGCAGAGCAGAGGCAGCCTCCTTCAGCTGGTCAGCTCTATGCTTGCAGAAATGAAGGGGGCAGTGACATGTAACCCTGTGGGCCCCTCATGCCTTGCCTCTGTTTGGGGGCAATCCCCCCCCAAACTGCAACCATGGTTGTTCCTCCCCCACCCCCCTGCATGGCTTCCCTTTGCTTCTCTCCCATTTTCTGCAGGAAAGCACAGGAATTGGGGGTAGGGGGGAGGGAAGAGGGGGAACATTTTCTGCAGGCTCGCAGAATCCCCCCAGGAGTAGCAGGTGTAGCTATTCAACACCCAGGCTCTCTCTCTCTACCTTGTCTACTGCTCAAAAGCAGCCTCCCTTTTCAGAAATCTTCACACCATCTACAAGGCCCAGCCCACAGCTGTTAACTCTTTCTTCTCCCCACCCCCCAAACAGGGCAGGGACTCATTCTTACCCTATCCTTCTCACCATGAAGGACTGGGTTGCTCGAGGGCTTTGTCCACACTAGGAAAAAAACTTTTCAAATGAAAGCAAATGAGTTTTAAAATCGTACAGAAGACCGTGCAGCTGGTCAGGTGAAACCCAGCAGGGAACCTAGTATGCACCTGGACCAGCTCCAATGTTAAAAATTACAAAAGGCCCCATCAGCACTAGGGTTAAACATGGCAGCCAACATACCTTCTACCCTATACATAGATATACCCAAAGGAGGAAGAGAAAGGATGGAGATCCTATTCCACTGACCTACAAACTAGGGGAACCCTCCCATGGGGGCACAGCAACTAGGCCCGACCTTGAGAAGGTGAAGATTCCTGCCAGAAGCAGGCATCCCCTACCCCAGCTGACCAGCAGTGGGGATAGAAGAGTCCTCCAAGTGCCTTTACCTCATGAATCCCACTCCTCTGGCTTATACACATCACAGATTCCTTCTAGTAGGCAGTTGCCCTTCTTGCCAAGCTTCTGAGGGAATGAAAAGTTCCCTGCTCCCCCAAAGAAATCTGGAGGAGATGCTGTATATTCCAGCATTATAATTCTCTCACTGCTACATGCAACATGACTCAGACTCACCGGTGCTTTTGTGAAACCTCAGTGCGCTTTAGTGAAGTAAGGTTGTTACCTACATTCTGTAACTAAAAAAAAACCACAACTGACAGGGCCCCATTTAATCAATCTTTTCCCCAAACAATACAAGTGTCAAGAGGCATTACTTATTTCAGAGAATGTTTCCTCTTAGTAAACTGACTTCTGGGCAATGTCTTCTGGCTCTCGTGCACATGCAGCAATTCCTCCTGGTCATGCAGTGCAAAATAATCTGGAAGTGGTTTGTATAACACTTAGCACTTTTAGTTGCTCTACAAACAGTTTACACCACACCCGAGAGTTAGGTATTATTCTCATTTTGCATCCTACTTTTGGCTAGAGATTTAAATTTCAGAACAGTTTGTGGGCCCTGAAATGCAGGGGGCACGGATCACTTGCTGGAGGATTCTCTGCTCCTTGAGGTCTTTAAACTACAATTTGAGGACTTCAATAGCACAGATATAGGTGTGAGGTTTTTTTGTGGGAGTGGTGGGTGAAATTCTGTGGCCTGCGTTGTGCAGGAGGTCAGACTAGATGATCATAATGGTCCCTTCTGACCTAAATATCTATGAATCTATGAAACTACCTCATGGAAGCTGAATGCAAAGTGAGTTTACAAAAGAACCTCCCTTCCTACACAGCGTGATCTCAGATAAGTGCATAAGTACACAGCTATTTGTTCTATCAGAATGCTGAGCTTGTAATTGTTTACTTATTACACATGTACAATTAGTTGTTTTTAGGCTAAAGTAACTTCTGAACAGAATTTGTCAAACCAAATGTTATTAAATATGAATTTCTATCTACATATGGAGTCCATTAAGTCTTGGAGGCGATCTAAAGCTAATTTTAAATGACTAGTGGTCAGTACACAGTAATATAGGAAATACAATGATATTTTCCCCCCTAGTGTTTTCTTGGGATGACTAAATACTGTACTCCGTTACATAACCATCATATTGTCCAAATATGAGTCATAAGCATCATATGGAGGTCTGCCACATTACTCTTCAGACATCCCTCCATTCCTTTTTAAATGTACTGCAGCTCTGTAGGCTGCAAGACCTTCTTGTTTCATCTCCTTAGCATTCTAGTCCAAATATTTGGATTTCTTTTTTCCAGTAAGTTGGTTCTTTTGGAGGATCAAAGTGAGGAGTACTTCTTTGTAGTTCGCAACTCGGCACGGATACCCCTTGAAGACTTTTCATCTACATGTCTGCTACGAGAACATGCGCTCACCCATTTGTTATTGCATTGGCAGATTTAACTGGAACAAAGTTAAAACTGTGGTATCCCCTTCTGTCTAGTACAGATGGCTGGAAAAAAAAACCAAACTGTATATGGGCTAACAAACATTCATCTGAACACAGGCTCCTCACCTGGGCCTCTCTCCTAGAGTAGGGTTTGTACCAGCATAGCACTTCATTCAGCAAAGCCTGCATCTCAAGTTAGAGTCTAAGGGCATGGCTGCACTTGCAGATGTAGAGCGCTGTGAGTTAAAGCAGCCCTTGGAGAGCGTAGTAGGGAAAGCGCTGCAGTGCATCCACACTGGCAGATTCAAATGCACTGGCGTGGCCACATTAGCCACTCTTGCAATGGCCACAGAGAGCAGTGCATTGTGGTAGCTATCCCAGGATGCAAGTGGCTGTAACATGCTTTTCAAATGGGGGGAGTGGGGGTGTAGTGTGACAGGGAGTGTGTTGTGTATATGTGGGGGGGGGGAGAGTGGGTTTTTTTTTGGGGGGGGGGAGCATGTCAGCATACGGTCTTGTAAGTTCAGACAGCAGCAGACCCCCCACCTCCTCCCGCCTCTCAAGCAGCATTCCACAGTAATGGTTGCTTTGTCCCGGAGCAGATAAGCATGCCGGCTGTCAGAAATGGAGCTTTGAAAGGGCCTATCTGCATTCCTGCGGCTAATTCCAAACAATGACAAGAGTGGCCATTTGACTTAAGGGGACTATGGGGGCTGATCACAGCGCAGTAATGCAACACCTCGTTCACACGGACGCTGGGGCGTTTCAGCTGAGACGCACCAAGCTTTATGCTTCTGGTGGAGGTGGATTACCAGGAGCGCTCCAGCTGCAGAGTCCAGGCGCTCTATGTGCCTTGCCAGTGTGGACAGGTCGTGAGTTGGGGCACCCAGGGCTGCTTTAATGCGCTTTAACTTGCAAGTGTATCCAAGCCCTATGGTGATAAAGGAGACTTCCCACACTTACTACAAAAACACATTTCAAAGTAATTACACAGCAAAACCAATTCAAAGAATCTTGCTCTTTTTAAAAAATATATTTATTCAAAGAGGAATAGGTTTAATGAAACACCCCACATGGTTTCCGCACTGAAATATTAAGTTTCACATTTTACACATGTAAATATATTACAAATTCAGTTTTCATCCAAGTTCAGGTAATGGTGCAGCATTTTCCCATTGTCTTGGTCTTTCAGGCCATTTAATCATCGTCATCCACGGTAATCAAAAAATCAACTTTTTTGGTAATCCTGAAAAATGGTAAATTAATTTTGTAGTGTAAGTAACTGAATTTGTATCAATACTGATAAATGAGGTAAAGGTCCCAATCCCCAACTCAAGGTGTTACTAGTTATGTAGGGTATGTCTGAACAGCAAAAGCTGTGAACAGGCTAGCTTATTACAGCTAGCTTGAATCCAGCTCGCACAGGTAACACTAGCAGTGAAGACAGCACAGGCATCAGTAGGGACTCATGAGCTGAGTATGTACCCAGCCTCTGTACTCAGTTCTTGAGCCCACACTGATGCCTGCACTGCTCCCTAGGGTAGCTTGGATAAACATCCACAGCTTTGGCTTGTAGCTATATACTAACTACTCTTTAGGCCCTGTCTAGTCTTGGAGCAGGCTCATGTAAGGGCAGTTATAACCGTGCATGAAAAAAGTTGTCCAGAACGTCTCTCATATGTTTACATGACACATGCAATATAAAATTAAGCTATATTTAGAGAAAGGTGTTTTGTACTCCTAAAACGTTTCCAAGCTATCTTTGTGCAAGGCTGTGTGACACGAAACATTTTAGACACCACCTGTTTTTCCTTCCATTTGACATAAGAAGGTACAGGTTTAAAATAGAATTAAGCTTAGCGGAAAAAAAGAAAGCTGCAGGTGTCAATGGGTTGGGTGGTGGTATTATAATGAAGATAGTAAGTTTTTCCAGTTTCACAGTAACTGCAGCATGTTGGCACAGTGGAGGAAATGAAGACGCTTTCAGTGTCTGCTTAGCGGTTTTACTAGACTTATTTTAGGTTCTGCCCCAGAGACTGGCGGGATAGCAGCACTACTCCATTCCTCTTTCCTGAGGTCCACCTACACTACAAATGTGACCTACTAAAACATGACTGTCTCCTACCATCCTATAAATAAGCTGAGGCTTTTTGTTTAAAAATGGTTTGGTCCCATCCACACTACAAGTCACTGACAACCATGCTCACCAACTTATTTAATGCCAAACTGCACAAGGAGTTTTAGACAAACATTTTCTCTACCACTGTTCTGAAGAATTTACAATCATTAGTTGTATCTGTAGTGTAGAATAGGCCAAGTTATTAGACTGCTTTCCTACCCTTTGTTAAAACTCAGAGAAAAGTCACAAAAGGACTTAGATCTTGCCTACACTATCACTTAGGGTATGTCTACACTGTAGTAAAAACCCCGGGCTGGCCTATTCAGCTGACTAAGGCTTGTGGGACTAGGGGTGCAGGGCTCTAAAATTGCAGTATAGATCTTCTCTTCCCCTAAGCAGGACAAACAATGGGAATGTGCTTAAATCTACCATATCCAAAACTTCAGAGGTCTGACTCAAAATGACTAAAAGGTGCACAATTTAAGAAAAATACAGAGAGAGTTTGGAGACACAGGGACAAGGTCCACAGATTCTCAGCCAGGAGGGGGAAAAAAAAGGAAGTGGTAGAGGCCATATCATCCTTTATGGTCTTGATTCAAAACATCTGGTACTATAAGGCTTTGTTTGTGCAGCTCCAGAGGACACTGCTGTCCAAAAGGTTCTCAAAGCTCAGGATCTCTGAGCAGGTACATTCTACACATGAAAACACGTAGAGGCCAGTAGTCGGATGAAGTCTGGCTATAAAATTAAGAATGTGCAGACCAGAGAAGTAAACATTTAATGTACACCAGTCCTAAAATGCTCAGAATTTCCAATGAATTCAATCAAATGTCAATTAAAATTTAAGTAATTCCATTTACATAAGGATCTAAGAGAACTTCTCAGTCAGGTAATAGTCATAGGATAAGATATATTAAATACCGTAGTATAGTTTTGGATATTGACAGAACTTGTGATGCAGAAATTTTTCTACACCTTAGAATCTACATGGAATACAAGATATTTCTTTTAACAATGTACACCTCTTGTAAAAAGAATACTACAAGTCACCAAGGGGCTTAGGTTGGTGTTATGGGCTCAGATTTGGCCCATTTAGAGAGCAATATTTCATTTGATAAGATGGAGAACTATATATAGGCCATATTTCCTTAAACATTGGGACAGTATCATATATACTTATCATGCATCTTCAGTTTAAAATTAAAAATATAAAAATGCAAAGATTTAGAAGAAAAATTACCTTGATCTATTCCTTCTGTTCTCTTCCTTTTTAAATTTAAAAGTGAATTTTGTTGTTCCTTTAAGGCTTCTGCAGGACAGTTTGGTCTTGGCAATTGAATTCCTGGTGTTGGTCCTGGTCGATTACTAAAATACTTTTGTTTCAATGCCTTAAAGATAAAAAGGGGAGAAAGCTGGTCAAGTTAATAGTGTGCACAAAATTGATTTGAAGCTATATTCTTTCCTTTTCTTAATCTCCTTGCTTATAACTAAGGACATTTCTGAGGGTTCTAAGACTGAAGACTCAAGAGTAGCTACAAAATCCAAGATTTCAGATTCTCTTAGCAACTTCCATACAGTTTGTTCAATTTACCAGCTGAAATAATTTGTCTATCATCTGTATTACAGTAGGTGCCTAGACTCCCCAACCAAGATCCTGGCCCCATTGTGGCAGATGCTGTACATGTACACTAAGACTGTTCCAGCTGTGAAGAGCTTACAATCTGAATAGACAAGATAGAAAAGGAAAGGGGCACAGAGATTGACTTTTCCAAGGTCACCAGTGACACCTCTGGCAGAGCCAGGAATTGAAGCCAGATTTCTGGAACACCATCCTTATGTTGATTTACAAAGTAAATTGGGTTCTGTTCTACTCTTCCCTAATCCCTCTGGGTTCTGCAATGCCAATAGGAAAAGCTTGTTACTGAGTACACAGAGGAACTGAACACACAAGAAGCAGATATGTAAAATTGACACATTTTATGGAAGTTAAATTCTACCCTCCTCACCCCTCCACTTTAAAGCAGATTTCAGTTCCACAGCTTCTATAAACCACAGTTCAGAAGAAGAAGAAATGAATAAAAATACTCATTCACATATTAACAATAGCAGAAAATATGTCAAACAACTAAGAACTGTACAATCTGGGGGAAAAAAAACAAAAAAACTGACAACCCAGAGGGTTACTTTTAAGAGCATGGTTATCCATCCACTCTTCCATAAAGAGGAATCAAGGGCACAATTGACTAATCACCTTCCAGAAGTAGACAAACACAGAGATGGGATGAATTTATGAACCCATATCGCCTACCCAGAATGAAAATTTCCAGATAAGTGAGAAATTTTCTCATTCTCATTTCAGGGGATGGATCCATAAATTCAGCAGTGGTGGGATTTTTGTAGCAGTAGTCCTGGCCTCACTATCAACTGTTGGCTGGGCTAAGGGTAGGCTATAGCTTGCAGAACTCCTGTCGAAATCTAGACTTCATCTGATTGAAGTCGACCAATCTTCTAGAATTTAGTAAACATATGCAGGGAACCATCAGCCAATGAGGCTGCATTATCTTATTGGCTTTAATCTTGAATGGAGGAGATTACCTCTTAGTTTTACATGTCTTGGAAAATCTTCCCCCATTCTCTTCAAAATATATATACTTTGCTGTAGAGGATCTCAAAGCTTTCTGTCCCCTAAACCTGTATGAGAACGAACAAAGCGTATGTTTTACTAAGAGACTGTTCTCTAAATATAGATGCTGATCCTGCCATGTATCTCAACATGCACCATGAATAAAATCTTCTCTGTGTTACTGTATACCAAGAATTGGCTGAAAACTCTGGACTTGAGTAGGATTGAGAACACATCACTGGAATTTACTAGTTTGTGGGTAGGGGGTTGTGTTCATTTATTTTTAAAGTGACCTCTCAATAATCAGGCTGCCAGCTTCAGAGATACTGTGATGTGATGGAGCAGAGGTTCCTATGACAGTAGATCCTGGGTGCATTGTAATGTTGATGGAGGGGTCACAAACATCTCCATGATGTATGAAAACCAGGGAAGTTCAGGCCAGTGGGGTGCAATCAGAATTTCAGCCGGTTGTCTGTTAGATGGTGCATGTTATGGGAAAAAGAGGGAATGCATATAGCAGAGCTGTTGGCCATACCTGGGAGAAGTCATTGATTCCCCTGGCCCGACGATCTCACTTCCTGACATAGGAGTTGTTGTTTTTGGCATTGGAACTGGATGCCTAAGAGCTTCCATGTTAGTTTTCCAAAGGTCTGGGCTATAGGGTTGAACACCTCTGGTGGAGACACAATTAAGACAATTTCCCCTGCTCCGAGCTTTTGCAGCTGAGACAATCACTGGCATTCAGCTGCCCTTTGATATGCGGCTCAAAGTGACAAAATGTTTCTCTCAGTCCATCCAAAGAAAGATGTGGCTTCTGCTTTTAGCAGGCTCAGCCAGGTGCCCCATCTGTTTACATATGCTATGGCAGTCATGCCGACTATGAATACAAGTATGTGTCTTGAGTTTAAGGTGGGGAGGAATGCCTGAAGGGCTAGGTGAATCACCTGCAATTCCAAAACTGTTTATGGTGTAGTGAGATTCTGTCAGTGACCCTGACTTTGTACCATGTGTGGAGATGCGTCAGCTCCATACCCTTCCGAGCTGGCATCCATCATTATGGAGTCTCTGTGGTTCTGCCAAGCAGACACAGTCTGTGAATCTTGTTGTAACTGCCATCTGAGGGACCTTTTAATGTGGAGAGAAGTCTTATAGTGAGTTGAAATTGTGAATGTGAGCAGGAAAGCAGAGTAGGCAGTACTGCAGGCACCAGAAATGAAATTTTGCCCATAACAGTAGTATATGCATGAAATGAACGTGCCTAGAAGATCTTCATACAGTAGTGTTGACTGTGAAGGATTTGTATGTTTTCTCCAGAATCTGTACTTGCCCGTTTTTGGGGAGGAACGTCCTGTGAAGTGTGGTGTTCAGCCAAACTCCCAGGTGTTCCATTGTCTGGGTAGGGTCAAGCTGGCTTTTCTCCATATGTATTATAAATCCATGTTTCTGCCCTGGTCATTTGGGTGTACTTAAGAGCCTCCTTCCTCCAGAAGTCTCTCATCAGAATGCCATTGAGAAAAAGATACAGATACTGTTCAGAGATGCCCCTAGTATCTGTGACTACCCTGGGGGCAGTGGCAGTGCCAAAAATGGGCTTTATACTGCATGTGCAGAGTGCTGTATGCAAACCTCAAGTACTGTCTGTGTAATGATGGAAATGTGAAGATATGCTTCCTTGAGGTCAAAAAAAGATTAGGAAATCCCTGTTGTGGTAGCTACCATGACAGACAGGAGCAGTGTCCATTTTGAACTTGTGGAAGTGGATCAGCTTATTGAGTCTTTAAATCCAGGACAGCCCTGTCCTCCATGATTGCCTCACAACCAGGAACAGTATGGACTATAAGCCCCAATATTGATCCTGGTCTCGGACATGCTCATTCACCCTGATATGGAGAAGATTGTTGATTTGCCTGAGCATAGCCTTCCTCTGGGATGGGCTGGGCAGCTAGGGAAGGAGAGGGGTCTTTTAGACTTCTGTAGCACCACATTTGGAAATGGTGCGTGTCAATCATTTGTCCATGGTGGTGGCAGCAAACCAGGTGGGAACCAAAAAAAAACACCAAAACCCCCCAAACAACCAAGCTCCCACTCCCCCCTGCAGAATATTGGAGGGAGGTAGTCACTGATTGCTCTTAGAGACATTCACAGAGAATGTGTCACCTCTGCATTTAATAGACCTGGTATTCTCCCATCTATTCTTAAAGAATCTGTCATCTCTCCTACCATTATCTATATGAAGCTCCATAACCCCCAAAGGGATGCCTAAAATGGTTTAAAATTTGTACTGAGCTTTATCATTAACAAAGGTTTTTTGGTTTTGTCCTGTGCTTTAGATCTACCTTTTTATATTGCCCTGCCCCCAAACATAGGTTTTTGGTAGCAAAAACCTGTCTTGAGGAAATATCCACCTTCCACACCCAGTCTGTCATAGAAGCCTTCTTGCCTCTATGCTAGAGTCCTCTACCTGCTGGATGACCTGAAAGCATCAAGGGAGGTGTCAAAGTAGAGCAGATGTAAGGGAAATTCTCTAAGGATGATCCCAACTCCTTGGCCCTTTTCACCTTTTTTGGAATGTCAGAGAGCATGAACTCAGAATATAAAAAACCAAAACTTACTGCTCTGGCAAAAAAAAATACCCCAAAAAACCACACCCAAAAAACCTGACCATTATCAATCCTATTCTATGGGCTGCTGAAAATTCTTCATAGTCTCTGCAGAGAGCTCATTCCACCCTTCTGTCAGTGAACACTTTGAGGGGGGGGACTTTTAAGTCAGATGCTGTCTTCACTAGAACTAATGTTATATATGCCATCATGTGCCAGCAATGCCCCTCTGCCATGTACATTGGCCAAACTGGACAGTCCCTATGTAAAAGAATAAATGGACACAAATCGGACATCAGGAATGGTAACATACAAAAGCCAGTAGGAGAACACTTCAATCTTCCTGGACATTCTATAACAGATTTAAAGGTAGCTATACTTGAACAAAAAAACTTCAGAAACAGACTTCAAAGAGAAACAGCAGAACTAAAATTCATTTGCAAATTTAACACCATTAATTTGGGCTTGAATATGGACTGGGAGTGGCTGGCTCATTACAAAAGCAGCTTTGCCTCTCCTGGAATTGACACCTCCTCATCTATTATTGGGAGTGGACTACATCCACCCTAATCAAATTGGCCCTGTCAACACTGGTTCTCCACTTGTGAGGTAACTCCCTTCCCTTCATGTGTCATATAATACCTGAACCTGTAATTTTCACTCCATGCATCTGAAGTGGTGTTTTACCCACGAACGCTTATACCCAAATAAATCTGTTAGTCTTTAAGGTGCCACCAGACTCCTTGTTGTTTTTGTGGATACAGACTAACACAGCTACCCCCGATACTTGTCTTCACTAGCTTTACCATTCCATCTTAAACAGGGTGGCCAGGAAGGGATTGCAAAGATCAGTTTTAGAGCCCATTGGAAAATATTTTCAGCAACTCCATACACGAAAAGAGTAGATTGGCTCAGGAAAAAAAGCAGCCGGGGAAAAAAAGAGGAAAAGAAAAAAATTCATCAGGTTTTGGACAGCCTACAAAGGCCCTTACTCCTAGCGTGCTGCGTCTTTGGAGGCAGAGAAAATTCTGGAGGGGCTTTTTACATTTCAAGGCCAAAAAGGACCATTGTGATTTAGTCTGGCCTCCTGTACAGCACAGGCCATAGAACTTGCCCAAAATAATTCCTAGAGCAGGTCTTTTAGAAAAGCATCCAATCTTGATTTAATAATTGTCAGTAATGGACAATCCACCAAAACCCTTGGTAAACTGTTGTGTTCCAATGGTTAATTACTCTGTTAAAAATTTTCAGTCTGAAATTGTCTAGCTTCAACTTCCACCCATTGGATGGTGTTATACTTTCTCTTCTAGACTGAAGAGCTCATATATTTCTTCCCCGTATAGCTACTTATAGCTAATCAAGTCACCTCTTAACCTTCTCTTTGAGAAGATAAATAGATTGAGCTCTGTCATAAATAGGGAAAGGTAACCACCTTTCTACATACAGTGCTATCAAATCCCTCCTGGCCAGAGGCAAAGTCCTTTTACCTGTAAAGGGTTAAGAAGCTAAGATAACCTAGCGGGCATCTGACCAAAATGACCAATGAGGAGACAAGATACTTTCAAAGCTGGAGGCGGGGGAAACAAAGGGTCTGTCTGTGTGTGAGATGCTTTTGCCAGGAACAGAAAAGGAACGGAGTCTTAGAACTTAGTAAGTAATCTAGCTAGATATGGGTTCGATTTTGGTTTTGTTTAAATGGCTGGTAAATAAGTTCTGCTGAATGGGATGTAGATTCCTGTTTTTGCGTCTTTTTGTAACTTAAGGTTTTGCCTCGAGGGAATCTCTAGGTTTTGAACCTAATTACCCTGTAAGGTATTCACCATCCTGATTACAGAGGTGATTCTTTTTACTTTTTCTTTAATTAAAATTCTTCTTTTAAGAACCCGATTGCTTTTTCGTTGTTCTTAAGATCCAAGGGTTTGGGTCTGTGTTCACCTGTGCAAATTGGTGAGGATTTTTATCAAGCCTTCCCCAGGAAAGGGGGTGTAGGACTTGGGGGGAAGACGTCTCCAAGTGGGCTCTTTCCCTGTTTTGTTTAGGGCACTTGGTGGTGGCAGCATAAGGTCCAAGGACAAAAGGTAAAAGTTTGTACCTTGGGGAAGTTTTAACCTAAGCTGGTAAGAATAAGCTTAGGGGGTCTTTCATGCATGTCCCCACATCTGTACCCTAGAGTTCAGAGTGGGGAAGGAACCTTGACAAGCGCCTTGAGTCTATTACTATAAGGCAGTGGTTCTCAACCAGAGGTCCGAAGCCCCCAGGGGGGCCGCAAGCAGGTTTCAGGGGGCCACCAAGCAGGACCAGCATTAGACTCACTGGGGCCCAGGGCAGAAAGCCAAAGCCCTGCTGCATGGGGTTGAAGCCCAGGTCCTGAGCCCTTCCACTTGAGGCTGAAGCCTGAGCAATGTAGCTTTGTGGGAGCTCCTGTGGCATGAGGCCCCAAGCAATTGCCCTGTTGCTACCCCTTAACACTAGCCCTGGATTTTATATGCAGAAAACCCATTATTGTGACACAGGTGGGCTTAGCATGTTGGGGGGAGGGGGGGCTTCAGAAAGAAAAAGGTTGAGAACCTCTGCTATAAAGCACGTTTTCTAATCTTGTCTCTAAACCCTCTCCAATTCATCAACATCCTTTCTCAAATTGTGGGCACCATAACTGTACACAGTATTCCAGCAGAGGTCACACCAGTGCCAAATACAGCGGTAAAATAACCTCTCTACTTCTATGCCTCATTCCCCTGTTTATGTATCCCAGGATCACATTAGCTCTTTTGGCCACAGTGTCACACTGGGAGCTTATAGTCATCTGTTTATCCACCAAAAGCCCCAAATCTTTTTGAGTCACTACTTCCCAGTGAGAGCAGTTACCTGGAGAATCAGCCCAGCCAATCAAAACATCTGACTGCCTCCTATAGCATGGAGACTAAAGGACTCATCAGTACTGAACATATGGATCCATCCCCCCACAAAGTGACAAAGAAAAGTTGTCACAGACTTTCAGCAACAGATTTGAGATGCAAAAAGAAAAGGAGGACTTGTGGCACCTTAGAGATTAACACATTTATTTGAGCATAAGCTTTCGTGAGCTACAGCTCACTTCATCAGATGTGAATGACTAACGCATTTATTAGAGAAATAAATGCGTTAGTCTCTAAGGAGCCACAAGCACTCCTTTTCTTTTTGCGAATACAGACTAACACAGCTGCTACTCTGAAACCTGAGATTTGAGATGAAAATTCTGGGATAAGGCTCCCACTGTAAAAGGGGAGGGTCAAGAGTTGCAAAAGAAACTGAGAAAAATGGAATATTAATATGAATTTATGATTTAAACATTTATAAAATAAGGGATGGAAGGTCCTATATGAAGACATGTAAAGCTCAAAGTTCACCAGGTAGCTGAACAGTGTACTGATACCACAGACTATCAAGCAGACTCATACGGACTCACTGTTTCCTTGTACTCCCTCATTTGTCTGTATCTATTGTCTCTTGTCTTATACTTAGACTGCGCATTTGGGGAAGGAGCCATCTTGATGTTCTTTGTACAGTGCCCACAATAGGATCCTGCCCCATGACTAGGGCTCCTAGGAGCTATGGTGGTGGTAATGAAAATAGTGTTGCAAAGTTAGGATGTAATTAAAGTGTCAAAAAAGCCTAGGAGCCCCAAATCTTTCATCCTCCTAACTTCAACCTAGATCTGTAGGGTAAGATTTTCAAAGACAAGTGGCAGACAGACATTAACTTCGAACTGCCATTTATACCTTTGAAAGTCTCCATAGCATGAGAAGGTTTTATAGTAATTATATGATCAGAGCAAGATGGGTTTCTCGTCCATGGCAGGGGCTCCTATGTACTATAATACAAATAAGTAAGAGGACATTTTATCTCAAACCTAAACTATCACTCCTCACATCCAAGAGATATTTAACTGATGTTAACAAGAGATGTTAGAATGTACACAATCTATAACATACAATAAAAACAGTCTACCATACCTGTGTAGCTGTGACCCTAGTACAAGGATTAAATATGAATAGACCTTGGAGAAGATCTAGCAAGTCATCACCAGCTGCACTGAAGATATGTTGAAGTGGCATTCCAGGGAAACTTTTAAATGTTACATAGTCTGGAAGACTTGACATGCCCTATGAAAACAAAATGGGAATTAGATTTTAAAACAACAAATAAAGAAAAGCTTATACCCCCAACTGAAGGAACTGCCACAGCGCAGCTTATAGATCAGAAGTAATAGTCAACTTTTAAAGCATACTGTCAATCTGAAATTGAGTCAGTTTAATAAAAACTATTACATTAGTTTCAGGTAACAAACTTATCAATGTTGTGGTTTTACAATCACACTCCCCTTTCTAAAGGATTTTTCCTATTATGCAGTGTAAAGAGCTCCACAAAGCGGGAAAGTTAATGACTATAGAAGGGAAACAACAAAAATGATTATTATCAAATGCACTAACAAAATTGAAAAAAATTTCCCCTCTAGTCTCTCATTATTGTAACCTTAGGAGTGTTTTGCAGTAACACGCAAGATTTTCAGACAAAAGCAATTTAAGTTGGCCTCTCTAACATGGAAGTCATTTGCATCAACAACATGGGAGACTATGTTCCGCATAAGTAATACTCTGCAACTGCTTCTGGAGTGGGAAACTGAATAATTTTGAAAAAAGAATTGAGCCAAACAGATTAACACCTGTTCAAGTTGCAATAATGCATATCTTACTGTTGTTTTCATGCAGTTTGCAAGTCACCTCTCTTCTTCCCCCAATATCATGCAAAGTTACATTGATAAACTTAATAGCCAAATGATGCTAAATATTTCTAGCAACATCATTTATACTGCAGTAAGTTTTAACCAAGCACACCACAGCATGTTAAAGTGGCAGTAAACATGATGAATGAATGAATTACATCTCTCTTGTATAGTTTACAGAAGTGAGGGAATGAAGATTCTTAATTTTGAAGATTTGTGAATTAATTTCAGAATATATCCTCTCTTTTGGCCAAGTATCCTACAAACAAGAATTTCTTCAAGGATAAAATTTTCATTAAGCACCAAGAACATGATAAAATATTGCAAGAATCTTTAAACACTTCCTTTTGAATTATGCTATGACAGCATATAACTGTTTCGAATCAAAATGCATTTGCAAATGCCTACAAACTACCTGACTATATCAAACAAGATTAAATGAAAAAGCATTAAATTATCACTCTTCCATGTGTCCCATGGCTATCATCATATGATGAAAGTATCATGAGAAGTTCTAGTTTCACTCTTAAATTACCACATGCTATTATATTAGCAGGTGTCTAATCCAAATAGCAGTTTTGGAAACCCCAACTAACTGTCCTCTGCACTTTGTTTTGTAAATTCCGCTAACAATCTTTTAAAAGTAATTACCAAATATTTTGGTACAAGTTTAAATTTAATTCAAGCAGTTGACAGTAATATAAAAAGAGAATGCTGAGATAGGTTTGTTAACTAAAGGACTTACAGGCCACTGGTCTTCTGTTGGAGTCCCCAGCGTTTCAAATATTTTTGTCAGCTGATCAAGATCAGAGTCTCCTGGCAAAAAAGGAACCTGTAAGAAGGCAAACACAACAGCCATTTTAATTTAAAGGTTTAAATCAACTTCTGAACTTGGACTCCCAGGGAACAACTTTGATTTTTCCCTTTGTGAACGTATTCTACTGTTACAGTAACATAGCTTTGGATACTAACTGGCTGTAGATGGGCACTGATGGAATGCTTGGGGCTTCACCATAATGTCGAAATAGGTTTCAAATGCCGTTTACATTTATGCATGACATCATTAACCTCATCACTAGATTTTCTATTATGAAGCTAAACAACCATTACGTAAGTGAGATTGTACAAAGGTATGCCTCTTTTTAACCTACTAAAAAGTTAAACATACCATGTTAAGCAACCTAAATCTGTATAGTTGCATGTTTTAATTTTTTCCTCAGTCACTTTGTGATCTTTCGAATGCCCACAACTAGGGAAGAAAGAGGAAGACTGATACTGGAGACTATCTAGGTTTCGTATTCAGAACTTCTGAATGAATCTTGTGATGACCATACTAGGAATTAAATGATTTCCACTCAAGCAAAACTAACGGGGTACTGATTCACTGGGTTAGAAATTGCCTAACCAGTGTTTGTCAAGTTTAAACTACATTGGAAGTAGAGGAGGAAATTGTGTATTGTAAGTACATGGCAGACTGAATTAGGCCAAAGGCAGAAGATAGAGTTCTGCGACAGAAGTTGAAGAATAAGGTGACTATTAATATTATCTAATTCTTCACGCTTAACACATTAATAGATAACAGTGAGGGTAACTGAAATCAAAACGGAAAAGTCAGTGTACTAAGATATTCATTAAAAAAAATCAAGGCAAAGGGGACACCCAATGTTTTTGTGACATTTAGTTTATATTTTCCTCTCAGTATTTTCTGTTTAAGAGACATTTTGGATAAAAGTTTCTTAAAATTGTCTAAAACTAGACAAAGTAACAGCAAGTATGCTGTAGTGCAGTATCCTGCATTGCAGGATTGGATTAGATGGTCCAATAGGACACTACCCTTTCCATCATTAAGCCTCCTAAATATCAACATCATTTCTCTCAAGCTTATCCTACTTTAAAGAGAGTTTAGCTTTTTGAACAAAAGTGGAAAGAATTTTATTCTCCTCCTCCACCTTTTTTCCTAAGGAACTGTATTGTAAGGGGCACACTTAAATGAGTCAGTCACTAGCAAAAAAAAAAAAGCGCAAGGAAGAGCTATGATCCATGCACAAAATCTGAGAACCACCACATTTAAAGTTAGACAGATGTTGACATTAAACTTTGTTCTGCCGATCCATGGTTAGTAGGGGAAGGACAACACACGGAAAGTTAGTACATACTTTTAACATTCCTAGACATTGTACTTCAGTGCATATGGAATGAGAGTCACTAGTGATATACAAGCAATGCATGACTTTGCTAATAAAAGTGATTGAGATGAGATATCGGATTTCTGTTAATGATTAATTAAAATAGATAGTATGGGGTTATAAATGTCAAAGGTTAAAATACTAAAGAAGTACATAAGAACCTATGTACAAGAGCTATATTATATTATAGATTAACAGAAATATTTGTGTTCGAGGCTTACCCTAAGAAGTAGTTCTGCTAAGATACAGCCAACAGCCCACATATCTACACCTACACCATACATTCTAGCACCAAACAGTAGCTCAGGTGCTCGATACCACCTGAAAAGCAAGCAGGAACACTTTCAAGCAAGGATAATTTGTATAATACAGTAATGCAAATAAATAAAGTATTTAACTGAGCAGAAGTGTTAGAGAATGTTTATTGCTCACTCCCTGGATATTTATCATCAATTTAATTCCTGAAAAGATCTACATCTTGGAGAGAGCTTTTTTCCCTTTAAGGATGTGGTTCAACATCCCAATGCTGTACACACCTCCCCAAAATGAAGTGAAATTGCAGTTCATATTTGCACTTAGCAAACAATTGGACTGCAAACTCAAAAGACAGAGGATAACTGGCAGTCTGAATAACGAAAAACAATCAAGGTTATTTGTCAGGAAACAAAACAAGTAGGCATCAAAATTCCTGCCAATATCCAGACCTCAAAAGTCACAGAGACAGCCACTGATGATCTAAGTGCTGAGATTCTTGTGTAGAATGAATCCTGGCAGTTACTATTAACACAAAGTAGCTAGTATCCCTGCCTAGAACAATTCAGTTTACCTGACACATGAAGATAACATCTTAATTAGATTCCGCTTGCAGTGATGAATACACTAGTATTCAAGCACAACTTAGTAGATGGCATAATAGCCAACATTTGGAAGCATCATCTCATTTCTTCCATTAATCAAACATCTATAACAAATCTAGCTTCCATTTCTTCCATTAGAAAAAGATATTTAAAATAAATCCCAACTATTCATATTAGTGTAGACAAACAAAAAAAATATTCTGGCAGTTCAGTTGTGCCTTGCACCCCCACTCTGTTTTTAGAAGTGTGTATTAAATATTTAAAAAAAAACCAACAGATCTATCTGATGTCAATTAAGACCATTTAGTTACCTTAAGAGGCAAATGAGTGAGTGTTTAGGACTACTACATTTAGGGCAAATAATCTGGTTAATATATAAAAAATAAAGAGCATAAGCCTCATTGTTTCAGAAGTTAACTACAACCAGACTCAAGACTAGTGTACATATTTCCTTGTGTTTCTGAAGAAAAGACTACACTAGAGTTACAGAAGATCTTGTATAGGCGTGTATTCCATAATCGTTTTTATGGAGACAGTGGGTGAGGTAATATTTTTTTATTGGACCAAATTCTCCTGGAAAGACTAGCTTTCAAGCTTACACATGTGACCTGAAGAAGAGCTCAGTGTAAGCTCAAAAGCTTGTCTCTCTCATCAAGAGAATTTGGTCCAATAAAAGATATTACTTCACCCACCTTGTCTCTCTAATATCCTGGGACCAACACAGATACAAAAATCCTTTTTACTGGCAGTTCTCAAAAGCAATTAGATAACCTTGCAAAGCACTGAGGTCAGCTTTTATAGCAGTTATTCAGGTTCCCATTGCCACAGTCTTATAAAGTTAGCTCTTGGGCTTGTGCACAGAGCTGATTTTACAAGATACCCATCTATTCAACAGCCAAGCAGAGTGCTTTATTTCTTACCTTGTTACTACCTGGTGTGTATAGACTCTATTTGGGCTTCCAAAAGATTTTGCCAAGCCAAAGTCAGCCAATTTTAGAACTCCATTTTCATCTAGTAACAAATTGTTTGGTTTGAGATCCTGTCAAGAAAGGGACAAAGACAATAAAATTTACTGTATCAATAAAAGCATGACTAATAAGGAGCTCCCCGGCACTCTTTTATTAAAGTTATT
The DNA here is from genome assembly GCF_015237465.2 of Chelonia mydas. Classification (NCBI taxonomy): domain Eukaryota; kingdom Metazoa; phylum Chordata; order Testudines; family Cheloniidae; genus Chelonia; species Chelonia mydas. Next base: position 43,130,748 of record NC_051245.2, on the reverse strand, counting down.
CTAGGAGACAAGCTTCTATCTTTATAGAAAGCCCCTTTTGCAAAAATAAACTTTGCATTACACCTATGAGTGTCTTTGGCTGTAGTGCTTCTGCTACTTGAGCTGCAGATTTTCCAAACACCTTTAAAAAGCTGATTTAAGTGTGGCCATATCTTTGCTGCCAAAGAGCAGCAGTTTAGTTTTGTGGCATTACTCTGACGGTTACCACAAAAGTTTTAGAGATGCATTTGCTCCCTGAAGTGCAGTACACTAGTTTTATTTGAATTGATTTTTAAAATATATTAACTAGGAATTTAGCAGCCTTCTACTACACACTTGAAACCAGCCCTTTTTATTAAACTCCATTTAGTCATTTATTTCATCACAATAAGTTGGTGCTTTCCAGTTCAGAACAGCCAAGATAAGAGTTGCAATCAAAAGATTTAAAGTACCATTATACAGTACTCTACTGCAATTTTGAAATGGAAGACTTTCATAAGTAAATAGGAATACTTTCCTAACTGTACAGTGGATTGTTATTGTAGGGTTTCTCAGCTATTGGGCTGCAGGCATTGGAATTGTGTCTCCATAATAAAAACCACTAAAGTTTTCCTTCTCCCCTCAGCGCCCGCCCATGCCCCCCGCCCTTTTATAAAACTATGCTACATGGACTTTACAGAGAGATTACTTTTGGATCTACTAAGCTCTACCAAAAAGTGTCACCATTTTGTTACAGGGTGTAAAGTTTCCTTTAGCAACTCTTTTACTGAAAGGGACTTTGTTCCTTTTAGAATATTCTTACTTACCCTGTGTAGAATCCAGTGCTGATGTAAATATTCCAGTCCTTGAAGTGTCATCAGCATATATGCTTTGATGTGAGATTGTGTCAGCACAAGACTACTATCCTTTATTATAACCTGGGAAAAAGCATGTTATGAAACTCTCTACCAAAAATCTAACTATGTTTAATTATATTACAATTCTCTTTGCTTAATGTTACTATTTTCCTTTAAGCAAAGTTGAATGTTACGAGGTGCAATTGCTAATAAGATTCTATGCCACTGAGTTATGTAAAAAGTAGTTGAAATTCTTAAGTTTCTCTAGCAAAAAAAGTTATAGCTAACTACACTGGAGAACAGAAATTGAAATGGAGACCACAGCTATTCCGGATACCATATTTCTGTTAAGTTGACATTGACTCCATGTTTTCTCTACCCGCATGACCATATAAGCTTGATCTGAAATCTCAACTTCTTCCAGCTAGTTATTTCAAGAGCTAAAGTGCCTCTCTTAGGCAAAAGGAATATGCTTAACTATAACTCTACCACCTCAACAAAATATACCGCATATGCTATTGTGGTAAGTCCCTCACATAAATCCTCATTTATACTTGTGTGTGCTCTGCCTGAACTATTTTACCTTCCTTCAGTATAGCTCCAGGACTCTAGCCTTGGCAGAGCACAAGAGCCCTCTGCAGACACATGTAGGTATGACCTATTGACTACCATTTTAACAAATCCACTTGTTTCAGAATCCAAGTAAAAATGGCCTCCACTTTTTTGTATAGCTTTCATGAACTTGCTCCATCCTATTTTTTAAACATTCTCTCTGCCTCTACACACTGCTCCCTCCACTTGTTTTCTAGGAATAATGCTTTGCATTCCTACAGTAGCTTCCATTTCCCAACACGCTTAAAAATTCAAGTTGAAATTTGTAAAATATCTAAAATAGTTCTTAGACTGCATTAAGTTTTCTATATGAAAACTTGGTAAATGAAATTTAATGAGGATAAACGTAAAGTAATGCACATTGGAAAAAAATAACCCCAACTATACAATATGATGGGGGCTAATTTAGCTACAACTAATCAGGAGAAAGATTTTAGTCATCGTGGATAGTTCTCTGAAGACATCCATGCAGTGTGCAGCAGCAGTCAAAAAAGCAAACAGGATGTTAGGAATCATTAAAAAAGGGATAGAGAATAAGATGGAGAATATCTTATTGCCCTTATATAAATCCATGGTATGCCCACATCTTGAATACTGCATACAGATGTGGTCCCCTCATCTCAAAAAGGATATACCGGCATTAGAAAAGGTTCAGAAAATGGCAACTAAAATGATTAGGGGTTTGGAATGGGTCCCATATGAGGAGAGATTAAAGAGGATAGGACTTTTCAGCTTGGAAAATAGAAGATTAAGGGGGGATATGATTGAGGTCTATAAAATCATGAGTAGTGTGGAGAAAGTGAATAAGGAAAAGTTATTTACTTGTTCCAATAATATAAGAACTAGGGGCCACCAAATGAAATTAATGGGCAGCACGTTTAACACAAATAAAAGGAAGTTCTTCTTCACTCAGCGCACAATCAACCTGTGGAACTCCTTGCCTGAGGAGGTTGTGAAGGCTAGGACTATAACAGGGTTTAAAAGAGAACTGGATAAAGTCATGGAGGTTAAGTCCATTAATAGCTATTAGCCAGGATGGGTAAGGAATGGTGTCCCTAGCCTCTGTTCGTCAGAGGGTGGAGATGGATGGCAGGAGAGAGATCACTTGATCATTACCTGTTAGGTTCACTCCCTCTGGGGCACCTGGCATTGGCCACTGTCGGTAGACAGGATACTGGGCTGGATGAACCTTTGGTCTGACCCAGTATGGCCATTCTTATGTTCTTATATGTCGTACAATGCTAATCACTACAGATCCTGATCCCAGCTGGGTCTTCTGGATGCTACCAAAATACAAATGAATGCTTTGTTTTTCCTTGTCCTAGTTTGTCACTAGACAAATAGATTTAACTTTACTTATCTATAAAATTCAAAACTAAGTAAACATATTAGGAAAATACATAGATCAAAACTAATAGTTGATATTTTACAAGTCTCAGCTTGATTTCCTATGAGTATTTGGAGCACATCATCATCAAGGAAAGGGTAAACATTGCTATTAGCAAAAAACTTTCATTTTGTTTAGTAATATATTAACTTTGTTTTGATCTTGTATTCCTCTAGTTGAAGCAGATCTTCCTTTATGACAGGCATTACAGATTAGTGAAACAGACAACTAGTGTTTTAATGTTTGTATATGCTCTTCTTGCAGCTCACTGCATTATATATGACATATTACTGCCATTAAACTAAGCTCTTTTCCCTATAAAGCATGGATAGTCACTGCACATGCACAACCATCATTGACTTAACAGGCACTCTTGCCTACTACAGTCTTCAAAACATATGATATCAAATCCCCTGAGAAGATTTACTCATGTAGACTCCAATAGGGATCAAGCATCAGCAAAACAGAAAACTATCCATGGATAATATGTGATCTATATTTCTTGGAATGCACCCAATTCACAGGTTAACAGAACAGATTCAAACAGGATTGCATGCCTATTACTACTAATTACAAAATTCAGTAACTGATTGTACATTGTCTAGCACAACGAGGTCCTGGTCTACGACTGGGGTCTCAAAACGTTAATACTACACAAATATGAGATTAATAAACTATTTCTTGACAAAAGCCTACTGACAGTCTAGAGCAGTATTAAAAAGTAAAGCATTGCATCCTAATTAAGAATGCATGAATGTTAATATACTATAAAACAGATTTTAAAAAGATACGACCTGAACTGACAAAGTTGTATTTGTCTAATTCATGTTACAGATTCTGATGTCTTACAAATACAAATCACTAATCTTTCTTGATATAAGTATTTTCGGAATGCATTTACTTGGAGATACCATCTGCATATCAATATGAAAAAGGAATACATTATCACGGTTTCCAGTATTTCAATGGTTTTGTACACAATATTGAAAATTAAAACATTCCAAGTATTGAATCAAAAGAAGGCAACAGCTAAAGCAGTCTTACCTCTAGATCTGTTTCCATAAAATCAAAGACCAGACTAATATTGGATTTGTGTCCAAATGCATCAAGAAGCTGGAAAACCAAAATACACCACAAAATGAAAAATATATTTGACTGCAGAGTACTTTTAATATTTTAATGCTGTGACACTTCAGTATGTGTTGTGAGGGTTTTCAGGATGGGGGAGCAGGGTTGCACATATAGGGAAGAGAACATACTGTAGCGATTAGAGGGCAGTATGGGGAAATCTGACATTCAGGCTGTCTTTCTTGCTATGTGTCCATAAGAAAATTACAAACGCTGTCTTAGTTTCCCAATCTGTAAAGCAGAAATGACCATTCCAACCCACTTCACAAGGAAGTTAAGGGGCTTAAATTTGTCTTTGTAAAAAAGAGATCCTGAATGGAAGGTGTACTAGTTGTACAGAATTAAAATTTATTAAAGATAATGTTAAAAAAATATATAATACACAGGTTAAGAAAAGAGTGTTTGAATGTCTGGGTATAGTGCTAGGATTATCCACAAATGTAAAGTTTGTTTAAAAAGTGATAGGCTACATATAGTACATAATCAGCAAAACCCCAAATTTAGGTGAATAAATTTAACAATACAGGTTCAATGTTAGCATCCAAGTATTTGGGCACATCACTCACGAAAAGCTGTACAGAGAGCTGGTTGTGGAAAGCAAGATATCAATGAATTACTACATTTTACCAAGAATATTTTAACAACAGAGTTAGACACTCCTATAAAATAGGATTACCTTCACAGCCTGAACTACAGTGGGAGTTATATCAAAAATTAACAGAGCAGACAAGAGCATGATGGAGTCTCTTCCTTGTTCTTGCTCTTTCAAAAATGCTTTACCTATTCTTGAGTGTAGAGGGGAGGCATAAGGGGAGGGTCACATGCCTCCTTCCCCCCCTCCCCATTTGCTGCTTGGCTTGTACTGAGCATGCCCCCCTCTGCCCCCGCCCCCCCACTATTATCAGGCACCCGTGGTCCCTGCTTGCATGGATTCAGTTTTGTATGGTTTTGGCAAACTGTTCTTGGCCATAATTCAGCATTTAGGACTTCAGTTCATAAGTGGACAATTAAGAACGTCTAAGTTTGCAAGTTATCTGTCAAAGACTCAAACAGTTTTGCCCATCCTAGTAAAGATGCTGAAATGAGTTAGAGAACATACAAGCTAAAGCCTTTTTTGAATGTTTGCAGTCAAGTTAACTGCTTTTTAATTCATGTGTTTGAGCACCTCCTGGTTTCAGCTACAAGTATGGAAACGCTGTAAGAATGGGCTTGAGATCCAGCAAGAACAGTATACTTCCATGGAAAATATTTAAATAAAGCACCTGAACTTTTGTACGTCTATCTGAACCAACCGTTTAGAGAATCACCCATCACTAGTACTTACCTTTACAAACATTTATCTGAAGCTGAAAGTCAAAAAACTAAAAAAATGCACGCTCTGAACTACAAGTATTACACTGCTGCCCACTGGATTTTAAATAGCATTAGTGAAACTGAACAGACCTTGTCAGTTTCACGGGGCTGTTGCTTAGGAAAGTGGAGTAGCAACAGAGGCAAGACAACATGCAAAAAGTCAGGGAAATGCCACACTGCATTGATTAACAATCAATTTTATTTTTAAATTTGAATTTCAGGATTTGCAACTCTCCCCCCACCTAAACAGCAAAAGTTTCCAACTAACCCTTGGCAAAAATGCATGTGGATTTTGAGACCTGCCTTTTTATTAAAGTTAATATTTTATCATGGTTTGCCAACTTGCAAGATGGCCAGTATAAGAATTAAGATAAAAATTTTCATGATCACAGCAGTAAGTCTTTGTGGATATACTGTTTTATATCTACAGTATTCAGGGACTGACATACTGCAGGTGCCACAAGTAGTACTCATTTTATACTTACACCAATGATATTTGGATGGCTTAGCTCCTGTAACAATTTTATCTCCCTCAAGGCTGTTCTGTTGATTCCTACATTAAAAGAAATATCACATCAAAGGCAGGAGCAGAAAATAAAAACTTCAATTTAGCTACCAATAAGAATTTCTAATTCAGTTTCTTTTGAATGTTGTTGGTCATTTATGATTGTTTGAGAAATTATGATCTAGACTACAGAGCAAGAAAAAATGCATTAAGTTTGTAGAATTGCAACTAAGTACATCACTGTAATTCAAAGTTGGGTATGCATCACTGTCACAGCAGACAACAGTAAATACTTCACATCTACAAGTAGGTGGAAATTCTCACACCTTAGGATGTGATTGTTTCTATAGCAGTGTATGCCCCCTTTTGGCAAAATAGAGAAGTTTTGGCATAGACCTAGAAGAGTATACCAAATCTTGACCTATCAAACAATTAAGGCTTTTTAAAAAATGGTTACTTACCCAGCAGTAACTGTGGATCCCACTGTGGTTGTACATGTGTATCATCCATGAGAGAGGAGATTCTTTTGAATAGCAATGTCCATCATGGCAGCATATGCACTCTGTGCCTCATGTAACCTGTGCGATCCACACCGATAAGATATCAAAGAACCAGAGAGTTATTGTAGTGTATGTAATCATTCTTCCTTCAAGTACATGTTAGTGTAGATCCCACTGTATGTGACAGTCAAGTAGTATCGTCTTCAGGATGGTGGGAATAAGTTGCAGCTATATCAGTAAAACAGGGATTGAAATACTGCGCTCCCAAGCTTGGCAGCTGACCTGGTAGCTAAGTCCAAGACAGTGTTTGACAAAGGTTAGTGGGTTACTCCACATTAGAAGTCTAAGGCAGCAGTATTGGAACATTCCTAAAGCAAGTGGAGGATGTTGCTTGTGCTCTGGTGGAGCAAGTCATGTTTGATGGGAGAGATACACCAGCCAGCAAGTAACACAGCAAGATATATTGTGTTATCCATTTCAATATTCTTTGCGAAGAGACAGGTTGACCTTTAAAGTGCCCACCTATGGCTAGAAATATGAAGTGCATGGTTTGGTGCTATCAATATAATGAAGCCAAGTCATGGACATGCACACACTCCCAGTGCTGAGTGTGGCTTTGAAAAAAAAAACAAAGGAAGTTTGATTGACTGGCTTAGATAAAATTCTGAGACACTCTTAGGAATGAACTTCAAGTGAAGTTGCAACATCACTTTGTGCTTATGTAATGTGGTATGGGGAGTTTGGACATAAGTGACTGAAGCTCACTCAATCTTCTGACTGAGGCAATAGTCACTAGGAAGACCATCTTCAGAGGTAGGTGGTGTAAGCTGCATTCTGTGAGAGGTTGGAATGAGGTCTCCATGAGACTCAGAGAGACTAAACTGAGGTCTCAGGCAAGATTCTGTTCTCTGAACAGTGGGTAAGTGTGCAGCAACCCTTTGGAAAATTTAGATATTGCGGGGTGAGAAAAGGCCAGCACCACTGAATAGGTGGATGTAAGGTGGACCCCAAGAGATTAACAAAAGGCCAGCCTATTTTAAATGCAACAAGTCATAGAGAATGTTCAGTACTGAGGCCTGGACCAATGCTCACATTGAGAAGCTCTTCCAATTAGATGAATATATTGTGGTAGATGTTTTCCTGGTATGTATCAGGATTTCCTGGACCTGTAGGAAGCATTCTATATCTGTGGTACTTAGTTAGCCAATAGCCATAGAATAGATGCAGGGGCTTCAGGTCTGGATGGAGTATCTTGCCGTGGTCTTGTAAGAGGAGGTCTAGGCAGTCTGGGAGCTGGATCAGAGGCAGGATGGACATTTGTAGCAGGTTTGTGAGCCAAGACTGCCTCAGTCAGCAGGGAGCTATGAGAATAATCTTGGCTTTGTCCCTTTTGATTTTGGAAGTCATCTTGAGGGTCAGGGGAATTGGTGGAAAGGCAAAAAATAGGCCTTGGGACCACTGCAGAAAGGCGGCACCTGGTAGCAACCCCAATCTCATGCCTACTCTGGACAAAAGTTCTAGCACGTGGCACGGTGGTAATTGTCTGCCTGCTTAGGAAGTCTGCCAGGTTGATGCCGACACCTGGGAGATGGAGACATTGACGTTCTCCAGTATTGGTGGCACCATGTCCAGAGCTTGATGGCTTCCAGACAGAGATGAAATGAGCATATCTCTCTTCATTTGTTTACGTAGCATGTTGCAGAGCTGTCGTCCTACAAGATATCCACGGTGGGATTACAGGCTAACCTGATGGCTTGATGTGGAACCCCATGTCTTCGGAGGACAAAAATCTCTTGAATTTGTAGATTGTTAAGGTGGGCTTCCCAACCGGTACTTGATGGTACCACTCCATGTATGTTCCTGGGTTCCTTCCACCAATTCAGTTCTGCAACAGGTGGCGGCACCACAACCTTCTGATCATCTGGTGTGGGAGGACAGGCCCCAGTAAGACCAGTATGGCCAAGATGGAACATTACATGGGTACCGGCTGTGTTGGCTGACCCAGTGTCACTCCCATGCCATTTGGCGCAGCACTCAGTGCTCTGAATGAGGGCTTCCTTGTGCCCTCTTTAGGATCATTCTCCATTGGCAGGGGCAAAGGATCTCTGTTCAATGCTGACAAGAATATACAGGCAATGGCAAGGTGTGTATATCCCCTTCAAAGGGAACTGGCAAGGCACCGGTCCTAGTCCAGTCCACCTCTTCCGTACTAGGAACATTTGCGGACGATATATGGGTGCATCTACAGAAAGCATTAGGTCCTTGCTCAGCCCCATCACAAGTAACAGTTGTTATACCAATAAAATAAAAACCAGCAGGATCCTATTAAAGGGGAAAAGGCAAAATGCCACATTTATTGTGAATACAGAAAGTCATAGTAAGCAGTTAGTTATAGCTATAAAATTCCATTCAATTTCATATTTATTCACACATTCATTCATACATATACACACACACACACACACACACAGGTTCTGCAAGGTTATCATCATAGTTACCAGCCTTAGAGTTGCTCATGCCAAGCCACTGGCCAGGTGGCCTGGACATGAGGAGGGAGCAGGGCTGTGTCAGATGTTCATCTGATGCTCCTGAAAGTTGGTTTGCAGAATCAGACCCCAATGTTCTCACTTTCTAGAGTTCATTTTTATAGGAATTTCTTCCTATGCCAGTCTATGGGAATTGCTTCATCATGCTGTTGCTAAATCAATCAGCAGATGGCACATTTCTGATGGCTCCGTGCTGCCAGATGTTATCTTGTTCTTTGGTTCTCCCATTCTTGAGGCTGTTGGGTGGATTCCAGTCTGCCCTCTGGGGGTCCTCTGGTTATTTCCACTTGACGCCTTCTTCAGCCGATGGACACTGGATTCTTAGGCTGGCGCCTCCCTGATCATTCAGTTATTATCCACACCAAGCATCCATCCACATACATCCTCTATCTCTATTTTAATCACAATTGTTAACAAAGTGAGATGAATAAAACAAAAGGGCGGGGAGTCTCTAGGGAGTTGTTACAGAGTATTGCTTTGAGTCTCTCTCTGTGTGAGTAGTAGTTGTTACAAAGAATTGCTTTGAGAACACTCTGTCTTAGAACGTACTAACAGAATTAGCAGCTTGCAAGTTTCACACAGAGGGAGAGAAACAGTACCAAGAGCCCTCTTAATTAGTAATACCCTGGAATTTAAACTATGGGGAATCAAACTCATTTGTGATTTTAATACAGAACTTCTTTAATATGATCCAACATAATAACGGAATCAGTGTCAGGTCTCTTGCTCTGCCCAGCTGCTTAGGGACTGTGTTCTTGGAGGACTGACGTTCCATGTGCTCTAACTGGGACCTCTCTTTGGTCTCAGGGCTATGCTTATGCTCAATACAACTATGCAAGTTGGAATCCCGTTTATGAGCAGGCATAGGTGTTATTGTATTGTCTGAGGTGTCAAGGTAACTGCATAAGAACCAAAGTCACTGGTGCCAGCATTGTCAGTGCTGAGGTCTCATGCACTGGGGACTTCAATGTTAAGGTGGTCAGATCATCAGTACTAACACTGCTCTTTTTGCGTTTTTTCCACCCCCGACCATAAAATGTGAGTAGTGCTCAATGGAGTGCTGGCGAATGCTGCTTTATCTAGCCCCACTCTGGCTGAAACCATCATCTCTTGGTCTGAAGTAACCAGCGTGGACTGCTCAGGGAAATGCAGCTTGAGCCAAGTGCCCCTGCACCGGATCATGGCACAGAAAGACTTGCACACAGAGCACCTGCCTGGGATGTGGCTCTCCCTTAGATAGAAGGGGCATCATCTGTGCCTGTCGCAGGATGCCAGAGCTGAAATCCTGAGGTTTTGGATCCATCATGAAAGTGTAGCTGGCACAAAGTGCCTCACCCCAGAGAAAAGTGGGGTCAGTTGATTTCATCTCTCTTTTTGGGAACACCATTTGCATGAAAGTGTGAAGATAAATTTCTTCCCCAAAAAAGTTTAAAAAAACCTGTTTAGGGTCTCTGAAGAGAATAGTGGGTTGGACACTCTCTGGGTTCCATCTTGCTGCCACATACAATCAGAGTGATCTTAGGGAGGGTTGTGCCTGCCCTACTTTTTATGCGCTTGCATGAGAGCACAAGGAGGCATAGTGTGCATGACAAGCCCTGCTAGACACCACTATTCAAAAAAATCTGATCTTGCATGCATGAGGCACATATGCACCTACAAAGAGAAGCACACGGACACATACTTGAAGCCTAATTCTTCCTACAATCATTTTCTTTCTGCTAACTGGGATTAAAATACATGAATGATACTAAACCAGGAGACACCAGTGTGAAAAGAAATACAAAAGGACTAGCTTCTTACCAATCTAGTGTGCCATGCACATCAACAGCACTATGAAAAAACAACAGAAATGTGGGTAGGAAATCAAACGAGAAAGAAGTTAAAGGCACAGTAAACTCAATGTTGTAAACTAATTTAACTATGTGACTAGCCAAAGGTTATTAAAAACTGAAAAGTTTTAAAATTCAATATATTTGCCACTATTTATATTTCATTTACATCTACTTCTCATCTTAGATAATGGAAATCAATTGTTTTGACACTAGGATTTTATATCATGTTCAACACTACAAAGTATAAGGAGTTTTATATTTGTTTCTCTTTCCATCCCCCAGTATGTGTTGGGGTATGGTTATTGTGGAAAAGCTACATCAAAGAAGTAGCAATAAGTCAGTCAATATAGCTATCAACTTTTCCAGCTAGGACAGATGACATAACTAATTCACTGCTCTACAGCAACTGTAGGAAGTTCACAGTAACACACTAAAGGCAAAAAGACAAAACATGATATGGTGTACAAGTATTTTAAGTACTTACCATCTTTAGCTTCTGATCTATGTCCAAGTTTAATCTAAAGAAACAGTAAGTGCTGTATTATCTGTAATTAGAATCACATTCCTCAACACCTGAAGACCTCAATAAGTTTCTCAAAGATAAAGTGAGTTTTAGTGTTAACAAAAAATCTTAAATAGCTAAGTAGTTTATTTTTAAAAGTGAATTTGTAGCTTTGGCATTTACAAAAGGAACAGGTGTTTATGTTTCCCAAAGCCAAACATAATGCAATCTTACCAAAGAGTTTTGTAACTGGAACCCCAGTCTGGGCCTGCAAAGCCATATTACACCAGTAATGGGCTTCTCCCAAGAAAGTGAATCATGCCAAGTACGAATTTTATTAAGACTGGCATCCACATGGTTGTTGCAAGCCACCTCAAATTTACAGGCTATTCTGATTTTACCAGATTTATCCCATGCCAAACATTTTTCGGTCCTGAAGTTATTTTTTAACCAACAAAACCTTGCGTGATCTTACAGCAATTCTTCAGTGCAAACAAGTTTGTTCTAGATGGCAATTTTAAACAGCAACAGCCTTATGGGAGCAGTCGTAGAGAAGTAGTAGTACAATATGAATACTTAATCTGACTGCATTATTGAAATGGCTCAACTTTGCTTATCAGACAAAGCTGAGGGATACTTGCTTCTTCGTTATGGTAATTCCATCCTAGTAAAAGTCCCTCAAAGCATATCTAAAACATTTATATTCAACATTACAATTTACTGTAACCTCATCAGGTTGTGTTGTTTCAAATCAGAAAAGAGCAATTACACTGTAAACATTTTACTCCAAAGGCTAAATTACAGAAATCTGACAGTCAAAAGCAAGATTTCCCCAGCACCAATAGCCAGACCATCTAAAAGGTCTATCTGAGGGGGACAAACATTAGACAGTCATCTTTTGAAGAGGATACTCAAGTCTGTGGAAGACCCAAAGTTTAACATTATGTTTGGAATTACTTTAAAAAAAAATAAAACCCAAACATGCAATAAAAAACTAACAGCCCTCCAAAATATTGTCTGCAATATTTAAAATTCCAGCTTCTGAGCTGGGTGACCAATCACAAACCTAGAAATGTAATGGTGTTGAAGCCACCATTTTACATTATGAAAGAACATTTGAGATGGCTGATTCAGACTGGCCAACCAACTGGCCAACCAACACACTGTTGGTGCCATAGGAATAAATAATCACAGCTTCTCTTTAAATGGATAAAGTCGTTGAACAGTTTCAAGAGCAACTAGATACCTGATTGCGGAGTACGTACATAAAACAGCACACAAAACACTCACCTTTTTAATAGCAACAATTTGATTGGTGTTCTTATCCCTTGCTTTATAAACAGTGGCAAACTAAGACAAGAAAAAACAGTAGTCCTTGTTTACAATAATATTAACCATATAACAGGTAAGGAATAATTTAGTGTTCTTCAGAGACAAAGAAATTGCCATATTTGATCAAACCTAAAGTCCAGTATCCCATCTTCAGCAGTGGCCAACATAAAAAACCCTGCCCCTCGTGACTATGCTCTAACTGCTATTAGAGATTGGCTTAAGCACAGAAGCATGAAGTTTTATGAAGACTCTTTAGCAGTAGCTATAACAATTGTGCATATTCTTATCTAATTCAGGGGTGTCCAACATATGGCTAGCAGGTCAGATCTAGCCTTTGTGATGTGTTTGTGTGATCCAAACAACACTCATATTGTGCAGAAACAAAGCTTTCACATTTAAAAACTTTCTACCTCTCATAGGGAGCAAAGAAAGCCTTCCAAACGTGACCATAACCAGTATTGTGGTCTCTGCCTGAGTTTGCAGACAACCCAAAACAGTAACTGAGAAAGATGAACTCCCCCTCTCTCTCTGTCACCATTGGTGTGTCAACTCTAAATCCCAGTGAGACTTCAGTGTCAACATTAACTATTTCACTGCTGATCACTTTAGCAGATGGAATGGGAAAGGGAGTGGGAGTGGGAGTGAAGACTGGCCCAAAGGCAGAGGAGAGAAAAGAAGCAGAGGAAGGGGGATGGAGAAGAAAAAAATACAGGGCAGGAACAGCAGCCTCCTACAGGGAGCAGATCCTCATAGAGTGATAATGAATGTGTCAATTAAGGCACTGAATAAATAGTAAATGTTTAGTTACTACTAAAGGCTGTGGTTCCCCCAATGACCACCTGAGTGAATTCCACAGTTACCACTGTTGGCAAAATAAGAGGTTATAATCAGCTTCTTTTTTACATGAGTTGTGGTCTTTGACTGCTAGCTAGATGCTTTCAAGTGTCTTGGTTAGGCAATGTTTGATGAGCCCTTTGCTAGTTTTACCTAGAGAGGTGTCTTGTGTGGCGATTTCTTGCTAGTTCTAATCCAAGCAGAATACTGAAGTTTTCTGAGAAATAACAAAGGGGAATACATTATTCTAGGTGAGAGCAAACCACTGATTAATACAGAAAATATTACAATGGCATTTTATAACTTTCCATCTCATTCCTTATGCATCCTAATATTGTTTAGGTTTTTGGCCACAAGTGCACGCTGAGTAGATACGTTCACTGTTCTGCTCACAGTCATGTCCCATTCCCGCCCCAGAGTTCTGGATCCAGTTCAAGGCGCTGATCCTTATCTCTAGAGTGCTCTGCGAGTTGGACCTTTTCCATCTCAAAACTACCTTGCCCTCAGTTACCACCACCTAGGACACAGTGCTAATAGTCTCATGTGAAGCTTGAAGGTTTGGGGGGAAAAGGATATTTTGGGTGGAGGGCCTTCAGCTCTGGAAAATCCAATGAGTTATCAAAATAGATCTTGCCATACTTGGGGCAAACATGGCATAGCTCTTTCCTCTGCAGAAGCCCTTCTCAGTAATGGAGTAAAAGCAGGAACCAGCGTTCTGGCAGATACCAGCTACAATAAATGGATAGAGACTGGAATTGCCCACCCACAGACAGAAGCCTATATGACTCTCCATTGTGTGTGTTGTATAAAGATACCACGGATATCAGTGGATTGACTCAAGGTTCTGTTTAATAGATTTGTTAGTGATCTGAACCAAAAAAAAAAAAAAAAAAAAAAAAAAAGAATAAAGTGACAAGGTTTATATACATGACCAGCTTATTTAGGTTAATCAAGACTAGAGAAGACTTGGGCACTAATAAACCTAATTAACTGACCTAACAAAGTTAGGTGAACAGGCATCATAAGGATGAATGGAATTCACTGCTGAGGAAGGTAAGGCTAGTCACATTGGAAGGAGTAACTATGCATTCACAAAGCTGAGTTCTAAATTAATTGTAACTGCTCCAAAAAAGCCACAGGTGTCAGCCAGATCAATGCACAGAAGTGGTCAAAAAACAAGATGGTAGGGTCTAAAGTATGGGATAGAATATCCTGAAAATATTTTTAATATAATATTATACAAGCCAAAGGAATGCCTTTACTTGGAACACTGGTTCTGTTCAGGTCACTCTATATTAAGAGATGAGAAAGGGTTCAGAAATTGGCAATGAAAGCGATTAGATTCATGGAGAGACTCCCACCTAACAGACTGAAAAAAAAGGGAGAGAAGACCAATAAGAGCAGATATAATGGAGGTTTAACAAAAGACTGGAGGAGAGAGAGAACGGAAGTCGGGGCTCCAATATATGCTCATGATACAAAAAGGGGACATTCAATATAACTGAAACAACATATTTAAATCTGTTTTAAAAAGGGTTCTTTTTATCAGTGTGTAATTAATATGTAGAACTCGCTGTCACAAGAGATCTCAGGCCAAAATTAACAGGATTTAAAATAGAATTAATATATCTACATGGATAATGGAAAAATCAAAAGATATTTATCCTGATATAAAAGGGATAAGAACTCTCAAAGTTCAGTGCAAAAGCCAACTACATAATGAAAGATAGAAGCTTCCCCTATGGGCTGGTTATTCTGTATTTGTCCTTTACAGCAGTGCTTCTCAAGCTATCTGTTGTGGGGACCGGCAATTTTTTCCCCCTACTGTGCGCGCAGACCGGCAGCCGATGGCTTGCGGACCGGCACCGGGTCCACGGACCACCACTTTGAGTAGCACTGCTTTACAGAGTTTCTTGTACCTTCCTTTGAAGCACCTGGTATTGGCCTCTGCCAGATTAGATACTAGATTAAATGGACAAGGTATGCTTATATTCCTAGCTGAATGTACCAGAAATCAGAAAGAAGCCTCCAGACCAGAAGAAAAGGATAAAACTCTCAATTATGATACTCATACCCTGTCCCAAACTACCCAAAAGAGATGCCTCCCCATCCTTATGGCACAAACACTGATCCCATATTCCAATTACAAACAGAAGTGATGATAGCCCCTAATTGTGACTTTACTGGCATGACAAGTGTTGCCAAGGAATGAGAGAAACATCCCTCAGGTATCTCTCATATGATCCACCTAGGATAGGATTACACACTGTGGGGGATCTAATGCCCTGTGTCTATTTGCCATTACTGCCCCTTCCTGATCTTGTGGCAGGTACATAGCGCAAGGCCATCTCTTATCAGCATCCTTCTCAATTCCATTGCTAACCAGAGTACAGACCTTAAATGGCCACCATCCTCACTCTGCACAGCACTCCTCTGTTGCATAGGCTAGCCCAGGGCTCCACCCCTCCACCACAGCATAAATTGAAGATGCAATAGATACCAGTTTCTTGTGGCAAAACTGGAAAGAATTTAAACCAAACCAACATAACCAAAGCCCACTCACCCAAAATAGAACACTTCCTAGACCTATAAAGAAAGAGTCCATGAATATAACCAGACCAACTCTCTTCAATCCATACATCAATGACCTATTAACTTTAGTGGAACAATTCCCAAATTCAGAACTCCCAGTAATGGACTCATAAGATGACTGCTGGGAACCTAGTTCTACTGTCATCTACTCAAGATGATTTGCAAAGAATCTTACTCCTTCTTAGAAACCTACTATAATACAGGTCAACCTTGGCAGGGGCAGGGAAAGAATCCATTTTTTAAAAGAAAAGTCCCTAAACAGCCAGAACAGTGGACATTTTTCTTTGAGAGACTTGATGATTGAACAGACAAAATTATAGATACCTAAACCTTATAATAAATACATCAGAAAGTTTCAGATGGGCTATCAGAATTAAAGAAATAACCTTCCAGGCCTTCCACTGTGATAGAAACACATAACCCCACTCTCCCCTCCCCCCAATAAAATAACCACTAAAAACTATTCAACAACACAATCCAACCCATTCTACGTGTGGGAGTGAAATTGGGGGGCCCAACTTAACAAATGACATTAACTGGGATAAGCCCCACAACAGAAACCCTACATCTGCAGTTCTGCAAACATACTCCATGTGCACAGGAAAAGAGCAGAACAGGGATGTTTTCCTCTTAATAAATATACAGAAAATAATATTCAAATTCTAATGCCACCACAACCAAAGCAGCAAATACTACCTCTACCTCAACACACTAGAAGAGCTAAATCTAAATGAAAGCACAATTTACTGCTATATATCATCATTTCTTAAGCTCAACGCAAATGTATAAATAATATGTAGCAGGCGGCCTTATCTCACTCGCCTTGTTGCTCCCAGGATATGAGAGAGCCCCCAGCCGAGACCCCACGGGCCGGGCCGGGCCGGGCCGGGCCCCTCCACCCCCAGCCGAGACCCTCCGCCCCGGGCCGGCCCAGCCCGGCCCCCTCCGCCCCGACTCACAGCGCAGACCTCACCTGCCCCTCGCCCAGGAAGTCGAGCTTCTCGTAGCGCTTAGCTCGCGCCCGCGCGTCCATCACCGGCCGGGGAAAGGAGCCGGCCGGGCCAGGGGGATTTAAAACCGTCACTACCTGAGACGCCCGCTGCTTCCGGCCCTCCACACGGAACCCGGCCCCTTCCCCGAGCTCCCTGCGCATGCGCTTTACCAGGGGCTGCGGCGTCCTGCGCACGACGCCAGCGTCCCGCTCTAGCAACAGTCACTAAGTGACCACGCTCGTCGCCCCTGAGCTCTGCCCCTATTCCAGTGCCGCAGGGCTCCAGCCCTTCCGAGTCTGCCCCGTCAGACGCCTGCCGCGGGAGGCGCCGCGTGGAGCCCGGCGCAGGGTTCCTAGGGCGGAGCTGGGGCTGCTGCAGGCGAGCGCAGCATCTCGCCGCGCAGGGCGGGGTGCGGAGGCTGCGGGCACCACGCTACCGCCCCTAGAGCTGCACCAGCCGGGGAGGTTGCCTGAAGCCCAGCCGGGCAGCCTAGGCCGGATACAGTCCGACCACACCAGGCAGGTAGCGAGGGGCTGGGCCCATTCCCCTGCGTGAGAAGCACTGGCAGGGCCACCAAACTTTGGGAAGATGGAAGCTCGAGCCTGAATGCGAGACAGCGCCTTAAACTCCTCCCCGACATCCACCAACGCTCGCTGCAGCTCACCCAGAACCGCTGACAGGTTGCCGCTGAGCCACAGCTGCAGCAGGCTGCTGCAAAATGCACTCTCTTTAATTTCTAGAGAGGTGAGCCCTTTGAAAAGTGCATTGCAGTGATATGGGCTGGAAGCAACAAGCACGGATCACAGTGGTAAGATCTGCATCTGACACAGTCACAATCTCTTGCTAAAGGCTAGATGGAGATAAAAGCATTCCTGAAGAGCACAGAATCAGAGAAGATTAGGGTTGGAAGAGACCTCAGGAGGTCATCTTGTCCAACCCCCTGCTTAAAGCAGGACCAATCCCCAACTAAATCATCCCAGCCAGGGCTTTGTCAAGCCAGGTCTTAAAAACCTAAGGATGGGGCTTCCACCAACTCCCTAGGTAACCCCTTTCAGTGCTTCACCACCTTCCTAGTGAAGTAGTGTTTCCTAATATCCAACCTAGACCTCCCCCACTGCAACTTGAAACAATTGCTCCTTGTTCTGTCATCTGCCACCACTGAGAACAGCCAAGCTCCATCCTCTTTGGAACCCCCCTTCAGGTAGTTGAAGGCTGCTATCAAATCCCCCCTCACTCTTCTGCAGACTAAATAAGACCAGCTCCCTCAGCCTTTCTTCATAAGTCATGTGCTCCAGCCCCCTAATCATTTTTGTTGCTCTCTGTTGGACTCCCTCCAATTTGTCCACATCCTTTCTGTAGTGGGGGGCCCAAAACTGGAAACAGCACGCCTGAAGCGGCCTCACCAGTGCCGAATAGAGGGGAATAATCACTTCCCTCGATCTGCTGGCAATGCTCCTACTCATGCAGCCCAATATGCCCTTAGCTTTCTTGGCAACTGTTGACTCATATCCAGCTTCTCATCCACTGTAACCCCAGGTTCTTTTCTGCTGAACTTCCGCTTAGTCAGTCGGTCCCCAGCCTGTAGCGGTGCATGGGATTCTTCCATCCTAAGTGCAGGACTCTGCACTTGTCCTTGTTGACCTGCATCAGATTTCTTTTGGCCCAATCCTCCAATTTGTCTAGGTCACCTGGACCCTATCCCTATTCTCCAGCATGTCTACCTCTCCCCCCATCTTAGTGTCATTCACAAACTTGCTGAGGGTGCAATCCAGATCATTAATGAAGATGTTGAACAAAACCGGACTAGGACCAACCCCTGAGGTACTCCGCTTGATACCGGATGCCAACTAGGCTGACCAGTCTGTAGTTCCCCGAATTCTCCTTCTTTCCTTTTTTAATGATGGACACTATATTTGCCTTTTTCCAGTCGCTCCCCCGATTGCCATGAGCTTTCAAAGATAATGGCTAATGGCTCTGCAGTCACATCAGCCAACTCCGTCAGCACCCTCGGATGCATTGCATCCGACCCCATGGACTTGTGCATGTCCAGCTTTTCTAAATAGTCCTTAACCTGTTCTTTCACCACTGAGGACTGCTCACCTTCTCCCCATACTGTGCTGCCCAGTGCAGCAGTCTGGGAGCTGACCTTGTCTGTGAAGACCAAGGCAAAAAAAAAAAAGCATTGAGTACTTCAGCTTTTTTCACATCATCTGTCACTAGATTGCCTCCCCCATTCAGTAAGGGTCCCACACTTTCCCTGACCTTTTTGTTGCTAACATACCTGTAGAAACCCTTCTTGTTACCCTTCGCATCCCTTGCTAGTTGCAACTTCAGTTGTGCTTTGGCCTTCCTGATTACATCCCTGTGTGCTTTAGCAATATTTTTTAAACTCCTTCCTAGTCATCTGTCCAAGTTTCCACTTCTTGTAAACTACCTTTTTGTGTTTAAGCTCACCGAAGATTTCTGTTAAGCCAAGTCAAGCCTGCCATATCTGC
Organism: Chelonia mydas; assembly: GCF_015237465.2. Taxonomy (NCBI): domain Eukaryota; kingdom Metazoa; phylum Chordata; order Testudines; family Cheloniidae; genus Chelonia; species Chelonia mydas. Next base: position 43,111,323 of record NC_051245.2, on the reverse strand, counting down.
TATTCTTTCTTCACATCGGGAAGGTTTGTTCCTGCACTTTGTTCCAGGCTTCTTTAATATACAGCCAGCTCTCCTGGACTCCTTTCCTCCTCATATTAGCCTCCCGGGGATCCTGCCCATCAGTTCCCTGAGGGAATCAAAGTCTACTTTTCTGAAGTCCAGGGTCCTGCTATAGGATTACCCAACAGCAGTGGAAGTAGAGGGATAAAATTGACTTTGAATATTCAAAGTGATTTTTTTTTTTTTGGCTTTATTTTCAGAACTTTGGAGGAAGATGGTGTTTTGGAAGGCAGAAGACAGGGTTTTTTTTGTTTTTTCCCCCCTAAATCCATTCACTTCATTGTGTGCTTTTGGGCCCTCAAACTGGTTTGTAGAACAGAACTTCATGGATAATATTCCAGCTCTCAAGTGGAATCATTTTCAGGAAAATTTGGACACATTCAATCGTATACTCCTTAGACTCAGACCTACTTACATCCATGCTTCCCGTTCTGGACATGACTTCCCACCAGTGCTAGGACTAGTGGAACGTGCAATTGATTTAACAAGTCAGTTTATTAGACCCATAAAATTCAAAATTATCTTTTGTAAGGAAATGCTCTTTTTCATTGCTTCCTCTGCATTTTAACAGGGTGTTATCCTTTCTATGCAACATACTCCATTGATTTAAAATTATTCTTTTGCTGCCACTCTCTCAATTATACTGGAAGTAGCCACCAACCCCCCGTTAGAACTGTTCATATTGACACATTAAATAACTAACGCATTGTGTACACTTGATATTTCAGATTAAAGTGTGAATTTAAAGCACAAAAAATAATCCAGAATAGCTCACTGTGTGGACATACTTATTCTCAAGTGTTGATGTGGGGAAGCTATTCAAATTAATTCTTCCAGATAGACCAACCTAAGAGTTGAATTACTCTTTTCTTTGTCCATCTGTATGTAATGCATAGTAATAATATGAACAAACTTCTCTCATCTTTGTCTACTACACTCTACAGTATGTTCTGGCACCACCATTTTGTACTTTGGGAAAAGAAGAATGGTCTGTGACCAGAGCTCATGACTCGGAATCAGGAGATCTGGCTTCTATATTCCTTGTTCATTCAACCATTGTGTGCCTCAACTCCCCTCTTCAGTACAACATTGATTAGTATTTTTCTGTCACAGCAATATTACCATATCACTGTGACAAAAAAGTATTGTTATACAGTGTACACAATTCACTAATACATTTAAGGTTCTATGAGATAGTTGGAGAGATGGTTCTCTAGGAGGACCTGAAGATGCATTAAGACCTGGTTGTAACTGAATATTTTATTTCCTGAACAATGTTATCAGTGACAGTTTAAGTAGTAAGACAGACTGGTAGTTTGCTACCCAAAGAGAACAGATATAGCATTGCCCATCCCTAGCTGTAGATATGGCATATTATTTTAAAGTGGGTCTTATTTGTCAGCAACTACACTTTAGACACTTAGTGTCTAAAAGTACTGTGAATCATACAGAACCAGTTAATCTGATAGAGCACTCATTGCTCTAGTTGGCAACGGAACCTGAAAGCTATATGCGGATACAATCTTGAAGAGAAAGGAGGCAAGTTCTTTCCCCAGCATGAGCCTGCAACTTTGCAACTCCACCCCTAAGGCCGTTTTTGTATCTTCTAAGAAAGGACTGAAGTCCATTTTTAATAGGTTAAAAGGTACAAAACAAAAGCCTGATTTCTGCACTAGTAGGCATCAAGGGGCTGAAGGGAAGTTCCCCATCTTACAGGGCTAGTGGTGTAGTTTAACCTATTAAAATTGCTCAAGGCACAAGGAGTACTTAACAGATGTGGGACTCAAATTAATTTTTTACTCTCCCTTTTACACAGATTATGGTTAATTTGTTGAGCAAACATGAAGAGAAGTAAAGGCTACCTGTAGTTCTCTTCTTGAGGCCAAACCCATCAGCCCCATGATGTACCTGACCTCTAAAGCTCAGGAAAGCAAGAATCAGTTCTGAATGGTAGTTTTCTGTAAAACCGTAGGCAGGTGAGTTTAAGATCTGTTCCAAACACAATTTTAATTACTAAAATTAGTCCAAGAATAAGTTGATCACCTCTATCTTAATTCTGTTCCCACCCCAAGAAGCTTTTAATCTGTCAGGGCAAGCAGCCATCATGCAGCTGGATGCCAGAATCAAAGCTTGTTTTTAGATAAAATCTGTCTGAAGTTGAAAAATAAGAACATTAAGATTGCAGAGTTCTTATAATAAAAAGTAGCAATGCTCATCTTATGGGCCTGAGAGATTTTGCACTAGATCTGGACCTTTGTTTGTGGATCAACAACTAGATATTCTTGACAATTTTATTGCTTAAGTTACATTTTAATAGTGTAGGTTTATAAAGTGGATTCAGACAATTACCGTAATCAGCCTTTAACAGAAAAACTAGCCCAGAAACATAAATTAGAAGACAAGTATCTAAAGTCTCATCTTTCTCACCCCTTTATACAGGGTCTTTATTAAAGCTATTAAACTGTTTATAACATTCATAGAGTGAGGAAGGCCTTTAATGTGAGTACAATAATTCATTCAACAGTAGTGAACAAGTATCTTCTGTAATTATTCTGGACCTCCACGCTGCAAAAGAGAAACAGACAATTACATGTCTTCTATAAAGGAAAGGGAAGCTGACAAGCTGGTTTGCACTTTGTTACTGAGTAGGGAAGTACTGTTTTCAATATAGGGTCATTGCACATTTAAGAATTCTACCTTTTATTTATTACTTTCATGAAGGGACACAAAATTTCTACTTGTCTTAGATGTTGTAAAAAACCTCACAAAATCTGAGAAATGTTTATGTAACTTTTTGTTTAGGTCCATGTAAAAATGAACACTGCAGCATTACACTGGTAAATAAAAGCCTGCAAAAGAAACTGACTAGTTATTTTCTTTGTCCAAGTTCAAAAGTGCAAAAAAGGCAGTAAAAAGCAAGTTACCAGTTTAAACATTCTTTGTTTTAATAATCTAAGGTGTCCAGCAGATGATGTTTCCACTGTTTCCCCCACTAGATTTTTACAGCTTAATACCTCTCATTTTTGGGTAACTTTTAGGCTGAACATCAGAAAGTTTCACACCTTCTTTAATTCCATTACTCCTAATTATATCCCCTCTTTCCACCCTATATAAAAATTCCTCTCGGTCACCAATGTTCATATCCTTTGAACACTTGTGGACTTAATCATCACCTAACCAAGCTAACAGATTTAGTTCTTTTAGTCTTGCCTCAAACCCATCCCTCCAGCTCTTTAATATTTTTGATATTCTTCTCTAATCTCCCAATTTGTCACCATCTGGTGATGAAGTGCTCAAAACGAAACGAATTACAGGTACAATGCCATTTTGTAGTCAATAAAATTTTCTGCCTCCCATGCATTTGCACAATGCTGCAATATTAGTTTGCAAACACTATAAGGGAGCATTTAAACTCAGTTTGTTTTCAGTGAAATAAATCAAATATTTGTTTCTGTAATTTTTATTTTTAAAGACAACCTATATTTTGGGCATAAACTACCTGTTTAGCCTCTTCAGTCTATGAATAAACTCATAATTGAAAGGATCAACCCTTTGTACATTGTATTTCTATTAAAATTAGTGTATTTATTTATTGCACATTCTACAATTGTAAATACAATAGGCAATGACATTGAAACAACATGGTTTAATGGATTAATCGTAGTCTCGAATTTCAAAACAAATTCTAATCCTGATTTTGTCACTGGCTTTCTGTGTGACCTTGGGCAAGTCACAGCCTCTCTGTGTCAGTATCCCGAACTGCCAAATAGGGATACCTTATCTACCCAACTTGTGTATTGAGGAATACTTAGTTTGCATTTACTGCAAACTAAGTTGTAATGCTTGATGTAAGTGTAAAGTTAACAAGAGTTTAAAAGCAAGGATATTTATCATGTTGTCCAGAAGTTGTTTTGCAAAGTTTTCAACATAGTGAATAACTAAAGAGGACACATGTAGTAACAAATATAACAAAACTTACTTGAATGTATTCCATCTCCTCATCTGACATCAGCTTTCTCCTGTACTTTTGAGGTAATGTTTTTACTAATTCTGTTGTGTCTGGTGCGCCTTGTACTCTATTAATGGATGAAATGTTTTGAAGGGCTGGTGGTCTGTCTCCTACAGACATATGTGCTGCTGAAGCATGGAGTGGTGGTACCCTTGCTTGTAGAGATTCCTGCACTGAAACCCAGATTTCAAAACCATGTATAGAAGTACAGAGAATATTTTAATACCTTAAAGAGCTTGAATATAATTATTCATTAGTGCAGTCAGTAAAAGTTAGAAGGTACTGGTCGTACAGTTGAATTTTTCACTATAAAGCTACTTGCATGAATTAAAATCCCTTCCTTCTCACCATATACTTTTATTTTCAATTTTAGGGACTAATACAGCAATGAGAACACTGATACAGTCAAATTTTGAGAGTTGGAGGAGGCACAGATTGAAAGGGATAGTTACTGATGTTGCAACGGTAGCTAAATCAGTACATAGTGTTACAAATACTTACACTGGGAAGCTGTAACCGCAGATTAAGAATATGCAGTGCCCCACAGTGTATTTGTATTTACACAAAGCCATAGGCATGTGGGATTCTTTAAGGCTTGGTCATTATATTTCTACTCACGTAGTTTACAATACAAGTTGTCCACAGACAAAGGACAGGTCTACTGGAGGATGAAGGTTGCAACTGTGAAATATTACAAAATGTGGTTTGTATTATACCCACTCTTTGTTTTGTTTGTATTTTTAATTAATTCACATACTATAGTTTGTAGGTAACATCCAAAATGAAGGTCACAGGGAGGCTAAACAGGGCGTGGAGGTCAGTTGCTGAACATGGACCAAAATGGGTGAGTTTTGAGGAATTTGAGATGCACAGGATCAGGAAAGATGTTACAGGCACAGGAGACTGAGAGAAGGCATGGAATAACTTGTGGAAAAGTAAAAAAAACAGCATCAAGTCTAAATAAGCACTTGGGTCATGAGCTGAGGAGTAGGAAACTAGGTGTCACGAAGACCTTGAAGCTGCAAGGATGGAAGATTTTGAATGTGATATACGTCAGCACTGCACAGCAATACAAGGACTCGATGGGGGCTAGATGGTCAAAACAGACAATGAATTATTCTAGTGGCAATGGGTTTATATTTATAAAGCATTCATCCCTCTGGGCAAAAAAAAAGAACTAGAAGCATAAATGATTTAGACTTGACAACACAATAGACTACACAATTATACTATCCTATGGAAGTAAAGATTCCTAACTGAAGTCCCAAGGGAGCAGTATTTCCCATCCTACTACACCCCAGCCTCAATTTGTGGACTAGAGTGAGCGTAATGCAAAAGTCAAGGAAGCCAGAGATGAGGAGGCTGCAGTTGCCCAGGTGAGAAATGATCAGACCTAAGACCAACATTTAAGCAGCAGTGATAAGATAGTTGCAGAATAAGCAGTAACAGGATTTAGCAATCTTAAATGAGTCAAAATGTACAAGGAGTCAAATGCGACACTATGCTTGCCAACCCAGGCGACCAGATGGATGATGAAGTTGCTGATAAGGTCCGAGAAAGAAGTAGAGGAAGATGAGTTTTTCTGTTTTAGCCATGTGGACTTTCATCTAATTCAAGGATATTGAGGAAGAGATGTGGGACTGAACACTGCGGGTGACAGCAGCAGAGAGATATAATTTAGGAGTTGACAGTGAAGAAACTATACTTGATACCCGCAGTATAGGTAAGGCTTCCCAGAGACTGAGGAAGGAACCCGGAACAGAGCCCTAAAGGCCAACCAGTCAAGTAGACAGCCAACCACAAAAGCATCATGTCATGGTAAAATACAGGCCGTCATATTCTAAATCACTGCAGGATGAATTGATTGAAAGTGTACAGAGAAGTTTTGAGGTGACAAAGGCATGGATCAAGGTAAGAAGGTCTATATCTACACACACACGCACACACGAAACAGTCACAACTAAAGCTAGTCCAGAATTTTCCAGGGAAGCTAAAGAGTCATGCTGGACCACAGACCCTGGGAATCCCAGCAGGGGCTCAATTAAACTGACATTCAGTAAATAGCATTCTGATTAGTTTCCCATATTTCATTCCACAAACACCATGTTTCAGTGTCTCCAAATTGAAATCCTGGATTTGTTGAAATATTTCAACAAATTTGGTTTTGTTGTGATGAGAACAAATCCAACTTCTGAAACTCTCAATTTTTGATTCATCAGAAATTTCAGCGTTTCAGCCAGCTCTAATCAGAACTTGCATATCAGATTTAGAAGAATAAGAGACGAGAAATTAGTTGTTTATTCCATCATTGAAAAAGATTTTCAACAGAGTAGAGAGTGTTGAAACTGGATACAAATTAGATGGTGTGGGCAAAAACTGACCAAGACATTGCACAGAATTCTGTCAATACACTTCATTTCTTAACAAAAGCATTCAATGGGAATTCAAACTCAGGTCAAAATCAAGCCAACCAATAGATATTTTGTGGCATTAACAGGAAAACAAACTCTCAATTCTCAATTGTGATTTAACTGGTATTCGAACTCAAGAGAAAGGGTAGTTTATTAGCAAATATGTAGTGCAACTACTCAAGTGAAAAATGTAAATCAGTTCAAAGTAATACAGGTGACAAAAAATGCAGCTGCATAATTAAAGTGGCTTCCAACTATATTTTGCAGGAAGGTCATAAACTGAAGATCAATCTCTCGTACAGTCATCAGATTTATTTATTTTTTAATAAAAATAAAAAGATTTTTATGGAGTGCTTCCAACACTAGGGTTGAAGGCATTGGATTCCAAGAATTAAAGTTCTCATTTTTCAAAATTCTATAGTATTGTAATGTTCATTATATCTACCTCTACCACCACCAGTGAAAAACCTTAAAATGAGTAGGTGAGCTCTGGGGACATCAACAGGACGGGATCCTTTAATTTTAGGTGCGCTGAATAGGTTTGACTCCAATATTTATGAAGTTCTCACAGGTACTGAATTAAAAGAGGAATGAACCAGGAATTATCACAGCCTCCAAACAAAAAGTGAAGTATTAGGCTAGAATTTCATAAAAACAGCTCCTATTTTTGTTTCAAATACTTTATTGAGTCAAGAGGAATATTAGTCATAACAATACACAAAATCCCATTTTAATGGAGCAAAATTACAACTTTGATGTCTACATATGATAGATAGTGACTGGTATCCTGTAAGCATCAATGTAGTAATATACACATATACAGTAAAGTCAGATCAAGTACTGTTTTTCAAAATATAAACTTTTTACCCTTATGCATAGTGGGAGTAAATTGCCCTCTCAGGTACCACCAGGATTTAAATATTGCAGACAAAGCAAGGAAAAAAAGACTGCCTTTTTGCAGCAAACTTCATTGAAAACCCATGCTGCTCAGAAGTAAGTTTAGCACAGCCTCTCTTAAATGGAGATTAGTGTTTGCAAAATGAGCTCATGGTATAAGATGAAAGTAGGAGGATAAAAATGGAGATTCGCAAAACTCTGCCTGGGCAACAGAGGAAATAAGGTAATCTCAGTTTTATGCATTAAGTGTAAAATCAGGCAGCTGCCACCAAACTAGGTCAATGCTCAGAAATAACTGAGTCATATAAGTCAAAAAGAAACAATGTGTCATGGTCCTTATGTAAACATTAAGGCAAATAAGTATGATATGGTATAAGTTTTATTTACAAATGAAATACTTACTTTTAGGTTTGGGGCTATTTTTTCTGTCCGGGAACTTGATTAAGGGTGTATGTGGCTTGACTACCTAAAACAAGACATAGCAGTGGAAGGAGGCAGGGAAAGGGGAAAAAAATATAAATTTGGGTAAATAAAACATAAAAGTTCATGAGATTTTCATGGCAAGAATGCTACACACTAAGCAATTATTTTTACACTGTTGCGTTGTGCTTTCATTAACATCAGATTTGGGAGATTTACAATAATTTATATTTTATTTTTAATCAAGGCAACAACTGTCCAAGTGACATTTCAGATTCAGAGTTGTACTAGACTATAAAGCAAATGCAATGCTTTTTCAGTTTCCAAACAACTAACTATAGCTTATAGAGGAGTAACTATAACTGCAGTATAAATTGGATTCTAAGGTTTTTGTGCTATGATCATGGGACCTTTGGCTCCTTTCTGCCTTTTCACATTAGCTCAGATGGAGAGAGAGAGTTAACTAGTCTCAAGCTATACATTAGTAGGTATGGAGTTCAACCCCCATCTGCATTAAGATATTTTTTCATTCAAAAGTGTATTTCTTAAAAAAAAAAAAGAAAAAAAAAAAAAGGCTTTCCCTCATTCCCAAGAACAGCAATTTATGAGCTGCAAATAAGCATTTCTGGAAAGGTGTCATTTTGAGGCTGCATAATTCTCATGAGGTCATTTTGAGGCTGCATAATTCTCATGAGGGCTACTGCAAGTTATGCAATTTGCTGGCATCCCTATACCAGTAGGAATAATACCACAAGAGAAGCAGGCAATGGAGCACTGGGTCCAACAGACCAGGTGACTGGTCAACAGGGGTAGGGAAGAAAGGGATGTGAGGACATCAAGATACTGTAGAGCCCCTGTTTGCTTGGTCCAGGAAGCAGAAAAGAAAATTCTACTACACACAAAATGCTGTCAAAGGCACAAAGGAAACAAGACTGGAAAAAACAGAAAAGAAGAATTTTCTCAAATTCCTTTCATGTATCTTAACGATTACTTGTACTAATAGCTGGTGCATACTTCTGACAGAGGTGTGATTTGCAAAATGGTGCCCCTTTAAGCAGAAGCTGAAGACAATCAGAGCAGGCTGTTGCCCACATGGCTAAACCAGAATGGAAAGGACTGGAATAAAAACAACAAGGAGTCCTTGTGGCACCTTAGAGACTAAAAAATGTATTTGGGAATAAGCTTTTGTGGGCTATAACCCACTTCATCAGATACATGGAGTGGAAAATACAGTAAGCAGGCAAAAAGAAAAGGAGTACTTGTGGCAGCGTAGAGACTAACAAATTTATTTGAGCATAAGCTTTCGTGAGCTACAGCTCACTTCATCGGATAATAAATTTGTTACTCTCTACGGTGCCACAAGTACTCCTTTTCTTTTTTGCAAATACAGACCAACACGGCTGCGACTCTGAAACCTGTCAGTAAGCAGGCAGGTATAAATATACAGCACATGAAAAGATGTAAGTTGCCTTATCAAGTGGGGACTCAGTGCTAATGAGGCCAATTCAACTAGGGTGGACGTGGCCCATTCCCAACAATTAAACTGGCCTCAAAACCACAGGTCGTGGGAGCAGAGCCTCGGGCCTTGCACCTTAATGCAGAGCCAAGCTGTGGTCACAGGACAAAGCCAGTGCGGGAAGGTGGCAGCAGCTCTGAAGGGAGCCTGGCTGTAGGCACTGCACAGCAAGTGAGTATCGCCCCTGGACTCCAAGATAGGCCCGACAGGGCCCGCGGGCTGCGGCAGTCCGGGCTCCACCCCTCCCACCTCTGCGCGGAAGAGTCCCCGCCCCCGGACAGGTGAGGCCCCCACTGCTGTCACTGACCCCCAGCGCCCTCGCAATCCCGCCCCGCAGCTCAGACCCGCTCGCCCCCTCGCCGAACTCGGGCCCAGGAACACATCGGCCCGCCGCTGCCCAGAGTCCCCCGCAGCGTCCCGGCTCCCTGACGGCACCTCCAGGTCAAGGGCATCAGCCCTGGCCGCTCTCGCTCTACGGCTGCTCCAGCGCCGCCAGCCGCCGCCAGAGGCGGGCAGATCCCACTAGCCTCCCCCCGGGCGGCCGAAGGCAGAGCGCCGGGCCCGCCCCCTTCGCGGGGAAACAACGCTAGTTACCTGAACGACCCTGCTGGCGGCCGCCATCTTGCTGCCCATAGTGACCCGCAGCCAGTTACTGCATCCTCCGGCCCGCGCGCACGGCGCCCACCGCGAGAGGCGGGGACGCGGCAGGGGGCGGGGCTGAAGTCAGGATCTCTGTGGGGACACGGCAGGGGGCGTGGCCGGGCCAGAACCGCCTGGAGGGCGGGGCTGGAGTCGGGTTCCGTGCGCGAGGCTCTGCTGCCTCTTGAGTGTTGGTTGCTCTCCAAGGCCAGGTTGTCCAGGCTGTCTTCGACAGTTGTGGCAGCTATGGCTGTGGTAGTTCAGTTAGCAAAGTGCTACGCTGAGTACAGTCTTATGCTGTACACAGAGATGCTGGAACAATTTGTACAGTGGGGGTGCTGAGAGCCATTGAACCAAACTAAACCCTGTATCTGATGGAAACCACTTCAAACCAGGGAGTGCTGCAGCACCCCCCACACCCTTAGTTCCAGCACCTTTGGCTGTACATTCACTATTAGACCCGACCTAGGTGTTTTTTAATACACTGCTCCAAAGAGTTGTGAACCTTCGATCCCAGCAAGCCTGGCTTCCTTGTCAGAAGTATTATTAGAAGGTTAAGAGGGGACCTCATCATGTGCTTACTCAGGGAGAGGCTATCTGGTAGTAGAATGCTTATTAGTCTAGCAGAGTTAGGGTGACCATATTTTCCCAAAGGGAAAAAGTGAAACACCGTGGGGCTGGCCCACAGCCCCGCTCTACCCCCCGTACACAGGGCCAGCCTAAGACTCCCCCTCTCCATGTGCGACTGGAACGGCACCTGAACCATTCACCCTAGCCCTCCCTTCTGCGCAGGGCTGGCATTGCAACTTGTCCACCATGTCTACCCCACACATTCCTCCACACAAGGGGTTGCACCCCACTTTTTTTAGCATTTGTCCAGTTTGTTCTTGCCGGACAGCTGGGACAGGGCTTAAAAAATGGGCTGTCCCGGCCAAAAGAGACATATGGTCACCCTAAACAGCGTAGTCTAGCAGCGAGAGGCTACCAAAGATCCATTATGTGGAAGTTGAAAATTCAGACTAGAAATAAGGCACTTTTTAAAAAATGATTTAACCAACTAAGGAATGTGGTGGATTCTCCATCACTTGAGATTTTGAAATCAAGAGTGGATGCCTTTCTAAAAGATGTGTACTAGTACAATCATAAATTTTTGGCTTGATATAGGAATCGCTGGATGAAGTTCTATAGCCTGTGTTAATACAGGTGGGCAGATTAGATGATCATAATGGTCTCTTCTGGTTTTAAATCTACTAGGTGAAGATGATAGGAAAGAGGTCCAACGACTGGGAGTTGAAGAAAAGGGGAAGTTCTGTGGAGTTTTAAGGTAACATATGCGCCAATGTTGTTCAGCTCCAAAGACTATTACATATTTTTATTACTATTTATTTATTTGGGAAATATTAACAGGTTCACAAATCCTTGCCATATAAATATCAGAAACAAAAAAATCATTGTAACAGTGAGCTTTTAAGGAGACATTATACAGGAATGTACTAATCTCTCTATTCAAAAGGATGTTACCGTATTAGAGTGGGCATAATTACAACAGGCATGGCATGTCATTTCTAGTTATTTTATTAAACTGAATGAAATCTATGATTACACATTTAACAGACTAGGCATGTCTATCAAAAATGTTAATATACAAAAATTGGACTGGTGTGCTGGGGTTTTTGCAGGTGAATGTATTTGGAATATTGAATACAAAGTAATCAAATACCTAAGTATCTATTTGTCCTCTATTTTCCTGGGTACATAATTGGCATGTTAATATTTCCATAACCACAATCTCCCATATTTTTGAACCATTCCTCTTTAGTTGGACTATTTTTTTTTTTCAAATGAGTTGCTATCAATAGCTGAGCAGCTATTAGCAGACAAAAGATCAATTCTTCATTTCCTTTTGTGTGATCATTTCCAGTAGGAAGCCCTAGGAAGTTTACCAAAGGATCATTGGTTAATATATCCACCAAATTGTGATAGTTGGTTACAGATTGCATCCTATTGCTCTTTAATGACTGGACAAGTCCACCATACATGCATAAAATCTCCTCTTTCACCACAATTTCTCCAACATTTATCCCTATTCAATCTTTCTCTACATTTTAACCTGACTGGTGAGAGGTACCATTGAACAAGTATCTTAAATAAAGTGTATTTTATTGTGCTACAAACAAAGGTTGCTGGCCCTCTTTTCCATGCCTCCGGAGTAATTTATCTCTACAGGTCCTTTTCCCCATATGTCATACGTGGACTTTTGTTAGAAAAGTTGTAAATATTATCAATTCAATACATAAATAATTGATAAGAATGCTGTAGCTTGGCTTGAGCAGACTATACGCCAAATAAGTTATAATGCCATCACTTCTGTTAAAGTTCTCTCTCTGTATAAAACAATTTTTTGCTAGAAAGATGAGAGATATACTGCCTGATTCAAAAGTGCTGGTGCTACACAAGAGTGGGCCAGTTAATTTTGATCTCTAACTAAGTTAGAAAAGTTTCTTTACTGAAGAGCTGGACAACCATATATATTCTATGGCTCTTTGAATCTTTAAAATGCTCTCATTTGTCACTTGGTTAAGATCTGGATTATTTGTAATAAGTGTCATTGGGAAAGAAAAAAAAACAAGAGACAAGATGTCGTATATCAAAACCATAGAGTCTTTGCTAAAAGATATGTATACATTTATGGAGGGTGGTTTTTTTGTTTTTTTTGTTTTAATTAATCCAGGGTAGTTTAGCGAGGTTTATACTGGCACAACTTTTTTGTTCAATAAAGACCCAGTGTTTGGCAGTGTCAGGGTGCTACCACTCCACTACTGCTTTGAGCTGGCTGATTTTCATAGTACCATAGACTATTTTGAACAGCAAGTCCACCCTGTTTAATAGGATAGTACAAAATGTCTGCACTTACTCTTGGTCTTCTCTTATTCCATATACATTCTAACAACATGCTCTGTATTGCTACTAGGGTTTTACCTGGGATGATTACAGGAATATTTTGAAACAAGAAAGATACTTAGCAAAATGTTCATTTTGACTGCAGCAATTCTTTCCGACGAAGAAATTGGCAGACTTCCCCCAACTCTACAGTTCTTTTTTCATTTGCTGAAGTCATGATTTGATATTCAAATCATAGAGCTCTTAGAGTTTGTTTGAGATTTGAATTCCCAGGTATCTTATAGAGTTGGTTACCTCTTTATACCCAGATATTTTCTGGAAGAGTGACTTTTCAAAGTCTGGAAAATTTATAGCTAGAATTTCAGATTTGGTATAATTCATTTTAAACCCAGACATTTCCCCAAGATCCTGGATTTCTTTAGAAACTAATTTTTGGGAAAATTAGATAACAATATTACATCATCTGCATATAAAGCTATTTTCTGATGTTTTCCTGCAAGTTTTATTCTTATGACACATTAACTGTTCCTTCGCACCAGTGCAAAAAGTAAAGGAGACAGCGGGCCTAGTCCTTCTGTGTAATTCCAACAGGGGAGACTTAACCCCATTAACTCTCAGCTGCTTTTGGAGTGGTGTAAAGAGCAGTTATCCATTTAAGGAACTGAGGCCAATATCCATATAGGACAGGACTTGAAACAAAGTTCCACTCCAGTCAATCAAAGGCTTTCTCTGCATCAAGTCATAACAAAAGATTTATTTTTGTTCTGGCATTATGGATGATTGCAAGTACTTTCTAAATGTTGTCTGACATTTGTTTATCCTTAATAAATCCAGTCTGATCTAGATTTATATAAGGTGAGAAAACTGACTGCAATTGGCTAACTAGTAATTTTCCTAAAATCTTTGTCATGATGCAGCAGTGATATGGGGTCAACAGGAGCTGCATAAAGATAGGGTCTTTGCCAGCTTTAGAGAGAACTACCACAGTAGCTTCTTTCATAGGCTGTGGAAGTTCCTCTCCTAATAGAATGGTATTGAAGTTTCCTCTCAAGGGACCCACTAATACCTCCTAAAATTCAGCTGCAAATGGAGGTCCTGGAGCTTTACCACTTTTCACACCTGCTACTATTAAAGGGAGGTGATAATCAGTGCAATGCTCATTAGAGTAAAAAAAACGCTTATTTAAATTTTAATTTTAGCCATGTACCTTTTTAACATGAACATAAATTTATCTTAAGCTTGACAGATTTAATTTAGCTAACACTTCCCTAGAGGGTTGATGGCTTCTTCTGTGAAGCAGCCGTTTCCAGAGGGCTGAGAGAAGTGAAGCTTTATTGCCACGAGCATTGGGCCAGTTTCCTTTCACAGGCCCCAGCCCACAGCAGGGGTACTAAACTTTCTTTCAAAGAAGGGTGTCCTGTTGCCAAAAATGGTGACAGCTGCATTTTCTCTCTGATTTAAGGAGGCTATTACCACTGACAACAGTGTTTTCAGTCTGAGGGGTCCTTGCTCTTGCAGGGTGAGAATATTACTGCTGTCCCTACTCTGCAATAGTGCTCTTTGAAGGGGCTGAATCAGAGGAGGCAGATACCAATTTAGAGTGCACAGGTGTGGGGATGGAGGTGATAGGAGAATAAAGAACCATAAGCCAGACTGGTAAACAGCCTTTTCTCTCAACAAAAACAAGGTTGGTGACTGAGGTAAGATTTTTTTACTGGACCAGCTTCTGTTGGTGGAAGGGACAGGCTTTCAAGCTACACTGAGCTCTTTTTCAGGTCTGGTATCTTTCACCAGAAGACAGTGGTCCAAGAACAGACATTTCCTTAATTACCTTTTCTCTCATATCTTAGGACCAACACAGCTGTAACAATGGAAGATACTGAATTTTCTGTCTGCAGTCACTTAAATATAAACTAACATGCCTGTCTGAGTCAACAGAAGGAAGGACAGAAGGAAGTCATTAAGCTCTAAAATGGCACCAAGTCATCCATACATATTACTTCACATGGGAACATTCAAATATACAGACCATTTACTATATTATCACCAATTCAGAAGAACTGAAAGATTCAGGAAAAGACAAAGGGAAGCAGTCAGCACAAGTCATTTTATTGAGGTTATTACTAAGAAATAGACTTAAAAACTACAGTATATAGTTTAATCTATTTTTGCATTTTGAAGCTTAACAAAAACAGAAGTCACATTCTCATCTTAAGAGTTTTGTCCTCAACTTAGAAACTCAGGCACTGGCCTATATAAAAATTCCACGTGCCTTCTGCACAACTGCCATTTTCTCTATGTTGGCTGCTGTGATTCAGGACAGACAATTTTTATTGAAGCTGGTGTTAGAGAGCTATAGTAGCAGATACAGCACAGACTAAATTGGTTTTGATCATCATTTAGAGTCATTTTAAAGTCATAAAAAATAAAATGAGCACAACTTTTTAAAGTTTTAAATCATACACAACACTTTTGGCCATAGTGCTACCTTGGTTATCAATGGTAACCTTTGTAAATAACGACTACACAACCTTTGTACGAATACGATTTTCACAATGTGCAGTATTGGGACATGTCCTTAGGAAAGGATGCAGGGGAATAAGGGGAATGAGGTGCCCCTTTACTCTCCTGCACAGGCTATCCCACAGTCAGAGTCACACTTCAGGGAGGAACAGCACCAGGGGGGACTGCTACTCCCACTCCCAGGCAGGAAGATGGGGGAAGAGAGCAGAGCCTTGGTGTGCCAGCCAGTAGCAGATCATTGTGCTCCTTGGTGTGGAGGGACAGACAAGACTTAGACAGCTGCAGTCCTTTCCCTGGACAGCTCCTGGGGTCGAGCAGCTATGTACTTACCTCAGATCAGACTGTAATGTTACAATCTAAGCCCTTAAAATAATGATTCAGTTTTGCACCAACAACTATGTAATTGCACATCTGAACCACCACAGCAGAGGAAATGCACTTGTAGAAAGGTCCTGTTTTCAATGTCTCTTACGTTGTCTTGCTATTGTTACCATTACTTGTGTCAGTCTAGTTGAACTCCGGTTTATTGATGCATATTATATAAAAACTATAGCTTTAAAAAAATTCTTGTGGCTTATTCAGATACAGTTCACATTTTTCTCAAGCTGTAGAACAATTGCCTTTAAAACTGGATCCTCTGCCCAGTTGACTTTACTTCCAATAATGATGCTCTGTAATAAGACAGTTATCATTAGTTTAAATGCCATAGGAAAACCAGTTAAAAAAAAACACCCTAAAATGTTAAAGCACTATTTTAATTATCGCTTATTAAGAAGTTGCCCAAGTTGTTGCTTTTTTTTAAAGTTTGAATCAGTACATAAAGATTCATGTAGTTTTAGTAACTCAAAACACAGAAAATGTGTTGTTTTAACACCATGCATATGATTTTGGCGCTGCTAACAGGAAGTATTAATTTCAACTCAAAAGATAGCTCCCCTCAAGAAATATTCAAGTGCTTACAAAAATGAAGGTTACTTACTGGTAACTTGTACCTAGCTCAGTATATTCACACTTAGGAGTACTGCACCATCTTGTGGTAGAACCTTTTAGCAGTGTCAGCTCGAGAACTCTCATTCCCCCCCATCCCCTGGTGTCACTGGTGTACTGAGGGCAAGGCTAGATAGGGGTCTGAGCTCCCTTCCCACCTCAGTTCCTTCCACCACAAAGCCAGAGACAGAGAACAAAACAAGGACTCCAACAGAGATGTAAGCTGGGTGGGAAGTGTGAACATGCAGAGCCATCTCAAACTCTGGTTACAAGTAAAAAATGGTTACTAATCTTTCTGTAACTGTTGTTCTTTGAGAGGTGTTCCACTGTAGGTGTTTGTGTGCTCCAGTGCACAGCTGGAGAGTTTTTACCCTTAGTGGAACCTGATGGGGAGGCCTGAGCACCCTCTGCTGTCTCACACACACTGCCCAGGCATAAAAGGCTGAGCTACCCCAACCCCACTCAGTTCCTTCCTACCAGACCAGCTCCATTAGAGAGGGGACAGAGGGTGGATTGTGGAATGGACACGTGCAACACAGCTCAAAGAACAAATTACAGAAAGGTTAGTAACAGTTTTTCTTCTTTGAGTGATTGCCCATGTCTCTTCCACTGTAGGTGACTCAAAAGCAGTCCCATCTGGAGATGGGTTTAGAGTCTATTTGAACAGAGGCGGAAAGACCACTCATCCAAATTTAGCATAGTCTCTAGGTTGCTGAGAGATTACATAGTAAGAGGCAAACATGTGATGCGCACTGACACGGAGATGCTTGGTACCCGAACTGAGGTAGATGGCTCAGATGGAGGACATGGCGCCAACTCCATCAGCAGATGGAATGGGGCTTAAAGCCCTTACAGATGTCACACGTCATTCACATGAGCCTCCCTCAAGCGCTTAAGAGAGCTGGGGTGAGGGTCACTATTAGGCATTGCCTTATCACAAGAGTGGCAAGGCTTGAAACCCAGAGAGTACAGCATATCTCTAGTATCCAAATTGGGTGCTGGAACTACAGAAAACAACCAACAACCCACCCACCCTCCACTCTAGTCAAAATCTGTAAATAGTACCTGTGTATAATTAGTGTAGATTAAAGACTTGTGTAGACAAGGATAGGGAGCTCCAACAACTGTCATGAGTAGTAGGAAGGAATTGAGAAGGGTCAGTGGCAGCTTGGTCCTTTATGCCTGCTCAGCGTGCATGAGACAGCAGCATGTGCTTGAGACACCCTGACAGGTACTGCTAAGGGTAAAATCTCTCCAACAGCCATGCACTGGAGGGCACAAACACCTACAGTGGAATGGACATGTGCAATCACTTGAAGAACCTTCATTACTTCTTTGCCTAGCTCTGCACATTTCCATTTATGGGACAGACTCATAAGACTAGGCACAGAGAGTCCTAGCTGAATAGAGACTGAAGCACCATTTTGCCAAATCTGGCATCCACCCTAGAAGCCAAATTCAAGGCACAGTGCTTAGTGAATGTGTGAACTGAAGTCGAGGTTGCAGCTTTGCAAATTTCAGCAACTGGCACCTGCATAAGACAAGCCAAGGAAGTAGTCATGACTCTAGTGGAATGCAATCAAATAGCAGCAGGTACCAGAGCTTTTGCCAGCATGTAGCATTCAGCAATAAATTGTTTAATCCATCGAGAAAGTCTGGGAAGAAACTGCATCTCTCATGTGGTTCTTGGCATAAGAATCTAGAAGAAGATTTACAAAATTTAGTCCTGTCCAGATAATAGGTGAGGGCTCATCAGGCATCCAAAGCGTATAGGACAGATTCCCCCTTATTAGAGTGTGGCTTGGGGGGAAAACAACAAATTAATGGTTTAATTGATATGGAAATCAGACACTACCTCGGGTAAAAATCTGGGGTCAGGTCTGAGAACTACCTTGTCCTTATAAAAAGAAGTGAAAGGCAGATTAGCGAGAACGGCATTCAATTCACTCTCCCGGCTGATGAGATGGCAATAACGAAAGCCCTTTTGATAGGATAAATGGTAGAGCAGGGGTCGGCAACCTTTCGGAAGTGGTGTGCCGAGTCTTCATTTATTCACTTTAATTTAAGGTTTCACGTGCCAGCAATACATTTTAACATTTTTTAGAAGGTCTCTTTCTATAAGTCTATATATTATATAACTAAACTATTGTATGTAAAGTAAACAAGGTTTTCAAAATGTTTAAGAAGTTTAATTTAAAATTAAATTAAAATGCTGATCTTACGCCGCCGGCCCACTCAGCCCGCTGCCAGCCTGGGGTTCTGTTCACCTAGGTCAGCAGCATGCTGAGCGGGGCCTGCGGCCGGGACCCCAGCTGGCAAGGGGCCGGCAGCCAGGACCCCAGACCGGCAGTGGGCTGAGTGAGGCCGGCAGCTCCTGGCTGCCAGCCCCACTCAGCCCACTGCCAATCTGGGATCCCGGCCCTGCCTACATAGAGTGGGAACCTACCTTCTCCCTCGTTCTAGCCCATTCTCTTCCTCTCTCTCTGCACTGAGCTGAGGGTGGGAGTGCACTGAGCACAGGGCTGGGGGTGAAGGAGCAGGCTGGGAGTTGGGGTGTAGGATCTGACCAGGAGCTAGAATGAGGGAGGGGGCTCAGGGTTGGGGCAGGAGGTTTTGGTGTGGAGTGCTTACCTGGGCAGCTCCCACTTGGTGCGAGGGGTGCAGGTGGGAATGCGGGGGGTGTGGGGGGGTGCAGGAGTCAGGGCAGGAGGTGTGGGGGGGCTGGGTATGTGTGAGGGTGCTGGAGTCAGGGCTGGGGTCGTGGGGGGTGCAGGGCAGAGGGCTGGGTGTGTGTGAGGGGGGTGCAGGGGTCAGAGCAGGGGGCTGGGGTGTGTGTGGTGGGGTGTAGGGGTCACGGCAGGGGGCTGGGGGGTGCTCCCATCCCCCTGCCCAGAGCAGCTCAGGGCAGGGGGCTGGAGGGGATATGCCCTGATTTCAACCCCCTTCCCCAAGGCCCCGTCCCCACCTCTTCTCTGCCTCCTCCCCGATTCTGCTTCTCCCCCTCCCTCACAAGGGCCATCAGCTGATCGGCAGCAGGGAGGGAGAGGAGGGGCAGGAACGCAGCACACTGGGGGAAGAGGTGGGGGAGGGGGAAACTTGCCTACCCTGCAGCAGCAGCTGGCAGAACCAAGCTTCTTCACCCTGCCCCCGCTAGGGGTGGGGGTGCGGAGAAGAGCGGGCCGGGGAGGGCAGGATTTTTAATGGCATGCTGCTGCCTGCTGGGGTCTCAGCCTGGGTTCGGCAGCAGGCTGAGCGGGGCCGGCGGCTGGGACCTAGCAGGCAGCAGCATGCCATTAAAAATCGGCTCGCGTGCCGTCTTTGGCACGCGTGCCATAGGTTGCCGACCCCTGTGGTAGAGGTTCAAAGGGCAATTATACCAGTATGGCCAACCTCAAACTGAGGTCTCAAGAAGGGGGCAAGGTCTCTAACAGAGGGATATACATTTCATAAATGTTTTAACCCAACAAATGAACAAACAACAATCTACCATCAACTAGAGTGTAATACATGGAGATGGCTGCCAAATTAACTTTTAATGATGAGTTAGACAACCTCTGATTTTGTCAATAAAACTGTCCTCTGGCAGAAAAAGGTCTCCCTTCTGCAGTATGGCACCTATAAAGAGAATCCTTTGTGAAAGGCAGAGGACTGACTTTGGGCTCTTTCCCAGTTGCCCAAGTTCTGAAAAGAGAACTTCAGTAGCCATTCGTCTAAATAGGGCAAACAAAAGTACCTTGACTCCTCAGATGAGCTGCCAACACAGAGAGACACTTTGTAAAAAGTCTGGGTGCTGTAAAAAGGACATCTGGGAACACCTGATACTGGAAGTGGCAACTAGCCACCATAAATCAAAGGTACTTGCAATGATTCTGACAAAATGAAGTATGAAAATAAGCATCTTTTAGACAGGGAATTGTGAACCAATCCATGACCGACAGCGACGGGACTATGGTGGCCAGAGTCAACATATGGAACCAAAACTTCCATATGTACATGTTCAAGGCCCATCAGTTGAATAACAGTCAAAATCCCCCAGCCTTCTTCTGCAAATCCTGGCCTCTCAGGTATCTGAAAGCATCTTTGACTGCTTCTATCAGAAGAAATGTTTCTACTTCTGCAATAAGAATCACCTTGAGAGTGGGATTCCTGAAGAGGGAAGAACAGGGAAAATTGCAGGGAGGCAACCTTTGGACTGTTTGGCATAGCCTGTTTCAATAATCTCTAGGACCCACTGGTCCAAGGCAATTTGCCTCCATACATAGATGAAGTAGGTTAGTCTGTTCCCAAATTAAAGGATAGATTGGTCTTCGTTGACTGTTTTTTTGACTCTTGCATATCTTGTCAGAACTGGGGCTTGAGGCTTAGTGATGAGGATGCTGATGCAGTGGCTTGTTTAGGTTTAGACCTTGGTTCATATTGACTGAAAAACTGCCTGCTGCTGGTATTGCGGATGTCCGATCTGTTAAAAAAATAGGACAATGAAGACTGTGGACAGGATTACCTCTCGTACCTGAAAGTGGGAGAGGAGGGCTTCCTTCTAGGAGAGGGAATCAGACCCAGATAACGAGCCATCGATCTCATATCCTTCAGTTTTTGCAGTAACTCATCTGTCTTTTCACTAAACAGACCTTCCCCTCCAGCTTAAGTCTAGTGTCCATAGTTAAGAATGAGGAATGGTGCCATGCATGCCTCCTAATGATCACAGCAGACACCAATGAGCTTGCAACAGAGTCTGAAACATCAAAGTAGCTAAACTTTCCGTTTGAGCTGCCACTCTGACCCTCTACTAAGAGGGCACTAGCCAACCTTTTTCTGTCATTCGGCAGGTCAAATAAAAATAGTCATTTCCTACCCCCACCCAATAAATGGAATTGGTAATGGGCCATGGCTGCTTGATAATTCATCACCCTAATACTGAGGGACGAGGAAGAACACTTTTCTCCCTAACAATTTGATCTTTTTGCCCTCTTTATCAGCTGGTATGGAGTGCTTCTGCTCAGTTCTTGATCTGTTGCTGGAGGCAGCCATCACCAGGGAACAGAATATAGGATGGGCATGAAAATAAGAAAAACCTTCAGAAGGTACCTGGTACAGTTTATCTGGCTTTTTGGAGATGGGCTGATGATGCAGCAGTGGACCAAATGGATCTGGCTGGCTGTAGCAGTCCATCCAGGATGGGTAGGGATATCCTACTCTTAGCTGTAGCACCACAGATATTGAATACCAGGCAGAAAGTCTCTTCCAAAGATACCACAGGTAGATTCAAGATGGAAACCATGCTGTCCACTGGATTGTAGAACTGCACAGTATCCTCAACTGGAGAGGAGGCTGAAGCCACCCCCACATGTTTGTCAGGTGATAGATTTGGTTCATAATCCGTGTCCATCTGCTTCTGTTAAAAGAAGGGAGCTACCTCCTCCTCCTCTTCTCCCTTGGACAAAACTTCAGGAATCACTGCCTGTATCATCAGTGGATCCAGAAGAGTTGGATAAAAGTATCTCTGGGCTTCTGGATCCTTCGCAGATGAGACATTACCTCTCCATCCGTATGGAGAATAGCTCAAAAATTCCTGAGGTGGCCCCCAGTACAATCATAGGCCCCAGGGCTGCCAGCCTCCCTAGCAACTAGGATGTGGGAATATGCCAGCCGGGGAGGACCAAAGGCAGGTCCCAATCACACTGTCAGTCTCTGCATTCTTCCTGTATCTCCCTCAGTAAAAACCTGGGTCTGGATCAGAGATAGAGTGAACCAGGGACAACAACAGATCCAGCAGGACCAATATGGGGAATTGGCTTTTTGTGGAGAACCTGTAGTGGTCCTTGGAAGAGGGAGAACAGGAGGATCTGTGAAATGGTCCCCGCACACCTTCTAGTATCTTCTTCCTGATGTGGAATGTGGAAGAGGATCCGAGTTCGAGAAATGGGCCTTCTCTTAGTATACAAGCCCCTTACGTTCACACTTGGATCTGACATGCGTAGTGATGTCAAGAAGTGAACCTGGTCTCCCACAATGATAGAATTCTCTGAAACTGACGACATGGGAACAGACAGCAGATCTGAAGATTGAGACAATATCGGATCTGGTGCTGGACTCAAGTCCATCTCCCATGATATTGACAGTGAAGGGGAACTGGTTTGTGTTTTGGGGCTGTAGCACTCTTGTATGAATTGGACAGATCCAGTAGCTCTCATACACAGGAACCAGCACTGCTAACAGTGGTCACTTTGTCCTCATACCTCCTTTTCTTTGGTACCACAACGGTCGACACCAAAGGCACTGATGACTCCTACTTCTGAGGCCGCAACGAAATCTGTCTTCCTAGATCTGGAAGTGGACATCAAAGTTGATCATGGTCCTGCAGTCACAGGAGTTCTGCCAGGATTGGAAAGCTGTAAGGCGTGAGGTATGGCATTGATGAAGGTGGCCGAACTGTCTCTTGACCTCTCCTCTGGAACAAGGGCAGTAGTGTTTGGCCACATGGCCCTGTGTTTGGCCACATGTAGCCTCAGAGGTTTAAATGAGGGAGCCACAGGGAAGAGATCCAGTCCCGACTGGGGATGCAGCCCGTTGTAAACCTTCAATTCTTTGCTGCTGAGGGGTCACAGGGGCCAAAATTTGCCTTTTTTGGATGACTGTTGGATCAAAGGACTGTTCTGATCCAGAGGGCCTGGCCTCAAGGCATTCCTTCAGAAAGAGCTAAAGGTGGGTCTCCCTATCCTTATGGGCTCTGGGAGTAAAGGTCCGGCAGATTAAACACCCAGATTAAACAACCCAGGCACTTCAGACACCACACATGGCTGGATGCTGGAAAGATGGCTCAGCAAAAGAGCACCCCTTAAATCCCAGCTTCTTCTGTTTCTTTAGTTCCACCATAACATGGAACCGAAAAAGAATCACTAACTGACTAAACTAACAGCTCACACTAACTATTGAGAAAAGATGCTCCGGTGAGAATGAAGAGGTTCACATCAGTCTGTGGCACGCAGCTGGAAGGAACTGAGGTGGGGAGAATGCTCTGCCCCTGTAAAGCCTTGACCTCGGTACATCAGTGATACTGAGGGGAGGATCAGGACGCAAAAGAGTGCTCTAGCTCAGTGGTTTTCAACCTTTTTTCATTTGCAGACCCCTAAAACATTTCAAGTGGAAGTGTAGACCCCTTTGGAATTCTATTGTCTGTAAATATAATTGAATTCTGTTCAGTCAGTTTTCAGTTTAAGTGGACCCATTAGACACAGTCTGCAGACCCCAGGTTAAGAACCACGGCTCCAGCTGACACTGCTAGTAGGTGCTACTGCAAGGCACCACAAGGTGACACGGTACCCCAAGTGGGAATACGCAAAGCCACTCAAAGAGCAAGAGAAAATAGGTACTTATGGCTAAAGCTACGATTTTGTCATGGATATTTTTAGTAAAAGTCAGGGACAGGTCACAGCTTCCGTGATTTTTTGTTTATTGCCCGTGACCTGTCCCTAACTTTTACTAAAAATATCCATGACAAAATGAGGAGGGAGGTGGATCCAGCACCCTCACCCCCCTCACTGGCAGCAGCTGAGAGGGGTCCCCCCGCCGTCCTGCAGGGCTGGAGGTCCCCCCGCCTCCTGCAGGGCTGGAGCTGGGGGTCCCCCACTGCCCTGCAGGGCTGGGAAGCTGCGGGGGGGGGGGGGAGGGGCTGCCAGCCTTGAGCAGCTCCAGGGTCCCTTTGCCGCTGGGAACTGCGGGGTAGGGGGCGGCCTCTCATGCAGCCGGCAGTCGCTGGTCAGCTGTGGGGCCCCCACTATCACGGAGGTTGCTGGAAGTCACAGATTCCATGACTTCTGCGACCTCTGTGACATAATCTTAGCCTTACTTATGGCCTGATCCAAAGCCTACTGAAGACAATGGCAATCTCCATCTTGACTTCAGTGGGTTCTAGATCAGTCCCTTAGAATGGAAATACCTTCTCATACTTAACTATGGAGTTACTAATGCAATGCTAACATCCACACCAACCTCTGGTAAACATAGGATCACTCAACACAGTAATGTATGGGGCTCCCTTTGAAATTTTCCCCAGTGCCACTCATCTTTACAGAAGATGATACAGCCAGCAGCCCTTCTCCTCTTAATATCCAAAACCTTCAAAACATGCTCCTCCCCCTTCTTCCACTCTAGACTTTTAATCCCATGTTCATTCCTAATTGGGATTTAATGGACATTCAACTAGACAAGATCTATCATATCATTTAAGCACCTTAAAAAGGTATAACAAATGGATAAAAATCTGGTAAACATCATTTCAAAAAGAGTTTGACAGTTTCAGATTCTCAGTTTTTGAAGTACCATAATCATGGTATTTACATACAAGCTAGTTTGCATTTATAAAAATTACAATTTTAAAAGAGTAAGTTAATCAGAGACATTTTTAAAGATTCTATAATGTATTTCTCTCAAGTAAATAGCCATCACCAAAAAATAGTTGAATGTCTACTAAAAGTTCATAAATTGTGTTTGGTTGAGATACGATAGAAATGAGACGTACAAATTTGTCCTATTTTCAAAGCAACAGATTAAGTTACCTGGAAGATATTTTGAATTAATGTAGTCATCTGTGTTTCTTTTTGCAAGTTTCTACATATTCTCTTTAACATTTCACCCACTTCCATACCCTCTAGTTCCTCTTTTTGTTTTTTCTTCAGTGTGTGTATCTGTAGCAGTTTGTGTTCTCCAGCTTGCTTTAGTGCTAATTCAATTCACAGAAAAAGAAAGATTAGGACTAGACAGGATAAAATCCTAGCAAACATACTGTAGAGAACAATTCCTGGACTGACAGAATGATGTTCCATCTTACCTAATATATTTTGCTTTTTCTAATTTTTATGATCCGGTAAAGAGATTGTTAGAAGAAAATTTTGGATGCCCTGGATTTCTAAACACAGACTCACACTTTCCCTATGTTAAACTCACAGTAAAAGAACAAAGCTGATTGTTTTGTCAGTAGTTTTAACTAACTATGCCATTCAAAAGGCTGGTACAGATATCTGTAAAGATCTGCATATAATATATTAAGTTAGGTTTGAGGAATGGTTTTAAAGAAATCCAAATCCAACCCCTGGCCAAGTCATGTAGGCATGTTACAACCATTCCCTCCTCCCCTGGCCCCCCCAAAATTATTATTCTTTACGAAGAGATCTTTATGAATCACACTTTTCTTTTTCTGCCAAAACATTACACAAAGGTACAATATGATAAAATGCTTTGTGAAGAGGTATTGTAAGATAGGGGTTTGTTGTACTAAAGCACTCTAAATGAGGTTTAGTAGGAAACAGTGGAATGAGACTGCATTCTTTTGAAGTTCTCCAGTCTCCTTGTTCTAAAACATAGTACCTGTCCTGTTTGCCTGCAGACATTCAACATACCAGCTCACTTTCATGTACCCATCATACTTAATTTTTAGAAAGTTTTACATCTAGACCAGAGTTTTACAGTTATACAAGATAATGTAGTTGTCAGCAGACACTTTTTAAAGCTCGTCACAAAAGTTTGAGATTACAATCTGAAAGATACAGAAGGTAGCAAGACAATATACGCTTGCTAACAAGTTATATACACTTACCAAATCTCCTTTTTTTAATCTCATTCAGTTTTTCTTCCAACTCACGTGCTTGCTGTGTTAAAGAAAAAGGATTCGACACATTGATATTAATATATTGTCCATCTGTAGTACTATGTTTAATAGGTACTAATGCTATACACAAAATAAATTAAATAGAATAAAATGAGGTAAAGTGCAGTTCTATGTAAAAAGGGACTTTACTGAGCAGACTCTCTCTTTGTATATTCAGTCACCTGTTTATTTTAGTGAAAAAAACATTTTTAAATAATTTTATTACTGTCAATGAGAACAATGGTTTTTTGGTTTGTGTATCATTAAGTTCCAAATGCAGGACTGCTTGTGAATTTCCAGTTTTCAAATTCTGCCCTACATCACACCTGTACAAGATCACTGAGGACAACAGACCTGTACAATTGTAACTGAGGGCACAATTTGGCTTGCAGAATATTTGTTAAAGGTGGTGATGCATGAACCAGGAAAAATCCAGCTTGACTTTCAGATCTCAAGATCAGTTCTGCATTTGACTTACTACTACACAATACTCTGATTAAAATAAATAGCACTATACAAAGTCAGTAAGGCACATATTTGGACAGATCTCAAAAATGTAATTCTTGAGGATTCTCCATTAATGAGTGGTTTCTAGTGAAGTTCTGGAGGATTCTTGTCCCAATGCTCTTCAGTATTTGATTAATGATCTGTAAGAATATATATCACATCACTGCTTTGCAGATGACACAAAGATTGGTGGAGTGATGAACAGGGTAAAACACAGATTTACTAAGAGCAATCTGGATCACTTGGTAAATTGGGTGCAGTCAAACAATATGCACTTTAATACAACCAATTGCAAAAGTTATATATCTAGGAATGCTGGTCACAGTTGCAGGACAAGGAATTATCCTGGAAAGCAGCAACTATGAAAAAGAATAAGGGGACATGGTAGAAAGCCAACTGAACTCCCAATGTAAAGCTGTAGCTAGAAGGGCTAGCCTGATTCTTGGATATATAAACATGGAAATCTCAAGTAAAAGTAAGCATGCAATATTAGCTCTATAAAAGGCATTGATGAAGCCACTTCTGGAATACTACATCCAGCTTTGGTGTTGGTGTCCACATACTGAGAAAGAAGTTTTAAAATTTGAGGATAGAGAAAAGAGCTCCATGAATGACCTGTCTGGAAAACTTGCAGTCTTTAAACAATGACTGAATGTCTTTCTAAATGACACTCTAGTTCAACCACAAGTTATTGGCACTATAGCAGGAATTATTGGGTGAAATTCTGTGATCGTTATGCAGGTTAGACTAGATAACTCAGTCATCCATTCTGGCCTTAAAGTCTGTGAATCCACGACTAGCAGTCTTTTTAATTATAGACTAAATTTGATACAGACTACATCAAAACTGTAAATATGGAACACACAATGCCTTGAAAACATAAAAACAACTCCCTTTTCTAGAGTAGATTTTTATGCATCGTGTTTCAGGCTCCTCACAGCAGTTCTATCCCTCTGGCTAATGTCCCTTCCTCTCTATAGCTGTTGATTCAATTGCTGTAGACTAATTTCCAGCAGATAAGACAGTCCCAAACACAAATCTTCAACATCTATTATCCCCATCATAATAGGTTCAATATCAACATAAATCTCAAACCTAAGATGTCAACAGTCTAGACCAAGTTAGAGTTTTCTCCTAAAAGAATCAGACCACATTTCAGAACTAAATTAAAAAAAAAAAAAAATTTTTGGCAACCCACTAAAGTCTGAAAATGATTCAATAATTAGTAATATCAAAGATACTTGCCTGCTGAGATTCAAGTATTGCAGTACTAAGCATTATTATGTGTTTTATAGTTTCCAAGATCAACCTAATGAGGGAACAAATAATTAATTACCAAACCATAAGTTAACACTATGAACATTTTAACCATAATGATTTGAATTAGGGAAAGACTGTTCCTTTAGCATCATTAAAAGCATAATGTGCTTAACTCTTGAAAATGTAAACATTTATTCCCTAGGTATATTATGCTAAATACAGTTCAATAAATCAATTAAATATTCTCTTTGTACCCTCATCAGATCATCAGGCTGACAGGCTTTAATTTTCAACACTTCTAGCGCTGTGCAAAAGGTACACAACTTGCTAGGCATCAAGGTGATAGTGGCGGTAGCATCATGCAAAAGAAAATCTAGGTTAAGTAGTAACCTAGAACTTTTGCCTTCAGGCTAGCGGTGAAGGCATCATGGAGGTGAGGCATTATTATTTCCTAGAATGGGAAGGAAGGGTGCCCAAGCCAATTGTTCAGACAACATCCCTTAGTACCACTTTCTAGCTACCTAGCAGAACTGTGTTACAAACAGAAAGGGGAAAGCATATTAAAAGTGACGGAGGTAGTTTGGCAGGCTCTCTACCCTGGAGCGTCAGGTCCACCTCCCCACCCACCGCATACAAAAAAGCACCTTACTTTGAGTCGCCATCATTGTGTCTCAGTTTGGTTCTGAGGGCATCCATAAGCTGGATCCTACACATGGTGGGGAAAGAGGAAAAATTCTGGTTGATGAGAAAGCCAAAGAAAAAACAAAACCTTAGATAAATCTGAAAGAAAAGCTGAGTTCTGAGCATCTGTTTCTCCTCTCATGTATTTGGTGCATATGTAAAATACATGATGATACCCAAAATGTATTGTATCTGAGGATTCTCTTATAAATGGTCATTAAAAGAACATAATATGCTCCCTCCAGGTTCTGTGTGTGTTAAAGTGAGAATGTCCCCCAACCACTCTTTAATTCTTTCAATTACTTCAGTAATCCTCCTTAATCCAAGACTATGAATGGGGCGGGGGGGGGGGGGAGAGAAGGTGGTGGCAGGGACGTGGATCTCTATGAGGGAATCAAACACCAATGCAGGAGAGCTACTGCTTTCCACACATGCTGTATTTTTATATAAAAATAATCTGTCCCTATGTTCCAATGAATTTGTTGTTATTTATTAACAGTTGTTAATTATTTGTATTAGGATAGCACCTAGGGAGCTTAACAGATCAGGGTCCCATCGTGCTAGCCCTTGTATGTAGAG
Organism: Chelonia mydas; assembly: GCF_015237465.2. Lineage (NCBI taxonomy): Eukaryota > Metazoa > Chordata > Testudines > Cheloniidae > Chelonia > Chelonia mydas. Next base: position 43,082,290 of record NC_051245.2, on the reverse strand, counting down.
TAATGGTCTCTAACCCAGAAGAGTTTACAGTCTAAATAGACCAGACAGACAAAGACTTTGGGGGAAGGATCTAACATACAAGCAGAGTGAACAATTTGATGGTCTGTGAGATGGCATGGAGGTCACCCCCTTTCAGTCAGGCATGGTACCACAGGTCAACCCTTCCTCACTTCCCTTCCCTGGGCCATAAACAACAGTGCCCCTCCATCCCCTTTTAAGAATCACATTTATTGACAGCCAAAAGCACAGGTAGAAGCTCACTCACATATACCCAGGGACATTTATCGCCTTAGGTTAAGCCCAACTAACAGTCTCTGTCTCCTTCCTTCTGGAGACTCTTCTTTCCTGTGCCTGAAAACCACATGTGGGCCAGGAATGCTTCCCGGTTCCTTTGAGGGTTACCTCTTTTCAGTAGTTCCTTAAGCAGGAATCCCCAGCTCTCCTCTTTGGAACTGGGCTGTATTAGTTAGTTCCACACTTTCTCCTTAGCCAGGTCTCCCCCAGCTCTCCTCCCTGGAGCTGGGTTCTGTTAGGAAGAACTAGACAATCTGACTAAGCAGCTCTCAGCTCTCCTCTCTGGAGCTGAATTGTGGATTAGCCAGTTGTGGGACATTGGGAAGCACTGCAGTATTTAGGATCTGAAGAAAGCTGTCATTCAGAAACTCCCTGAGCACAGAAGCCACTGAGATCTCACTGGAGATTTGGCAGAATATTAGACAGGGGAGAGGAGGGAAGACATATCTAGTGGAAATTAGGCCTGGTTTGCAATAGAAAATTAGGTCAGTTGAACTACGCTAGTCAGGAGTTTGAAAAATCCACACCCCTGAGTGGTGTAGTTAAGATGACATAAATCCTCATGTAGACAGTGCTGGGTCAATGGAAGAATTGCTGAACTGCTACAGCAGAACAGCTGTGCCACTGTACCATTCTGTGCGTAGACAAGCCCTTAGACTAAGACAACATTTTTGCCAGTGTTGCCACTTTCATCAGCCCCCCCAAAAAAAGACTCTTCTCTCTCATAAATTTTAGTCAAATCTAGTTTCTTTCTCACAGATTAATAAAGACTGTCATTTAAAATCTATAAGAGAAAGCCAAAGATTTTAAAAACTGATCATTCAATAACAAATGCCTTTTTATTCAGTTCTGACCTTTCAATTATATACCTAAAAAGCTGATAATGAGAGAGAGGAAGGAATTTGGATTTATTATTTTATTTTGTGAACCTGTACTCCAGAACTGGTACCATAGTTTATTGATATTAACTTCATTGATCTGTTGTATTATGAGCTTCCTAATAAATAGCTTGAAGATCAACGCCTAGGTACCCAAGCTGGAAAAAGCAAGCTTTATTTTCTTAATTCCTGCTTCCTGTTTCTCTCATTGTATTTACTGTGCAGGAAATTCAGAGATTACTTCTTCAACTGAAATGTTAGAAATGGACAGTTTATGGGCCCGTGCCTGCAAAGACTTATGCATGTAAGTAACTTCTCATGTTAACAGTCCTATTAGCTTTAGTAAGACTTTATTTGAATATAGATGAGAAAATGCATCTTTTCAGCATTGGGGCACTTCCATGACTTACATTTGGAGTATTATTTGTTTTATCCTTTTCATGTCCCTTTATAAAGGTATATTTGTCTACATTCTTTTTGGTCACCCGTGACAGAGGCCCATGGGTGGTTCATTATGCTGTGTCAGCAGCTCTTGTCAAGCCTGGCATACTCACTACACCTAACACACTGTTGTCATGATATATACCCACAAGGTGGCATCTAACATATCATTGGAAAACTAGTAACTCACTGATCATTAATATTCTTGCATGATGTATGTATGAGGGTGTGTACAAAGTTATGGATATGTGCTAGAATTATGTTCTTAAAAGGTGTTTGGCAAGCAATGCATAAGCCCAGTCTGCCTTAGACAAAGGAATATGTATGTGTTTGTCTGACCAGCCTGGTCATCAGGGAGAGACAATGAAGTTATATTTTCATAAAAGGTAAACAAAGCCATCAGCTAGTGAGTGGAGACAGCCTCTTGCAGGAGTATGAACCTCAAATGATAAGCAATTGAATCAACTGACTGTACACAATATTACTGTATTATAAAAGTATATCAAGTAAAGTCTTTTACAAAAGCTAACACTTGTGATTAATACATACATTTCACAAAGATATTAACACTATATGAGGAATTATGGATACTTAATGATATTATACTTTAAAGTCTGACCAACCACAGGGAGAATCAGGTTTTCCCCCAGACAGGAAGAAAAGGAACAATCTACCTGTCTCCAGTGAAATTAAGCAAGGTATGGCCAAAAACAATGGAAACCCTATTTACATACAAATCAGCAAGGGAATGGGAAGTCCACAGGAAAGGAAGAATACCATGTAGTCATCCGAGTCTGGGGAAAAAAAACTGAGTTTGGGCAGATATAAGTAGAGAGAAGACAGCATCCATTGCTGGACACACAAGGGGTCAGAGTTCCTGCAGCCAAGGTAATTGAAGTCTCTGGGAACGGAATATAAGTGGAAAAACCTGCTAAGGCAAAGATCTTTCACCTAGGAAGACAAGGGAAACCAGCATCTTGTACTTCTGTGGAATGTCCTGACTGAAAGTCTGTCATGGCGAGAAAGAAAAAGATTGGTAAGAAATTTACCTTGAACCAAGGCTGGTGGAGACCAGGGTGGGGCTGTTGTGTTCTAGGTCGGCTGGTGGAGTCCGAATGCTGAACCGACATTGTATACTTGTTTGCTGACTGTTGGTGTCTGGGCTGTGAGCCACAGCAGCAGAGCATTTAAGGCACACCAGAGTTACAGGGCAGGTACTGACACAACCTCACTAGTGTGGATTACACTGCAAAACGTGACACCACCATTCTAACATTTCTGATGTTATTTGCAACTCTAACTTCTTGCTTCAACATTAATAAAGTCTTATGTAGTTCTGTTACTATTTAAACAAAATTTCAGAATAAAACTTTAAGGAGAGCTTTACCCTTGTAACACCAGTGTTTTGTTTTGAAAGGAGACTTTTGCTTGTTCCATTTCTCTTTCCAGATCTTCTGTGGCACTAAAAACAAATGCAATAGCAGAAGACTTTAGAATTCTATAGACAAACAAAAACTACACACTTTAAATAAAACATGGTTACACTGTCTTCTTTTGGAGTAAGACACTTTTCCAATTTATTATTGATGAACTTCCCCTTTAAAAAGCAGAGGATTCCTGATTATGGTACCATTGTGCCACTGGTATCACAGTACATGCATTTTGCTGTGCTTTGATATCAACTTGGTTTCCAGTGCTATGGCAGAAAGAATATTTGTATAATGATTTGGAGGAACAAAAGTTAGAGAACCACTAAGACCCACCAACTCACAGATTCAACCCCCGCCCCCACAACTAAACAGAGGGAGCTGATAGCAACCCCTGCTTGTCTAAACTCTCTATTATGAAGTATTCTTGTGACCTTTTCTTTAAGAACCATCATCACCTCCATTGTCTGCAGCAGCCCTTTAATACTCAGCAGGGAGAAATCCTCTAGTCTATAGGAGTGCCTTTTATTCGTCCCATGAAATTCCATTCAGATTTAACTGCTTTGTAAAGTGTAATTAGGCTCCTCAGGAAGATGTTGGTAGCCTGCAAACCCAACGAACATTCTAAAGAGCCTAGTTCCGCTGCCACCAAAGCGGCAACAGCAGCCTGTCCACTAGAAATACTTCAGAGAAGCTATAGCAGGGAGAGGGAAAGGATCTCCCCACTACTCTCCTGACCCCAGCATCCGGTCAAAGATCCTCATCCCTACTCTGGAGGCACCAGACGGAACAGAAGCTCCCTCAACTCCCAAGTGGCAGAGGGAGTGAGTCAGACCTAGTTCCCCTCAGCCACCCCCTGGATTCAGCACATGGTGCCAGCCCTCCACTATCAGAGTTAGTCTTGTAGCCCAAATTGTAGAAGTTGGGGCTGCAGTATTGAAAGCTGAGGGTTTAAATCCTCCTGATGAGACACATGTACCAAATCCTAACTGTGTAACAAACAGTTTTGTTGAGGAAATTACACATGAAACAAACCCAAATCCCAAAAGTTAAAAGAATGTTATTTAGCCTACAAAAATCAAGCACTTGAAATTTAAAGGAAGTGCCAGATGTATAATTGTCCATGCAACCTTAATTCAACCACACTGAGTATATGCATTATGATCTTAAATTACACAATCACAATCTGTTTTTTCCATAGGACCTCTGTCTCATTCCACGTACAAATTGGATGCACAAAAGGGCTGAATTAAGATTGCATGAGCAATCATGAATCTGGCAATTCCTAACTTTGTGTCCAGTTTTGCAACCTAAATAATATTATTGACTTTTTCCTATGTAAGGATATTTACATTGCAGAACTAACTAGCATCACCACATGGATGTGTTAGCTTTTTTCCTCTAGGCCATAATATTAGAAGCTCCTGCTGTCCCTCAGTAATGCAAAACAGCACTCAGAACTAGTGCCAAAAACTGCGATCATGATTCTCCTCTGATTATGGTTGCTTAAAAAAAATCTAAGAGAACAAAAATCCTACTATGAACAGATTTGGGGATGGAGAAAAATCAGGAAGGGGAATGCCTTCACTTTTCTATTCATAATCAGCATTTTAAAGACCAGAAAGAAAAGTAAGAACACATTATTTAGAGAATTCTGTATCTCCCACTGTCTGAATCATTAGAAATATTTGTTTGAAAACAGCATCTGTATTTGAGTTTCTGCTCCTGATGCTTATTTATCTGAACTCTTAAAGAGAATATTAGAAATATTCTGATCACTACAACCAGTTACAAGAGTACATTCCCTTTTTTAAAGCATCTTTATTATAAAAGCATAATTAATAAGAGGAACCAGTAACCTGAAAGTCCAATGTAGTTTTGGACCCTAAATGCAACTTGCTATCTGAATGCCTAACATAGGCAAAAAACTATGATTCTACATAAGATTCTATTCTCATTTAAAAGTGGAATTTAGTTTAGCACTTGGATATTTGTACCTAAATCCCAGCCAACACTCTGAAGACTATGGATATGAGAGAGCAGAGTCCACATCATATGAAAAAATATTTGAGGGGCGGAATAAAATTTCTCTGCTTCCCCCTCTGCACTCCACAAGTGAAATTAAAGCTCTGATAATTAATCCAACATTCTTATTAAAAGGAGAACAGTAAGAATAGAACCTATGACAGCTTTCCCCTTACCCCTATTTTAAAAGTTAAAAATAGTTATCAGAAGACATACGCCTCAAACAGCTTTTCTTCTATGGCTTGGTCTGGAATGCTTTCTTCACCTGGAAATCAACAGTATTTTTAAGTTAGCGAGACTGAAAAAAAAAAAAAAAAAAACCTGTTTACGCAGAACGTGTGAGATGTCAGTTGAACAGATTTCTGAAAGTCTTTATTATAGTTTTAACTTTGTGATGATATTGAAAAGGGTCTAATTTGAAATTCCAAAACCACACCATTGTCACACGATTAAAACTTTGCAAACAAAGAGGTTGGATGTTCAGTGCAAGAATAAGGTATTTAACAAAAATCTGAACAAGCATCTTGTTTGTAAAATAAGAAACACTTTAAAATGTTTACATTTATTATTGGTTTCTCATCTTTTATTACTTTACTGCAATATCAGTCAAATTAAGATAGAGCATGCAGGTACATTATTTTCTGTTATGACAGCATGTACACTTACTTGCATTGGATAGACAGAGTGAAGAATGACAGAGAAAAAAGGGTTAAAGATGAATGAAGCCAGGAAAGTGATACAAAACAGAAAGCGGTGGAAGACTGTTTGGCTCCATTGTTGCTGTGGAGCTAATGGACAGCAATCAAAGAAAGAAAGACAAAGACTTACCTGCATGAACTGTTGTATTATATTCCATAAGTTGCTGTTTTATTTGTTCTCTTAGTCTATAAGAGGAAACAAGAAAAGTAATTTATCATTTTTTTAGATTTAAAACAATAAAAAGACACCTAATCTAAAGCTCTAGACACCCCCAAACATCATAAATACAACAAATAAAATCCTAGACACTTCAAAAGGAAGTCAGACACCTAAAAAAACTCCTTTCCATCCATTTGTTATTGTGGGAAGTATACCCTCAGCCCTCTCCAACAACACTATCAAAAGAGTATTTTGCAGCATACCCAGCAAAATATTTGCAAGTTCTGGGTTTTTTTTGTTTTTTAACAGCATCTGTTATTCTAAAGGCATCCTCAAACCAATAGTGAATTACAATAGCACAGTCACTGTGATAACAATGACCTCGATGGACTAAGGCGACATCTTCACTGAAGGGGGAGGGAGGGAAGGAAGAGTGTGTGTTTTCATCAGGATAGATATCCATGTAAAAATCCTAGTGGAGAATTAACCAAGATAAGAACCATCTCCCCAGCTACTCACTGCACCTGGCTCCGGACTGCTCCAGCCCCAGCTCCACTCTGCCTCAGCACTGCTGGTGCTCTGGCTCCAGCTCCCTGGGCTGCTTTTTCTGGCCCCTCTAGCTCTGGTTGCTGCAGCTCTGCTCCCAGCACAGGACTACTCTCTGGGCTGCTTCTGTGGTTCTGCTCCCAGCACTGGCCTGATCCCAGGGCTGCTTCTCTGACTAGCACAGCTCTGCTCCCCAGCTCAGCTCAGGCCCACTCTGTATGACCCAGGCAATTCCCGCTCACATGGAGCACGCCCCCCTCCCAGCCTCCTGACTCCCTCATTAGCCTGCCTGCTCTGACCTGGAGCACTGGCCTCTCCCCATTGCCCCTGGGGACCATTAGTCTCAGGCTTCTAATTTCCCAGTGACCCTTCCCCTTCCTTTTGATAGTGGGAACTAGCCAACAAACCCCACCCCCCGAATTTTTGTAAGGGGACAACAGTCCCCTTACTCAGACATAACCTCAGCTACACAGACCTCCATATTACAATGTCATGGTGAAGTTTTACTGAGCATAGAAATGAAGGGCTCCAGGCTTAGCCCTGGCTCTTTCGGGAGGGGGCCCCAAGACTGATATTGCACCAGCAAAGCCACCAGACATGGTTACTACTGGACGCTTCAGCAACCCGGAGAGGTTCAGATCTGGGCGGGCTGCATCCCTAGGTCACGTAGGCCCATGGGATGGGGGCTCGGCCCTCCCTCGGCTCCCCTCCCGTACACGCCAGGGCCCGGGACGGAGAGTGCCAGGGCAGCGGCCGGGAGCGGAGCTCCAGGAGCCGGGCATCACAGAGAAAGGGCTGGGCTGAGCCTGGCCCGGAGGTCATTTCAGTCCAGGTCCCCACGTCCGGCTCTTAGCGAGAGGCCCGGCGGAGGGGGCCGCAGGCCGCCCGGCGCGGAGACCCGCGGGTTCGGCCGACGCTTTGGGGCCGCTGGAGGCTCCCGCGGCGCAGGCGCGGCCAGCTCCGGCCCCGGGCCGCAGCACTGACCGGAACAGGGTCACCAGGTCCAGCTTCTCGCCAGCCGCAGCCCCCAGCCCCGAGGCCGCCCCGGTCTCCACGGATCCACCGGCGGCAGCGCTGTGGGCCGCCAGCTTCCCCAGGGCTTTGGACGCGGCCTCCACTCGCTGTAGCGGCTCCATCCAGGCAGCGGCAACAACGCCCGACAGCAGCTCAACCGCCGCCGGGTTGCGCCTTCAAACCGCCCGCCGCCGCCGCACGTCACTAGCGCCATCGATGAGCGCGGCCAGCGGCTACTCCTGGCTGGGCACCAGCGATCCTTCCGGTCGCTTCCCGGGCTCGTAATTCGGCATTCTCCTCTCAGGCCTGCTGAGAGGACAGTCCCCGCGGGAAGGGGCGAGAGAGCCAGCAGGGTGGTTGCGGGGAGCGTGGCTCCCGCTGACCCAGCCGGGAGGGGGGAGAGGGTTCATAGCTCCACCATACCAGGCGGGGGGCGGGAGAATGGCTCCAGCAGACACAGGCCCCGGGGCGGGGGTGAGTTCATAGCTCCAGCATACCCGGGGCGGGGGAGGGGAACGGCTCCAGCGGACACAACCGGAGGGAGGCGGGAGAGGGTTCATGGCTCCAGCAGCATGCCCAGCCGAAAGGGAGGATGGCTCAAGCAGACACAGCATGAGCTGGAGCTGGTGGACAAGGCAGCTGTCTAGGGGTAGATGGTCCCCCGGGGCAGGGTGGGGCCCTATTGTGCTCTGACCCCGCATCACACCATGGCTCATCTGAGCAATGCATTGCATACTTTACCCGCAAGTAGTTTTGCCCCTCACACTAGACTCCAGCCAGGCACAGAGCTGCTGTGTGACCTGGCCCGCCCATGTCCTTTCCTTTATCAACTTTCATACCCAGCTCATTTCACAGTTCAGCCCCGTCCTGACATTCTGCTGCACTAGCCAAGAGGATTTTATCAGAAATACTCCTTTGCCTTCACTTTTCAAGCACCGAGGTGTAGGAATGTTTCATGCTTGTTCCTGGTTTTTAAGTGCACTTGCAACATTACATCTAAGTGTAGTGATTTTGAACAGGCCCACCGACAGAAATTCCAGGCCTCAGGGCAGAACAGTCAGTGGGCCCCCACGCATGCACAAGCCGTGTGGACACAGTCCACCTGACATTTGGGGGGTGCTGCACCTGCGCTCTTCCAGCACAGCCAGGGCTTCCACATGCCCGCCCTGTAGGATTGCCAACTGTCTAATCATGATGCAAACCCAAAGACCCTTGCCCTGGCCCAGCTCCTTCCCTGAGACTAGGCCCCTGCCCCTCCCCTTCTCCGAGGCCCTGCCCCTGCTCACTCCATCCCCCCCACACTCCATTGCTTGCTGACAGCGGCTCCTTGGCAGGGGGCCCAGGAGGTCTCTGTGTGCCCCTGCTTACAGGCACTTGCCTTGCAGCTCCCAGCCAATGCAGAGTTGGTGCTTGGGGGGGGTGGGGACACAGCACACGGAGACCCCCTCTCCAGGGATATGCCAGTTGCTTCCGGGAGCGGTGTGGAGCAAGGGCGGGAAGGAAGCCTGCCTTAGCTCTGCTGCCAGCAGTGATGGCTGGGGGCCCCTGGGCCATTGCCCCCTTTCTCTCCTGTCAACAGGCCTGGTTTTGAAGATACCAGGCATGCAACCCCTTTTCTTGGAAGTTTGTGCAAGACCAGCCTGAGGTCTAAGAGTGATGTACATATATATATATACACACACACACAGATCTTTTAAGGAAACAGTACATGTAAGTAATTCTCCCCCACCCTGCTTTATAAGATCTCATTGAACAGGTTACTAAATTTGTTTCACATTTAATTTATATATAAAAAGAATTTGGACTTTATGAGGTGGTAATATTCAATTCTGTGACACTGACAGACCAGCCAACTAGTGTATGAACCATAACAAGAGGTATTGCACTTGTATCAAGACAATTTGTGAATTTCAGAGATGTACTAGACTAGCACTCAATTAATTCATTTGTAGTAATAGAAATTAAGGGTAGATGCTAAGTATGTTTGTGTTTACCTATATTCTGTGAGAAGTTTAAAAGAATAACCAAATAGCTTATAATCAGGAGTTCTCAAACTGGGGGGGTTGGGACCCCTCAGGGTCACAAGCTGTCAGCCTCCACCTCAAACCCTGCTTTGCCTCCAGCATTTATAATGGTGTTATAAAGTAAAAACTACTTAAAAATATATATTTAAGCATAAGGGGCACAGTGAGAGGCTTGCTCTGTGAAAGGGGTCACCACTACAAAAGTTTGAGAACCACTGTTGTAGATGCTAATTTCCTTTCATGTCTTAATTATGTATGTGACTGTCCAGTTAATCAGTCCTCCATTATAGAGAGACTGAAGACAATGTAGGTATTAGTTTCCTACAGTATTTTCCACCTTTGATCTTATAGTTAATTGCCATATTTAATCAGGGTAATGGCTTACCTATGTATGCCTAGTAAACAGAATGTTAGCTTTAAACTGATGGGATGGTGTGCGCTTAAAGAATCCTCAGTCATATGATGTGCTCAAAAACGCATAACAGCTGCTTCAGGTAAAAATGAAACCTGGGGCCTGATCCTTTCATCTCTAGTCTGCTTAAACTTTGAACAGGTAAAACATGTTGGATGGAACTCTTCCAAATAGTTATTTGGAATACCCTGGAAAAAAATGCAAGGATGGACTTTAAGTCTAAGCTGCCTTTTCATTCTGATCTGTTGACACCATTTGAGAGAGACCTTTACAAGCCGGCAGTTGAATTTAGCACTGCTCTGATCCTGAACTATGAACACAGAATCACTTGTATGTATATTGATATTTTAACCATGTGTAGCTCTTTCCTTTTAATACTAAATCTAAGATTTAGTTATCAAGGATTGGCAGACGGGAGGATATGTAGGTAATATCTGAGATTCATATTGACCTCAGGATGTGTCTAATCCTTTGGGATTGGTGAGCCAAGTGCAAGTATTATAGTAGTGAACTATACAACTAATTGACAGTACAAGTTCTCCACAAAAGGTAGTTTACTAGTCATCATACATCCATTACAACACTGAATGGATTTATGGTAGTCATGAGAGCACTTTTAATATTCCAAGATTATGCCTGCTACTCCTATGTCATCTCTTTGAGAGAGACAGACTGAGACAGGCACCTGCCAATACTGCATCTCCTGTGGAGAGATTAAACTTTTACATTGCTAGGTGATTGATGCAGTGTATGTTCACCTACCCAGGCCATCAGTTCTCCAGGCTAAGACACCCATGGCACTTTAGATTAGAGGGGAGATGACTAGAAAATCTGGACACCTGTAGCAAGAGGTAGTGGTTAAGTTATATGCTCCGTATTCTTAAGGATGAACTTATAGCTTGATGTTAGCAAAGCTGCACCACACTTTTACAGTGCAATAAACATTTCTGCAGTTATGATGGGAGAACTGCCCTTGCTCTGGCAAATATACAGTTGGTAGATGTCAGGATGGTCTCTTGCTACTGATATTTTCTCTGGCATTATAGGGCCCACTGATCCTGCTCTTAGTGCAAAAGAGGTTTTTTTTTTTAAGCTGAGACAACCCCTACCCCTGTGAGCACTCCAGGTAAACTTACTAGAGTGACAAGGTGGGTGAGAATAAGCAAGCAGCTTCCTAGGTTAAGGTTTCTCACTGGAAAGTGATTAGACTTAGACTTCATCATGATAGGAAACCAAGTAAGAAGCATAAAATGCTTTATTAAAAGCTTTAGGTCAAGGACAAGATATTATATATACACACACAAACATACAATGGCACATGGTGCCAACTTTAGACTAATTTTGCTAGTTTTATATAAAAAAGTTATACCACTTTTGACACAGGCTTAGCCAGATCCTGTATGACTGCAGAGTTCAGCAGTGGAAGAGTGCTAATCTTAGCATTTTTGCTGCTGGCATATTTGTTCTTGACTGTCTGAAATGAGAAAAGGAGGTTATGTCTTGCATATTATAATTCCAGATGTTTGGGGGGGGTCCAGTTTCCAACTAGACATTGGACAAGAGCTGAAAATTAGTCAGCTTGTCCAATGGCAGGTCTATGAACTACTAATATCCAAAACCCACATTTAAGCAACCTTTTCCATGAGCTCACACCAGAGTGTCTATACTACACAGGTAGACCAGAGTGTCTATATTTACTGGTTAAACTTCATTAGCAGCCAAGTCTAACAGTGAGCAGTTTGTTGAGTTAAGAATTGTGCTGCACCAAGTGTTCTGTATTACTTGGTTCCCACCTTCACCATACCCATCCTGAAGAGGAAAATAAGTTCCTTACCATGTGCTTTGTAAGGCCCTGATTCACTAGGATCACATTCTTTGCCATATGTTGCATGACAGGGTGAAGAGCACTCTCAGTGTATGACATGTAGTGTTCTAAAGTTAGTGTCTAAGACAAGGAAACTAGAGTTATTCAGTCTATTAACCACCACCTAGAGGCAAAGATATGCTCCTTACTTCAAGCAGCACGACCTACATCCCATGTTCCCTTTCCAGAGTGGGAAGGATGTCATGCTTTCCACAAGCCCATCCTATTTTAGGTGGAACTTGCTTGGTACTAAGCCCAGAGTTCCCATTTTGGGAAATGGAACCATGCACCCTAGCCACTAATATAGGCTGGAGTTTAGTGTAGTTTGTTTCAGAACTCAGTGTGGTGCCCCTTGTTTGTTAATTGTACCCACTTGGTCAGTTTAGTCTCAAACTGACCAGCACCAAGCTAGACTTACCCACTCTCCACCATTAAGAACCTTTAGAGCCAAGCAAAAAGCAGCTGCAGCAATCTGGGATGGAGGGTAGTGTACCATTTCATAATCCACCAGGGATAATTCCATCAGATATTTGGCTAGAGTGTGCTGTTCTAGGTCCACCTAGAACGAGAATCAAGCATTAGTTGTCCTGCAGGAAGCCCGGGGGGGGAGGAGGAGGAGAAGAAGAGAACCAAACCCATTCTACTTCTATTCCAGGGGGTGTAGAAGAAAAAAAAAAAAAAAAAAAAAAAACAGACTGTCCCTAGCCCCACAGCTCTTGTTGCATAGCTTATGAGAGTCTTGTCCCATTATTAGTGCACCTGTTTCTGCCAATTGTGGCTTCTCCTTTCGCCTGTACTAGCGGCGGCTTAGTCAAGTCTGCAAGCAACTCCATTCCCCTGAATATCAGCTGTGTTTGTGCATAGCTCTAAAGTGGCAGCTAGCTACCAGCCAGGACAAGAGACTTTCATTTTGGAGAAGCTGCATGGATGGAATTTTGTCCATTTATGAATACCTTCAGATCTACTTGCAGAAGTTCTAAAGTGATAAGTTCCTTTAAGAGAGGCTTCTAGAGCCTCATGAATTTTACCTCTCCAATCTTTGATGCCCTCCTTAGAAAGTGCAGTGGCAGAGGGCGGCCCAAGGCAAAGTCTAGAGCTTGTAGAATCTTCCTTTCCATTTGTTTGATCTGGTACTTGGTGTAAGTGTGGTCTGTTACAAAGGCAAAGTCCCCAATTTCAGGAGGATACATTTCCTCATACTTGCTGGCAATAAACATGGCCGTGACACCAACCAGCTGCAACATCTTCTTGGGCACACTGTTGTCCTATAGTAAGGAAGTGTTTAAGACAGGAATTTCAAAAGCCAATAAGCATATTTGTCACAGGACAGCTGGCTACCAGGCTGATGAAGTCAGTATAAAGACTCTTGTGTTAAACCTACATTTAGTTTACTGCCCATCACTGTCATGACCACACTGAAGTTCCTGGCCTGTTAGGAGGTAGTGTGAGTTTTAATGTGCTACAGCAATTTATGAAGGAGTTACAGGAAAACAATTAAGAAGCTTCTAGATTAGCTGCAAGGAGGATTGTCATTAGCACACTAAAGCCACAATGATTCACATCAAGTACAAAGTTAGGTCCACAAATGTAGTGCTTAAAACTAGTTATATTAAGTAATCCAATTAGTCATGTTTAATGATCCTAAAGTCTGAATTTTAATTTCAAAAGGATTATAGGAAAGGCTGATTGCTTTTCATAGTGACTGCATAGCAACATTAAGTAACATTCAGCTTGTTCTGTGTTCAAATGTCATTCTTATCCACTATATGCTAGAGATCAACGGAATCATGTCAAAGGAACAAGGTTCCAGGTCATGCCCTTACCTGCAGGAAGCGATCAATGATGGCAGCAGTCATGTACATAGTCTCTGAAAGTAGTCTGAATTTCATCTGAACCTGCACAAGCCAGTCAATTAGGATAGCCCGCATGTTTCCAGTAACTTCCTGGCCTGCCAGGTATTTTGGTCTGACAGCTTGTTGCTTCTGCATGGAAAAAGGAATATTTGTTACGATAGCAATTCCTGCGTGTGAGGAGCATTGGCACTACTGTAGACCCTTTAGAAAACTGGAGATTGCTAGTCTTGACCAAAAAAGTGCAGAGTCTCACTTCAAATATCTCTCGGCCAAAGAAGGCCGCAGTACATGGCAATTGTTGCTACTTTGCATTAGTAGAGTAAATGTCAGTGCTGGTAGTTTTAGCAGGCTAGTTCTGCTGATCACTAATGTTTTCAGAGTCTGTTAGAGCTCTTATACACAGTGTATTTGTAGCCATGTTGGTCACAGGATATTAGAGAGACATAGTGGGTGAAGGAATCTTTCAGTGGACCAAATTCTGTTGGAGAGAGAGCAGAGCTCTGTGTGGCTCAAAAGCTTCTCACCAACAGAAATTGGTCCAATAAAAGATATTACCTCACCCACCTTGTCTCTCTAGAAGGTTGTTAGATTAAGAGAAATGCTTGCCGAGATTCCCGCATTTTAGGAGTACCATAAGACAAGTTAAGGAATAGATGTCCAGTTTCCCAAATAACAATTGCACCAAAGATATGGAGACATACTAGAAGTCAGGGTAAACTAGAATGGCAGCAGATATGGTTCTTTGTACCAACCTCAAGGTCTCTCAGATAGCGATAGATGTCCTTTACATATTCACTGCAGAGATTTGGGTCAGCCCCATCGTCTGCATCTACATCTTTCACTTCAAGCAAGACGTCAGAAAAAGCCTGGCAAAGCACCTCCTCTGCTGGCACACATCCAGAGGTCTCCATTGGGCTTGGGGATGGAGACTCCAACTGGGGAGAAAGTTTAAGATTGAGTCTTCAGTAGAAGCTATTGGTGCTCAGGGAGGTGGATTGCCTGCACCAATGGGAGAACCCCTCACATGGTTAGAGTCTACACTGAAGAGCTACAGGCCTACCTGTAGCCTTTCAAGTGTAGGCAGGTTCTCAGGTACTGCACTAGTGGGGCCATATAGATACCTTATTTATCTACTACTGATGAGTTAGCTAAATAATCCACTCACAGACTGCTACTTGACTTCACCACTGCTTTTATCCTTCCCCCAGGGGAGGGAACGGAGCTTGTAGGTGATGGGAGAAGCAGGCTCCACAGGCAGAGGTTCCAAGCCACGCAGGAGTCAGTGAGGTCATGGTACGTGTGGAGTGTGAAGAAGCGTGTTCCTCCTCCAGGCTCACCATTAGACCTGCTGGTTGTGGCTAGCTCAGAGCAGGGGCTGCATGCCCAGGGGACTGGCACCGCACGGATACCTTAGGAGGCTCGGTGATTGGCTTCTGCTCCTTAGCCGGCTGGATCACCGTCTCCGCTGCTCTGATCGGTTTCCTGGCAAGGGGCTTCACCGCAGCGCTGGGGGGCTTCGCTTCCTGAGGAGAGAGAAGGGGGCCGTGAGCGGGCCAGGCTCGGGCTGCTCAGGGCTGCGGCGGGGACAGGCTCCGGGCCTTACCTTTTTGGGAAGCGCTTTGGGCGGCTGTTCGCCCACTTTGTTGCCGATGTCGCCCAGGGCAGTTCTCGGCCTGAGGCCGGGCTTTGCAGCAGCCGCTCCCCGCTTGGCGGCGGCCACATTGCCCTTCACTTGGTTCTCGGCGTTGACTCTGGTATTCTGCGCAGAAAAGCACCGGTCAGCGCGGCAGGCCTGGGCGGGGAGGGGACACTACGGCACCTCCACGCAACCTTCCGGGCGGCAGCTTTCTCGGGCACAGCACTGCCCCCAGGTCCTCCCAGGCCATGGGCTCGCCGCTGAGCCAAGCCGTTAGCCAGGCTTACCCGAGCCTGCTCCAGGGGAGCAAACTGCGGGGGGGGGTGTCCCTGCAGCAGGCCCGGGGATGGAGCTGTAGCAGCACCCCGCGTGGAGGCGGATAGGTCCCCGCTTATACGATCGCTATCTGCCCCCCACCCCAGAGAAGGAAGGGCCGCAGCCACCCATTCCCCTCCACGGGGGAAGCCAGGCGGGCCCATGACCCCTTCTTCCCACCACTTACCCTGCTAATCCGCAGCGCCATGGCCCCCCGCGCCTTCTGCACCACAGAGCCCCGAACCCTGGCTCCTCCGCTGCCGCTTGTTGTCCTGACAGCAGCTCAGCTCACAAATGCACGATCCCGCAGTACCTACCGCCGCAGGTTTAAACCACGCACCGGGCTCCGTTCATTGGCTGCCCCTTCGTCTTCTCTCGATTGCCATTGGCCGCTCCTCGTTCCACCCCGAATGCGTCGCCGTGGAGACCAGGCGCTGATTCCTTTGGACGTTCGAAAAGGGGGCGGGGCAATTGGGGAGGGGGGCTGTTTGTACCACGTGACGCCTTGTTGCATTTATGATTTCATCTCAGGAACATGGGGCTGCGTAGGTTGGAGCCTGGGGGGTGAGACGTGGGGTTTGGCTAGATTCGAGGTTGACAGTGTTTCAGTGGTTGTGTATTGTATCCAGTCTCATTCATTAACCCAGGAATTCTTAAAAGCAAGCTTCGCCTTGGGGAAGCATTAATGTAATATTCTGCATGGTGCCTATCGACCTTTGTTTCCTGGTCGTGCTGGTTCTGAGGGTTAGTCACTATTATTGGAAATTCCAACACAGTCTGTACTTCAGGATTCAGAATTCACTGTCAGTCTAAATAAGGAATTAAAAAGTAAAATAAATATTGATCTCTTTGTGTCTGAATTAATTTTTTTAAAAGATGAAATCTCATTGAGATGTTGGGTGAAGCAGGTAAGCCGGGAACAGAAGTATGAAGGAGAGTCAGGGGCATGTCTCCTGGAGCAGAAATCCAGGATTGTAGGGGGATAGGGTTATCTGGAGTGAAAGTGGGATGGGGAGTGTGCCAGTCTGTACTCCTTTTTATAGGACTACAATAAATCATGTAGGTAGTATGCCTTGTGAGGTATCATTTGAATATTTGTAAGTTACTGATCATTATTATCCTGGTAAAATATGCGTGGCAACATTGTATGTAAAGTTATAAGATTCTAGTGTATGATGTTATTGAGACATATTTCAAATTTGGGGAGCAGTCACACACTGGTTCTCCATAGACAAAAGCAGGGCTTAAATGTAGCCAGAGCCATCCAGAGCAGAGCTCTGGTAATTATTTTCAAATCCACAGGAGCCACAGTGCTTCTTGGGGGCAGATGTCCTGAGCCCTGGTGCACCCTGCTGGACTGAAACCAGTAAGACTGGTGAGAGAGATCTTTGCTTTGAATTCACTCTATCTTGTTCAGTTAGACCAGGGGTTCTCAAACTGGGGGTCATGACCCCTCAGGGGGTCACAAGGTTATTACATGGGGGGTCACGAGCTGTCAGCCTCTACCCCCAAATCCTGCTTCGCCTCCAGCATTTATAATAATGTTAAATATTTTAAAAGTGTTTTTAATTTATAAAGGGGATTGCACTCAGAGGCTTGTTGTGTGAAAGGGGTCACCAGTAAAAAATTTGAGAACCACTGAGTTAGACATTAGTTTCATTTTATTTTTATTTTCTTATGACTTTTTTGCCTCATTACTTGAGTCACTTAAAATCTATCTTTCTGTAGTTAATAAACTTGTTTTATTATTTTATCTAAATCAGTGTGTTTGGACTGAATTGTTTAGGAAAATCCATTTGCGGTAATAGGATTTGTGCATATCATGTTCTATTAATAAAACGGTAGATTTTATATGAGCTTGTCTTCTCCAGGAGAGGGCTTGGCAATACAAGGCATACCCTTCTGGGAGAAAGTCTGAGAATGGGAGTGGTAACTCTCAGGACATGTCTATACTCAAACTTAAGTTGACCTATGTTATGTCGATTTACAACCACTGCAGTAATTACTGTGTTTTTTCATGCCCACATTGCCATCCTTTGCTGGTGGTGCACATCCTCATCAGGAGTGCTGTTAGGGTATAGATATTCAGGCCTGTCTGCAAAGGCCTATACTTTAAGAATTTAGGTATATATTTATCATTTAGCTAGTTATAATAGAGGTATAAAAGAGAGAATCAAAATCACTGTCTGACTGTATAAGGCCTTTTCTCTGTGACAGTCTGAGGCCCTGTTCTTAGGCTAAGGCCTCTGGCTAAGCAGCAGAGGCAGCCATAAGCTGGGAAGCAAATGGTCACATCCTCACATTCCAAACTAGTCACATTGAAATAAGATGCTATTGGGCTGTTAGAAATACAGTCCTGTCCTGATAATGCCTATCGCCTCCAGAGAAAGGGAAGTACCTAGAAGATGTAAAAGGAAACTTAGTTTGATAGCATCCTGTCTGGCAAGAACTCGCTTATCAATAGTTGGGATGTGAAATCCTCATTTCTATGTTGTTCTATCACTGTAGTCCCCTTTTCCCTATTGTTTGTCTGTATAATCTGTCTGGTTCTGTGATCATTTCTGTCTGCTGTATAATTAATTTTGCTGGGTGTAAACTAATTAAGGTGGTGGGATATAATTGGTTGGCTAATCATGTTACAATATGTTAGGATTGGTTAGTTAAATTTCAGTAAAATGATTGGTTAAGGTATAGCTAAGCAGAACTCAAGTTTTACTATATAGTCTGCAGTCAATCAGGAAGTAAGGGGGGGGATGGGAACAGGGAAATTGGAATCATGTTTTGCTAAGGGGGAGATGGGAACAGGGACACAGGTAAGGCTCTGTGGTGTCAGAGCTGGGAAGGGGGACACTAAGGAAGGAAATTGGAATCATGCTTGCTGGAAGTTCACCCCAATAAACATTGAATTGCTTTGGACTTTGGGTATTGCTGCTCTCTGTTCATGTGAGAAGGAAGTAAGTGGGTGAAGGGAAAAGCCCCTAACAAGTGCTTCCACCAGCTTCAGAGGGGCAGTGGTGGGAGGGGGCTGAGAGCTTGGCTACCACAGGGCTTTCAGCTCCCTCCCGGGAGCGGGGATGCCTCCCTGGGCTCTTGGCTCACTGCTCCCCACCAGGAGCCTGGGCAGCAACCCGGCTCAGAGCAGGGAGCTGGGAGCCTGCGCAGCAGCCCAGTGAGGAGCCAGGGGCAGCAGTCCTTGCAGTGTGCCAAGGAGTAACGTCACAGATCACTGCAGTGCCGGGGGAGTCTGGCTGTGGAGTGGGAACATGGTGGGTGGCCTAAAGGAAACTGCAGTTGGGAAATGGAGGGTGGGTTGGGTGGAGAAGGAAGTGTGGGAAAACTAGAGCAGCTCTGGAGCTTTGATGTAAATAGAGGGAGGCAGTTGGATCAGGAGCTTTGGAGTAAGAGTGAAGCAACAGCGATGAAGGAGAGGTGAGCCAGATGAGAGAGCGAAGATGCCACGGGCTGCAGATAGCTGAGTCAGGATTGGTAAAGGTGCTGGAAGGCTGACTGAGCGGCAGCCCCCAGAAGTAGTCTAAGAAGGGGCAGAGGGCTGGATGGGCTATGGAGTCTGCTTGTTTTGCTTCCACGCTACCGTGGCCTTTAACCTATGGACAACTCTACCTCCGAGGGAGCCTGTCAATGAGCTGTGGAACTGCCTACCATCAGCAGCATCCCTTGCACTTTCCCCCTATTCCAGTGCAGGGGAAAGCAAACCCATAGCTTGATGATATGCTACCCCAATACATGTAATACTGTAATGCATCACTATTTTCAGTTTATCTTGCTCTTTAGCAGTTGGACTGTTTGCCACTGTTATATTATGTACATCTGTTGCTGTTTCACCCTTGTTTGTTTTGCCCACGTTTCAGCTTTGTAATGGCAGCTGGACTGTGCCTAAATACATTTACCTTCAATAAAGCTTTGGAGGATGCGTGTGTCTGGAGTTAAAATAGGTAAACACAACAAATAGAAAATGACAAGTTCACCATATTTATTTCATACAAGTCTAGTGCATGTCACACTCCTGCAGCAACGTGTGATCAGCCCCATGAATCAGCCCAGTGTACTCACCCCACAGGTCAAGAACCCAGCTGCACAAAGTATTTTACTGCCTTTGCTGTAGTGGACCCTGGACAGGCATCAAGAGGTGCACTAGTGGCTGGCTGTAAGCAGTCTCCAAACCATTGGTGTCTTCCATCCATTTTGCCCCAGAATATTCTCTCTTCTCACTGATTGTGAAGCACTCAACATGCCCCAAAATGGAAATATTTTGATCCAACTATGCTGCTGCATTGTCGCATCTCTGCAGGCTCCTTTACAGGTTGGGCTCTCTGGCCCAACTATATCTGCCATAACACACCAAAGCCAGTGATTCCCCTAATGCACCATCAACCCTCTTCAGGAAGGGAGACTATGATGCATCATGGGAGATGTAGTCTGACAAGAGAGCCTACCATATAGAGGAGAGCGGAAGCATGATATACCCCAACTACTGTTCTTTGGAGACTCTACGGCAGCATTTCTAAATTGAATTTTTTCAGTTTAAAATTTTTCCTCAAAAAAGTTGTGGAAAAATTGGCAAATTATCATGATTTTTATGAAAAAAAATATCCTATTTTCTGATCAGCTCTAATAATTAACTTGTGATTCCCCAACAGCAGGTTAGAGCACAGTGAATACAAAGTCTTACAGAAGTTGCCTCAGAGGTAAGGAGATGGTGAATCTCTGACTTTCACTTACTCCCAAAGGGAAGCTCTCCTGTGGAAGTCCCGCCCAACCACCGACAGGGCAAAGTTTGCATCTAGAGCCATCTGCAGGTTTTTGCAGAATAGTATTAAAGAGAGGAAAAATCCTGGAGGGTAATTGATCATCATTGTGGCTCACAGACCTGAGGAGGAACCCACTGCTTGCATTGGCACAGGCTACCACAAAACATGTAAAGATAACATACTTTTACAGAAGAGGGGCATCTCCCCACCCCACTTTGTGTTCTAGGGATATGGACAAGAAGAAATATGCGGTATTGTCTTAATTTCCACATGCTACAACCAATTTTAGAACAAAAAGCAATGTGCATTGAGTTATAATGGATTTCCATGAAAAGCTGTTGAGACTTTCTTCTGAAAATACTTATGACCAGGTCAGTAAGATGGTATCAGACACCTACTAACACTGCAAATTTTTACACTTTACAACAGGAATTTGCAGCAGCATCTGCAAGTTAGTGGTTTTCTTTCTAGCTCACACAACCATCAATAAAATAAACGCAATCAGAACATCAGCAATTCTGTTGATGTAGTCAGATGATCATCCTGATCACACTTCCAGGGCTGTATTGGTTCTGTAGCGCTTACAGAAGTAAAAACTTATTTAAGTTGCAAACAACTGAATCCACACATGTAAGATTTGTTGAGTAAGGAAGATGCCATTTTTACAGACATTTTTTCTGGCCACAGCTACATTTAAAAAAAAAAAAAAAATCAGGCCAGTTGCTGTAGAAATTATTCTAATTCAGCACTATTGGAAGAGAAGGGAATGGCATGGAACTTCCTTGTTTAACACAGACATACTGGAAATTAATACAGAAGGCAAGAAAAATTCTTATCACAAAATAAGTTGGTTTGCTAAATGATATTTTAAATATTATTGTTCAGTTTGATATGATACAGTAGTTACTACGTCATTGTATGCTAAATTCCACAAACACTAGTTCACGTCTTTCATAATTAAGATCAAAATATAAGAATTCAAGTACCTTCTCCAAACTGTATAAACAGGACAAGCTTTCTGGTGGCACCTTAAAGACTAACAGATTTAATTGGGCATAAGATTTCGTGAGTAAAACGTCACTTCTTCAGATGCATGGAGTGAAAATTACAGATGCAGGCATTATATGACGACACATGAAGGGAACGGAGTTACCTCACAAGTGGAAAACCAGTGTTGGCAGGGCCAATTCGATCAGGGTGGATGTAGTCCACTCCCAGTAATAGATGAGGCGGTGTCAATTCCAGGAGAGGCAAAGCTGCTTTTGTAATGAGCCAGCCACTCCCAGTCCCTATTCAAGCCCAAATTAATGGTGTTAAATTTGCAAATGAATTTTAGTTCTGCTGTTTCTCTTTGAAGTCTTTTTTTGTCCAAGTATAGCTACTTTTAAATCTTCTATAGAATGACTAGGAAAATTGAAGTGTTCTCCTACTGGCTTTTGTATGTTACCATTTCTGATGTCCGATTTGTGTCCTCACTTACAGACAGCCCCCCAACCTGAAGCAATTACTCACCAGCAACTATACACCACACCACAGACACACTAACCCAGGAACCAATCCCTGTAGCAAACCTCGTTGCCTTCTGTCCCCATATCTACTCTAGTGATACTATCAGAGGACCCAACCACATCAGCCACACCATCAGAGGCTCATTCACCTGCACATCTACTAATGTTATATATGCCATCATGTGCCAGCAATGCCCCTCTGCCATGTACATTGGCCAAACCAGACAGTCCCTACATAAAAGAATAAATGGACACAAATTGGACATCAGGAATGTTTTTGTGGATACAGACTAACATGGCTATCCCCTGATACAGAACAAGCTTTGTGTCACAATAAAAATACTGAGCAAATATGTGGACTAAATGATGAAAGAACTACTCAGTTACATTAAGTTAACCATTGCATTATGTGATTGCTGATTTTGAAGGACACATGTAAGTGTTTTTAATACAGGAAAAGGAAAAGCATGAGCATGGCACAGGGAAATAAATTAATAACTTTAAGGAAGTCTGTCTCCAACACACACAGTAAGAAACAGATGCCCTCTTAACTACTGTGGATTATTTTATTACCAGGCTTCTGCTAAGAGAACAGTGAGTAAGGCTTTTCTTCTGTTATGTATATATTGGCTAAAGTAAATATTTTTCACTTAAATTTTCACATTTTGCCTTATCTTGCAAAGGCCCAGATTGTTAATATGGATTACAGGGACATTTTCCTTAGTACTGTACTGCACAATGATATAGTTTACATAAGTAAATCCGTTATGACAAGAGACATAATATACTACATCCAGTCTATGGATAAGTTTTTTGAACTAGATGACAGATTTAGGGTAGGCTCCATTACCTAGCCACAATAGAAAGCCATGCTTTTTTGTCTAGACATGTTACGTTTTCAGTTGATGGAAAGATACTGTTCAGCTGCTCCACACCTAATCCAAAGAGTCTTCCATGATAAACAAGGCACAGAAGAGTTCACTACCAGCTCATTCAGCTGCTCCTCCTCCCGCCTTATGAATTAACTTCAATTGACTATGAAATAGCTCTTTGCACAATGCTGAGATATTCCACAATTTTCTATTCAATGCCACAGAACTTACATATATCAATTGCATGAAATTCCATAATTAGTTACCCTGCTAAGGAGAAAGAAATCTAGGCATCTAAAAATGACTGGATTATACCGTTTTAACAGGAAGAGAATGGCTAGAGAAGAGAGCTGGTTAGGATGTTCAGGGATGAAACTTCAAACAATAATATTTCACTTGCAATTATTATAAAAAAGTACAAAATGTTTATTTTACACAGTGGTTCAAATTGATTTTTCAGACTCCCCAGTAAACACCACCACAAAATAGTGCAAGGGCAAAACTTGCAATTCTGTTCTTCCCTACATCCACACTGCTAGCATGAGTACTGGTTGTGTGGGTTTTTTTTTGTTTTTTTTTTTTTGTTTTTTTACACACAAAGAAAGTTCTCTTGATATAAATGTAAAATGATAGCATCTATTTGCCTTGGTGTAGTAAAGTTATGGTTAGAAATCAGTTTTATACAGAGTGAATAAATATAAAACTGTATATTCCTTTTTTTTATCTAATGAACTCTGCAAAAAGCCTTTACTTCATATGCAATTTAAGTTTTATTCTTCATAATAAATATGTAAAAAACACGCACACTCTCACTCTTCAAAATCATTTTGAAGGAAATAAAAGTATTTTTGGAGGCAATTGTGTTTCTCTTGCAAAGTGTTTTCCTTTCCCCTTAATTTTGACATGAACATGATTCTTGATTTGACATTTCATACTTTAGGGAAGGTATGGAATATATTTGTGCTCATCCACACACATGTAGCAAGATTTCTGTTTAATAAACATCAAGTACAGTATTTCAGATTTACATTATTTCCACATATACAGCAAATGTTCTAGTCCATCTTATTTCCTTTATAAAAAGCACCCTGATCCAGTCTTAACACATTAAGCTTTTTTAAAAAATTCAAATATATACTATATTTGTTTCTGTACATTTATGTGCAAGTTCTCCTGACAAAATAATACAAATATTGAATACTACAGCTTATATCCCAGTGGCGAATGTATCTTCACATCACATGATGTAAGTGCCATCTTTGTAGTATTTCATGGATTCCATTTGTTGTGTCATAGAAATGACTTCATGGAATCCTGTACTGAGGCCAGACATATGTTGAAAATAGGCTTCTTTCTCCACCTGGACAGTTAAATTGTTCACTCCAACATCTTTCAGAACTGCTGTTACCTGAGCATAACAGAAATTCAATATTAAATCTCCGTAACTTGTGATTATACTCAGACACTAGAACAGTAGTTACAAACAGGAGCAAAAGGTCACAATTTCTAGATACAACATTTATTATGGCCCTGAGAAGAGCCAGTCAGAAAATTAAAATGACTTAATTTTTAGCTAGAATTTCTGTGGAGAAAAAGTCAAGCACTCAAAAGTTAGGAATCGCACAAGCAACCTTAATGCTTAATTGAGGGGGCTGAATTATGATATATCCTAATATGACTCCATATTTATTCCCTCAGGAATTCTGCCTCATTCAGTGCAAGAATGGACATTATGTTTTATCCTCACAGTTCAGTGTGTGTCCTCAAGCCTTATTTATTGCACCCTATTCAAATCCTGCTCTGAATAAAGAATTATTAATTTCCTCACAGGCTTTACTATGGTACTCATTGCTATGGTATCCAAGTGTTTCACAAACAAACAAACTATCTTTATAACACCCCTATTTTACAGATGGGGATCTCAGGCACAGAGATTAAAGGTAAAAAGTATCCAATAATTTTGGGTGCCCAATTTAAGATGCCTAGGATCGGATTTTTTTTCAGGGTACTTAGCATTGCACAGGACTTTATATGCACCCATTGACTTCCATTGCACCGTGAGTGCTCAGGACTTCTGCAAATCAGACCCCAGGGTCTCAACGCAAGTGGCACCCAGAAAATGAGGAACACACAATTAATAGTGACTATGAAAGTTTGGTTTAAATCAGTGGTTTTCAACCTTTTTTCATTTGCGGACACCTAACAAATTTCAAATGGCGGTTTGGGCCCCTTTGGAAATCTAAGCCATAGCATGTGGACCTCAAGCCCCAGCCTCACACCCTAGCTCCTGCTCAATTTCAGTCTTGCTCCCATGTCCTTCCCACACACCATTTTTTTCCTGGCTCCCAGTTTGCTTGCACGGTTTATCCAGTCAAAAGCCCCACACCCAAGATCACTCCCAGTCCTCCTCCCGGCCCCCCAATCTACTTCCATTACCCACACTTGTCCCTCCTGAATTAGGCTGCTCCCTCCTCCATGCTGCCTGGGTGCCAGAAAAGGAAGCATCAAGAACACCCCTGCTCTCAATTTCTAAGCCTAGTGCAACAGCAACTCCTGGCAGCTACGGGCACGAGTTACAGAGAAAGTACAGGGAAGGGGATGGAGCATGCTCAGGACAGACAGAATCTTTGGAGAATTTACTTGCCAAATTAAGAAGTCTCTATTTAGCACGTATGAACTAGATTTTATTTCCCAAAGGCTTATGAATTGGGTATTTTTTCATAGCAACAATAAGCAGCACATCCCTGATAAAAGACCACCTCTCTACCAAATCTAAAGCCCTTGCTTTAAACCTGGAAGTGCTAAAACTTCAATAAAACAGATGTAAGATGTTTTGTTTTTAGAACAAGGACAAACTACAGTAAATCATTTTTGCTGAAACTTAAATTTTTATTAAAGTCAGAGGAAAACATCTAGCCTGGAAAGTTTCAGCCCTAATCGTTAAAGTTTGGTAAAGTGACTAAAAACAGGGTCTTTATAATGAGAAGTGTCTGACAACCTCAACTATAGGCAGAGCTGGTAGCAATGCCTAGAACATAAAGAGGGCCTGAAAAGGTTCTCTCATTTTTTAAAAAACATTATTAATTCAGGTCTCATCTAACTTGGAACAGTTTACAATGAGAAGAGAACCAGTGAAACTGTATTTACAAGAGTAAAAAACTGAGTTGTTGAAGTAAGGGATTTTTATTCAGACTGTTTAAAACCTTTGTTAGTACCTATTTAACTGGACTGATTAATGCACATTTTGGAGAGAATGTCGTAAAAAACACATCACTCTTGCCCCTTCATTTAAGGTGAGAGTTCCTAAAATACATCTCCGATCCCCAGGAAGTCCTCCAGCAAAACAAAGGAAAAATAGGCTTAACGCTTCTGATATTTCTAAGATTCAAAACAAGCAGAAAACACCCCCCCCATCCCCTACCCCCCCCCCCTTTTTTTTTTTTGAGGAATTCATTTAGGCTTTTGTTATACCATGAAAAAAAAGAAAAAAAATACAAAACTAGTTTCCTCCCCCCAAAAAATCCTTTTGCAGGTCACCTTTAAAGCAAGACAAAAGAAACTGGCTGATCTGTTTTCAAATGTCAAAAGCCACCAAACTTTTTATAGGATAACAGCAGGAGGAAGAGCAGAGCAATACTGACAAGGCCTGTCCTGGAACATCAGCTACTAGCTAGAGAAATCATTAAAACAGCAGCTTCAAACTTAAGCCTATGATTGAAATATTCAGGGTTAATCTACAGGGGGTAAAATATGAAGAGCCAAAAGATTTCTGAAAGTGTTATACAGTTACCTGCTGTATAATTCTCTGTTCCATGACATCTGACATCACCTGTACATGTATAGTACCTGCCACAACACTAGCAGAGTGACACCAGAAATGAGGATCTCTGTAGGATATTAAACCATCTATTTTCTGGATCTGTAAAAAATTGCATTAACAGTAAGAATTACTTTTGCACTATTCTACTTTATGCCTTCCTCCATACTTAGATAGCTACCAATGGCAATTATTTCATGCAGTAGATACTATTATACAGCAAAATAAACTGCCATCATTTAACACTATATATAGAAATTTTGTTATATAGAGAAATCTGTGGAATTGGGACAGTTTCCATCACTGCCAAAAATAGAAGGCAAAATGAAAAATTAGTGGGTAGGGGCTAAAAAGGAGGGACAAAGACACTGGAGTCCCCAACTGGTGGCCAGACTATAGTAGCATCAAAGGAGAGACGGGCTTTGGGCACCCAAGCATTTCTAAGGACCTATCCCCATGATAACCAAGATAAATAGGTACTTCAATATCCTAGTTGGACTTAATATGGAACCTTATTAGGATATTTATTGTAATATTTCTTTATGAAGTTTCATACTGGTTATTTTTTTTCTCCCCACTCCTAGCATTTTGATTATTTTCTGGTTTTGTTTCTTGTTTTTATTTATCCCACCTCAAGGTCACTCACACTTCAATTCCCTCTTCTGCATCTCCCAGTCTCCTTTTCCATCTCCCTTTCACTAAATCATGTAAGTCCACAATCCTCACCTTCCTCCCTCTTCTTCCTCTCCATGGATCTCCCTCACCCAATTTAATACCATCCTCTCATTCCCTGGTGGCCAGAATCTATTATCCCCATTCCCTGGTGATAGCCAGTGTTGAATACCCTTGTTGCTGGAGTCCCCCTTCTACTCTTGTTGCTGGAGTCCTGAAAGTTCCCACACCAATTTCCCAATTTACAAAGCTCTCCATGTACTTCAGCACTATGCCCATGGGGGTTCTGAGCAGGGCACTCAGAAGAGTCAACACTGGGAGCAACAGTTAGTGGATAAGAGTTAATAATGGGAGTAGAGTGCTGCCACAGATTACAGGCCTTGACTGATTTAGGAGGAGCAGAAAGCAGTCTAGACTGAAGGGGAAGAAAAAAAATCAGCAATAGAGACTGCAAATGGGAAGAAGACAACTAGCTTCAGTTTTGCAGCCCCATTTGCTACAAGCCAACCTGTCCCACAGTAGACTGGAAAACTGTCCAAACTGCAACTGCATGCCCAGGAAAGAATACTGCAGTCAAATGAAATCTGGTCATGCTAGGGTTAAAAAAAGACCTCTCCAGCTTTTATGAAATTTATTGGGTTTAATAATTAAAATTAAGTATTAAATAGTTCTCCCTCATTCTGCTGGATAGGTTTACAGAGTTACCAAGTTAGTCTAGGGTTATGAACTGTCCATAAAAGCAAAAGCAACACATGGCTGCCACTGTTATTTAAACAGTTGATTCCACAAAATTCATGGATTTTTAAAATTGCAAATGATAAACTAATAAAACCAAAAAAGACTCAAGTATCTCTATAAAACTGATGAACTTAGACAAGAAATTTGGGAAGCCCAAGAGTCTTAGACAAAGATAACTGGCACAATGAGGAATGATTGCATGTAAAAGTTAATAAATGAAGTTCTCAAACTCACTATAAATCTAGACTGTATATAAAACAAACAAAATACAAGTTTAAGTTCCGACCTTTTCTAGCGCAATGTGCAGATCTTTCTCACATTCTGGTGGTAGCCTCAGCAAAAGTACTTGACAGGCATCTTTTATCAGTGGGATAACACTGAGAAAAATTAATGTAGCAATAAAGAGAGAGCACAGGGGATCAGCTATCAGCCATCCAAACTGTTGGATAAATATCGTAGATATGATCACACCAACACTACCCAGGGTGTCTGCCAACACATGTAAAAACACACCTGAAACAAAATAAGACTTTGAATGATTGAGTACCTGCATTTAGTTGCCATCAGCACATGGACTATATAGCATGAGTATTAAAATAAAATCTCAGTACAGGGATCAAAATTCTCTCTTGGATCTCTGGTCTTGGACCTATGGTAGAAAACTTTGCTGATATGCTAAATAGTTTCTAATGCTGGCAAGTATTAAGTTGGAATAAAAACGATAATGTTCTAATTCTGCTGTGATTTACATCTCAAACTGCTGTTGCTGCTAGGATTAAAGTTTTATATCATTTGAACTCTAGTACTCTGTTTTCATTTAGAAGGTACAAAACAATCTTTAACACTAATAGTTCGTGAGATTAATCCTGGTACTTCATCTCCCACTAAAGAATACGCAAGTAGTGAGAAGCTGAGCAGACTTTACAAAAAATAAAAAAATTCAGATGGGTAGAATAGTCATCTCAGCTATTTGGTTGCATTCAGCGCCTCAATTAAAATAATATAGCATTGTGATAGTTAAATGCTTGAAACAATACATCTTACCCACTAAAACTTCTTATAGCAGACAATGTGACAAATATTTGGTAGATGTGCTATATATTGTATTTTTTCCATACTATCAGGAAGATTCCAGCAAGTAACCACACTTATAATATACTTGCTGATAGTATATGATACACATACATATACACATTATATATAGATATAAAATAATGCTGCCAGCTTTGTGTTTTACGTTAGTCTGGTCTTTAACAGAACTGACGAGAAGTATTATTCTATATTATGAATCAGTGACAAACACGGTTTACAAAAAAAAAAGTTTTGTAGAAATTGTGTTGCATGCTGGCTCGTAAAGGCAAACTATGTCAGCCTCAACGTCCCATTGGTCTACTTCGCTCACAACCATCTCTATGACTTTGTTCAGACTACTACCAGTGTTACCAACAGAGAGAATGACTTCCTAGTCCTGGCCCACCCAGTCACTATTCTCTTCCCTCAAATCCTCTCAAAATTCGCTTCTTCCTCACGGATCATAAGTAGCAAGTTAATTATTTTTAAAAATCCAACACTTTAGCTGAACCAGAAGTTCAAGCCTATAGATGCTACCCCAGTGTGACAATCCATACTATTATGGTCACCACTTTTCATACAATTATGATAACACTTGTACAAAGTATGCCTTGTGAGGTGCAATTTGAAAATTTATAATCTGCTGAACATCACTGTCCTGTTGGTGTGTGTAGCAACAGTGTGTATGAAGTTATAAGATTCTATTGTATGATTGTGACTAATATGCTATACTTCTGGGTAATGTCCACAAATCAGTTTTTCAGAGTAAAAGGCACTCTGGCTCCAGCCAGGTGTGAAGAGCAATCATCGGCTTAAGCAGCTGTTCTTCAGCAACAGGAATTGTAAAGAAGAAATTTACAATTCACCTGAGGGACAGCTGGCAGAGCATGTATGCAATAGAACTTCTGACCCCAGGACCCAGGAAGGACTTTTCCAGTAAAAAGGGTCAGGATATAAGAAGGGGGCAAAAAGGCCTCTGACCACCTCTCCTCCCCCATCTCTACTCACTGCAGCAAGAGTGTTTGAAAGACAAAAAATCATCATTGAACTGGGTGGGGGGAGTGGTCCTAACTGGAAGGCTTTCCAGTTAGCATGGACTGCTGAAAGTTTTGGGTGAGAAACCCTTTTGCTTTCAAATCTTATTTAGCTTGATAAAGTTTAGGATTTAGCTTGGTAAGGTTTCCATGTTTATCTTTTATTTCCCTTGTAACCAATACTGACTTTTATGCCTTTACCACTTATAATCACTTAAAATCTCTCTTTAGTTAATAAACTTGTTTAATTCTTTTTGTCTAAACCAGTGTGTTTTGACGGAAGTGCTTGGGGATTGCTACTCAAGTTAACAAAGGCTGGTGCATAATCATTCCCTTTGATAGAACGATGGACTTTTAATGAGCTTACACAGTTTGGGGAGAAGGGGAGGGAGTCCAAAGCAGTGCAAGACACATTTCTGGGGTCCAGTGCTGAGACTGGGTGATTTGCGGGTGTCACCCTATATATAGTTCATGTGTGGCTGTGAGAGCATTCATATTTTCAGCTGGGTTTGATTTTGCACGCTGAAGGCTGCATGTGCAGGCCAGAAGTGGCTGTTCTGACGGCAAATCAGAGTAAAAGGCACCCCAGGCTGGAGAGTTAAGGGGACACAGTGGCTCCCCAGTCCAGACTGTACCCCAGGGGATGTCACACCATAAGTGACAAGTTAATTATTTTTAAAAAACCTAACACTTTAACTGAACCAGAAGTTCAGGCCTACAGATGCTACCCCAGTACAAATAATTAAATAGGTGAATGTGTCTAAATAGAGTAACTGTTTAAGTGTATTGCTGTTAACCTTGGTTCTTCCACTCCCCATCCCTTTCCTAGTTATTTTAAAATCGACCAGCTGTCATATGCCATCTAAAATTAGATGCAGGGACTTTGGAGTTCTATTTGGTCTTTAAGATATGTAGTACACTTTGGGTACTGTAAAAATATTATGGATCAAATAATAATGAAAAGAAATCAACATTAAAGAGCCTCTAGGACCCATACCATCACAAATCTGAGAACATTAAGTGTGAGGTAAGAAGCTAGTGGAATATCTCAAATTATGTTTATTCTTTAAAACATTTTAGCTAGAAAAAGCTTTTCCAAAAAGCTCTATCTGTGCTATGTAAAAAGACTGCCAGAAAACGAGTTTTAGAGAGATTAAGAAAAGTGGACAAGGGATACTTTGATGTAAACGGTTTCTCGAAGGCTACGTTACTTTTAAAATGAAACAATTTGTACTTACCTCTCATGTTGGCATTCATGCCTCCTCCTGAAAACCCATGAGAGTGTCCATGACTGTGATTGTGTCCATGGTCACTGTGGGAATGGCCATGACTGTGTCCATGTCCATGACCATGGTGTGAATGGTTGTGATCATGTGAGTGACAGCCTCCACGAGAAGCCCCATGAGAGTGGGCATGGCTAAAGGCACAGATACCAACAAGGTTTACTATCAGCCCTCCAACTGAGACTGGCTATGAGAGGGAGAAAAGAAAAAAAATAAAACAAAACAAACCAACCTTTAAATCCAATTTGATTTCTTCCTAAACACTCAGATTAACAGAAATAATATACTGTTCTAGCAAACAAGTTAACAGCATCTAACATACTTCCGTAGCACATCCAATTTGCTGCATTTAACAATGACAATAGCAGGAGGATTCCCTTGCTGCTGAATGCTCACAAGTGAAACTTCTCTTCATATGAAGGATTTCTCTTTTCCTCTTAAAAATCTAGTATCAGCAGGTACAGACAAACAACTTTGCTTTCAACTAAGTGAGACTGAGTTTGTCTACTTCTCCCACAAGAAACAAAGCTCTGAGGATAGAGCAAAAGTTCTCTCTTAACTCCCCAGAATCACTTATCAAGTAGAACATACAGGAACAGTTAAAAAGGACCTGCACGCTTCCTCTTAAATTGTAAATGTTTTGGGGTAGGGACAATGTCGCCTTCTGGGTTTGAGCAGTACATTGGGGGTGCTACCACAATACAAATAACTCTCCACCACTCTTGCATGAAGAGACTGGAAAACTAACAGAAAAATGCCAGCTAGGAAGGAGACAGAAAGAACCCTCACCTACTAGCAGAGGGTACAGGAATAGGAAGCTTTCCTTTGGAGAATGTGGCCACAGAACTCATCCTGAAAGCAGTATGAGAGATAGGCCTTAACTCCAGATGACTGTCTCTTTTAAATTACACTATTAAAATTTAGTATTTAAGTGTCTATATAAGCACTAAGAAAAGGAGTACTTGTGGCACCTTAGAGACTAACAAATTTGAGCATAAGCTTTCGTAAGCTACAGCTCACTTTATCGGATGCATTCAGTAGCTCACGAAAGCTTATGCTCAAATAAATTGGTTAGTCTCTAAGGTGCCACAAGAACTCCTTTTCTTTTTGCGAATACAGACTAACACGGCTGCTACTCTGAAACCTGTCATTATATAAGCACTGAAGTTCAATGCCTTCAATGGGAGGAAAGAGGTAACTTCACACTTGTTCAAAAAACAAAATAGAAGTAAAATTTATTTTTGTTCAGGAAGTGAAGGCTTAAACTTAGGGGAAAAAAAAGCAAAAATTGTGAAAAGACTGGATCTACAGTTTTGATTCCATGATCCAGCTGTACCCATACATACATCAATGACGGTTTTAAGACTACTTGCAGTAATCAGAACCACTGTTCCCTTGATTTTTTTATGTCCATATGCAGAATGAATTTTGTTATATGCCCCAATATGGGGCAAAAGGTTGGGGGGGGGCGAGAGACTCTGGCTAGGGGTGCAGGCTCTGGGGTGGGGCTGGGGATGAGGGGTTCGGGAGGGGGCTCAGGGCTGGAGCAGAAGGTTGGGGGGGAGGGCTCTGGCTGGTGGTGCGGGATTGGGGGTGGGGCCAGGAATGAGGAGCTTGGGGATGCAGGCTTCCACACTGCTGCGGTGGGGAGAGAAAGGACTCCCCCCAGCCCTCTCTCGCCGCAGCAGCTCGGGGGAGAGGTGCCTTTCCCTGCTGCAGCAGGTCCATGCTGGGGCCAGCGGGGAGGGGTGCCTCTCCCCGCTGCAGCCCTGAGCCCCTGTGTGGGGCTTAATAGGCAGCTGCGTGGCCACGCAGCTTAAAGGGAACTTAGATCAGCACCTGTTTGAACAGTAAGCTAATATGAAATCTGATCTATGGCTCCTTAACATCTCTGCTGAAGCCTTGAGATTTGTTCCATCCAATTTGAGCCTTGCTTTTCTTATAGGAAAGGCACAAGGTCGAAAGATTCCCATTGAAGTAATCAGTGCTACTCTTTCTGCCCAAAAGATTGTTACTGAACATACAGCACTTTTCTCTCCAGGAACTGAACTAATACTTCTTTAATCACCCCAGATCTTACTGAACTGGGGATCAAGAGGCTGGAATCTGAAATTGCGAGTTAATTCAATTTCAGTGAAGGGTAGTTAAAGTTACTGACACTAAAGATTTTACTGACTAAAGATTCTAACACACAAATCAGAGAAACAGCCAATTACACTAACACAGTTATATGGTTTGATGTTTTTGCAAGTGACTATGAAATTACTATTTCTCCAGCGATCAAAACCCTTATCTTGTTTTAAAAAGATTTGGTATCCAGCAGTATAATATACTTTATGCGGTAATAAAATAGAGCAAGGATAAGACACGTTATTATAGCTATACAATTACACACTACAGTTACCAAGTATGATATATTTAGATGCTTCTATTGACCAACTCCAATGACCTGCTTGGACTGATTTAAAATGCATGTTAACTACTTACGGCTCCATCATGGTTTTAACTAGAGGCACACCTACCATACTGTATCTTAGCTGACTTTAGAGGTAACTCCTCACTTAAAATCGTCCCAGTTAACGTTGTTTCATTGTTATGTTGCTGATCAGTTAGAGAACACGCTTGTGTAAAGTTGCGCAATGCTCCCTTATAACATTGTTTGGCAGCCGCCTGCTTTGTCCACTGCCTGCAGAAAGAGCAGCCCATTGGAGCTAGCTGGGGGGCTTGGAACTGGCATGACTGGCATGTCCCCCCCCCCCCCCCCCCCAAACACACACACCAGCTCCCTGCTCCCCTAAGTTCCCTGTGAGGCAGCCGCCCAGCAGGCTATCAATTGCCAGGCAGTTCAGCTGTCCCTCCCCCTACTGCCCTGCGCTGCTCCTGCCCTCTGCCTTAGAGCTGCTCCCAGGAGCTTCCTGCTTGCTGTGCAGAAGGGGGTGGGGGGAAGAAGGGTGCTAATGTCAGGGTGCCCCCCTGCCCCCTACTCCTAAACCTTACCTCCACAGAGTGTGGGGGGTGACATGACAGGGCTCAGAATGGAGGGAGTTGCTGGCAGCAGCTGCTATCTCAAGTTGCTGATCTACTTAAAAATGCAATGTACTTAGAGTGGGGTCAGCATACTTAAAAGGGCAATGCGTATCTCTCTCTCTCTCTCTCACACACACACACCCCGTGTGTGTCTGTCTCTCTCTGCCATGCTGTCTCCCCTTCTTCCATTCCTCCATATATATATAAAAAAAAATAGCCTTTTGTCTGGTGAAAAAAATTTCCCTGAAATCTAACCCCCGCTATTTACATTAATTCTTATGGGGAAATTGGATTTGCTTAACATTGTTTCGCTTAAAGTAGCCTTTTTCAGGAACATAACATTAATCAAGGAGTTACTGTACTCAATAGTTTATTTTGTAGATAAATGGAACTTCCTTCCATGTAATAGGAGGATCAAATAATTAAAGCCTCGTTCACAAAGCTAATGACACTATTCCCCTTTCCAACCCACAAATGCCATTCATTATAAAACTAAGATGGTAATATAAGGAATTACTTCTGTAATTTACCTATTTTTGAATAGGTTGAGATCATTTTTTTATTTTTAAACAGGAGAAGATAACATATTTAGAAGCAGGCAATATAACAGTTTTTATCTTTAGACATATTGACTTTTAATTCTGTTAGTCACTATATAATAGAAAGCAAAGAAACATTTTGAAGTCACACTGAAAACAAATGCTTGACATTATATAATTTGAGTCCCCACTACACAGATAAGTGGATCTTAATTTTAAATTAAGGAATAAATATTCAACAGGAGTAACAAACTGTTTTTAACAGAAGAAAATGACAAAACTTACAGTTAACATATTTGTGTCTATGTCTGGAGGATCTACTAGTCTGGCCACAGACTCCATGAACACGAAGAAAGCTATTACCATTAGAAAAAGGCCATTAATAAATCCAGAGAGAATTTCTACACGGCCATACCTGAAAGTGAACAAATGTAATGTACATTTTAGAAAGATTGAGGAATAGCTAGATTTAGCATATTTGAAAATATTTTTTGGCTTATTCATGCATTTAATACAGTATTTTCTTTTCAAGTCAGTTTGATTTTTCACAATGTTAGAACAAAGTACCATAACAAATATGTTACACAATTATTTTCAGCTCTGTCCTCTGGTAGCATCACAACGTGGTAGGTGCTTTCCCAACACAGCACAATCTCTACCCCAAAAAGCTTACAATCGAAGACAAAATAAAGAGATGGTAGGTAGACAAAAGGGATAAAAGATGGCCATGAGATAATTGGCCTTGTCCTCAAAATACAAAGTTTTAGTGATACAATTAAAAAAAGTTAACTATACCACACACATTACGGCTGATAGTTGTCAAGCTGGCTAGCAGAATTGTGTGGCTAAAATTCCCTAATTTCACTGGGAGTTACATGGCTAAATACTCCATTAAATTCTGAATATCTCAACGTGTACACACACAATCCCAAATCCCTTCCTGCAATCATGCCGATATAACTGCTTGTATTTTTCACATGTAATATCTCATTTTCTTTTTGAAAAATTGACTGATCTAGACTAGCACAATGGGTTCATAACACTGGCGGACATTTTTGAGGGGCAGGGAGAAAGAGGAGGTATAACAAAGTGTTGAAATATTAAGTGCCACGAAAACATTTCATATTAGGAACATACCCCTAGTCCCTTGTGTTTAACAGGAAAAAATGAGGACCTATAACTAACTAGCAGAATCTCTTCAAAATAATTATGTAAAAGTCAGTGTACATACCCATATGAAAATATGCGGGTTGCTTTCCATCTAGTCATTAGAGCTGCTAAAAGTCCCATAACTAAAGCAGAACAATCAAAAAGCATATGAAATCCATCTGAGATTAGACCAAGGCTATTGGTCCACACTCCATAGAAGAGTTCCACAAAAGTGAAAGCCTAAAACGAAAGAAAAATTTTGATTTTTTTCTTGTAACACGTTATGAGATGAAATTGTGCTTTTATTTTGCATATGCAGTTGGCATGAAGCTCTGCCATAAGAGCACTACTAATTTTAGAAGGTTTAAATATTTCTGCACCAGTTTTACTCTAGTCTACAAAACAATGGATTGTAATAAGTTTTGTATTAAAAGTCAATGTAAATGCAGACATTTTAAAATTCCCCCTCTCTTCTGCACAAACAAATGTAATTTCTATAAAAGCGAGAGCACCTGTATGGGAAACTAGAATTCTTTATTTACAAACACATCAATATAAACAGCACTGAGCAGGGAGTTTCATACACACTGCCATGCCAATGTAACACAACTCTGATCTGATCTCTTGGGCTGAAAGGACAATAATATCGGCAAACCCTTCTAGTCTACAGAGTGTCTATCAAAGCAGTCAACACGGGAAACAGTTCTCATTAATTATGATGGTAATTATGTGGACATCTGGAAGCCAGACAGACAGTTTACCAATTCATTTGGTGGGTGCTTTTTTAAGATCACGACTTGTCCATCCTGGAGGATTATGAATATCTGAAAATTGGACAGCTGCTGTTCATAAATTACTTGTATCAAAGCTAGAGCACTCCTTAAGTGGTTAGCGAATACCTCAGACACCTGGTATGACCAACCAGCATATATTGGCTACATTAAACTCCTGCAGAAGAAAGTACTCCTCTTAAAAAGTCTTAACATAAGCCCTCTTACTCAGTAACAACTGTCCCGAACACTGATTTTGAATTCCTCCCAAGCAAGCATTATTTGTAACAAATCAAAAGGCTGTCTACCCAAAGACTGTCACCTAATGGATGGTTTGTTATCCACTGAGCAGGTTTCAAAAAGCCATTGCATTAAGATGTAGTTTAACAGAAGTGTTTTTCAGTCACTACAAATTTTATTTATGGAGGTTGTTTTATAGAAATTATGTCAATTTTCTTTGCTAACTAATGGTTTTACGTAGTTTAGGAATTAGTCTTGAGGAGAGCAAGATGGTACTTACCTCATATATCTCCTTCTGCATGACCCATTGTTATCTTTAAATCTGTGTCTCTATAAAACCAAGCTATCTTCCTAATCCTTCTCCAGTTCCTTCTTTCTCCATTAACTTCCCCATCCTCTACATTCATATCTTTGAAGTCATCTTTGGATATATCTACACTGCAATTAAAAACCTGCAGCTGTCCCATGACAGCAGACACAGGCTTTCAGGGCTTTAGTTGCTGGGTTGTTTTATTGCAGTGTCCAGTTCCAGGCTTCTCCTGCCTGAGCTTTGGGACCCTCCCACCTCGCAGGATCCAAGAGCCCAGGCTGCCGCCCATGCCCAGAAGTCTACACTGCAATTAAACAGCCCCTCAGCCAGAGCCCGATGAGCCTGAGTCAGCTGTGGCTGTCTAACCGCAGTATCAACATACCCTTTGACAATTTACTCCCCTCACATCCAAACTTTCACCATCCTGGAAAATTACTAGAATCTTATTTGCGAACATTTTTCTGCATTCTTTGATCTCACACCTCAATTATTATAATCTTAGTCCATGCAGCTTCCCCATTTCCCATCTCTATTCCCGTCTATTCCAAAATGACACTCTAAACTGATCTCCCTCTACTGCTGTTGTCATCCCCCCTTTGAATGCCTTCAACTAACTTCCCACTTTCTATCTTATCTGCAGGCACTCAAGCTCATTGCTCATATTTCTAGGTCTTATGTGATCTCCCCTGTTTCCTCACTACATTTTTGATTTTGTTCCTACTGCCAATTACTCATTTTGTTTCTCAGTCATCTTTCATCTCCATCATCACACCATCATCCTGTCCCACACATCTGGAATTTTTTCCCAATTCTTGTCCACCAACCACCCTCTCCACTTCTTCAAGTCGATTTATTTCAGAAATCCTTCATACCTTGATCTCTGTCTTTCAACACTCGTTCCTGAATTACTATGGAGTGTCTTGTGTGTATTGGATTGTAAGGTCTTCAGGGCAGGAAACAGGAGCCAGTCTTTGTAAATGCATTCAATGCTTTGTCAGGGTATATTTATATTGCAGTAGGGCCCAGAAGAGTCAATGATGAGTGAGGCCACTTTTGCTAGTCGCTATACAAATACATACAAGGTGCCATGACTATTCATATTAACCTGACAAGTACAACTGTAAGTCAAACTATCCTGTCTTTCACAGAAGATCCAGCAAAAATGTATCCGATCTCCATTAAATTAACTATACCAAAACTAATTAAGTTTTGGAAAAACTTCCTGTCAGAGTGGCTAAGCACTGGAATAAATTGCTTAGGGAGGTGGAGGAATCTCCATCATTGGGGATTTTTAAGAGCAGGTTGGACAAACACCTGTCAGGGATGGTCTAGATAATACTTAGTCCTGCCTTGAGTGCAGGAGACTGGACTAGTTGACCTCTCGAGGTGCCTTCAGGTTCTATGATTCTATGTTAAAGCTCATATTAAAAGTTGCCAGTAAATTTTAAAAAGATTGACCCTTTTTCTACTATGATTTGTCATTAGAGTTAAAAAAGTGCACTTACCAGATTTAGGCACAAGAAGTAGAAAATCTGTCTAGAGTCATACTCCTCAAGGATTTGTTTCAGCGACTCTTTAATAAACCGGGGTAACGACTGAGAACTATGCTGCAAAGCATCACCCATAAAATTATATAGAGGAATGCCTTCAGGAGAATAGCCAATAAGAGTGCCTTTCTGCCCTTTCCTGGAGGGGGAGGACAGAATATTGGCAGCTGCAAAGAGAGGTAGATGTTTTTGTTGTTGTTTTTAACCTTTATGGTGGATTGATAATGCAAGTGTTTTATCAGTGATTAAAACTTCCACAAGCATATCAAGGTGGTGAAAGTCACCAGCTTCATTTTCAAGACTAACACTATATTTTATTGTTATACTAGATTGGATCATCATTTCCACAAGCAGACAGATTTACTGTATCCTTTTTTGTAGGCAATGAATTATGAATGTAGCTGTGGGTTTACAATACTGTGCTGTTCCCCCTCACCCATGGAACCCACCGAAGCAACTGTGGTGGAATTCTACAGAGAAATATTTTTGGTGATCTTCCAGTAATATATAATTATTTTTAACTGGTTTATCATTTAAAGGGGAAAAAAAGGAATACGTACATAAAATGAAGAAAATGGCACTCACTACCACTCCTCCAGAGAGAACATGCTCTGTGATTTCATGGTGTGCTGGCTTGTTCATAGCTCGAAGCTGATCCGTTATCGGATGTGTCCAGAAGCTGCCAAAGAGCAGCGCACTGATCAAAATGAGCAGCGATCCATAACGGGCACACTTTGAGGCTTCCATCTTGACAGAACATATAGACTCCACATAAAAATCCAAGATCACGACGAAAAAGATAACAGTTACGAAAGGCATGATGAGAGAGGACCAGGATTCTACTTTACTCTGTGATAAAAAACGAACAAATTCTGAGTAATATTGATCACAAGTTGGTAGATGTGTCACCTATATATAGTACCAGTTTATGTATCTAGAATTTAGTCTATTACATGTTTGCTATACATTAGACACTTTAAATAAACAGGTATTCATAGATTTTAAGGCCATCGTGATCATCTAGTCTGACCTCCTATATAACACAGATCACAGAACTTCCCTGAATTAATTACTGCTTCAAGTCCAATAGCTGTGGTTGAACTAGAACAAATCCTCTAGAAAAAAACATCCAGTTAGGAAATTAATGAAGTTGATTTGCTATAAAAATGTTTTCCATTGATTTAATTATCCCTACATAGAAAGATAGTGGTGTAAAAGCCTCAAATTTAGAACATGTATTCCCCAAGAGAAACAGTATCTTCATCATCACTGTCTCTGTAAGGTTAGTAGAGAAACCAAACTACTGCACACAGTCCAACATATCCTCTTCTTAGGAGTCTTTAGAGAGCAACTCCCCCCCACCCCCCAACAAATCACACAGACGAATGTATCAGAAACACTGTGCATATAAAAACCAATCTATTTTTCCAAGTAAAAATCTCAAGAAAAGTAGTTTCAATAATGTAAAATAAAATTCTTGTAAAGGAAAGGTATATGCTGCAGTTTACAAATGCAGTTGTTAGAATATCAGTCACTTTTGCTGATGAACACTTGCTATGCTGTTACCTCAGTTGTCAGAGATAGGACGATGACCCATGGGCACAACAGAAGGACGGAAACAAGATGAGACAAAGCTTGAAGACGCTTGGCTCCACCTACATCTACAGAGAGCTTTCGGGAAGCCATATGAAAACCAACCTTGCAACACAATGCCAGTACCAGCAACAGCACTCCACCCTGGAACACAGATAGATCCTATTAGCAGTACTTAAGAGTCAACCACCTCACTCCAATATAAGTAGTATTTACATGACAGAATATTAATATTCTTTTCCTTATTTCCTTCTTTTACTTATTAACATAAGACACAGAAAAGGTATTCCCCTTTTCCCCCAAAGATAAGCTTTATTTGCTAACCGTAACGTTCTATGACTTAGTTTGCAACTCCCAGTATTTCTAACTGGAACTCCATCTTCAATTTCTCTCTGGCCATTCTCCCTTCTTCCACCCACAAAGTAGCACATTGGAAATGTTTGGAAATAAAATGGAATCATCTTATATCACCCACACTCTTTGTATTTATTTATCTTCATTCAAGCCCTGTGTCATTTCTCCCCAACCTTTTCTTTAGAAATTGTTCCCTAATCTTTACAAAATATATTTACGTATACAAAATTAGCTTCTCGTATTTCTTAGGTCTAATCTACCCTGTGCTGGGCTAACATATTTCACTTAACTCATCTGTCTGATTTATTTTTAAATAAGACCAATGTTTTCTAGCGGTGTCATAAATTCAGTATTTTCTTTTTGGCTTCTCATTTGCAGGGCAGCAGTTCCAGCAACAAGACTAACTAGCTGGACAGTTCCAATCAAATACAGCAATAAGCCTCATACAGCATGATTCTAATACCTTACTCAGTAAAAAGCCCCACTAATTAAAATAGGACTACAGAGAAAACTGGGGTACCACCCAACTCAAGCAAGGATATCAGAATCTGGCTCTTAGGCTCCAAGTAGCATGGGAAAGAGACAGATACACAAGACAATGACTGATAACACTATGGAACAGAGGACTTGTCTATTAAGGATCATGCATATCTAAGTCACAACTGAAATAAAACTTCAAATAAAAAAGGAACAAATTTAATAGATACGTTCAGATTATGTATTAAAGCAAAATGCTGTTAAGTAAATAGTTGATAGGACATTTTGAATTAATGCAGTTCTCTTCACAGAATTTTTATGAATACATCATTCAATAATTCAGCATCTAGATTACAGAAGAAAGCAATTTACCTTGTGATCGGCAACTCCTAGGAAAGCAATT
The DNA here is from genome assembly GCF_015237465.2 of Chelonia mydas. Lineage (NCBI taxonomy): Eukaryota > Metazoa > Chordata > Testudines > Cheloniidae > Chelonia > Chelonia mydas. Next base: position 43,040,530 of record NC_051245.2, on the reverse strand, counting down.
ATTGTATGAAGAACATGGGTAAGAGCACTGTCATGATGTCCCTCAGCTAAACAAATTAAGTTAAGGAAGATTCTCCAAATGAGCCCTCTTCCAGCTGCCTAATCACATCTCAACAGAATTAATAGGACCTCATTCTCATAAGGATCACAAGTGATTTACTGAGGTTATTTAAAAAAAAATGAAAACACAGCTACAGGCATACCAGAGGAACAGAAACTGTAAATACCATAGGAGATCAGTAGAGGAAACAATATACATTTAAAGAAAGTAATATTTGAATCAAATTAAGCTTTGAAGTATTGATAATTCTAAAGTTTTAAACTACAGAAGTCCGTAAGTCTGTTGATTCCGTAGGGAAAATATTAAAAATGGTGTTACCCGATGACAGAACCTGAAATATTTCACATAAGCTAGTCTTAATATTAATGTTAAATCTGGCAATTATTTGGACTAAGGAGGATGAACTGGATACCAGAAATAAACTTAGATGAATTTTCACTGGAAGCATTACAGTATTTCTTTATCAATGAAATGTCTTAAGTATGAAACAGTCATTAATAGCTTTTGAAGAGTTTCCGAACAAAAATTTAAACTTGAGAAAATTTATGAAATTGACAAATAAAAAGAGGTGCAATCAAGATAAAATATTTTTAAAAATTATTCCTTTTGAATAGGCAAAATTTATGTTTTAACTTAGAAGCAAGTGAAACTGGTCTAACAGAAAATGAAGGAAGACAATTGGTAAGCTTGGGTGTGGATGAGAGACCGTGCAGAATAAATATGAAAATAAAGAATTAGAGTTATCTTAAGTTTGGTAAAGAAAGTAGAAGGAAGTGCGTGAAAATAATGAGTTATAAGGCTAGAAGGAATGGAGCAGGGGATGTTGAGATAAGGGAAAGTTTCTTAAAAGAAGGTTGTAAATAAGACAAAAAGAATTTGTCTTAAAAGGAGCCAACATGGACCCTCCCAATCCACATCCCAGTGGTATCTTAAAAGCAAAGCCTATGTGAACCCAGGTGTAATGTAAAAGCTATTGGTCAGCAGGAAGGAGGGGAAGAAATAAGGAGGAAAGAGGTTATAACTCTTATCTGGATGAAAACTGAAAATCAGTGCGAACTGTCTCAGATTAGTTGTTAGCTAAAGTGGTAATTGGCTATTAGATCATTTGTTTGTTGAAGGGTATAAAGAGTTATGAATCCGAGGGTTCTTTGTCTAACTGTGCTGGAGCACATCAGGATGAGACAGTTTCCCCTAGATCTGGCCTAATTTGTAAGTACTGTATACTGATCACATGCTTATGAATACTTTGTTACTGTATTGGGTGTAGTAACTGCTTATTTTTAGACTGTTAGGCATGTTTAGAGCAATTGCATAAAACACTATTCAGCCTTTGGACTTAAAGGAATTTATGGTTAAATTAGTGTCTAGTTGTCTCCACATTAATATTAATACTTTACAATATAGTTAATTCCAACAGACCAGCTACATGAAGTTCAATGCAGATGAGACTGAAGTGATGAAGGTTTGGGGCAAGTCAACTAGAAGAAATTTTGGCAGTGATATTTATCCACTGTGTTACTATTTTCCAGGAATCTTGTCCGTTACCTTTATCACCCAACAATGAATGCAATCTGCTCCAAACTGGGTTATATTTGAAGACTCTGAGGAAAGCTTAGTTAGTGAAGGACATCCCACTAAGAGGTGTTTCACACAGGAAGCATATATCAACTTCCAACTGTAATTCAGAGTGCTGATCTTAACCTAACAAGCTCTTTACAGTTGGTTTCTTGAGCATTTTATAGGCCATCACTCTTCAAATTTTATCTTGGGAGTTGAGATCACCCGAGACATTCAAGCAAACTCATTTTCTTCTCCCACGTCTGAAAGGGCTCAAGATGGTTGATCTTCTGAGCATGCTGCAAGACCCAAGTAGATACTCAGGTCAAAATTTTTAACAGAGGATGTCTAAAATTAGGCATTCCTACATATAGACACCAAAGCAGTGTGATTTTCTGATGGTATATTCACACTGCACAGTTAGCCTGGGCTGTTACCTTGGTTTTAACGTCCTTATTATCCACATAGAAAAACCTTTGACTCAGATTTGGAGGTGCTTTAAGCATGGTCTATCTTACCTAGCTGAGTGTGTAGGTTAGAACCCAGGCTACTCTTTAACTTGGGCTGAAACCTGCCAACTTGGCAGTGAGGAAGCATGCTAAATCACTCGAGTACCAACAGTCCTCTAATGCCCTTCCCACAATTCCTCCCAAAGGACAGACAAGCTCTCCTGCATCTAACAGAATGACTGAAAAAGAATCTTTGAGCACCTCAGCACAAGAAATCATGGGATGTACCCCAGACACACATGGGATTCCAGAAACAGTGTGGATACAGCTTTGCAGTGGGGAGATTCACACCAGGCTAGGCTAACCCACGTACCAATCCATGCAGGTTAACTGCACAGTATAGACATACTATGAGGTGCTGAGCATCCACAACTCCATGGACATAGTCCTCAAACTTTCTCTGAGAGGGAAAACTGAACCGAGAGGCTTCTATAGTTGAAGGGGCCTTGCAATTAAATTGGGATTTTTCTGTCATTATGTCATTTAGATTGTAATTATTTATAGCAAATTTATAGCTGATGCTGTTATCACTAAAGTAACTAATGACCGTGCATTTGACTGGATTAGTTGCTCAGAATGACTATTTCCTTTTCTTTCCAGTCATAAGTACAATGCTCTGGAGAGGAAAATGCAGTTGAAACAAGGCTAACTCACACTTTTACTCCAAACACATGGTAAGAAAGGATACGATGTTCTGCAATTTTAGCCATGAGATCATCATTATCAAAAAGCAATAAGCAGATCACAGCAATGATGAAAAATGCAGCACCTCTTGTCTGGAAAGACAAAAGGGAATCAATATAAAATGGTTTATTTGGATGACAAACATTAAAAGTTGCAAAAAAAATGCAAAGGGTATGAGCGTGTAAGTGTAAACACGAGAAAAACAAAGTCAAAACAAAATCCTTAAAGCAAAAATTACATTTGGTGAAACAGATAGAGAGATCTTGGTATATATATATAAAAAAACAACCCACCTATATTCAGCTTTTATTAGACTTGTTAGGTGATTTTGGGCAAGTCACTGCAGTTCTGGGCCTCATTCCTCCCCCTCCCCCCCCCAAAATCTGTAAAATGGGGATAATCATATTTGCTTCATTTGTAAAGCACATTGAGATCTATAGATGAAAGGTATTATAAGAATTATTTGTCTTGAGAATATGGCTATGGTCACTGTATGTGACCTTGGGAACGTTACCTAATCTCTCTGTACTTCAGTTGAAACATCCATAAGATGGGGATAATATTTCCTTGTGTCTCTGCTCACAGAGCTATGAAGCTTAATTTACTAGTATTGTAAATCACTTTGAAGTCCTTGGTTGGAAAGTGCTATAGAAGTGCAAAATACTATATTTTAAGTTTCTTCTGCATACAAATGATAAACTTGCATCTCTTCATCATCATGAATCTCAAACACCTTTTCATGTTGTTACTCCTTGTATATGCACCCGTTGCATATTTATTTCATTAAAAAAGTACAGATTGCAGTTTCTCCTACATTTAAAATTAAAATATACATAATTTACCTACCCCTTTTATGAATTTGAGTCTGAAACAATTAGATTTACTTCTACTATATTCCTGAATACCTGTTACATTTAGAACTTTATAATGTATAACTTTATTTTCAGCAAAAAATATTTAAATACCTTTGTTGGTCCTCCTCCTGAACTCGTGAACAATACACTAAGCAGTGACACAACAACTATATCACTGTGCTCAAACAGCAACAATGTCCTACAAAACAAAAGAGACATCAATTTTTATCAGGTCCATTTCAATATGATGCACTAGCTTGATATACCTGGTTTCAACTAAAATTAAATGGAAGAGAGGTCAAGGATTTATTCTATGGCTTCAATAGGAACGTTGTACAATTCAAAAGGATGGTAGGGAACCTGAAGTCTATTTTCTAGCTCAAACAATAGATCATGTACAGTAATTGAGTAGCAGTAACTACCTAAACACTTTTTAAACAGTAGCATGCTTTATTAGAGCACCAAGAATCAAACTGCTCAAGATGGAATTAATATTCATATTACAATAATGTCTGATAAATCTTAAGTTCCCTGTTCTCTGGCTGGGAAAAGGACCTTTTCTTTTCCTGTTAACTTCTGATTACTGAGGAGTTGATTTCCACTACTCTCCCTTCTCATACAATCTCCTCAATGCTGACAACGTATAGTTCTCACTTTTGGATCCTCATCCCCCATTCATAACTCCAGTGACTTCATCTATTGCTGGTAGCTTTCCCAAGCAGCAGAAGTTTGAAAGTGACAGTTTGTCAGTTTTACAGATGTCCATAGTTTTCTTAATAGCAGCAGTAAAAGTGACTACAAGACACATCATTTTCACCACTTCTGCTTGGGAAGACTTCTAGCATTCACAAAGGCACTGGAACTTTCAGCTGACCTGAGAACAGGGCAGTAAATTGATTCACATTTGGACATCTTTGCTATCTTAAAAGCTAAAAACCAATTTTTAAGGCAAACAAAGCTTAACCTTTGCAAAATTTGATAGCTTTAAGCCCTATCTCCATACACTATTCAGAGAGAAGCTTTCCTGAAGCTCTTCACCTCTGAAAGTCCCATTTTGTCATCTTTTTTCTGATCCTTTCTGAATCAGTCAAGATTGCCACTTAATGAACTAAAGGGACCACAATTGAATAATGCAAGGGACTTTTTCTATACACAGACCTAAGAGTATTACCATCACCACAGTACGCTCGGCCCCTGCACGCTAAAAGAGTGAACTAGGATGTCCTGCAGCAAACCAGGAACTGAATAATGGCTGCTCATCTGAGGATTTATTTTTATAAACAAACAGAAGTACATTTCTCTCAAACACATTTCATTTAAAAAGAAATTAAGTGTACAGAATTGATATTTCAAATAACTATAAAACAAATTAAGCTAGCATACTTTATTTGTACATGCCTGAAAGTTTATACATTACCTGAGAGGTCCACAAAGAGTGAGGCCAAAAAACCACAAAAGTGAAATGATACAGCCAACAACAGCATGTTTAACTATTTTGATCCACTATAAAAGAAAAACATTTTATTAACATTTTCGGCCTGCTTTCCAAACAAACATCTTGCATTCAATTCACATACCAACCACTACATTAAAGGAACATTAAAATGTATGCTGTTGAGCATCTTCAGAAATTAAAACAGTCTGACTTGTCTTAACTACTTCACAATGCCCCATTATGTTTACTTTTGGAAAGACATTTTATGGCTGAAATTCTTTACTTTTATCATTTTCTATCACAGCAGCAAGTTCTTTCGACGTAGTTTTAGTACCTTTTTAAAAAAAATCCATGGGTTACAGTAGTTAGGCTGAAGTCAAATTTACTTAGTGGTCAAAAAAAATGCTGACATTCAGTGTATTACACAATAAAATACATCTGACAAACATGCACAGTGCTAGATAAAGTTGTTCAACATTACAAAACTAAGGCCTTGACCCTACAAATATTTATATATATATACACTTAATTTTATCCCAAGGAGTAGTTCTATTGAAGTCAACTGGGACTACTTACGTGCTTCCAATTAAGCCTGCACCTAAGATTTGAATGATTAAGATTTTAAAAGTCTTAATCAGGAGATGCAGCTCATTTTTATTAAAATAAAACTACTTAGGATGTATTTTAGTGAGACAAGGTGGGTGAGAAGGTTGGTCCAATAAAAGATATTACCTCACCCACCAGATCTCTCTAATATCCTGGGACCAACAGGGCTACAACAACACTGCAAACAATAGATGTATTTTCTAGTTTTAAACCAGACAAACAACTAGATAAAGTTGGATGCGATTTTTATTTTTTAAATAATCCACTCAAGTTATTCATATGCCAAAAATCCAATATTTGAGTTAAGACCAAATTAAAAACTTTAGCAGACAGAAAGATAGATTTTTCCTGATGTATGACAAAGCCAAGAAATTTGGTCCCCCTCTCACTTTCTTTTAAATTCTGTCATGAGCTTTCTCAAACCAAATTTACCTTTAGGACATTTCCTGATACAATAGTTCAGATCCTCTATACTAAATAAATTCCAAATTACTATGTAGTGGAACAATCAATTATTTTATTTATTTCATATAAAGATGAATGCAGGGAGAGGGAAGGGGTGACGACAAAAGTTCTTCCTCTCCATATTTCAAGCTCCATTCTGACAATTGCTTGGATTCCTCTGCATTGTGGGATCAGCACAAAGGGGCTGAAAAGCTGATGGCCCAGACCCTCCCGCACAATACAATCCTCTGGGCCACCCTCCTCCTCCTGGTCCCTGGTACAGGAGGCATTCCGCAGGGTGCAGCTCAGGACTGATTTCTTCATATTTACAGCTATTTGCATGTTAGTTGGTAAAGCACAGGGTGCTCATGCAGGGTGTAATTTTCCATGGGACTAGCGCTCCTAAGTCACTTAGGTCATTTTGAAAATCCCAGCCACATTTTCCAGATGAAACCAGAAACATCCCTTTCACTTTCAGTGAGCAACTAAATATTTTATTAGAGTCATTATTCATATTGTCCCAGAGTATCTAAAAGTGAGTGTTCAAGAATAAAGTCAACTCACCTGGCGCTTGGTCACAGTTTTTCCAGAAGAAAATGGCTTTTGAAACAAAACCATAAAAAATGCAGACCTGTTAGGGGAAATATTCTCCATCAGCGTACTAGTTCAAGTGCGCTTTCAGACAAAGGTCATTTTATTATTCAGACTAGTTCTAGGCAATTGTTTCAACCCTTGTACAAGTAATTATTCTACAGCTCCACTTGTGTTTTAAATGAATGCTACCTAGTTTTTGCCAGAGGGAAAAAACAATAGTGACTCAATCTGGTTCTGTTCCCTGTAGCCAGGGATGAAAGTAAGGCGGAACGGGCCGGTATGGCGTACCAGTAAAAAGTAGCCGCCAGTACCGGCCTGTACCACTGACTAAAGCACTGCTGCGACAGCGCTTTAACGTCGCTGCCCCTTTTGCACCCCACATCGGCCGCAGCAAAGGACCCTGTTTAAAGCACTGCCCTGGCAGTGCTTTAATGTTGTTGCCCCTTTTGCCCCCCCCCGCCTACCAATGTGGGGTGGGGGCAAAAGTAGCAGCTGCCCTGGGGCCACGATTTAAAAGGGCCCGGGACTCCGGCAGCAGTGGCTGGAGCCCCGGGCCCTTTAAATTGCCGCTGGAGCCCCAGGCAGTGCGGGTCAGGCAGCGCAGACAGGCTGGCTGGGAAGTTGACCCCAGCCCCACCCCTTCCCAGAGGGCCAGAGCCGGCCCTGTACCGGTAAGAGCTCAATTTTACTTTCACTCCTGCCCATAGCCCATTTCAGCTATTCAAGTAGCCATAAGGTTCAGTAAACTTTTTGTAGCAGGTGAATTTTAGTCCTGCCTACTTTGCCATCCTCACAAGTCTGGCAGAGGACAGCCAAATGGTTGTTAATTCACACTTAGTATGGATCAAAATAAGTGAATGTGTAGAAAAGAAGAGAGTTTTGAAGGGGAGCATGATTACATAATACTACTGTTACATTTTCATTTCTAAGCTGCCCCTACCTTGCATAAAAACTAAATAAAGCCACTCACCCACACACACCTCTACTAGAACTGGCCTGAAACAGTATACCCAATATCCTACCTTCCCAACAACCATAAAAAATGAACTAAAAGAAAAAAATATTATGTTGTTCAGGAACAGTCAAGTGAAAAACCCAAAAGTGGAAATAAAATGGGAACATAAGCTAATTGACATTAGTCAATGTTGCCAAGTTAGAGCACAGCTTTCACAACTCATTATGAGCCAAGCTTAAATTAGTATTGGTCCAGCTACCAGCAAAGATATTAAGGATGACAACAGATGTAGGAAGTAAGATTCTAGGGTGGAGGGCAGCTTAGCTTCCTTCCAAAGAAAAGGGTAGCACAAGGAGAGACCACACTGATTTTACTTGTAATTTTCACTTAAATGAAATATTCTAGATACAGATTTATTCTCTTTACTCAGTATTTGTCATTACATCATCTGTCTAACAACTACGAGCACTTTAATGAATGAATTAAAAAAATCCCCTTCTTCCCTACAGTTTCTCAAACTACAATAAGCATGCTTAAAATATTAGGATTTAGATAGTATTGATTCCAATGAGATATTCTTCCTCTTAAGTACAGGGACTATTACTAGAACTGGCGATGATCATTTTAAATACATCTACCATTGTATTTCTATTATCAATTAAATGGTTAGTTTTGTAGCATCATACAGCTGTGCATCACAACACAAATCCTTTTATCACCCACGACAAGAGTATGCTTAGATTACCCTTTATCTAAGAAGAAAGTCAAAGCACAGCAGCTACGCTCTAGACATCTCTACATCAGTACCTATAGATTCCACACTGAAAATGAAAACCTAAAAAGGGGTGAAGGAAAAGCAGGCCCAGTAGCTGGACAGGACAACACAGCATCTCAACTTTTTTTCCTGCACAGCTATCTGTCAGGAGCTGTTATGCTGTGTCTAAATGTACATTCCACCAGAAACAAGGAAGGTTTTGCTCCTTTAACAACCTGTCATGCAGCACACAAAAGGCACAAACTCCCTTGACTTCTTATGAAAAACTTTTTTTCTTTCAGAATGAATCTTTTCCAAACCCAATGGGAAGAAACCCAGGCATTCATTACCCAAAAAACGATTCCCAAAAGGAAGACGCTGCAGCAGTGTTATAAAAGGCTTAAACAGCAGCACACTTACCCCAGCTGTACTATAAAGATAAACTGGACAAGGTGAACCACTTTCAGGAGATCATAGGATTCAAAAAGTCCCAGAGCCTTTAGAAACTTGGTGAAACACAGCAGCACAATGTATCTAGTCAGCCTGCAAAAGAACAAATGATCACAGGCGTGTCCTAAGCGTGGGGGGGCAACACGGACCGAGACCCACTCGGGGACGCAGGCTGGCTCAGAGGCCCCCAGCCCACCCGGGCACTGGGTGAAATACAGCCTGACCGGGCAGCGCAGGGGCTCCCCTGCTGGCAGTTCCCAGTCCCCCCACCCCCGACCCTTCCCCGCGCTGGGAGCGGCAGTTACCGGGCGCTGGGCACATCCACGGGCCCCAGCCCCCCGCCTCCGGCCAGGGCCTCGCCGCTGTAGGTCGTCTCCATGCCGGGTCTCAGGAGCCGCGGAGGCCGCCTCCCCCGCCGCGGGGCCTCCTCATCCTCCGCGTGCTGCGAGCTTGGGCCGGGCGCGCTCACACGTCGAGCTCCGGAGCGAGGCAAGGCCCGTAGGCCGCGGCCGGCAGCGGGACTTGCGGAAGCTGAGCCGGGCCAGCCACGTCCTCAGCGGCCGGAACTCCTCACTACAGCGCGGCGCGCGGGGGAGCGCCCGCGCCCTCCCCCTCCCCGCCCAATGGACCCGCCCGGCTAGGGACAGGGCGCAGCTCGCGGCAGCGCCACCTGACGGCCTGGGGCGGATGCTGAGCGCACCAGCGACCTCCCTCTGAGGAGCGCGGGGGAAGAGCAGGGAACGGGTCACTGGCACTGCCCGATGCGGGGCGGGCAGTGAGCCGGGCCTCCCCTGACCTGCCTTCCCCTCTCCCTCCCCCTCGCCCCTGTCCCACTGACCCCCCCTTGCCCCGCCCCTGCGCCTTCCTGCTCCTCCTCCTCCCCCCACCCTCACTGCCCCCTTTGCCCCTGTCCCACTGACTCCCCCCGCCTTGCCCCACCTTTGTAAGTCTAACACCTAACTGGAACAACACTAACATATAGGTGAGCTGGTCTAGTTTCCAGCTATGAATTTGTCAGTGCTCAGCGGATGCCTTGGCAAGAGCTGGCACCTGGTCTACCAGTGTCACAGGTCTCTTCTGCCCTGCACCCTTCTCACCCGTGCAGCCTGAGCCTTCCCCTGCCCCGTGCCCCTCTCCATGCAGCCTCGGCCTCCACTTGCCCCTGTGTCCCCTCTTCCCCGTGCAGCCTGGGCCTCCTGCTGCCCTTGTACCCTCTCTGCCCTGTGAGACTGAACCTCCCCCACCCTGTGTCCTCTCCTCTCCATGCAGCCTGGACTTCCCCCATGCACTCTAAAGCCTGGGCTTCTCACTTTCCCAACAGCAGCCTGCCTTATGCCCCCCCCAGGAACAGCCTAGCCTCTCCCTCCCCCATCTGTCCCCCACGTCAGCCTGGCCTCCCCCTCCCATCTGCCCGCCAGTGGCAACCCAGGCTGTCCATCTCCCCATGGGGATCTCTCTATCAGTCAATCCTCTTTCAGCTTTTCCTAGCAGCCTCTACCTCTCCTCCATTTCCCTGTGGGTCTGGCCTTCCTGGCGTGGCTGTCACAGAGAACGCATGTGTAATTTGCAGCAGTTTGGTGCTCAGACCAAGGCACTACCAGGCTCAAGTTAAGCACCAAGGGCTCTCTCCTACACATGTGGGCCAGGTGTGTTCACAGGGCTTATTTACATTGTGCAACATTACCACCATCAGACACAGTTGTGGAGGTTTGAGTGAGCTGACACAATGCTGACCATGTCAGCGTAGACCAGGGCAAAGAGTGTGCAACATGGTATCAACTAGTCCTGGTTAAAACCTGGTCCCAGGGAACTCAGACATGTTGGGGAGGGATGTGTATGTGGGACAAAGCTGCACTGAACAGGTGGTGGGCTGGCCGATGTACGATTATGTCTTGGCCTTACACATGCTATGGAGCACTTGCTTGGACAAGGGTTGACTACTCTTCTGATTATGTTTGGATTTAGGACCTGATTCAGTGAGGTGATTAATTCTAATGCCAGTTCAAATGTCTTTGTAATTTGACATTACATTACATCACAAATCAAAGAAATCAGCATATAGTTTTCTCACGTAGGGATGATACTTTAACGTCTGAGTGTTCAAAATCATAGTCCACAAGCATTAAATTTTTCTGTCTTTATAAATAAGGTTACAGTTTTCAAAAATTAATAGAAAGGAAAAGCTGTGGGGTCAAAAACTCTATTAATCTTTTTTCAATTAAGATGGAAAAAATATCTAACTACACAGAGACTTATATTTGGATAACCTGGTAGCACAGAAAAATCTTGTGTTACATTAGGCCCTTTTACCTTTTCAGATGGGTGTTCTTTACTTTCATTTACTGCTTATTATATAGATCTCTTTCTGTTGATTTTTGTCTGTGCCGGTGCTTATTTCTCAAGGCTGCCCATTGATGCTCCGTATCATTTCAGACATGCTGTTAGATTCCCAATCCAGAGACTTGAAATAAGTGCCAGGAATGTGGCAACATCCACTTGTTTGTGGGAAAAGGAGGTGTACTGGTACATTTTAACAAACTTTTAATTAGTGCCACCTTCAGTTTGGCACCCATTGCCATATTTTGCAAAGATCACTTTCCCTTACAGCCTACTGCCTGCATGCTGATGTACAGTGTTCCTGTGTCCGACTGTCTTAGACTAGTATGAGAGCTTTGCTTGCACTGACCGATTCTTTCTCTTTCAGCCAGTAAGCACAGGACTAGCCAGAATAGTGATTTTTCTCAGTGTCCTGATTGATGTCACCCTGCTTCTTGTGAACTTCTCAACTACTGTAAATGAGCAGCCCTTCCAGTGGTTTTGATACCATTCTTCATGTTTATTTATACCATGCTACCACTAACTATGCCCACTGCAGCCTATGCACATGGGATAGGACTGTAATTTGATCAATGGTACAGTGCAGCAAGAGCAACGCTCCTGTAGTGCAGCTTTGTGCATATCTTTTCCTTTGCATTTTTGTGGGGCACTTTTATTTTATTTAAAAGGAATGATCTGGCCCTGTGTTTGTCTCTGTCCTCTTGTCTCCCAGAATGAATAGAAATTGACAAGAATCACATAAATAAGGCACTGGAGATAGCACTTCAGATAAATTGATTCTAGTCATTTTCTATTGCTGCAGCCACTTCACCTCATCTAATGCTACTCAGAAACAATCAACCTGCATGCAGAACAGGCTGGAAGGAAAAAAATCACTTGAGATATTGGGGCTAGTGTGTCTCTTTTGTGTTTTTTAAAAGGATATAACAACACTGAAGGGGAAGCTTCCAAGAAGCACTTATAAAGCATCTATGCATGTTTAATCAGAAGGCAGTTGACCGGATAAACTTGTAGATAAATGAAACTAATGCATTTATTATGCATCAGATTATAAATTCTCCTTTCCTACAAGATTATTTCAAGTAAATGTATTGCGAATTAGGATACCTCATAATTGGGCCTTGCAGAATTTGATATTTTAAAATAATTTTGACCTATAATATTGATATTTATTTTAAAGCACTTTTAAATATTTGTATCTTAAAATTTTTACAGTTGCACAAAATTATGGTGTTTATGCATTTTTTATTTTTATTAATTTAAATTTTCACAATGGCAGGAAAATTTTGGAGGGGAAGGGGGAAGTCAGTCAATTATTTAATGACAGTAGACACTGAGATTCAAAAAGTTAAAACTTTATAACTGTTAAAACACAAATTGTCGACATCACATGTCAAAATTTAAAAAGGAAATAGCTTTAAATCAACAAATCATACCTGTTATTACTGTTCATTTACTCATAGTCCATTTATAATAAGCCTAATTCAAAAGTCTAAATCACTGGATTTTGACTCTAATAAGTTCTCAGGCAGCATTTTTCTTTCGTTGCCTATCTGTAAATTTTGATGATTATTGATAGAAATATTTTTATTGGTTTGTGTGCATACAGTGACATCAATATTTAGTGATAAAAATCAAAACCTTCCAAGCCTACTAATAATATAAACACCTCATTTTCATGAGGCTCCCCAAAGGGGTGGTGAAATATAGTCTGTTGCCAGCATTACAATACAAATGATATCAGGCAGGACACTAGGGTTGCTAAGTGTCCGGTTTTCAACTGGAAATTCTGATCTAAAAGGGGATCTGGCAGCGTCCAGTCAGATGTGCTGATCGGACACCAAAAGTCCAGTTACCGCAGGGCCAGGGTAGGCACCAGATCATTAACCTGTCCCAGCCCCGGAGCGGAGGAGCACAGCTGGGGGACAGTGGAGATGATCCAGCAAGCAAGGGGGGACTCTTGCGGGGAGAGATGGGGTCTTGGGTGTCCAGTTACCAGCAATTGGAAAAGTGGCAACCCTGCAGGACACCCAGTCTAAAATAGCAGACAACATTGAATTGTCACATTTGCAATAATAATGGCGAATACTTATGCAAATCTTAGGGCAGTAAAAGGAGTAGACTGTAAGCGCTTCATTGTTTTTGTGTATAGTGCCTAGACCCTGATTGGGGCTTCCTAAGTGCTACTGCAATGTTAATTAACCACAACAATAATTAATAATGCGTTTTTGCAGCACCATATTATCTTGTTTGGATCATGACAAATTGTACCACAGTGCCAGCTCTTAGAGAAATTGCAGCTTACAAGTCAAAAACATCAGCCCTTGTCTCTTAACCCTTCAAGCTTTAGAAAATCTGAGATTTTCAACACCGGAACTTGCTTGGTGTTAAAAAGAAACATCAAAGTATCCAGCTGTACTGTTTTCTGATATGTGACTTTTTCATTCAGTGAATTGCACTTTTAAAACTTTTTATTGTTCCTGGCGCTTTATACACAGCACCATACACCAGAGGATTTAAGTCACAAGCTGCTGTTGTAGCAAAACTAAGAGTGAAACTGTGATTCACTATATTTTAAAAACGGTAAAAATATGCAGCATTTAGGACAAAAACATTTTTTACAGAATTTTTTTATGCTTTCACTATTTCTTAATTAGATCTTCTGTTCTTGCTTTTGAGTATAAACTTATTTGTCTTTAAACTTGAACATGATACATACAGCTTTCCTTATCAAGTTTTAAAGCATTTTGTGATGTGGTCTAAATTACAAGTCCCCCCAGTGCTCAGCTGGCTTTAGATTTTTTCATGTATTAAACAAGACTAGAATTTCGTGCACCCTATGAGACTGGAAGGATTTTCTGTCTGTTTCTGTGGTGTATCTGTTGCCTGTCTCTCACGCACACATCTCTATCAAACAGCCAGCCATCCCCCAAATTTGCATTCAGCTTCCAGTCAACTGTCTCCACCCACACAGCTCAGATTCCTGGCATGTGACTTGTGATATGAGTAGTGGTATTTATTTTTTCAACTATCTTGTTACTTAAAGGAGTTTTATTGTTATTTACATTTATCCTGAATGAAGTGCAGCTGTTATTCTCACCAGCTTTACCAAGTTTTTACTCCCAGTGTAACAATAAAATCTTCTCACAGGGAGTACTTCATCCACTAATGAAAAGTAGTTACATCTTGGATAAGAAACAAAGTATTTATTAGTTTACAGCAGTGGTGGTTCTCAACCTATTTACCATTGTGCGCCGCATCCAATACTACATCTATGGCCCTGAGGATGTCACATGGGCTGCAGCTCTGTGCTGACTGGGCTGCAAGTGGCCCACGGGCTGCAGGTTGAGAACCACTGGTTTACAGCAACACTACAGAAGAGTTTAGGACAAGAAGTGAAGATTACAATAATCAAATGAAACTTCAGGGGGAATTTAGTGAGTAGGATGTAATTATCCAAACTGGATTTGGGCTAACGCCCTGCATTAACAACACTAACCCTTGCAAAAAGTGCTGTGGAATTTTTAATTTTTAACGATCACAAGAGGTGAGGATCTTGGTTTTAGCTCATCCATATGGCATCTCCAGCAGCGTGGGACCTTCTAACACCATTATGAGGCATTGGGTCAGTACTTACTCTGGGAAAAGCATCCAAGTATAAATTTCAGATCAATTCATAAATGAACTGGGAGAGGGGCAATAGTATGGACATTGATTAAGTATCTCTCAGGGCCCTTCAACAGGTGCGGTGTGTGGAAAAGTCAGAAAAAGAGAGATTCCAGTCTGCATTTGTTTATCTTACCCACCCTTAATTCTATTCCTGTGAGTACCACCTACTGAATCACACTCAGCAGTGTCCAGTTGTTTCTTGGAGGTCTTCTACCCAAGCATCAACCCAGCACAATACTGTTTAGCTTATGAGGCATGATGAAGGTATCAGAGTACATAGCAGTATGGCTGCTGGAAAATGAAAGCATTACAGAAGTGCTTATGCTTTACATAAATAATAGCAATAGAACCCGATCATCTTGTTGCATTCATAAACAGGGACGTTATTGAAAGGTTTATTTACTTATGCAAGGTGGAGTTGACATGTCATGAGTCCTATGTCCAGAAGGGGGAGATGTTAACAAACAGCACAAAGTTTAGGTGGAGAATTATAAATTAGACAGTTGGAAGACAGCAGCTGGAGAGTTGAAAAAGTTGGTGAATGACTGGGAGTTGAAGAGAGACATACAATGGCTGTGGAAAGGTGGGGGAAATGGGAAAAAGGAAGAACAAACATCCTGTTTCAAGAAAGTGAAAATGGGGAAAGGAAATTGGAAGGAAGTAGATAGGTACTGGGCATATTTTAAAAGGACCAAAAAACAGGAGAAAAACCCATACCAGCAATAAAGACAGAAATATTGAAAATAAAAGCTTTTAAAACAGTGAAACAACAACATTATAAAGACAATGGAATACAGGAATTCTTTCACAACATTGCATAAGGATTATAATAGATGGGTATGTATTCCACGTATAAGTTGTTCAGTCAATGCAATCATTAAGTGTTTTGTTCAGAAAATACCTTTATAGCTTTGTGTTTATTGAGTAAAGGCAATTTGGACATCTGTTCCACAAAAACTTGTTGGGATTAACTAAATAACCAGAGTGGCAGAGGATGTCTGTGTCTCTCTTCCCTCTGATTCAGAATAAGGGGACACAAAGTTTGCTGTGACTTCACTTCTTATTCTTCTCCCCATTCTAATGCAACCACCCGCACTTGCCTTTTCCAGGTATGAAAGCACACAAAGCCACTGCAGAGAAGCATGCAAAGGACTACATTCCAGGGACCTTGGCTCAGTTCTTATTGCCTGCATCCAGTAATGAGATCTACAGCAAGTGGCGGAGAATTCCAAGATTGGCATCTGTTCTAGGGGGGAGGAGGGAAAGGGGGGCTGTTTTCAAAAAAGGATTATAATGACTTCGTTTACTGTGCATCTGATTCTCCTCTCACACTGTGGTAAATCAGGGGTAACTCTGTTGAAGCTGGTGGAGTTATACTGCTATAAGTGAGAGAAAAATCAGTCCCTATATATTTAATTTGTTTAGATAAAGGAACCCATTTAATAAGAAAGCTTTACTGTTACTTTAAAATCTGACATTTTCTGGTTTATAAAGCTCCAGTATTGACTCAGAAACAATAGCAGATTGAGAAGGCAAAAGATTTGATGCAAAATCAGGAAAGCTCCTGAAAATCAGTCACTTGAGAGGATTTTGCGATTTCCTGTAATGTGACATAACCCATTTATTGTGGTTTTACTGGGAAATTATCAGTTGAGGTCAATGTAGCAGAAAATAAAACAGTAGAGAAAACATGCTCAGACTTGCTGAGATGGTGTGTGAGCTCTGTTCCTTATCAAATCAGTAGCAGACTATAGTGCCAGATCAAATTTACGTAAAGCAAATCCTGCAGCATCTATCATCCCACATTTTAACATGTGTGTTATTTCCTGTCAGTTTAATTTCATATTATCAGAAAACTTTTGTTTAACAATAAACCAATCTTGGTACTTGATTTTATAAATACAGGAATATACCACTGATTTTCCTTTCTATCCTGCCTGCTCATATACAGTGTGATTATCAGCAGTACTAAGCAACTACAACAGTCTTTGGCCCAAATCCTGCCTTCCTTGCCTAGGGGAGCTCTGATACTGAGTGGGCCTAGCGGAAGGCACAGAGAAGATCCTCACCTACTCTGCAGTCTGGACCTGCTGCATGCCGGAAGGGGGGGCAGATTACCTCTCTGCCCCTCCACCTACCTTTTGAGGATCCTGCTGCTCTATCTGGTACAAAGGAGCCAACAGACTCCTGGAGTTGCATGAACCCTTGCAGTGCAGCCTCCACAGGTAAGGCAGAGGGATGAGGAGGGGCTCAGACACAGCACCCCCCCCTCCAAAACTGGTATCTGTGAGTGGGGATTTGGTGGTCCCTAGAGGCTCTGATGCTCTCCCTTGTAATTGTAGTGTCCTGCAAAAGTGGGTTCCCTTAATTTCAAAATCTCCAGGCTGACAGCTCTGGTTTGGAGCTGCCAGATGGCTTTGCTGGCAAAGGACAGCAGTATTTTCCTGATTCATAGGCATTTGGAGAGAGCCTGAACCCTATGCAGAGCCATCAGAAGAGGTATTGCCTCTCTGTTAATTCACTCCTTAGCAACCTCCATGGATGTATAGGACAGTGGGGGTGGAGTTACAGACTCAGAGGGGTGGGGCTGGACAGCTTTGAATCAGCTTTGCTGCTGCGGAAACCTGCCCTCTTAGGATGGAAACTTGTAGACATGCAGGGCCCTGGCCACCAGCCTGCACACCTGATCAGCAACTGCTTCTGAATTTGACTACTGATGTTAATGTGAGATGTAGGAGCTCAGCATCACTCAGGATCAAGTGCTCAGTTTATTAAGAAAACATTAATAATTGTCTTTAGCCAAGGCAGGAACCCATGAGCTTGTGCTAATAAAACACAGAGCAATTAAGTGACTTTCCAGAGGTCACATGGGAATCTATGGCTGAGTTTGCAATTGAACCCAAACCCCTGAGTCTCAGTCCAGTGCCTTAGCCATGAGACCAACTTTCCACTATGTACCAGTTTTTGATTTGATGTATAAACTGAAATAAATAATTGAAATCACCTCAAGTATTTCTGTAACTTTGCACTAAACTAGCTGGGCGCTGAGACCAAAACTCCTACTCCTTTTCTGTCTGAGTACACCTGAACCATTAGAAATGTTTTACTTCTTCCCTTAGAATTGACAAGATACATGTTTGATAATACCCCTTTTTGCTGACAGAGCTGAGTTCTGCTCTAGGAAACCTGTGAAGCAAGATCAATGTCAGCAGAGACAAATGACACTAACTCTGAGTATTAAGGCTGTAGCTTTGATCTGGTTGTATCTTACATCATCTCTCCATTGTGATATTTATAATTTCAAAATAATGAGGAGCACACGCTGTCTAGAAACTGAGCCTCATGAACCTGTCTGCACTAACTTTTTACTTCAAATTTCCCACCCTTCCAGTATCACTGGCTGTAGCAATGGTGGGGAAATTAGAGTAGGAAAGCCACTGGCATTGTATACAGCAACTTCTCTAGACTCTGAGCTGCGTTTGATGACTTGGTAGTTAAAATGCCAGGGGTCAGCCTACACTAGTTCTCCCACAATTACTACCCCTGGTTGCACTGCACTGGTGGGAAATTTGAAGAAAACTAACAGGGTAGACATGGTCACACAGAGTCTATTGTCAGGACACAGAGATAAATGAAAGCTGTAGAAAAGAGATAGAAAGCAGAGCTCAGACTACAATCTATTTATGATATTCCTGTTCATATTTTATTTCCAATTATTTTAATATTAAGCCATAAAATGAAGTCAGAATCCATGTTACATATTATTCTCCCCTTCCGCAGACCTCAAGAGGATCAATGCTGCTTTATCATGATACAGAGAGAATAGACGACCATTATCCATCATATGCACTCTCTCTCTCTCTGTGTATATATATGAATGAGCTTGGGTCCAGGTCCTCAAAGGTATGTAAGTGCCTAGCTTCCACTGATTTCAGTGGAAGTTAGGCCACTTAAATGCCTTTGAGGATCTCAACCTTGATTCCCAGTGGAAGCAGGACATATACTGAGGTCACACTTCTTGTCCCTGGCAGAACATGTTATTGGCCTTCGGAAATATCTTCATGAAAGCACTTAAGGTGAGAAGAAGGAGAAGCAAGGAGAGAAATAGTGAGGCATTGAGAATAAGGGAACATTTTAGTATCAAAGAAATAAATAATTATTAATAATACTTTGGATGTCGAGAATGACTTTGAGATCCCTTAATTAAGCATTAATTAATCAACCAATTAATTAAGCCCACAAGCCTGTGAGGAATGCAAGAGATATAGGGATCACTTTACCTGCCACTGAAGCCCCCTCTGTGGTAGAATATGGCAGCTGTTTAATAGTAAATATCAGCACTTCACAACAGAGTAGGATGTGACCTGCATACAACTGAAACTGCCAGGCAGATTATAATGACCAGAACTGGATCCTGAGAAGGACATCCCAGCTCTTCTAAAAAGTGCCATGGGATCAAAGTGGTCAGGACATGGGTTACACCTCATTTAAAAATTATACCTCCAGCAACCGTGTGCTCCCTAATAGCATTTTGGGACTTTGGTTTGGTTCTGACTCAGAAGGGAAAGTGATTCATATGAACACACCAGCACCACTTCCTCCAGTTCCTTGGAGGTCTCCCATCTCATTGCTGAGGCCAACCATACTGAGCTTGTGAGATTTAATGGGATCAAAGTAGGGTGGAACGGAAAGCTTTCTGAGGAAAACAGGGAGAATTGCTTAGGAAGAAATGCGAATAAGGAAATATAGGGGTTGTTAGGAGAAGGAATTATAGGGAACTGAGGCTGTGGCTGAAGAAGGAAGTAATGGAAATGAAATCTGAGGGAAGAGATGCTGAAACATGGAAGGAAACAAGAGAGGAGAAGAAATGTTAAGGAAGACATGGATATATTGTGCTAAACTCCATCTCCTCTACCTCTCTTCCCTTCAAAGCCCGATGTCCATCTCTGATCTCATTTTATCCTACTCCTAACTGGCTCTATATGCTCCTATTTTGTCAATGGTACTGTGTTAGAGAGGTAGCATTTTCATGCTTAGGCCTTCAGAATCTGTGCCACAGACAGTGGCTGGGATTGAGCTTTCATTACATTTTGGCTTGACAGGCTCTATTTCCCCCTCAATTCAAATCATTTTTCCTTTTGCCACCAAATATCCATCCAGACAGGTGACAGCCTCCCTCTATTAGATGAATGCTGCAGCAGTATCCTACAGCCAACAAGCCAGACCTTTATAAAGCTTAGCTTCTCACTCAAATTTGCTAATAGGATGAGTGTGGGAATGACCAGAAGCAATTCCTTTTTTATATGACAAAAAAAGCCCTAGCAAAACTTCCTTGAATTTATGTGTGTAGGTGCGTGCGTGCGTGTGTGTGTGTAAAGTGCCAGTGTCCATTTTGCATAACTATCTAAGGTTTTGTATTTGTTACATACTTTAAAAACGGGACAGGACATAGCCAGCAAGATGATGCTCCAGATAATTGTACAAATGTGTTAAATCATATGTTCCTGTGAAACAGTTTGTTTCTTTATGCTAGTGGTCAGGAAATTTATCATAACGACTCTAAATTGTCTCAGCGTGCCATATACTAAACATGGTGAGCATCTCGCCTTGAAGCGGCTTTTCTTGCTTGCAGGAGGTGAATTTAAAAAAAAAGGATTTAGTCAAGGATATTAGAGCAGTCTAAAAATCACTGAGCTCAGAAGCACCACATACACTACTAGGTAGATAGTTACTTTTTACAGAACTCATGTGCAACGAGACAATTACAGTCTAGGTGTCACAGGCATTTGTTTTTAAGAGTGCTAACAGTGAAAGGCAAACTTCACCACTGGCATAAGCATGTTCAACTCCTTTGACGTTTGATAGAATTTACCTGTTTATGCCAGGGCTGACTTTGTCCCAATATGTTAAGAAAGATGGGAATGGGAGAGAAGGGGGTTGACAGAATTTAGAAAATGCCTGCAAGCTGCAAAGAAACTATTTTAAAACACCATAATTGAGGTTTAAACTAAATCAATACCCCAAATTAAAAAAACAATGACAGTAAGAGGACCAAAAATGCTACGATGGCTAAACAACGGAGTAAAAGAGGCAGTTAGAGACAAAAAGGCATCGTTTAAAAATTGGAACTTGAATCTTACTGAGGAAAATAGAAAGGTACATAAACTCTGGCAAGTCACGTATACAAGTATAATTAGGCAGGCCAAAAAAAAAAAAATTGAAGAACAAGTAGCAAAAGACACAAAAACTAACAGCCCATTTTTTAAAGTACATCTTTAGCAGGAAGCTTGCCAAATATTCAGTGGGGCCATTGGATGATCAAGGTGCTCAAGAAGCACTCAAGGAAGACAAGGGAATTGTGGAGAAGCCAAATGAATTCTTTACATCAGTCTTCACTGCAGAGGATGTGAGGGAGATTCCCACATCTAAGCCATTTTTTTTTTTACAAAAATTACAAATCTGAGGAACTGTTCTAGATTGAGGTGTCAATACAATAAATTTTGGAACAAATTGATACATTTAACAATAATAAGTTACCAGGATCAAATGCTATTCACCAAAGAGTTCTGTAGAAACTCAGATATGAAATTGCAGAACTATTAACTGTGCTATGTAACCTATCACTTAAATTAGCCTCTGTACCAGATGGCTGGAGGATGGTTAATGTAATGCCATTTTTAAAAAAGGCTCCAGAGGTGATTCCGGTAATTACAAGCCAGTAAGCCTAACTTCAGTACCGGGCAAATTGGTTGAAACTATAGTAAAGAAGAGAATTATCAGACACATAGACGAATGCTATTTGTTGGGGAAGAATCAGCAAGGCTCTTGCAAAGGGAAATAATTTCTCACCAATCTATTAGAATTCTTTGAGGGTTTCGACAAACATGTGGACAAGGGAGATCCAGTTGATATAGTGTAGTTGGACTTTCAGAAAGCCTTGGACAAGATCCCATACTAAAGGCTCTTAAGGAAAGTAAGAACTCATGGGATAAGAGGGAAGGTCCTCTTATGGGTCAGTAACTGGTTAAAAGATAGGAAACAAAGGGTAGGAATAAATGGTCAGTTTTCCCAGTGGAGAGAGGTAAATACCTGGGTCCCCCAGGGGTCTGTACTGGAACCAGTGCTGTTCAACATATTCATAACTGATCTGGAAAGAGGGGTAAAGAGTGAGATGGCAAGGTCTGCAGATTCTATAAAATTACTCAAAATAGTTAAGTTCAAAGCTGACTGCAAAGAGTTACAAAGGGATCTCACTAAACTAGGTGACTGGGCAACAAAATGACAGATGAAATTCAATGTTGATAAGCGCAAAGTAATGCACATTGGAAAACATAATCCCATCTATACACATACAAAATAATGGGGTCTAAATTAGCTGTTACCATTCAAGAAATATCTTGGAATCATTGTGGATAGTTCTCTGAAAACATCTTCTCAATGTGCAGCAGCAGTCAAAAAAGATAACAGAATGGTAGGAACCATTAGGAAAGGGATAAATAAAACAGAAAAAAGCACATCTACACCTGGATACTGAATGCAGTTCTGGTCGTCACATCTCAAAAAAGATCTGTTAGAATAGGAAAAAGTACAGGGAAGGGCAACAAAACTGATCTGGGGTCTGGAACAGCTTCCGTATAAGGAGAGATTAAAAAGACTGGGACTGTTCAGCTTAGAGAAGAGATGAATAAAGGGCAATATGATAGAGGTCTATAAAATCATGAATAATGTGGAGAAAATGCATAATACAAGAACCCAATGAAATTAATAGGCAGGAAGTTTAAAACAAACCTAAGGAAGTACTTGTTCATCCAACACACAGCCAACTTGTGAAACACTTTGACAGGGGATTTTGTGAAGAACAAATGCATAAAAGAATTTAAAAAATAATTAGATAAGTTCATGGAGGACAGGTCCATCAATGGCTGTTAGCCAAGATAGTCCACGACACAACCGCATGCTTTTATGTTCTTAAATGCATTGAGAATAAAGCTAGCTTTTCCAAACCTCAGATAATCAATTTGTTCCCTGACTCCTGAGGCAGTTATAAGCAATCACTCTGATATCAGAGTATTTTTTATGGAGAGATGTGTTGTGTCTCATAGATTCATAGATTCCCAGGCCAAAAGGGACCTTTGTTGATCATTTAGTCTGACCTGCTGTATAACACAGGCAACAGGGCTTCTCCAATATAATACCTAGAGTAGATCTTTTAGAAAAAAACATCCAATCTTGATTTAGAAATTGTCAGCGATGGAGAATCCACTACAACCCTTGGTAAATTGTTTCAATGGTTAATTACTCTCACCATTAAAAATTACACCTTATTTCCAGCCTGAATTTGTCTAGCTTCCACTTCCAGCCATTGGATCATGTTATACTTTTGTCTGCTATATTGAAGAGCTCATTTGTTCCCCATGTAGATACTTATAGGCTGTAATCAAGTCAATCTTTAATCTTCTCTGCATTAAGCTAAATAGATTGAACGTTTTGTATCTATCACTGTAAGGCATATTTCCTAATCCTTTAATCATTTTTTGACCCTTCTCTGAACCCTCTCCAGCTTATCAAGATTCTTCTTGGATTGTGGGTACTAGAACTGGACTCAGTCTTCCAACAGCAGTTGTACCAGTACCAAATATAGAGGTAAAATAACCTCTCTACTCCTACTTGAGATTCCCCTGTTTATGCATCTCAGGATTGCATTAGTTCTTTTGGCCACAGCATTACACATTTTGAGACTTATCTGTTAGCCAGCTTTTATCCATTTTGTCTCAATAGTTCTGGTTGAGCCTGTCATGAGGCTTATTTTCTCACATCTCTAACTTTTGGATACAAACCTGAAACCACTTGACATCCACAATGCCACATCTTAACATGACATAGTTTGATTCTTATGTCCACTAAGTCTGTTTTATGCCGCCCCTGTGCAAAGCAGTCAGAAGCTTGGCATACCCAACTCCTTGAGCATTCTTCTGGTGTAGGGGAATCTTTGGGTGGTCTAGTCCTACATCTCCCCCTGTCTACATGGGAGTGGAGGGCATAGCCGAGACATTCCTGTGCTCCACAGATCCCTGGATGTAGGAAGAGCCCCTGGGAGCTAGGACAGCTGGGCACAAAGTAACCTGTAGAGTAATAGATGAGATGGGCAAAGTGAGACAGTGAAACATTCAAAGTCAGCGTAATTGGTTGTACTGCAGAGATGGGGAACATTTCAACTAGGAAGACGATTACAGTGCCCTAGGAAAGCTCCACGATGAAGGGTGTGCTATGGTGCAGGGAGGAGCATGGAGAGCCAGGTGTGCTTATAATAAAGAGGAGTACTCTGGGCCTCATTCTGCCATTCTTACACTCAATTGCACCTTACTAGGTGAATAGCCCCCTTGAAATTGAGAAGGTCTTGTTCTTCTCATTCCCACTCCAAAAGCTTTAATGGCATATTGCTACTCCATTGCACATTGCCCTAGTATTTGCTACTGCATCCTACACACAGATAAGCCCTTTAGCTGGATGTTTCTGCTAAAAGGAACAGAAGTGAAATATTGTCATAGCTGGGCTTCAGAGTTAAAACCCCAGGGCTATATTTGAAGCAGTTCAGACCTCTCTTACAACTATTATTTGAAGCTGTTTGAAGAATCAGGAAGACAGCAGTGCACAGGTTTGCAGAGAATTCCTGTTAGGAAGGTTAGCTCTGCCACAACATTGAATAGAAACCATATATTTTTTAAATGAAAGCTTAGACTCTGGAGCATAATTATGTGGCAAGTGATAGATTCCGCAGCCAAGGAATCACTGAACACATGGGGTCTTGGATACTGGTGTTTGGCAACCACTGTTCTAAAACGTAGGGTGAGTCTCTGTTCTGATCTGACCCCTTTATCATAGACAGCACAATCGGGATGGGTTCTGGCTGTAAAAAATTAGCAGAAAATTCCTCTGGCAAGGGGAATTCCCTACTGGCACAAAGCCAGCAGAATCACCTCCTAATGCCTACTGTCCTATCTCCCTCTAGGCAGAGGGATATGGGTGGGTGGGTTTTGGGAATGGAGAGAGGGAGTCATAGTTGATCTCGGCTCTGCTAATCCCCCACTATCCACAATGATTCCAAGATATAACTCAGAGCAGTCCCACAGCTGCTTTACATCATGCTGGTACGAGGCCAATATAGAATCAGGAAACTATATAAGCAGCTCAATGCATGTCATCCTCTCCTCCGTGTGCTGAGCAGAGGTCAGAGATGTTCTAAAGATGAAGTAGGTTTTGCTTTCTAAAAAACATCACCCCAGACTTGGTATCATTCTACTGACAGGCTTCATCCTTCAGGGACTCTCCTATAAAACACAGTTCACTGAAGGGCATCATCACATTTACGTGTGTTGACACTGTTATAGAGCATCATTTTTTATTTACACTATTCAGAGTTTTATTGTGTTACAGAGACTAAGGTTTCAGGGCATAGGGAAGGGGTAGGAGTTAGAAAAACAAGCAGTATCACAGTGCAAGTCACGTTTCTTTACTGTAAACACAAAAATTCTTTGCTAACAACACAATATGGTAAAAGCAAACTTTGATAAAACCAGAACTCAGGGATGGCTGATCCACTGCAGATAAAATAAAAGCTATGCTGAATCTTCAAACCATACTCAAACCAGATAAAACCCAAAGCTTTCTTGGCTGTACTGCGGGGATCAAGTACATTGCAACCAAGAAGGCAATTATATCTTCCTATTTTTTTGAGCTGTGAAAAAGATTTGGTTAGCATTTCTTTTTCATTTTTGTATCCCTGTGCACTTCCTCATTTCAGACATTACCAAAGTGGAACAAAAGTTCCATGAGAAAGACTGTTATTGTGGTATTTCCAGCATAGCTGAAACACGGAAGTGATGGAAAACCCCTGAGCAAATCTGATCATGTGAGGGTCTCAGTCTCACTTCCAAATGAGGTTTGGATAAGTTCAACAATGTTTTAAATCTTTTCCCAGGTTAATGGAAGCTCCATGAATACAAACACTGAATCTTCTGTACTAGACTATTGAGTTAATAGGATTATTGAATGTATCTACATTACATGTGTTTCTAAATAGCGGTGATTAAAATCCTATGGTCTTATTTACATGAAGGCCCCTTTATATCACTCTAGCAGTGTAAACACGTTCTTAAAGTGGGAGTAGATCACATTTATATAAGGGCTAAACATTATTACAAACAGATCAGTGTGGTAAATGCAATATTTCTGTTTTACAAATGATAATCAAAATATACATTTTTAATTTCCTAGTGAAGTCAATGGAAGTTTTGGGTGTGCAAATAATGCAGGATCAGGCTCTTCTTTTGTGATATTTATATTGTAAATTCAGGTTCAGCTGGTACCTGAAGGCTAAATTCTGATTACATGGAAGTCAATGGTAGTTTTCTCATTTACTTCGGTGCAACAAGGACTTGGCTCTCAATCTCAATACGCACTGTGTCTTTAATAGTTTTGTTTCTTGCATATGTTTAAATTAGCAGAGATCATAAGATAGGCATGGGGAGAGGGAAAACATAATAGGGATGGTTTAATTTATTTCTGGGTCTACGAAACATTTGTGTTGATAGTATTTTTATGTTCTTAGTTTTCATTATAAAATAAACAATAACACTGATGGGAGATTTCCTAATTTCCTGTTAATAGAGTTTAAATTGAAATGCATTTTTCAATGGGAATGCTGCCCATTTAAATTATAGATGGCAATTTTGTTGCTTTTTTTTTTCTTTAGCTCTTCTCTTCTGGCTGGAGATCCTTGAGTCATAAGGCATTTATAGCTTCTGTAACAATATATAGCAATGATAGGGCTGCCATTTTTGCATCATATTGTATATATGTATAAAGATGTTAATAGCACATTGTGATTATAACACAATAACTCTGCAGCAGTGCAGAGTAGGCAGTGCAACACACTTCATGGAGAGCTGTGTCTACAATGCAAAACACAACTCTGACGGGGAAATCCTAGCCCCACTGAAGTCAATGGCAAAACGCCTATTGACTTCAACAGGGGCAGGAACACTCCCAGTAGGAAAAAACAAGGAGAAGGAACTGATTAGAAAGGAGAAAACCTGATGACCAATGTCCAGAAGAAAGAAAACAGGAAAAGTACATGACAGCTTAATGAGGCTTTAGTTTAACAACACATTTTATTGTGTTCAGGTTTGATGTAGTGTGGCAGTGATTTTTCAACTCTGAATTTATTTGCTCGTATTGGTTTTGCATCAGTGTCATAATTTTATTGATTTTTTAAAAACAGTAGTATCATTAAAGGATGGGCAGGATTGAACCTGGGATCTCTGGAGCTTAGTGCAAGAGCCTCTATTGCATGAGCTAAAAACCAACTGGCTATTAGTTAAGGCTGTAGAGCAAACTCATTTTATCTCTCTCTTTAACTGGTCTCAGTGCCACTAGATGGGACAGAACACCACACCCACCAGGTGTGTGGGTTACACTATGAAGCTTGCTGCAACTTAATAAATGTTCAGCACCCTATAGGTGACTGAAAATGGGATAATCTGGGTATTCCTTTATTGGTTCATTTTTGGTATAAAGGATCCCTCCGATTACCGATGCATTATAATTATCGATAATGTGTCCTAATTGTTCATATGGAGGTGGATATATAGTAAATTACCAAACTTGTTAGGGTGCCATTAATCAACAGATCATTGACAAGGTAAATACTAATGTCTCCTCTTGTGCCTTTGGATATGAAGGAAAAAGGATGAATGTTACAGAACTGTTATAGGGGGAATAAACAAGCATTGCTGATTTCCTGGGGAGTTTGTATATTTCATTTGTGATGGGGCCACATTTTCTTTAATATCTTTGCCCATCAAATTTAATAGGCACGTATCAGAGAACGTTTTGCTGGCTGCGTACCAATTGCCAAAGCAATTCACAAGATGCACATTCAAGATTTTATGGAAAGGAAAAGAAAAATTGTTTGGGGCAGTTTGGGTGGATCCTGGGTTTGGATTGCAAATGGAATCCTAAGCTTGCTTGGAGAGCAGACTTAAAGGCTCAATCTTCTCTCCTAGGACAGGAGTAGCAGCTATGCGGCACATTTGACTGTTGAGAATGGAAGATGTGTTAACCCTTCATAACCTCAAGACAAAACCTGGGGTAAGAGAAACCTATTTTATCATTTGACATAGGGATATGGTTATCATTTATAATACAACATACTTGTAATTTGGCATTCTAATACAGTATTCACTGAAGTGTTGGCTGTTTTAGTGATTTTCTTAGTTACATTTTCAAGATTGGTTCAATCTCCCTTTCCTGTATAGGTATTTAGCCTTTTGCTAGAGTTAGAGACTTTTAAATAAATGTTCTCTTTCTATATATTTTCTCCCACTTTGTGAGACTATTTTGTTTGAGCGAATAGAAGCAATAGACCAAAAAGGGGTAGGGGGCAGGAGAGAAAAATGAAGCTGATGATCACATTTGAAGCATGCTACTCAATATTATAGAGTGATGCAGTGAAATGTGCTTAGCCCTGATAAATTTAAACACTGACTCAGGGACAAAGCCTTAGCTGCAATATATTGGTTCAGCTCCACGCACTTCAAATTTACACGACTAGAAAATTTTACCCTAAAATCTGCTCATCCCTGGTGAACTTCAAGCAATCACCTGGGCAGCATAGCCCAAATCCTTCTGTCTCTATTACCTTACACTGCTACCAGAGCCACTCATATTCTGTGTCCACTGGCTCACAACAGCACACAGTGCAATACGGTAGAGGCTCAAAGGCCCTTAGGCACAAAAGTCAGAGGCACTAAAGCTCTTTATCCTACTGCCACTCATGTATGTGCTCTAACTTTAAACGTGACCGACTAGTCCCATTGATATTAATGATTATGCAAGGGCTTACAGGTAAGCAAATGAATAAATGTTTGGAAGACTATGGCCTAAAAACCTCACAGTATCGGCCCTTAAATGAAGAAGGAAAAGGCATCACAAGCTGTATTTTATTCTTTTGACAGATGTATTTTCGTTTTAATTATTTATAACATTTCAGAGGTTATTAGTACACATGCTAGGTGCTGCACAAAGGCATAGTAAAATATTCCTGCCCCAAAAGACCTGCAGTCTAACTGGGCAGGTAATAGTAAAATAATATTTTATCACCCCTGTTTTACAGCTGGGGAACTGTAGCACAGTGGCTACTTACTGCTAGGCACACTCTCATGACCAGGTGTGATGTTACCGCTCTCTTACTGGTACCCTGACAATGGTACCTCCTGCACGGTGGCAGTTTCTCTGCCTGGTAACTCCACTCTCTGGTAGGTCATCAACTTTAGTCCACCTTTCTGGGGTCATAATTGTACCAAACTAAAAATCCAAAAATGCCTTAACAGAAACAAAAGAATCTTTCTGCCCTTTCTGGGGCTCTTTCCTAGCCAGTCTTCAGCTCAGCCTGCTGCCCCCTTGCAGGACTTGACAGCCCTGACAATGGGTAAGTATGCCCCCTTCCATGGGGCTGGTAGGGGAACCAGTCTCATTCCCCAGCCCAGGGCCCTGTATCAAAGAGCTAGGTTTGCTCCTTTATCCTTGGCTGTGATTTTCCCTGGGCCACTTCCTACATCTCTTCTCAAATTCTCTCGGTCTCCCAGTCACTTCCCTGGTTTGTCAGAATCTCCCTCAGTCCTCTCAGCCTAGAGAGCTTTCCCCCCCTCACTCTCTTCCATGCAGCTTCCTTTCTTGCTCTGAGCTTTCTCCCTGTGGGCTCAGGGCTCTGCAGGAGCCTTCTTGCTCCCTCCAGTCTCTATAGACACCTCTGCAGTCTCTTTATACAGAAATCTGACCCCTCACAGGTGGGGCTCCCCCTGTAATCAGGATTGGCTTAGGCTCAGGCGCTTCAGCCCACCGGGCAAGCTACCCTGTTATAGGAACCAAGGCACAGAGAGATGAAATGACAAGGCCATTGTCAGTTACAGGACTAAATGGACCATAGTGATGCAGTATAGCAGCACATAGTGATGTGTTCTAACTGAGCCCAGCTCAGTCCAGTGCCTTAACCACAAAACCATCCTTCCTTCTGGCTTCACTTAAGTTCAGTGGAGTTACTCTAATTCACACCAGCGCAAATGAGAGCAGACTCAGGCCCTTTGTAGCTGGCCCCACTCTGTATTACAGACGGCATCAACACTGGGGATCCAAATTGCCCTAATCTTTAGGAAAAGTCAGATTCAGAACCAGACTTGGCTATGAATTTTGGCCTGTCATCCTGTCTTTAATGTGCCCCAAGAAAACAGGCATTTTGAAGTCATGATGGGGGCTTGCTATGTCATTCGATAATAAATTGCTACATATTTCTTCTCTCTATGCTGCCTGGTGGATGGAAACATACAGCTATCTGTGGGTATTACAGTGGCAGTGAAGTTGAAAGTCAGCACTGATTGTCATCTACCAGCAAGATTTTAAAAGGGGTCTTATTAATGAGTTAGGGTTCCCCATCAGCTGGAAAAATTTCATTGCTACCACATTTGGTACATATCTGGGGGGTCATCAGCAGGGTGATGTAGATGCCAGAAGTGGTGCAGTTTTTCTGTATCACGTAAACATTACCGAGCACCTAATCTGAGTTTTTTTTTAAAATCACAAAAAGGGCCATAACTTGAAGAAAATAGTCTAATTGTGACCAAAATTGGCAGATCGTTTCTAAATATAATTGATAATACAACTATGTACTCAAAATAGGACTGTTTTAGAAAGTTTTGGAAATATTTAGCTTCAGATGATATATTTTATGCATTTTCCCATACTTTTTTGCCTTTAGTTAAAGCAACAATCAATAGCCACATGACAGTATGAACTTTTTTGTACCATGTAACACATGAAAATATTTGTCGTTATTTGTAGAATGGACTGATTTGAGAAAAGGTTTTCTGTCTACTATTTTTACAAAATTGTGCAGATTAAAAGATCCCCTGCCCCCTAATTATAAAATTATAAAATGGCAGACTTTCTGAGCCAATCACTCCACCAGCTCATGGTCATTTATGTTACTCAAGGAAAAAGCTGTTCAGATACATAATCTCCCCAGAACAGAAATGTAACGGATTTCTCCCAACTACCCATGGATCACATAGTGGCAAAGAGAGACAATAACAAGTCCCTAGAGCTTGAGACATTTGCAAACATGATTTCACTAGACGTCCAGGGTGGTCATGTGAATTGTGCTAGATGGAGTTATATAAATGTAGCAGAAGCCAGACTTCTGGAAGAGGAGAAGCCAGATATATATCAGACCCTAGACGATAGTCAGGGAGCAGTGCATCAGAATGCCAGGCCCTTCAGTGGTGTATGGCATGATACGGTCATCAAGCAATCTCTCATCAAGGACTGTGGGAAGCATCAGCACCTTTGCACAAAAGATAAGGCTCTGACCAAGTATTACCTGACTGCACACATTAAGGCAGCTATAACAGCTATGACAAAACAAATGTGTGGAATGCTGCTTTCAGTGACACTTTCCGCAAAGAAGCTACTGCCAAGTGCATAGCTGCAAAAGGTATGATAAAAGTTGTGACTGAAAGAATAACAAAACATTTTAGCATCGAACCTGGAACATGCCCAGACAACAGACAGTCATGTGTACACATTGCAACATCTGTTGTGGCCCTACCTGAAACTGCAGAAAGTTTGCGCATGATAAGAATGACACACAGAAGTTTGCAACCAGTAGGCTACAAAGGTGTGAAATACAATTTTCTCCCTGGAATTTCAGTTTGTGGGAAATTTAGAATTGTTTTTGGTTTCATTCTGTCCCCAAATGGAAGAAAATCTGAAATTGTGAAACTCTTCCAGAACAAAAAATCTAGTTCCCACACAGCTCTAGAATTAAGTTTCATATAATCTTGGGTAGTAAATATTATCTCCATTTTACAGATGGAGAAATTGAGGCATGGAGAGGTTAAGTTGTACTTTTTTAGTATCCACTAACTTTGGTCCTGAATTTCAGAGGGGCTCAGCACCCACAATTCCTATTGAAATCAGAAGGAGCTGTGGGTTTTCAAGGCCTCTTAAAATCAGGCTTTATGTGTCTCAGGCTGTGTACCAAAAAATTGAGGCATTGAAAATTTGTGGAAAACTTTGAAATTTTAGACCAAAATTGCTTGTGCACATCACCCAGGAAATCTATGGAGGACTTCAGAGTAGAACTCAGGCCTCCTAATGTCCAATGCCTGGGCTGTAACCACAAGACTGCATGTTCCATGACCCTCACTGAACTTCCGTCTGCACTGATCATGTTCCTCCATTCTCACAGACCATAAATTCCAGATAGGACACCCATGCAGCCCCTTTAGATTAGGAGAACTTTTTTGGAGTGGGATGCCACTAAGAGTTCTAGACTCATCACTTCTACTGTCTGGTGTTAATAATGCTGTGTTCTTCACAGAACTTCTTACTGAGCATGGCCTCCTACCCCTGCCTTAGGAGAAAGGCAAATACCCCTTAGTTAGATAACTGAGAGGTTGCACAAGATCACTTCTGGTTGTGCAAGCCTCTAGAGAAGTGTCTTTTGCATCTCCCTTTAGCGGTTGGTCCACAGAGGATGACTGCTTACTAC
The DNA here is from genome assembly GCF_015237465.2 of Chelonia mydas. NCBI lineage: Eukaryota > Metazoa > Chordata > Testudines > Cheloniidae > Chelonia > Chelonia mydas. The sequence goes on along the minus strand of NC_051245.2, from coordinate 43,008,017 downwards.
TTCTAACAGTTAATTTAGCTCAAGTGGTAGAGGACACAAAGGGCCTTGGTTCATACCCTGGTGCTGACCCTTGCAGGGGGTAGCAATAAGTTCCATATAATGGAATTTCTGTCCTCTTTTTCAAAAAGTGAGGAAATTACATAAAACAATAAAAAGCTATGTTAAAAGAATGTTAAAGTTGCAAAGTCAAGCACTCGAAAGCTAAGATTTACAGTGACTGAAGGTAATGGGAAGAGAGAGGATATTCTCTCATGGCTAAGGGACTAGACTGGGACTCAGGAGAGTAGGGTTTTATTCCTAGCACACACACTTCTTATTTAATGGATAAGATTGTAGCAAAATGCATTTTACAAGGGCAGCAAATGAAGGTTGCAAAGGCAATCTTAATTCCGGCATTTTCTATTTTTTCAATGCTTGACATCACAATCTTAATATTCTCTTAACTCTTGTTTTAAACATAATATTATATATTGTTTAAAAAAGTATACGGGCCAGATTATGTTCCCCTGCTGCGTTGTGGCCCCGTTTTAACCCAAGTTAATTGAATGCCAATTAACTCAAGTTAACTAACATGATTGTAAATGTTAGTCTGGACCTCCACTAAAATTTGTTGCAGAACACAAACATTTGTTATTTACTCTCAGCGATTTGCTGGCTGCCAAAGTCTACGAAATTCCACCTGATGTGGCCAGCATGACGAAAGCTGTGATAGAAAGGCTTTAGCATCATCAAAGAAACAAAAGGTTTTTTTAAAAAGTCTACTTTCCCTGATAGTTTTTTCCTACCTGGTTATATGATTACCAATATGATGGAAGAAGGTAATGTGGCTAAGTAGCTCTGAACCCATTCACTCAGTCACTCATACATTTATATGCATAACCTGGAATGGCTGTAACAATTAGATCACCCGGCACCTCCCAGTCTTGCCCATTTTGTAAAGCTATTTTCACCTGTTTAACATTCTGATAGAGAAATCACCAATATGCACAAATTATAAACAGATCAATATACCATAAAAGATGACCATTAGGAAAATAAGACCTCCCTCGCTTGTTGGCAATTATTTTATGATATTTCTGATTAATGATTTCATTTTAGCCATTACAGTGTTCAGCAGTCTTCATTTGTTAGTGTTGATTATGGGACTTCATGCCTTGCCTGAATCTGAATAATTTCGACCAACAAATGTGAATTAAAATCAATAGAAATGTCATTAGCATCCCAGAACCATGAAAGATAATGCAACCATTTCTCATGCATTCAGTTTATTAAAATCTGCTAAAGTGTGAAGTATGTATGACAAGTAATGATATTTTAATCTTTCACCAAGGTAACAATTTAAAGCTGATTGATTCCATTCAGTAATTATAAAATCAAAATGATGGAAGATTGTAATCAAGACGGATTCTGTCTCACACTTTGTGACGCCTCCATGCAAGACAAAATTCTCATTTGCATCATTTCTTTTATCAGAAAAGAAATCAAACTCCTATTTGCTCCAGTTTAAACCTCCTGAATGGCTTGATAATAGCCTTTTTTGACTCCAATGAGAAAAGAAAAGCAGCCTGTCCCCATTGACTGAAAGATTGTGTCCCCATGTGTGCCAGAGTTTCTTAAAAACAGCTCATCTCTATTTTCACTAAGTACAGGGTTCCACATGTCCTCCTACGGAAAAGGTTGGCAGGGCCATCACTTCATTTTCCTTCTTAAGTGCAGGACTGTACCTAGACCTAATGCATCCTTGCCTTGGAGTAAGGGCTCCCCACACTGTGTGGCTGGGTTAGGGCTACCTACATTGCAGCTCTGGGTGCAGGGGTGAGCTCAAGGGCTGTGGTGCTCCTCTAGTACTTCCCCACCCCTTCAGCAAGGGGTGGGGAATGGGTGGAACCAGGACTCTGCTCCACCCCTTCCATGTGCCAGCCAATGGAACTAGCCAGGAGAAAGACGAGGGAGTAAGTTGCTCCCTGAGAAGGGATAAAGTAATGTACTCCTCTCCAGAACAAAAGTTGTTTGTTTTCTTAATCACTGTGTAAGGTCTCCTCCAAAAAGGTGTAAGTTTGTGATTTTTCCCAAGATGCTTTTTCCATTTGCGTTGCCACACCTTTTCTCTTTCCTGGATGGGCATGTCATTTTCCTTTTTTCCTGGGGTCTTGTGTCTGGCATGCTCACTGCTGGCTCATCGGTTCTTCTGTCTTCTGGAATGCTGTCCTCAGGTCACTAATATAAGACTCTGCCACATCACCCACCTGTGTAGGTGCAGGGAGCCTTGCCAGTACTTTCTGCCTGAACATCAAGGCACAGGGAAGCATGAGTTTGCAGAGTCCAAAAATAATCTCATAAGGAAAGTAATGGATAGTTGAGGGCTGGCTGGTATTACAGGCAAACATGAAAAAAGGTGACTTTGTTTCTGAGTCTCATTAGTCTTCACTGACTAAGATTCTAAGCATAGACCCAATAGTGCAGTGTACTCTCTCCATTCCCACACACAGGGTGGTCAACACTGGTCCTCGCCTTGGTTATGGAGAGGCTGTCAAACTTTGAGTAAAAACTGTGATTCAAATTCCTTCCCCTGATCACAGCAGATGCAGCTTGGTGGGCTGAACAGCAAAGCTACAAGTTTCATCAATACATCCGTAACTGTCTCAGTCCTTTTATCCTTCAGTGGTTGCGACACCACATATTTGGAGACGGCGTCATATACTAGCAGCAAACACCGATTTCCCGCTGGTGTTTCTGATAGTGGGCCTTTTAAGTCAATCTGTGTGAACTCCTAGGGCTTACTAGGTTGGAGAATTTCTCCAAAAGGAATTCTGCCTCTCCTTGATAGTGCTTTCCTTTCTTAATGGGTAAGACATTATGGGCTGGGCACTTTCCTATCTGCAGTTATACTCAGCCAAAAAAATCAGTTAGCTACCTGGCTCAGTATCTTTTCATACCTCAGGTGGCCAGGTGCTTCGTTACCATGAAGACACTACAATACCATTCTCTGTAAACTTTCTGGTGAGACAATCCTGTTACTTTCATACACCAGGAAGTTGGCAGCCGGATCAATGCATAATCATTCCTGAACCGTATTGAACCTCCCCAGGCTGGTTCTCCTTCGGTAGATCTTCTCCGAGTCCTTAGACTGTTTTTGACAGACGTCCTCACAAGACCAGGCTGGTCTAGTCTCACTGCCCTCTCCTGATTAAGAGCATTTGCCACCACATTTTGATTTCCAGGTTACGGTGCACTGTGAATGTATATTCAGTTAGTTTGTGAATTCCTCTCCACAGGTGTCCTTCTGAGTTGCGCTCTGTAGAATTTGCAGAGGCTTACAAATTGCTGTACCTCTTCCAGGTCTGTAGGAACCTTCTTTGCCTTTTTAACATTCAGTTTCTGGGGTTGGCACTCCAACCCATTCTTACTGACTATATGTCCTATGAAGATGATGTGACTTCTAGCAAACTGAAGTTTGTTTCCTGCAAGTTTAAACCCTGACTCCTTAAAAAGCTTTAGAATCCTTTTCACTCCTTCCTGACATTCGTCCCATGTTGTGTGGAAACAAATGAAATACATGAGGATGTCTTCAATTCTCAAAACTAGGGTTAGATCAGTTACTGCCCTCTGAAACATCCCTGGTACATTTATGAGTCTGAAAGGCATTCTGCAGAACTGAAACAGCCCATAAGATGTCACAATGGCATTTTTTTCTTGATCTTCAGGGCCACTTTAATCTGATGGTGTCCAGATCCCAAATAAAAATTATAAACATATTTTGCTCCTGATGTTTTATCCAGGGTGTCTGCTTTATGGAGGAATGGGTAGCCAGCTTGAGCTGTCTGTGAATTAACTCTCTTATAATTGATGCATATCATCAAGTCTAAACTGGGCTTTTTCACAATTATAGTTGTGCTTGCCTCAAGGTGATGCAAACTCATCAATCAGACCATCCTCCAGCATACGATTTATCTTCTCTTACACTGCGAGCTGATACACCAGGGGAATCCAACTTGGGGGCTGTCTCATAGGAACACTCCTTGGCTTAACCACAATCTCATGTTGCACCTGATCATAACTCCCAAGCTGATCATTATTCCTGGAGAACACATTAGGATATTATACAAGCAGCTGTTCTGATTGCTTCTTTTCATTGCCTTCTACAGTGGCTTCTGCCAAGTCAACCCTTAACTCTTTTATTGATTGGGCTGCTTCACAGCTCCTGTTCTCTGCCCCATGAGAGGCTTTGAGACACCAGCTACACTGGACACTGTCCCCTAGTCTAATTTTTCACTAGCTGCACTTCCTGGTCAGAGGTACTAGTTGCTGTTACCCAGAACACCCCCTTTGGTCCAGGTGGAAATAGAGTTCTGCTAAACTGCATATAGATAGCTCCAAACACCCCTACAGGTTCACCGCTGCAGTGTTTTATCCTTAGTGGTATTATTGCTTGAGGACCTGGCTTCACCACCACTTTCTTTTGAGCCCCCACAGGGAGCAGGTTTTCTCTGTTACCCTGTAGGCACGCTAGAGGCACCTCGAAGGCCCAAGAGTTGCTCCCCAGTATCCACACTTCCTCCTACCCACATTCAGCAGGGGTATATGAATACTGTGCAGGGACAAGTGTGTTCCCTTAACAACCCAGAAGTTTTTGTGAAGCTCTTGGCTGAAATCCATGCCCAAAACAACAGCATTAGAAATACTGGTCGCCACAACAAAAGTTCCATTTAGTACACAGAGACCCCCGAGTTCAGAGGAAGCTGGATTTCTCTTGCGGTCTGCAATGGCTGATGATATATAGTCACCAGCTGAACTCCTGCAGTACAAATTTTCTTCCTTTTCATTCCCATGGGTCAGACTTATTTCAGATTGTGAGTCCACAGTGTTAGGGGGCTTATTCCTTCACCCACTCACTTCCCTGGTCCTTCTCGCATGAACAGAGAGCAACAATACCCGAAGTCCAAAGGTGCAAACAATTCGATGTTTATTGGGGTGAACTTCCAGCAAAACATGATTCCAATTTCCTTACCCCCATTCCCTGTTCCCATCTCCCACCCATGGCCACCCCCTCCCACCCACGCCCCCTCCCTTCCTCATTGACTACAGATTATATAGTAAAACTTGAGTTCTGCTTAGCTATACCTTAACCAATCCTTTTCCTGAAATTTAACTAACCAATCCTAACATATTGTAATATGATTATGTAACCAATTATATCCCACCACCTTAATTAGTTTACACCCAGCAAAATTAATTATACAGCAGACAGGAACAATCACAGAACCAGACAGAGATTATACAGACAAACAATAGCAAAGTGGGAACTATAATGACAAAACAATACAGAAGTGAGGATTTCACATCCCAGTATTGATAAGTGAGTTCTTGCCAGACAGGATGCTGTTTCCTTTTACATTTTCTAGGCACTTCCCTTTCTCTGGAGGTGATAGGCATTATCAGGACAGGATTGTATTCAGGACAGGATTGTATTCGTAACAGCCCAATAGCACCTTATTTCAATGTGACTAGTTTGGAATGTGAGGATGTGACCGGTCGCTTCCTAGCTTATGGCTGCCTCTGCTGCTTAGCCAAAGGCCTTAGCCTAAGCACAGGGCCTCGAACTGTCACAGTAAGAGAAGGCCCTTACACCGGCAGACAGTGATTTTGATTCTCTCTTTTATACCTCTATAACTAGCCAAGTGATAAGAATACACCAAAATTCTTAGAGTATAGGCCTTTACAGACAGGCCTGAATATCTATATCCTAACACTCCACCCCTTTTTTTTTTTTTCCTTTTGGGATCCTCCTGCCCAGGTATCCCTGGAAAAGCATAGGACATATGGCGACACATTTCCTGATAGGGCCAGGCATCAAGGTGGAAGGTGTCGATGCTCCATCTGTCCCACTGCCCCTTGTGTAGTACCATGCCCTGCACCTTCTCTCGTACGGGCATACTACACCTATTCCAATTAGTGTTCCAGACTTCCCATTATAGTGGGCCCGAGAAGGTTGAGTCCGGGTTGTCTAGTACACTGTAGGGTTTGGAGGGCTTATTACATTCCTTATAGGTTATCTCCCTATGCAACGTAACACAAGTACAGTTAACAATACAAAATCCACAGCAGCACTGAGTCCTGACCACTGCAGTATGGTCCAACATTCGAGACACCCCCAAAACACTGCCTCTCCTCCTTCAACAGGGTCACGATCTGATGTGTCCAGTTGCTGGCAGTTGCAACAAATTGCCCCTGGAGGTTTTGCTTGCTTTTGTCCATATCATAAGTCCATTGAATGTTCATAGAGAAATGGGATATTGTCCAAACCAGCTTGACCACTTGGTGTGGAATCAGGCAGTAAGCCCTGGCTTATTCACAGCAATAAGATTCACAGATCCATTTGTGCACCAAAGTCCAGATAGCAGCATGTAAATGTGTGTAGTTTGGTTATGGGCTGGTGTAATTGTGCCCCCAGTAATATGTACATTCCCAGCAAAATACCTTATACACAGTACACCCAATTGTCCACCCCTTGCATAGGTCATTGATCCTGCTCCTCTATAGTCACAGGAGAGGGGCACATCCAAACATCTTCTGTTGATTTACACTATTTTACACACCCCTCCATTGATTCCCAGTGAGCTCCTCCCCTTCTCATTGGTTCCATAGGGCTTGTGGGGGCCACCTTAGTTGCCATTCCATTTCCAGGTACCACGGTAGCTATTACACAGATGCTGGCCCCCTAGTTGAGCATTTTGCATTCCCATACACATCTTCCCACCAAGGTCAGCCTTTTGAAGCCATCCCCCACCCACATCATGAGATTTTTCTGTTCATTAAAACACAACAATGCTAGCAACAAGACAAACACCACAAACAACACAAAACATAGATCCATGGTATTCTGAGTTATTCTTCCGCTGGCACCAGCTTGCTTGTAGAGTGTCTGAAAAACAAAAGAAACAATTTCCACCCCCCTGGTGGGGACAGATTATTGCTTAATAATAATACCACTTTCTTTTACAAATTTCCTTGCTAATTGCAGGAAAAACAGAAGAATTACCTCTAGGCTGTCCTTATTTTGTTCTATAGTCAGGCTAGTGAATTACCTCACTCACTGGTCATTTATGAAATTCATGAGATGGTGTACCTCAGTTTCCCCTCTTGTATAACAGACCAAGTTTGCAATAGTTTCTCTGCTGTACCAAGCTTTAAGTTTATTCTCAGGTAATAGCTGAGACACAGCTTCAGATTTTAGCACTGTACACACACACACACACATCCCCCTTAAGGTTAACCTGTCGCTTATTTTCAGGCTTGACTTGTTTTTTCCACCTCCCTTTCCTGGAGGGCCATAATCTGAGTCTTCTAGTAGCTTGTTTGCTGACCGGATGTATTCATTATTTGCAGCTCCTTTGTGCCCATCAGCTAGGTAATTTGCATTTACACACAGAGGCTTACTAGCTTGCTTCTGGATCCAAAGCTGTTAGCAGCTCAGACACTGTCTTAAAAGGGAAGCATTCCACTTCCACTAGAGTTCTGATTACTTTCCACTTTCATCTCCTGCTCCAAAACACACAGATCTGAAAAAGAAAGCACAACCTATTGTGGCTCCTTTTGGAGCCCTAATAGGATTTTAATTAAATACCATGTTTTATTTGCATTTCTTTTACCCCTTCTCCAATATAGACCACACATGTCCTGGGAATATGCACATTCCTTCCATATAGTTTAACCTCCATAACATTATATTAGCCAAATTAATTTTATACAAGGTGTAACTGCCTCCCCTATGCCCACAGAGTTTTCATGCACACCCACCAAAGCAACAATCTGATCCCCCAGAGCCACCCCAAGGCTCAGTGCTCCCATCATTCCTCCCCTTTTCCTTTTCTTTTACCACACAAAATTCTCTTTTGCCTAACATTTCTTGCACTGTGATTACTCTTTTACACAACTGTACCCCAATTACACTTCCATCTTGTACAACTAGACACAGCCAGGGGCAGCCAAGTTAAGTTCCAATAGAAACCCCTTACATCCTTTATTGATTTTGATTACATTACCCAAAAGTCAAATAATTTTGATCAGATTCTCTCTCCTGCCTGCTGCCTGCAGCAGTCCCCTATAGACCATTTCTGTGGGAAAAGGGCCCATTTTCCCTCAGAATAGCTGTAAAGGCTTCTGGGGACAGAAGCATAGTGGTGGTAGTAGCCACTCGACCTGACCCCCTTGGATAATTTAATTACCAAGCTTCCATCCAATGTGACTGCACAGAGTTGCACATACAGTTACATTTATATAACTGGGTTTTATCATTAAACAAAAACTTCCCTCTTGACATCTCACATAAGTATCCAAAGTACCCTCCATTAAAACTTCAGAAAAACAAAAGAGTGTGGAAAGGCAGGTTGCACTTTGAAACTTTTTTTTTTTTTCACTCCCCCGGACCAAGTCCCAGATCCAGTCTCTAAAGGTGGTCTGTTAACTCTGCTTTGGACTATAAACCCTTTTGTGCCAAATCATCTTTCACTACCCCTAACTAATTTACAACCCTTCAGCAGCCCTTGCTGAAGCAGCACCAAACTTGAAAGATTACTGGCAGCTTCCCATAATGCTGCCCTTACTTCAAACCTCTCACAAGCAGACTGAAGTGCCTCCTTTCCCTGGAAGGCATTCAGTCCCCATGGGCAGGGACCTTCTTCCACTACCCATATACCAAGGAGGGTGGGCTCCTCAGCCACCCCCCATCCCTCTGGGTCCCCTAACACTTCCTTTTTAATCTCATCCCAGGTTGACCCCTGCACCTGGTATGGGTCCTGGTTCTTCCTTATCCATTTATCCAAAAAATCCTTTACCCTGGCTTGCCAGAACCCGCAACTACCATCACGAGAGTTCACGATACCCCCTCCAAGCAGCTGCGCGGACTGTTGGGGAGGGGGACTTACAGGCTGCCACTCACCTATCCAATGCGATGCATCCGAGTCACGGCACCAAGATGTTAGGGGGCTTATTCCTTCACCCACTCACTTCCCTGGTCCTTCTCGCATGAACAGAGAGCAACAATACCCGAAGTCCAAAGGTGCAAACAATTCGATGTTTATTGGGGTGAACTTCCAGCAAGCATGATTCCAGTTTCCTTCCTTAGTATCCTCCTTCCCAGCTCTGACACCACAGAGCCTTACACCTGTGTCCCTGTTCCCATTCCTGCCCTTAGCAAAACAGGATTCCAGTTTCCCCACTCCCATTCCCTGTTCCCATCTCCCCCTTTAGCAAAACATGATTCCAATTTCCTTACCCCCATTCCCTGTTCCCATCTCCCACCCATGGCCACCCCCTCCCACCCACGCCCCCTCCCTTCCTCATTGACTACAGATTATATAGTAAAACTTGAGTTCTGCTTAGCTATACCTTAACCAATCCTTTTCCTGAAATTTAACTAACCAATCCTAACATATTGTAACATGATTATGTAACCAATTATATCCCACCACCTTAATTAGTTTACACCCAGCAAAATTAATTATACAGCAGACAGGAACAATCACAGAACCAGACAGAGATTATACAGACAAACAATAGCAAAGTGGGAACTATAATGACAAAACAATACAGAAGTGAGGATTTCACATCCCAGTATTGATAAGTGAGTTCTTGCCAGACAGGATGCTGTTTCCTTTTACATTTTCTAGGCACTTCCCTTTCTCTGGAGGTGATAGGCATTATCAGGACAGGATTGTATTCAGGACAGGATTGTATTCGTAACAGCCCAATAGCACCTTATTTCAATGTGACTAGTTTGGAATGTGAGGATGTGACCGGTCGCTTCCTAGCTTATGGCTGCCTCTGCTGCTTAGCCAAAGGCCTTAGCCTAAGCACAGGGCCTCAAACTGTCACAGTAAGAGAAGGCCCTTACACCGGCAGACAGTGATTTTGATTCTCTCTTTTATACCTCTATAACTAGCCAAGTGATAAGAATACACCAAAATTCTTAGAGTATAGGCCTTTACAGACAGGCCTGAATATCTATATCCTAACACACAGCATTGTGGTTTTCCAGCCATCAGTATCTCCAGACATATAGTAACAGGTATCTGGGCAGCTCTTCAATTGCCAACTTTGTAATATTTAAAAACTGGACACTGCCGGAACCTCCCCTGCCCCGCCTCTTCCCCCCCCCAAAGCCCCCCCCGCCCTGCCCCTTTGCCCCAAGGCCCCACCCCTGCAACCCCACCTCTTCCCCCAAGACTCCACCCCCCATTCACTCCTCTTCCCACCCACCCCCCGTCGCTTGCTGCTTTTCCCTCTTCCCCGCCCCACTCCCCTCTGCCTGGGTCAGGAGGGACTCGCCTGTGGAGCCAGGACTGGGAGTTGCAGCTGCCCAACTCATTCAAAGACAGCATTCAAATCCACTCATTCAAAGACAGCAACAGCTCAAAGTTTGTCAAGTATTCACAGGTTCTAGACTCATCAGCATGACCAGTACATTTCTTCTTAGGCAAAAGTGCTTTTGCCATCTTGAAGCTGCTGCCACCAGATGTAATACTTGCTTATATAATCACAGAAATTTGTTATGATACTGCAAGTACCAACCCAGCACACACAGGCAGGACTGAACTTCCTTCTAACCCCCCAGGTCAGATCAACAACACAAAAACATACCAGACAACAGCTTAGCACTACACTAAAGATATAGCACAAGTGGAGGTGCTGTGTACACTAATGATTGCAATATTTATGGTATGGTGAATACTTAGAGGAGTAGAGCGGTCTAGTTGATAGCACATGGGACTGGTGGCCAGGGAATCTGGGATCTTTTACAGGCTCTATGACTGATGTGTTTCATGACCTTGGGCAAGTTACTTAACCTCTCTATACCTCTGTTTCCACATATGGAAAATAAGAGCTAATGATACTTAGCAGAGGTAAGTGAATATTACAATTTCCCACAAGTATTAGTTTGAATTTAAAACTTGGACCACATTTATTTTCTGTGAACATGTCCCCTCTCTTACTCTGGTGTAACTCCAGACTCTCGGTGGAATTACTCTTCATTTATATTGGAGTCGATGAGAGGAGAGTTAGGCACATTACCTCTGAAATCCCTTGCTAGATCCCTGTACAGTAGTTAATGAAAAGCTCAGTCTTGCCAGGTGCTGAGCACCCTCCCCATCCATTGAAGTCACTTGGGAGTTGAGGGTGCTCAACATCCTTTAGGTTTGAGCCCTACATGAACCAAAGAAGGATCTGCACTCTTCACAGCTAGGACAATTATTTTGGTTGAACATGATGAGACAAATTAAACCCTGCCACCAGGAGTATACCATGCACTAGCATGAACCAGTGATTAGGTTGGTACTCAGGACACCTGGGTGTGACACTGTACCTCAGAATAGCACATTGGAATCCCCATATCCACCACTGTCATATAATTATGATATGTTTTGTACAAAGGATGCCATGTAAGATATCATATGAAAGGTCATGATCTGCTGAAACTCATTGTTCTGTCCAAATATGTATATTGTTAGTATGCATGAAGTTATGAGATTTTGCTGTATGGTTGTTATTGAAATGTGTTGTAAATTTGGGAGTCATCCACTGTTAGTTCTCCAGTGACAACATTGGAGATGATCTACACCCAGTTGAGTGTTAAATGACCATTAATCAGCAGGGGAGTTGTAAATAAGGATTTATAGTTCTGTAAGAGAAGCATCACACAATGGGGATTGCTCCAACCTGTGACTCAGCAAGGCCCACCAGGCATGCTATGGATTAAGAATATAAAATAAGGGACAGTGGCATCACAAGGGCACCTTTCTTCTCCCCCACCTATACTGGAAGCGACAAGAATCCTGGAAAGACAAAGAATTGAACTAAGGAGACTGGTCCCAGGCTTAAAGGGAAATTATTAAGGATATTAATATTGCATATTAAGGACTGTAACCTACCTACAGCATCCAGTGGGGTGAAAAAAACTGCTTTATCCAAATATTTTGTAATCTAATAAGGTTCAGGATTTAGACTGTGTGCTTACCTCTTTTTTTCTTTGGTAGCTATCTCTGACCTTTTATAGCTGCCATTTATAATCACTTAAAATCTATTTTTCTGTAGTTAATAAAACTGTTTTATACATAGGTGCCGACCCCCTGGAGCACCCACAGAAAAAAATTAGTGAGTTCTTAGCACCCATTGGCAGTTCTGGCCCAGCCCGGGTTGGGGTCCCGCCAGTGCGGCTGGGGCTTGGCCCATTCTGACCCCGCCGGGGCCGGGTTCTGGCCGGCCAGCACAGCACAGCCAAAGCTGGGGTCCCGCTGGCCGGCCTGGCGCGGCTGGGGCTGGGGTCCCTCCTGCCAGGCTGGGGTTCTTCTGGCCAGTGTGGGGCCACTGGGATTAATGGTTAAGGTTAGTTAACCATTAAGCCTAATGCTTACCTGTTAACCGGTTAACCTTTTACATCCCCAGCTCTGATCTTGGTTAAGGTTTCTAGGTGTTACTGTTATATGTGTAATCCTTCTGCCAACCGTGTCAGCAGCAACAAGGGTCTTAGGGCAGCACTTTAGTGTGGCTTGTGTAGTCACAACCACCTCCATGAGAGGCATAGCTACCAGTGCTGGGAGCATGGCTGCACTGTTTACGCTGGCACTTTACAGCACTGAACCTTGCTGCGCTCAGGGGTGTGTTTTTTCACACCCCCGAGCAAGAAAGTTGCAGCGCCGTAAATTGCCAGTGTAGGCAAGCCCTATATTCAGTTTACCTTAATTTACTTTGGCTATGGCCTGGTCTAGACTAGGAATTTACATCGTGTACATAAGCCCTGTGTGTACACTTAAAATGCTAAAGCTGTGCTGGTGTAGTGCTTCAGTGTAGACTCTCACTAGAGTGAGGTCACTCGACCTAGCGCTGTCTACACTAGCAATTAGGTCATCTTAATTTCATCGCTCAAGGGTGTGGATTTTTCACACCCCTGAGAGACATAGCTATGCTGATGTAAATTTCCAGTGTAGACCAATCCTTCAGAAGTGGCCAAATTAAAGCCACTTTAATTCTGAATGAGAAAGTGCATACACAGATTTATGCAGTTTACCTAATTCACTTTAAATTCAGATCACTGGTTAATTCAGATTAATTTTACTGAGTGTCCACGTGAAGACAAGCCCGGAGATCTACTCATGGATATCTGTGAATAGAAAACGAGGTTCCATTTTTGAAGAAAATTATTTGCGCTTCTCTAATAGCCAGATTTGTGAAGTTTATTGAGGTTGGCAAGTGGCAAATGCTGTTCACAGGTATATAAATATTATGTATATTTTGGGAAAGGATGAATACTCTGAGGGCACAATCTAAAACCTAGTGAAGACAGTGGAAAGACTACCATTGAGTTGAAGGGTTTTAGATTAGGAATTGAGTGTATTGTGAAGATCTAGTCCTTGGTTTATCAAAGCATGTTAAGCATGTGCTTAACTTTAAGCACATTCTTAAATTCCATTTAAGTTAATGGGACTTAAGCACATACTTTACTGCTTTGCTGAATCAGGGCCTTAAATATGATGGGTCAAATTCTGCTCTCAGTTACAGCAGTGTAAAAGTGGAGTGAATCCACTTAAGACAATAGAGTTACTCTGGATTTACAGTGTCATAATCAGAGCAGGCTTTACCCCTATATTTCTTGGAAGAGGGAAATTTTATTTTACTATCACCTGCAGCTACTCAGTGCAACATCTTTCATAATAAAGGTTCATGCCTGTCTGTAGGCAGAGAATATTTTTCTACTTCAGTTTGTTTAACAAGATTCTTGGTATTCTATTAATTAGAAGCTGGCATTTACTTTATCTGCATTCCTGAATGAATGCATTTTATCAATCTACTGCAGGTTTATTTTTACATGACCTTCCTTTCTTTTCAGTTGATAGTTTATGGATTTCTTTTTCTCTGTATGTTAAATGAGGTCTCCAGATATGTTTTTTACCTTAAACTCTGATGGAAGTTTTTGTTTTTAAACAAATACACTCTGTACTCCAATATACATTTTTTTAGTCAAAAGAGATCTCAAGTGTTGATCTCATTGCATGTGCCAGTGAAATCTATTTGAACAAGCAGCTGGCATATCTGATTTAGCCAACAGTACAGAAAGCACATTAAAAAAACCAAAGAGAATGCAAGAATAAATTGAGAGGAGCCAAGAACTGCATTTTCCTGTTGCCTTGTGAAGGCAGAATAAGCTCTGAGTGAATATAATCTCAGCTTTATCATTGGGACTGTGGGCCTTTCCTCCAATCTGATCATTCAGAGGTAAATTTGCTTTTCACTAGCTCAGATAGACCATGCCCCCTCAATGGTATACTTATTTATTAGTAACATTATTTGTAAAATGCTAACTTCATTGCCCGCTGTTATGATATTATCTCTATGTGCTCCTGTGAAAATGTAAAGAATGTCAGGAGGAAAAATGATGTAAAAATGATGTGGGCACATAAAATGGGATTGACAAAATATAATAAATCACTCCTGGGCTGAAGAGCAGAGCTGCATGTGTAATGAAATACTTTAGCATTACATCACCGTTTATGTAACATCTGGCAGTGCCTTGTACTTCAGCACTGCTTTGAATCAAGATACTTCTTTCTGTATGAAAAAGAAAAAAACAAACCATTACATTGTGCATGCAGGAAATGCAAGAAAAAAAAATGGATTAATCTCTTGTGAAGTGTTCCAAAAAGAGTTCTCCCCTCCCCATCTCTCTGTTAACAATATGAGATCAGAGAGGCCCGCAAAAGAACGTTATTCCAAACATTAGTCCTGCAGTTATATACAGAAAAATCTTACTTTGCCAAAACAACACACCTCCAGTGTGAACATGATGCTGTGTGAACACAGGCAGTGTTCCAAAAGAAGAGCTTTGGGACCCTTCTCATTTTCTTCATTACATGGCAAAGCAAGATGTGAGTCATGGTGTTCCTGAATATGTTCCACAAAGATCTCTTCCACTGCAAAGCCTACCCAACCCCACCCCACCGTGTTTCACCTCCTACACAATCCACCCAACTTTGTCGGACTTCCTCCAAAGCCTTCATCATATCTTCAGTGCTCTCCTGGGTAAATATCTCTATGAATGGGTCCTAAACTCATGCTGAGAGGGCAGCATGAGGCAGATAGTCAGAACAAGTTCCTATGAAGAACCAGAGGGTGATAGTTAATTACTACTCCACATTATAACCGGTGCCCCATTCATAGCCTGTTCCCACCTCCAACAAAGTAGCAGAAAATCTCATGGGGTATATCTACACTGTAATTAAAAACCCATGTCTGGCCCATGCCAGCTGACTTGGTCTCATGGGGCTCAGGCTAAGGGGTTGTTTAATTGCACTGTAGACATTCAGGCTCGGGCTGGAGCCTGGGCTCTAAAACCCTGCGAGATGGGAGCATCCCCGATCTCAGGCTGTAGCCCAATCCCGAACATCTAAACCACAATTAAACAGCCCCTTAGCCCAAGTGCCTTAGCCCAAGTCAGCTGGTGTCTAACTGAAGTGTAGACATACCCTATTGATGTCAATGGGCTTTAGATCATGGTCTCAGTGCATGGATTGGATGCGGTGCAGATTATAGCTTTGGGACCCACCTGCTGAACAGTGAGGATGAAAATAAATATTGAACAGCTACCTATTCCACCGCATACTGTCCATCCTGCATACTGCATGAGGCTCCGGTGCTGAGGAAATAATAGTGTGTGATCATGGAATGAAAGGCAGCGTCACAATGCATACGTGCAAGGAGTCAGAGATCAGATTGCATACACAGCACTTTCTAAAAATCAGACCTGTTTAAAGGGCCTCAAGCTGGGCACCCAGAATTTACTCTGGGTAAATTGCTAGACTCTTGTGAAAATCTTGGCCCTTCTGTGAACTTTTTTGTAAATCTCGCCTTTCGCACGAGATGGGTGGTAAGCTACAAGAAAGAGGAAGAGCTCCCATGCTGAATTGCTTGGGTAGAGTAGCTACGTGTTTGTGGAAGGAACTATAGGACACCAGATTACTGAGAGTATGGGCAGTTTCTTACATGATGTGCTAATTAAAATACACTCTATTTGCTGCTGTGGTGTATCTATTCAGAAATGGAAGGCACGGCTAATAAAGTTTCTGGATGAAATGCTGGCCTCAATGGAAGTTTTGCTTTTGACTTCAGTGATTTCACTCTCTTGCCTTAAAACCAGTATTTGACTTGCTAACATTCTCTATTGTACAGTCCTAACAGAATCGGATGTTGAGGCATTTAATGGAGGTCCCTGGATACCTGGCACCAAGTGTGTTAGGGTGCCTGAACTCCCTCGGAGGGATGGCAGCAATCTCGCAGATGGCTCTTTTGTTCTGCAAGGTTTCGGCAGGTGGCAGTTGATAGCAATACATGAACAGGTAGCTGGAAAACAGTTGTGGTATCTAAAAATAGGGGTTTTGCTTTCTTTTACTGATGCCCTATCTTGCAATGAGGTAATAGCCCAGTTTGCCAAAGAGAAATCACTGTTTTGTTTAGCTTCATTTTTGTTAATCAAATGTCATGTAGATAAGCCAGTCTTAGCATAATCGCTCTTCTCCCGGGGATTTTCATTGGGTGTATTTATCCAGTAATATGGTCTGTCTGGTACATAAACTATTAGTTGTTACAGCTATTATACTCTCCTTCTCATTTTTCACTGGCTGGTACAGAATGTTAGACCTTGATAGGCTCTCAAGAAAAGCGTGATTTAAGAGTTCAGTCTGTAAGAAGGGAAGTGATAATGGAAAGTAGTGCAGGACTGATACAACAGTTAATGTTCTAGACACCTACCTCAGTTTGTGTAGGTGTCTTGAACCCTATTGCCCTTTCTAAGTGAATGTTTCAGCTAGTGAAAGGGTTGTGTGCTTTGTACTTTTAATCTGTGCTAGTTTTTTTTATTGATTTTCATTTCTGAAGAGAACAGTGCTATGCTATGTGAATGTTGCCGTGGGCAGGCTGGAATGAAGTTGGCAAATGCAGAGGAAGGAGACAACGATCTTGTGATTAAAGAACAGGACTGGGAGTCAGGAGCTCTGGGTTCTTATTCCTTGCTGTGACGCTTCCTTCCGGTTGCCCTTGGAAAAAATCACCGGTAGGGCCAAGTTCTAATCTCACTCAGCGCTGCAGTGACTGTCAGCAGCTCCAGGGGCAGCAGCGGGAGGGGATAGCTGTGCACCCCTCTGCCTCCAGCCCCTGTGAAACTAACCCTTTTGGGGGTACAAGGCTGAAGGTGATGGCTAGTGGCGTTCTGTTCAGCCCTCAACTAAAACCTCTCCAACGCATCATCAAGGATCTACAACCTACCTGAAGGACGACCCATCGCTCTCACAGATCTTGGGAGACAGGCCAGTCCTTGCTTACAGACAGCCCCCCAACCTGAAGCAAATACTCACCAGCAACCACACACCACACAACAGAACCACTAACCCAGGAACCTATTCTTGCAACAAAGCCCGTTGCCAACTGTGTCCACATATCTATTCAGGGGACACCATCGTAGGGCCTAATCACATCAGCCACACTATCAGAGGCTCGTTCACCTGCATATCTACCAATGTGATATATGCCATCATGTGCCAGCAATGCCCTCTGCCATGTACATTGGCCAAACTGGACAGTCTCTACGTAAAAGAATAAATGGACACAAATCAGACGTCAAAAATTATAACATTCAAAAACCCATCGGAGAACACTTCAATCTCTTTGGTCACTCGATTACAGACCTAAAAGTGGCAATTCTTCAACAAAAAAACTTCAAAAACAGACTCCAACGAGAGACTGCTGAATTGGAATTAATTTGCAAACTGGATACAATTAACTTAGGTTTGAATAAAGACTGGGAGTGGATGGGTCATTACACAAAGTAAAACTATTTCCCCATGTTTATTCCCCTCCCCCCAACCGTTCCTCAGATGTTCTTGTCAACTGCTGGAAATGGCCCACCTTGATTATCACTACAAAAGGTTTCCCCTCCCCCCGCTCTCCTGCTGGTAATAGCTCACCTTACCTGATCACTCTCATTACAGTGTGTATGGTAACACCCATTGTTTCATGTTCTCTGTGTATATAAATCTCCCCACTGTATTTTCCACTGAATGCATCCGATGAAGTGAGCTGCAGCTCATGAAAGCTTATGCTCAAATAAATTTGTTAGTCTCTAAGGTGCCACAAGTACTCCTTTTCTTTTTGCGGATACAGACTAACACGGCTGCTACTCTGACACCAGGGATAGAAGCAGGAACATCCAGAGCTGCTACAGGTTGAGTTTAGAAGCCTATTCTTTTGGTTTGGGGCTATAATAGACTCAGACCCTTGGGAGATCAGACATTGAGGGGTATTTGCAATACACCTTCATCAGTGGGTTACACCCAGTATGTAACTCATACCCCATTTATATCACAGTGGAATTTTAACCAAGACATTGTGAGTCTCTTTCAGTTCCTTGGGTACAATCAAACACATATTAGCTGATATTGTAAATGTGGGTGGGGAATGGATTGGTGAGCATTGATTGGGCAGAAGAGAGGGAGAGGAAGGAAAGAGCTATCTTTGTTTTCTCATTATTTAACGTGCCAGAGTAGTGGCTCCCCTACGGAGAACATGTGAATGGTCTAGAACCGCTGGGCTGAGCTAGGCTCAGGTTTGAGGATGTTTTCAAGAGGGACGTGAAAACTCTCAGCTTTGTCATTGCAAGTTGGGAAGATGCAGCTAGCCAACAGGCTACACTGGAGGGCAGTGCTCTGCCGGGGAGACAGAGGCTGAAGAGAGGTAGTTGAGGCAGGGGAGAGCAAACAGGAAAGCACAGCAGGTCTCAAGCACTAGGATTAAGCTGGCTTCATCTTCTGGCCCTGCACTTTATGCCTGAATAATCTATGCAGGGACTGTTCCTCAAGAATTGGATTGTTTAGCCACTGGCAGTGCTGCAGCTGGACACACAGCAACTAAACTGCTTTGATGTTTTCACGATCATCTTTCGAAATCAGATGGTTGCCATCCTACTCTGTTTGACAGTAACCTATAGGAAGCTGGCTACTGAACAGTCAGGGAGTGAAGCTTTAAATAACACTAACTAACTAAAAATACTTTTCTGTGCTAGTGGAGTGGATCTCACTGGCTTCGCCAAAAGTATATGACAATGTCAATTCAGATTTCACGTCTTGACAGCCGTTTAGCATTATATGGCCAGCTGTATTGATAATTTTTGCTCATCATTTTTGGTGCAAGAAGCTACAGTTATTTCACAGATCTATTCAGTTTAGCTGAATAGCATTTAGTTGCATTTTAAAAAGAAGTTTGGTGACAAATATTAAAATGAATAGCGATTAATGTCATTTACCAGACTAAAGACTGTGACTGGAGCACATATTCATTGAACATGCTCTTGCCTTAACTTGGGGAACTGTGTGTGATCTCTCTCTAATGCCAGATCTATGCTAAATACTCTACTGGATTTTTAAGAATTTTTAGTAGCTAGGATTCTCATATTCTTTTTCTCTCTATTGGTTATTGATTGTGATCCATACCAAAGTTATTGGGCCTGATTCAGATTCTTCTGACATTGATTTTACACTGGTATAGCTCAGCTCACACTAACTGAGTTAGTCCTGATTTACACCAGTGAAAGATCAGAATCAGATCCATTATTTAAAAAAGATAATGCTAGAAAAATATTGTGTTGGTGTTTATGGCCCTTTGCTATCTTCTCCTGGAAGGTTCTCTTCCAGTGTTCCTTCCTGCTGAATTCCAATAAAGTTTTCTAGCTCTACAAAAACAAAAAGATACATTTCTGATATGGACATTTTCTTCCTTGAAAAAAGATCCCCTTTTGGGAAAACTGACAATTTTATCTGTATGTATGTCTTATTTGCATTTGCTTGGAAGAGTTTGGAACCCAGAGGCAAGATTTACGTCAAACAATTCCTCTCCCTCCTATCCAATTTAGTTATTTTAAGCTAATACAATCATTGTCTAAATCAAGCTGATGGAGCAGTTCCTAAAGGCATTACACAGACTGTAGATCTGGAATCATATTCGCCTTCTTTTATTGCATTAGCACCATACTTGAACTTTTCAATTTGCATTGTGTGTTGCAGAAGTTCTCAGGATATTTGAAACTGTTTACAGCTGGACTCTGGTAAGTTGGATGAATTATATGACAAAGCTTGTATAGAGATGAGTTCTTTGTAACAGGGAACAACTAGAAGCCAAAATAATGAAGGAAGAAGAGATAGTATGATCTTTCTTTCACTGTCCAAGTGCTTATGGTGAGATCAATTGGATGTCTTATTATAGGACAGATTCTGTTGCCCTTATGTAATACCTCACTCTCTGAAAACTTTCACTGACTCAGTGGGACTTCTCTTGGAGTAAAGTACTGCTCCACGTAATTAAGGGTATCAGAATGCTAGGTATAGTAATTTCTGCTTATGGAAAACTAGCATGGGGTGCATGAGAGCAACTTCTGTGATAGGATGTGGCAAGAAATTCTGCAAAGGCTTTTTGCAAACATTTCTCAGGTTGCTTGAACATTATATTTCTTTTTTTATATACACACTGTTGGGCTCTAGCAAACATGCGTTCTTCATAGGCCAGAGGATAGATATGGGTAAAACACTAATGGGGGAAATTTTCAAAGGCACCACTGGGAAGCGAACTCTCATCTGTTCCCACGAAAATCTTCCCCCATTGTTCTTAGAAGCCTTTATGATATTTTAATGATAAAAAATAAAAAAGTCACAGGCTGCTGGCAGCTAGATGGGTCATGAAACTGTCAATAGTGGATGAAGCCTTTCACTTCTAGGTCCCTGATGCTGTCTCATTTAGTTTGGTAGTTATTACCACCTGTCTACACCATAGCCTGACTGTCACAATTGGAACAAAAAAGCACCCCTGCTGTTGGGCTCAGGCCTGGTCTACATCTAACCCATAGGTCCATCTAGCAACATCACTCAGGGGTCTGAAAAAGTGAAAGGAGAATTGGCATTCTTGTTTGCAATCAGTGCTCTACTGCACGAAACTGCTCGGGTGAAATCCTGGCCAAAGTCAAGGGGAAATTTTGCCTGCTCTGTTGAGGGTCCTGTGGTTTGATAGGCAGGGATCATTAAGGACCTGGCTACTAGAAATACTGCTAATGATCCTGCTGGTACACTTTGGATAAAATGACCTGATAGTATGCCAGCTTCTGTTGTAGGAGCAGATTTTTGATAGCCCCCAAGTCCAGTAACATGCTTAAATCAGTGCCAGGAGCTGGAATACCAATTGTTATGTTTATTGCCAAAAGCAGCTAAAAGGAGGCCTTTCTGAAACCTTAGCACAACTAACAGACCAGGAGAGGAGCGGGAAGAGAGGAGTAAACATGACCCTATGCCCTCTTGACTTGAGTGTTTTCCAAGATGGAAAGTCTGGCAATAGTTAACTATTACTATGTGAAATACTGCTGGTTAACTGATGGAAAATGACAGGCTGGATAACTCCACACTTAACTTAGCTTCTGCTCAGAAGTTTTTTTATGAACAAGCTATGTAATACTAACAAATTGGGTATAAAAAGAGGAAGAAATCTGGGCTCTGTGGACACTTGAACACTTGGACACCTCTCAAGTTCCCCTGCAGACAGAAGGCTGGCCACTGGACATCTACAATTATCCACTCAAGACCGCCTCAACATCCTGAGTAAATATGAATCTGGGGGTAATTTGGGGTGCTTTAGTAACCTGTAGCAGACATGTGTAACTGGTGAAGACTAAATAAAATAGAAGTTTTGAGTGAAAGTAATTTTGTTGGCCTGCTTGCATCACTATCTATTGGCCGGACAGCCGTGTCCTCTTAGATTTTTTTCCTGCCACCGCCTTGCAAAGAGTAAAGTTACCCAGAGATTTGGGTTCAGCAACCCCCCAGGTAACACTCTTGAAAAGCAGGAGGTAATGTGGCCCATTACCACAATTATTTCCTTGCACTAGATTGGTGTGGTCTGCACTTTTGCCCAGTTGTGGAGACAGTTGTAGGCTAGCCGGTGATGACTGAGAAGTTGCCAGAGGAAAATAACCATTTGGTCACCTTTTGTGGTGACTCTCCCTAATGCCCTCTTTCTGTGTAATTGTCTGCCTTGTTTTGATGAGGAGCAAGCTGCTGTATGACATATGCATGGACATTTCTAATCTGGACTCCCCAGTAGATTTTGGAGGTCTATGAGCAGTCATTCAGAATGCGTGAAGAGAGGAAATGATTGTCAGGCCAAGACAAAGCTGGCCTTACTCTTGGCAATGGGATAGGATTGCCAGGTGTCTGGGTTTTTGACCGGAAAGTCTGATTGAAAGGGAACCTATACAGTGTCCGGTCAGATATACTGACTGGACACCAAAAGTCCGGTTACCTTGGGTTGGGAGGGTGGGAGAGAAAGGCTGCAAGTCATCAATCCTGCAAGGTGCTGACAGTTTTTTGTGAGGCATTAAGTGCTCTCAAGACCCATTGCTTTCAGTGGGAGTCAGAGGTACTCAGCGCTCATACAGGAGCTGCTCAGCACATTGCAGGGACAGGCCAATGACCAGGAGATTGATGTAGTCTGACTAATATGCAGATAAAACTTCCTGCATTCTATGCAGAGGTGGGTTACAGTTTTGTGAGACCCTGGGCCAGAGCAAATGGGGGCCCAGTCCCACCCCTTCTGCCTGCAGTCCCCCCTGTCTCTCTCCGGTGCTCCTGCCGGGTAAATGGGGTCAGGGTGCGGAGGCTTTCCCTGCTCCCTGGCAGGAGCACTAGGTGGGCAGAGTGGGTCATGGTGTGGGGGCGCTTATTTTTCTGGGGCCCCCTAGTTGGCTGGGGCCCCTGGGCATGGGCCCCGTTGGCCCAGGGGCTAATCCGCCACCTGATTCTATGCACACAAAAAGTAAATGGAAAGATAGGGACTTACAACAAATGCTATTAAATGCATACTCAATACAATATGCTTTGCAAAAATGAGAAGTTTGCTGGATTTTAAAGGTGCATGATATGAAGGAGCAGATTCCAGCAGACAGTGCACTAAATCTGGCTAAACTGAATGCTGAAACATGCCAGTTAAAGATGTTAATTGTTTTTAAGAGTCTTTAAAACTGCCTTTTAGTAGGTGCCATTGACTGCTCACACAAGCAATTTTACTTACAGTCCAATCTTTCTTTTACTATTGATTATAGCAGGAAAGAGATGAAAAATATGAAACCGGTGTTGCGGAGAATAGATCAGTTTATTAATACTCCCTCTTCAAATTGGCTATTGTAAAATGCAATAGAAGAACATAAAAAGCTGATCTAAGGAAAAAGCTTTGATACAGTAAGTTCCAAAGGTAGGTTCCCTCTGCTTTTTATTACCACACTTTCCATGGACCCCATGAAGCTGGAGCATGCTTGACCTCTTGCCAGGTGATTATGAATAGAATTTTACCTTAGAGAATCACATTTTTGCTGATATTTTGTATTGAAACAAGTTGCAATTTACTTTCTACATACATTCCACTTGCCATGTATCTTATCATAAAAACATTTATCTATATGTTAATAAGTAGCTTTTAGATCAATACAGTAATGCACTATGCTCTGTATTAATATAACTTACAAGTTTAAGTACTGTAATTGCCGGCCTAGCCATGGACCTGAGGAATCCCTTCCTGTTCAGCAAAAGCCTAAAATGTACACTGCATTGCTCAGTTCTATGTGGCACAAATAGCAAGGAGCTTAAGACTCCAAAACCATTAATGCTGATCATGCTGTCAGCAATGGCTTTGTACATATCACAGAATCATAGCAGATAGGGCAAAAGACTTATTAGGTCATCTAGGCCACCTCTCTGCCAATACAAGATTATTGTGTGTGTTTACTTCTCCTTTGTCCACTCTGCTTGTAAATGTCTCAAATGAATGGGCTTCCATCACTTCTCTTGGGAAAAGGCTTAATTTTGTATGGTGCTTAGAAACCAAGATGGTAGGTGCCCTAGACATACCTAAAGCAGACAGTTCTGCAACTCAATATATCTCATTCGCTGGAAGTTTTTCCTGATATTTGACCTATTGCCCCCCTTTCTTTATTGCATCTCATTTGACTACCTTAAATAATTCCTCTCCCTGTTTGATGTTTGTACCCTTGAAATACGTGTAGTCTTTATTCTGCCCCCAGCCCTCTCCTCAGGCATCACTTAGCTCAGATAAACAATATTATAATTCTTATGGTAATTCCTAGGAACCCAGTCAAGGATCAAAGCCCTATTGTGCTAAGCACTGTATGTAACAAAGACTACAGTCTCTGCCCCAGAGAGCTCGAAATCTACATGACAGACAGGTGGGCAAAACAAACCAAGGGGCTGATGAGGTAATAATAAATTTTTCCCTAGGAATTTTTTCCCTGTAGAAAGTCAGTCCCTTCAGGTCCCTAATAATGTTCTCTGAACTCCCACCGGATTGGTTAGTATGTTTTTGGTAATAAAGGTACCTAGAACTGAATACAGTATGCCATGTGCAGTTGCAACACAGCTGTAAAGAAAAGGGATTGCTGTCTTATTGCTCTGACACGATTCCTCTCCATATACAGCCCACAACTGTTCTGACCATTTTTAATGCCATACAACGTTGCAAAATTGTGTCTAATTTGCTGTCTGCTATTCCTCATGGTTTTTTTTTTCTAGGTGTTATATTATTTCCCTCCGAGATGTGCTGATTTGCATGTATAAAGGTTTTGCTATGATAATACTGTACTAAAGCAACCCATATATCAGCAACTCCACCCTAACGCTGTTAGAATTTTGAAATGCAGAGATTAGCAATATAAAATGCATATACAATGCTTGTAAACAAGTCATTATAGCACAGATACGGGGCCAAATTAATGCCTTGTTATTTCATTCTACTGCTTAGAGAATGCACTTGATGACACTAATTAAACACGAAACGGTCCAGGACGTGATTTTTTAAAAATATTCCTTTTCTCTGTGTTCTCCAAGTTGTAGTGCATATAAGGATTTTACCTGCAGTTCCTCCATTTCAGCAGCTTCATTTCACACAATAGGCCATCTCCTGATTTATGCCAGGTGCATTCCCGCTGACTTCAGCTCTCGGCAGTGGGATTACCTGGGGTGTCAATCCGCACAGAATTGGGCCCCAGTAGTTGAACTGCCTTCACTTGATTTCCCTTACCTGGGTCACTTATCACCAGTTTCCTAGCACAGCAGCACTTAACCTTTTGGACATTCTTGTTGTTTTAATGCCGTTATGAAACAAAGCCACGTTGTATAATCTTCCAGATTTGTTGACAGTGTAGAGAAGAAAGCCAAACAGAAGCTGAAGTTTGTCATTTCTTTCCTAATCGGAAATTAGTTCACCAGCTGGGGGGCACTCATTTTTTCTTCACAAGGTTATTAAAAGGTTTAAAGAAAGTATAGACATGAATGATGTCCACATTTCCCAGTGTTTAGTGCATAGGTGGGATTTGGGGCTGAATATACAGGACTCCGCTCTGGCATCATATAGCTGGCAAGGGAAGGGGAAAGGAAACCCTGCACGCACTCCAATTTATCAGCCATGCCCAGTTCTGAGATGCACAATGTGTGGTGAATGACAACCAGTAATGACTGTTTTCTTCCTAACAGTTTGTGTAGGAATATTAATTCAGTGTCAAGGCAGTAATACTTGGAGACTAGATAGCTCATGTTAGTTGAATAGCATGGTATTTTCAAA
Source organism: Chelonia mydas (assembly GCF_015237465.2). Lineage (NCBI taxonomy): Eukaryota > Metazoa > Chordata > Testudines > Cheloniidae > Chelonia > Chelonia mydas. Next base: position 42,982,313 of record NC_051245.2, on the reverse strand, counting down.
AGCACCTAAGGATTCTCTAAAGACCTGGATTCAAACAGTGGCCTAAGATCTATGGGTGGGTTTTCAAAAGTGCCTAAGGGAGTTAGAAGTACAAGTCCCATTGGAAGGCAACTGATTACAACTGAAAACTGCTACCATCTGACAGCTACTCAGCTGCTTAAGTGAAATGTGAGAGACAAAGGTGGATGAGGTAATATCTTTTATTGGAACAGCTTCTGTTGGTGAGAGAGATGCTCGAAAGCTGGTGTCCCTCATCAACATAAGTTAGTCCAATAAAAGAAATTACCTCACCCACCTAGTCTCCTGGGACCAACATGGCTACCAGACCACTGCATATGAGTGAAATGAGTCTGGCCTGACTGACTGGACTCTGTCCAATTTCTAGTAGACAAATGTCCGTGTCACAAAAACTACCACCACAATTGACACTAATGAGCAACTTTGTGGACAGCATCAGCAAAGACCAAGGACAGAATGGGCATTGAGTGTACAAGCCCAGCAGGCATTCTCTTAGTCTCTCTCGGTATGGACCATCCAAGCCAACGGGGAAGGGTGTGAAGAGCAATGTAAGTAACTTTATGCTGCTGTTCTGGAGATAATCAGAGAGACGCTGGAACTCCTCACTCTGTGTAAATTGGTGTGGTTCCATATTGGCTGCTACATACCTATATGTACATTGTGGAGCTAGACCAATTTACATGAGCTGAATATCTGGTCCAGAATCTCTGACTATCCTTGTAAAGAATGATTGACCTCAATGGAGCTCTGCTGATTTACACCAGCTGAAGATCTGATCTTCATGGCCCAGGAACTGATCCTCAGCTTCCTTCAGCTTTCAACAGCACTCAGTTCATCCCAAATTTATCCTCCCTATGTAAGACAAGTAGGAGAATTCCATGACCACCTGAACTCTGTGAGCTCATGAATACCAGCACCTTGTATGCTGGGTAGCCCACTGGACTTTGCAACTGTCTGTTGTCCTTAGTGGGCCGTTATTATACCTGTTCACTGTGGATGAGATTCACCCTTGTGCAGTGGGCCAGCACAATGCCTAAGCACCATTTCAACCCCACATAAACTCTGTTCTGTGGGGTTAAATGAATTTTAGGTGCTGCATAGACCTGGTGCTGGCCCTCTGAATTTCATCCAGGGTGACCATGGTTTTATACTTTACTCCTTTGTATAGAATTCTGTAAACAATGCCACTGTACTCTGTTAGTCAAATTGTAATACACAGGGGTTAAGCTATTACAAACTTTTATTTTTGATTGAATTATATATTTAACTTTCCTGTTTCTCTGAGGCTGTGCAGCATGCTTTTTTCTTGCCTTCTCCCCTTTCTGATCATTATTCATTTTCTGAGTTATATTTTTACCACATCTTGTCTGCATAAAGTATGGTAAATTATTATGCTGTAATGCAACTCTCAGTAAAAATCCAATGATGTAGTGGCCACTGGGAGTCATATTGTGACCAATAGTTGCTTTAAGGATTTTGATTTTCTAATAAACTTTATGATGATAATAAATAAATGGACATGATTCTGAGTCACTAGGGGGGGGTGTTTGAAAATAATCTGTATGAGCTTCCCATATAAACAGGAAATCTTTTGTTTTATGTCTCATGAAATACAGTAATTTTCTGCAGTGGCATAAGGTGGGTTGTTACTGTAAATTACTTATTTAAAAAGACAAAATAGAAATAAAATTAAGAGGAAAAGTAAATTTTCAGAGGCTTTGTGTGTGTCGTGCAGTTATTTCATTATTTTCACACGTACATTATGGAGAATCTTACCCTTTTATTTCTTTTTTAGTTCCCTTTGTGCACGTAGAAACACATTTTGAGTAGAACAGAATGATAGGAATTTAGAGTACCTCTTAAACTAGTTGTTTTAGAGGAAAGAGTGCTCTTTATGTTTATTTAAGAAATGGGAAAAATAATAAAATCTGGTCCATTAGTTTTAAAGTTTAACTTGCAAAATGTACGGCAGATTTTTGTTTTACAATCTTGACTCTACAATTATATGTAAAAGCTCCTCTCACTAAGTAACTAGGCCTAGTGTTCTAGACTTTCAGGTGTAGTTGTCACTCACTGGCATAATGATAAGTAAACACAACAGCCCACCACTGTATCTGAGCAACTCATAATCATTTTACCTATTCAATATACCTGAGAGATAGGGAGGTATTAGCTCTATTTTTATCGATAGAGAATTGAGTCAGAGGATAGATAAAGTGACTTGCCTAAGGTCAAATAGTAGCTTTTTGTCTGAGCTAGGAATTGACCATAGAACTTCTGAATGCCCAAACAGTGCCCTGTCTAGTAGACCACTCTTTCTGCTACCAAATAGCACTTATTAAAAATATTAAACCCCAGTAACCTATATCATAACCCCTACTTCACATTGCTGTTTGTGGCACTGCATTGCCACATGAGCCTTATGATGTAATTAGAGTCCTGTCACCTTAAAATTCCTCCATCCCTAAATGGCATTTCCTGTCCTAGAGGTTGAATTCTGTAGAATAAACACAGAGTTCCTGTGATAAAGGCACTTCCTTCCTGCAAGGCATGAGGAATTTTAAGGTGATAGTGCTGTGCAAACACATTCCTGCCACCTTAGAACAGACACAACTGATTCCTATTTGTCAGGGAAAAAGTGTCTTATTTTGGGTCAGGTTGGGTTTTCTTTGATACCCTCCTCTGTTACCTAAAGAAGCTGAATAATATTTGCACTGGTCCTCTGCAGAAGGGTGAATTACACCCTTTGTGAGCAGAGTTACCCAAAGCAAACATTATACAAGTGAGCAGCTGACTCAGCCAGGCAGCCAATCTTATCCTGTTGCTGTGTGGAAACCCACTAACAATGAGATCATTAGGTTTACTGAAAAGTAAGCAAGGTTAAATTAAAAACATGTGGGCCAAATTTATCCTTAGTGGAACTCCACTGAAACCAGCACAGTTCCACCAGGGTTGCGTTTAGCACATTCCATTGAATGGCTTACAATGCAGTTGAGTTTTTAAAGACACTCTATAATGCATATTATTAAAATCACTGGAGACCCAGTAGGCACATTTAGCTTATGTCGCTCAATGCTTTCATTACATGAAAAATTCCTCATCTTATCAGATCCTCAGTTATATTTAATGCTCTGTTTCAATTGGGTAACTCACAAATGTACAGTAATACTATCTTTGGTACTTGGTTGCCTGTTCCATTTCAAGATATTTCCCTGCCTCTGCTATCTCTTTAAAACTAAAAGGGGATTTTGAATGGAGAGCACAGAGCTGATTATCTAAACTGTGGAGCATAATTAAATGTAGACAAATCTAGGTGATGCATGGAGAGAAAAATGCATAATATGCTAAAATATAATCAATTTAATTTTCTCTAGTTTCTTGTTTAGCAAATCTCACTTCTGTTCTCCAGGCTCCCCTTTTAATGGCCCTGAACCAAAATGTTGGATCTGAATGTTACCTATCCACTATCTTGGTTACATGAACACCCCTACGTTTTTGAAGGAATTTGGATAAAGATCTGATATTTGTGACTGGCCTCTCTCCACGTAATGAACCTATGACAGAGTGTATGGATCCCACCCACAGGCTGGCAGAGAATGTGTTAACCCTTACCTTTATGGGATTAGTGGCCTGCCTTGAGCTCAGGGAGTTGTAAGTCTGGACATTTTCTGGGGAACTGTTTTCCCCTGGGCCTTGTTAAAGCGACATGTAGTGGGGAGTTGGGAGCTGAGTCTGTAAGTGAGGGTTAAGGGGAAAGACCCATGGAAGGTAGGGCAAGAATGAAAAAAGAACCAGGGCTTTCTCTGTTCCTGTCCCCTTTGCCAGAGGCAAACAACGATTTTTAATGCTGGTTCTGTGACTTTGGCAGAAAGGAGGAGAAAGAATAGGTGTGTGTGTTAAGAGATATTGACCCCCATTCTACCAAGAGCTTTTTCTTTGGCTTTATATATGCACGGCTTTACAGCCTTGCTGGAAAATTGTGTCTGTTCTTACTGGTTCCTATTATGATGTTGGACTCCATATGTTTATAGAAATATGCTTATGAGTGTGAATATAATGTAACTGGAATATGCTTTACGCAAAAGGTCTCTTGTAAGGAATCATTACAAAGCTTATAATCTACTGAGTGTGTTCAACCTATTTGTATGTATGTATCATTCTTGTATCTGAAGCTAGAAATATGAAGTATTACTCTGAAGTCCTATTATAATTATGCAAAGTGTAGGCATTGATGGTGGCTTGGAATCTTGATGGCTCCCATTGACTAGGACAATTGGTTGTGAATGGCTCTGTTTACTTGCAAACCTTCCTGGGGAACTGCAGTCGGGCCCTGGAAGAATGAAGGCTGGGGTCTCACAGGACATGTGACCATGTCACATGTTACTGGAATCCATCTTAAACCTGGTGCTTTTCCATTTAGAAGGAGGGGTGGGAACCCAGAGAGACAAAAGATTCCCACCTTTGCCAAAGATATAAAAGGGGGTGGAACTTAACAAAGGGGGCTAGGAGTCATGAGAACACCTCTGCTTTCCACCTAGTATGCCTGCTGGAACTAACAAGGACTGTACCAGGGGAAAAGTTTGGGCCCAGTCTAGGAAGGAGTCTAGTCTGTGAAAGAAGCTTATTGGAACATCTCTGAGGATGAGGTTTACCTGTATTCAGTTTCTTAATGTATTAGGCTTAGACTTGCGTGTTTTGTTTTATTTTGCTTGGTAACTTACTTTGTTCTGTCTGTTATTACTTGAAGCCACTTAAATCCTACTTTTTATATTTAATAAAATCACTTTTGTTTATTAATTAACCCAGAGTAAGTGATTAACACCTGGGGGAGCAAACAGCTGTGCATATCTCTCTGTCTGTGTTATAGAGGGTGGACAATTTATGATTTTAGCCTGTACAAGCTTTATACAGAGTAAAATGGATTTATTTGGGGTTTGGATCCCATTGGGAACTGGGCGTCTGGGTGCTGGAGATAGGTGACCTGCTGAGCAGTTTTTGGTTAAAGTCTGCAGCTCTGGGGGTATGGACCAGACCTAGGTCTGTGTTGCATCAGGATGGCATGTCTGGCTCAACAAGGCAGGATTCTGGAGTCCCAAGCTACCAGGGAAAACTGGCTCAGAGGTAGTTTCAGCACATCAGGTGACAGTCCCAAAGGGGTCTCTGTGACCGAACCTGTCACACCTATTTTCAGTGATCATTTGTATGAAACCCTTGGAGCATGAAAACAGTTGAAGTACAAGAACAGCATAAAATACACTGCTGTATTTAAGCAAAAATCCTTTTCTTAACAACCCTTCCTTCAGAAATCATACTGCAGGTTACACCCAGCCCCATGCCATTTTAAATCTCAGTTGCACCATCAGTTTACACACTTACATAGAGTAATCCAGAGTCTGAAAGAGCTCTCCCTTTTCTTCTAGTGATGAGACCTTAGGAGTAGACCATACGTGCATAGATACACCTCGTCTACCTGGCTCAGCAGAGCTATTTTCCCAGGGATAACAAAGTGTTATTCTTATTGTATGAGTAAAGGGCAGCAGAACATGCCCTGAGCGAGAGGATCACCTGGACTGTAACCTCACTTGGTAAGCAGTGGTTAGTGATGCCAAATCCATGTGAAGGCTGGGGGATGGGGACAAGTGTTTCTACCTGGTGCTGTGGCCCTGTTTAAAAGCTCCTAGAAAACATTTCCCACTTTCCCTCCAGTGTTTAAAAACAGAGCTGACTCAATTGTGAGCCCAGGTTCTCTCTCAGTGATCATTAGAGCTGGAAGCACTGATAAGGGGCTCTAAGGGCTGAGTCTTAAAGCTGTTGTGAGGACACTGTTGTACTCTTCTTCTTAGCATATGTGCAATATGCCTCAGGTGGCACGTGAATTTATCACTGAATTTGATCGGCCAGTTGGATCATTAGCTTCCCCAGCCCGGGCCGGGCACGGACAAGGAGTGTGACGTGAATGCTGATCCATGCCCACGGTGCATGAAAAGAATGCAGAGACTGCAAAAGCAGTGAGGTTCCTCGCTACGCAGTGAAATCTCTAGGAGCTGAAGTCACTAAGAACTGGGTCGAGTGGTAGAGCCTCAGAACTTGGCATCACAGAGGCGGCAGGGGCAAAGCAACAGCAGCATTGTTCAACATCCCAACCCCTCCTGAACACACCCTCTGCCCAATATTGGGATTTTGCTGACTGTGGACAACCAACGGTGAGTGGGGTGCAGTGGAGGGCACGGGGAGTGGCCTGTTAAAGGGAGATTTGTCCATTAGACTTTCACACCAAAAGTTGGAAAATGGAGGAAAAGGATGTACGGTGGGGCAGGTGTTTACCTGTAGTTGGCATGCTTTTGAATCATTGGTGAGTTCAGCTTGGAAAAGAGGTGCCTAAGGGGGGAAAAGTCTTATTAATCTCTCCTTATATGGAAGCCGTTCCATAACAATAATAATTTGTGTTGCCTTTTTCTGAACCTTTTCCAAGTGCAATATATTTTTTTTGAGATGGGGTGACTACATCTGCATGCAGTATTCAAGATGTGGACGTACCATGGATTTATATAGAGGCAATATGATATTTTCTGTCTTATTATCTAAGAAAGTTCTTTTGTTATATATGGAGTCACTGCTTGCGAGTGGGGGAAGTGTTGGCTCTTAAAGGTGCCCAGGGGCGGTGTTTAGTTTTCCCAGATTACGGGGTCAGGGCTCGAACTAGTTCTCTTTTGTAATGTTAAGAGGAACCCCTAAATATCGAACCTGCCCTTGTTGCTATCAATATCACCTGGCAGAGGGGTACAATCATAATGCACATTCATGCATCCTAAACGTCACACTTCTGTCTATAACAAGCACTAATGCTGAGCCTGGCTGGCGCAAATCACTAAAACATAAAATCAGCTGGGCATAGTTCTTGAGTGACTCGGCATGTTACTAAGCTGCCAGAACACACACGAGAGCAAAGGCTGCAACAGAGGGACATAGCGAAATAGCATAAGACATTTAGAATGATGTGAGATTCATGTCTTTAGCAACATCAGACCTACATTTAATCTTTATTACATAATATTATCTATATCTTCTGTTTCATGATTCAATCTGCAGGATCGTTACAGCTGCATTAAGTCAGGGTGGGTACATTTAAGTCAATGCAATGCGCTCATTTAAATGAAACCAGCGGAGCGTTTGGTGCAACATCTCTGCTATCACTAATAAAGAGAAAGGAGCCTGGGTTTGTGTGGAACTGACTCACTCACTTCTAAGAATAAGGGACAGTTGCCAGGTGGGGAAGTAGTCCAGCTTCTCTCTTCTTCTCAACTTTGGTCTTGGAGATGTCAATACTTACACCTAATCTCTTCAACAAAATTTAGGATCGATACATGTAAGCCTGTTGATGTGAATGCAGCTTAGATGTCAGTTAAATCTCTCTGGGGCACATCTACTGCCTATCATATAATGGATTTATAAACCACTGCACGTTGTCATGTATACCGTTCCAACTGGAAAAAGAACAAGCCTACCTGAGCAACACCAATATTAATCAAATTGTAACAAATGAACAGAAAGTTGAAATTCACAGATTGTCAGTATAGAAGTCATTGATCAAAAGTCACCTCAAAACATAGTGCTATATACAACTCAGAACGTCTCAGTAGCTGTCATTCTAGCCACAGCCCCACTTTAGGAGGCTTTTTCCTGGTGAAAGACGGATGTTTTGGATTTTTTAGTTACTATTGGCATTGTTGCTGCATTTTCTATTGTCTTAAGGAGTGATTTTTCAAAATGTTAGTCTATCAAAACCAGTGGAATTGGCTTCAGAGAAACGAACATTGTATTTACAAAGCCCAAACCCCACCCACCACAAAAAAAAAAAAGCCCATACAAAACAAACAAGACAGGCAAGCAAATAAAACTAAAAATCCCAGTTAAACTCACTCATTTCTGCAGATAGCAAGTTTGATGAACTGAGATGCAAAAACTTCCACATTGATTTCAATGGGAAAAGTGATTTGAACACTTTCAATATATATTTACTTTTTTGTCCAAAAGAAAGAATGTTATTTTGTTTTCCTTGTGGCGCCTATTAACTTTAATGTCAACAATGTGGTTAAATCCCCTGCATCAAGCTCTAAATTTACTAGTAAATGTCAATACGGTGAAGGCTGATACAAAACTTAGACTTTCATCAATCAGTTGCTTAAAGGATCAGGACATAATACCACATTTATTAAGTCAAAAATATCTCTCTCTCACACACACAGTTGACTATTCTAGGGAAGGGAGGGAGTATATATACTTTAATATACATTTTAGACATGAATATAGCCTATTAATTGAAAGTATTCTTATAATTCTAGCAAATCAATATTTGCCCTTGTATTGCCTGAATGGAGAGCATTAGTACTTCATGGTATCAAGGTCATAGGCCCAAATTTGAGGCTTTATTTCAACTCTTGGGAGAATTACCTCCAGAATAACTCACTCGATATACTATATAACCACCAGCTCCTAGAAGTCTAAGAGAGAGTTACATCTAATAGCTTATTCAGAATGCTCAAAGTTGATTTGGGCAAGAGAATGCTCAGAGTTACATCTAATAGCTTATTCAGAATGCTCAAAGTTGATTTCAGATGCTCAGAGTTACATCTAATAGCTTATTCAGAATGCTCAAAGTTGATTTGTGCAACAGAATGCTCAGAGTTGATTTGGGCAACAGTCTTAATCTTGAATCCGAATCTTCACTGCATCTAGAGATCAATGGAACTGTGAACTTCCCAAATTAGACATGTATAGTAGTAAAACACACATCTGAAAAAGAGCAAAAAAACCAGTGTCTTCTCTAAAAGTCTAAGAACAAGCTAGATGTCCACACATCCAAGTTTTTGCTTACACATAGAGATCAATTAGTTTACATGTCTATTCAGTTAATGCACTCAAATCTCAGTTTTTGCATGAGCAGAAGTGCAGAAAAAGGGCCAGTTAAAAAAATAAGTTTAAATTGTAAAAAAGGAGCTGAGGGTTCACGTGCAATCAAGCAGCTGCACTATTGCAACTATGCATGCAAAATGGGTGACTATAAGATCAAATGGTTAATTTGGCACGTGAAAATGTAAGAATTGATTTCAATGGGCTTAGCACGGATAAAAACTACAGGGTCAGGTCCTATATTACCTGATTCATACAAGCGCAGATTTTCCACAAAAATGCCCAACCTTCTTAAATTGTTAAGTGTGTTTGTCTCAAAGATTACTTTGAGGAGAGACTGCTAATGATAACTAAAAGCTAATAATTTACACTGTCAGTTTGTGGACATTAAACCCCTCAGTCACAAATATAAACAAGGAAACTATCAGAAAGTCAGTCTAGAAAGATGTCTTTATGAAGAAATTATGGGCCTCATTCTCATTTACATTAAGGCCCCGTTATACCAGAGTCCAGTGGATGAAGGCCTTAAAGGGGAAGTAAATTACATTTAAGCTTACTTTGAAGTTCCTTCACAATTCCAGAAAAGCATTCAGAGACCTTACTGGGACTAAGAATCATGTCATATTTGTTTACAATTGTCAGCTGTTTGGCCACACAGATAATGGAAGAATAAAGAGAACCACAATTCTGGTTCCTTTTAGTGTTCTTGTTGGGACAAGACAGCCCTGACATGAATATGACAGCCCTGACATGAGTTGACTCCAATGTGCTTGGACACCATGCTGAGGAGCACCCTAGAAATACTTCACATAAGAACATAAGAACGGACCTTTGGTCTGACCTAGTAGGGCCATCTAGCCCAGTATCCTGTCTTCCGACAGTGGCCAATGCCAGGTGCCCCAGAGGGAATGACCAGAACAGGTAATCATCAAGTGATCCATTCCCTGTAGCTCATTCCCAGCTTCTGGCAAATAGAGGTTAGGGACACCATCCCTGCCCAGCCTGGCTAATAGCCATTGATGGACCTATCCTCCATTAATTTATCTAGTTCTTTTTTGAACCCTGTTATAGTCTTGGCCTTCAAAACATCCTCTGGCAAAGAGTTCCACAGGTTGACTATGCATTGTGTGAAGAAATACTTCATTTTGTTTGTTTTAAACTTGCTGCCTATTAATTTCATTTGGTAACCCCTAGTTCTTGTGTTATGAGAAGGAGTAAATAACACATCCTTATTTACTTTCTCCATACCAGTCATGATTTTATAGACCTCAATCCTATCCCCCCTTAGTCATGTCTTTTCCAAGCTGAAAAGTCTTATTAATCTCTCCTTATATGGAAGCCATTCCATACCCCTAATAATTTGTCTTGCCCTTTTCTGAACCTTTTCCAAGTATTCAAGATGTGGGCGTACCATGGATTTATATAGAGGTGTCACAGGGTCTCTGCAGGCTTTCTCCCTCTTGAGCCTGCACCCTGTGTTTAGGCTAGTATAATAAAGAATCTTCCATGCCTTCTTTTGCTGGATCATCCAAGTGTCTTTATTTACAGTGTTTGTGCAGTTCCCAGATCTCCCAACAGCTAGTGCCCCACAGACCCTCCCCAGGGTCTCCTGGCTTTTGAGGTTGCCGTCTTTGGTAAGGAGACAGCGATACCACCTTCCTGTCTCCTCCCAGGCTAGCCTCCTCACTGAGGTTTGCTCAAGGCTTTTATAGCCCTCTCGTGCCTCAACCCAGCTGTCATAACTTAGCTCAGCATGTTCCTTTGAGCCAGCCCTCATTAGGGCTTGCAGCTGGGCTCCCTGCTGAATACCTGTGTCTCTACCCCTGGCCTCCTGGCCAGAGAGCAGGCTGCAGCCAGCATTTTGGCAGGGCCTTAAAGGGGTTTACCCCTGCCCCGCCACAAGAGGCAATATGATATTTTCTGTCTTATTATCTATCCCTTTCTTAATGATTCCCAACGTTCTGTTTGCTTTTTTGACTGCCGCTGCGCACTGAATGGATGTTTTCAGGGAACTATCCACAATGACTCCAACATCTCTTTCTTGAGTGGTAACAGTTAATTTAGACCCCATCATTTTATATGTATAGTTCAGATTATGTTTTCCAATGTGCATTACTTTGCATTTATCAATATTGAATTTCATCTGCCATTTTGTTGCCCAGTCACCCAGTTTCGTGAGATCCTTTTGTAGCTCTTTGCAGTCTGCCTGGGGACTTGACTATATTGAGTAGTTTTGTATCATCTGCAAATTTTTTCACCTCACTGTTTACCCCTTTTTCCAGATCATTTATGAATATGTTGAATAGGACTGGTCCCAGTACAAACTCCTAGGGGACACCACTTTTTTCCTCTCTCCATTCTGGAAACTGACCATTTATTCATACCCTTTGTTTCCTATCTTTTAACCAGTTACCAGTCCATGAGAGAACCTTCCCTCTTATCCCATGACTGCTTACTTTGCTTCAGAGCCTTTGGTGAGGGATCTTGTCAGAGGCTTTCTGAAAACCTAAGTACGCTATATTCACTGGATCCCCCTTGTCGACATGCTTGTTGACCACCCTCAAAGAATTCTAGTAGATTGGTGAGGCATGATTTCCCTTTACAAAAACCATGTTGACTCTTCCCCAACAAATTATGTTAATCTATGGGTCTGACAATTTTGTTCTTGACTATAGTTTCAACAAGTTTGCCTGGTACTGAAGTCAGATTTTTCAGCCTGTAATTCCTGTGATCACCCCAGGAGCCCTTTTTAAAAATTGGCATCACATTAGCTATCCTCCAGTCATTCGGTAGAACAAGACATTCCCCCCCTTCAAAGAAAGCAAGTGTAAGGTCATGCATTTAGGGATTAATAACAAGAATTTTAGTTATAAGCTGGGAATGCATCAGTTAGAAGTAACGGAGGAGGAGAAGGACCTTGGAGTACCTTCTGTATTTTCCACAGTATGCATCCGATGAAGTGAGCTGTAGCTCACAAAAGCTTATGCTCAAATAAATTGGTTAGTCTCTAAGGTGTCACAAGTCCTCCTTTTCTTCTTGGAGTATTGGTTGATCACAGGATGACTATGAGCCGCCAATGTGATATGGCCCTGAAAAAAGCTAATGCGGTCTTGGGATGCATTAGGCGATTCCAGTAGAGATAAGGAGGTTTTAGTACCATTATACAAGGCACTGGTATACTTCCTCACCTGGAATACTGCGTGCAGTTCTGGTCTCCCATGTTTAAGAAGGATGAATTCAAACTGGAACAGGTACAGAGAAGGGCTACTAGGATGATCCGAGGAATGGAAAACTTGTCTTATGAAAGGAGACTCAAGGAGCTTGGCTTGTTTAGCCTAATCAAAAGAAGGTTGAGGGGAGATATGATTGCTCTTTATAAATATATCAGAGGGATAAATACCGGAGAGGGAGAGGAATTATTTAATTCCTCAGTACCAATGTGGACACAAGAACAAATGGATATAAACTGGTCATTGGGAAGTTTAGACTTGAAATTAGATGAAGGTTTCTAACCATCAGAGGAGTGAAGTTTTGGAATAGCCTTCCAAGGGAAGCAGTGGGGACAAAAGACCTATCTGGCTTTAAGATTAAACATGATAAGTTTATGGAGGAGACGGTATGATGGGATAGTATGATTTTGGCAATTCATTGATCTTTAAAAATTCATGGTAAATAGGCCCAATGGCCTGTGATGGGATGTTAGATGGGGTGGGATCTGAGTTACTACAGACAATTCTTTCCTGGGTATCTGGCTGGTGAATCTTGCTCATATGCTCAGGGTTTAGCTGATCACCATATTTGGGGTCGGGAAGGAATTTTCCTCCAGGGCAGATTAGAAGAGGCCCTGGAGGTTTTTCGCCTTCCTCTGTAGCATGGGGTCATTTGCTGGAGGATTCTCTGCTCCTTGAAGTCTTTAAACCATGATTTGAGGACTTCAGTCGCTCAGACATAGGTGAGAGGTTTATCGCAGGAGTGGGTGGGTGAGATTCTGTGGCCTGCGTTGTGCAGGAGGTCAGACTAGATGATCATAATGGTCCCTTCTGACCTTAATATCTATGAATCTATGAAAAGCATCAGCGGAATTATTTCAAAGAGAAATTGGAGAAATTGGAAATACTGGTGAGTATATTTTTGAAGTATACTTTACTACTTTGTAAATGTTTCTCTTCTCTCAGAAAACGAAAGAAAAAAAAAGCTATCTGAATTACATAGATTTTCCAAGAGAATGGCAATTGTGCTCTTTCTTCAGTGTGCTGAGTAGAACTAGATGGGAATTTTGTACAAAACTTTTTTTTTTTTGGTCAGAAACTGCCAATTTGTTAAAATTGAAGCTTTTCAGGGAAACATATCGGCTTTGACAAAACATCAGTTGTGAAGGATTCTCAGGTCCAGGATGGAATTTTCTGAAAGGGGTGGACACACAGATGGACATGAACATTTTCTTTCTCTCTCTGGTGGTTAGGGCTCTTTCCTAGGATGTGGGAGACCTTGCTTTGAGTCCCTGCTCTCAATCATGCAGATCTCCCACATCCCAGCTGAGTGTCCTAATTACTGGGTTATTGGCTATTGTGTGGTGAGTCTCTTTTTTTTGTGACAAATTTTAAAAGGTTTCACTTTTTCCTGCATTGGAACAAAAACAAATGTCAAAAACTAATTTTTTTTTGCAAAATGGAATTCTTGTTTTCCAGCCAAAAGTGCTGAGTCCTATTCAAACTCCTCAGTTAAATTAGTTTCTTTCTGGGTCATACAGCTCTTTTTTTATCATTACCCTTTAAAAACAATCTTATATGTTCTAGGGATATTTTATCCATTTCCCTGAGCTTTTTAGGGTTTCATGACCCTTTGCTACTTTTTATCCTGGTTAAGGTCTTTGTTCATCTGATTTCACTCTCCTCGATTCCAGACTCTCTCATTCTTGAGTTTCTTTACCTTTGGGTACCACAAGCTGACACAAGGTATCATTGTTCAAGAACATTACTCTTGTCACCACCCATTAACAAGCAGCTATTTCTATAGTTTTGCTGTCAATATTACATTGTATTAAGGTCAGTGATAAGGGCATAATAATGCTATGCTCTAAAGGTTGGGACTACATCAGCTGCAAGGGGATGGCCGTGTACAGCAATGTTATTATTAGGGATCACAATAACCTACTTCAGATGAAATAAGAAATGACCTGAACTTTTGCCCAAAACTTGAATCATATCCAAACCAAACCTTCAGAGTTTGAGTCAAGTCTGGATAATCCTCTGCCCTATTAATTTTCATTTTTGTACTAATTTGAACTTCGTGATTCTGGATGGAAGGGCCAGGCTCCTAAAGATGCAGAAAAATGCCTAACAGGATTTTCAAGAGCACCCAAGCAGGTTAGGTTCCCCCCCCCCCCCCAAAGGCACCTATCTGCATCTTTAGGAGTCTATGTATCTTTGAAAAATCTGGCCAGGAGTGTTTTCCATATTATGAGACATTTTTGTGGTATTCCCATCCAAATCAGAACCAGGAAGTGTGGGAAATCTTCTGAGAGCCAGTTTCAAAAGATTTTTAGATCCAAGAGACTGGATAAGGTTTGGCCAGGTATCCAGACTTCTGAGTGCTGAACCCAATTCCAAACCTTCTAAGGGTTTTAGTCACAGGTCATTATGTAAGATTAGTTCTGCCACTGACAGCTACCCATAAGGCATGGGCTTCAGAGGGTTTTCTTTGGTTTATGCATGATTTGCCACAAACAACTTTTAGGTTTTGTTATAGCTTTTCATTGTCGAGTGGAGTTCTGGTACAAGCTTTTGAACTGATTGACTCGCGGTTATTGTTCTGCTGGATAAGGGATGGTGCTGGTGTGTTTGTAACTGTTCTCTCATGGTTCAAGTTGTACATAGAAAAAGGAGAGTTGGTCATAGAAATGGGCAATTGTGTGTTACCCATGAGGGATATGAAATATAGTGTCCCTCGAGGTCTAGCCTATTTCCCATGTTATTCAGTGTATTTATGAGTCTTTCCTGTCTAAGGTACTTCTATGCCCCACATCGCTGTAGTATCTGAGTGCCTGAGATTAAATAGACCAAAGATTGTGAAACACCCTGGTGAGGTAGGGAACTGCTACTATCCTCATTTAACAGATGGGGAACTGAGGCATGGTGAAGCTAAGGGACTTGCTCCAGGACATGGTAGAGAGGGACCTGAACCCAGTTATCCCAAGTCTTCGGTTAGCATCCTCACCACTGGATCATCCTTTCTCCACGAAAGAATTTTAAGAGATGATTTCCGGACAAGGTAGAGTCGGGTTCTCAAACTGGGGGTCATGACCACTCAGGAGGTCACCAGCTGTCAGCCCCATCCATGCCGGGCTCAGGCTGTGAGCCCTGTACCATGCACAAGGCTGACAGCCCAAGCCCCTCCAGCCCCACCCACTCTTGTGTGCTGCCTCCAGCATTTAAAATAGTGGTAAATATTAAAAAGCGTTTTTAGTTTATAAGGGGGGTTGCACTCAGAGGCTTGCTGTGTGAAAGGGGTCACCAATACAAGAAGTTTGAGAACCGCTGACAATATCACCACTAAACTAATAATATGCAAGTATATTTGCATCATGGATCCTGCACAGTTTGATGTCTGATTTGGTGGCATGCTTGAGCAGTGTTGCTAGCTGGATGTGTTAGCGCTCTCTTGTCCTCATGGGAATGACACAGTTTGTGCAAGGAGGTTGGTACCTCCTTAATGTTCCTGTTTATTGAGGAAACTTGTTCAGAGGGAGTGAGTCAGGGTAAGAATCTTGGTGTTCTTTGGACCAGCTCTTTCCATGGTGCCATCTAAAAAGCTTTTTATAGCAGCATAATATGCATTTGAGGGACTTTTATTTGTGTTGTGATGACCTTGCAATACCAACACACGCCCTTGGGAGCACAAAGCTTGATTGTTCGCCCCCTTCACTGCAGGGCTTTTGAGAGGACAGTCCCATCTCTTGCAGCTTTTTCACAATGCAGTAGCACAATTATATTATGTCCAGAAGATTAGAAGAGGGCTAATTTTGTACCAATATTCAAAAAGGGCAAGCAAGATGACCCAGGTAACTATAGGCTGGTTAGCCTGACATCCGTCCCAGGCAAAATAATGGAAATGCTGATATGGGATTCAGTTGATAAAGTAGTAAAGAGTAAAAATATAATTAATGCCAGCCAACATGGTTTATGGAAAATAGAACTTGTCAAATCAAACAAATCTGATTTCATTCTTTGATAAGATTACAAGTTTGGTTGATAAAAATAATTGCACAGATGTAATATATTTAGGCATTTGATTTAGTAGTGCATGATATTCTGATTAAAAATTAGCACCACACAATATCAATAAAGGACACGTTAACTGGATTAAGAATTGGGTAACTGACAGATCTCAAAAAAGTAGTTGTCAGCTGGGAATTTGTACTAGGCCCAATACTAGACAACATTTTCATCAGTTATCTGAAAGTAAATATAAAAAGACGGCTGATAAAATTTGCGGATGACACAAAGATTGTGAAGCGGTAAACAATGAGGAGTACAAACGCATCATACAGAGCAATCTGGATCTCTTGGTAAGGTGGGTCCATTCAAACACAATATGTTTTAATGTTTTAATATGTTTAAATGCAAAGTTACACATCTATGAATAAAGAATGCAGGGCACATCTACAGAAAGGAAAGCAGTGATTCTGAAAAAGATTTGGGGTCATAGTGGACAAACAACTGAACATGAGCTCTCAGTGAGATGCTGTGGCAAAAACGGCTAATGCGATTGTGACACTGCACCCCATATTCGGCATAGTAATATTATTATGATATGATTATGGCATAATTATGATGCATTTTGTACAAGATAAGTTATGTGAAGTGTCATTGAAAAAGTTATGATTTGCTGAATATGATTATCCTATTTGTATGCATGTATCATTTTTGTATTTGAAGTTATGAATATTGACTATGTATCTGTATTTCAAATGTAGTTCCACTTAGGTGATGCCCACTAGACAAGATGTTTCAGTCTAGATAGTGGGTGGGAAAGGGTTTACTCAGGGCAATGAGCCATTAGGGAAAACAATAGGCCTTAGGAGAAGCTTATTGCCCACCTGGTGAGCCTTCCTGAGAACACTCCAGACAGCCTGTAAGTAATGGCTGCTATGACTCTACAAGGACGTGTGACCAGGCTACATGCTTCTGGACTCCATCTTGGTACGTCAGTATTTTTCCACAAACTGGTCTGGGAACCAAGTTTTGAAACAAAGGGTTCCCACCATATGCTAAAGCTATATAAGGCAGGGAGTGACACATATGTGGTTCTTTACTCCCCACACAAGAATAGTCGTGGAAACACTTGAGGAAAACAGACTGAACTGTGCTGGACCCAGGCTAAAGGGATTTCTAGCCTGTGTATGAAGACCTGAGAAACCCAAGCTGTAAAGCTAATGCAGCTTGTGCCTGAAAAATCTACAAGTCTGCCTGTACCATCAGTTAGGGTGAGAATCTGCTATTTATATCCAATCTATCTAGACTGGGAGCATGCCTGCAGCTTGTCACAGCAGCACAGTGTGAGAGGGAGCCCAGGTTGGTGGATCAGAGGTCTCAGTGGTACCCCAGTTCCAGGTGGAACCCTGGGGGGAACCCATCACAGTGACCCTGGGATGTATAAATAAGGGGAAAAGTGGAGTAGTAGGAGGGAGGTGATTTTACCTCTGTATACAGCATTGGTGAGACTGGAATACTTGTGTCCATGTTTAAAAAAAGGATTTGGAAAAACTGCAGAGAGTTCAGAAAAGAGACACAAATATGATTAGAGGGCTGAAGAAAATGCCTTACAGTGAGAGACTTAAAGAACTCAATATGTTTAACTTATAAAAAAAATTGAAGGTACTTACACACAGTAATCAAGTCACCTCTCACAAGTAGAAAATACTGAGTACTAAAGAGCTCTTTAATTTAGCAGAGAAAAGTATAATAGGAACGAATGACTGCAAGCTGAAATCAGGCAAGTTTAAATTAGGCAAACATTTTTAATCACTGGAACAAACTACCCAGGGAAGTGGTAGATTCTCCATCTTTTAATATTTTCAGATCAAGACTGGATGCCTTTCTGGAAAATATGCTTTCGTCAAACAAGTTATTGAGCTCAATACAAGGGTAAGTGGGGGAAATTTAATGGCCTGTGATATATAGAGACTATATGATCTAATGGCCCCTTTAAGCCTTAAACTTTATGAATCATACCTAAGCAGTATCTTTTAAAGAGGAAACTTAAGTGATGGGTTGACTTGAAATTGACACTCCTGTTTTCTGAAACTGTTGTTGACTCTGGCTCCATTCCATACCTGCTCCTTTAGCTTGTGGTGAGGGCATATATATTATTTAAAGATCTTCCCACCATATGTGAAATCAGCAGGTGACTGTGCTTTTGCTATGGTGGGTTCTCCGGGTGAAACTTGCACTAGTAAGTTTCATTTTGTTCTTCCCTGCTTTTTAAAAGCATCTGGGAGCTTCCCCCTTGTAGAAGGTTTTTAGGGCTACTCCTGACCCTATATTATCACCTTCCTTTCAGATCTCTTAATTTTCTTTTTTAAAAATTTACTCTATTTATGTTTATGCGTTTGAAGGTTAGGAGGTTGACATTGCATTTTATCTTATTGGTTTTGTTTTTACTGTGTTGTACAGCCCCCCGGAGTGCTTTGAAGGACAACCCCTATATAAATAAAATGACTCTTTATTAATAAATTACCCATCTTGTGCCTCTGATTTTAATGTAGTCCCCCCTCTTGAGGGTAGACCAGATTAGGATACTTTATCTACAAGAAACACTTCCAGAGGGTAACAAAATAAGTGTATTAAATATTACAAAAGACTAGAAAACATGGCATTTACAAGAAACGCAAAAAGCATCATCAGAAGGGCAATGCACAGAAAATGTACAGAAGAATAAATAGCTAATCACAGAGAAACTGTCTTAAATATTCTCTAGCACTTACACAAAGAGACCAGTGAAATGTAATGAGCCTGTGCCAGAGAACATTATATTGACTAGTTGACAATGAAACTCACAGCCATTCTAAAAGTTTTCCTAGAACAGGATACTCAGTTGGAAGCATTGATAGGTTCTTTGGTCAGGGGGGAAGCAAAGAGATAGGACTGTGTAGTGTGTGAACTGCATGGCTGAATATGTAGAGTTTAAAAGGCTCATTTGTGTCTCCAAAGGAGAGAATAGTAGCTCAAGCTGTAAGACTGACTGCTGAAGTTAAGGTGGGGAAAACATCTCCATCTGAGGGCCCATTGTTGAGGCAGGGATTGGAGATAAGAAAACCCCTGGCTCAATATAATTTCAGTTTAGTATTTACTTTTAGTAATTATTTGTAGTGGTGCTATTCTTTCAAGCCAGTCTGGGAGAGCAAGGCTTTTATGCAGAACAGCATCAAGGTTTGGGATACCTGTGCAGAACAATCCTTTGAATTTGATGTCCATGCATCAATACACAGCAGCCTTTAATACCGGACACATTGAGCCCATGGATCCTGAGGTAAGTAGTATTTCCTGAAGCCTCCAAATGAGACTTCTAGTTGTAGGCCATCCTGGAGGACTCTGAAAGGCTCAGAAGGGCTTGAGATTTCAATTTTACATTTTTTTAAAAAACACAAGGCAGCTTATAATGTAAAAAACAAATGACTCCAGTAGAATGGACAGAAAGAGTGGAGAGACATACTGGCATGGCAATACGTTCAACACTGACAGGAATTCATTCCGTTACTATTATGAATGGAATAAGACTGGGCCTGACATGGAAGAGATTTACTGAGTTGCAGGACGTAATGGTATGTAGCCTTTCCATGACAGCACAGTTCCCTTAGGGCAAGTGAGGATGGTTCCACTTGCTGGTTTGTGTAGGATTTGAGCAACATGTTAGATTTGCCCTGCTACTGGTTACTATCTGTTCAATATTTCCCTCACCTCTCCCACCACCTGGTGCAGATGGACTTTTAAGAAGTCTTTCCCATTCTCTAGGGTAGATGAAACTGCCTCAGACAGTTTCTTTGTTCTTCCATGATGTGAGAATATATGGGTTTGCGTAGGCTATGCTTGTCTTTAGTCTCAGAGTAGGAGTCCAGTCAATGCGTATAATTACTTCTAATTACTTAAAGTTGGAAATGGGGAGGATAGCAATTTTCAGTGATTTCCCTATCATAGAATTTCCCTATCATAGAATTTCCATATCATAGTGAAGGAGTACTTGTGGCACCTTAGAGACTAACCAATTTATTTGAGCATAAGCTTTCATGAGCTACAGCTCACTTCATCGGAAGCATACTGTGGAAAGTGTAGAAGATCTTTTTATACACACAAAGCATGAAAAAATACCTCCCCCCACCCCACTCTCCTGCTGGTGATAGCTTATCTAAAGTTATCACTCTCCTTACAATGTGTATGATAATCAAGTTGGGCCATTTCCAGCACAAATCCAGGGTTTAACAAGAACGTCTGGGGCGGCGGGTAGGAAAAAACAAGGGGAAATAGGTTACCTTGCATAATGACTTAGCAAATTGGATACAATTAACTTAGGCTTGAATAGAGACTGGGAGTGGCTAAGTCATTATGCAAGGTAACCTATTTCCCCTTGTTTTTTCCTACCCCCGGCCCCAGACGTTCTTGTTAAACCCTGGATTTGTGCTGGAAATGGCCCACCTTGATTATCATACACATTGTAAGGAGAATGATCACTTTAGATAAGATATTACCAACAGGAGAGTGGGTTTGGGGGGCAGGGGGAGGAGAAAACCTGGATTTGTGCTGGAAATGGCCCAACCTGATTATCACACACATTGTATGGAGAGTGATCACTTTAGATAAGCTATTACCAACAGGAGAGTGGGGTGGGGGGAGGTATTTTTTCATGCTTTGTGTGTATAAAAAGATCTTCTACACTTTCCACAGTATGCTTCTGATGAAGTGAGCTGTAGCTCACGAAAGCTTATGCTCAAATAAATTGGTTAGTCTCTAAGGTGCCACAAGTACTCCTTTTCTTTTTGCGAATACAAACTAACACGGCTGTTACTCTGAAACCTGTCATATCATAGTGATTTCCCTATCATAGTCTTGCCCTATCATAGAATTTTTTGGACCATATCTTATGATTATTACATTTCAAATTTGGAGAGCTCTGTTTCCCACTCAGTGAGTAACTGAAATGGAATGCTCAGGCATGCTGGCATTTGGATCAGAAGGGTACAGTACCTCCACGGTATTCATCCTTAGCTGTGCTCTTTATAGAGTCTTCCAACCTCTAAGAAGTGAGGCCTTGCACAGGGGCAAGAGGGAGCTCCCATATCTGGTCTGAAATTGCTTTAGGATGCTGCCAAATCTAAGGATGAGAGTCTCACCCCAACTCTGGCCCCATCATGCCAGGTGATAGGGTCGGAGCGGCATAAAGCAGCCCTAAAAGGCTTGGTTCTGGGTGGAGAAAGGATTTTATCAGTGCAGGTACTGAAGAAGACAGCCAAAAGACTACCTTCCGCAGACCCCCTTGCAAGCCTTGGTGTAGGGAGCATGAAGGGATGGGGGAGGGAGGGGCCAGGGATGGGTCTGGGGAAGGCCAAAGTATGCAGTACTGAAATTACCGTAACTGTGGTAGGCCCCCAGGGCTGTCAAAGTGAAGCCAGGACCTCTCTAGGCCATGGAGTAGCCCAACATTGTGAAGGCAAAAAGATGCTTAAAGATGTCTTAGCGCCCCCCCCCCCCCGCCCCCTCCGGTCTGTGAGTTCTGTGCTGAGCCTTTTAAACATGCAGTACAGAATCCTACCCTAAAATTTCCTTTGGAATAAAGCTGATCAATCATTTTACAATGAAGTTTTCCAAGCTGCATAAAGCAAGGAGTGATATTTACTCTTATTGATGCCTTTAATTTGTATATAGACTAGAACAAAGTTTGGTTGTATATAGCTCCTTTACAAAGCAGTTAAGTTAGAATATAATGCTGGTAAAGCAGTGACTGCAGGCACTTGTAGGTTGAACTAAACAATATATCCACAACCCTTTGATACACTGCACACTGCACTTGATTTTTTTAATAGCTCTTCCCCGTCTGACCTTGATTCTCTCACTAAGTGAATCTGTATTATTAAATCTGTACCCCTTTTTTTTTTTTAGATCTTATTTTTGTAGCGAATTTAGTGCTGATGAAAGTTACCAGATTAAGCTACGTTTGTAGGACTCCCAGTTACAAGACTTTTCTAAGAATAACACGGGGGGTATTTGAGGCTTCAAAAGGCTTGGATAAGCTTCCAATCAGCTTCCAAGCTTTTATGAGGTCCATACATCAATAGGGCTTTTCTGGGAAAGCCAGATTGATTGCCCTGACTTTTCTTGTGAGAGGCATTATTTCGGAGGCACAAAGAAATTGGCTTTTTCCTCATACAGTATAACTTGGAAAAATACGTGACACACATTTCCCCACAGACTGCTTTATCTATCGGCAAAACAGAAAGATTCCCGCACATCTCAGAGCCTTCTAAGTATGTCTTATTCTGTTGTGCTGTTTGTTCTTTCGAGAGGCTCTGGAATGACCTACAATGAACACTGAATCACCTCTAATTTCCCCCAGACACAGCAGTCTCTCCGGGGCAATGTTGACATTGACAGCACAGAATTATGGGGCGGCTCACAGTTTACTGTAGCTGGATGCACCATGCCCATCCTGCAGATTCATACATTTCAGTGTTGCCCGAAATTGTAACCCCTTCTCTGCTGCAGATGAATAGGAAGCACTTTAAAATTGCCACCCCCACACAAGCCTGGGCTGCAGCAGTGAATTATTTAGTGTTGAGAGGCATATTACATTTGTTTTCAATAGAAAAAGCATAACCTTATGAGAATATTAATAGCCAAAACCACCTTGGGCCTCACTGTTCCATACTGCAGCTCCAACTCTGTTGAGTAATTGTTAGTGGCAGTGTTATTACCTTTAGAGATGAGCAATGAATAACTGTTTCTTTTGCTTTCAAATACGTTTTTCACAACTTTAGAGATAATTGGCCAAATAACACTCTCCTTTACACTCAGACATTTTTACTGACATCAGCAGAGAAGAAAAAACCCCCATTGAAGTGTCAATAAAAGCAGTATTTGACCCAAAGCATACACTGTATTAAGAATTTTTCTGCAGCATTTGTAAAGAACATTTTTACCAGATCAGGCCACTCGGGCAGCTAGTCTGGTGTCCTGCCTCCGGCAGTGGTCAAGGGAATCACAAACTCTCTCTCTTTGTACTGGGACCAGTGCTGTTCAATATATTCATAAATGATCTGGAAAAAGGGGTAAACAGTGAAGTGACATTGTTTGCAGATGATATAAAATTATTCAAGATAGTTAAGCCCAAAGCTGACTGTGAAGAGTTACAAAAGGATCTAAGAAAACTGAGTGACTGGGCACCAAAATGGCAGATGAAATTCAATGTTGATAAATGCAAAGTAATGCACATTGGAAAACATAATCCTAACTATAGATATAAAATGATGGGATCTATAGTAACTCTTGCCTCTCAAAAAGATTTTGGAGTTAGTGTGGATAGTTCTCTGAAAACATCTTCTTAATGTGCAGCAGCAATCTAAAATGCTAACAGAATGTTAGGAACCATTAGGAAAGGGACAGATAAGAAGACAGAAAACATAATACAATAAAAGCGGTGTTATCCGGCACTTTACCAACTGGTAAGCTCTGGAAACCAGCATTTCTGATATCCATTAAAAGTCTGGTTGGTGCGGGGCCAGGAGGCTCCCTACCTGGCTCCGCATGGCTCCCTGGAAGCAGCAACTTGTCCCTCCTGCTCCTAGGTGGAGGAATGGCCATGGGGGCTCTGTGCACTGCCCCCACCCCTCCCCGAGCACTGGCTTCGCAGGTCCCATTGGCTGGGAACCACGGCCAATGGCAGCTGCGGGAGCAGTGCCTGTGGGTGGAGGCAGCATGCAGAGTCGCCAGTTATGCCTCCGCCTAGAAGCGGCAGGGACATGTCACTGCTTGCTGGGAGCTGCCCGGGGTGAGCGCTGTCCAGATCCGGCACCCCAAAACCTCTCCCACACCCCAACCCCCTGCCCTGACCCCCTTCCTGCACCCACACTCCCTCCCTCCGTTGGTAAGTATAACTCTTAGTTAACCAGAATTTTTGACTTACCGGCACCCCCCATTCCTCCAATATGCCGGATAACAAAGCTATTACTGTACTACTATATAAATCCATGGTATGCCCACCCCTGGAATACTGCATGCAGTTCTGGTACCCCATCTCAAAAAACGGTAAGTTGGAATTGGAAAAAGTACAGAGAAGGACAAAAAAAAAAGATATGGGGTATGGAACAACTTCCATAGGAGGAGAGATTTAAAAGATTGGGACTGCTCAGCTTTAAAAAGAGAAGACTAATAAGGGATATGATAGAAGTCTATAAAATCATGACTGGTGTGGAGAAGTTGCATAAGGAAGAGTTATTAACCCTTTACATAACACAAGAACCATGGCTCACCCAATGAAATTAATAGGCAGCAGATTTAAAACAAACAAAAGGAAATACCTCTTCACATAAAGCACAGTCAGCCTGTGGAATTTGTTGACATGGGATGTTGTGAAGGCAAAAAGCAAAAAACTAATTACATTCAGATATGATAGCGCCATCAATGGCTATTAGCCAAGATGGTCAGGGACGAAACCCCACGCTCTGGGTGTCCCTAAACCTCTGCCAGAAGCTGGGATTGGATGACAGGGGATGGATCACTTGATAATTGTCCTGTCTTTCATTCTCTCTGAAGTTTCTGACATTAGCCTTGTTGGAAGACAGGATACTGGGCTAGATGGATCATTGGTCTGATCCAGTATGGCCATTCTTATGTTCTTATTAGTGTTCTGTGACTTTTTTTTTTTTTTTTTAGTTTTTTACTTTTTCTGCAGAAAAAGTATTGTCTTATTACATCTTTACTTGCATATCACATTTACCTACTTACTGATGCTCTATGCATGTAGGGAGAGTAATATATTGGAGTTGAGTGGCTGATTCTGATCTCATTTACATTGCTTTTACACCACTAGAACTCAGCTCAGTTAAAGGAAATTCTGATTTGTACTGATATGAGCTCAGTCCAAGGCCAAGATCTGCCACAGTCATATAGGTCTGCTAGAATAATTTTGCTCCTATTGAGCTTAGAGCGGATTTTAATTGACTAATATTTAACGTGGCTCTTTTACTTCAGATGATGATGATGAGTTTATGACTGGACAGATTAAAAAAAGAGGACAAATTTCTACTCTCAGTTCATCACAGTGTTTCCAGTGTAGTTCCAGTGGTGTAAATGACAGCAACCTTTAGCCCGGTATCTTCAACACCAAGGCAAGATGAAAGGTGACCAATACAGACATCCCTTCTCCAAAATTTTCTTTGTTACAGGAAGTGCCTGTGTCAGTAATCTGTGTGGATGAAACAGAAACCCCCAATGTCAATTGATATAAAAAGAAGAAATCTTTCTTGTAATCTTCAAGTTAAAAACAAGCAAATCAGGGGAAAGGATGCTTTCATATTAATATCATATAAAGGATAATGAAATTGGAAATAGATTTATGACTTATTGTCTCTCCAGTGACAAACGTAAGTATATGGGAAAATTGGCTTTCAGTATATACAGCAGCTGCTTACATAGCATGATTAAAGAAAGACCCCGTGACTTTGAAAGGTCCCAGATGAATGAGGCCTGAAATAGAAAACCTCCATTCTTTCAGCACAATGGGTTGTATGGCACGAATGTGCATTGCCTGTAATTTGCCAACATTTACATCGGCTCTTTGGCTAGCAGGAACATTGATTTAGTAGGCCATAAAGACTCTTTCTCTACCTACCACCTGAATCTATACAAGTTATATTCCAGTGGTCTCTTTGTCTAGATGTCAAGTTGGAAGGCCATTATCCAGGGTGTGCAGAGAAACGATAGTGTAAGCCCAATATGAGGTTCTGCATCACTTCCTACATCTGAGATGAAAAGCAGAAGAAACTATAATGCATGTCACTTAGCTGCAGGAGAATGGTTTCATTATAGTGAAGCAGAGCGTGTTCTAAATCATTTATGAATGGGAGAATATTTGATAACTGAAGAGAGCTAGTATTGTAAACATAGCCAATTTATAGAGGCAAGTCCTGTTTTCAACACTGTACTAGCAGATTCACTGACCCATTCCCTCTGGCCCCTGCCTGGCTCCACCTCAGCCCTCATAGCGGTGGTGTTCAGGGCGCCTTCTGGATCACAGAACCATGGTGTGCAGGTACTTGGAATCCTACCCACATGTGGAAAAGAACTTTGCACCAGTTTCTTTGCTCTCTGCACCCCTGTTTGTGTGATGGAGGAACAAGATTTAGCCCATCAGGCTCACATATTCTTTTGTACTATCTAAGCTTTTAACAAGGTGTGCAGCATAAGTTCTTTTTCATATTAAAATTCCCTGGAACTCTGTGTTTCTTAGATCACTACAGTTAATTAAATGGCCAAGTACAATAGTCTGGCAGTAGAATTGTACTTCAGCAATACAAACAAAAAGAGCCTAATGTACATTTGTGCCAATACCATTAATGTAAATTGGTTATTAGCTATTTATGCTAAAAAGCAGTAATAGGAAACATAAAGGTAGTTTTATTAACTACATCTTGCCCTGTGAAATCCATGCTAGAAGGCACAGTTTGCAATCAGTGCTCCCCCCCTACCCCCACAAGGCTGTGTGGCATTTGCTCCACCTAATTAACATATTTATAAACAAATTACTGCCCCCTCTTCTGCACTTTGCATTTTATAACACATCACCACTAAGAAGTTAATGGGACAGCTGTGTGCAATGCTTTTGTAATTCAATTGCAATGTTGTATCATATTTTTGCTCCTGTTACTCTCATGTATATGTAGAAAGGGGTAATTAAAGAAAAAAATGGCATTTAGAAGCAATTATAATGCAGGAATAACAAGTACTAAAATGGCTTTCAATCATTGCTTTTTAACAGTGATTTGGGAAAGGCTGGGGTATGCGGGGAGATGAGCCACTCAAACAGTCTGCCTTCTTGCTCCAGTTACCTGCTCATGAACCTAGGAAACGTGTCTGATGACAGGTGGGTCAGATTTTCCATTAGGTGGTCTGCATTCACTCCCACAGGTGCAAGGGTGTGACGTTTGCACCTCTCTTGCATTCCACTCAACAGGATTCATTGCGCTGGCAGTTTGGTCTTGAGGAGGCAGATTTAAAATCTAGTTCGGCTCCAGTGGAGCCCTGTTGGCTGGTGTTGCCCCAGCGCGGCACGGAATCAGGGCATTTTCTAGCCCTTCCCTCCTGGGCTGGCTATGGCCACTTTCGGAAGTGTGCCAGCCAGCCCTGCGTCACCTGGCAGAGTAGGGGTTGCAGATGATTTGACCCTGCACCACTGCTACAGGCAGACCTCCAGGGAGCAACAAGGCACGGAATGAATCTGGCCCCAGAACATTTAACTCTGCATTGCGTGCCAGGAGTGGATGGTGCCACTTTCAAAAGAAAAAACTTGGATGTATTGATTTATAAATCAGAACTGCCTAAGCCCCCAAGCTTTGAGATTCACTGTATTTACCCCTGAACGTGTCTTCTACAACTCCCAGCCCAGTCCTTTTGCTGTATTTTTCACCCTGGCCCTCACTCCTGTTTTATCCTTTGCCTCTCTCTGACCTCCTCTTGTGTTTTCTGCTCTTTGGGAATGTCTGGCTTGTGGCTTTCCTCGTTAGTCTGGTATTGATTTGTCACGTTGCTCTCCAGTCCTCCGTTTTCTCTTTCTCTATTTTTTTTTTAGCCTGGAAATGGCTTGGACTGAGGTTGGGAAACCAAGGTCTTGTCTACACTAGGCTTTTTATAAAATGTGGTATCTTGATAAGGCCAGTGCAGCTCTTCCAGTATTAGCAGTATCCATAGTGCTAGCGTAGATGGGGCACTGGCAGCACCTGTCATTTAAAAGCTCTTGTAGAACTGCTTCCAGGCGTTGCAGCCAACCACTACCTTAAAGTGGCTGGGATAGTTGTTGTTCGGGGGTCCCAGGCATTGTATAAGGGCAGCAAATCCAAGGCACTTTAACCAGTAGGTTCACACCATGTTCGGGCCTGTTTCTACTCCACAAAGAGCAACACATGGCACAGTAACAGGGGAATAAGACAATATCAGGGGAGAGACCAAGGAGTGAATCTTCATGGTGACTGAACCCCCCAGGACTCTATGAGGTTAACAATCAGGCTCTGGTACATAGGCAAGGTGTGAGGAAGTCATCTGATAGCGACTGATATGAGTTTAGATATCAAGCCTACAAAGACAGTGAGCTCAACCCTTAGAGGATGAAACATCTCACTCACTGCAGCCGACTCCTGGCTACGGCTTGGAGTAGCACCAACTGGTCTGTAGTCTTTTGTCTAGACTGGGAGCATTGACACGCTATGGAGCCTTTAGGGAGGTTGGATGGAAATAAAGTGGGCAAAATGAGCGGTGGGGGGTGTAACCTGGTAAAATCCCTAAAAAGAATGAACACCAGTGATAGAGAAAAAACACATTGTCATCTTGTCTTAGCTGTTTTGCAGTGAAAATATCAAAGTGCCAGAGCTGGCATACAGCGCAGTACCTGATGTTCATTTTGCCCCACAAACTGTCATCGGCAACTGGTTACGGAATTTAAAAATAAGATGGGGATTGGAGAATTTTTGGTTTGGGACTTTGGGTTCAGTAAACAGAGAAATGGAGAAAGTAAATAAGGAAGTGTTATTTACTCCTTCTCATAACACACGAACCAGGGGTCAGCAAATGAAATTAATAGGTAGCAGGTTTAAAACAAACAAAAAGAAGTACTTCTTCACACAACACACAGTCAACCTGTGGAACTGCTTGCCAGAGGATGTTATGAAGGCCACAACTATAACAGGGGTCAAAAAAGAACTAGATAAATTCTGCCTGGAGGATAGGCACATCAGTTAGCCAGGATGGGCAAGGATGGAGTCCCTAGTCTTCATTTGTGAGAAGCTGGGAATGGGCAACAGGGGATGGATCACTTGATGATTACCTGTTCTGTTCATTCCTTCTGGGGCACCCGGCATTGGCCACTGTCGGAAGACAGGATACTGGGCAAGATGGACCTTTGATCTGAACCAGTATGGCTGTTCTTATTCCTCTGCTATGTGCCATGGAGACTGGGCGCAGTGGAGGCCAGTAGCTGGTTGTGGGTCCTTGATCCTGGGCCAATGGGGGGCAGTTTGGACCTTAGAGTAGTTTAGAGCAGCCTCAGGGCTTCTTAAAATTACACCCTAGCTGCAATGGCCCCCAGGGGACCTTTGGACAGGCACGGGTTGCCAGAATGCAGCATGTTCCTGCCACACCCTGTCACATGTACAACACTCCTCCAAAACACCCCCTATAGTGAGGAATAATATAGGGCCAGCTGCTCCAGCTTTATTCCCCTGCACTAAGAAAATCCTAGCTGGCTGTTTCAGCTGTTTCAGCCAGCTCGGTGGCTGCTTTCTGCTGACACAGCAGAGCTCAGGATCGAGCCCTTTGAGTGCCCTGAGAGAGAGAGGTAGGAATGAGGAAGCTGCATGTTTCTATTAGAAATTAAAAGAGTTTTCATTCAAAAGCTTTAATATTCCTAATAGCAATTGTGAATTTGGAGGTCATTTATACTATTTCTAATTTCTGTAAAGAACACAGCTTTCTTCTGAAGAATGAAAATTAGTCAATTTTAATGAATTCACAAAGTCATGGGGAATTTTAATCTTTCATTTTCATATTAGCAGTTAGTGTTAAATTATAGTCTTAAATTATAGTGTCATCCATCCCAGTTATGTCTGATCTCTAACAGGCTGAGGTTAGTTATTTTAAGGCAAATTAGCTAGTTTGGAATGAAGGGAGGTAAATATATTTTCTATGCAAAGAGATTTATGAAGTTGTGGCTTAATATTAGTTTGTAATTATCTTTTGTGTGTATGAGTATTTTAACCCATAGAACACTGCGATTTTCCACACTGTCAGCTAAAGGAATGCATAGGATCATGTGTGTGTGCTCCATGTAAAAAACAAAGTTGATGCTAAGCTAAGTTTACGTAGTCTGTCTTTCAAGTGAAGAAATCAGAAGGGTAAGACTGAAAATGCAACCCAAGCTTTGTCCCCATGGGCATGTACATTAAAATACAGTCTTTAATTATGTGATCACAAACTATTTTATAAATAAGTGTACAGTATAATACAGTTATAGTCAGAAACCATTGTAAATTCTTGAGTGCTTTGGTGAGGACCCATGAAAAATGGCATATCCTGGCAAATGACCAGAAAACAGAGGGCCTGTTGGTATTCTTGGCCTTAAAACAGCCTCTCAAAATCCTGCTCTCATGGGATGAGTATGCAGCTTTCCTGAGTAAACAGGCCATCCATTTCGGCAAAATCTAAGTGTTCATTTAAAAGAGGGGAAAAAAAGTTTATAGCCCCTATGGTGAAAGAGAAAATCTTAAAAATGCATCTGTTGGGCCATGTGACAGCAGTCTCTGTTGTTGCTCTGTTGGGCCTACAGAGGGTGCTCCAGTCATTCGGCCTCACTTCAGAAGCAGAGTGAATAGAGAAGGTGCAACTGGCACTTCTGAGTCCTCCAGGCACCCTGGTCCATAGGTAGGGGGAATGATGATCAGTGGCTCCTCTACCTTGGGCCAGATCTGTTCCTTCTTCATCACTGTCCTGCTGAGACCAGTCCCAGAGCATTCCTGCTCAGCTGTTCTGTGACATTCTCTTTTGGCTGGCCCCAGCCTTGTCCTCCGACCCATCTCCAGCCATTCCCTCCCCAAAGTAGGAACAGAGAGGGACAAAGATCCCAGCAGATCCAGCAGCCTCCTCCCTTAATGTGGGATATCAGAACCCCAGCGAATCTTGGGGCCTGGGGAAGTGACACTGCAAGTGAAGCAACCAGGATCAGAGATTAAGTGCCTCCACAGAGGAGAAGACTTGAGATCATTAGAGTAGTGAGACAAACACAGAACTGAGGAGAAAATAATTGAGTGAGAGGAGTAACAGTAGAGGGAACCAAAAATTCTGGCTGAGGGTCTGCTGTGGTGCCGGGCTGAGGAGAAACAGCACACAAATTCTATATTGGTGTTGGAGGGTAGAGAATTTCAGTTTCCATATATATGTGCTACCCAAATATTCCTTTAAGAAGTCAGTAATTGGCTTTGTGCTGTGGCAACATGTTACAGTGCTAAGCAGATGACCTGGGCTTTAGGAATAACCCCAGAACTCTGCTGTCCCCTGAGCTGGTAGAGATGGTGAATATTAGAAAGTTGAGGCAAGTTGGTTTTTGGGGCTTGGTATTGTGGTGTATAGGAAACTGCTTAAAAGTTATAAGCTATCACTAAGTGTGAGGGATTTCCTGGTCCTTGCAGCCTAGGGAGCTCTGAGGGAAGCCATGTGATCTGGATCATCTGAGACAGTGAGCAGTCTGGAGAGAGCCAGCTTAAAGCAAGGTGGAGTGAGTTTTGACTAGCTGCCACAGGGAGCAGCCTGTTTTCTTGCTCTCTGGTTTTGGGTTCTTGTGTGTTATTGTTCTGAATTATAAGAAATAAAGTAGTGATACATTGCAACCTTCCCACAAGAGGACTTATAATTTTATCTAAATTCTCTGTGTTTATGCTGTGAACATAACAGGTATAATCCCCCTACACTCACTCACTGACTCATCCTTGGGAGCTATTGTTGGTAGCCTCAGAGGGAGTGTCATGCTTTCACCCTACAAGCTGAATGGAAATCATAATATTGGCGGCTGTGACTATGGAGGGTAGAAATGAAAAACAAGTTAATAATTGACCTGCACCCTTTGTTTTTCATACTCACTGATACATATATCAAAATGATAACATCTGTTTTTAAAAACTTTTTACAATAAATAGTGTGACTTTTACATCTCGTGTTCAAAACAACAACAAATTGTAGATCAGGGAATGGTGATTTGCCATCTATTTTTAATGAGCATTCTCTAAAGGAAGTAATGTCAGATATTATCAGACAAGATCTTGCAGCATTCAGAAAACCTGGTGAATCACCCACAATAGGGTGAGTCTGCCATTGTTTTGTACACCTTCCCAAGTTCACACAAAGGTTACAGGGCTACCAAGTTGAAAAGTAGTCTCGTCTGTGTTTGTGCTGCAGCTTTTTTCATTACTAAAAATGAGTCTGGTGATGAATTATGGCTTCTGCTAATCAAACACAAGTGTGGTCTCTTCACTGAACATTATATATAAATACAAATGTAAATAGCGAGGAGGATCTTGTGTAGGAAGGAGGAGAATAACATCAAAGCACAAGCCAGGTATTTAACATATGTTACCTGTCCCATTGGCCCTAGTCTCCCAGTCTCTGGTTTATGCTGTTCAACAGATCAGTAGCTAATGAAGTCACCACCATCTCTGATGTAAGCATGGATAAGCCCCCTGACTCTACTCTGAGATCTGACTGGACGATTCACTTGGCCTTGTGTTGCTGTAGCTGTCTCCCGCAGTGTACTCCATTTTTTAAAATTAGGTGTAAGGTGCAGGAGGTGTCATGTTTTAAAAGATAGATTTGTTGGCATGTGTCCATCTAGCATGATATGTGGGTGGTATACTAGTCAGTTCATTGCAGTACAGGATTCTTGATTGAGCTCTTGTCTGGCCTAGTTTTGAAATCATCGAGGCTGATTGTTTTTGGTGACTTCTTTGTTGATACTGATGATTAATCTTGTGTGCTGGCTCAGGATCTCCTGGCCTCCACAGTAACCATATTCTGTGGTTTCCAGCTCTATTAGTGCTCTGGATATTGGGCCAGATCCTCAGCTGCACCAGCCACCTTGCTTTTTCCTGTTCCTGGATGTTGCTGTGGGTTGAACTGGCCCTGGTGTAATTTAGAACAGCCCTAGGTCATCTCTAAATTATGCTTGATGGCAAGAACCCCTAAGGGGTCATTCCACAGCTGAGGATGTAGCATTCTGGCCACACCCTCCCCTTCCACCCCCGCTTATGTTCACTTTGTGCCACTGATGATTCGCCTGTGTTGGGAGAATCCCCAAGCAGCTGTTTAAGCTAGCTTTTCATAGCAGGCAAAAAGCAGGGAGGGGGTAGTATTTTGGTTCATCTTTAGCTTGAGGTGGATATAGGGAGTGTGTAGTAATTAGACCTTTGTAACATTCAGACAACCATCTCCTGCAGGCAGAGGTCAGGAAAATGTAGGGCTAGAAGGGAACTCAAGAGGTCATCTAGTCCAGCTCCCTATACTGAGAGAGGAATAAGTATACCTAGCCCATCCCTGACAGGTGTTTGTCTAATTTGTTCTTAAAAACCTCCAAGGGCAGAGATTCTACAATCTCCCTTGGAAGCCTATTCCAGTGCTTAACTACCCTTATAGTTAGAAAGCTATTCCTAATATCCAATGTAAATCTCCCTTGCAACTAAGCTGATTGCTTCTTGTCATATCCTCGGTGGGTATAGAGAACAATTGGTGACTGTCCTTTTACAACAGCCCTTAACAGATCTGAAGACTATTATCGTGTCCCCCGCTCAGCCTTCTCGTCTGAAAAAGAAACATTCCCAATTCCTTCAACCTTTCTACATGTTCTCCAAACCTCTTATTTTTATGGCTTTTCTCTAGCCTCGCTCTAATTTGTTCAAATCTTTCTTGAAGTGTGGCCCCCAGAAGTGGACACAGTACTCCAGCTGCGGTCTCACCAGTGCTGAGTGGAGCAGAATAATTACCTTCTGTGTTTTACATATGACACGCCTGTTGATACATCTTAGAATTACTTTTTCCTTTTTTGCAACAACATCACACTGACGACCCATTCAGTTTGTGATTCACTATTATCCCCAGATCCTTTTCTGCAGTACTGCTGCCTAGTCAGGTTGTTACATTTTGTACTTGTGCATTTGATTTTTCCTCCCTCATCGCAGTACATTGCACATGTCTTTATTGAATACCATCTTGTTGATTTCAGACCAATTCTCTAATTTGCCAAGGTCACTTTGAATTCCAATCCTGTCCTCAAAAGTCCTAGTGATCCCCCCAGCTTGGTGTCAGCTGCAGATTTTATAAGCATGCTGTCCATTCCATTGTCCAAGTTATTACTGAAAATATCACATAGCACAGGACCAGGAATAAATCCTGTGGAACCCCACTCGATACTTCCCCCAATTTGACAATGAACTATTGACAACTACTCTTTGGGTACAATCCTTCCACCAGGTGTACTGATATGAGCCTCTCCTTTTAAAATAGATTTATAATGAGGAAAAGTATCATTCAAAATAAAATAGGGCCCGGTAGGCTGCTGGTCTGTCTCCCCAGCCCTAGAATGACCATATTTCCCTATGCTGAATACAGGACACCTGGTGAAATTACTTGTATTCAGGTGAGTTCAGTGGCAATCAGAACTATGTAGCACAAATGTTCAGATTAACCTCAAGTTGACTAGCCCCTGTTAAAAAGAAATACTGGTAGCTGGATTCTTTTTATTTAGCTTCTTATCTTTAAGGCTTTAGGGCTCACACAGGGAGAGGTGACACACACACACTCCTGTACACCTCTCTCACGTGGGTCTGTGTGTGTGATTGACTGATCCTCCCTGCCCGGTGCTGTGTGCCTTCCATGCCTGGCTGGGGCCCCCCTAGGCGGACCTGCCTCTCCTGGTACCTGGCGCTGTGTCTTCGCGCGGCAACATGTGGGGGGTGAGAGTGGGGTGGATACGCAGGGTCACATGCTCTTCCACCCCAGATTTCTGCCAG
This sequence comes from Chelonia mydas, assembly GCF_015237465.2. Lineage (NCBI taxonomy): Eukaryota > Metazoa > Chordata > Testudines > Cheloniidae > Chelonia > Chelonia mydas. Next base: position 42,947,581 of record NC_051245.2, on the reverse strand, counting down.
GGTTCACACCAGAATATGGCCAGCAGTTTGTCCTTCCTGCTCATGCAGTGGCGAAAGGCAGCTAACACCTCCAGGCTGCTGCTGGCTACTGACATAACCCAGCTGCCTCCTGTCCCCTGGCTACAGCATGGGCAGGAAGGGGTTAAGCCCTAACGATGCACTGTGCACCAGGGTCCAGGGAACCTGATTGCAGGGGCTGCAGCCCTGTGCTCCCTGGGGGCAGGACCCAGGGCGGGGGGTGAAGAGGGTGTTATGCCTGGGAGGCTGCTGTGGATCCTGCAGGGTCAGGATGTGAACAGGCTGGAAATTGCTCCCCCCTGCAACTCCAGAGCTTAGCTGAGGGGTGGAGAAGCTTCCCGTGCCAGCGCTGTGCAGGGCTTTGGCACATGCAGGGCTTGCTCCTCCTGGCCAGTGCCCTGGGCCCAGAAGGTCTTGGGCTTTCCTGGGGCACCACCCAGCAAGAGGCAATAGGAGAAGGAAGGAGCCTGCCGGCCAGGCTGCTCTTGAGCTGAATACTCTGACCAGGGGCTGTTTCTCCGCACAGCGCTGGGAGCAAGATGCTGCGGGGCTGGGAGGGGGATAAAGGGGCAAAGCAGGGAGAGGACGGTGAAAGGAGGAGCACATAAAGGGCCAGTGGGTAGGCAGTAGGGTTGCTAACTTTCGATTCACACAAAACTGAACACCCGTGCCCCGCCCCCTGCCCCTCCTGAGGCCCCGCCTGCTCCATCCCTTCTGCGAGGCCCCTCCCCGCACATTCCACCCCCCCTGTTGCTCACTCTCCCCACCCTCACTCACTCACTCATTTTCACCAGGCTGGCTCAGGGTGCTGGGGTGCGGGAGGGAATGAGGGCTCTGGCTGCGGATGCGGGCTCTGGGGTGGGGCTAGAAATGAGGAGTTCAGAGTGCAGGAGGGGGTTCCAGGCTGAGGCAGTGGGTTGGGATATGAGAGGGTTTGAGGGCTCCAACCTGGGGTGTGGGTTCTGGAGGGGCAGGGATGGGGATTTGAGGTATAGGAGGGGGCTCTGGGCTGGGGGGGTGGAGCTGAGGGGTTTGGAGTATGGACGGGGGCTCTGGGCTGTGGCAGGGGTTCAGGTGTTGGTGGAGGTACGGGTTCTGGGCTGGGGGCGCAGGTTCAGGGGTGGGGCCAGAAATGAGGGGTTCCTGACCAATGGGAGTGTGGAGCTAGTGCTCGGGGTGGGGGCCCCCCTGCCTAGGAGCCAGACCTGCTGGCTGCTTCCAGAGCACAGTGCTGTGCCCCGGGACAGGTAGGGACTAGCCCACCTTAGCTCTGCAGCACCGCTGACCCAGCTTTTAATGGCCCGGTCGGCAGTGCTGACCGGAGCCACCAGGGTCCCTTTTCGGCTTGGTGTTCTAAAACTGGACATCTGGTCACCCTAGTGGACAGCAGAGGCAACACATAACCAGCCACTGCCTGGCACCTGCCCACGCTCACCTGCCACTGCAGCTCACAGCCAGAACCAGATGGAAACGGAATGGGGGGGGGGGGAGCAGGGCCCTGCTGGCTGAGAGCTGGCATGCAGCAGGGGCTGAACTGATGGATCAGCAGGGGGAGTGGCTGGCCCCACCACCCACCTTGCACACCCACCTTCATCGCCAGTCACTGGACCCCCCAACTCAGCGCTGGTGGGAGGGTGTCAGGGTTCCCTCCCCACTCTGAACTCTGGGGTACAGATGTGGGGACCCGCATGAAAGACCCCTTAAGCTTATTTCTACCAGCTTAGGTTAAAAACTTCCCCAAGGCACAAATCCTTCCTTGTCCTTGGACGGTTCTGCTGCCACCACCAAGTGAATTAGACAAAGATTCAGGAAAAGGACCACTTGGAGTTTCTTTTCCCCCAAAATATCCCCCCAAGCCCCTTCAACCCCTTTCCTGGGGAGGCTTGAGAATAATATGCCAACCAAATAGGTAACCAAAGTGAGCACAGACCAGACCCTTGGGGTTTTAGGACACTAAAAATCAAGCAGGTTCTTAAAAGCAGAACTTTATTATAAAGAAAAAAGTAAAAAAAGTACCTCTGTAAAATCAGGATGGAAGGTAATTTTACAGGGTAATAAGATTTAAAACACAGAGGAATAATCCTCCCTCTTAGCATAGGGAAAATTCACAAGCTAAAACAAAAGATAAGCTAACGTATTTCCTTGCTATTACTTACAATTTTTGTAATATTGGATGCTTATTTCAGGTAGGGTTTTAGGAGATGGTTTTTCCTGCCGTGGTCCCTCTCTGTCCAAGAGAGAACACAAGGAGAGCACAAAACAAAACCTCCCCACACAGATTTGAAAGGATCTTCTTCCCTTATTGGTCCTTTTGGTCAGGTGCCAACCAGGTTATTTGAGCTTCTTAACCCCTTACAGGTAAAGGAGGATTTTATGCTACCCTTAGCTGTATGGTTATGACAGAGGGCGGCTGGCGAGCAGGGGTCTGGGCAGCAGCAGGCCCTGCCAGTACTCATGGGTGTGGGGAGACAGAAAATATGGGACAATTTGCCCGTTTTTAAGAAAAAGTCAGAAGGGCTTAAATATGGGACTGGCCCTGTAAAAACGGGATGTGTGGTCACCCTACACAGCCCAGGAAGAACCCAGTGCCACATCCAAGTCCACTTCAGTATCTTGTTCTCAGGTCTTTATTTATTGGAAGCACCGACAAGCTTCAACAATCCCACCCCCCAATAAACAGTTCAATAGTGATCTAACCTGGGTCCTTTCCCTTGACCTGAGAGCTGCACTACAGACTAAGTCCTGCAGGAAGTGCTGAGATACCACGATTCCTGTACACTCTAGATGCAGTCTTTGGTTTCTCATGCCACACCTCCTGCTGGCACAGAGACAAAGCAGCCTCAGATAGGGCAGTCACAGGCTACAGCTTCACAGATCAGTAGGAAGTTTGTTACCTCCTTGCTGTGCATAGTCCTGTTCATGATAAAGGGTTTGTCTTGGCACTGGTCTGCTTGTCAGTAAGATACTACCAGGGGCTTCCTTGCCAGAGCCTCTCTGCTCCTGGCAGCCCTTCCTCAGTTCTCCTACAGACCATCTGCCTGGCAGTCCCGCTGTTCCAGGACCTGCCACAGGAGCCAACTTCCTTCCTGTAGCTCTCCTCCTCAGCTGAGCTCATTCAGCCTTTTTAGGAACCAGGTGCTCAACAGCCAATCACCTGAGCCTTTGCAAACTACCCTCAAAACCACTTGCCTCAGAACAGAGCTGGCTGGCCAGCCAAAGGACGCCCTGGCCCTTAAAGGGGCAGACCCCACTGTTACAGACCCCTTCAATTCATTTATTAAATGTGTCATTTAAAATGAAAAAGTGTAATTTAAAAAAGACTAAGCGATATTAGATACAAGCTAGATCTGCTCCATGCCTTCAGTGAGTAGAATAGCCCTTAACCATTCATATTAATCCTGACTCATCATCACAACTACACCAGCTGTCCCTAGATGGCATTTTTCTATGCTAGTTATATAATACCATAGTATCGACACTCTTCAGATATCTGGATAGGGACCTAATCACACTGATGGATTCTGATTCTCTCTTGCCAATCCTGACACCCTCCAATGGATTCTTATTGGCCTTCTCCTTGATCTTCCAATAGATCTCCCACTCCATGATCTCCCCCAAACAGGCTTTCTCTTAATTTTTGTAGGTCTTCTGATGGGACCTAGCACCTCTGGCAGCCTCTCTTCTTGGCCCCAACTGCCTCTGAACTGAAATCCCATGTAATTTTTGCCACAAAATGAGCTCTTTGATGTGTAGTTTCTGAAAGCTGACCACTGGGTTTTCCTTGAAGATGAGCATCTACAGGGAAAGAGAAGTGTTTTGGATCTCCCATCACAATGAGATGGTGGTAGGGACTTGAGGTCTGCTCATGAAGATTAGTTCCAGCCTGAGGGTGGGGGATAGGGAGTTGATCTTGGGCACTCTCCTAAAGCTCATCAATATTACAGGAGTTATGAGGGCACTGGCTGGGAAGGACCTGGAGCCTGAATAGAGGTGGGGCAGGGTGTCACTGGAGGAACAGAGGTAAATGATATGCTGGGATTATGGGGTGTGACGTTGCACTCCTTATGTTTTATGGAAATAGGAAGGAGTCTAGTCTGTGAAAGAAGCTTATTGGAACATTTCTGAGGGTGAGACATTACCTGTAATCAATTTCTTAATGTATTAGGCTTAGACTTGCATGTTTTTGCTTTATTTTGCTTGGTGACTTACTGTTTTCTGTCTGTTATTACTTGAAACCACTTAAATCCTATTTTTTATACTTAATAAAATCACTTTTGTTTATTAATAAACCCAGATTAAGTGATTAATACCAGGGGGAGGCAACAGCTGTGCATATCTTTCTATCAGTATTATAGAGGGCGGACAATTTATGAATTTACCTTGTATAAATGGATTTTTGGGGTGGTTGGATCCCATTGGGAACTGAGTGTCTGGTTGCTGGAGATAGGTAACCTGCTGAGCTGTTTTCAGTTAAGTCTGCAGCTTTGGGGGCATGGACCAGACCCAGGGTCTGTGTTGCAGCAGGCTAGCGTGTCTGGCTCAACAAGGCAGGGTTCTGGAGTCCCAAGCTGGCAGGGAAAATGGGCTCAGAGGTAATTTCAGCATATCTGGTGACAGTCCCAAGGGGGTCTCTGTGACTGAACCCATCACAATGGGGAAAGAGTGAAAATTATGGGATGGAGGCGAATAGTTGTTGGGATTTTAAAAAGTATGTGTATTTTAGAGAGAAAAGGTGGGTGAGATGGTAACTCTCAGTGGACCAAGTTCTGTTGGTGAACAACAACACTGTATATTTTAGATCAGTTAAAGAGAAGCATCCGAATCCTGGGATATTTAACTGAAATAAAGCTTCTGTAGTTTGCCCTTCTCTTTCTGCCTGTCCTACTTTAGAAATGATGTGTTCTGCTATTAGCATCACAGGTGACCTGAATATGTCTGTTGTATTAGCATCTATAACAGTTAAACATATGCAAAAGAAATGTCCACAAAATTTAGACAGAGTTTAGAATTCCCCTTAAAACTGTTCTTGGTCAAAGCTCAGGGTATGCAAACCTGCGTCAATGTGATGTTCTGTGAATTTCAGAAATGCAGCTGAATATGATCTCCCAATAAGGTTCCCACTCCGGCCTGATGCACTTGGTAGCACATGTAGTAACATGTCAAGAAAAGTCAACATGGATTCAACATGGATTCACCAAGGGCAAGTGATGCCTGACCAACCTGATTGCCTTCTATAATGAGATAAGTGGATCTGTGGATATGGGGAAAGCGGTGGATGTGCTGTATCTTGACTTTAGCAAAGCTTTTGATACAGTCTCCCACAGTATTCTTGCCAGCAAGTTAAAGAAATATGGATTTGCTGAATGTACTGTAAGGTGGATAGAAAGCTGGCTATCTATTGTAGGGCTCAATGGGTAGTGATCAACAGCTCGATATCTAGTTGGCAGCTGGTATCAAGTGGAGTGCCCCCAGGGTCAGCCCTGGGGCTGGTTTTGTTCAACATCTTCATTAATGATCTGGATGATGGGATAGATTGCACCCTCAGAAAGTTCACTGATTACACTAAGCCAGCCCGGGGGGGAGGAGTGGGGAGAGGAGAGGTAGTTACGCTGGAGGGTAGGGATAGGATCCAAAGTGACCTAGACAGATTGGAGGATTGGGCCAAACGAAATCTGATGAGGTTCAACAAGGACAAGTGCAGAATCCTGCACTTAGGATGGAAGAATCCCATGCACCGCTACAGGCTGGAGACCGACTGGCTTAGCGGGAGTTCTGTAGAAAAGGACCTGGGTATTACAGTGGACAAGAAATTGGATATGAGTCAACAGTGTGCCCTTGTTGCCAAGAAGGCTAACGGCATATTGGGCTGCATTAGTAGGAGCATTGCCAGCAGATCGAGGGAAGTGATTATTCCCCTCTATTCGGCACTGCTGAGGCCACATCTGGAATATTACATCCAGTTTTGGGCCCCCCATTACAGAAAGGATATGGACAAACTGGAGAAAGTCCAGGGGAAGGCAACAAAAATGATTAGGGGGCTGGGGCACCTGACTTATGAGGAGAGGCTGAGGGAACTGGGGTTATTTAGTCTGCAGAAGAGAAGAGTGAGGGGGGATTTGATAGCAGCCTTCAATTACCTGAATGGGGGTCCAAAGAGGACGAAGCTAGGCTGTTCTCAGTGGTGGCAGATGACAGAACGAGGATTAATGGTCTCAAGTTGCAGTGGGGGAGGTCTAGGTTGGATATTAGGAAAAACTATTTCACTAGGAGGTTGGTGAAGCACGGGAATGGGTTACCTCGGGAGATGGTGAATCTCCATCCTTAGAGGTTTTTTAGGCCTGGCTTGACAAAGCCCTGGCTGGGATGATTTAGTTGGGGTTGGTACTGCTTTGAGCAGGAGGTTGGACTAGATGACCTCCTGAAGTCTCTTCCAACCCTAATCTTCTATAATGTAGGAAGACTGTGACCCTAGACTGGAAGCTCTTGGGAAAAGTACTGTCTTCTCATTAGATGTATGTGAGTGCTTAGTGCAGTGGGTACTCAGTCAGGCCTTTAGGTATTGATGTAATAGAAATAGATAAATAATAGCAATTATGGACATCCTTAGTGTTACTGTCCAATTAGCACATCACAAGGCTCTATGATTTTCATCATATAAAACATTTGAATACATTGCTGCGAATCATGACCAAACTGTGTATTTCTGCTCCAATTACCACTCTTCATTTAACTTTACCAAGAGTACTGAAGCTAATGTGTCAGATAATTTCCACAGGAACGGGAATAGATTCATTTGTATGTGTGGTATCTTCTGTTCCTGCATAGGGTGCTAAATTTAATGGCTTAATCCACAATTATAAGAAAGCAATAATGTAACAAAGGGTGGGTTAACTGCAAAAGTAGGACACCTTGAGCGCATTGAAGCAGGGCTGGGCCAAAGTCTGAGTGTTTTCAGCCCTCATGAAGTGACATTATTACAGCAATTCTTTATTTTTAATCTTTGATTCTTTAAATGTTCCATTGGTGTCTAGCTGAAATCACTTACATTACTAGTAAGAGCTAATTGCTTCTGCCTATAGTGAGGAAACCAGAAAGTGAATATTGGGTCATTCCCCTGAGGACTGTGGCATATTTCTATCTGTTCACAGGCTCCATCTCAGTTTGCATTCTGTATTTAATATTTGGGAAAGTTCCTAGAAGAAAAGGTAACTTTTATTGCGCACAGTACATGATCCTTGAAGTCACTTTGCATGGCAAGTGGCCTTTGCCTACTTCTGGGTTTTTATTTTAGTTTGATTATGTTAACTTCCTGGAAACAATTGATGGGCAAACCTCAATACATTTGAGGTTCAGGTTCTATTCTTACAAGTATCCAAATGTTTGAAGGTGAAATCTTGGCTCCATTGAAGTCAGTGGCAAAACTCCCATTGATTTCAATAGGGTCAGAATTTCACTCAGAATGCTTATTTAAGGTTTATCTGAAGTTTATCCAGCTTAACCAGCTGAGATTTTCAAAAAGGTCTAAAGTCCATGTACAAATATTTCAGCAGAAAAGAACAATAAAATAAGATTTTCATTTTATCTCAATATTGGTAATGTTTTATATGCTTTCTTATTTAGCATCATGTCTACTTACTTATCTGGAATTTCTGTCTTTCAATATCACTGTTCTTTTCTTCCTAAATTACTCACACTGCTGTTAAATAAAGAGTTTTGTTTAAAAGAACAAAGGTGAAATATATCTATCTATGTATATCTATCTACTGTGCGCCATGAATTCTTGTATTTGACCTTGGTTGATATGGCTAAGGTTAATGAGCCAATTAATTTTATACAAGATACCTGGCACGTACACTATTTAACTTTACTGTGTAAACAGTGTTACCAATAACACTCTGTTGCTCTTTGTACCCTTAAATTAGTTCAAAACGTTATGAATCAGAATTCACTGCAAGCTTGAGCGGTTATATTTTGAAGTAACAGTCTCAGACTAGGAAAAAAATGGATTTGTTTGTCATGTGTGTAATAGTCTCCCCTTTAAGCACTTTTTCCATGTGGAGTGCACACACCCACGCACACACACACACCCCTTTGTTAATGAAGTGTTAACATTGAGATTTTAATCCCACAAGTAAGTTAGTTTCCATAGGAACTGTAACTCAGTCTGCTTTGCATGTAGTATTCTTTATTTTAGCGTGTACTGCTAAATGTACCAGCTTAAGTCATAACTGTATGTTAATTTATTATGTAGAAGGTTCTAGAGTTACAGTAGCTGAAGAAACCCTGGCAAACAGAGGCTCACATAGGTTGTAAAAAAAAAGTGTTAACAGGTAATTGTGCTCTGGGCAGCACAGGCCCCTCTTGATGATGCTCAAGCACATGAAATAATATATTTATTTATTACAAAACCCCCAACAATTAAGTGAATTCTCTCCTCTGAGTCCACTAGTGCATCTCATCACTTCTGTGCCTCTTTGAGGCCCTGTTCCCACAATGTGATGTGTGGAGTGGGGCCTCCGTGCACGCACAGAGGTCCACATCACATTGCAGGACTGGGCCTTTTGGTTGTAAACACTCTCGGGAACAGCCCCCCTTTTATTTGTATCATGCTTAATTGTTTGTAGGTGCGCATGCCATTTTACAGACTGATAAAAGTGGCAGGTCCCTATCCTAAGAAGTTTACAATCTAAACTAGACATAATTCAAACAATAAAGAAAGGGTTGAAAGACGGGGTCTGTGGAGAGAGAGATCATTAGAAGTGCTTATTGTTATATCAACGTCTTGTTATGGATGCTTTAGAGGTTTTGTGTGTGATTTAATATATTAAAATTTGAGGACAGGGAAGGAATGTGATGGAAACCAACACATTGGAGTTATCAAAAGGAAGCAAATTTACCTCGTGTTTCATTTGACTCCAATGCACCATGCACACTTATGGTTTCACATAAATAATAATAAACATTAATCTGTCTTTTCATACCTCTGACCTTCTGACTGTTGCTTGAAAGTTATAAGGAAGAGGGATTTGGATTTAACTACTGATTCACTGCTTGCCCTGAGTAATTTATACTGAGAAAGCAGACATTTGGTGGTGGTTTAAACAAATTAAAAACGACTCTTTCCGGAGTCTGCACCAAAAATGCTTGGTTTCATCTAGAAAGAACCATCAAGTATTGAACAAGTCCATGGGTGTATAGCTTGTAAAAGCAAGAGGAAGGCAGGCATGCTCCAATCCATAAAGCTAGACTGCTCTTTCTGGCACCTGGCCACTGGGTCTTCAAGAGGAGCTTAATATTGACTCTTTCTGTTCCTGCCAGGTTCCAGCAATACCCTTGCACTATCTTGAGTTTTCTCTACAATTATCGTGAATATTTTGCAATCCCTGCACTTCTGAGAAGTTGACCAGAAAGAAGGGTTATTGTCAAAGCATGAGAATGCTGAGCAGGGCTCACTTTTCAGCATGCCCCACATGTGATTTTGAATGATACATAGAACAAGGTCAGTTTTAATCGCACCAGGCATACAGAAATGTTCTGAGCATAGTATACTTAGATCAGTTGGGGCCAGATGCTCTTGATAGTTCCTGCCCCTTTGTGTCGCTCTGGCAGTGAAAGGGGTCAGGAGCTTGCTGGATCTGCCCACTGGACAACTCCCCCACTGCCTGGGAATCTCCAGCTACTTAAGAACCAGTGAAGCTAATGCCTATGCTACCTGTCCTGCGCTCTTGGTGCAGGAGGCATGTTGGGGACAACGGGAGTGTGGCAAGAGTGCAACTGTGTTCCAAGCAACCTTCTGTAGACAGCAATCTGTGCACGTGCTTTAGAGCAGCCTGTAAGTTGTTCTAAATTATGCTGGAACAGAGAATAGTGTAAAATCAGAATCTAAGAGCTGCAACTTTCTCCTCTGCAGCCTCATTCCCATACCATTGTGCCCAGTAGACACTGGGGCAATAAAGGACATGGCCCAAAGCTTATATGTTTAAGTCAAAGAGGAAGGAATGAACATAAGGCTTTCTGGGAGGCAGTGAGCATGAGATGGTCGAGTTCAGGATCCTGACACAAGGTAGAAAGGAGAGCAACAGAATACGGACCCTGGACTTCAGAAAAGCAGACTTTGACTCCCTCAGGGAAACTGATGGGCAGGATCCCCTGGGAGAATAACATGCGGAGGAAAGGAGTCCAGGAGAGCTGGCTGTATTTTAAAGAATCCTTATTGAGGTTGCAGGAACAAACCATCCCAATGTGTAGAAAAAATAGTGAATATGGCAGGTGACCAGCTTGGCTTAACAGTGAAATCCTTACTGATCTTAAACACAAAAAAGAAGCTTACAAGAAGTGGAAGACTGGACAAATGACCAAGGAGGAGTATAAAAATATTGCTCAGGCATGCAGGAGTGAAATCAGGAAGGCCAAATCACACCTGGAGTTGCAGCTAGCAAGAGATGTTAAGAGTAACAAGAAGGGTTTCTACAGGTATGTTAGCAACAAGGAGAAGGTCAGGGAAAGTGTGGGCCCCTTACTGAATGGGGAGGGCAACCTAGTGACAGAGGATGTGGAAAAAGCTAATGTACTCAATGCTTTTTTCACCTCTGTCTTCATGAACAAGGTCAGCTCCCAGACTGCTGCACTGGGCAGCACAGTACGGGAAGGAGGTGACCAGCCCTCTGTGGAGAAAGAAGTGGTTCAGGACTATTTAGAAAAGTTGGACGAGCACAAGTCCATGGGGCCGGATGCACTGCATCCAAGGGTGCTAAAGGAATTGGCGGATGTGATTGCAGAGCCATTGGCCATTATCTCTGAAAACTCATGGCGATCGGGCGAGGTCCCGGATGACTGGAAAAAGGCTAATGTAGTGCCCATATTTAAAAAAGGGAAGAAGGAGGATCAGGGGAACTACAGGCCAGTCAGCCTCACCTCAGTCCCTGGGAAAATCATGGAGCAGGTCCTCAAGGAATCAATTTTGAAGCACTTTGAGGAGAGGAAAGTGATCAGGAACAGTCAGCATGGATTCATTAAGGTCAAGTCATGCCTGACTAACCTATGATGAGATAACTGACTCTGTGGATGAGGGGAAAGCAGTGGATGCGTTGTTCCTTGACTTTATCAAAGCTTTTGATACAATCTCCCACAGTATTCTTGCCAGCAAGTTAAAGAAATATGGGTTGGATGAACGTACTATAAGGTGGATAGAAAGCTGGCTAGATCGTCAGGCTCAATGGCTGCATGTCTATCAAGTGGAGTGCCCCAAGGGTCGGTCCTGGGGCTGGTTTTGTTCAATATCTTCATTAATGACCTGGAGGATGGTGTGGATTGCACCCTCAACAAGTTTGCAGATGACACTAAACTGGGAGGAGTGGTAGATACACTGGAGGGTAGGGATAGGATACAGAAGGACCTAGACAAGGACAGAAGGACCTAGACAAATTAGAGGATTGGGCCAAAAGAAATCTGATGAGGTTCAACAAGGACAGGAGCAGTGTACTGCACTCAGGAAGGAAGAATCCCATGCACTGCTACAGACTAGGGTCCAAATGACTAGGCAGCAGTTCTGTAGAAAAGGACCTAGGGGTTATGGTGGACGAGAAACTGGATATGAGTCAACAGTGTGCCCTTCTTGCCGAGAAGGCTAATGGCATTTTGGGCTGTATAAGTAGGAGCATTGCCAGCAGAGGGCAACAAAAATGATTAGGGGGCTGGAGCACATGACTTATGAGGAGAGGCTGAGGGAACAGGGATTATTTAGTCTGCAGAAGAGAAGAATGAGGGGGCATTTGATAGCTGCTTTCAACTACCTGAAAGCGGGTTCCAAAGAGGATGGATCTAGACTGTTCTCAATGGTGTCAGATGACAGAACAAGGAGTAAAGGTCTCAAGTTGCAGTGGGGGTGGTTTACGTTGGATATTAGGAAAAACTTTTTCACTAGGAGGGCGGTGAAGCACTGGAATGGGTTACCTAGGGAGGTGGTGGAATCTCCTTCCTTAGAGGTTTTTAAGGTCAGGCTTGACAAAGCCTTGGCTGGGATGATTTGATTGGGGATTGGTCCTGCTTTGAGCAGGGGGTTGGACTAGATGACCTCCTGAGATCCCTTCCAATCCTGATATTCTATGATTCTAAAATATGGTTATAGAATCATAGAATATCAGGGTTGGAAGGGACCTTAGGAGATCATCTAGTCCAACCCCCACTCAAACCAGCACCATTCCCCAACTAAATCATCCCAGCCAGGGTTTTGTCAAGCCTGACCGTGAAAACCTCTAAGGAAGGAGATTCCACCACCTCCCTAGGTAACGCATTCCAGTGCTTCACCACCCTCCTAGTGAAAAAGTTTTTCCTAATATCCAACCTAAACCTCCCCCACTGCAACTTGAGACCAGTACTCCTTGTTCTGTCATCTGCTACCACTGAGAACAGTATAGATCCATCCTCTTTGGAACCCCCTTTCAGATAGTTTACGGTGGGAGTCACTACATACCACCGTGACCCTAGCCTTACAGGTTCTTTTTCTTAGCAAGCGAGCTGTGTCCAGTCTTTGAAGAAATGCTGTATTGTTAGTTTTGTGATGCAGACCCTTTTTGGGGAAGCTGTTGCCCTCTGTTCAGGATTCTTTATTCAGTATCTCCTAGTATGGGGAATGTCAGAAGTAGTTTAGTCAAGGAATAGACGAAGAAAGAACAGGTAGAGGAGGAAGAATGTGGACAAATGGTAGGATAGAATGTGTATCTTCTGTCCAGATTTTCTTCTTTCAAATTCAAGAGGGGGGGGGGGGGGAAGAAAAGCATAAAACCTGTTTCTTCATGTTAGAACCATCTCTGCAGAAGGGGACACTCCAGATGTCTCTGCCACATTATGTCCAAGTGCTTTCAGGATACAGGAAGGCAGGACACTCCTCTTCACTTTCTTCAGTTGCATTGACGTTTTCTCCCTTTGGTGGTCCCAGCAGTGTGTTCAGTTTTCCCTCTCGCAAATCACAGTCTGGGATATGTTCTGAAGATTCAAGCCATGACCCCTTACTGTGGGAATGAATTGTTTGTTATCTCAATTATTGTTGTGTTCTTGGTCTTTTATGAGTTTATTCATTATTGGTGGCAGTGTAGGATGAGACGGGCTGACAGTACCCCAGTTAGTCAGGCACAATAGTCTGACCCTTTGTTTTGTCAGCGTGGCAATAGGATACACCGAGGTGTTGTTTTCATATACAGGAGATTACCTCATTGCTGTTTGCCATAGCTGCAAGTGTAGCAGCATCCTGAAATGACGTCATTTCTAAAGCTTTGCTTTTAAAAAAGCAGAGGTTTCATTTCACAAAGGTTCATGCAAACATTTTTCTATATTTAAACTTGTGCAATTTCATCCACACTGCTTAATGCTTGGAAGTCTAGAATCAAAGAGGCCCCAAACTCAGTGCCCAGAGTCATTCAAACTGCTTGGTTTTATACTGAAATAATCTGAAATGGAGTTTTGCATGGTATTAATGGGAAAACCTATATAATCTCAGGCTCACTCATAACTCAACTCAGTTGTCTTGAAAGGTTTGTCAAGTTTATGTTTGAATGTTTCAGTGAGCCAGGGATTAGGCATGAGTTTGTAATGAAACCTGAAACCAGGTAGTTTAAGGCCCTAATCGCAAACACGAGTCATGTACTTAACTTTAACCATTGGATTCAGTGGCTCTGTTCAAATGCTTAACTTTAAGCACGTGCTGGATTGGGGTCTCATAGTTTTACATTTCACATAGCTCAGATGATTCATAGACTCATAGGACTGGAAGGGACCTCGAGAGGTCATCTAGTCTAGTCCCCTACACTCATGGCAGGACTAAGTATTATCTAGACCATCCCTGACAGGTGTTTGTCTAACCTGCTCTTAAAAATCTCCAATGATGGAGTTTCCACCACCTCCCTAGGCAATTTATTCCAGTGCTTAACCACCCTGACAGTTAGGAAGTTTTTCCTAATGTCCAATCTAAACCTCCCTTGCTGCAATTTAAGCCCATTGCTTCTTGTCCTATCCTCAGAGGTTAAGAAGAATAATTGTTCTCCCTCCTCCATGTAACAACCTTTTATGTACTTGAAAACTGTGATCATGTCCCCTCTCAGTCTTCTCTTTTCCAGACTAAACAAACACAATTTATTTCAATCTTCTCTCATAGGTCATGTTTTCTAGACCTTTAATCATTTTTGTTGCTCTTCTCTGGACTTTCTCCAATTTGTCCACATCTTTCTTGAAATGTGGCACCCAGAATTGGACACAATACTCCAGATGAGGCCTAATCAGCGTGGAGTAAAGCGGAAGAAGTACTTCTTGTGTTTTGCTTACAACACTCCTCCTAATACATCGCAGAATGATGTTTGCTTTTTTTGCAAGTGTTACACTGTTGACTCATATTTAACTTGTGGTCACTATGACCCCCAGGTCCCTTTCCACCGTACTCCTACCTTGGCAGTCATTTCCCATTTTGTATGCGTTCAACTGATTGTTCCTTCCTAAGTGGAGTACTTTGCATTTTGTCCTTACTGAATTTCATCCTATTTACTTCAGACCATTTCTCCAGTTTGTCCAGATCATTTTGAATTATAATCCTATCCTCCAAAGCACTTGCAACCCCTCCCAGCTTGGTATAGTCTGCAAACTTTATAAGTGTACTCCCTATGCCATTATCCAAATCATTTCAGATTAACATTTGTGTGTGTCAAGATGAAAATATACCTTGTAGTTTCTTTAATTGCAAGGGGAATGTTTATGGCCAAATGGTCACATCTGTCAATTTACTATCACCCCCATGGCATCTTAATGAAAATTAAGAGATACACATTTTCTGTGCCAGAATCACCACTGGCATCTATTAACAATTGAACTAAAATCTAACGATAAATGAAAATAATGAAAACACGAATTCAGCTTGACTTGATACGCTCTCTAGTTAATGGTCTTATTAGTGATGCCACTGTTTGAAAGAACGGTAGAATGATTCAGTATGAGCACTCATGCAAGACACTGATAGATTATTAATTATCCACACACAGGGCCAAATTCATTCCTTGTGTAATTCCAGTGAAGTCAAATCATACCAGAGATGAAATTGTCCTACACTATTTTAAACATGATTGTAATTACTATTAACTGAAAATCCTGCAAAAGCCCATAATATCCTAACTGATGTTACATGGACTCAGAAAAAAATATGAAATGAATAGTAAAATTTTCTTAACTCTGCAGCCTCTATAAGCCACTGCAAACACAGGTGTAGAGCCACTGACAATCATTCAGGGACAGTATGTGACTCTGATTTTTTATCTGATATATTTGCTAGTTTAGTTGTTACTCAGAGACTCTAAGTGAAGACTTAAAAGCAGATTTTCAAGCATTACCCAATGTATGATGTGATTGTCATGATGCTAATGTGCTCTGATCCCATTCATAGGTTTGGCCTGTTCCCTAACATGTAGTTAGGAGGGTATGTGCTGGGGCCAGGGGTGGGTATGGTGAGTAGGGGCATGGCTGAATGATCTCTCGCACTGTGGTAGATAACAGGAAATCTAGCCTATACAAATAAACCATATCCCGCTGAAGATGCAAGTCTGATTTTATCAGAATTCCATAGTTGGAATAAATTCATTTTCTCCCTATCCATTAGGGGAGTACTACTGTTGAGCTTTAATGATATCTCTGAATGAATCAATGTTTTACACGGGATTGCTTTGACTTGCACAAATATCTGGAGAGTGCTTAACTGATTGTCAGACTCCTTAAGTAGCATTGATTCTACCACTGCAATATTCAGATGATGAGGTAATTGCATCTTCTCAGCTTATTGAAAAAATCTTGTTAAGGAGTCAGTGGTCATGGATTCCTTTCACTTCTTTGGGTTTATTTTTTGTTTGGTTGCCTTCGGCTTTGCTATGTCTGAGTTTTGTGAGATGAGGTGTAGGCAATTAAAAAAGTAGACTGCGGATAGACATGACAAAAGTACCTAATTTTTTCCTATTGTCTGTATGAGAGATCACCATTTGGTAGCTGCTAACAAATGCTGACTTTTTAATGGTGACCACTGTATCAAGAAGAGATGGGCTGAGCAGAAGGAACCACGGGCATGAGGGTCCGGAGGCCCATGTGGTGGTGGTTACTTTCCCTACATGAGATACCTAGGCCATGCCATTGTAAAAGTACAGTCGTGGGAGCTCCAGGAAGGACGCTGCAGGGTCAGAACATTAATTACCTGGTACTGTGACACAGTGCTATCTTCTGGTGGTGGTGCTGGCAGGAGTGCTCTGAAACATGTAATTGCTCTAACTGATTCAGGATGCTCACAGGCATTTCATGGTATCCTGAGTCCTATGTGCAGTCAGCAAGAACCTTGCCTTAATGTGAACAATGCTGTGTCTTCTTGAGAACCTGTGCTAGCCCTGTGCATTTCTGAATTGCTCCGGCCACTACCTATCGATCACCAGCTGCCAGAAGCTTTAATCTGATTAGAGGCAGTAAAACTGGTTTCTATCTCTGGCGCCTGACTCAGGTTTCAGAGCAAGGGAAAAAGTATGACATCACCCCTGCTTGCATCTGTGTTGGGTAGCTAATGAAATTATACGATGGGTTTGAAGACCATTATAGTCAATGTTGATTCTGATTATTATTAAGAGCACTTTCAAATTTACTGCACCACAGGGAAGGCTTGAAAGCATCATTTTTCAAAGGTGTGCACGTTGCATTGGACTGCAGTGAAGAGCTCTGCTGGCTAGAGAGCATGCCGGCAGGACACGGAATGAATTCTGAAATTCATTGGTTAAAAGTACATGTAATCCTTGTACTGTGGAGATGCATGCATCCCATCATTGTGTGATAATTGGGCATGAGGGTGACCTTGGGATAAAAGCTCCCTAGGTGTGGCTGGCTCCTAGTTAGGGCAGACAAGTTACAATGTATGCACACAAGTATGTGGTTTGTGCTGAATTTCCCAAAGCAGCCTGCTAGGGGGTGTGGCAGCAGTACTGCTCTAGGGCATTCTCCCATCTTCAGTGCTGGCACATTCCGTTCTGCATGTGGGTTAATCATGGTTAATCATAGAATATCAGGGTTGGAAGGGACTTTAGGAGGTCATCTAGTCCAGCCCCCTGCTCAAAGCAGGACCAGTCCCCAATTTTTGCCCCAGATCCCTAAATAGCCCCCTCAAGAATTGAACTCACAACCCTGGGTTTAGCAGGCCAATGCTCAAACCACTGAGCTATCCCTCCCCCCTTTGGAGGACCCATTGCCTGTCCCGTGTGGGTGAGTCTCACCTATCATGGAGAGTTCTTTCTGTTGTTAGGTTTGGGACTTTTTTCCCAGAACTGTCATTGTTCTTTTAGGAAAGAATTTGGGATCCTTTTGTTTAATCTCAGTGAAAGTCCATACAAACCTGTTATTCCTACCCAGATTGATATCCCAGACCAGCTGAGCTGTGGTAACTATTGCACTACAGACTGCACTATGTCCATGGGAAATTCGCAGGAAGTTATGGCTCTGTTTGGTTGTAGAGGCCTTTCAGTATTTGTCTTATTCTTCTGCCAGGTGCTAAATTGGAAAAAAAAAAAGACGTAATTAACACCTGGTATAAACATCTGCAAAGCCACTTCATTGTTCCCCTTTAGATCTGTTCTTAAAACTCTCCTTTGCCGTGATGCCCTGAAAAAACTTGACAATGATTAGCTTGCTGGTGTGCTGAGACCACAATTTATCATACCGACCAATATCATCTCATTGTTTCCCTGTATTCCCCCATCTATCTGTCTACCCATCTGCTGTCTTTGGTCTTAGACTTAGATTGTCAGCTCTTTGGGGCAGGGACCATCATTGTGTTCTGTGTTTGTATAGTGCTTAGCACAGTGGGGTCCTGGTCTTTGACTGGGCTTCTAGGTGCTATGGTAATACAAGCAAATAAATAAATAATCCTCACTTTTGATAGCCACTAGGAAGAGTGTGAGTGAAATGGCCTTGCCTCTTGTGAGTCTAGCCTCACACAAAAAGAAAAGGAGTACTTGTGGCACCTTAGAGACTAACCAGTTTATTTGAGCATGAGCTTTCGTGAGCTACAGCTCACTTCATCGGATGCATAGAATATCGTGGAAACTGCAGAAGACATTATATACACACAGAGACCATGAAACAAAACTTCCTCCCACCTCACTCCCCCGCTGGCAACAGCTTATCTAAAGTGATCCTCAAGTAGAGCCATTTCCAGCACAAATCCAGGTTTTCTCACCCTTCCCCCCCCCCCCCCCCCCCCCACACACATACAAACTCACTCTCCTGCTGGCAACAGCCCATCCCCCTTTGAAACCCCTCTTTATAATGCGCATGATAATCAAGGTGGGTCACCTCCAGCACTAATCCAGGTTTTCTCACCCCCCTCCCCACACCCCCCCCCCTTTTTTTTTTTTTCCAAAAACCACACACACAAACTCATTCTCTTGCTGGCAACAGCTCATCTTACAATGTGCACAGCAATAATCCAAGTTTAACCAGAACGTCTTGGGGGGGGGTTTTGCAGGAAAAAAACAAGGGGAGACAGGCTACCTTGCATAATGACTTAGCCACTCCCAGTCTCTATTCAAGCCCAAATTAATAGTATCCAATTTGCAAATGAATTCCAATTCAGCAGTTTCTCGCTGGAGTCTGGATTTGAAGTTTTTTTGCTTTAAGATAGCGACCCTCATGTCTGTGATTGCGTGACCAGAGAGATTGAAGTGTTCTCCGACTGGTTTATGAATGTTATAATTCTTGACATCTGATTTGTGTCCATTTATTCTTTTACGTAGAGACTGTCCAGTTTGACCAATGTACATGGCAGAGGGGCATTGCTGGCACATGATGGCATATATCACATTGGTGGATGTGCAGGTGAACGAGCCTCTGATAGTGTGGCTGATGTTGTTAGGCCCTGTGATGGTGTCCCCTGAATAGATATGTGGGCACAGTTGGCAACGGGCTTTGTTGCAAGGATAGGTTCCTGGGCTAGTGGTTCTGTTGTGTGGTATGTGGTTGTTGGTGAGTATTCGCTTCAGGTTGGGGGGCTGTCTGTAGGCAAGGACTGGCCTTTCTCCCAAGATTTGTGAGAGTGTTGGGTCATCCTTCAGGATAGGTTGTAGATCCTTAATAATGCGTTGGAGGGGTTTTAGTTGGGGGCTGAAGGTGACGGCTAGTGGCGTTCTGTTATTTTCTTTGTTAGGCCTGTCCTGTAGTAGGTGACTTCTGGGAACTCTTCTGGCTCTATCAATCTGTTTCTTCACTTCAGCAGGTGGGTATTGTAGTTGTAAGAATGCTTGATAGAGATCTTGTAGGTGTTTGTCTCTGTCTGAGGGGTTGGAGCAAATGCGGTTGTATCGCAGAGCTTGGCTGTAGACGATGGATCGTGTGGTGTGGTCAGGGTGAAAGCTGGAGGCATGTAGGTAGGAATAGCGGTCAGTAGGTTTCCGGTATAGGGTGGTGTTGATGTGACCATCGTTTATTAGCACTGTAGTGTCCAGGAAGTGGATCTCTTGTGTGGACTGGACCAGGCTGAGGTTGATGGTGGGATGGAAATTGTTGAAATCATGGTGGAATTCCTCAAGGGCTTCTTTTCCATGGGTCCAGATGATGAAGATGTCATCAATATAGCGCAAGTAAAGTAGGGGCGTTAGGGGACGAGAGCTGAGGAAGCGTTGTTCTAAATCAGCCATAAAAATGTTGGCATACTGTGGGGCCATGCGGGTACCCATAGCAGTGCCGCTGATCTGAAGGTATACATTGTCCCCAAATGTAAAATAGTTATGGGTAAGGACAAAGTCACAAAGTTCAGCCACCAGGTTAGCCGTGACATTATCGGGGATAGTGTTCTTGATGGCTTGTAGTCCATCTTTGTGTGGAATGTTGGTGTAGAGGGCTTCTACATCCATAGTGGCCAGGATGGTGTTATCAGGAAGATCACCAATGGATTGTAGTTTCCTCAGGAAGTCAGTGGTGTCTCGAAGGTAGCTGGGAGTGCTGGTAGCGTAGGGCCTGAGGAGTGAGTCTACATAGCCGGACAATCCTGCTGTCAGGGTGCCAATGCCTGAGATGATGGGGCGCCCAGGATTTCCAGGTTTATGGATCTTGGGTAGTAGATAGAATATCCCAGGTCGGGGTTCCAGGGGTGTGTCTGTGCGGATTTGATCTTGTGCTTTTTCAGGAAGTTTCTTGAGCAAATGCTGTAGATGCTTTTGGTAACTCTCAGTGGGATCAGAGGGTAATGGCTTGTAGAAAGTGGTGTTGGAGAGCTGCCAAGCAGCCTCTTGTTCATATTCCGACCTATTCATGATGACAACAGCACCTCCTTTGTCAGCCTTTTTGATTATGATGTCAGAGTTGTTTCTGAGGCTGTGGATGGCATTGTGTTCTGCACGGCTGAGGTTATGGGGCAAGTGATGCTGCTTTTCCACAATTTCAGCCCGTGCACGTTGGCGGAAGCACTCTATGTAGAAGTCCAGTCTGCTGTTTCGACCTTCAGGAGGAGTCCACCTAGAATCCTTCTTTTTGTAATGTTGGTAGGCAGGCCTCTGTGGATCATTATGTTGTTCAGAGGTATTTTGGAAATATTCCTTGAGTCGGAGACGTCGAAAATAGGATTCTAGGTCACCACAGAACTGTATCATGTTCGAGGGGGTGGAGGGGCAGAAGGAGAGACCCCGAGATAGGACAGCAGCTTCTGCTGGGCTGAGAGTATAGTTGGATAGATTAACAATATTGCTGGGTGGGTTGAGGGAACCATTGCTGTGGCCCCTTGTAGCCTGTAGTAGTTTAGAAAGTTTAGTGTCCTTTTTCTTTTGTAGAGAAGTAAAGTGTGCGTTGTAAATGGCTTGTCTAGTTTTAGTAAAATCCAGCCACGAGGAAGTTTGTGTGGAAGGTTGGTTTTTTATGAGAGTATCCATTTTTGGGAGGAAGTTTTGTTTCATGGTCTCTGTGTGTATATAATGTCTTCTGCAGTTTCCACGATATGCTATGCATCCGATGAAGTGAGCTGTAGCTCACGAAAGCTCATGCTCAAATAAACTGGTTAGTCTCTAAGGTGCCACAAGTACTCCTTTTCTTTTTACGAATACAGACTAACACGGCTGTTACTCTGAAACCTAGCCTCACACAGTTGGTCAGGTTTCTGTTACTCTGGGTGATGGATACATGGCCTCAGAAGGTGCTGCTGATATCGCTTCACAGAGACTGGGTGCTCCACACCTTTACCTACCGGAGCTTCCCCAGCTGGGGTAGGAGAACACCAGCGTGAGTCTTGAACCCTGATTTATCTGATAAATAGCAACACTGCTAGACATCAGGACACTTTATAGCTAGAAACTCTGTTTTGCAAAATTGTTAAAAACACCAAAATAAAAAAGGTACAGCCTAATTCCTTAGATATCTGTGTATATGAATGCGTATCTCCTATTAGCAGCTGTAGTTTCTCATGTTGTACAAATTTAAAGAAATGTCATTAGTAAATACATGTGAGAGTGGGAACAGCTTCCGTTGTTGGCAGTGCATGCGGCTCAAGTGTCTCACAGGCTTTGCTAGGAGACAAGTCAGGTTCAGATATGAATATTTCTGTACGTCATATGGACTACTGACAAAATTTAATAACAAAATTTAAGACCAATTACATGACACCCATGCTTTAAAATCAACCCCACAAAGGGGACTTAACACTTAATGTTTTTAGGCATTTCCTTAGCCTAGAGAAATCATCAGCTGGCATAGGGCTGGCTATAACAGCTGCTCCTGGCCCCCCTCCCCAGTGCAGTGGCTATTCCAGAGTGGATTGGTGGTACGTCTGGTGCACCCTGGTGATCCTAGCTGGTGGAACAACTCTTTGGGAAATGTCATCTGCCAGTGTATGACAGAGCAGCCCTGAGGATGCTCTAACTTGAGGTTGGGGTTAGGGGTGGGGAAGTTTGGCCTTGAGTAGCCCCAGAGATCAGGAGGTGGAAAGGTGTCAGAAAGCCTCCAATGCCCCTGCCCACTTGCATGCACCATGAGCTTCTCTGGGGCACCTGGGAATCTGGCTCATGATATATAACCTGAAACACAGAAACTTTAAAGTGCTCTAGAAGTCTGGATCTAGCTGTTTAGAACTGGTGATTTTTCTTCTGAGGATTGTATTCCCAGACAGCTACCTCATGGACAGTAACCACTAAGGTTGTCTGGCTCCCAAACTGGCCTACTGAGACATGTTCAGGAATCACTATCTCACAGCCACCAGCTTACCGGCAGTATTCAAGGGCATATGAATGTGCAGTATTTATAGCTGAAACTCTATATTTGGCAAATCCTACTGCTTATTGGGGCAGCCTATGCCTGGAATTCCCCATTCTGCCTCTGTAACACATTCCTAAGGGTTTTTTCAAATTAACAGCTTGGCCACCCCAGAGGAATCGTCTCATTTTATCCTGTGCTAGGAGTCACATTTATTTCTGCATCCTGGTGTTATTCTGCACTTCCAAACCTGGCTATAAAGCCATTGTTTTAGTTGTATAATAGATAAGAAACAGTTGATGGCACAGCATATTTCCTAGTGTGGATAACATCGCTCAGTCTTCCAAAGAGAAGGACAATGTGATGAGAATGGAATTGTCATTGTCATTGTGATGAGAATGGAATGGGTCATTCTAACCCATTTGAAACTTTCTGTGCATTAAATCATAACTGTGTTTCAAAGACGTACAGGGCCAGCCTCAACCTGGCAGAGAAATGTTAATTAATACCATGGATATACAGAATTATTTTAGAAGACAGAAGTGAAGACAGAAACACACTAAGTGAAAATGGTGAGTTTTCAGTCAACAGGGGATTCTTAGTCGTTACCAACAATTCCATCTCTCACAATATCCTGACGATATCTTAAATCACTTTACAATCATTAAAGTCAAACAAAAGGAAAAATATCAAAAGAACACAGAGAGAAGACATATTGCCCCACAAGACCTTTTGTTGTTATGGAATTTCTACAGATAGTTTAAAAACACTGGGATTGAGTGTGTGCTTGTTTATTTTAAATTTTCTCACCAGTTATTTGACACCTCGGTGCCTGGGAGCTCAGTCCCCGACACAGCTAGACACAGGTCCTAAAATAGTCAGACAGGTCAAAATTAGTGAGCCATGCATTCCTGGCTACGAGCCATAGATTTTTTTTTTTTTTTTTTTAATGCTGGAATTCCACTATAGGGACATTAAACCCTATGACGGCAGTAATATTAGAACCAATGTCCTGAAAATGAGAAATTCCAGTGAAATGATGTACTATACAACATATTTTCCAGCCCTCTGCACCAGCAGTGAAGCTCTGCATATATTTTGCTCCTTCATTTTCATATAGATTATATTGCCCATCCGCGTGCTGCAGCATGTTGGAGAACAGTGAGATCGGGTGACACAGAACTTTGCGATGGAGATCAATCCACGAATGGGTCCTCTAGCAGTTAGCCAGAACTAGTGGCTTTGAAAATACTGAAGAATTAACAAATACTTCCTTTACTATTTTTACCCGGGTGGTAAGATCTGCTATCATGTACAGCAGCAGTGAAACAGGACATGTAATTCCTAGAACAGGTTGAGAGGTTTGGGGATTGGGGTGAAGAAACTGGCCCCAAACCACTGAAAGTAATAAGGTGGTCACTTGGGGAGAGTTTTTAAGTTGTCTGACTACAAATGCAAGAAACAGGAACATTAAAATAAGGCAATTCCAAAGACAGTAGAGACCGGGTTAAAGCGTAACCAAATTGTAGTAAGTTTTTTTGCCTTTCAGACATCATATTTTTTAACAGAGTCATTTAAGAGGGCTTTGTCATTTATGTTAAATCAATTTTCATTTAGTACACAGAAAATAGGCCTGATTCTGATCTCACTTACACTCATGTAAATCAGGAGTAACTCCCATTGAAGTCAGGATGTTCCAAACTGCTCTGAGGTCAGCACCAGGCCCAGAAAGTTAATCTAGTTTTTACAATACATCTCTTAATGTGCTGATGACATGTGTTGTTTTAGCTGGTTTAAAAGAGCTTCACTGTATTTCTGCAAACAGGATCTTTTGGTTTGAGTCACAGAAAGTATATTTTTAGTAGCCCTATTCCTTTCAAAGAGCTGTGCTTAAGTGGACTGTTATATGTCACAGGCCAGATTGTGGTCCATGGCTATGTCCTCTTTGAGTCTCTTTGTTAGCGCATAGGGGATGAAGGGAGGCCTTAGCCAGACTTCTGGGGGTTCTCCTAAAGTAACAGAGTGCCTGAATGTCATCCACTCTTATTCATATATAGGGGGCATTCCTGGACATCTCAGAGGTGTGAAGAGGGAGGAGTGTGTGTGAAGGTAAAGTTCAGCAATTCCTGGATAATGGAGCAATGCTTAGTGGGCAATTCTAGCCAATGGAGCAGCCCTAAGGCCATGGCTTAGAGCAGGGGTGGGCAAACTACGCCATCGTCAAAGCCATCAGATGTTTTAATTCGGCCCCCAAGCTCCCGCCGGGGAGCAGGGTCTGGGGCTTGCCCCGCTCCGGCACTCCAGCCAGGGAGCAGGGTCGGAGGCTTGCCCAACTCTGCACGTGCCGTGGCTCCGCGCAGCTCCCGGAAGCAGCAGCATGTCCCCCCTCCAGTTCCTAAGGGTAGGATGCAGCTAGGGGGCTCTGTATGCTGCCCAAGCCCCAAGCACCACCCACACAGCTCCCATTGGCCAGGAACCGCAGCCAATGGAAGCTACAGGGGCGGTGCCTGCGGATGGGACAGGTCACAGAGCCGCCTGGCTGTGCCTCCGTGTAGGAGCTGGAGGAGGAACATGCTGCTGCTTCTGGGAGCTGCTTGAGGTAAGCACCGTCCGAAGCCTGCACCCCTGACCCCCTCCCATGCCCCAACCCCCTGGCCCAGCCCTGATCTCTCCCCCCACTGCTATTCAAACCTCTTGGTCCCAGCCTGGAGCACTGTTCTGCACCCTAAACCCCTCATCCCCAGCCCCACCCCAGAGCCCACACCCCCAGCTGGAGCCCCCCCCCCCCCGCATTCCAACCTCCTGCCCCAGCCAGGAGCCCCCTCCCATACTGTGAACTCCTCATTTCTGGCCCCACCCCAGAGCCTGCGCCCTCACTTGCTCCCACACCCCAACCCCAATTTCATGAGCATTCATGTCTCGCCATACAATTTCCATACCCAGCTGTAGCCCTCGGGCCAAAAAGTTTGCCCACCCCGGCTTAGAGCCGTCTTTCCCTATCCACCCTAGGCCCTGCACCAAGTGAACCAGATGAAGGGATCTGGCCCTACAAATGCTAGATTTTAGGGTAACAGGCTTAATTATACCCCTACTGGGCTCATGAGAAACTGTTAGGGCTAAATCTTGTGGGTTAGAGATTATTTTAGAGTATAGAAGAGAAAATGGCTGAGAAATTAATAACTGTAAAAGAAAATTGGGAAGTATCTAGAGAGAAGACTGCCTGAAGGTTGCTCTAATTTACAACAGCTTTCCATGGCTTTCAGGAGTTGCCAAGACATAAGGACACCATAGCCTGTCCCACGTGCCGGGAGTTGTTAAACTGGCTGAATGCCACGTGGGTATCTCTTCTGACTCAGGGAATTCCCAGGTAGTTGGTTAAGCCAGTATTCTTGCTGCTTTGTACTGAAGGGGAGGCAAAGACCAGCCAGAGTGGAGTCCAGAATATCTATCTCAGATATTTCCAGAATTGAAGAAGTCCCCTCTGCATGTTTTGCTCCATTTGTTTAAATGAAATGAAATTCGCAAAAGTAAAACCACCAAGCAGGCAGGTGAATTCAGAAAACTCCATCTGTGAACTGAAAAGTACAATAGGCGTTATATTGATATTTTTTGCACATTAGTGCTGAGGAGCGAGATTCACTGTGTTTCACGTTCATTGGTCCTGAAGCCTAGAGAACTATACTTCAATTACAGTCCAATACACAGTTTTGTCAGAAGATACACCAAACAGCTAATCCATGATAATTTTCACTAGCCTAACACATTTCAATATTTCCTTTACAATCATTAACTGCCTGTTCATTGGATGTTCTATCTATACAATACCATACAATGCAACCTGTTAACTGAGAGGGAAGGAGGGCAGGGAGAGGGAAAGCACTCTAATTTCTCATCAGGGTAACAAAAGATAAGAAAAAATATTAAGACAGAAGATAATAGGCTTCTGAACTGAGGAGGTGTGAATCTGCAATATGACAGTCTTGGGTCCTGATTCTAACCTCAGTTAAATCAGGAGTATGTGCACTGAAGTCAGTGTAAAACAGTTGAAAGATCAGAATTGGGGCCTAGGTTCTGGGGTGATGATTTGTTTAAGCAAGGGGTTTATGGGGCTAGGTTCTGCTTTCATTTCCATGAGAATGATTCTGGAGTAACTTAATCAAAGTCAGAGGTATTACTCTGGATTTATACCAGTGTAACTGAGGTCAGAATATGGCCCATGGAATGCAATCTGTATGTTGATTTTATGGCCTAAAATTCTTTGGGGGACATAGATTTAAAATAAAGGCTACCTATCATTCCAAATTTTCTTAAATTAAATTCTTGTAGGTTTAGACTTCTCTGCTTTCTGCTAGATGCTAGAACGTGATCACCAAGCAACGAACATATCTGAAGATTGCTCAGGAAACTGGATGAGCAAGACAAGGATTCCTAGCAAGCATTATACATGCCAGACCTCATAGGAAGGAAAGCTTAGCACTGAGACAATTAACTACCCACACTGATTAGATCAAAAGTAAGTATGCTGGGCCTACGTCTCCTCTCACTTCCCTTAGTTTTATATTGATGTAACTGGATTGATTTCAGCGGGGTTACTGCTGATTCAAATCAGTGAAAAAAGAATGAAGCTCATCATTTAAAAAAGGTGATTGTAGACACTGCAACATGGATAGACACGGTCAGATTATGAAGGATCATTGTCTGAAGTGACTGTGCATGAAGTGGCAGCTGCATTGCTATCTTTGTTTCATGGTTGGTTTTTTTCATAGATGACCTGATTTTCAGAAGGCCTTTAACACCCCAAACTCCCACTGACTTCAGTAGGAATAGTGAGTGTTCAGCACCTTGGAAAATCAAGCCAAACAGTCCACCACCTCCCTAGCTAACCCGTTCCAGTGCTTCACCACCCTCCTACTTGAAATAATTTTTTCTAATATTGAACCTAGACCTCCTCCACTGCAACTTGAGACCGTTGCTTCTTGTCTTGTCATCTGTCACCACTGAGAACAGCCTAACTGGATCCTCTTTGGAACACCACTTCAGGTAGTTGAAGGCTGCTATCAAATCCCCCCTCACTCTTCTTTTCTGCAGACTAAATAATCAGTACTAGAACTCCATTGTCTGAGTGTGATGCAGACCAGCTTGTGGTGTGCCTGTAGAAGACAAATACCTCGATAACAGCCTGTGCCTACAGTGCCAAGTTCATTAAGAGAAACTCTTCCATCAGAGAAATCAAATTTCCTGGATGAAACATTTATGTTGAAAAGAAATACACTTCTGCTATTAATTTATATGGTGCCCAGAGGGTACCTTTGTTTGTGTTATATAGAGTGGCTCATAAAGAGTCCTGATTTGGGATGCAGGACTCAAAAACAATGCTGCTTTCACAGATGAATGGTGAATGAGACACCTTATAAAACAAACAATGAAGTAACCTCAGGGTACCATGCAGGTTTATTATAAAACACTGAAATGTGGAATGACAAAAAATGAGAAATATGACAAATAACAAAATACTGCTTATTTTAATAACCTTTG
Source organism: Chelonia mydas (assembly GCF_015237465.2). Classification (NCBI taxonomy): domain Eukaryota; kingdom Metazoa; phylum Chordata; order Testudines; family Cheloniidae; genus Chelonia; species Chelonia mydas. The sequence continues at coordinate 42,919,798 of NC_051245.2, read as the reverse complement.
CTAGAGTTTCTTTCCCTTGATGTAACTTTAAAATGAACAATCCGTACAATTGAAGTGAAAGAAGCAGTTCGTTTCAACAGCATGAAGCATCCTCTGCCTTCAGTTGTAGGGATAGGAATATTTAGCCAGTCCAGATATGTGATTATCCTGGAGCACTTTATTATAAAGGAATCAGGCAAAGAACAGTACAAGCCCTGGACGGCCATCTTTTCCATTACAAGAGAGGATTTCCAGCCATCATAGGTTGTAATTATGATTAGAAAAGGGCTGTAATGAGGATTCTGAATTTTAAATCTTTTCCATTGCTGACTTCTAGGAGACTCTTAGGTTCCTTGCTCCCTCCCTCACCGGGGTTTGATTGTTCCATTAATATATTGCACCTGGAAAACTTGTTAAAAGAGAGATTTTTCGCAATACAGGGAACCCTCTGCATGGTTGGTAATCAGGATTGGGAATGGAGCAGCAGAGGGAGGGCGACAGGTGATCTGTATGTAGGGGTAGAGGGACCCACATAATCCTTCCCAAACTCCAGTTGATATGATGGTGGGAAATTAATGCAGCATGATACTGGATTAATTAGTCTGTAGCTCTCTCTGTATTGAAGATATCCCCTAGAAGGCTCCTGGGGGCAGCTGCTTCTGGGGAGGAAAGGCAGGGGAGGAGCTCAAGGGAGTTTCCTCAGAACTCAGGGGGCTGTGAGAGAGAGGTGGAGGTGCAGGACTGGCTTTATGCCATTCAAAGTTTCTTTTTAAATAAGGAGGATCCTCAATTGCCTATTTAGGCCAATTTAAGGTATACTATACCCAGCTGGATCAATGCAAAGCAGCGTTAGCGGCTCTGAGCCTGAGCCTGGAATTCATACTCCTGCTACCTTGTTTATACCACACAAGTGAGCATGAGATTGTTGCAACCACAATATGAATAATAAATAAAAATAATAGTGGTGTGTGGCTGGGGAACAAATAGGAGCAGAGGGGAAATCATAGAAGATTAGAGTTGGAAGAGACCTCAGGAGGTCATCTAGTACAACCCCATGCTCAAAGCAGGACCAACCCCAACTAAATCATCCCAGCCAGGGTTTTGTCAAGCCGGGTCTTAAAAACCTCTAAGGATGGAGATTCCACCATCTCCCTAAGTAACCCATTCCAATGCTTCACCACCCTCCTACTGAAATAATTTTTCCTAATATCGAACCTAGACCTCCCCCACTGCAACTTGACAAGACAAGGAGTAATGGTCTCATCTGCCACCACTGAGAACAGCCTAGCTCCATCCTCTTTGGAACCACCCTTCAGGTAGTTGAAGGCTGCTAGCTCACTCTTCTTTTCTGCAGACTAAATAATCCCAGTTCCCTCAGCCTCTCCTCATAAATCATGTGCCCCTAATCATTTTCATTACCTTCCGCTGGACTCTCTTCAATTTGTCCACATCCTTCTGTACTGGGGGGCTCAAAACTGGACGCAATACTCGAGATGTGGCCTCAGCAGTGCCGAATAGAGGGGAATAATCACTTCCCTCGATCTGCTGGCAATGCTCCTACAAATGCAGCCAAATATGCCATTAGCCTTCTTGGCAACAAGGGCACAGTCATATCCAGCTTCTCATCCACTGTAATCCCCAGCATAGGCACCGACTCCGTGGGTGCTCTGGGACTGGAGCACCCACGGGGAAAAATTGGTGGGTACCCTGCACTGCCGGCAGCTCCCCGCCCCGCCCCCCCACCCCAGCTCACCTCCACCTCCGCTCCGCCTCCTCCCCTGAGTGCACCGCCGCATCCTGCTTCTCCCCGCTCCCTCCCAGCGCTTGCGTTGCGAAACAGCTGATTTGCCTGGCAAGTGCTGGGAGGGAGGGAGCGGGGAGGAGGAAGAACACGGCGCACTTGGGGAAGAGACGGGGACGGGGCGGGGATTTGGGGAGGGGTCCAATAGGGGCAGGGAGCAGGGTTGGGGGCAGGAGGGCGCAAGAAAAAGTTGGTGCCTGAGATCCCCAGGTCCTTTTCTGCAGAACTGCCACTTAACCAGTCGGTCCCCAGGCTGCAGCGGTGCCTGGGATTCTTCTGTCCTAAGTGCAGGACTCTGCCCTTGTCCTTGTTGAACCTCATCCGATTTCTTTTGGCCCAATCCTCCAATCTGTCTAGGTCCCTCTGGACCCTATCCCTACCCTCCAGTGTATCTACCTCTCCCCCCAGCTTAGTGTCATCCACTCACTTGCTGACCCTTGCGGCACTCCGCTTGATACCGGCTGCCAACTAGACATGGGGCCATTGATCACTACCCGTTGAGCCCGACAATCTAGCCAGCTTTCTATCCACCTTATAATCCATTCATCCAGCCCATACTTCTTTAACTTGCTGGCAAGAATACTGTGGGAGACTGTATCAAACGCTTTGCTAAAGTCAAGATATATCATGTCCACCACTTTCCCCATATCCACAGAGACAGTTATCTCATCATAGAAGGCAATCAGGTTGGTCAGGCATGAAAGACTGATGATGGATTTGATGGAATGAATGTGGTGGAGGGGACAGCTGAATGAGAGAACTAAAAAGGGGAAGAGGAAAGGGGAGAAGACTGAAATTTTGCAGGGGACAGTTGTTCAGTTAAACTGTGGTTTGGGGGTATGCTGGATCTCAGGGGCTGGAGGGTTTCATGTGCACTCTGCTGAGTTTTAGTATTCATGCAGCAGTCTAAAAACATTCACTTTTTAACTGCTACAACCCCTCTGTGAGATAGGTGTACTGTTATCACTATTTCACAGCTACGTGAACTGAGGCACAGATAGATTAAGCCCGACATGTTCAAACATAAATGTATATATATGTATAAATGTAAGCCCCCAAAACTCCACCGCGCAGATAGGTGCCTCAGCTGAGACTACCGGGTTTGACTTTGTGGCCATGTGACTTGAAAAAGTCACCTGCTCGGAGTCCCTTGCTTAGTCTACTAGACTGTGCTGCCTTTTTAGCATGCAAGTTGAGATTCTCCTTTACATCCTTTATCAACTAAATGAGGGGTGTCCAGAGCTGCAGGCTTTGTGGGATGGCACAGGGTAGCTCTGTGTGCCTGCCTGGCATTGTAATTGCTGCGAGAGGTTGGAGCCCCTCCTTTGCTAAGGTAGGTTTTCTTAACTACACTATTCTACCGCCTTGTAGCCAGATCAGGCAGCAGCAAGTTATGTCTGATCACTAGCTTAGCAGAAACGAGGTCATGAAAATGACTGACTTGTACACCACACACCACTATTCACGTGTTTGCTTCTTCAGAACACTGGTCACGCAGCTTGTGGTTATGTTGGCTCAGTCTTCGAATAAGAGATGAGCATATGACAGGTGTAAAAAGTCTAGACAGAGAAGTATCCTTGTTCTCTCAGGAGCATGCTGCTTCTTTTTTTAAAAAGTGTCCCCCCCGCAAATACTCTCCCCACAGCATTAGGCACTTCTTTGTTTTGCAGCAGTTTGAAATCCCTGGCACTTTTCCTCTTTGAATTCAAAGAGCCTTGTCTGAAGCGTAAAATCATTGGTTAGCTAAGCCAATTATCTAGAGAAAGAGGATTATTTTCCTTTTGATTATGGGAATGACCTTATGCAGAATGTTTGAAAGGTTAACTTTTTGCCTGCCTGCAACCACACTCTCGAAATGCAATCAGGGTTTATCTGGTCAGATACAAGATGTCATATTTTTTTACTTGCTAGCTAAGAAAATGTATAGGAAGGATTTTAGGGCTTGGTTCTCCTTTGGTCTGGTATGAAAGCATTCCATAGAAGTTTGGTGGATTGTACTGAAATGTCTGTTTTGTTTAGCATGGACAAGGAGGAAGATATTAATGGCAAGATGCTACTATGCCAGAAAGAAAGGGCAAGCGATGTCCTTGTGTGCTGCAGTGTCCTGTGTGGAAACTGAGCTAATTTCTTATCTCATTTACTCCAGACTTACATAAGGACCAACTCCACTGGCTTCCTTTGAATTTATGCCAGTGTAAATGAGAATCTGGCTTATTGTCTGCAGCATGATGTTTTTTTCATAACCCAAATTGCCAGTGGGTAAAACTGAGGGAGCGGGCCAGGATTTGAGTGCTACTCACTTTTCTGCCCTCAAGAGATCAATATAGAATTGATGTGTTGAGCCTGTCCCAGTGGAAGATGGCAAACTAGGAACACTTCTGGATCATGTGAACCCCTGGCAAGAAGGAACAATAGATGGGAGGGAATAACAAACAGCCATGGCCAGATTGTCCCTTCTTTGCTAGCCAGTGATGTTACAGTTCAGAAAAGGTTCTTTGAATTCAAAGAGGAAAAGTGCCAGGGATTTCAAACTGCTGCAAAACAAAGCTCTGGGAAGGGGCTTTTTCTGGTGAAGAAATCTGCATGAAGATTCCCTATTTGTCCCAAACCTTACAGTTCCCTGAGGCCAGGGCCATCTCTGCAGAGGTCCATTGCCCATGCACTGGATCCATTCCCTGGCAGCCCCTCCTGGTTCCCTGGCAGTATGGCTCCATAGGAGCTATGCTATGAGCCAGACAGGCCACCAGGACAGCTGGAGTGAGACAGGAGGCTCTGCAGAAAAGCTATTACAGTTTGATCCTGTGTCATCTTCTTTGGTTAAGTTCTGTGGGGCCAGAGCGAAGACAGAGTGCATCTTCCCTACGCAGCACCAGCCCTGCCTTCTCCCAGCATGAGACCCAATCCTGCCCCAGTGAAGGCAATGAGAATGACTTGAATAAGAGCAGGAACAGGCCAGTGGACTCTAGATATGTGGAGGGGGCTCAGCCAGGTCAGCAGGGAAGGCAGGTAGTGCTACAGAGCCCCCATTTCCACCTGGAAGTGGGTATGTATATCCTGGGGGGTGGGGTGGGAAGGTGCAAGGCTTAAATCTGGACCTCAGTAAGGTGGAAGATATTTGTCATAATGAAACAGACCAATGATCCATCTACATTATCTACCATCGTGTCTCTGAAAGGACCAAAAAATGTTACAGAACATTAAATGATTTGTAGATTTAAAACCTGTCACTGCTTCCCTCTGAAAGATCCTGTCCGACAAATCCAACCACGGGGAACAAAGCACTGTGTTTTTGTTAAAATGGTCAGTCAGCCACAGGCACGTTTAAATCGTCGTCAGTGGGTTTCAGAGTCAAACCTCAGCTGGAATGAATGTGGCAGTCCCCTGCTCTCAGAGCGGTTGTTTCCATGTGCAGACTCAGGAAAACAGAACCGAACTGGTTCCCCTTTGGAAGCTTGCCTCTGCAGCTATGTGGTAAGGGCTAGCAACATCCTTTTGTAAAATGCAAACTGGAATTTGGCAGAAAAAGCTGTAAATACAAATATTAACTGACATACCCTAAATCTACCCTAGTCTGGGCAGTACCCTTATCCAGACCCCAGCACACATTTCCAGTACCCAAGTTATAACTGAGCCTGTCATGGCTACTGAGTCCTGCACTGTCAGTATCAAACTGTGCAAAGCACTTTGATACCTTGAGCATAACAGCTGCTATAAAAATCTAATTGTATTCCAAAACTGATGTTAATATAATATTCTCCCAGCTAATGGAGGACTTCATGGTGCACATTTAATTTCTTTAATGTTAACGTTCTAGACAAATTTAGACATGGTACAAGGATTTTTCCTTTTAATTTCTTTTCTGTTCTCGCTTTGCACATGACGTTCTGTGATGTTTGTGTTGCACATTGTTCTGACTGGTTTTGGTTTGCATTGACAAACGTAAGGAAACTAGAAATGCATTAGGAGTTGGGGGGGGCTGCAGAGTGCCATTTAAAATGGGGGGGGACTATGCAGGGTGTGTGATGCAGGGGAGGAGGGTGTGCAGGCGGGGCTTTCCCCCCATGATGCCCTGCCCCCTTCCTGGCCCTGGTGTTGCCAGATCACCTGCCCTGAGCTGGCCTGTGGCCTGCCAAAAAGTGGTTGGGCTGTGGCCCAGGTGGTCGCCCAGCTCTGTGACCTATGAGACTGCCTTCCGCTTGGGATCCCCCCAAAATCACTCTTTGTAAGTGCTGGAGAGTCCAACAACTTTCAGAGTTGTAGATTTTAAGGCTGGAAGAGACCATTAGACCATCTAATCTGACCTCCAACTTAATTGTGGCTTTAGAGAAAAAGCAATGCTCTTCCTGAATAGTCTAATGTCAAGCAGAAACTCAGGGGCTCTTTACAGCTTAATATTTGAAATGCATTTAGCTAGGTGCTCAACCCTCCTTTAATAGTTGTTTTAGTAGTTAACTAATAAGAGTTTGCTTACTCTGTCTTGGCCTTTTGAGGGCAGTGTCACCTAATACTTGATGGACACGATATACTAGGCCAGCAAAACAGTGTTTATATCTCCTCACTGTAAGGGCCTGATCCAAAGCCCATTGAAGTCAAAGGGAGTCTTTTCACTGATTTCAGCAGTTTTGGATTTGGCTCTCAAGTGCTCACTCTGAGCTGCCCTGCCAGAGCCAGATCTGCAGGCAGTGTACATCATTGAATTCAATGTTTTGACATTTTTCCAGAGAGATTCATAGATTTTTAGCTAGATGGGACTATTCTGATCATCTAGTCCGACTTTCTGCATACATGGGCCATATATTTTCACCAAGTAATATCTGCATCAAGCCCATAACTTTTATCTGAGTTATAACCTTTCTTTTAGAAAGACATCCAGTCTTAATATAACGACAGTAAGTGATACAGAATCACCACATTCCTAGGTAAGTCCCCAATGGAGTCCTGAAAATGGGTACTGGCATTATAGCTGTTTCAACATTTAATGGATTGTGGGAATAGAAGAATTTTGCTGTGGATCCAAAGTCTAGTGGATGGGAAGTAGTTCCCGTTCTTTCTCTCCTTCTCTCTCTCTCAAACATTTTTTAAGAACTGATACAATCTGGAAGCATTTTTAGTTCCTCAAACAATGTAAGGAGTGATATGAAGCTTGGTGATTTTGGTGGTAACCTGTTCTTGGGATCCACACTACATCCTTATCCTTTCTCATCTCTCTGCTGCTTTGTGTACAGTTGGTTAGTCCCTCTTCCTTGGTATCTTGTCCTCCCTTGGCTTTTGTGGTACTGTTCTCTCTTCTCACAAAGCTCCTGGGAAGAGGGTATAGGCCTCTCCTATTCTATGGGGCCTCCTTTGCTCACCTCCTTCTTTCCCTGAGTGGCCTCATTATTTACAAACTCAGCATGGTTGCCTGCAGACTCCCCAGTTGATTTTTCCACTCCTATGTATGCAACTCAATCCTTCCCCTTCTCCAGCAGACTTATACGAGTGCCTGTCTCTGTCAGCCTTCTCCAGCCTCGCTTAAATCCTCATCAAAATGTCTATTCCTTTCTGTGTCCTGGTGTATCTTTCTCTGTCCCTCTTGCCTGAGTGCCTTTTATCACCTTTTGTTGGGGTGTTGTACTCTGTTTGGAGACAGGTTACAGGGTGTCTGCACTGCAAGGGAGCCAATGGGAGGCTACCTGCAGGTCATGACTTGGCCATGATTCTGACCCAGCTAACCAGCAGCCCCTTGGAGCCCCAAATGGCTTTTGAAAACACTCTTGGAAAGCTCATTCCCAATTCTACATCCCAAACCCACCTCTGTGGGGCCCAGGGGACCCAGAGGACTCGGGGCACAAAATCTCATCTATGCCCAGCTCTGAACTGATAGTTCTGATAGTTGCCCAGTTGGCTACTTGTGCCTGCTTTTTAAAATGTCGGTATAAACCAGTGGCTGTGGAGCACCACTTAAAGTGTGTGTGTGGGACCATAATGCCACCTCCACGCTGTGCTGCCGCCTCCCTCCCTGCACTGACCCTCCTCTTTCCCTCTCAGGTGCCCCCCACCAGTAGCCTTACTCCCAGACCAGGAGCCCTTAAACCCCGCCCAAGGCCCAAAGCCTCAGCCCTTAGCGAAGTCCTACTACTGTCCCCTCCCAGGAGTCCCTGCTTCCCGCACCCCATTCCTTCTCTTACCCCTCCCTGCTGGTGAGCCTCACCCTTGGGTGACGGGTCTATCCCAGTTCCTGGCTGGTCCCCAGAGCTGAGAGAAGCTGTCATGGTTTCAGCAGCTGCCAGGTTAGGGCCTGGCATGCCGCACGCCCCACATGAAGAGTAGGAGCCAGGAGCTGGCCGGGGCGTGCTCCCAGTCATAGTGTGCACGGCTGCTAGTTACAAAATTGCTGCACACATGTGCACAGCAAAACGGTTACATTTCTTGATTGGCAACCAGCAAGAGCATAGAACAAATGGTCAGGCCATGACTCAGGTGGCATCCCTGGCTCCGCTGCCTCTGGTATAAACAATTGACTGGGCCTTCACCTCTGACTGAGCCTCCTAGTATATCCCTCCTTCCTTTCCTCCAGCTCAGTAGTTTGTCACAGCTCTAAGTGTCTCTTTCTTCCCTTTCTGTTCCTTCCTCCTCCTCCCCCACTGTTTTTTTTTTTTTTTTGGCATTTTTTTTCTATTTTATGTCTGCTGGATTTTCCCATTACAGTAGAACTGCAGTTAACATTTGGCTTAATCCCTGAAAGACATCACGCTCAGAGTTTTTTCTCCAGAGAAGAGGTGTTGGCTCACAAAACTGAAGAGATTTTAACCTCATTACCTCAAATAATGATCTACATCAGTCATAAAAATGAGGAGGCTGAAGCAAACCTGAGGTGATGCCGCCTCCACTGCAAAATTAGACATTTTTTTTGAATAAGGCTAATGATCAAACACTCTTCTGAAGGACAAGTGGAGCCTTTATAGACAGTGTTGTCCACCTAGCTGGAATAAACATGCTGTTTGTTGGGTGAATCAGTGGGGTGCTGTGTTATTTAGCTGGCACTTGACACTGCATTTTGGATTTACTGTATGTTTTTAAGTACCTTCTGTTGTCTGGAAGAGATACAGGAAAAAGCAGGAGGAAAGTAATAGGCAGATGTAATTGGCCCTAGAAATAGCAGTCTCTGAGCTGGCCTTGAGGTGGGACAGAAACATAGCTCAGAGTATGTGTAAGTCATGAAGATTTTGAAACACAAAACTGCCAATGGCATAAAACTGCTAGTCATGGTTATGGAAACAAATTGTTTCCTCCATGCTGCACGGAGCAAGCTGGTTGACCAGGTTCTGTCTTAATTTCTTAATTAACAGTAACTATTGGCAGCTTTACCTGAATCCTGGAAATGGTGTTGTTGGGGCTGGGGATGAGGACTGCTTCTATTGCTGAACCAGGGGGGCACAAGGATTATGGGATTTAGCCCTGGTCTGCAGTACAAAGTTAGGTCGATGTAAGGCAGATGTTGACCTAACTCTGTAAGCGTCTACACTAAAATGTAGCTCCCACTGATGTAGCTCACCCACTACGCTGACTTAACTCCACCTCCATGAGAGGCATAGTGCTTAGGTTGATGTAGTTAGGTTGACGCAATGTCAGTGCAGACATTGTGTTGCTTACATTGAAAGTTGCTGCCTTTCAGAAGCTGTCTCACAATGCCCCACACTGGCAGTTAAAGCAGTGCAAGTACTCTTGCTGAGGAGGCGCACCGCCAGCACAAGGAGTGTAGTCTGGACATGCAAAAACGATTTAATTACTGAGGTGGCTGTACATCGACATAACTTAGATCGACTTAATTTTGTAGTGTAGACTTGCCCATAGTATTAATACTGTTAAAGGAGCTTATTAATGCTTAAAAAGAAAAACTCTGACTCTGCTAGTGCCGAGAATAAATGTGTTCTATACAGCAAAAATAATCTTGCTGATATTGTAAATCTATCACTGCTTTACAATATTTCTTTTACTTTTGTCTTTACTGCAGGTCATAGAAGTGAAAATTCTCCCAGCAGTGCCTGTAGCAATGGCATCCCACTCTTGAGCCTGTTGCTTAGTTGTGTGGCTGGTATAGCTGGCTAGGAAGCTAAGCATTTCAAACACAGAGCCACTGTTGTGACTGGAGGCTACAGATGGAATTAGGGTATGGGGTGTTTTATCTACCTGCTTTAGTTTTCTCTATCTAGCATCTATCAATGGTGTCTAAGCTCTGGTTCAATTGTCATCTCCTTTTCTTTGGCTGACACAGTGCATTTAGCTATGCAGCTCCCTGCTGGTCCAGGCTTTAGAGAGACGTGTATAATTTTTTTCTTTAAACCAGAGTTCTCATAAAGTTAGCACATCCTTCCTTTAGCTAATTGTGAGAAAATACCCAAAGGAGTATCATAGAATCATAGAATATCAGGGTTGGAAGGGACCTCAGGAGGTCATCTAGTCCAACCCCCTGCTCAAAGCAGGACCGATCCCCAGTTAAATCATCCCATGGGTAAGTTGGGTTTATTTTAGAAAAGTTTTGTTAACATCTTTTTCTGTCTACGTAATATGTCACTATTTTCACTGTTTGTTCCTCTGATTGCTGTTGTGGATCTGATTTCTCTGGGAACAAGTCTGATTTGTCATCACTTGTGGGGGCGTCTACACTTACCTCCAGAGCAATCGATCCAGGAGGGGTTGATTTATTGCATCTAGTGAAGACGCGATAAATCGACCGCTGCATGCTCTCCCGTCGACTCCAGTACTCCACTGGAACGAGAAGCACAGGCGGAGTCGAAGGGGGAGTGTCAACAGTTGACCTACCCCAGTGAAGACACCGCGGTGAGTAGATCTAAGTATGTCGACTTCAGCTACGTTATTCATGTAGCTGAAATTGCGTAACTTAGATCAATCCCCCCCCCACGCCAGTGTAGACCAGGCCTGGGATAGATGGGAGCAGCTTCTCCCTGCAGCACAGAAGTCAGGATTCATTTACTGCCCAGCTTACCAATGTTGTTCCTCCTAAGCTAATTGTGTCACTGCTTCACGCTTATTAAAAACACTTGCAATAAAGCAGACCGTGGGTGAGCAAGAGGGAGGTTGTTTCTTTATTTCTCTATTTAGACTGCAAGCCCCATGGCTTCCTCTGTGTTCTGTGTAGTTTCAATCAGGCTGAGGTGATGCAGTCTAGATGCTGCATATTGAGCTGAATCTCATGGTAAGCTGCGTGAGAATGCAACAATGATGGCTGTGAGCTTTACTGTGCCACTGAGCTTCCTTTTGGCATTTTCAGCTGTGCCTCTCAGGGTTTCTGCAGCATAAAGTGAGGGTGAGGAAAGCCTTCAGGGCCTTGACTCATCTCAAAGTATGTTTAATAAATGGAGGCTGCAGTATAGGCCCTTCATATATATGCTATAGGATTGTCCCCTTTGGAAGGTGTTTTGTTACTTGTTCTGAAATAGAATTAATAAGCTGTACTGCATCCATCCAACTGAGTTTTCTCTTTTAGACAGCATCACACCAAGTTCAACCCTATTGCTTAAGATTTATATAGAAATAGTAGTAAGATTTTATTATTTCTGATGTTCTTCCTGACATTTTGGAGTCCATTTCTTTCTTCTAGTTCTAGATTTTGGGGAGAAATCTAGCTAAGGCTGGTTTTATATGAGTAGTATATCATTGGATGTTCTCCTCATCCCTGGTACGCATCCTTTTGGCTGAGTCCGGGGATTAGCTGACAGTCCAACACACTTTCTTGTGGTTGCTCACTCCATTGCTCTTTCTCTGTCTCACTCTCTCAGGACTCAACTGAACCCACTTTGTGGCTGGGTCCTCTGACCAGGTCCCTGTAGTTCTCCCCTTCTGGGGGAGTGCGGTATGCCAAGTCTCTCGGGACCCTCTGTTCCAGGCAGTCTTCCCTTAATGGTGCCACTTCCCCAGGGGCTGATAGGGGAACCCAGGCCCACCCTCTACACTGGGTTCCAGCCCAAAGACCCTACAACAAGCAGTCAAGGCCTGCACAGTCCTAAGCCTTACCACTGTATTCCTGGGCTACTTCCTACCTTGCCTTCTCTCACCCTGAGAATGACTGCATCCTCTCTCTCTCTGTAGCCCCTTTCTACTCTCAGCTACCGGGCTTTATACAGGCCCCTCCTGTTCCTGTCCAGCTGAGCTTCATTTTGAATTAGACCTCTTTGCTTCCTGGCTCCTCCTCCAGATGCAGCCTAGGCAGATAATTGGTCAACCTAGTCACCTTAACCCCTACAAGCCTTGTGAGGAGTGGATACCCCATCACATAGTAACACAGATAGTAGGTAATTTTTCTGGCACCGTAACTCATTTTCAGGTGATTCACAAAAATGGTTACCAGAAAATCTATTTTCTAGGCTTACCATTCAGCATGAAGCAAATGAGCAGACTTTCTTCCTTGGTAAAATGATCTTTCAGTCCATGATTTTTAATTTTCCTTACTCATCATTAGAATGTTTAGCATTTCCGTTTCTCCTGAAATATCTTCTTATTGCAGATCTTGAGTCATGTTACATTTAGACCCCAGTCCTGAAAAGGTTTAAGCACATGCTTAATTATCCCCTCTGTGAGGAATCCCACATAAATCAATGGAATTACTCAGTGTGTGAAATTAAGCATGTGCTGAACTTTTTCAAGATTGAGGCCTTAAGAATCATACTGGTTAATTCAGATCAGAATTTATTTTGTTTTATTTGTTTAATACCACAGGCCCTTTTAGGTATCCGTATCATATATGACAGTTGTTTGCAAAACAAATAAATGACAAGGTATTTTTTTCAGAGTAGCAGCCCTGTTAGTCTGTATCCGCAAAAAGAACAGGAATACTTGTGGCACCTTAGAGACTAACAAATTTATAAGCTTATGCTCAAATAAATTTGTTAGTCTCGAAGGTGCCACAAGTACTGTTGTTCTTTTTAAGGTATTTTTTATATTTCATACTAGCCTAGGGAACGAAGAACAAAAAATGACTAGAAAGTTGTAAGCAATATTTGTAATTTAGTTAACTGGGTAAATCAAACTGAGTCACAATATTTACTTACAGTAAGCTTTGGACAATAGACTATTGTTCAATAATGTCTACAGAAAATCCTATAAATTAAAGGACAAAGAGTAAATGGAGTTTATTTACTATATCTACATCACAGAAGGGTCGTGAGGATTAAATAGTTAATGTTTATAAAATGCTTTGAGATGGAAAAGTGCTAAGCAAGTACTAAATATTTATTATTAGTAGTAACAATATGGGCCTTGTAATTCTAGAAATTATGCTCTCTTCATTGAAACCACGAGGAAAATAAGGAAGAACAATAAATATATTGAAAGGGAAGCTAATGCAGCATCCATAATTAAATTAATATTTACAGTAGATCAAAGGGGAACTGTGGAAAAGAAAAAGGTACAGGATGTGAACTGCAGTTCCTTTCTTCAATGGATAGTATTCACTGAGATAGAGAAGCTTTGCTTCTGGAAGTGAGGCCTGGTAAATACTGAGGAAAGAAATCTAACAGAATGAATCTCTGAGACTAAAATTTTTTTGTATTTTACTGCCTAATTTTTGGGTTGGATTTTAAAGTAAATAGAATAGCTCTCTCCACTCCACATCTCTACACCATTGATGCACCAAATTTACTTTGGCTCAGGGGATCATTTTAAACATTTGAAATTTTATTTGACTTTCAATTTTCAGTCAGACAATACAGATAGCAATATAGGATTTGACATACTGGATCTGACCATTGTTTTATATAGTCCAGCATCTTACATATGACACCTGCCAATATCTAATGCTTCAGAGATGAAAATCCCTGGATACTGTGGAAGGCACCCTTGGGGGGAAAAACTCCTTCCATTTTAATCCCTGAATCAATCCACTCAAGATCAGAAGCAAGACACTTGATAACCAGGATCATAGATGCTAGTTACTTAGCTGGAAAGTTAACTGAGGAATCAGCCCAAAGTAAATAATTACATTAGCAGAGTTGGTTGTTCACAGTAGTGCCATCTTGAATTTCACAGCAAATGGTGGCACTCACGATACCATAAACTGTTCTGGCTGGATGACAATAACTAGAGGCTCCACCAAGCACAAAACAAAAAATGAAAGGCAAGGCTCAATTCAAATGGAAAGAATATAGAATACAGAAGAAAAGGTACTTAGCAAACATTTGCAAGCAGGGCAGTTTGTGCATATCGGTTATTTGGTAAAAGTATGTTAGAAAATCAGTCATCCTTGGGACCTCTTCCCTTGGAGTCAAATATATGAGAAAGTCAGTCATTTTTTACTCAGCACATCCTGAATTAAATATCTCAGCACAGGTGACAATTGAGTTTAAAGGGTGGAAGGTAGTATCTGACAAGTATTCAGTCGTGATGTTGGGGTGAAATAAAGAAGCAATACAAGGATGATATTAAAAATCAGCACTATTAATTAGGGTCAAGTCACAGGATTTTCTTTCTTGGAAAACAAATGGTTACTTCTCTTCAACTTTTGGCAGAAGAGCCGAGTGCGTAAGAGCAAAAACCATTTGAGACTGGTACAAGCCAACATGGCACCAAGTGAGATAAATACTCATCTCATAATCATTAACTCCTGGCATAGCTACAGTCTTGCCATGCAATAAAGGCAGGAGATGGAGAGGAATTATATTTGTCAAAAAATAATTCTAAGGAACAAATGAGACAAGTATTGTTGCAACTGTACTTGGCTGTGGCTGCTCTAATTCTTGTAGTAAAGTAGGTTCTCAGACAGGTGAGCCATGTCAAAGACAGCAGCATAGAGTACTTTAATACGTCTTCAATAATTATAAATAACAATAGGTAACCTAGTACAGTGATAGAATAAATACAGTAGGTTCCCTTAAAGAGCTTCCTTTTGCCTTTTCTACAGTAGGTAAGGAATTGCCCAGTAAGAGCCATTTTTCATCATACGCAGAATAGAGAATGGTGCTAGTATTGTTGATACTTTACTAAATGTTAGAAAGTTAAAAGGAAATGTTTCAAGGGCATGCACTGTTCGTTATTATCGTTACATTATAAAAGGAAATTTGAACAGTAAGGACTACCTTCTCAAAGGGGTGTACAACGGGTGCAGTCAGAAACTCCTGCATTTGCACAAACAATATGGCTGACATGGGTACATAGCACTGAACAGGTACAATTTCCAATTGTGGGCATCTCAATGTCAGTGCATGTCTGCACATTCATTGCACCCTCTTGAGCATTTGGGCTAAAGGCACAAACAAGCCTTTTCCAGTTCACTTAGCCCCTCAAGTCTTCTTCAGGGATTCAATGTGCAAATTGAGATTATCCAGCTAACAGGATAGCAGTTAGTTAATTGCATTGTTTAATAGGTATTCCCAGGCTGCCATCATACCTGATCAATCCTGAACATTAAACGATTACCACCATCAATTAATGGTTGGCTGGATAAATAAATAACAAAGGTAATCTCTCACTCACTCATATGACAGAGCTACAAATATTCTTTTAAATTCTTTTCTTCTCTTTATAATGAAAAGAGAGGTGAGTAACTAGAATCCATTTATCAAGGTCAACAAACTCAAGTGTGATTAATTTGTAAGGATATGCCTACACTACAAAATTATGTTGAACTAAATTACATCCATGTACAGCCACCTCACCTCGCTTCTGTATGTCCCCACTATGCTCCTTGTGTCAGTGGGGCGTATCCTCATTGGAAGTACTTGTACTGATTGAACTGTCAGTGTGAGGCAACATGGGATAGCTTCTGAAAGCCAGCAACAGGCAATGTAATGTCTACACTGACACTGCGTCAGCACCAACATAAGCACTACCTATGCATCTCATGGAGGTGGAGTTATTAAGTTGGTGTAGCGGGCGAGTTACATTGTCAGGAGTGACATTTTAGTGTAGATGTTTACAGAGTTAGGTCAATGTAAGCTGCCTTGCATTGCCCTAACTCTGTAGACCAGGCCTTAGTATCCCAGGTGAACAGTGTGAACTAACACCATCTGAACTAGCTAAACAGTTTGGCCTGTTCATCCCTTGAATTAATTCAACATGCCATTTGAGATGGTCATTACTACTAGCTGGCATTCTTGGCTTATTCCTAATAGATTATAATTACTTCTTTGAGAAACCATCAGTGATCTTGAACTGGATTGTCCTTTCCCACCTTCACCACTGAATACCTTGAGAATATCAATGTCAGAAGCTGATATTCAAGCAAGGAAGATTGACTGGATTCTCTAGCTACTCTCCAAGATCCTGATCCTGCAACCTGCATCTCTGCAGGAGGACCCCCTTCGCTCATCTCATGCAGAGATTCATGGGCTTCCGTTGGAGTCCGCTCACATGGGTGCAGTTGCTGAACTGGGGTCCAACTCTGTATTAGATCCATACCCTACAAATCCCAGTGAAATACTGGGAACTGTAAATAACAACTAACTGTAACAGAATACAGAATGGCCAGAGGATATAGCTGCATGTTTCTCAGGCTTTGTTACCCATGTGGCTAAATCCAGCTGCAGTGCTTTGAAAATGTTGAATTTAAAGTTTTTCATGTAGATGAGTGTAAGAATGAGGAGTGGGTCACACTGAGATACCTAATGGCACAATTATTTCCCAAATCCTGCCCTACCTAGAGACACTCTGAACCTATGGATCATGCCAATGTCTTTTCATTAATGTTAGAAGCAGACCACTGTAATGTGCTACTTCCAGAAATCATGTCCCCCCATCAGCAATGCATGAAGAAGTTGTAGAATTAATAGAAAATGTTCTTGGAGGCAGGTTGAATTTAAGGAATGTGATTAATAAATAGTTACACTGTAACAAATCCATGCCCATTGAGACCTTAACCATTGCCACCATGCTACACATGGTAGCCCTTCTGAATCTGATGAAGACAACAGGGTTAGTACTCATGTGCCTGCTCTAAAATACAGGCCCCTACCTCCTGAGCTACAGGAGAATCTCCGTTAGCAGAATAAGGCCTAATAATGAGACACAGTCGAACAGTCCTGGTTCCAGCCACTATTCATCAAGATCCTTTTATTCTGGAGGTCACTAAAGGTCCGACCCCTGTGGGTCATAAGTAGAGAATTCCATAGCTAGGAGGCAGGAGATTCCTGTAATTTGTGTTATTGACATTTCCCCAGAGAAGCTAACATATACATAATATCCAAATGTGTAATTATGCTGGAGAGAATACAGGTAAGTAGGAAATGTTATCTGAAGAATTAGCCCAGAAAGTATATGTCAGCATCCCAGGCGTTACAGCTGCAGTCTAATTAATGAAACATTAGAAATATCAACATAAAAGACATATCAACAAATTAGGTTGAAGTCCAGTATGTCTGCATCACTGTGATTAAGTAAGCAGTTATACCCCCGAGCAGAATGACTGTAGGATAGAATTTACTTCCCGAAATGATCAAGCTCTTATCCACGAGTCATCTAAATAAGGGTAAACCTAAGTCCCTTGCCATCATAAATTAACTCCACTGCAAGCAATTGTGGTCAGATTTTCAAAAGACCCGAGCACCCACCAGCTCCCATTTAGACACCTAAATGAAGTAACCAGATTTTCAAAACTGAGATCAGCAGTCAGCAGCAGCTCCCATTTTAGTAATGGTTACTTATCTTTTAGATCCTTTGTGACAGTTATTACCAACGAACCAGAAGTGGACGAGTGAAAAAATAATCAAATTCCTCAGGAGGCATCTGGTAGAGCTGGTCAGCATTTTTTTATTTCAGTGGACTAGAGACTGGTGTCACTCCGAGGTCTTAGGCTGGTTCCATTAGACCTTCATTTATAGATTCATAGATTATATGGCCAGAAGACACCATTGTGATAATCTAGTCTGACCTCCTGTATAACACAGGCCATAGGATTTCCATGATTTCCTGTTTGAACTAGAGTATATCTTTTAGAAAAACATTGTATCTTGATTTAAAAATTGCCAGTGATGAAGAATCTACCACAACCTTTCGTAAATTGTTCCAATGTTTAATTTCCCTCACTGTTAAAATTTGCACCTTATTTCCAGTCAGAATTTGTCTAACTTGTGGGGCATTCATTCTCCCTCTGTGCTAAGGCTCCAACATATCAAATAGCTAGTAAAATTTCTTCTGTACAGAGGAGAATTCTGCATCCTAAATCTCAGTTATTAGTGAGAAGGTTATGAAAGTTCTTAATATCACCAGGGAGATAGTTCAAAAGATATTCCATTAATTCTTCAGGTAATGAAGGGAGGATCCAATAGGATGTGTGGATCAGTACAGAGAATCTGCTGAAAGAACCAGTTATACGCAAATAACCTTTATTTTTCCGCATTATGGAGGGCTTTCGCACAATCAAAGCTGTGTTGTGTCAAGATTTTTCCTCTGGAATATAAAGTACACGGCGGCTCCATTGCGTGTGGGATGAGACTGTCTTTGCTTTTAAAAGTCTGTCCTTTACACTTCTCTCAGATAAGAGGTCCTGGCTAGTTGTGTGCACATTGCACAGTTTAGGAGGGGTCTGAGTCTAAGTGTGTTGGCCAAATTCCTGTTTGGGTAACTGCATTTTGCCTGTCTAAATCCTCCCTTAGTTTCACTTCCTCTCCCAACTTCACAGCTCAGGCCCATCTCTATGGCAAATCAGCCTCTGTGCGTTGCTGTGAGTAACTGCTTTGTGCAATCTATTGAGGAGTTATTTTATGTGGCCTTAAACATCTCTCTGGAAAAAAATGACTTTCATAAAAAATCTGCAGCTGCTCTGAGTAAGTGAAAGAGAGAAGGTTGAGACGACTGGGGGAGGAGCAGTGGTAGGTACATCACCAGATGCAAGCTGAGCTGAGGGAGGGTGGAAGCAACTCTTGAATATGAAAGCATTTTTATTTGCTAGTAAGCAGAAAGGATTAGGAGGAAGGTTTTTTTTTTCTTTAAAGCCTTTCTCATGAATTTACAACAGGATTCACTCAGCCCAATGGCAGTTTTAGGAAGACTCTTCCTTGGCATTCATGGTACACCTGCATTCATCCCATACTGTCAGTGCTGAGAACGGAGTATATCACGCAGCAGTCCTAACACTAGAGCCAAGGGTTAAAATCACCCTGACTGTATACAATTAAACTATGTTCAGATTCCAGTGAGTAACTGTTGTCATTGTTAAGGTCCTGTTTAAATGTGGCTTAATCAACCCTTTAGAAAAGGACTAAATCTAAACCAAAGCCCTTGCATACTTTGCTGTAAATTCCCGATTACCCTGTACATCGGCAATGGCTGCACCATGGCATTACTCACTACAATGAGCCCTTTTTGTTAACAATCAGCAGGCATTTGGTGGGTATTCACTACAGGGAGCCTTTCTGAGCTGACTGTAAGCCTCTGCTTAACTGCTCCTTATCAACCCAACTTGACAAACACCCAGGAGCCACTTTTAATGAATTCTTAAACCCTTTGCATTAATCATCTTCATGTGTCCATGGCTTGGCATTGGCCTGCCCTAACTTTAGTTTCTGTGTGAACTAAGTGCTTATAAAAGGTGCTTGGCTGGCAGCTCTGGAGTCTGAAGTCCTCTATCTATAGCACTGAGAGTGCAAGTTTACACATGCCACTCTGCGCTGCACAACACCTCCACGGGTGCCAGGGTAGTTTAGTTCATGTAAAAGCCTAAGGTAGATGGTCTCCGTTCTCATTTGGTTTCGCTGCTGAGACTGTCAAGGTGCCAGGCTCCATACAGAATTTCCTGAGGTAACTAAAGCAGCATCAACTCCTGTGGAACTGCTGCTTTATGGCTGCTGTAGAGCAGCTGCTTGGTGGCTCGATCAGTGGTAGCACAGTCCTGCTGGAGGCCCCAGGCTCCTCCCGTTGTGAGGGGAGCTGCAGAACTGTCTGGCTCCCTCCTGCAGGCTCTCTGGTGAAGAAGGGTGACTGAAGTGTACCTGTGTATAAATTATACGTGCCATTATTGTGGTACTTACCACAGGGCAAGTGCACAATTAACCACAATTGCGAGTATAGATGACCAGTTTGTGGTTTAGCTAATCATTTGTGTATGCAGTTACCACAGGGTGTATGCACACACAATTATTCATGTACAAATGTGTCAGCCATCCCACACAAACAGTTCTCCAAAATTATACCCTGGAGCCCCTGGCAGCTAAGGGATTAAGTATATTACAGTTTTCAGACATGCAGAGACTGGATTCAGATGCACAGACATTATGAGCTGGGTCAGTTAACGGCAAAGGTATCTCAAGCTACCTCACACCTATAGCTATGAGATATCTGATAAGCTATATCGGGTTACTCCGTTTGAACTCCGCCCTCTAGTTGGCTGGCTCCTCCATACTGCCTGACAGACGAGGATAGCAGCGTCCTGCTGGTAATCACAGACATAAACATGGATGAAGCCGACCTTTTTGACTCTTGACTTTAATCAAAATCACAGAGAGCTCTGTGCAGGGCTATGTTAAAAAAAGGCAACTTTTCGGTAACAAGAGAGCAATTCCTGTGGAAGAAAACTAATACATTAATGATAAACCATAGTATTTTTGCAGAAAGTTGAAAAACTTTTTTTAAAAAAAAAAAACAAGGACTTTCCAAGAACATTTTTGCAAATGCTTTAGGAAAAATATAAATTAAAATCCAGAGACTGGAGTCTCTGCTGCAGTCTGCTCTTTCTGCCCACATTTTAAAATGATTTCCCCCCTTTCTTTTAGCACACATTTCGACTCTCCTTCCTAATCCTTCTTGCTCCCTAAAACTAACTTAATACCTGTGCAGATAACTATGAGAAACACTGAACTTGTGGTATCACAAAGACACAGAAAAATAAGAAGTGATCATTTTACTTCTGGAGCGGTTCTTTTATCTGCAGCTGATAAAAAGGTTCTAATTACTACATAGCCTTTATGGTATGAATCTTCCCTTGGCAAGTTTTAATGGCCCTGTGAAAGTTATTACTCATAAGGCTGAAGTTCTTAATCAGTTCCGTTCTTTAAAATAGTTTTGATACATTAGAGCTGGAGACATTAAAAGAAGGTGGATTCCCTCCAAACCTACTGTGGAACACAGAAGAGTTGCAGGGAAACTCACTGGCAGTGCTGGTGTGATTGAGAGAAATGTATTGACTTACTGCATGATGACCCAAAATCTGGACAGGGTAGAAATTTATCTACTCAGTGGATCAATATTCAGATTATTCACAGGACAGAAATGCATATGGTCACTGAATCAATACCCAAAATAAGAGGAGATGCAGCAATTCTTTGTAAGAAAATGCTTTTATATCTCTTTTTAAACAATTCCCTGGAGCAGATCCTCAGCTTTTGTAGATTGTCATAACTCTATTAACTTCAATGGCGACTTGACAGCTTACACTAGCTGAGGATCTGTCCTCATATGTTCACGCTCAGAGGGGATGGTATTTATCTATTTGTTCAGCTGCACAAAGTTCAGTAGAAGAACTGTTCTCTCTAATTGCTAATGGGTAAAGTTGCTGGCGCTTACATGGAGACATTCTGGTAACAGATAATTAAGCATCTAAGTAGATGAAAATGTCAGGAGAGAAAAATGATCTCTTCACCTCACTGAGTTCATTTTTAAAACTGTGTCAGTTCAGCTCATGTTGCTCCCCATACAGCCGGCCTTTCAGCCTGTCAATGAGCTATAATAAAGTCACTGAGCAGAGTGAAACTAAAGACAAAAGGAAAATGTGGGTAAAAGGATTCCCTTCCCCCTCTTTCTTCTCTTGCTTTAGACCTTCACTTCTACTGGATGAGGGCCAGGAGGAATGTTCTTCACAACCCGCCAGCACTAAGTCTCCCTGGCAAGTAGGGCCTCACAGTTTGCAGGACAATAAGCAATAAAACCACACCGGGCCTCCTCAGAGTGGCATACTCTCTGCTCTGGCTTTGCTGACCGGGGGGAAATTAAGTTCCCCACCACATCCTGTGACTAGATGGGAGGTTCAGCCTGACTAACGAATTGCTGGAGCTCTCAACCAACACGGGAAACCCAAAAATGGGAGGCTCCAAGCAGCTGCTTGTGTTGATCATTATAGCCAGGTCCTGGACCCCAGTTAAGGGTGGCAAAGGTTCTTGGAGATCCTGGTCAGTACCACCAGCAAAGTCTCCATGCTGCTGTGCCACCCCAGCAGGCTCTGTATCTGCTCAGTTGGAGTGGTGTGGACCTGGTGTTGCTTCTGCTAGTGCTGATTGGTGCCCCAGGACAAGGATACTGACCAGCTAAAATTAGGAAAGGGAGGAGGAGCTGGGAGCAGAAAAGATGACAAATTAAATTTTTGGAGTTGCAGACACAGACAGAAGAGGCTCCAGACAACGGACAAGCAGTTTTTTGTGAAACACTGGCTGCCTGCCTGGCTTAATATTTGGCTTGGAGTAGTATCTGAGTCTGAACATGACAGTGCTCTGTAATTGTTTCCATACAATTAAGAGACTGCCCTTGTGGCTCCCTATTCTTCTTCAGAGCCCTTCTCTGTGTAAAACTACAACCCTCTGCAATTCACACTAGTTCAGACCATTTTCTCACTGCTCAGGATGTGTTTTGCTACTGGTTTCGAGTGGCTTTCTCTCCCATATATCAGTATATTTCTGATGAAATGCAATGCAATGCATGCATTGCATAGACCTTGCATCCTCAGGGCACATGTCCCCTCATCTGTCACATGACATTTCCTTCTTCCCCCTTATGCAAACTGGTGCAATGTGGAGCACGTCAGTTTGCAAATCATCATTACGTGGAAATACTACTGCATAGTTATGGAGATATTAGCACTTCTTCTTCAAACTCTCATGTTGCACTGAGCAAAAAAAAAAAAAATACTGTTCTAACACCTCATCTCAGAGCCGGAGATCATGGATTTAAATTTCAGTCTGGGCTGATACTCGGCATACAAAGATCCCTGGGAGTGACAATCCCCATGACCTTTGAGTTACAAGAGGACAAAATGAGCAGCTGATGCAACTAGTTACAAATGCTCCATTTTCTTTTGCTCATGTGTAACCAGTTCAAAAGCATCTTTGATTGAAAATCAAGAAATCGGGCAGGTGATCATGCCATTAAAGTTGAATTATTATGGGTATTTTTGTAAAAAAACCACCTTCACCCAAACCTCTTAGCCTCAATAAAGCCTCATTAAAGCAACTGAGAGCCCACTGTTCAACAAAGCCATGGTCCAAAGCCCTCTGAAGTCAATGGAAGGACTCCTATTGTCTGCAATAACTTTTGAATCAGGTCCAAATTGGATAATGTTGACACATGAGCACAGGACAGTATTTTTCTATAAATGGTCATCAGTGACTTTACATAGCTTGCACAATAGGTAATAATGACCCAGTGGACTGGATTTATTTTGTAAATAGCATTCTTTTAAAATAAATTAATGAGTAAATATTGAATCCCAGAAACCAGAGCAACTTCAAAGAAAGCACTCAACTTGAACAGGGGCAAAACACACATTTAAAAAAATTGTCTCAAGCCAGATTTGCCCAACAGACCAGAACGTCTCTGCATTTAGAGAAGATTCTACCCAATTACCAACCAAACTGGAAGGCCTACTAGCATGTTGGTTTCTCAGGCTTCTACATCCTGTCTGATGTACAGAATGTACCAGGTTGTAGCTGTGCTGCAGAAAGGGATTTCAGTCTCCTTGACTGCCAGTCTAGTACCTTTCATGAATACTAAGTTCACACTCATACCAAAAGGATCTTGATTTACAACTGTGTTACTTCAGTTTTACATCAGCGTAAATGTGGCTGCCACCATCTTGACACACTGGAGATTGACCTGGGGATCTCTAGAGTTAGGTATGAACTGCTACACCTTAAACTAAGGGTTCAGAGTAGCAGCCGTGTTAGTCTGTATTCGCAAAATGCATCGGATGCATCCGATGAAGTGAGCTGTAGCTCACGAAAGCTTATGCTCAAATAAATTGGTTAGTCTCTAAGGTGCCACTAGTACTCCTTTTCTTTTTACCTTAAACTAAAACTCTCTCCCTGGGGCTGTAACAGACTCATATCTGCTGTGGATCAGGCACAGGGCGGGACTTGTAATGTACCTTCTCCAGTGGGTTGAATAAGTCAATGGAGAATGAAATCAAAGGAGTTCCACTCACAAAACCAGAGTAACGCAGTGGTGAATCAAGCCTAGGGTTTACAATTTCACATTGTTAAAAAATTACAGTTTTAAATCAATAAAAGACAAAAAAAATCCTTGTTTAAATAATGGGCGAAGTGTCTGACTGTGAATGACAAAAGCCAAAAGATAATTTACAGTTGGCCCTGGGTTCTTAACTGATGCTGGTGTGACTGTAGCACAGGGCTTTGGCAACTTTGTCCCCCCTGTGACTGAAGAGAATTATTTAGACAGAGTATACTCCCAGGAAGCGGGGGTGGTGTGGAACTGAGGTCTTCGGGCAGTGAGAGATTGCTTTAGAAATTGCACAGAGATTGCACAAAGCATCCGGCTGTGTATTGGAAAAAACTCACACCTACTACCTATGAGCCACAATATTTAAAAGAACAATAGCAAGTTAAAAGTCATGAGTTAGACTTTCATGCACTTTACACATGGGATTGCATGTGTAAAAGGCACGTGTAATTTGGTACCTACTTTTGGCAGGCCAGGGTACCTGCTAGAGAAAAAGCAGAAGGCGGGTTTGGCAGTGGATCAGGACTGTGGGATCAGGGGTCAGCATACTTGCCTAAGTAGGGTTATAGTTGGAGAGTTCAGCAGTTTCCAGGGAATTTGAATGGGGGCATTTGTTGGGAGTGGTGGTGGGAGGGGAAGCAATGTGAAGGGGGCCAGAACAGGTGCCAGTAGTGAGAATAGGGTACCCTTCTTCAGCAGCTGTCTGATGTTGTATGGCTGAAAGGAAAAACAAATATTGCCCGTGCCACCTTCCTTCTGGTCCCTTGGAGCTGGCAGCTGGAATTATTTGCATACATTCCCAGTGCAGTCAGTGTGGTAGGTGTTCCACTAATTGGGGAGGCATGAGTTAGGCCTGCTTGGTAAAGCTGTGTCTGTGATATGTGTGGATTACTTTGAGGTGTGTGCCAAAGCTGTGATTGTGATATAAGCAGATATATGTTTTGCACCCTCCAATGTGTGTGAGCAAAGGGATGAGTTGCATGTGTACCTTCAGGATCCAGTATGGATCATTTCAGTGCAGAGTTGTGTATGTTCTGTAATTAGCAGGGCACAAGGGTTTTTTTTGCAAAGGGTAATGTCAGTAGCGATCTGGGATATGACAACAGGCTAAGCATTTATTATCAGCACACACTCCAGGTAAAGCGAGTATGGTCAGTGTCAGGTATAGCAATACCAAAAGATGGAGATGGTAGTTAGCTCTATTTGCTAGAGGCTCAGATCATTTCCATGTGCATGAATCACCAGAAAGTCCAGTAGATCACAACCTCCTAAGTCATCAGTTAAATGCTGCAGTGTGGGCACAACATGATGCTCATGCAGGTCACCTCTCTCCTCCCAAATCAGCATGTAGCCATCAATCCCCATGTCATGGTGCATTCCATGCTGTGGCCAAGTTACTTGCCCTGTTGGTTCCAAACTGCTGTGTCTTTGGAAGTACCACATTAATCTGCCCTGAGATCAGAAAGTAGCCACTTGTTCCCTCTGTTCTCAATCCAAGATTTGCCTATCACCTGTCCTCATTTCCTGCCCCCTCCTCAGCCAGAACCCTTCTCCCTATCCCTGCCCCCTCCCACTCACACAAAGTCCTCCGGCTCCTCTCTACCTAATACAACAAAACATGTGGCAAGACTGTCCGCTGACTATTCTGCTGTGTTCACAGTAAACCTCATAAAATAAAAGCAGATTATATGTGTAACAGAGATAATTTGTTGCAAGCAACATGATCTCTCAAATCTTTATTGCGCAGGTGTGCAAAGGTTCAGACGGGAGACGTCAGTGGTGGGCTGTTCACTGGGACAATGGTGTCGGCACATTCACTCACGCTACCCAGGCAAGCTATAACATGGCTGCACAGAAACCCTCGCGTGGGTTTTTCTTTATTGGCCCATGTGCACCACTTCCAGACTGCACCTTTATACAAGCAAAAAAGTGAACATAATCTTAAATGCCATTCACAATCTGGGTCCCCCAAAGACTTTGTGGGTGCCATGCACTACCTTGGGTAAAAAAGACTGATTGGGACCATTTTGACATGCATCACAGCAATAGTTTGATCCCTAGCTCTGATAAAAAAAAACAACAACAACCAAAACCAAAACGCCACCTACAAACTTTTAGAAAAGTTGTTGTTTTTTCAGGTCCATCCCCTGTAAATGGTCACCCACTGCCCCAGATCCTGGTACATACACAGGGGACAGTGAGAGGGGCCCAGACACCCCAGAAATCCCAGCTCATATGAGGGGAGTAGAAAAGGGGGCTCAGGCCTCTTAGAGGGGCAAGAGTCCCCCAGATCAGGGCACACACATGGGAGGGCAGTATGTGGGGCTGACAGGTGCCCCTGCGCCTATTCTCCCCCATCCTCCTACCACTTGCCCCCACATCCTCCTTCCCCCACACTTCCGTCACCTGAGCCACCAACCTCTCCCCCGCTCTCCTATTACCCGTCCCCACTAATCCCAGTCCCCATGACCCTTCTCCTCTCACTGCAACCCCAGATCTCTCCCACTATTCCCTCAATCTTCTGCCCTCTAATACCGCTCCCCTCTCTGGAAGCATTCACATGGCTATTCTTCCTCCAAATATTTTGATTATATTTCCCCCAGATAAAATTGCCACCCATGACTCACAAACTGTGGCAACCCCCAGACACTCAGTCCAAAACTCCTTTTGTCTCAGGTGGGGGCTTGTGATTGACTTATCCATAGTAACAGCCAGCAATCTCAACAAGGACTGAGATTCATTCAGCCATTATCATCTCTCAGCTTAACAGTACTAGGGAGCAGAAGGAAACTGCTTTTTTGAGGGGGGAGGCAGTATCTGTAGATCAGGAACCCCTTGGTCAAATGACCCCAAGTTTGAATCACTAATGCTACCCTGCACTCTCCTGAGGCACACCAAATTTCAAAGGATTTTGACTAAACATGTCTATTTTAGAGGACTTAAAGGTAAACCTTTAGACAGAAGTCAAGACACAACCTTAATCATAGCGGTGCTGCCCACTGAACTACATGGACTTAATTCTGCTCTCATTTAAACCAGCATAAATCTGGAACAGCTTCAGGATCAGTCACGGGAGTTAATACAGATTTATGCTGTTTTGAGAGCAGAGTTTGGCCCTTTGACTGCATGCCACCACAATGGCAGTTTTACTAGTCCTTAGTGTTGAGGGTTAATGTATTTAGGTCTATTTGTTCTGAATTTTCAGTGCATTTGACTATGATATCTTAACTAAAATACCTTTGATGTGGGAGAATATATTTATTTTAGAACACAACATTTTAATGAATTGTAGCCCCCGTACGGTTTGTGACTTTCCAAACTAGACCTGGGCAAATAATTGGTTATTCAGTTTCTTGGCAATTCCAAAAAACAACAAAAAAAGTTGTTTCCAGTCAAGTCAACAATGATTTTTAAAAAAAAAATAATCAAAAGATTAAAAAATTGGCTTGATCCAAACTGAAATGTTTTGTTTTGTTTTGGTTTTGAGCATTTAAAAAAATGTAATGTTTAAAAATAAAATTAAGATACATTTCTAAACGAAAAAGTCGTTTAGAATAAAGAAAGTTTCAATTATTTCAAAATGTTTGTTTTGTTTTGTTTTTTGATTGAGACAATTTGGCAAAATTGACATAAATTAGCAAAATGTTTCAGCGTCATGAAATCTGTATTTTTCACCAAAAAAAAAAAAAAAAGAAAAGAAGAAAAAATTGGTTGAAAAATTTCACCCAGCTCTATGCAGGATCATAAAGTAACAGATTTTTCATTTCTGAGGCACTGTCAGCTACCATTGTACTATATGCACTATTATTCCTCAAGCTTTTGCGGAGGGCAGTTGTTAATTATTCCTCAATATGCAGGCTTCTGTGCTGTTTAGACAACTAGGTGGTTATTCACAGGTTTATACTGATTTTCGTGCCTTTAATTTGGATGAAATACTTGAGCTTTTCATAACATTTCTGTCAAAGCAGAACATTTCTTGGTGAAAATGTTTGTGAATGGTTTTTTTTCTGTTTGTCGACCAGATCTGTTGCTATATATGTTGGACTCCTATAAGGGACTGCGGAAGACTTTGTTACGGCCTAGCTAGGGAACTTCCGCTTTCTCAAGGCCGCCTGGTCACTGTAGGACATGGAGAACCAACTCTAACCGGTTTTGGCTAGTTCTATCTGCCCTGCAGAGCCCTGTGTGGAAAGTCCCTGTTGGGAAGTACCTTATTATATATTCATGAGCTGATTTTGTGCACTGCTTATTAGGGCTCGCTGTTTACCCCTTCGTCGGACTCCGTCCCAGGCAAAGCTCCGGTGTGCTGGATTCTCCGCCTCCGTGACAGCAACGCTTGGAGTCCCCGTTGCGGGTGTGTCACTAACCTTCAATAAAGCCAATAACTCGCTGCTTAGCTGCGTGTGGGTCTCGTTTTCCAGAGTACCTCTGCCGGCCTGCGGTGCTTCGAACACCCTGGCCCAGAACAACTCCTCATTAGCTCTTAATATGCTACTAAAAGGCAGAGTCTACCTTTTAGTAGCATGTGAAGATCTAATGAGGAGTTACCCACAAAACCCTGGCAGCACGATAAAGCACAGCATGAACAAAGAAAATGGCTTTCCTTGTGTATCCCAAAGGGATCACGCTGTTATTAAGCATTAAAGTTAGCTTTGCTGCCTGGGAGAGTGTGACTTAGAGCCAGAATGTGACCTTACCAGTGGAGCAGTTGGGGAGAAGGTCAAATAAGTGGGAATGTTTTGCTCTGCTCACTCATGCTTTATTATTCAGACTGTGATTTGAAAGGAAGCAGCTCAAATCATAAAGGGAAGCTTCAAGTCAAAATGGGAAAGAGATTCCTGGCAAGTATATGTGACGCACCTCCCTTCCTCTGTTCTGATTATGAAGGTGCCTGTTACTTTCTAATGTACACAGGTGTCACCCCCAACCTTCCTAGAAAAGCAATATGAATGTAGCAGACAGCCTTAAAGTACTATTAAATGTGACAAAGCAGTGAAACACACAATCTCAGTCAAACTAGAGCAGGGAGGGGAAAAAACCCTTCAATGAATAGCATTAGTCAGTTTATAATAAGAGTGGGACTTGTAATTTAGTCATGGTTGAATGTATTCCATTTCCTCTTCGTATTCACAGCCTCATTTTATAATTACGCTTTTGTGAAGAGAGAGGTATTGGGATTCTCTGGGGTTTTGGGAATATCCTTGCTTTATCCTGAAAACACCTGCCTATTCCCTCCATGGCACGGTTTCTAATCCTGCTCTGGATGTAGTGAGACAAAATGGGCTTCTAATTTCATGGTTGAAATGAGAAGAGATAATATCTGCTCAGCTCCCTGCATAAAAATTACTGTCTAGTATAAACCTTTCAGAATTTTGCCTTTGTGTCCTCAAAAGAATCAGAATGTATATGTAGGATCTCTACAAACCTCTGAAAATCAAACATAAGGATTGTTTGAGTCTGCATTAATCATTTTAGAAACACGCAGGTCTCACACACAGCTTCCCATTGCAACCTCCCTTTTCATTTTTAACATATGTTCTCTACATTTCTGAGTACCATACACTGTCGGTATATATAAGTGCAGTATGACTCACGTCAACATCTTGTAAAGACCTGTGTGGTGTAACACTGGCAGCTGCAGCAGTGCAGCGAGGGTCCTGAGAAGAAATGCTATGAAGTGGCCCCTTGAATGTAAATTTTTAAAGATTACCACATTTGTTCAGTGTTCAAAGACTTGCAAACCAAGCTCCAATAAGAAGCTGAGTCAGGAGAGGGTTAAAGAAATCAGTGGTGCCTGATGTTAACTTCTCTGCTCTTTTTCAGCTTTGTAAAAGATAAATGTTTCAGATTTCAATCTGTGGTTCCCAGCAGTACTTTGGGAACACTGCAGTAGGCCCACAAAAATCGCTAATGCTGATCCAACCCTAGATAATGCGTCTCAGCAGGAATGACATAATGCCCTAAAAGAAGACTATGATGTAATGCATATCTCAAAAATCAGAGCCAATTTCCGATATAAAGCCTTGAAGTCTAGCTGAAGGTAATGAACTAGCATTAATAGTGCAACATGCAAAACTTTGCGGGTTTATGATCTTCTTTTTTAAAAAAGAGAAATGATTTCTTGAGGTTTAATGGGCTCATACAGAATGTATCAATTTCTAAAAAAGCATCTTTCTCTCTCAACACTTTCTTGTCAGCCTACTGCTTGCTGAAGGCCATTAAGCATTTTGCCTTGGTCAGGATGCCCACAATACATGAATATGAATGCTGTAATTTATACCATTAATACTGTTGTTTATGCAGGTGAGGTATAAAGTGTATATAATATATACAGTAAACCCTGCTTAATTAATACATTAGGTAAGGATTTATTAAAGTCACTAATGTCACATGGAAAATTAAAAAAAAAAAGTGCTAAATTCAGAGCTGGTGTTACACCCAAGGACAGATCTGATTTTTGCCTCATTCTGTTTAGAAGAAATTCTGTCTATTTTCTGCTTTTTTCTTTTTTCTTGTTTTATTACTAAATACTTTGGCAGAAAAACGGGGCCCAGATGAAAGTTCTTCAGCTTCAGATGTTTATTCCTCATTTAGGGGTTGATGCTGGCAGGTGCTGAGCACCGTGGAGTTGCACTAACTGCAATGGAAATTCATCACTTCACTTCTCAGTGACTCTGTTCCCCCTTCTAACATTTGTCTAGAGTGTAAGCTCTATGTATTTGTAACGTGCCTAGCACAATGAACCCTGATTTCAGTTGGGGCCCTGAGATGCAACTGTAACACAAATAATAATCAATATTGTGCTGAGAATCTCTCATGATCAAGCCCTTGATCCCATATGGCCCAGTCTTGCGGTGGTTATGCAGGTAGATCTCCCACTGTTGTTAGAGGAGCTTTGCCTGTGTGAAGACTACAGGATCAGGCTGTAACTGGTGATAAATCACAGAAACCCTCTTCTACATTCAGATTCGAAGTAGTTAGCTCGTTTCTGCAAAGCCTGGTTCCTGCTTTGAAGGTGCTAGCTAGAACTGTGCAAATACTGAGGAAAATTATTTGCAAACATTTTGACAGCTTCTAAACAGAATGTAGCTCCATCTCTGTTCTGAGCCCTGCATAATAACTTTCTCTGAACATTCATGTTGCTGCTATGAATGTTTGCAGAGCAAAGTCTGGGCCTAGGGCTGAGATTCTTTTAATAACAAACAAACAAAATCATTTAAAGATTAAAATAAATTTGTAGTGGGAGGAAGCAAAATAGTTTATAAATGTTAGGTTACCCAATCAGAAAACAGAAATAATACCGTGTGACTCAGATGACCAAGAATTCAGCTTAACTATCAAACTCAGTACTTGAAGGAATACTTTCAGTGAACCATTTGCAATTCAGCCACAGGTTGAAATGTATTATACAAAACATTTGTCAAACAATTTCAAATAGTGAACACATATGTACAAATTAGAGTCTGTTCAAGGACAATTAACAAAGATGAGAAGGGACTAAACTTGTCATTGTGAATTATTCACCTGATTCAGTGTTAACACCAACCCGTGGTAATCGTTCAGTAGCTCACAAACCAGAAGATTTATCCTACTCTCTCCAAGTGTGCTTGGAATTTGGGACAGGGAGACCATTCAAACCACCAGTCATCTTGTATTACAGTACTTATAAGCTATTTTTCCCTGCTGTGCTTTTAAAGGTTCTTATTTCTTCAGAATGAATCCTGATCCTATTCTAGTACCAGTCTAGGAAAAAAATTCAAGGCAAATTGCATGGCAGCCTCTGACATTAGTTGGCAGCTAGGATCTCAAGAATGCATTTTTAAAATCAGAACTTTTCAAGGATGGTCTCATTTGAAACCTGAAACTTTTTAGTAATCTGTGTGGAGATATTTCTTCTGTGCCATGTGTCATTCAGTTCATTTCAACCCTCTTCTCAAAGAGTCAGTCCTTCACAGCCAGCATGATGTTTAGCACGAGGATCTCTTTGCTACAGGGAACTCATCGGTTGCCCTGTCGTTCTAACAATCTTTAATCAAGCCAGCCAAGGCAATTGAGATATTAACATGTAACAATACTTTGATCTTTTAAATTGGAGGTATATATTTATGCTTCTCCAAGAAGCACCGGGAGTACCAGAAAATGAAGTCTTCTGTTTACTTACCTGCCAGAGATGGTGCAGCTAATTAGGGCTTGTCTACACTTAAAATGCTACACTGCTGTAGTGTTCAATGTAGACACTCCTGTTGGTGTAGGTAACTGACCTCTCTGAGATGCAGTAGCTAGGTCTACAGAAGAATTCTTCCGTCAACCTAGTGCTGTCTACATAGGGCCTTAGGCCATCTTAAATATACCGCTTAGGTCTGTGGATTTTCCACACCCCTGACCGACGTAGTTAAACGGACCTAATTTTCTAGTCTAGGTCAGGCCTTAGTTTCTGCAGACAAGTAAATCAGTGACCTTGCTCGTACAATGAATAAACCACTGTGATTACCACAAATGGAGGAGGAAGTGCACATCTATTTGTGTTAGCTCAAGTCTGGGCCTGTTCTTATTTCAGACTGTGGGGACTGCAATTGGAGGCTATGTTTGGTGTTACAAACCTCTTTCTAAAAGAGACTGATCTGAGATGCATGGCATCATTAAATTTAGAACAATGCTAGCCAAGCACTATAGCCACACATGGAAAAGGTCAGCAGCTGCTTCAAATTGTTTAAAAAAACTCATTGTGGTTAATGAATACCATGCTATGCTAGGTGCACTGTTTGAGTAAAAGAGGATAGCCAGAAAGAGTGCTTAATTATCTTGCTAGAGGAACAAGGTGTAAGGGCACGAGGAAGACTTATCATTATAGAGGCAACATAGGCTAATGGACTGATCTTGAGGCTGAGAGACAGGAAGCCAGGCTTTCTAGTCCTGGCTCTGCTACTGACTTGTGTGATTTTTGGGCAAGTCACTTAACTTTATCTGTAAAATAGGGAGTGTAATTCTTAACAGACTGATTTAACAGGAATATTGTGAGAATGCATGTTTGTATGGAGCTTTGAATATGTAAAACAAGTCAAGTGCTAAGAATTATTATAAGACCTTCCATATGTTATCTTGATTTATATATAGCTACTAAACTAAACTACTTCTAGCTGAGTTTAACACAAGAAGAGTTTTTGCTGGGGAAAGGACACATCACAGGATGGATGAATGATTCAGTACTGCTACGATCAAGCCCCATCTAACTAGGAAACTGATCATTGTTAGCAATGGTTATTCTCAACTTGTGCAGAAAACAATTTAACTGCCAGTGCAGATTGGGCATAGCCATGTTACAGGAAGCAGAGCTGGACAGGAAATGATTTCTCCACCCTGTGAAAATTTTCAAGATTTCAAATACTTTTCCTGTGCTGCACTGGGATGAACCCAAGACGTTTTGAATTTTTTTGTGACTGTCATACCAGATTAGTCAAGAGCTGAGTGATTAGAGCTCTCAGATGGTGCTCAAGGTTCAAATCCTTCATCTGCTTGATCTCTCTCTGAGCAGAAAGTCCACCTGAGAGCTGAGAAACCTTCCCAGTGAAAGTTTCTTTGAAACTGACACATTTCCATGAAGTCTCACTTTTGATAAATCAGCATTTTCTGACAAACATATGGTTTGCTGAAAAATTCCTGAACAGGTCTAACAAGAATTGAAACATAATCATTTTCAGTGCTGGTACAGAGCCCCCATTTCTGATAGCAATTTCTGAAGCCCTCATTTCTGTTGTTAGCAATGAGTCAATTTCCTGGTGTAGCTTGGGCATGCTATTTCATTTAAATGACCATACAATGGTCAATGAGGCATTTCACTGCAGATTACCAGTGCTGAAATGCTGTTAGGTCTACAACACAGATGTCCACATGTGCGGCTCCTGGCTTGGTGGCAACAGTGTTGTACCAGTGAGGCTGTGGAGGGGTCTTTATTGTATCAACGTACAGCTATGCCTGCTTTTACATCATTTGCTGCACTGAGCCTCCATGGGCCTTTTCCTTGATGGAATGCCCTCTATTTAGAGATCCATCTTCGAGATATGATCTCCCTATGTCTGGTCTTTGAGTGGCTTAGTGGCAGGCTTAGTTTGCACCATTGCTGAATGAAGATCGAGGTGTTTCTGCTGGTCTTATCACTATGTTCTCTGAGTGTTTACCGCTTCTGTGGCACTTTTTATCTGTCCCTCTCAAAGCTCTTCACAAATGCAAGTAGGTAATTTTATTATTCCCATTATACAGCTGGGGAGAGTGAGGCACAGAAGGTATGTCTATGGAGCCCATGGCAATTAGCCACCCAGCCTGGGTCGATAGACTTTGGCTAGCAGGGTTCCTGCTAGTGCTCTAAAAATGGACCCAATTTAGATGCTTTGAAGTTGTGGCTTAGGCTGGAGCTCAGGCTCTGAGGAAGTGGGGAGGGCTGGGTTGTCGACCAAGGCTAGGAGGAGCCTCACTGCCATGGGCTGCATAGACACGCCCAGGGAGTGCAAGAGATTAATTCAAGAGTCAGTGAAAGAGCCAGGAACAGAACCTGATTCCTGGGCTGGGGCCATTTTCACTGAACCACGCTGCTTGACCTTGGTGGCTTCTGTCAGAAATGTACAGCCCCTTTTTTGACCAACTTCAGGCAGAATTTAATTTACAGCAAACTTTAAACTATTGCAGAAGTTTATTCTTCTGGGATAAAGTCAGCCTTCAGGTAAGCAGGTGCAAAGCTACTGATTCCAATAGCTTTGCACAAGGTTTGAATGTTAGCCCATTATGTCTAACAAATGTGTACACTCCTCTAGCCTACTGTCTTTAGGTAGGTTTACTTCACCTTAAAGGTACAACAGGGAATAGAAGGGGCCTAGGGAAGATCAGCTGAGCTGGTTAGAAATATTCTAAAGAATGAGAAATTGCAGACACCTAGGATTATTTAGCCTAGAAAGGAGCAGAAATAGAAAGGACTTGACTAAAATATTCAAAATTCTGAAGGGCACAGTGACAACTGATCAGCCCCCTCCTGATTGCGTCCCATAATGCAAGAACAACGGGACTCCATGGAATTAAAGGCAATACATTTAAAATGAATTAAAAGAAATATGACTTTACCCATTGTACAGACAGCCTGTGGACTTCCCTGCAGAAGGTGAATGTCAGGTACTGATAGCTGATTTTTAGAAAGTGCTGGATAATTTCATGTTCACTAACAACATGTGCAGCTAAGATATTCAAGGGTCAGCTTTTGCTCATCAGGGTGGAAACTGGTTGCCTAGGGCTGGTCAGGAGATAGCTCCCTTCCTTGTTCAGAATTGCACAGAGCACTAGGTGCACTACAGGTTTTTTTCCTTCTGAAACATTAAACTAAATATTACCTGGGATAGGATGCTGGATTAGACAAATTAATATATGGTCCAGAATGTCAATATGGTCCAGTACGACATTCAATGGGCTAAATCCTCAGCTGTGTCAAGCTCATTCCTGGCACAACTGGGAAAGGAGGGAAGGCAGCTCTAAGCCACCTTTCTGGTTTCCTAATCTTGGGGCAAACTATAGGTCAAAACATCCTCCGGCATAGTTTAAAGCATCTTAATGGCTGCTCTAAGTCAGACCTGGTGTAATGGGCTGATAGACACCATGCCGCTGGCAGAGGATCATCCAAAGCACTGTGAGGTCTGGTTCATTTCCACCTCTCCCTGCCCCTGTCATGCTCCTTATGTGGAGGGGGAGGAGCGGGTGGTATAGAGCTTGCTGAGTTAGCTTTACGCCACCTGAGGATTTCTCTACATCAGGGGACACCTCAGATGCCCATTTACGTATTCTGGCTGCTGTTCACTGCCTGAGGAGGGCAAAGTGCCAGAAGAGTGGCTATGGATCTCTCCAACATGTTGTCTGGCCAACAGAGCTATGCAAAGGACATGGCCCAGCCCGTCAGGAGATTTGCAACTTTACCATTTTGTAGTTACAAAGGGGATATTTGTACTTCTCTCTTACCGCTATCTTTTCTCCCATGGATTAACATTGTCCCATGCTTCTTGTAGGAATGAGGCATAGTTTGAATACTCTGTATAGTCTAAGATGTCTAAAACCTTTCAAAAGATGCTGTATTTTAACTGGCTGCCTATTCCATTGTATCCTCGCAGGTTAGCAATGCTGTAAATATTTAACAATAGGAGAGATTCACTGAAACCAGTGGAGACACTCCTGATTTCCCCTGGTGTCATCAAGAGTAGAATCTGGCCTCTTTCCCCTCTTACCCTAGTCTGTAGAGTGACTGGCCCACCCTTGGAGCTGTAGAAAGAATAAATCACAGTAACAACTACAGAACACAAAGCGAAGGGCAGCACTGTTCATGATAAATTCAGAACTGAGCCAAATGAAAACAAGCATAGTAGGGGCAGAGGCCAGGAACCTGGAGTGGGAAGAGATGCCTTTCAGGTCCACTTTAATTTAGCAAAACAAATCCCTTTTTAAATCCCAGAGTGCCATTTCAACAAGCTAAAATTCCATTTTTATTTTTTGTTGGGGTGCGTAACTTTTTCAGCCCCTAGGATGCTGCAAAATAAACAGCTGCACTTAAAACAGTAGACCCTTCAATTTAGGCTTTCAACATCTAAAAGGGAGTTGCATCAGGAGCTGCTGCTTCTGAGAGGCTCTGGCACAGACTTGAGCCTCCAGCCCTATGCTTGCTCATGGTAATGAATTAATGGTTTGGTTCTCTACAATACCAGTAGAGTACAGTAACTTCACTGAAGAAAAGTGTGACATTTGGGTGCACAGTTGCTGATCATTTCCTCTCAGAGACAGGGGCTGAAATGAATGATTTATAGTTATACATAGGGCTGGTAGAACTACCTATTATTTAAGGTTGCCTAATGCATCCATTATAAAACCCTGTTTCCAGTTGCTTATAACTTTGCCAGCCTTTAACCATTTGGGCTGAAATTTTCCATGCTGGTTACTGTTATGTTCACAGCATACAGACAGCAGAATTAAATAAAAAAATACTCTCGCTGGAAGGTTGCAATGTAACACTACTTGATTTCTTAGAATTTGGAATAATCACACACAACAACTCAAAACCAGAGAGAGACAAAGCAGGCTGCTCCCTAAAACAGAGGGACACAGCTTAACCCACCTTACTGTAGGCTGGCTGGCTGCTGCAAACTGACTCTGATCACATGCTTTGTTACAGAGTCCCTAGCTTGCAGGCAGGAGGATCAGGAAACCCTTTAGGCTTTAAAGTGATCAATTGTAATTTTTCAATGCACGACAGATGCCTGCCTCAGGTTAAGTGTTTTTAGAAAATTTCAGCCAAAACAGCTCAGCCATTTCCAAGAGCAAGGCTAGGAAAAAAAACATTGTTTTGCCCATGTTAAAAAAAATTCTAGGTACCTTATCTCAGAGAAGCTCTAATACACCCATGCTCTGGAGTAGGCACTTGAATTTTGGCCAGGGCATGTGTGTCAGGAATGTGCCTTTTGCCATCTCTGTGATAACACACCTAAATTTGTCCAAGTTATAAACCTTTGGAAAAATCACAGTTCACACATACTCAGTAGAGACTTGCTAGAACTTTGCAGCTACATTTCCCAAAGATTTTGAGCAGGGCTAAGCAGGACTTTCCCAGTTTTGGGCTGCCGTGGGCCTGTGCTCTCAATGCCCCCACCCATGTGCCAGGCGTAGGTAGCATAGAAAAAGAAGCTACCTGATTTGAATGCAGAAGGGACCAGAGTTGGAGCTGGGGATAAGGGATGGGGATTAGACTTGGATAAGAAACCTGTCAGGGAGGGAGGAGACTGGGCCTGGAGACTGGCAAGGGAGAATGAAACTTGGACATAGAGGTGGGGGAAAGAATGGGACTGGCAGGGCAGAAGACTGGGAATAGGAGGGTGGGGGAAAAGGGGGTGAGGGAAGGGGAGAAAGGTCTAAAAAGGAGCTGGGATGCCAGGGAAAAACAGTGGGGTAAAATTAAGGTTGCACATACTACCTTACTTCTGGCATTTCCTAACTTCTGAGTGCTTGACTTTGGAGCCTTAATAATATTCTTTTAAGGTAGGTTTTTTTCTGTGTAATTTAGTGTTTATTTTACAGTTTGGATGCCCTGGCAATGCACATACATTGCTGTGGTGCACTGAACAGACCCACCAATCACTGTTACTCCCACCTTCTTGTCAACTGTTTGAAATGGGCGATCCTAATTATCACTACAAAAGTTTTTTTTCTCCTGCTGATAATAGCTCTCCTTAATTAATTGGTCTCGTTACAGTTGGTATGGCAACACCCATTTTTTCATGTTCTCTGTGTATATATATCTTCCTACTGTATTTTCCACTGCATGCATCCAATAAAGTGGGTTTTAGCCCACGAAAGCTTATGCCCAAATAAATTTGTTAGTCTCTAAAGTGCCCCAAGTACTCCTCATTTTTTTTGCTGATACAGACTAACACGGCTACCACTCTGAAACCTGTTACCACTAACTGTAGCTCACATGGGAACAGACATCTCTTCTTGCAGGGTTTCTGATGATTTTGCCCAGAAGATATAAAGGGCCATATTCTGGGCTGTGGCTGAGTAGCGCTCAGGGGGCTGCAAAAAGTGTTTTATTTTGCATAGATGGCTTCAACCATGGGGCCATTCTAGTCCAGTCCCCAGCATAAATTTAGAGCAGCCTTTCGGCTGCTTTAGTATGTTCCAGTAGTCAGTGACTCTCAGCAGCTGTTGTGGCAGTTGGTCATAAGGGAATCCCAGCCATGTTCACTTTTCCTTATCTATGTTCCACATTTCCCCAACTGCTGGGGTGGTGGTGGTGTAGGATCCACTACCAGGGGGCTGTGCTATCTGACTATTTGTCCAGCCCCCACAGCTTTTTAAGGCACAAGGAAGCTCAGGGTTGGGTCCTTTGTAACTCACAGAACTCTCTCAAGTGTTCTCATTTCAGTTAGACATTTCAGACTGAGCCATGCAAGAGATTATGCTTCATGCTATTTGTTAATGTATGTTTTTCTCACTAAGAACGTCACATGATAAATCCAACATCAGTTTGGAAATGCATGAGAACATAAGAGCGGCCATACTGGGTCAGACCAAAGATCCATCTAGCCCAGTATCCTGTCTTCCAACAGTGGCCTGTGTGTGTGTGTTTTCTTGAGGGCCCCTAGAAACTTCATGATAACATACTGATGAATATAATGTGAGTCTAGTGCATAAAATACTAACCAAGGAAAATTGTGGAGATGCTCTTTCAGTCAAGGACACAGATCACTTCTCTAATACTAATAATTGGCTGTATCTTTCCTCTCAAAGGCACCCAAAGTGCTTTGAATGTATAGACAGTTAGCACCACTGGAATGTATACTTAGCACCAGTGCAGAGTAGTGGGGCCTTCAACTATAAGCTCTTTGGGACAGGGAACATCTTCTTGTTCTGTGTGTGTAGAATCCTTAGCACAGTGGGGACCTGTTCTTATGAAAAATGCAGTGGGATCTCGAATGATCACACAGCACAGACATAACCTCTGTCTTTAAGGTCCCAGCTGAAAGACATACATGCACACAAACAAATAGCATGGAATTTCATTTATCTAACTTCTAATGGCTGAAGGGCTGAGTCGAGACTTCTGGGATTTGAGACCATGGCTCCAGGTTTAGTTATACCTATCAGAACTTCATGCTTCAATAACACCATGCTTTTTGCAACATAGGTTACAATGAGACTGGAAACAGCACAACATAAATCTGTTCTCAGGACAAGGTTTATAGATAGAGGAAGAAACAGGGCATATACCTACCCTCTTCTTTTACAAATTGAAGATTTTTGCTGTGCTCTGCAGATTCCTTAAATGTTAAGTAGTTGTTAGAGTGTTACATTGTGGGTGTTTCGTTGATCCATTCCAGTCAGAAAATGGTGAGAGAAGAAACCTGAGGTTAGTGTCACATTTATTATTACAGCAAATGGACAGCACAAGATTCAGCACTCCTCAAAATGCATAGCTCCCTTAATATACGTAATTGCTGATCCACTGTGGTCACCCTCTGGGTTTGAGAAATCAAATATATAATCCACACTGAACACAGAGGAAAACAATGATACGTGGCAACATTAATTGATGTCAGTGGACTATGCCTTTTTTGCTATGCCCTGCAGTCTTAGCAGCTGTGGGCTTTGCTTTGCTTCTGTGAGCTCTAGAAATCCCCCTTTGGCCCAACTTATTGTGTCTGTTGGTGCTACATTTTCTTTTTGTGACTCAGCATTGGAAATGTGCAGGATCCTGCAGCAGCAGTTCTTCTGATGGTGATGACTGAGCATTAAGCTAATGAATTATCTAACAGCTTTTGCATCAAGAAGGGTCTGTTGAATGCAGTGCCCCACATCAGCAGTCTGCTGTGTTTTACAGTCAGATGCATCATACAGCAGGACAGCTGCTGGGCAACCAAGAACGATGATTCTAAACACGTTGGGCCAAATTCAGTTATTTCAATGCCATTACAACAAAGATGAGTTTGGCCCATTGAAGTCCACCTTCAGTATAACATGGGTCCTGGTCTGATGGAACAGTTCAAAAGCAATTGCAGTCTCTGGCAATTATTCCACACCAATTGTAAACTCTTCGGGGGAGAGGCCATCTTGTTGTTCTGTTAATATAGTGACTAGCACAATGTGGTCCTGGTCCATGACTAGGGCTCTCAGGCATTATGGCAATACAAATGATAATACATATCCTTTCCTCTTTCTCTCCTGCTTATGAACTGCTATGCCCAACACCAGCTGTCACACACTACTTGCTAAACATGGCATTGCTTTTTCATGAAACAAGCACTTTCTCCTGCTGATTTGTGGTTGTCTGGCAAGGAATTAGCACTCAGCAGACAGGTTTGGAATTACCTTTAACTTTTCAATTGCAGTGTGATTACTCTGACTTCTCTTTGAGTTTCTTAAATGACAGTTTGGTAATTTTGCTGATTACAGTTGCCAGTCCATAAATGAAAATGTGTGATCTTAAGTAGGGTTTGGATTACTTACTAAATCCAGCAGGATAGCAGAACTCCCTCCTCATCAGACTATAAAAATTCTTTCCATCAAGTTGTGATGGTGTGTTCACACCACACCAGCCTTGAATGGATTAATGAGGCTGTGGGGCGGGGAGGTGGAGAATTAACTTGATAGGCTACACCTGGGGGAATTAGGCTGGATAAGCAACCCCTGATTGGCAGTAAAGCCCAGCTGAGAAAGATAAAGCCAGGAAGTTGGCAGCAGAAAGGGGCTGCAGTGTGGAAGCCTGCAGTCGCTCTCTAGCCTTAGAGAGGGAAAGGGGGGGAAACCAAGGGGAGAAGAGAAATCCTGGCCCTGAGGAAAGGGTCTGATAGAGGTATAGTAAGAGCAGCCTAGGGAAATAGTAGCAAGGTTTGGGACAGTGCAGACCTTGGCTGCTGGTTGTAGGGTCCCTGGGCTGGAACTTGGAGTAGTGGGTAGGCCCAGTTTCCTTTACTAGCTACTGGAGAGGCTGCA
Source organism: Chelonia mydas (assembly GCF_015237465.2). Classification (NCBI taxonomy): domain Eukaryota; kingdom Metazoa; phylum Chordata; order Testudines; family Cheloniidae; genus Chelonia; species Chelonia mydas. The sequence goes on along the minus strand of NC_051245.2, from coordinate 42,878,364 downwards.
CAGATCAGTTAGTGAAGCAGAAGACTGCCTAGGAAAATCATCTAGTGGGACTTTGGTCCCCTGGAAGGGGGAAACATACAGTGACTTGGCCAGAAGGCCAAGTCATGAAGAGAGAGCACACTGAATTGCAGAGAGACAGAAAGAGATGTGTGAATGAGTGACAGCAGGGGGCATTGGATGTAAGTGAAGCTAATCCCCAGAGCAGCCAGGAGGAGGTGCACCTAATGGTGAGTGGACCCTGTGACACAAGTGTTTTCCTGGAATGAAGTTGAGGGTTCATTTGTAACTAGGGCTACTGTCACATTAAGAATAGCCTGAGGGCAAGAGGCCCCTGATATCTGCTAACCAATTTCAGCTGGCTTAAGCTGTTTAAGTGTACCCTAATTCTTTATTGTCATGAACTGTATCTTTGAAGTATCATGTGATGTATGAGTGAAAAGTTTATAACTCACTGGTTATTATGTAGGTACAAGCATTTGATGCAGAATTATAGACATAAACTGAAACTTATAATTCTTAAAATGTGTTTGCCAGCCAACCAGGAATTACCCTACCTGAGACAGATGAGTGTGGCTTCTCACCTGGGAGTTACTTCCAAAGTACTTTGAAAGACAATAAGGTACTTACATATCACAAACAAGGGGTGGAGGTAAACCTCACACAATCACAGTGGGAAGAAGACTGTCAATCACATGTTCAGTTGTACTGGAGGGGACGGGAACTAAAAAGATTATATTTTGGCAGGCACAGTGCCAGTGGGAGAAGAAGCAGCAGGACAATTCCTTCAAGACAGACTCCATTTTCCTTACCTCACAGCTGGAAATAGACTGGTAGTATCCTTCAGAAGCATCCATTTCAATGATTCAATAGACTATTAAAGAGATGGGTACAAGTTCCAAGTTGTCTATCTTACACCTAAGAAGACAAAGGTACCAGGCCTTTGATTTTAGGAGATGGATCCTGACTAGGAGTTTAGTCAGTCATCGTGATGAAATCAGCACCCTGAACCAAGTCTACCTTGTTAAATTGTAATCACTAGAAAGCATTTTATCTTTGTTTCTCTCTTAATCATTTTTGACTTTAATCCTTATACTTGTATCAATTTAAAATCAAACTTGTTTTATTTTTAATTTAAACCATTCTAGTGCTGTTTGACCTGAACTGTTTGGAAATTCCAGTTTCCGGTAAACTGTTGAATACTGACTCTTTAAAGAAGCAACAAACCATAACGTTCCTCTTTGTTCCAGGACAGAGCTGGATATTTCAGAAGACACGTTCTGGGGGAAATTTGGGGCTGAGGAAAGTTTGATGTCACCTTACCAGTTGTTAACCAAGGCTGCTGGAGACCAGTGGAAGTCTATGATATTGCAGCCAGGTTCCTGGATCCAAAGCATTTGATCATGGCTGCTCAATACATAGACCTAGGGTGCATGCTTGTTGCTGACTATGAGTAGCCTGTCAGAGCTACAATAGCAAAGCCTTTAAGGCACTAAAGGGCTATGGGTAAGAGGTGACACAACTCTTTACTGATCCGGCTTGTACCCCAGAACATGACAGCTGCCTGTAATAAGTTACATCCCTGGGCAAATGGCTTGGTAGCAACTAACTAGGTGCTGATTGTCTGGCAGCGGTGCCCTCAGACACTCTTCCTGGGGTACACCCAAAACCCCCTCCTGCCAGCTCCCAGGTGCAGGCACTCACCACAGCTCCCCTCCCCCTACTTGTAGGAGCGCTTAAGGCTGTTGCTGAGTGAATACTGTGGGCAGAGCAGAGGGGACATGGGCAGTTGGGGGGAGGGGACCCCTGGCACAGAAGCTGGCCCCATAGCTGCAGTGAGGAGCAGTTATGCTGGCTGCCTGCTCAGGTTTGGTGTGGAAGCCCTCCATCATGACGGGGAAGGGGATTGCAGCAGGGCCAAAACTGAGTGACATTGTGACCTGGTGCATGAGGGCCACAGTGCTACTCAGGTTTGGCCCCCACAGCCTCTCTTTCACAATGGAGGGTCTGAGGGCAAACCTGAGTGGGCACTGGGGCAGCCAACACTGCTTCTCCTCAACTTGGCACCCCTGCCAATGGTACACACTGTGCGTAACATGCGTACAGCTGTGGGTACCACTGGTGACCAGCCTTACTTCCCCTGCCCCCACTTCTGTGCGGGGACCGAGCACAGTTGCCGTGCCAGTGCTGTGAGCTCTCCCTCCTGATCTCTGTAGGCACTAGCTTCCCAAAAGGGGAAAGGCAGTACAAAGTACACAGCGCCTTGGTGTGGCCAGAAGAACTGGCAGTCCTCCCACTACAGCCTGGAGAGCTTTGGGAGGCATACTGCCTCTCTCAGGCACACTTTGTGCCATGGCCATTTGGGCTACCAAACAGCTATCGATGGTGAAATCTTTCAGCTACTACCTACCCTAGATTAGATTTGAACCAGTGGCCTAGAGGTAAAATGTCTTGTAGCCCATTAGTGGGGTATCTACAGCCATAATTCTCCCATGCTGACACTTCTTGTATATCTGAATGCAATAAAGGAAGAAATCACCATGGCTGGCAATTGTTTTCAATTCCTTATTAAACATGCACAAAGAGCTCTGCTCCAGTATTTCCTTGCTGGTGAGTTTCTAACTCCCTGGCTGCACTGCCATTGAACCTTTGGAGATAGCACACATTCTCCTCTAGGTAAACTTTAGTATCTTTCATTTAAATATTAATTTGGAATTGCTCATTGTAACCTGCCATATCCCTACTCTCGGTGAGGATTAGAATGATTGAGTCTCAGAACTTGTTTTAATCATGCATTTCAATACTGCTGAGACTTGCAGTCTGCCGCGTTCCTTGCACCAGCCAGAGTCTTTCGACATGCTAACAAAATTGAAATGAGTGCCTTCATCTTAGACAAGGATAATTAATCTTCAAACACTGTTTATCTTCGTCCAAAATTCCTCAGAATTCAGAACCAAATTAATTTAAAGTCTAAATCTGCTTTAACTAGTAATTGGTTAATCAATGGGCTTGATGTGTAATTATATTCTTTGTTCACACTCCTTACAGGCTTGAATAGACCATATAATTCCTATGTTGCTTTCAGTCCCATGATTAGACCATGTGACATATACATGTTGTATATACTGTGAGGCAAATTTCTCCCTGAATTAATTTTCCTGATGTTGCTGGGCTTGTACACGAGGGATGAACTTGGTCACTCATTTTTTAACTTCTAAAATGATTTCTTGTGAGTATTTGTTGTTGTTTTAGATTTTTACATTTCAGCTTAAGAATGTGCTGTGGGTTTTCAGCTTTAGACCTTTGCTCACTCCCCATCAATGACACAATCTAGAGCGAGTTTTTATTGCCTTTACTTTGACTGGACACATCTCTCACAATTAGGGGATCCTCTCTTTCTTGAATCCTTGCTGCCATTCAAAGGGTGAGGGGACAAGGTAAATTCAAGAACTGACATTCCTATTTGCTTCCAAACAGAAGAGCCAGGAAATCTTCGCCATGAAATATATACCCTTAGCTAGTATATATTATCATAGCTTCATTGAAATCAGTGCGTCTATGCTGATTTACATCAGCTAAGGATCATGCCCAATGTATTTATATGACCTTGCCTGGGCTCAGTACTTATGGTCGATACACCTCACCACTGGGATTGGGTAAACCAGTGCAGCTGATTAGTAACAAGCCTTCTTTGAGGTTCTACAGGGGTGGGTTCACCCAGGAAGACTGCATTTACCAAGTTGCACCAGTGTTCATAGAATCATAGAAGATTAGGTTTGGAAGAGACCTCAGGAGGTCATCTAGTCCAATCCCCTACTCAAAACAGGACCAACACACACTAAATCATCCCAGCCAGGGCTTTGTCAAGATGGACCTTAAAAACCCCTAAGGATGGAGATTCCACCACCTCCCTAGGTAACCCATTCCAGTGCTTCACCTCCCTCCTAGTGAAATAGCGTTTCCTAGTATCCAACCTAGACCTCCCCCAACCTTCAACACTTCAACTTGAGACCATTGCTCCTTGTTCTGTCATCTGCCACCACTGAGAACAGCCTAGATCCATCCTCTTTGGAACCCCCCTTCAGGTAGTTGAAGGCTGCTATCAAATCCCCCCTCACTCTTCTCTTCTGCATACTAAATAAGCCCAGTTCCCTCAGCCTCTCCTCATAAGTCATGTGCTCTAGCCCCCTAATAATTTTCATTGCCCTCTGCTGGACTCCCGCCAATTTGTCCACATCCTTTCTGGGGGGGGCCCAAAACTGGATGCAATACTCCAGATGTGGCCTCAGCAGTGCCGAATAGAGGAGAATAATCACTTCCCTTGATCTGCTGGCAATGTTCCTACTAATGCAGCCCAATATGCCGTTAGCCTTCTTGGCAACAAGGGCACATTGGTGATTCATATCCAGCTTCTCATCCTCTGTAATCCCCAGGTCCTTTTCTGCAGAACTGCCACTTAGCCACTCGTTCCCCAGTCTGTAGTAGTGCATGGGATTCTTCTTTCCTAAGTGCAGGACTCTGTCGTCTCAGAGTTCCTTTGTCCTGCTCTGGGATGGTGAGCCCAGAGTCTTCAGTCATTCCTTTTTGCGGTACACCTTACCACTGCTCCTGGAAGAGATTAAAACTATCAAACTAGCCCAGGCTAGATTACAGCAGTGAACCCTCCAGGCTAGATTACTGTCTCTTTGCCAGTGATTAGCCTGATTTAAAACCTGTGGAACAAATGTGTAGTGTTGTATCATGAAGAAACCCCCCGCAAATTATCATTCTGATAATCCATGAGAAAGAGAGTGCTCTGCAAACAAGACCCTTAACTGATCTCAGCTGTCAGGTCCTAGCGGAAGGGCAGCTTTTCAAGCAGGTGGCCCAAGGCCATTCAGGCATTTACAGATCAAAACCATCATTTGAACTGCACTCAGTGCAAACAGAGGTTTTATGCTCACAGGGACTTGCTGCAGTATTTGCACACACTGATATACTTCCCCTAGAGACCTACCCACAAGCTCTGGTTGTTGTGAAGAAAGAGAGAGAGTGGGGGGAAAAAGAAAGGAGAGAGAAAGGGTGGGTAAGGGGAGCCTTGGAGTCCCCCCCAGACAGCCTGAAGTGGCAGGGGGAAGTGGAACCCTTCTCCACTCCTGACTGGCAGCAATGGCAGGGGCTGGATCCTTCCTCCATGGTAAGCACCTATCTGTACCCAGAGCCCACTAGCATGAGATGCACTGAGGGAATCCTGGTTTAGATCCCTTCTCAGGATTTAGGGGTAGTGTCAATGAGCAGGCTTGAGGAGCACTTCAGCCTAATGGCGTTAAAGGCTGTAAACAGAAGCAGAAGTGAGTAGATCCCAAGCCTTGATTCCATTCAGCTGAGCTGATGAAGCAGCAGGACTAGCCTTGGCATAATTTCAAATGCCGTTCAGCATCAAACTGAGAGACAATTATAGCTAAAATTGTAAGAGGAAATCTATGGATCACTTGTTCTCAGAATTTGCATTCTAGATGCGCTCCCCACAGGCTGATAGGAGGCTCCTTCTGGGCAAGAACATGCTTAAAAGTTCTCCAGCAGAAGCAAATGATGAAACTTATCAATGCTACTGTCAACCAGCATCTGTCCTTCCTTCCAGGAAGCATTATCTTTTAAGATCATTGCCCTTAAAAAGGTTTCCTAGGGTTAGGTTTCTAATGGGAAATGTCAGAGCATGCTATGAATATAGAAAGCAATTACTCCGATCATTTTAATCCATACAGCTAGGGAGCTCTGCACCCTCCCTCCCCCCCGTGACCCCTTTCCTGATCACTGCTATTATCTCAGTTTTCTTATAATTGATATTCAGGTTCATAGAAATCCCTGTCTTCTGCATTAAATTCCCTAGCTCATAAATGCTGCCATGTATGACTAGCCTAGTCTCCTCCACTTGCTCCTCCTTGGTGACACCTATAGGAATCCCAGTCCTCCATACCAGCTCCTAGAGAAGTCGGTACCAATCATCCTTGCTAGCAGCATCCCAGTCTCATTCCTACTGAAGCAAGTTTCACAGCAGAACTCCCACATCCACATCCTTTCTGAGTGTGTGGGCACACAGATATGCCCTCTCCTTGCTGCTGCCTTTCTCACAGAAATGTCTGGACTGAGTCATTCTGGCTCCTTTGTAGCAATTCTGGCCTGTCTTGTTTTTCAGTGAGCCTAGCACCTCATTATTGATAGTGACCTATTGATGTTCAGCCAATATCTACTATGCTAAGGATTGATCCAAAGCTCACAGATACCACTGGGAAAAACTTTCACCACTGGGGTTGGGTTCAGGTCACTATTCTTTTACAGTCCCCGCCCCACTGAAACCGTTAACATAGATAAACCCATAGATTAAGAAAAAGAAACAAACTCAACAATATCAGTTTCCTGCAATAAGTATCCATTGGAGTTAGCAATATCCAACGGCCAGTGAGCTGTCTTAACTGCACATATTTGCTCAACAACTCATAGTGTGGTTTTCTCTTTTCTTAGGCAAAGGATACCATGACATTTCCTGCTGCTCAGTTACATCATGTCACCCAAGGCAGTGCGAGTCTGATCTCGGAGCGCAACTGACTTCACATGTGGTTCTTCTGGTTTCTATTTAGGTTATCTTCAAAATATAAATAGTTTAGTTAAAATAGTTAAATCACAGTCATCTTAATTACAGCAAGTAATCAAAGAACACTGATTCCTGGAAGTGATAATCTCTCACCTCATCAGTTTCCACCTCCAGAGTGGCATGGTTTTGTATAGGGGCCAGGTTTATATTAATTTGTTTTTACTGGGCATCTCAGACTTTGCCTGATACTGCTAGTCATATGTTTGTTACATGCATACTTGACAGAGATGGGAGAGTGCCACAGATCCTTTAGTACTGCAGTGAGTATGGTACCGTCCACCTCTGGCTATCATCTATTGCACAGATCCTGAAGAGGAGCTCTTTGTCTCTTTCGCCAACAGAAGCTGATCCAATAAAACATATTACCCCACCCACCTTGTCTCTCTGAAGTGTTTTACAGACAGACAAGAAGGGATGTTCCCGATCCTGCACTCACATTTAAAGATGGAAAGCTAAGTGGAAGTTTATAAGGATTTTTCTTTGTTTTGCTTCAGATGGATTTGCACCTCATGAATGAACCCACAGTTTCAAATTAAAACACCCACAAAACTGAGTTCATCAAAATCATGCAAAACCCTGAATTTTGTGTGGTTTGACACAACCCCCTAAGTTTCTACAGTTCAGGAACCTTTTGACTAGGAGTCAAGAGCTCCTGTCCCCAGACCTGCCCACAATGCCAAACATGCTGGAAGTTTCTTCTAAATGGTTAGTAGTGAAATAGTTATCAATAGTAATATTTAAAGTAATGACCCTTAAGTTTCACAGTTAGTAACCCATTTTGAGGAAAGGGGGTTGTTCCTACCTTTCTTACACCTATAATTTGGGCTGGCTGCCTGAAGCCTTAGAATGGCAGCACTGTATCAGCTCACATTTGGATGGAGATCTTTGTGACAAGAAGAAATGGAAACTCATTTTTTCTTAAAAAAAAAGTTTGAATTCTGCAGAAGAGATGAAGTATTGCTGAGCCCAAGCATTCAAAAATCACGAGTCAGGCTTCCCCCGCAAAAATTCGTGAGATTGGCTTAAAAATAGTGAGATTTAAAAAATAATACATTTGGGGTTCTTTTTGTTTCATTTACACTTTTTGAGCATTTATAGGTCACATTTTTCAAGCTTCTTCCCCCCCCACCAAACATGAGGGGATGAAACTTACATCATTAAAAAATGAAAGCTGAGATTCTTTATCTCCTTAATCACTTGACTCCAGGAGCTGGAGCTTTAAGAAAAACACAAAACATCACAAAACTTGCCATAACATTGCAAGAATTGGTACTGCTGGAAATGGAGCTATCATGGAAGTGTTAATGTGTTGTCCACCTCATACTTGGCTCCACCTGAGATTTATTTTTATAATAAAGCTCCAAAGTACATCTGTTAATAATATTTTAAAAAGACCAATCTTGAAATATCAAAGTGCTTTCCATTTTGTAGGATTTGAAATTAAAATTTTGTCACTTTTAACATTCAAAGCTTTATCAAAAATGACACTGAAACCTTTATTGAAAGGGTTATTGACATTTTTTGCTGACTGGAAACCACTGGGTTTTAGTTATAAAAACCCAGTTTGATAGCAATTTCAATAATGGCTTTGATAATGTTTTTGCTAATTCAGATGAAAATTTTGAATAAAGGTTTCATGAAAATGTTTCCACAAGCCAAACAACTCTGAAAAAAATCAACATATTTGGATGAAGTGTTTTTTGTTTTTATTTATAATAAAAGGGCACATTTTGATGAAAAACACTTTTGGTTCAAAAAACGTTGGCCAATTTCAGATCTGATGGGTTTCATTGTAAACATTTTGCATGTCCGCTGGTCCTTGCACCAATCTCATATAGTTTATGGTTTGCAAGCATAATAGCCAATGTTCACCTTAATCCCTTCCCAACAGATCATAGAATAATGGATGATGATCTTTATTTCCCACCTGCCCTGTAACACCAGGCACTCTGCCACTGGAATAAAGTGAACATGTAAGATTCAGTGCATTGTTTAGTTTCCAAAGGTTTAGGAAGGGGGCATGGGAGGAAAGAGTTGACAAAACATTATATTGTTTATGATGGAGTATTCTTTGTATAAGAGACTGAACATGAGAGAATGCGACAGCTTTAAGGAGCTGAACCAGCTCACACCAAAATCAATGGGAGTTTTTCAGTATCTTAGTGGCAGCAGAATCAGGCTCCATGTATCAGGATTGGTGGATGGCACATGCAGATGAATCCTGATTGCTCACTGCTGTTCTACAAGCTGCCTGTTTCCTTTGTGCCACTCTGTATGACTGTAATTAGCAATCAGTTGGTTTCAAAGAATTATTTGGAGTTCCCCAGTTGTTTATTCCAAATATCTCATAAGAACAGACTTTCTTATAAGATTTCCATTGTTTTCTGGTTTCAGCCAACCTGACTGCACTGTGAGAACAAGCTTTCTTGCAGTACCTTCATACTTTCTTTTCCTGTCCCAGTTGAAAACAGGAAGTGCACAGCACAAATTGTATACAAGTATTTTAAGACAAGTATTTGTATCTCAAAACACTGCTGCTCTTGACCACATTGCCCCAAGCATGCCAAAGCACTCCCGAATCACGCCACTCCCCCAAGAATTGCAGCCACATCTCCAGCATTCACTGGCTCCCCATTCATTTCAGAATTCAGTTCAAACTTATCTTCCCCATTTTTAAAACCCTCCTTGGACTTGCTCCTGGTGCGTGTCAGGACAACTGGCTTCCTCTCTGTACTGTCACAAAATCTCTCCACTGCTGATGGAAGATCCTTCTCTGCTGCCCCTGCCATCTGGAACAGCCTTTCTGTAGCTCTCTGTTTTTATCAGGTCTCCATCTGCTCTCAAATCTCATATGGAAACGTATCTCTCCCCCCACCCCCTTGTACCTCTTCATTTCTCTTTTTGCTGCTGTCACTTTTTATTTTAAACTCTAGGGACACAGTTTGTAGGAAAGATGTTAGAATAAAGTTGTATTGAACAGTATAGCTGCAACCTATTGCTCATAGAAGAAGGCATATATTGGGAAACATGCATGAAATGATTGATTTCATTTTAAAAACGACTAAGTATAAAAGATTCATATTTTAAGAGCACCCCAGGGAGCACGTTCATTGAGGATTATTGCATTTCTTGCATGGCTGAAATCCCTTAGCCTTCAAGCCTTATACTTCTCTTTGTGCCTGAGGCATGCAGTGATCCCCCTAGAAATGCAGCGCTCCTGGAGTGGTCTTATTGCTTAATTATAAAGACATTCTTTGGAAACTGTATTTCTTTTCCCTGAAAGTTCAACCTCATCATAGGGCCGAATTTGCAGATAGAGACAAGTACATTATAATGGTAATGACTGATAGCTGAAGTTTTCTCGGGTTCAGATTGTTCCTTAATGTAGGCCATTTTTCATCATCTAGTGTTGTCTGATAATGATGTCATTTCCATTGCTTGAATTTTGAGGCCGGAGCCACATATCATGGAGTTAAAATGACAGTTTATAGGGCAGCTAAATTGTGTCGTTATCAGGTTAAGCCAGTTTTCGCTTTGCTCTGGGGACAAAATAGCAATTGGACTCTTCTAAAACTCATCAAACAAGAAGAGGATGCCAGGAATCCAAAGTTGCACGAGAGCTAAGATGAAAAAAGAAGCTGTTTTTGTTCGAAGCTGTGATGGCCATCAGATAAAAATGACAGAGTTGTGCCTGACAGAAAATAAGTCACATTGCTGATCACTGGATAACGTTGATGTAGTATTCCACAATCATTTAACTGAGATTTCATGGCCAGATTAACAGTGAAGATTTTAAAACACACATGAAGAAGAGCTTTTTTCTAAAACCCAGCTGTCAGGCTATCCTTGTCTGGCTCTTATGCTGATTGATTATGATTGGGCTTGAACTAAAATATGACCCCTAGATACAAAAGAAAATTATGTACATTTAAAGGCAAACTAACAAGCTGTTGTAACTTTTGTAAATATTTTTTTAAATGGTTTACAATCCCAAATTGTTAAATATATATGTAAGCATATCTGTACACACACACGCACCCCCCCCCATTCAAAACCCAACTCTGTGATATTCCATGATATTTACTTTAATGCAGTATATTTAGAATTCATATTGCAATGAGTTATTTATGACAGGGCTGTAAATGGCATAGGTACCGACTCAGTCAGTGCTTGGAGACTGGGGTACCCATGGAAAAAAAATAGTGGGTGCTCAGGACTCACCGGCAGCCCCACTGATCAGCTTCTCTCCTGCCCCGCTAGCGTCTCCTTCCTGCTGGTGATCAGCTGTTCAGTGGTATGCAGGAGGAGCTATGGGGGAGGGGAAGAGCGGGGGCAGGAACAGGTGGAGTGAGGGTGGAGCATGCTTGAGGCAGGAGGTGGACTGGGACTGGAAGAGGTGGGGCGGGGGGGGAAGCAGGGACAGGAAGAGGTGGGATGGGGCGGAGCGGGGGTGGGAAGAGGTGGGGCAGGGGTGGGGCCTTGGGGAAGGGGTGGAGTGGGGGTGGGGCCTGTGGGGGAGTGGAGCAGGGGTTGAGCACCCCTGGGGAAATGAGAAAGTCAGCGCTTCTGGTAAATGGGACATGGTTTTTGAGAAAAATCAGACCATTTTAATTTTAAAAAGTTCAGACTTCCAGCCCTCCCCAATACATGACAATGCTCTGGGGCTGGCCATACCATTTTTAGATTAGCAGCCAGCTGTCTATCTGAGATGGGAAATTTCTGAAAATACTTGTAATAAATTTTAAATGAGACTGGTTGTGCTTGAACCCCTTCGGTGTTTACTTGCCCGCAGAAAACTCCTTCTCCCCAGCAAGCCAAATGTTTTCCAAGACTCAGTTAGACTTTCATGTGAAACTGAACTCTCACAAATCCTCCCAAACACACCAGCCGCATTCACATCAATCTTTAGCTCTTATTTTGCAAAATGTGTAAAGTAGGCGACTCAGTTTGTAAATAATCAGTCAGTGAATTAATGTGTGCCCCATATATCGTTTGGTTTTAAATCTACCCTAAAAGTAAACCAGTTATTGTGTATACAGTGCTTAGCATAAACTCAAGCTATACTAACTAATTTTAGTATTACTGGATGTGTCCTATGTCCATACTTTGAGGCAGGACCAACACTAATTTCATGGTACCTTTTGGCGAAGCTTCAGAAGAGAGGTCAAGAATAACACAAAGATTAAGAGAAACAACATCTCACTCAGAAGATTTCTCAATTTTCAATAGGCCCTCCTTAAAGTTTTCATAAACTAGGCTATGAAGCAAGGACCTTTGGATTTTAGCCCCTCAAATACCTAACTAGCTGCCCATACTACCTAGGAGGTAGAAGCAGTACTGTCTTTAAGTTCTTTGTGCGGCTAAAATCATTGTACAGCTAATAAGAGTTCTCAAGGAACTAGATGATGTGGGCTCTGACTGGCATATGGGGTCTGCTTTGTGCTGTTCTGCTGGAGCAGCTGCATAGCTCTGGCCACTGCAGGTTTCCCTCTGATTTAGAGAATCCTCATGTGGCATAGAACTTCTGTAGCAGCTCCTCCACCACCCCTGCTTTGGCCACTGGGATTTGGAAGGTGGCTAGTGAATCCTGGCATGCCAGGATCCTCTGATGCCAGAACAGTCCTTGGGAGCTATTAGCACTCAGTGTAAGGTAGAGCCACCATCACTAGGTGACCAAAACTATGATTCCCTTTTCAGAATGGGGTAATCAAGGCACAGAGTGTATGTGACTTACCAAAGTTAGTTACTCTGCTTGTGGAAGAGCAGGGAACAGAGTCCTAATCCATGAGAGCAGGTTTTCTGCCACCATTTTCACACTGAGTAGTACCTTACTCCTCAAGTAATCCCACTGAGTAAAGTTGAGTAAGGATGGCAGAATCAGGCTTTGAGTCAGGCAGTACGTTGTCCACTAGACCCTGGTGCCTCGCCTATAACTTGCTCCAAATCTCTGTACTAGAGCTGGTCAACTGTTGGGTTTTTTTTAATGAAAAATGGCTGGTTGACAGAACACCATTTTGCAAGAAAATTTCAGTTTTTGTTGAAACTTTGTGTATGTGTGGAAAAAATCCCACTTGTAGTTTTTTCCTCCCATTTCCAATGGTAAAATATGAAAAAGTAAGAGAAAATGGAAAAGAAACCAAAAGTTTCTCCATTTAGGTTTTTCCACTGATGAAAGGGGAAAGGACATGAAAGTGGGTTAATTCCTTTCACTTTCTCACTTTTAAACTCTTTGTTTCTCATTTTCCTGTGGAAAAAAAGGAAAAATAAGTAGAGAGCAAATGGGTTTTTTCCCCTTCAAAATGATTTAAAAAATTGTTCAGAAAATTTTGGTCACAGAACAAAAATTTTCATGAAAAATTTCACAGGAAATAAAAACATTTTAATTTTTTTAAAAATTTACTTACCTTTTCCCCCACTATCTCTACCCTTTACTTATACAGGGTAACAGTCAAACTGGACTAATGCTAATGATAAAATGTTTTGTGATCTACAGATCAACAAACACTATGTAAGTAGTATTACATTGTTATTAGCCAGAGCGTTTGGATGGGGTAAAGACCTTACTGTGGAGTTCTAATGCATCACGTAAGTAAACCCATTTGCTTCAATGACACTATTTGTGTGTGGGACAAGAGTAAATGGGACATGAATAAAGATTGCACAATCTAGTCCTAGATGACTGGATTTTGTGAATTACGTGCTAGATAAATACATTGTGGTCACTCAGCCAACTCAGCCACTCAGTCAACCTTAATTGGTCTTTGAAATTATGTTTTTTGGTTTTGAAATTATTTCTAAGAGTCTGACTTGGCAAAATTAAGTAATATTCAGTCACATACTATAAAATGACAGGTTTCAGAGTAGCAGACGTGTTAGTCTGTATTCGCAAAAAGAAAAGGAGTACTTGTGGCACCTTAGAGACTAACAAATTTCTTTGAGCATAAGCTTTCGTGAAGTGAGCTGTAGCTCACGAAAGCTTATGCTCAAATAAATTTGTTAGTCTCTAAGGTGCCACATAGTATAAAATGGAAAGTTATGTCTTTTTAGCCGAAAAAGTTGAAGATATTTCAACATTGTGCCTACAATATGGGAACACAAATATGAAAGATAATGGCCAGTATAGTTTTTTATAACAGTATCCTTGGGTTACTTTGGAATATTTTTAAAGGTGTTATAATAACAAGGGTAATTGTCATGGTATTTTAATGGCTTTGTGAGTCACAACAGAACAGATTCATATCCAAGTGTATTATAACAGAGAGTCTGATAACAAGGGCAAAATGCATGAATGTCATACTCAAAATGTCATCTCAGTCAGAGACAAGACTGATGAGGAAAATTATTAGGAACAGTGATTTGTTTTATTTATTTATCTCCCCCCCACTCCGAATAGGTACTTTTGATGATCTCCTTAGAACATTAAACGACCAAAGTTCTAGAGAGAGTATGACACAGATCGAAAGTGCATAACATTGTCTTTATTTGTATCCATTCTCTTCCACCTTGGTATATAGAACATTAGGGTTGGGGTTTTTTTTAAAAATAATGGACACCAAAAAACTTTATTAATTCAAATGAAACATTGGTGTTATTTTGGTATAAAGGGCAGGTCTTAATTCTATTTGACAAATGTCCACATTACAAAAATGTCACCACACTTGGTACTAATTGGAATCCTTGTTAATAATGTGAGCATAGAGACAAATAACTGTAGCTGGTCTAAAAGAAAATGCTGATTTGATGGAATCAAAACATTCTGCAGGATCTCCTGACTCCTAATCAAATGTCCTATTCACTGGACTATATTAGGAGTGCAAATGTTGAGTAGTCTTTATGTTCATTGAATCTCTAGACTTCTTGCTGAGGAGATTTACATTTAGGCCACCACTTTTTGACAATTCTGATTGATCCTTTTGATGCTGACACCTGCCTCAGTCCCCCAACTCATTTCTCATAAGCTGTCATCAGGCACCAGATAACAAATTTCAGGCACTACCAATCTGAGTGGAATGTAACCCAATGATGTAAATATGAAAGTTTCCTGTATTCCAATGAATCCTCTGTGCTCCCTAAATCCCACGTAATTGCTTTTGAGGATTTAATGTGTTTAAAAATACCATTTTTCAGGGCAATGGGACTTGTGCTGCTCAGACAGGCAGGCACTTTTGAAAATCCCATGCAATATATAAATAGAAAATTATTAGGTATGGAAGGGGAGAGGCCTATCTTAATCCAGCTGACTTAATTGTACTGCCACATATGCACTACTCTTAGGCAAATACTCCCAGTTTTAAACATTTTCTAAATTGTATTTATATAGGACCCAGAGCTACAATTCACTGTATCATCTCAACATACTCCTCTGGTGATTTTTTTCTCTTCTTCATTTGAAAAAGCTTATTAACAAAAATAAAGGGCATTAACACACACACACACACACACACATTACACTTCCTCATGGAAAATGCAAAACAAAACAAAACGCCCACACAAACCAAGAGAAACGAGAATAGTTCAGTTTCGCCATGACATTAAACCTGCTCCATTTTGCAAGGGGGTGTCTGTTACAAAATGGTGGATAATTTCAAATGCTTTATGTAGCACATGAAATTTAAAATCCTATCAACTTCAAAGGGAAGTTAGAGGGAGCTTTGGGCATCCAAGGAATGCAGACTAAGGGCTTGTTTTCACTACCGCACTAAATTGGTGCCTCCGTGATCGATGCAGCGACATTGATTTAGCACATCTGGTGAAAAAGTGCTATGTTGACGGGATCACACTCGCCTGTCAACATAATTAATCCACCTCAACGAGAGGCAGAAGCTATGTTGGCAGGAGAGTGTCTCCTGCCGACTCAGTGCAAAGTAGACACCGCGTTAAGTCAATGTAAGTTACATCGCTCAGGGAGTGTTTTTTTCATACCCCTGAGTAACGTAACGTCCAGCGACTTAAGCGGTAGTGTAGACAGTGTGTAAGTCTTGTCTACACTATCGCGTGGGGTCGAGCTAAGATACGCAACTTCAGCTACGTGAATAGCGTAGCTGAAGTCGACGGACTTAAATCTACTTACCACAGTGTCTTCACTGTGGTAAGCCAACAGCTGACGCTCTCCTGTCGACTCCACTTGCACTTCTCATTTTGGTGGAGTACCGGAGTTGACAGAAGAGCGCTCAGCGGTTGATTTATTGCGTCTATACTAGATGCTATAAATCGACCCCTGCTGGATCGATCACTGCCCACTGATCCAGCCGGTAGTGTAGACAAGACCTAAGACTACATGTTGACCCTATGCAGTGGATTAAGGAGGACAGAATGACAAACTTAACTTTGAATTTGGTTTTAGTAACTGGCTTCTATCATAATTTTAAATTAATTTACAGTTTATTTGGCATGCTAACTGCTTGCTGCAGGCAGTTTCATATATCTGTTATTGTTGTATGGCATGTTGGGAAAATCCAACTGACCAGCAATTCTGGATGGATATCATAAATTCCAAAGGTTTGTTTCTATCCCCTTAAAGTAAGATTTCCAAAAGTATTCAAACATTGACCAAACTAGCTTCTTATTGATGTCAAATTGACTTCAATCAAAGGAGAGTTAGACCAATGCTGAGCATTTTCCTATTGTTCAATATCCAAACCTCTTAAGACTAAAAAATTGAACTGGAAAACATGAGAACAAGATGTCACAAGATTTTTGGTATTTCTTGCTTCCAGTCTTCTTTGCAGTATTTTGGCTAGGACTTGTTGCAAATTTTCCATTAACACAGTATTTTAATGGGAAAATCAGATTTTCATGAAAATTTTCCCCACAACCGTGGGTCTTCCACGAAGCCTCACCTCACCTCACCTCAGCAAGAGGAGAGACGTAGTCCAGCCATGAAATCCTGCATAGAGTAAAAGAGGAGTAAGAGGCACCTGAACTGTAACTCCCATGAGACACCATGGCAGAATTTCTGAATCAAACAATTTTGGTTTTCAGCCAAAATATTCCAATTTTTTATTTCTTTTTGCAACCCCTCTCCCCAGTCAACATTTTTCCTGGTGGGAGGGGATGGGAAACCACAACATTTTCTGCTTAGCTCTAATTTTGGTATTGCTACTTCCACTTACAAATGAAACCGAGCAGTGCATTTTTCTTAGGTTTTTTGACTTTGTGATCCTTCAGAATGCTTTGGTTAAATATTGGGTAAAGATTCTGATCCATCTGTATTTTATTCATGCTGTTTTTCCCAAACTGATTCATCCACCCCCATTTTATTATGTGTCTAGCAAGTATATGTTGGAAATTCTCTCTAATAATGCAGTCAACATTCCTGAAATTATTTTACTTTTGTATCTTTTGAGATCTGCAATGAAATGGCTTCCATTTGGAACAAGTTACTACTGAAGTAGCAGAACTAAAAAATGCAAGATGACACAAGACAAAAGTATTGAAAATCACAGTGAAATATTAACTTTCAGAAAATGACAAAAGAACAAAAGTTGCTAGAGCACAGAGTACTGTCAAAAGGCTACCTCATTTGACTGTAAACAGAGTTTGCATGAGAAGTTTGAATACAGATGAAATGTTCTTCTGTTTACATGGCCCTGTGCTGTTAGAAACCTTGCTAAAGAGAAAAGCAAAATGAAATCACCAAAACCATTAGGCTTCCATAACTTTTTTTTGTTCAAAATGAAAATGATTGTGCCTTAAATCCTCTGCTACAATACAGTATGACCCTAATTTTTTGAGCTCCAGGACTGATGCTCCCTGGCATTGCCTGATTAGCTGAGTCCTTCATTTTATATAGGTTTGCAGGTGTTCCTGGAGAACATCATTAAATTGGAATTCCATGCTACTGCCTTTGTAAAATGAATATTTGCTATTCTGTGGGTGAATATATTGTGTGCTGCTTATAAAAAAACCTGTAAGTTTTCCATTAAAATCAATGGAAAGCCTGCAAACTTCCTAGTCTATATAAAAGGTAAATGTTTTAGCATTCAATACTTCATATTTCACGCCCGTGTTTCCCTGGCCTTCATTAAGATCAGAGGTTGCGAACTCACCTTTGAGGTTCTGCACATCTCCTCTCCTCCTTTCTTCTCTATCTCATTTCTTCCTTAATTCCCGTTGCTTCTTCTAATCCAGGTAGCCTTTGATTGTATCACTAGACAGCCATTGTGGCATAGTCTCAAGAATTATGGCTGCCTTGATAAATGTATTTACTAGCAGCTGTTTATGCAACCAGGATATGGCTGGAACAATCACTTACAATGGTGTTCTTTCCATTCCCATTCAGATCAGGACAAGTGTCAAATAAGCATGTGCACATTCTTTGCTGCTTTTGTGGCAGATTATCTGCAGGCAAAAGACTATGTCCAGTTTTTGAGAAGGCAACCTATTCATGCTGTCATAGCTGGAGGGACGAAGCTAAAATCAAGGGACAGTTTATCTAAGACCTATTTCCAGCTCCTGCTGTCCTTGTTGGGCATTCTTAGCTGGAACTCTGTGAAATGGTAACTCACTTTCATGTAGTAGATTGAGCAGTGGTCTCCACTGAAAATATAAAGAAGTCCCAAATTCCCTGGCAATATCCATCTGGTCACTCCTATTAAAGGTCATTGCACAGGAGATTTTGAGATCGTTTAACTGTCTTCAGTTGCGGTATTCATTCTACTTGGTTATGGAATTCATATTTTAACAGGTGATCAGCCATATAGGCCAACCCGTGGAGGGAACAGCAGGTGAGTTGTGTGCTGGGGTTCGCTGTAGGGGAAAGGGAAGGAATCCTTCTGAAGCTACAGAACAACCACAAAACAGCACTGAGATGGCAATGGCCTCTGGAATGGGCAATGGCCATTGGATCCATATAATGGCAGGTCCACTGGTCCTTTCCCAAGCCTGTCCGCTCACCTGATATACTCAGGCCCTGACCCACTCCTGGTGTAATAGTGCACAGGGAAATGATGTGGAGCTATGCTGTACACCATACTGGGCGCAAACTCCTGTGTGTCCTTCCCTATTCCTGCCCACAGAACCATAGGAGTTCTGATGCCTGAGCCTGAATGTCTATGCTGCAGTCTTATAGCCCTGTAGAGCAAGCCCTGCCAGCCTGAGTCAGCTGACATGGGCCAGCCCCAGGTGTCCAACTGCAGTTTGACAGACCCTTAAGTTCCAGGCTCCATGCTGGAGGGGCAGAGAGTTATTTAAACAAACATCAATGGAGGCCAAATCATAGTCACCCTGTTTAGTCTCACCAAAGTCGGGTGAGTAAAGTGAGCTGGAGTTAGCCCTAAAGGAAAGACCAAAAAAGAAATAGTATGATCAATTTAAAATGTATATAGTTGCTAAACAGAGAAAATAATTGTCATGTGTAACTAATACTAATCAGATTGCAGTGTTAGGTCCTGACCCTGTAAACACTTGTGCCTGTGAATAATCTCATGTGTTTCAATGTGGCTATTCATTAAAGTTAAGCCTACCTGAGAGTTTGCAGGACTGGGGCCAAAATGTGTATCCCTTTCCATCTACATAGAATTCATGGGCTCTAAAAACAGCTATTGGCACATTTGGTATCACTAAATAGAGACTTGTCTTACTGGTGAGGAAAGGGAGATAAGGTCAGGCAGTTTAATATGCATTCAGCTTAGAAATTTGCCAATTTTGACTTTGCTAATATTATTACAGTTTCCAGCAACCTTCACAAATGCAGAGAATAGCTGAGGCTGGGGGGCAGGTTGGAGAGATCCAGCAGCCGTAGTTTATGTGTCTCTGCTGCCAAATCACAGATGACAAAGGCTGGATTAATAGAAGACAAGTTGACATTTATAAGGAAAAAAAGCAGAGAATTCCATTTACCTGGGCAGCCAAAATGCAGATGATGTTGACATTTAATGGAAGATAAATATAACCAGTGTATTCCAAAATTAATTAGTAATTTGTAGCCATACACCTCTCAGCCGAAACAACTAAAGGAGTGCAGATAATTAGAATACATTGTCACCTTTTTCTATGGCAGCTACTGTTCAATGCACAAAATGTAGGAATTAGGATGCCTTTTTTTTTTCTTTCTGAGACTGGGATTTGGGGATTCAAATAGTGACAGCCATTCACCAGGACAAATTGTTGCATGATCACAGATCATTTGTATTACTATCCAGCAAAGAAGTATGTGATGGTTGGAGTACATGAAATACTTCATGGTGTAAGAATGATGAGACGAGTGATCAGTTGTCTGCAGTGACCTGCAGCGAATATATTGCATTAGAAACTGTATGGCACTGTAGGTTGTTGTATTCGTGGTTTGACTTGGTTGGAGCTTTAAGATTCACTAATAAAAAACAAAAGTTACTACTGTAGTGTTTGCTGTACTTATAAACTTCATCGCACATTGATAACATTCAATATTAAAGCCAACATTTTTAAACCTGAATGCCTAAATCCAAATAAGTGGCCTGATTTTCAGAAGTGGTTATCACCTGCAACTCCCTTTGACTTCTGCACTCAGTAGGGTTGGGTAAATTAATATCTGAGTGGTGGCTCTAGGATTTTAAAAAGGGTTCTTTGGTATAACCAAATGGGTGTGGGTGAGGCTGTCAATAGCATGATCCTATCCACAAGTGCAGGTTAGAAAAAGGTTTGTCTTGAGGCTGTAAGAGCTATAGAAGGGCTGGGTATGGTACGAGAAGGCCAGGATACAAATCTGGGTAGTTTGTGAACCCAAAGACTTAAACTATTTTCATGAAGTTAGATTTGCTTTGTAAACATTCAGGAAGATTATATTAAATAGGGACTTTGAAATTTGCCAAGGGGTGTGCTCATTCACTCAGTCCAGCAGAACACAATCTTTTACAGACTGGACTAATCAATACAGAAACTCAAAGGTGCAGGGAGATTGTAGGATTAGAAGGGAAATTTCACCATATGTTACAAAGCATACAGGAAAGAAGTTTTAAAGAACAGTATTGTGCATCTGTCATATATTTTTATGTGAAACATGGCAAAGATGAAAAAAGTTATTCTTCTATTTTTGATGAAAAAAGTTATTCTTCTATTTTTATGCTTCAGAAATGACCTGGCTCTGATTCCCACTTTTGCTAACTGCTATAATATCTTCAGTTGGAACATCTGTCTTGCTGAAAACTTTAATGAGGAAAATGCAAGAACATGGGAAGCTGTAATACTTATCCTGGGTTATTAAACTTTACCAGACATGGATTTTATAGTATTATAGAAATTAGAGAAATAAAAGACCCAGGTCACTTTGTGCATCTTTCTGCCAATGCCAAATCATTTCCTATATTATGCTGAAAAACAACAAGGAGTCCGGTGGCACTTTAAAGACTAACAGATTTATTTGGGCATAAGCTTTTGTGGGTAAAAACCCCACTTCTTCAGATGCATGGAGTGAAAATACAGATGCAGGCATTATTATAGTGACACACGAAGAGAAGGGAGTTACCTCACAAGTGGAGAACCAGTGTTGACAGGGCCAATTCGATCAGGGTGGATGTAGTCCACTCCCAATAATACATGAGGAGGTGTCAATTCCAGGAGAGGCAAAGCTGCTTTTGTAATGAGCCAGCCACTCCCAGTCCTTATTCAGGCCCAAATTAATGGTGTTAAATTTGCAAATGAATTTTAGTTCTGCTGTTTCTCTTTGAAGTCTGTTTTTTTGTTCAAGTATAGCTACTTTTAAATCTGTTATAGAATGTCCAGGAAGATTGAAGTGTTCTCCTACTGGCTTTTGTATGTTACCATTCCTGATGTCCAATTTGTGTCCATTTATTCTTTTATGTAGATACTGTCCTGTTTGGCCAATGTACATGGCAGAGGGGCATTGCTGGCACATGATGGCATATATAACATTGGTAGACGTGCAGGTGAATGAGCCTCTGATGGTGTGGCTGATGTGGTTGGGTCCTCTGATGGTGTTGCTAGAATAGATATGGGGACAGAGTAGGCAACGAGGTTTTCTATAGGGATTGGTTCCTGGCTTAGTGTTTCTGTGGTGTGGTGTGTAGTTGCTGGTGAGTATTCGCTTCAGACTGGGGGGCTGTCTGTAAATGAGGACTGGCCTGCCTCCCAAGGTCTGTGAGAGTGAAGGATCATTTTCCAGGATAGGTTGTAGATCATTGATAATGTGCTGGAGAAGTTTTAGCTGGGGGCTGTACGTGATGGCCAGTGGTGTTCTGTTATTTTCCTTGTTGGGTCTGTCCTGTAGTAGGTGATTTCTGGGTACCTGTCTCGCTCTGTCAATCTGTCAATACATATATATTATATTATAATAATTATAATATTATTATAATATATTATATATATTATGTTGAGTACATTGTGTGATGGGTTGGACCCCCCCATCTGGGATGCCACCTGATGTACTGGGGTTTCACTGAGCTTCTACTGCTCCACCAGCCAGAGTTCCCTTTCCCTGTTTTGCTGAATTAGGCTCTCCAGCCTCTTGCAGCACACACTCACAAACACACAGGTAGGGCCACACCCCGCTGCAGACACATACTGAAGTCAGCTCTGTGTGAGAGGACTCATCCAGCACTCATGTGCACACCCCTTTTGGGAGATAAACCCAAAGGTATATTGTCTTGTGTTGTATAGAAAAATCTGCTCAGCGCAAGCTGATAAAAATTCACCCTCTTCCTCAATGTGAAGAGAGATATGCACAATTCTTGCCCCCTCCTCCAGTTAGAAATTGCACAAACTTGGTTTA